>NW_027436645.1:1278941-2557882 GCF_031877795.1 Strix aluco
TTGTGCAGAAAACAGTAACACTTGTTCAGAACGAAAGAAAGCACAGAGCCCCAGATTCTCTGTTGTCCTGGAGAGCTTGCAGAGCACTGGGGAAAGGCAGGCAGAGAATTCCCTGCTAGCACCTTCTCTGTGCCTGGGAAGCAGAAGTGTTCACATTGCTTCGCAAGAATCGCTTTTGTGCAGAAAACACTAACACTTGTTCAGAAGGAAAGAAAGCACAGAGCCCCAGATTTTATGTTGTCCTGGAGAGCTTGCAGAGCACTGGGGAAAGGCAGGCAGAGAATTCCTTGCTAGCACCTTCTCTGTGCCTGGGAAGCAGAAGTGTCCACATTGCTTCGCAGAATCGCTTTTGTGCAGAAAACAGTAACACTTGTTCAGAAGGAAAGAAAGCACAGAGCCCCAGATTCTATGTTGTCCTGGAGAGCTTGCAGAGCCCTGGGGAAAGGCAGGCAGAGAATTCCCTGATAGCACCTTCTCTGTGCCTGTTCACATTGCTTCGCAGAATCGCTTTTGTGCAGAAAACAGTAACACTTGTTCAGAAGGAAAGAAAGCACAGAGCCCCAGATTTTATGTTGTCCTGGAGAGCTTGCAGAGCACTGGGGAAAGGCAGGCAGAGAATTCCCTGCTAGCACCTTCTCTGTGCCTGTTCACATTGCTTTGCAGAATCGCTTTTGTGCAGAAAACAGTAACACTTGTTCAGAACGAAAGAAAGCACAGAGCCCCAGATTCTATGTAGTCCTAGAGAGCTTGCAGAGCACTGGGGAAAGCAGGCAGAGAATTCCTTGCTAGCACATTCTCTGTGCCTGGGAAGCAGAAGTGTTCACATTGCTTCGCAGAATCGCTTTTGTGCAGAAAACAGTAACACTTGTTCAGAAGGAAAGAAAGCACAGAGCCCCAGATTTTATGTTGTCCTGGAGAGCTTGCAGAGCACTGGGGAAAGGCAGGCAGAGAAATCCTTGCTAGCACCTTCTCTGTGCCTGGGAAGCAGAAGTGTTCACATTGCTTCGCAGAATCGCTTTTGTGCAGAAAACAGTAACACTTGTTCAGAAGGAAAGAAAGCACAGAGCCCCAGATTTTATGTTGTCCTGGAGAGCTTGCAGAGCACTGGGGAAAGGCAGGCAGAGAATTCCTTGCTAGCACCTTCTCTGTGCCTGGGAAGCAGAAGTGTTCACATTGCTTCGCAAGAATCGCTTTTGTGCAGAAAACACTAACACTTGCTCAGAAGGAAAGAAAGCACAGAGCCCCAGATTTTATGTTGTCCTGGAGAGCTTGCAGAGCACTGGGGAAAGGCAGGCAGAGAATTCCCTGATAGCACCTTCTCTGTGCCTGTTCACATTGCTTCGCAGAATCGCTTTTGTGCAGAAAACAGTAACACTTGTTCAGAACGAAAGAAAGCACAGAGCCCCAGATTTTATGTTGTCCTGGAGAGCTTGCAGAGCACTGGGGAAAGGCAGGCAGAGAATTCCCTGCTAGCACCTTCTCTGTGCCTGGGAAGCAGAAGTGTTCACATTGCTTCGCAAGAATCGCTTTTGTGCAGAAAACAGTAACACTTGTTCAGAAGGAAAGAAAGCACAGAGCCCCAGATTTTATGTTGTCCTGGAGAGCTTGCAGAGCACTGGGGAAAGGCAGGCAGAGAATTCCCTGCTAGCACCTTCTCTGTGCCTGTTCACATTGCTTCGCAAGAATCGCTTTTGTGCAGAAAACAGTAACACTTGTTCAGAACGAAAGAAAGCACAGAGCCCCAGATTCTATGTAGTCCTGGAGAGCTTGCAGAGCACTGGGGAAAGGCAGGCAGAGAATTCCTTGCTAGCACATTCTCTGTGCCTGGGAAGCAGAAGTGTTCACATTGCTTCGCAGAATCGCTTTTGTGCAGAAAACAGTAACACTTGTTCAGAAGGAAAGAAAGCACAGAGCCCCAGATTCTATGTTGTCCTGGAGAGCTTGCAGAGCAATGGGGAAAGGCAGGTAGAGAATTCCCTGCTAGCACCTTCTCTGTGCCTGGGAAGCAGAAGTGTTCACATTGCTTCGCAAGAATCGCTTTTGTGCAGAAAACACTAACACTTGTTCAGAAGGAAAGAAAGCACAGAGCCCCAGATTTTATGTTGTCCTGGAGAGCTTGCAGAGCACTGGGGAAAGGCAGGCAGAGAATTCCCTGATAGCACCTTCTCTGTGCCTGTTCACATTGCTTCGCAGAATCGCTTTTGTGCAGAAAACAGTAACACTTGTTCAGAAGGAAAGAAAGCACAGAGCCCCAGATTCTATGTTGTCCTGGAGAGCTTGCAGAGCACTGGGGAAAGGCAGGCAGAGAATTCCCTGCTAGCACCTTCTCTGTGCCTGGGAAGCAGAAGTGTTCACATTGCTTCGCAAGAATCGCTTTTGTGCAGAAAACACTAACACTTGTTCAGAAGGAAAGAAAGCACAGAGCCCCAGATTTTATGTTGTCCTGGAGAGCTTGCAGAGCACTGGGGAAAGGCAGGCAGAGAAATCCTTGCTAGCACCTTCTCTGTGCCTGGGAAGCAGAAGTGTTCACATTGCTTCGCAGAATCGCTTTTGTGCAGAAAACAGTAACACTTGTTCAGAAGGAAAGAAAGCACAGAGCCCCAGATTCTATGTTGTCCTGGAGAGCATGCAGAGCACTGGGGAAAGGCAGGCAGAGAATTCCTTGCTAGCACCTTCTCTGTGCCTGGGAAGCAGAAGTGTTCACATTGCTTCGCAGAATCGCTTTTGTGCAGAAAACACTAACACTTGTTCAGAAGGAAAGAAAGCACAGAGCCCCAGATTTTATGTTGTCCTGGAGAGCTTGCAGAGCACTGGGGAAAGGCAGGCAGAGAATTCCCTGATAGCACCTTCTCTGTGCCTGTTCACATTGCTTCGCAGAATCGCTTTTGTGCAGAAAACAGTAACACTTGTTCAGAAGGAAAGAAAGCACAGAGCCCCAGATTCTATGTTGTCCTGGAGAGCTTGCAGAGCACTGGGGAAAGGCAGGCAGAGAATTCCTTGCTAGCACCTTCTCTGTGCCTGTTCACATTGCTTCGCAGAATCGCTTTTGTGCAGAAAACAGTAACACTTGTTCAGAAGGAAAGAAAGCACAGAGCCCCAGATTCTATGTTGTCCTGGAGAGCTTGCAGAGCACTGGGGAAAGGCAGGCAGAGAATTCCCTGCTAGCACCTTCTCTGTGCCTGTTCACATTGCTTTGCAGAATCGCTTTTGTGCAGAAAACAGTAACACTTGTTCAGAACGAAAGAAAGCACAGAGCCCCAGATTCTCTGTTGTCCTGGAGAGCTTGCAGAGCACTGGGGAAAGGCAGGCAGAGAATTCCCTGCTAGCACCTTCTCTGTGCCTGGGAAGCAGAAGTGTTCACATTGCTTCGCAAGAATCGCTTTTGTGCAGAAAACACTAACACTTGTTCAGAAGGAAAGAAAGCACAGAGCCCCAGATTTTATGTTGTCCTGGAGAGCTTGCAGAGCACTGGGGAAAGGCAGGCAGAGAATTCCTTGCTAGCACCTTCTCTGTGCCTGGGAAGCAGAAGTGTTCACATTGCTTCGCAGAATCGCTTTTGTGCAGAAAACAGTAACACTTGTTCAGAAGGAAAGAAAGCACAGAGCCCCAGATTCTATGTTGTCCTGGAGAGCTTGCAGAGCCCTGGGGAAAGGCAGGCAGAGAATTCCCTGATAGCACCTTCTCTGTGCCTGTTCACATTGCTTCGCAGAATCGCTTTTGTGCAGAAAACAGTAACACTTGTTCAGAAGGAAAGAAAGCACAGAGCCCCAGATTTTATGTTGTCCTGGAGAGCTTGCAGAGCACTGGGGAAAGGCAGGCAGAGAATTCCCTGCTAGCACCTTCTCTGTGCCTGTTCACATTGCTTTGCAGAATCGCTTTTGTGCAGAAAACAGTAACACTTGTTCAGAACGAAAGAAAGCACAGAGCCCCAGATTCTATGTAGTCCTAGAGAGCTTGCAGAGCACTGGGGAAAGCAGGCAGAGAATTCCTTGCTAGCACATTCTCTGTGCCTGGGAAGCAGAAGTGTTCACATTGCTTCGCAGAATCGCTTTTGTGCAGAAAACAGTAACACTTGTTCAGAAGGAAAGAAAGCACAGAGCCCCAGATTTTATGTTGTCCTGGAGAGCTTTTAGAGCACTGGGGAAAGGCAGGCAGAGAATTCCCTGATAGCACCTTCTCTGTGCCTGTTCACATTGCTTCGCAGAATCGCTTTTGTGCAGAAAACAGTAACACTTGTTCAGAACGAAAGAAAGCACAGAGCCCCAGATTTTATGTTGTCCTGGAGAGCTTGCAGAGCACTGGGGAAAGGCAGGCAGAGAATTCCCTGCTAGCACCTTCTCTGTGCCTGGGAAGCAGAAGTGTTCACATTGCTTCGCAAGAATCGCTTTTGTGCAGAAAACAGTAACACTTGTTCAGAAGGAAAGAAAGCACAGAGCCCCAGATTTTATGTTGTCCTGGAGAGCTTGCAGAGCACTGGGGAAAGGCAGGCAGAGAATTCCCTGCTAGCACCTTCTCTGTGCCTGTTCACATTGCTTCGCAAGAATCGCTTTTGTGCAGAAAACAGTAACACTTGTTCAGAACGAAAGAAAGCACAGAGCCCCAGATTCTATGTAGTCCTGGAGAGCTTGCAGAGCACTGGGGAAAGGCAGGCAGAGAATTCCTTGCTAGCACATTCTCTGTGCCTGGGAAGCAGAAGTGTTCACATTGCTTCGCAGAATCGCTTTTGTGCAGAAAACAGTAACACTTGTTCAGAAGGAAAGAAAGCACAGAGCCCCAGATTTTATGTTGTCCTGGAGAGCTTGCAGAGCACTGGGGAAAGGCAGGCAGAGAAATCCTTGCTAGCACCTTCTCTTTGCCTGGGAAGCAGAAGTGTTCACATTGCTTCGCAGAATCGCTTTTGTGCAGAAGACAGTAACACTTGTTCAGAAGGAAAGAAAGCACAGAGCCCCAGATTCTATGTTGTCCTGGAGAGCTTGCAGAGCACTGGGGAAAGGCAGGCAGAGAATTCCTTGCTAGCACCTTCTCTGTGCCTGGGAAGCAGAAGTGTTCACATTGCTTCGCAGAATCGCTTTTGTGCAGAAAACAGTAACACTTGTTCAGAAGGAAAGAAAGCACAGAGCCCCAGATTCTATGTTGTCCTGGAGAGCTTGCAGAGCCCTGGGGAAAGGCAGGCAGAGAATTCCCTGATAGCACCTTCTCTGTGCCTGTTCACATTGCTTCGCAGAATCGCTTTTGTGCAGAAAACAGTAACACTTGTTCAGAAGGAAAGAAAGCACAGAGCCCCAGATTTTATGTTGTCCTGGAGAGCTTGCAGAGCACTGGGGAAAGGCAGGCAGAGAATTCCCTGCTAGCACCTTCTCTGTGCCTGTTCACATTGCTTCGCAAGAATCGCTTTTGTGCAGAAAACAGTAACACTTGTTCAGAACGAAAGAAAGCACAGAGCCCCAGATTCTATGTAGTCCTGGAGAGCTTGCAGAGCACTGGGGAAAGGCAGGCAGAGAATTCCTTGCTAGCACATTCTCTGTGCCTGGGAAGCAGAAGTGTTCACATTGCTTCGCAGAATCGCTTTTGTGCAGAAAACAGTAACACTTGTTCAGAAGGAAAGAAAGCACAGAGCCCCAGATTTTATGTTGTCCTGGAGAGCTTGCAGAGCACTGGGGAAAGGCAGGCAGAGAAATCCTTGCTAGCACCTTCTCTGTGCCTGGGAAGCAGAAGTGTTCACATTGCTTCGCAGAATCGCTTTTGTGCAGAAGACAGTAACACTTGTTCAGAAGGAAAGAAAGCACAGAGCCCCAGATTCTATGTTGTCCTGGAGAGCTTGCAGAGCACTGGGGAAAGGCAGGCAGAGAATTCCCTGCTAGCACCTTCTCTGTGCCTGGGAAGCAGAAGTGTTCACATTGCTTCGCAAGAATCGCTTTTGTGCAGAAAACACTAACACTTGTTCAGAAGGAAAGAAAGCACAGAGCCCCAGATTTTATGTTGTCCTGGAGAGCTTGCAGAGCACTGGGGAAAGGCAGGCAGAGAATTCCCTGCTAGCACCTTCTCTGTGCCTGTTCACATTGCTTCGCAGAATCGCTTTTGTGCAGAAAACAGTAACACTTGTTCAGAAGGAAAGAAAGCACAGAGCCCCAGATTCTATGTTGTCCTGGAGAGCTTGCAGAGCACTGGGGAAAGGCAGGCAGAGAATTCCCTGCTAGCACCTTCTCTGTGCCTGGGAAGCAGAAGTGTTCACATTGCTTCGCAAGAATCGCTTTTGTGCAGAAAACACTAACACTTGTTCAGAAGGAAAGAAAGCACAGAGCCCCAGATTTTATGTTGTCCTGGAGAGCTTGCAGAGCACTGGGGAAAGGCAGGCAGAGAAATCCTTGCTAGCACCTTCTCTGTGCCTGGGAAGCAGAAGTGTTCACATTGCTTCGCAGAATCGCTTTTGTGCAGAAAACAGTAACACTTGTTCAGAAGGAAAGAAAGCACAGAGCCCCAGATTCTATGTTGTCCTGGAGAGCTTGCAGAGCACTGGGGAAAGGCAGGCAGAGAATTCCTTGCTAGCACCTTCTCTGTGCCTGGGAAGCAGAAGTGTTCACATTGCTTCGCAGAATCGCTTTTGTGCAGAAAACACTAACACTTGTTCAGAAGGAAAGAAAGCACAGAGCCCCAGATTTTATGTTGTCCTGGAGAGCTTGCAGAGCACTGGGGAAAGGCAGGCAGAGAATTCCCTGATAGCACCTTCTCTGTGCCTGTTCACATTGCTTCGCAGAATCGCTTTTGTGCAGAAAACAGTAACACTTGTTCAGAAGGAAAGAAAGCACAGAGCCCCAGATTCTATGTTGTCCTGGAGAGCTTGCAGAGCACTGGGGAAAGGCAGGCAGAGAATTCCTTGCTAGCACCTTCTCTGTGCCTGTTCACATTGCTTCGCAGAATCGCTTTTGTGCAGAAAACAGTAACACTTGTTCAGAACGAAAGAAAGCACAGAGCCCCAGATTCTATGTTGTCCTGGAGAGCTTGCAGAGCACTGGGGAAAGGCAGGCAGAGAATTCCCTGCTAGCACCTTCTCTGTGCCTGTTCACATTGCTTTGCAGAATCGCTTTTGTGCAGAAAACAGTAACACTTGTTCAGAACGAAAGAAAGCACAGAGCCCCAGATTCTATGTTGTCCTGGAGAGCTTGCAGAGCACTGGGGAAAGGCAGGCAGAGAATTCCCTGCTAGCACCTTCTCTGTGCCTGGGAAGCAGAAGTGTTCACATTGCTTCGCAAGAATCGCTTTTGTGCAGAAAACACTAACACTTGTTCAGAAGGAAAGAAAGCACAGAGCCCCAGATTTTATGTTGTCCTGGAGAGCTTGCAGAGCACTGGGGAAAGGCAGGCAGAGAATTCCTTGCTAGCACCTTCTCTGTGCCTGGGAAGCAGAAGTGTTCACATTGCTTTGCAGAATCGCTTTTGTGCAGAAAACAGTAACACTTGTTCAGAAGGAAAGAAAGCACAGAGCCCCAGATTTTATGTTGTCCTGGAGAGCTTGCAGAGCACTGGGGAAAGGCAGGCAGAGAATTCCCTGCTAGCACCTTCTCTGTGCCTGGGAAGCAGAAGTGTTCACATTGCTTCGCAAGAATCGCTTTTGTGCAGAAAACACTAACACTTGCTCAGAAGGAAAGAAAGCACAGAGCCCCAGATTTTATGTTGTCCTGGAGAGCTTGCAGAGCACTGGGGAAAGGCAGGCAGAGAATTCCCTGATAGCACCTTCTCTGTGCCTGTTCACATTGCTTCGCAGAATCGCTTTTGTGCAGAAAACAGTAACACTTGTTCAGAAGGAAAGAAAGCACAGAGCCCCAGATTTTATGTTGTCCTGGAGAGCTTGCAGAGCACTGGGGAAAGGCAGGCAGAGAATTCCCTGCTAGCACCTTCTCTGTGCCTGGGAAGCAGAAGTGTTCACATTGCTTCGCAAGAATCGCTTTTGTGCAGAAAACACTAACACTTGTTCAGAAGGAAAGAAAGCACAGAGCCCCAGATTTTATGTTGTCCTGGAGAGCTTGCAGAGCACTGGGGAAAGGCAGGCAGAGAATTCCTTGCTAGCACCTTCTCTGTGCCTGGGAAGCAGAAGTGTTCACATTGCTTCGCAGAATCGCTTTTGTGCAGAAAACACTAACACTTGTTCAGAAGGAAAGAAAGCACAGAGCCCCAGATTCTATGTTGTCCTGGAGAGCTTGCAGAGCACTGGGGAAAGGCAGGCAGAGAATTCCCTGATAGCACCTTCTCTGTGCCTGTTCACATTGCTTCGCAGAATCGCTTTTGTGCAGAAAACAGTAACACTTGTTCAGAACGAAAGAAAGCACAGAGCCCCAGATTCTATGTTGTCCTGGAGAGCTTTTAGAGCACTGGGGAAAGGCAGGCAGAGAATTCCCTGCTAGCACCTTCTCTGTGCCTGGGAAGCAGAAGTGTTCACATTGCTTCGCAAGAATCGCTTTTGTGCAGAAAACACTAACACTTGTTCAGAAGGAAAGAAAGCACAGAGCCCCAGATTTTATGTTGTCCTGGAGAGCTTGCAGAGCACTGGGGAAAGGCAGGCAGAGAATTCCCTGATAGCACCTTCTCTGTGCCTGTTCACATTGCTTCGCAGAATCGCTTTTGTGCAGAAAACAGTAACACTTGTTCAGAAGGAAAGAAAGCACAGAGCCCCAGATTTTATGTTGTCCTGGAGAGCTTGCAGAGCACTGGGGAAAGGCAGGCAGAGAATTCCCTGCTAGCACCTTCTCTGTGCCTGTTCACATTGCTTCGCAAGAATCGCTTTTGTGCAGAAAACAGTAACACTTGTTCAGAACGAAAGAAAGCACAGAGCCCCAGATTCTATGTAGTCCTGGAGAGCTTGCAGAGCACTGGGGAAAGGCAGGCAGAGAATTCCTTGCTAGCACATTCTCTGTGCCTGGGAAGCAGAAGTGTTCACATTGCTTCGCAGAATCGCTTTTGTGCAGAAAACAGTAACACTTGTTCAGAAGGAAAGAAAGCACAGAGCCCCAGATTCTATGTTGTCCTGGAGAGCTTGCAGAGCACTGGGGAAAGGCAGGCAGAGAAATCCTTGCTAGCACCTTCTCTGTGCCTGGGAAGCAGAAGTGTTCACATTGCTTCGCAGAATCGCTTTTGTGCAGAAAACACTAACACTTGTTCAGAAGGAAAGAAAGCACAGAGCCCCAGATTTTATGTTGTCCTGGAGAGCTTGCAGAGCACTGGGGAAAGGCAGGCAGAGAATTCCCTGATAGCACCTTCTCTGTGCCTGTTCACATTGCTTCGCAGAATCGCTTTTGTGCAGAAAACAGTAACACTTGTTCAGAACGAAAGAAAGCACAGAGCCCCAGATTCTATGTTGTCCTGGAGAGCTTGCAGAGCACTGGGGAAAGGCAGGCAGAGAATTCCTTGCTAGCACCTTCTCTGTGCCTGTTCACATTGCTTCGCAGAATCGCTTTTGTGCAGAAAACAGTAACACTTGTTCAGAAGGAAAGAAAGCACAGAGCCCCAGATTCTATGTTGTCCTGGAGAGCTTGCAGAGCACTGGGGAAAGGCAGGCAGAGAATTCCCTGCTAGCACCTTCTCTGTGCCTGTTCACATTGCTTTGCAGAATCGCTTTTGTGCAGAAAACAGTAACACTTGTTCAGAACGAAAGAAAGCACAGAGCCCCAGATTCTATGTTGTCCTGGAGAGCTTGCAGAGCACTGGGGAAAGGCAGGAAGAGAATTCCTTGCTAGCACCTTCTCTGTGCCTGGGAAGCAGAAGTGTTCACATTGCTTCGCAGAATCGCTTTTGTGCAGAAAACAGTAACACTTGTTCAGAAGGAAAGAAAGCACAGAGCCCCAGATTTTATGTTGTCCTGGAGAGCTTGCAGAGCACTGGGGAAAGGCAGGCAGAGAATTCCCTGCTAGCACCTTCTCTGTGCCTGGGAAGCAGAAGTGTTCACATTGCTTCGCAAGAATCGCTTTTGTGCAGAAAACACTAACACTTGTTCAGAAGGAAAGAAAGCACAGAGCCCCAGATTTTATGTTGTCCTGGAGAGCTTGCAGAGCACTGGGGAAAGGCAGGCAGAGAATTCCTTGCTAGCACCTTCTCTGTGCCTGGGAAGCAGAAGTGTTCACATTGCTTCGCAGAATCGCTTTTGTGCAGAAAACACTAACACTTGTTCAGAAGGAAAGAAAGCACAGAGCCCCAGATTCTATGTTGTCCTGGAGAGCTTGCAGAGCCCTGGGGAAAGGCAGGCAGAGAATTCCCTGATAGCACCTTCTCTGTGCCTATTCACATTGCTTCGCAGAATCGCTTTTGTGCAGAAAACAGTAACACTTGTTCAGAAGGAAAGAAAGCACAGAGCCCCAGATTTTATGTTGTCCTGGAGAGCTTGCAGAGCACTGGGGAAAGGCAGGCAGAGAATTCCTTGCTAGCACATTCTCTGTGCCTGGGAAGCAGAAGTGTTCACATTGCTTCGCAGAATCGCTTTTGTGCAGAAAACAGTAACACTTGTTCAGAAGGAAAGAAAGCACAGAGCCCCAGATTTTATGTTGTCCTGGAGAGCTTGCAGAGCACTGGGGAAAGGCAGGCAGAGAATTCCCTGCTAGCACCTTCTCTGTGCCTGGGAAGCAGAAGTGTTCACATTGCTTCGCAAGAATCGCTTTTGTGCAGAAAACACTAACACTTGTTCAGAACGAAAGAAAGCACAGAGCCCCAGATTCTCTGTTGTCCTGGAGAGCTTGCAGAGCACTGGGGAAAGGCAGGCAGAGAATTCCCTGCTAGCACCTTCTCTGTGCCTGGGAAGCAGAAGTGTTCACATTGCTTCGCAAGAATCGCTTTTGTGCAGAAAACACTAACACTTGTTCAGAAGGAAAGAAAGCACAGAGCCCCAGATTTTATGTTGTCCTGGAGAGCTTTTAGAGCACTGGGGAAAGGCAGGCAGAGAATTCCCTGATAGCACCTTCTCTGTGCCTGTTCACATTGCTTCGCAGAATCGCTTTTGTGCAGAAAACAGTAACACTTGTTCAGAACGAAAGAAAGCACAGAGCCCCAGATTCTATGTTGTCCTGGAGAGCTTGCAGAGCACTGGGGAAAGGCAGGCAGAGAATTCCCTGCTAGCACCTTCTCTGTGCCTGGGAAGCAGAAGTGTTCACATTGCTTCGCAAGAATCGCTTTTGTGCAGAAAACACTAACACTTGTTCAGAAGGAAAGAAAGCACAGAGCCCCAGATTTTATGTTGTCCTGGAGAGCTTGCAGAGCACTGGGGAAAGGCAGGCAGAGAATTCCTTGCTAGCACCTTCTCTGTGCCTGGGAAGCAGAAGTGTTCACATTGCTTCGCAGAATCGCTTTTGTGCAGAAAACACTAACACTTGTTCAGAAGGAAAGAAAGCACAGAGCCCCAGATTTTATGTTGTCCTGGAGAGCTTGCAGAGCACTGGGGAAAGGCAGGCAGAGAATTCCCTGCTAGCACCTTCTCTGTGCCTGGGAAGCAGAAGTGTTCACATTGCTTCGCAAGAATCGCTTTTGTGCAGAAAACACTAACACTTGTTCAGAAGGAAAGAAAGCACAGAGCCCCAGATTTTATGTTGTCCTGGAGAGCTTGCAGAGCACTGGGGAAAGGCAGGCAGAGAATTCCCTGATAGCACCTTCTCTGTGCCTGTTCACATTGCTTCGCAGAATCGCTTTTGTGCAGAAAACAGTAACACTTGTTCAGAAGGAAAGAAAGCACAGAGCCCCAGATTTTATGTTGTCCTGGAGAGCTTGCAGAGCACTGGGGAAAGGCAGGCAGAGAATTCCCTGCTAGCACCTTCTCTGTGCCTGTTCACATTGCTTTGCAGAATCGCTTTTGTGCAGAAAACAGTAACACTTGTTCAGAACGAAAGAAAGCACAGAGCCCCAGATTCTATGTAGTCCTAGAGAGCTTGCAGAGCACTGGGGAAAGCAGGCAGAGAATTCCTTGCTAGCACATTCTCTGTGCCTGGGAAGCAGAAGTGTTCACATTGCTTCGCAGAATCGCTTTTTTGCAGAAAACAGTAACACTTGTTCAGAAGGAAAGAAAGCACAGAGCCCCAGATTTTATGTTGTCCTGGAGAGCTTGCAGAGCACTGGGGAAAGGCAGGCAGAGAAATCCTTGCTAGCACCTTCTCTGTGCCTGGGAAGCAGAAGTGTTCACATTGCTTCGCAGAATCGCTTTTGTGCAGAAGACAGTAACACTTGTTCAGAAGGAAAGAAAGCACAGAGCCCCAGATTCTATGTTGTCCTGGAGAGCTTGCAGAGCACTGGGGAAAGGCAGGCAGAGAATTCCCTGCTAGCACCTTCTCTGTGCCTGGGAAGCAGAAGTGTTCACATTGCTTCGCAAGAATCGCTTTTGTGCAGAAAACACTAACACTTGCTCAGAAGGAAAGAAAGCACAGAGCCCCAGATTTTATGTTGTCCTGGAGAGCTTGCAGAGCACTGGGGAAAGGCAGGCAGAGAATTCCCTGATAGCACCTTCTCTGTGCCTGTTCACATTGCTTCGCAGAATCGCTTTTGTGCAGAAAACAGTAACACTTGTTCAGAACGAAAGAAAGCACAGAGCCCCAGATTCTATGTTGTCCTGGAGAGCTTGCAGAGCACTGGGGAAAGGCAGGCAGAGAATTCCCTGCTAGCACCTTCTCTGTGCCTGGGAAGCAGAAGTGTTCACATTGCTTCGCAAGAATCGCTTTTGTGCAGAAAACACTAACACTTGTTCAGAAGGAAAGAAAGCACAGAGCCCCAGATTTTATGTTGTCCTGGAGAGCTTGCAGAGCACTGGGGAAAGGCAGGCAGAGAATTCCTTGCTAGCACCTTCTCTGTGCCTGGGAAGCAGAAGTGTTCACATTGCTTCGCAGAATCGCTTTTGTGCAGAAAACACTAACACTTGTTCAGAAGGAAAGAAAGCACAGAGCCCCAGATTCTATGTTGTCCTGGAGAGCTTGCAGAGCACTGGGGAAAGGCAGGCAGAGAATTCCCTGATAGCACCTTCTCTGTGCCTGTTCACATTGCTTCGCAGAATCGCTTTTGTGCAGAAAACAGTAACACTTGTTCAGAACGAAAGAAAGCACAGAGCCCCAGATTCTATGTTGTCCTGGAGAGCTTGCAGAGCACTGGGGAAAGGCAGGCAGAGAATTCCCTGCTAGCACCTTCTCTGTGCCTGGGAAGCAGAAGTGTTCACATTGCTTCGCAAGAATCGCTTTTGTGCAGAAAACACTAACACTTGTTCAGAAGGAAAGAAAGCACAGAGCCCCAGATTTTATGTTGTCCTGGAGAGCTTGCAGAGCACTGGGGAAAGGCAGGCAGAGAATTCCCTGATAGCACCTTCTCTGTGCCTGTTCACATTGCTTTGCAGAATCGCTTTTGTGCAGAAAACAGTAACACTTGTTCAGAACGAAAGAAAGCACAGAGCCCCAGATTCTATGTAGTCCTGGAGAGCTTGCAGAGCACTGGGGAAAGGCAGGCAGAGAATTCCTTGCTAGCACATTCTCTGTGCCTGGGAAGCAGAAGTGTTCACATTGCTTCGCAGAATCGCTTTTGTGCAGAAAACAGTAACACTTGTTCAGAAGGAAAGAAAGCACAGAGCCCCAGATTTTATGTTGTCCTGGAGAGCTTGCAGAGCACTGGGGAAAGGCAGGCAGAGAATTCCTTGCTAGCACCTTCTCTGTGCCTGGGAAGCAGAAGTGTTCACATTGCTTCGCAGAATCGCTTTTGTGCAGAAAACAGTAACACTTGTTCAGAAGGAAAGAAAGCACAGAGCCCCAGATTCTATGTTGTCCTGGAGAGCTTGCAGAGCACTGGGGAAAGGCAGGCAGAGAATTCCTTGCTAGCACCTTCTCTGTGCCTGGGAAGCAGAAGTGTTCACATTGCTTCGCAGAATCGCTTTTATGCAGAAAACACTAACACTTGTTCAGAAGGAAAGAAAGCACAGAGCCCCAGATTTTATGTTGTCCTGGAGAGCTTGCAGAGCACTGGGGAAAGGCAGGCAGAGAATTCCCTGATAGCACCTTCTCTGTGCCTGTTCACATTGCTTCGCAGAATCGCTTTTGTGCAGAAAACAGTAACACTTGTTCAGAACGAAAGAAAGCACAGAGCCCCAGATTTTATGTTGTCCTGGAGAGCTTGCAGAGCACTGGGGAAAGGCAGGCAGAGAATTCCCTGATAGCACCTTCTCTGTGCCTGTTCACATTGCTTCGCAGAATCGCTTTTGTGCAGAAAACAGTAACACTTGTTCAGAAGGAAAGAAAGCACAGAGCCCCAGATTCTATGTTGTCCTGGAGAGCTTGCAGAGCACTGGGGAAAGGCAGGCAGAGAATTCCCTGCTAGCACCTTCTCTGTGCCTGTTCACATTGCTTTGCAGAATCGCTTTTGTGCAGAAAACAGTAACACTTGTTCAGAACGAAAGAAAGCACAGAGCCCCAGATTCTATGTTGTCCTGGAGAGCTTGCAGAGCACTGGGGAAAGGCAGGAAGAGAATTCCTTGCTAGCACCTTCTCTGTGCCTGGGAAGCAGAAGTGTTCACATTGCTTCGCAGAATCGCTTTTGTGCAGAAAACAGTAACACTTGTTCAGAAGGAAAGAAAGCACAGAGCCCCAGATTTTATGTTGTCCTGGAGAGCTTGCAGAGCACTGGGGAAAGGCAGGCAGAGAATTCCCTGCTAGCACCTTCTCTGTGCCTGGGAAGCAGAAGTGTTCACACTGCTTCGCAAGAATCGCTTTTGTGCAGAAAACACTAACACTTGTTCAGAAGGAAAGAAAGCACAGAGCCCCAGATTTTATGTTGTCCTGGAGAGCTTGCAGAGCACTGGGGAAAGGCAGGCAGAGAATTCCTTGCTAGCACCTTCTCTGTGCCTGGGAAGCAGAAGTGTTCACATTGCTTCGCAGAATCGCTTTTGTGCAGAAAACAGTAACACTTGTTCAGAAGGAAAGAAAGCACAGAGCCCCAGATTCTATGTTGTCCTGGAGAGCTTGCAGAGCACTGGGGAAAGGCAGGCAGAGAATTCCCTGCTAGCACCTTCTCTGTGCCTGGGAAGCAGAAGTGTTCACATTGCTTCGCAAGAATCGCTTTTGTGCAGAAAACACTAACACTTGTTCAGAACGAAAGAAAGCACAGAGCCCCAGATTTTATGTTGTCCTGGAGAGCTTGCAGAGCACTGGGGAAAGGCAGGCAGAGAATTCCCTGATAGCACCTTCTCTGTGCCTGGGAAGCAGAAGTGTACACATTGCTTCGCAAGAATCGCTTTTGTGCAGAAAACAGTAACACTTGTTCAGAACGAAAGAAAGCACAGAGCCCCAGATTCTATGTTGTCCTGGAGAGCTTGCAGAGCACTGGGGAAAGGCAGGCAGAGAATTCCCTGATAGCACCTTCTCTGTGCCTGGGAAGCAGAAGTGTTCACATTGCTTCGCAAGAATCGCTTTTGTGCAGAAAACACTAACACTTGTTCAGAAGGAAAGAAAGCACAGAGCCCCAGATTTTATGTTGTCCTGGAGAGCTTGCAGAGCACTGGGGAAAGGCAGGCAGAGAATTCCTTGCTAGCACCTTCTCTGTGCCTGGGAAGCAGAAGTGTTCACATTGCTTCGCAAGAATCGCTTTTGTGCAGAAAACAGTAACACTTGTTCAGAACGAAAGAAAGCACAGAGCCCCAGATTCTATGTTGTCCTGGAGAGCTTGCAGAGCACTGGGGAAAGGCAGGCAGAGAATTCCCTGCTAGCACCTTCTCTGTGCCTGGGAAGCAGAAGTGTTCACATTGCTTCGCAAGAATCGCTTTTGTGCAGAAAACACTAACACTTGTTCAGAAGGAAAGAAAGCACAGAGCCCCAGATTTTATGTTGTCCTGGAGAGCTTGCAGAGCACTGGGGAAAGGCAGGCAGAGAATTCCCTGATAGCACCTTCTCTGTGCCTGTTCACATTGCTTCGCAGAATCGCTTTTGTGCAGAAAACAGTAACACTTGTTCAGAACGAAAGAAAGCACAGAGCCCCAGATTCTATGTTGTCCTGGAGAGCTTGCAGAGCACTGGGGAAAGGCAGGCAGAGAATTCCCTGCTAGCACCTTCTCTGTGCCTGGGAAGCAGAAGTGTTCACATTGCTTCGCAAGAATCGCTTTTGTGCAGAAAACAGTAACACTTGTTCAGAAGGAAAGAAAGCACAGAGCCCCAGATTTTATGTTGTCCTGGAGAGCTTGCAGAGCACTGGGGAAAGGCAGGCAGAGAATTCCTTGCTAGCACCTTCTCTGTGCCTGGGAAGCAGAAGTGTTCACATTGCTTCGCAAGAATCGCTTTTGTGCAGAAAACACTAACACTTGTTCAGAAGGAAAGAAAGCACAGAGCCCCAGATTTTATGTTGTCCTGGAGAGCTTGCAGAGCACTGGGGAAAGGCAGGCAGAGAATTCCCTGCTAGCACCTTCTCTGTGCCTGGGAAGCAGAAGTGTTCACATTGCTTCGCAGAATCGCTTTTGTGCAGAAAACACTAACACTTGTTCAGAAGGAAAGAAAGCACAGAGCCCCAGATTTTATGTTGTCCTGGAGAGCTTGCAGAGCACTGGGGAAAGGCAGGCAGAGAATTCCCTGATAGCACCTTCTCTGTGCCTGTTCACATTGCTTCGCAGAATCGCTTTTGTGCAGAAAACAGTAACACTTGTTCAGAAGGAAAGAAAGCACAGAGCCCCAGATTTTATGTTGTCCTGGAGAGCTTGCAGAGCACTGGGGAAAGGCAGGCAGAGAATTCCCTGCTAGCACCTTCTCTGTGCCTGTTCACATTGCTTTGCAGAATCGCTTTTGTGCAGAAAACAGTAACACTTGTTCAGAACGAAAGAAAGCACAGAGCCCCAGATTCTATGTAGTCCTAGAGAGCTTGCAGAGCACTGGGGAAAGCAGGCAGAGAATTCCTTGCTAGCACATTCTCTGTGCCTGGGAAGCAGAAGTGTTCACATTGCTTCGCAGAATCGCTTTTGTGCAGAAAACAGTAACACTTGTTCAGAAGGAAAGAAAGCACAGAGCCCCAGATTTTATGTTGTCCTGGAGAGCTTGCAGAGCACTGGGGAAAGGCAGGCAGAGAAATCCTTGCTAGCACCTTCTCTGTGCCTGGGAAGCAGAAGTGTTCACATTGCTTCGCAGAATCGCTTTTGTGCAGAAAACAGTAACACTTGTTCAGAAGGAAAGAAAGCACAGAGCCCCAGATTCTATGTTGTCCTGGAGAGCTTGCAGAGCACTGGGGAAAGGCAGGCAGAGAATTCCCTGCTAGCACCTTCTCTGTGCCTGGGAAGCAGAAGTGTTCACATTGCTTCGCAAGAATCGCTTTTGTGCAGAAAACACTAACACTTGCTCAGAAGGAAAGAAAGCACAGAGCCCCAGATTTTATGTTGTCCTGGAGAGCTTGCAGAGCACTGGGGAAAGGCAGGCAGAGAATTCCCTGATAGCACCTTCTCTGTGCCTGTTCACATTGCTTCGCAGAATCGCTTTTGTGCAGAAAACAGTAACACTTGTTCAGAACGAAAGAAAGCACAGAGCCCCAGATTCTATGTTGTCCTGGAGAGCTTGCAGAGCACTGGGGAAAGGCAGGCAGAGAATTCCCTGCTAGCACCTTCTCTGTGCCTGGGAAGCAGAAGTGTTCACATTGCTTCGCAAGAATCGCTTTTGTGCAGAAAACACTAACACTTGTTCAGAAGGAAAGAAAGCACAGAGCCCCAGATTTTATGTTGTCCTGGAGAGCTTGCAGAGCACTGGGGAAAGGCAGGCAGAGAATTCCTTGCTAGCACCTTCTCTGTGCCTGGGAAGCAGAAGTGTTCACATTGCTTCGCAGAATCGCTTTTGTGCAGAAAACACTAACACTTGTTCAGAAGGAAAGAAAGCACAGAGCCCCAGATTCTCTGTTGTCCTGGAGAGCTTGCAGAGCACTGGGGAAAGGCAGGCAGAGAATTCCTTGCTAGCACCTTCTCTGTGCCTGGGAAGCAGAAGTGTTCACATTGCTTCGCAGAATCGCTTTTGTGCAGAAAACACTAACACTTGTTCAGAACGAAAGAAAGCACAGAGCCCCAGATTCTATGTTGTCCTGGAGAGCTTGCAGAGCACTGGGGAAAGGCAGGCAGAGAATTCCCTGCTAGCACCTTCTCTGTGCCTGGGAAGCAGAAGTGTTCACATTGCTTCGCAAGAATCGCTTTTGTGCAGAAAACACTAACACTTGTTCAGAAGGAAAGAAAGCACAGAGCCCCAGATTTTATGTTGTCCTGGAGAGCTTGCAGAGCACTGGGGAAAGGCAGGCAGAGAATTCCCTGATAGCACCTTCTCTGTGCCTGTTCACATTGCTTCGCAGAATCGCTTTTGTGCAGAAAACAGTAACACTTGTTCAGAAGGAAAGAAAGCACAGAGCCCCAGATTTTATGTTGTCCTGGAGAGCTTGCAGAGCACTGGGGAAAGGCAGGCAGAGAATTCCCTGCTAGCACCTTCTCTGTGCCTGTTCACATTGCTTCGCAAGAATCGCTTTTGTGCAGAAAACAGTAACACTTGTTCAGAACGAAAGAAAGCACAGAGCCCCAGATTCTATGTAGTCCTGGAGAGCTTGCAGAGCACTGGGGAAAGGCAGGCAGAGAATTCCTTGCTAGCGCCTTCTCTGTGCCTGGGAAGCAGAAGTGTTCACATTGCTTCGCAGAATCGCTTTTGTGCAGAAAACAGTAACACTTGTTCAGAAGGAAAGAAAGCACAGAGCCCCAGATTTTATGTTGTCCTGGAGAGCTTGCAGAGCACTGGGGAAAGGCAGGCAGAGAAATCCTTGCTAGCACCTTCTCTGTGCCTGGGAAGCAGAAGTGTTCACATTGCTTCGCAGAATCGCTTTTGTGCAGAAAACAGTAACACTTGTTCAGAAGGAAAGAAAGCACAGAGCCCCAGATTCTATGTTGTCCTGGAGAGCTTGCAGAGCACTGGGGAAAGGCAGGCAGAGAATTCCTTGCTAGCACCTTCTCTGTGCCTGGGAAGCAGAAGTGTTCACATTGCTTCGCAGAATCGCTTTTGTGCAGAAAACACTAACACTTGTTCAGAAGGAAAGAAAGCACAGAGCCCCAGATTTTATGTTGTCCTGGAGAGCTTGCAGAGCACTGGGGAAAGGCAGGCAGAGAAATCCTTGCTAGCACCTTCTCTGTGCCTGGGAAGCAGAAGTGTTCACATTGCTTCGCAGAATCGCTTTTGTGCAGAAAACAGTAACACTTGTTCAGAAGGAAAGAAAGCACAGAGCCCCAGATTCTATGTTGTCCTGGAGAGCTTGCAGAGCACTGGGGAAAGGCAGGCAGAGAATTCCCTGCTAGCACCTTCTCTGTGCCTGGGAAGCAGAAGTGTTCACATTGCTTCGCAAGAATCGCTTTTGTGCAGAAAACACTAACACTTGCTCAGAAGGAAAGAAAGCACAGAGCCCCAGATTTTATGTTGTCCTGGAGAGCTTGCAGAGCACTGGGGAAAGGCAGGCAGAGAATTCCCTGATAGCACCTTCTCTGTGCCTGTTCACATTGCTTCGCAGAATCGCTTTTGTGCAGAAAACAGTAACACTTGTTCAGAACGAAAGAAAGCACAGAGCCCCAGATTCTATGTTGTCCTGGAGAGCTTGCAGAGCACTGGGGAAAGGCAGGCAGAGAATTCCCTGCTAGCACCTTCTCTGTGCCTGGGAAGCAGAAGTGTTCACATTGCTTCGCAAGAATCGCTTTTGTGCAGAAAACACTAACACTTGTTCAGAAGGAAAGAAAGCACAGAGCCCCAGATTTTATGTTGTCCTGGAGAGCTTGCAGAGCACTGGGGAAAGGCAGGCAGAGAATTCCTTGCTAGCACCTTCTCTGTGCCTGGGAAGCAGAAGTGTTCACATTGCTTCGCAGAATCGCTTTTGTGCAGAAAACACTAACACTTGTTCAGAAGGAAAGAAAGCACAGAGCCCCAGATTCTCTGTTGTCCTGGAGAGCTTGCAGAGCACTGGGGAAAGGCAGGCAGAGAATTCCCTGCTAGCACCTTCTCTGTGCCTGTTCACATTGCTTCGCAGAATCGCTTTTGTGCAGAAAACAGTAACACTTGTTCAGAAGGAAAGAAAGCACAGAGCCCCAGATTCTATGTTGTCCTGGAGAGCTTGCAGAGCACTGGGGAAAGGCAGGCAGAGAATTCCCTGCTAGCACCTTCTCTGTGCCTGGGAAGCAGAAGTGTTCACATTGCTTCGCAAGAATCGCTTTTGTGCAGAAAACAGTAACACTTGTTCAGAAGGAAAGAAAGCACAGAGCCCCAGATTTTATGTTGTCCTGGAGAGCTTGCAGAGCACTGGGGAAAGGCAGGCAGAGAATTCCCTGCTAGCACCTTCTCTGTGCCTGTTCACATTGCTTCGCAAGAATCGCTTTTGTGCAGAAAACTGTAACACTTGTTCAGAACGAAAGAAAGCACAGAGCCCCAGATTCTATGTAGTCCTGGAGAGCTTGCAGAGCACTGGGGAAAGGCAGGCAGAGAATTCCTTGCTAGCGCCTTCTCTGTGCCTGGGAAGCAGAAGTGTTCACATTGCTTCGCAGAATCGCTTTTGTGCAGAAAACAGTAACACTTGTTCAGAAGGAAAGAAAGCACAGAGCCCCAGATTTTATGTTGTCCTGGAGAGCTTGCAGAGCACTGGGGAAAGGCAGGCAGAGAAATCCTTGCTAGCACCTTCTCTGTGCCTGGGAAGCAGAAGTGTTCACATTGCTTCGCAGAATCGCTTTTGTGCAGAAAACAGTAACACTTGTTCAGAAGGAAAGAAAGCACAGAGCCCCAGATTCTATGTTGTCCTGGAGAGCTTGCAGAGCACTGGGGAAAGGCAGGCAGAGAATTCCTTGCTAGCACCTTCTCTGTGCCTGGGAAGCAGAAGTGTTCACATTGCTTCGCAGAATCGCTTTTGTGCAGAAAACACTAACACTTGTTCAGAAGGAAAGAAAGCACAGAGCCCCAGATTTTATGTTGTCCTGGAGAGCTTGCAGAGCACTGGGGAAAGGCAGGCAGAGAATTCCCTGATAGCACCTTCTCTGTGCCTGTTCACATTGCTTCGCAGAATCGCTTTTGTGCAGAAAACAGTAACACTTGTTCAGAACGAAAGAAAGCACAGAGCCCCAGATTCTATGTTGTCCTGGAGAGCTTGCAGAGCACTGGGGAAAGGCAGGCAGAGAATTCCCTGCTAGGACCTTCTCTGTGCCTGGGAAGCAGAAGTGTTCACATTGCTTCGCAGAATCGCTTTTGTGCAGAAAACAGTAACACTTGTTCAGAAGGAAAGAAAGCACAGAGCCCCAGATTTTATGTTGTCCTGGAGAGCTTGCAGAGCACTGGGGAAAGGCAGGCAGAGAATTCCCTGCTAGCACCTTCTCTGTGCCTGGGAAGCAGAAGTGTTCACATTGCTTCGCAAGAATCGCTTTTGTGCAGAAAACACTAACACTTGTTCAGAAGGAAAGAAAGCACAGAGCCCCAGATTTTATGTTGTCCTGGAGAGCTTGCAGAGCACTGGGGAAAGGCAGGCAGAGAATTCCTTGCTAGCACCTTCTCTGTGCCTGGGAAGCAGAAGTGTTCACATTGCTTCGCAGAATCGCTTTTGTGCAGAAAACAGTAACACTTGTTCAGAAGGAAAGAAAGCACAGAGCCCCAGATTCTATGTTGTCCTGGAGAGCTTGCAGAGCACTGGGGAAAGGCAGGCAGAGAATTCCCTGATAGCACCTTCTCTGTGCCTGTTCACATTGCTTCGCAGAATCGCTTTTGTGCAGAAAACAGTAACACTTGTTCAGAAGGAAAGAAAGCACAGAGCCCCAGATTCTATGTTGTCCTGGAGAGCTTGCAGAGCACTGGGGAAAGGCAGGCAGAGAATTCCCTGATAGCACCTTCTCTGTGCCTGGGAAGCAGAAGTGTTCACATTGCTTCGCAGAATCGCTTTTGTGCAGAAAACAGTAACACTTGTTCAGAAGGAAAGAAAGCACAGAGCCCCAGATTTTATGTTGTCCTGGAGAGCTTGCAGAGCACTGGGGAAAGGCAGGCAGAGAATTCCCTGCTAGCACCTTCTCTGTGCCTGGGAAGCAGAAGTGTTCACAGTGCTTCGCAAGAATCGCTTTTGTGCAGAAAACACTAACACTTGTTCAGAAGGAAAGAAAGCACAGAGCCCCAGATTTTATGTTGTCCTGGAGAGCTTGCAGAGCACTGGGGAAAGGCAGGCAGAGAAATCCTTGCTAGCACCTTCTCTGTGCCTGGGAAGCAGAAGTGTTCACATTGCTTCGCAGAATCGCTTTTGTGCAGAAAACAGTAACACTTGTTCAGAAGGAAAGAAAGCACAGAGCCCCAGATTCTATGTTGTCCTGGAGAGCTTGCAGAGCACTGGGGAAAGGCAGGCAGAGAATTCCCTGCTAGCACCTTCTCTGTGCCTGGGAAGCAGAAGTGTTCACATTGCTTCGCAAGAATCGCTTTTGTGCAGAAAACACTAACACTTGTTCAGAAGGAAAGAAAGCACAGAGCCCCAGATTTTATGTTGTCCTGGAGAGCTTGCAGAGCACTGGGGAAAGGCAGGCAGAGAATTCCCTGATAGCACCTTCTCTGTGCCTGGGAAGCAGAAGTGTACACATTGCTTCGCAAGAATCGCTTTTGTGCAGAAAACAGTAACACTTGTTCAGAACGAAAGAAAGCACAGAGCCCCAGATTCTATGTTGTCCTGGAGAGCTTGCAGAGCACTGGGGAAAGGCAGGCAGAGAATTCCCTGATAGCACCTTCTCTGTGCCTGTTCACATTGCTTCGCAGAATCGCTTTTGTGCAGAAAACAGTAACACTTGTTCAGAAGGAAAGAAAGCACAGAGCCCCAGATTCTATGTTGTCCTGGAGAGCTTGCAGAGCACTGGGGAAAGGCAGGCAGAGAATTCCCTGCTAGCACCTTCTCTGTGCCTGGGAAGCAGAAGTGTTCACATTGCTTCGCAAGAATCGCTTTTGTGCAGAAAACACTAACACTTGTTCAGAAGGAAAGAAAGCACAGAGCCCCAGATTTTATGTTGTCCTGGAGAGCTTGCAGAGCACTGGGGAAAGGCAGGCAGAGATTTCCTTGCTAGCACCTTCTCTGTGCCTGGGAAGCAGAAGTGTTCACATTGCTTCGCAAGAATCGCTTTTGTGCAGAAAACAGTAACACTTGTTCAGAAGGAAAGAAAGTACAGAGCCCCAGATTCTCTGTTGTCCTGGAGAGCTTGCAGAGCACTGGGGAAAGGCAGGCAGAGAATTCCCTGCTAGCACCTTCTCTGTGCCTGGGAAGCAGAAGTGTTCACATTGCTTCGCAAGAATCGCTTTTGTGCAGAAAACACTAACACTTGTTCAGAAGGAAAGAAAGCACAGAGCCCCAGATTTTATGTTGTCCTGGAGAGCTTGCAGAGCACTGGGGAAAGGCAGGCAGAGAATTCCCTGATAGCACCTTCTCTGTGCCTGTTCACATTGCTTCGCAGAATCGCTTTTGTGCAGAAAACAGTAACACTTGTTCAGAAGGAAAGAAAGCACAGAGCCCCAGATTTTATGTTGTCCTGGAGAGCTTGCAGAGCACTGGGGAAAGGCAGGCAGAGAATTCCTTGCTAGCACCTTCTCTGTGCCTGGGAAGCAGAAGTGTTCACATTGCTTCGCAGAATCGCTTTTGTGCAGAAAACAGTAACACTTGTTCAGAAGGAAAGAAAGCACAGAGCCCCAGATTCTATGTTGTCCTGGAGAGCTTGCAGAGCACTGGGGAAAGGCAGGCAGAGAATTCCCTGCTAGCACCTTCTCTGTGCCTGGGAAGCAGAAGTGTTCACATTGCTTCGCAAGAATCGCTTTTGTGCAGAAAACACTAACACTTGTTCAGAAGGAAAGAAAGCACAGAGCCCCAGATTTTATGTTGTCCTGGAGAGCTTGCAGAGCACTGGGGAAAGGCAGGCAGAGAATTCCTTGCTAGCACCTTCTCTGTGCCTGGGAAGCAGAAGTGTTCACATTGCTTCGCAGAATCGCTTTTGTGCAGAAAACAGTAACACTTGTTCAGAAGGAAAGAAAGCACAGAACCCCAGATTCTATGTTGTCCTGGAGAGCTTGCAGAGCACTGGGGAAAGGCAGGCAGAGAATTCCCTGCTAGCACCTTCTCTGTGCCTGTTCACATTGCTTCGCAGAATCGCTTTTGTGCAGAAAACAGTAACACTTGTTCAGAAGGAAAGAAAGCACAGAGCCCCAGATTTTATGTTGTCCTGGAGAGCTTGCAGAGCACTGGGGAAAGGCAGGCAGAGAATTCCTTGCTAGCACATTCTCTGTGCCTGGGAAGCAGAAGTGTTCACATTGCTTCGCAGAATCGCTTTTGTGCAGAAAACAGTAACACTTGTTCAGAAGGAAAGAAAGCACAGAGCCCCAGATTTTATGTTGTCCTGGAGAGCTTGCAGAGCACTGGGGAAAGGCAGGCAGAGAATTCCCTGCTAGCACCTTCTCTGTGCCTGGGAAGCAGAAGTGTTCACATTGCTTCGCAAGAATCGCTTTTGTGCAGAAAACACTAACACTTGTTCAGAAGGAAAGAAAGCACAGAGCCCCAGATTTTATGTTGTCCTGGAGAGCTTGCAGAGCACTGGGGAAAGGCAGGCAGAGAAATCCTTGCTAGCACCTTCTCTGTGCCTGGGAAGCAGAAGTGTTCACATTGCTTCGCAGAATCGCTTTTGTGCAGAAAACAGTAACACTTGTTCAGAAGGAAAGAAAGCACAGAGCCCCAGATTCTATGTTGTCCTGGAGAGCTTGCAGAGCACTGGGGAAAGGCAGGCAGAGAATTCCCTGCTAGCACCTTCTCTGTGCCTGGGAAGCAGAAGTGTTCACATTGCTTCGCAAGAATCGCTTTTGTGCAGAAAACACTAACACTTGTTCAGAAGGAAAGAAAGCACAGAGCCCCAGATTTTATGTTGTCCTGGAGAGCTTGCAGAGCACTGGGGAAAGGCAGGCAGAGAATTCCTTGCTAGCACCTTCTCTGTGCCTGGGAAGCAGAAGTGTTCACATTGCTTCGCAAGAATCGCTTTTGTGCAGAAAACAGTAACACTTGTTCAGAACGAAAGAAAGCACAGAGCCCCAGATTCTCTGTTGTCCTGGAGAGCTTGCAGAGCACTGGGGAAAGGCAGGCAGAGAATTCCCTGCTAGCACCTTCTCTGTGCCTGGGAAGCAGAAGTGTTCACATTGCTTCGCAAGAATCGCTTTTGTGCAGAAAACACTAACACTTGTTCAGAAGGAAAGAAAGCACAGAGCCCCAGATTTTATGTTGTCCTGGAGAGCTTGCAGAGCACTGGGGAAAGGCAGGCAGAGAATTCCCTGATAGCACCTTCTCTGTGCCTGTTCACATTGCTTCGCAGAATCGCTTTTGTGCAGAAAACAGTAACACTTGTTCAGAAGGAAAGAAAGCACAGAGCCCCAGATTCTATGTTGCCCTGGAGAGCTTGCGGAGCACTGGGGAAAGGCAGGCAGAGAATTCCCTGCTAGCACCTTCTCTGTGCCTGGGAAGCAGAAGTGTTCACATTGCTTCGCAAGAATCGCTTTTGTGCAGAAAACACTAACACTTGTTCAGAAGGAAAGAAAGCACAGAGCCCCAGATTTTATGTTGTCCTGGAGAGCTTGCAGAGCACTGGGGAAAGGCAGGCAGAGAATTCCTTGCTAGCACCTTCTCTGTGCCTGGGAAGCAGAAGTGTTCACATTGCTTCGCAGAATCGCTTTTGTGCAGAAAACACTAACACTTGTTCAGAAGGAAAGAAAGCACAGAGCCCCAGATTCTATGTTGTCCTGGAGAGCTTGCAGAGCACTGGGGAAAGGCAGGCAGAGAATTCCCTGATAGCACCTTCTCTGTGCCTCTTCACATTGCTTCGCAGAATCGCTTTTGTGCAGAAAACAGTAACACTTGTTCAGAACGAAAGAAAGCACAGAGCCCCAGATTCTATGTTGTCCTGGAGAGCTTGCAGAGCACTGGGGAAAGGCAGGCAGAGAATTCCCTGCTAGCACCTTCTCTGTGCCTGGGAAGCAGAAGTGTTCACATTGCTTCGCAAGAATCGCTTTTGTGCAGAAAACACTAACACTTGTTCAGAAGGAAAGAAAGCACAGAGCCCCAGATTTTATGTTGTCCTGGAGAGCTTGCAGAGCACTGGGGAAAGGCAGGCAGAGAATTCCCTGATAGCACCTTCTCTGTGCCTGTTCACATTGCTTCGCAGAATCGCTTTTGTGCAGAAAACAGTAACACTTGTTCAGAACGAAAGAAAGCACAGAGCCCCAGATTCTATGTTGTCCTGGAGAGCTTGCAGAGCACTGGGGAAAGGCAGGCAGAGAATTCCCTGCTAGCACCTTCTCTGTGCCTGTTCACATTGCTTCGCAAGAATCGCTTTTGTGCAGAAAACAGTAACACTTGTTCAGAAGGAAAGAAAGCACAGAGCCCCAGATTCTATGTTGTCCTGGAGAGCTTGCAGAGCACTGGGGAAAGGCAGGCAGAGAATTCCTTGCTAGCACCTTCTCTGTGCCTGGGAAGCAGAAGTGTTCACATTGCTTCGCAGAATCGCTTTTGTGCAGAAAACACTAACACTTGTTCAGAAGGAAAGAAAGCACAGAGCCCCAGATTCTATGTTGTCCTGGAGAGCTTGCAGAGCACTGGGGAAAGGCAGGCAGAGAATTCCTTGCTAGCACCTTCTCTGTGCCTGGGAAGCAGAAGTGTTCACATTGCTTCGCAGAATCGCTTTTGTGCAGAAAACACTAACACTTGTTCAGAAGGAAAGAAAGCACAGAGCCCCAGATTTTATGTTGTCCTGGAGAGCTTGCAGAGCACTGGGGAAAGGCAGGCAGAGAATTCCCTGCTAGCACCTTCTCTGTGCCTGTTCACATTGCTTCGCAGAATCGCTTTTGTGCAGAAAACAGTAACACTTGTTCAGAAGGAAAGAAAGCACAGAGCCCCAGATTTTATGTTGTCCTGGAGAGCTTGCAGAGCACTGGGGAAAGGCAGGCAGAGAATTCCTTGCTAGCACATTCTCTGTGCCTGGGAAGCAGAAGTGTTCACATTGCTTCGCAGAATCGCTTTTGTGCAGAAAACAGTAACACTTGTTCAGAAGGAAAGAAAGCACAGAGCCCCAGATTTTATGTTGTCCTGGAGAGCTTGCAGAGCACTGGGGAAAGGCAGGCAGAGAATTCCCTGCTAGCACCTTCTCTGTGCCTGGGAAGCAGAAGTGTTCACATTGCTTCGCAAGAATCGCTTTTGTGCAGAAAACACTAACACTTGTTCAGAAGGAAAGAAAGCACAGAGCCCCAGATTTTATGTTGTCCTGGAGAGCTTGCAGAGCACTGGGGAAAGGCAGGCAGAGAAATCCTTGCTAGCACCTTCTCTGTGCCTGGGAAGCAGAAGTGTTCACATTGCTTCGCAGAATCGCTTTTGTGCAGAAAACAGTAACACTTGTTCAGAAGGAAAGAAAGCACAGAGCCCCAGATTCTATGTTGTCCTGGAGAGCTTGCAGAGCACTGGGGAAAGGCAGGCAGAGAATTCCCTGCTAGCACCTTCTCTGTGCCTGGGAAGCAGAAGTGTTCACATTGCTTCGCAAGAATCGCTTTTGTGCAGAAAACACTAACACTTGTTCAGAAGGAAAGAAAGCACAGAGCCCCAGATTTTATGTTGTCCTGGAGAGCTTGCAGAGCACTGGGGAAAGGCAGGCAGAGAATTCCTTGCTAGCACCTTCTCTGTGCCTGGGAAGCAGAAGTGTTCACATTGCTTCGCAAGAATCGCTTTTGTGCAGAAAACAGTAACACTTGTTCAGAACGAAAGAAAGCACAGAGCCCCAGATTCTCTGTTGTCCTGGAGAGCTTGCAGAGCACTGGGGAAAGGCAGGCAGAGAATTCCCTGCTAGCACCTTCTCTGTGCCTGGGAAGCAGAAGTGTTCACATTGCTTCGCAAGAATCGCTTTTGTGCAGAAAACACTAACACTTGTTCAGAAGGAAAGAAAGCACAGAGCCCCAGATTCTATGTTGTCCTGGAGAGCTTGCAGAGCACTGGGGAAAGGCAGGCAGAGAATTCCCTGATAGCACCTTCTCTGTGCCTCTTCACATTGCTTCGCAGAATCGCTTTTGTGCAGAAAACAGTAACACTTGTTCAGAACGAAAGAAAGCACAGAGCCCCAGATTCTATGTTGTCCTGGAGAGCTTGCAGAGCACTGGGGAAAGGCAGGCAGAGAATTCCCTGCTAGCACCTTCTCTGTGCCTGGGAAGCAGAAGTGTTCACATTGCTTCGCAAGAATCGCTTTTGTGCAGAAAACACTAACACTTGTTCAGAAGGAAAGAAAGCACAGAGCCCCAGATTTTATGTTGTCCTGGAGAGCTTGCAGAGCACTGGGGAAAGGCAGGCAGAGAATTCCCTGATAGCACCTTCTCTGTGCCTGTTCACATTGCTTCGCAGAATCGCTTTTGTGCAGAAAACAGTAACACTTGTTCAGAACGAAAGAAAGCACAGAGCCCCAGATTCTATGTTGTCCTGGAGAGCTTGCAGAGCACTGGGGAAAGGCAGGCAGAGAATTCCCTGCTAGCACCTTCTCTGTGCCTGTTCACATTGCTTCGCAAGAATCGCTTTTGTGCAGAAAACAGTAACACTTGTTCAGAAGGAAAGAAAGCACAGAGCCCCAGATTCTATGTTGTCCTGGAGAGCTTGCAGAGCACTGGGGAAAGGCAGGCAGAGAATTCCTTGCTAGCACCTTCTCTGTGCCTGGGAAGCAGAAGTGTTCACATTGCTTCGCAGAATCGCTTTTGTGCAGAAAACAGTAACACTTGTTCAGAAGGAAAGAAAGCACAGAGCCCCAGATTCTATGTTGTCCTGGAGAGCTTGCAGAGCACTGGGGAAAGGCAGGCAGAGAATTCCTTGCTAGCACCTTCTCTGTGCCTGGGAAGCAGAAGTGTTCACATTGCTTCGCAGAATCGCTTTTGTGCAGAAAACACTAACACTTGTTCAGAAGGAAAGAAAGCACAGAGCCCCAGATTTTATGTTGTCCTGGAGAGCTTGCAGAGCACTGGGGAAAGGCAGGCAGAGAATTCCCTGCTAGCACCTTCTCTGTGCCTGTTCACATTGCTTTGCAGAATCGTTTTAATGCAGAAAACAGTAACACTTGTTCAGAACGAAAGAAAGCACAGAGCCCCAGATTCTATGTTGTCCTGGAGAGCTTGCAGAGCACTGGGGAAAGGCAGGCAGAGAATTCCCTGATAGCACCTTCTCTGTGCCTGGGAAGCAGAAGTGTTCACATTGCTTCGCAAGAATCGCTTTTGTGCAGAAAACAGTAACACTTGTTCAGAAGGAAAGAAAGCACAGAGCCCCAGATTTTATGTTGTCCTGGAGAGCTTGCAGAGCACTGGGGAAAGGCAGGCAGAGAATTCCTTGCTAGCACATTCTCTGTGCCTGGGAAGCAGAAGTGTTCACATTGCTTCGCAGAATCGCTTTTGTGCAGAAAACAGTAACACTTGTTCAGAAGGAAAGAAAGCACAGAGCCCCAGATTTTATGTTGTCCTGGAGAGCTTGCAGAGCACTGGGGAAAGGCAGGCAGAGAATTCCCTGCTAGCACCTTCTCTGTGCCTGGGAAGCAGAAGTGTTCACATTGCTTCTCAAGAATCGCTTTTGTGCAGAAAACACTAACACTTGTTCAGAAGGAAAGAAAGCACAGAGCCCCAGATTTTATGTTGTCCTGGAGAGCTTGCAGAGCACTGGGGAAAGGCAGGCAGAGAAATCCTTGCTAGCACCTTCTCTGTGCCTGGGAAGCAGAAGTGTTCACATTGCTTCGCAGAATCCCTTTTGTGCAGAAAACAGTAACACTTGTTCAGAAGGAAAGAAAGCACAGAGCCCCAGATTCTATGTTGTCCTGGAGAGCTTGCAGAGCACTGGGGAAAGGCAGGCAGAGAATTCCCTGCTAGCACCTTCTCTGTGCCTGGGAAGCAGAAGTGTTCACATTGCTTCGCAAGAATCGCTTTTGTGCAGAAAACACTAACACTTGTTCAGAAGGAAAGAAAGCACAGAGCCCCAGATTTTATGTTGTCCTGGAGAGCTTGCAGAGCACTGGGGAAAGGCAGGCAGAGAATTCCCTGCTAGCACCTTCTCTGTGCCTGGGAAGCAGAAGTGTACACATTGCTTCGCAAGAATCGCTCTTGTGCAGAAAACAGTAACACTTGTTCAGAACGAAAGAAAGCACAGAGCCCCAGATTCTATGTTGTCCTGGAGAGCTTGCAGAGCACTGGGGAAAGGCAGGCAGAGAATTCCCTGATAGCACCTTCTCTGTGCCTGTTCACATTGCTTCGCAGAATCGCTTTTGTGCAGAAAACAGTAACACTTGTTCAGAACGAAAGAAAGCACAGAGCCCCAGATTTTATGTTGTCCTGGAGAGCTTTTAGAGCACTGGGGAAAGGCAGGCAGAGAATTCCCTGCTAGCACCTTCTCTGTGCCTGGGAAGCAGAAGTGTTCACATTGCTTCGCAGAATCGCTTTTGTGCAGAAAACACTAACACTTGTTCAGAAGGAAAGAAAGCACAGAGCCCCAGATTTTATGTTGTCCTGGAGAGCTTGCAGAGCACTGGGGAAAGGCAGGCAGAGAATTCCCTGCTAGCACCTTCTCTGTGCCTGGGAAGCAGAAGTGTTCACATTGCTTCGCAAGAATCGCTTTTGTGCAGAAAACAGTAACACTTGTTCAGAAGGAAAGAAAGCACAGAGCCCCAGATTCTATGTTGTCCTGGAGAGCTTGCAGAGCACTGGGGAAAGGCAGGCAGAGAATTCCCTGCTAGCACCTTCTCTGTGCCTGGGAAGCAGAAGTGTTCACATTGCTTCGCAAGAATCGCTTTTGTGCAGAAAACACTAACACTTGTTCAGAAGGAAAGAAAGCACAGAGCCCCAGATTTTATGTTGTCCTGGAGAGCTTGCAGAGCACTGGGGAAAGGCAGGCAGAGAATTCCTTGCTAGCACCTTCTCTGTGCCTGGGAAGCAGAAGTGTTCACATTGCTTCGCAGAATCGCTTTTGTGCAGAAAACAGTAACACTTGTTCAGAAGGAAAGAAAGCACAGAACCCCAGATTCTATGTTGTCCTGGAGAGCTTGCAGAGCACTGGGGAAAGGCAGGCAGAGAATTCCCTGCTAGCACCTTCTCTGTGCCTGTTCACATTGCTTCGCAGAATCGCTTTTGTGCAGAAAACAGTAACACTTGTTCAGAAGGAAAGAAAGCACAGAGCCCCAGATTTTATGTTGTCCTGGAGAGCTTGCAGAGCACTGGGGAAAGGCAGGCAGAGAATTCCTTGCTAGCACATTCTCTGTGCCTGGGAAGCAGAAGTGTTCACATTGCTTCGCAGAATCGCTTTTGTGCAGAAAACAGTAACACTTGTTCAGAAGGAAAGAAAGCACAGAGCCCCAGATTTTATGTTGTCCTGGAGAGCTTGCAGAGCACTGGGGAAAGGCAGGCAGAGAATTCCCTGCTAGCACCTTCTCTGTGCCTGGGAAGCAGAAGTGTTCACATTGCTTCGCAAGAATCGCTTTTGTGCAGAAAACACTAACACTTGTTCAGAAGGAAAGAAAGCACAGAGCCCCAGATTTTATGTTGTCCTGGAGAGCTTGCAGAGCACTGGGGAAAGGCAGGCAGAGAAATCCTTGCTAGCACCTTCTCTGTGCCTGGGAAGCAGAAGTGTTCACATTGCTTCGCAGAATCGCTTTTGTGCAGAAAACAGTAACACTTGTTCAGAAGGAAAGAAAGCACAGAGCCCCAGATTCTATGTTGTCCTGGAGAGCTTGCAGAGCACTGGGGAAAGGCAGGCAGAGAATTCCCTGCTAGCACCTTCTCTGTGCCTGGGAAGCAGAAGTGTTCACATTGCTTCGCAAGAATCGCTTTTGTGCAGAAAACACTAACACTTGTTCAGAAGGAAAGAAAGCACAGAGCCCCAGATTTTATGTTGTCCTGGAGAGCTTGCAGAGCACTGGGGAAAGGCAGGCAGAGAATTCCTTGCTAGCACCTTCTCTGTGCCTGGGAAGCAGAAGTGTTCACATTGCTTCGCAAGAATCGCTTTTGTGCAGAAAACAGTAACACTTGTTCAGAACGAAAGAAAGCACAGAGCCCCAGATTCTCTGTTGTCCTGGAGAGCTTGCAGAGCACTGGGGAAAGGCAGGCAGAGAATTCCCTGCTAGCACCTTCTCTGTGCCTGGGAAGCAGAAGTGTTCACATTGCTTCGCAAGAATCGCTTTTGTGCAGAAAACACTAACACTTGTTCAGAAGGAAAGAAAGCACAGAGCCCCAGATTTTATGTTGTCCTGGAGAGCTTGCAGAGCACTGGGGAAAGGCAGGCAGAGAATTCCCTGATAGCACCTTCTCTGTGCCTGTTCACATTGCTTCGCAGAATCGCTTTTGTGCAGAAAACAGTAACACTTGTTCAGAAGGAAAGAAAGCACAGAGCCCCAGATTCTATGTTGCCCTGGAGAGCTTGCGGAGCACTGGGGAAAGGCAGGCAGAGAATTCCCTGCTAGCACCTTCTCTGTGCCTGGGAAGCAGAAGTGTTCACATTGCTTCGCAAGAATCGCTTTTGTGCAGAAAACACTAACACTTGTTCAGAAGGAAAGAAAGCACAGAGCCCCAGATTTTATGTTGTCCTGGAGAGCTTGCAGAGCACTGGGGAAAGGCAGGCAGAGAATTCCTTGCTAGCACCTTCTCTGTGCCTGGGAAGCAGAAGTGTTCACATTGCTTCGCAGAATCGCTTTTGTGCAGAAAACACTAACACTTGTTCAGAAGGAAAGAAAGCACAGAGCCCCAGATTCTATGTTGTCCTGGAGAGCTTGCAGAGCACTGGGGAAAGGCAGGCAGAGAATTCCCTGATAGCACCTTCTCTGTGCCTCTTCACATTGCTTCGCAGAATCGCTTTTGTGCAGAAAACAGTAACACTTGTTCAGAACGAAAGAAAGCACAGAGCCCCAGATTCTATGTTGTCCTGGAGAGCTTGCAGAGCACTGGGGAAAGGCAGGCAGAGAATTCCCTGCTAGCACCTTCTCTGTGCCTGGGAAGCAGAAGTGTTCACATTGCTTCGCAAGAATCGCTTTTGTGCAGAAAACACTAACACTTGTTCAGAAGGAAAGAAAGCACAGAGCCCCAGATTTTATGTTGTCCTGGAGAGCTTGCAGAGCACTGGGGAAAGGCAGGCAGAGAATTCCCTGATAGCACCTTCTCTGTGCCTGTTCACATTGCTTCGCAGAATCGCTTTTGTGCAGAAAACAGTAACACTTGTTCAGAACGAAAGAAAGCACAGAGCCCCAGATTCTATGTTGTCCTGGAGAGCTTGCAGAGCACTGGGGAAAGGCAGGCAGAGAATTCCCTGCTAGCACCTTCTCTGTGCCTGTTCACATTGCTTCGCAAGAATCGCTTTTGTGCAGAAAACAGTAACACTTGTTCAGAAGGAAAGAAAGCACAGAGCCCCAGATTCTATGTTGTCCTGGAGAGCTTGCAGAGCACTGGGGAAAGGCAGGCAGAGAATTCCTTGCTAGCACCTTCTCTGTGCCTGGGAAGCAGAAGTGTTCACATTGCTTCGCAGAATCGCTTTTGTGCAGAAAACAGTAACACTTGTTCAGAAGGAAAGAAAGCACAGAGCCCCAGATTCTATGTTGTCCTGGAGAGCTTGCAGAGCACTGGGGAAAGGCAGGCAGAGAATTCCTTGCTAGCACCTTCTCTGTGCCTGGGAAGCAGAAGTGTTCACATTGCTTCGCAGAATCGCTTTTGTGCAGAAAACACTAACACTTGTTCAGAAGGAAAGAAAGCACAGAGCCCCAGATTTTATGTTGTCCTGGAGAGCTTGCAGAGCACTGGGGAAAGGCAGGCAGAGAATTCCCTGCTAGCACCTTCTCTGTGCCTGTTCACATTGCTTTGCAGAATCGTTTTAATGCAGAAAACAGTAACACTTGTTCAGAACGAAAGAAAGCACAGAGCCCCAGATTCTATGTTGTCCTGGAGAGCTTGCAGAGCACTGGGGAAAGGCAGGCAGAGAATTCCCTGATAGCACCTTCTCTGTGCCTGGGAAGCAGAAGTGTTCACATTGCTTCGCAAGAATCGCTTTTGTGCAGAAAACAGTAACACTTGTTCAGAAGGAAAGAAAGCACAGAGCCCCAGATTTTATGTTGTCCTGGAGAGCTTGCAGAGCACTGGGGAAAGGCAGGCAGAGAATTCCTTGCTAGCACATTCTCTGTGCCTGGGAAGCAGAAGTGTTCACATTGCTTCGCAGAATCGCTTTTGTGCAGAAAACAGTAACACTTGTTCAGAAGGAAAGAAAGCACAGAGCCCCAGATTTTATGTTGTCCTGGAGAGCTTGCAGAGCACTGGGGAAAGGCAGGCAGAGAATTCCCTGCTAGCACCTTCTCTGTGCCTGGGAAGCAGAAGTGTTCACATTGCTTCTCAAGAATCGCTTTTGTGCAGAAAACACTAACACTTGTTCAGAAGGAAAGAAAGCACAGAGCCCCAGATTTTATGTTGTCCTGGAGAGCTTGCAGAGCACTGGGGAAAGGCAGGCAGAGAAATCCTTGCTAGCACCTTCTCTGTGCCTGGGAAGCAGAAGTGTTCACATTGCTTCGCAGAATCCCTTTTGTGCAGAAAACAGTAACACTTGTTCAGAAGGAAAGAAAGCACAGAGCCCCAGATTCTATGTTGTCCTGGAGAGCTTGCAGAGCACTGGGGAAAGGCAGGCAGAGAATTCCCTGCTAGCACCTTCTCTGTGCCTGGGAAGCAGAAGTGTTCACATTGCTTCGCAAGAATCGCTTTTGTGCAGAAAACACTAACACTTGTTCAGAAGGAAAGAAAGCACAGAGCCCCAGATTTTATGTTGTCCTGGAGAGCTTGCAGAGCACTGGGGAAAGGCAGGCAGAGAATTCCCTGCTAGCACCTTCTCTGTGCCTGGGAAGCAGAAGTGTACACATTGCTTCGCAAGAATCGCTCTTGTGCAGAAAACAGTAACACTTGTTCAGAACGAAAGAAAGCACAGAGCCCCAGATTCTATGTTGTCCTGGAGAGCTTGCAGAGCACTGGGGAAAGGCAGGCAGAGAATTCCCTGATAGCACCTTCTCTGTGCCTGTTCACATTGCTTCGCAGAATCGCTTTTGTGCAGAAAACAGTAACACTTGTTCAGAACGAAAGAAAGCACAGAGCCCCAGATTTTATGTTGTCCTGGAGAGCTTTTAGAGCACTGGGGAAAGGCAGGCAGAGAATTCCCTGCTAGCACCTTCTCTGTGCCTGGGAAGCAGAAGTGTTCACATTGCTTCGCAGAATCGCTTTTGTGCAGAAAACACTAACACTTGTTCAGAAGGAAAGAAAGCACAGAGCCCCAGATTTTATGTTGTCCTGGAGAGCTTGCAGAGCACTGGGGAAAGGCAGGCAGAGAATTCCCTGCTAGCACCTTCTCTGTGCCTGGGAAGCAGAAGTGTTCACATTGCTTCGCAAGAATCGCTTTTGTGCAGAAAACAGTAACACTTGTTCAGAAGGAAAGAAAGCACAGAGCCCCAGATTCTATGTTGTCCTGGAGAGCTTGCAGAGCACTGGGGAAAGGCAGGCAGAGAATTCCCTGCTAGCACCTTCTCTGTGCCTGGGAAGCAGAAGTGTTCACATTGCTTCGCAAGAATCGCTTTTGTGCAGAAAACACTAACACTTGTTCAGAAGGAAAGAAAGCACAGAGCCCCAGATTTTATGTTGTCCTGGAGAGCTTGCAGAGCACTGGGGAAAGGCAGGCAGAGAATTCCTTGCTAGCACCTTCTCTGTGCCTGGGAAGCAGAAGTGTTCACATTGCTTCGCAGAATCGCTTTTGTGCAGAAAACAGTAACACTTGTTCAGAAGGAAAGAAAGCACAGAACCCCAGATTCTATGTTGTCCTGGAGAGCTTGCAGAGCACTGGGGAAAGGCAGGCAGAGAATTCCCTGCTAGCACCTTCTCTGTGCCTGTTCACATTGCTTCGCAGAATCGCTTTTGTGCAGAAAACAGTAACACTTGTTCAGAAGGAAAGAAAGCACAGAGCCCCAGATTTTATGTTGTCCTGGAGAGCTTGCAGAGCACTGGGGAAAGGCAGGCAGAGAATTCCTTGCTAGCACATTCTCTGTGCCTGGGAAGCAGAAGTGTTCACATTGCTTCGCAGAATCGCTTTTGTGCAGAAAACAGTAACACTTGTTCAGAAGGAAAGAAAGCACAGAGCCCCAGATTTTATGTTGTCCTGGAGAGCTTGCAGAGCACTGGGGAAAGGCAGGCAGAGAATTCCCTGCTAGCACCTTCTCTGTGCCTGGGAAGCAGAAGTGTTCACATTGCTTCGCAAGAATCGCTTTTGTGCAGAAAACACTAACACTTGTTCAGAAGGAAAGAAAGCACAGAGCCCCAGATTTTATGTTGTCCTGGAGAGCTTGCAGAGCACTGGGGAAAGGCAGGCAGAGAAATCCTTGCTAGCACCTTCTCTGTGCCTGGGAAGCAGAAGTGTTCACATTGCTTCGCAGAATCGCTTTTGTGCAGAAAACAGTAACACTTGTTCAGAAGGAAAGAAAGCACAGAGCCCCAGATTCTATGTTGTCCTGGAGAGCTTGCAGAGCACTGGGGAAAGGCAGGCAGAGAATTCCCTGCTAGCACCTTCTCTGTGCCTGGGAAGCAGAAGTGTTCACATTGCTTCGCAAGAATCGCTTTTGTGCAGAAAACACTAACACTTGTTCAGAAGGAAAGAAAGCACAGAGCCCCAGATTTTATGTTGTCCTGGAGAGCTTGCAGAGCACTGGGGAAAGGCAGGCAGAGAATTCCTTGCTAGCACCTTCTCTGTGCCTGGGAAGCAGAAGTGTTCACATTGCTTCGCAAGAATCTCTTTTGTGCAGAAAACAGTAACACTTGTTCAGAACGAAAGAAAGCACAGAGCCCCAGATTCTCTGTTGTCCTGGAGAGCTTGCAGAGCACTGGGGAAAGGCAGGCAGAGAATTCCCTGCTAGCACCTTCTCTGTGCCTGGGAAGCAGAAGTGTTCACATTGCTTCGCAAGAATCGCTTTTGTGCAGAAAACACTAACACTTGTTCAGAAGGAAAGAAAGCACAGAGCCCCAGATTTTATGTTGTCCTGGAGAGCTTGCAGAGCACTGGGGAAAGGCAGGCAGAGAATTCCCTGATAGCACCTTCTCTGTGCCTGTTCACATTGCTTCGCAGAATCGCTTTTGTGCAGAAAACAGTAACACTTGTTCAGAAGGAAAGAAAGCACAGAGCCCCAGATTCTATGTTGCCCTGGAGAGCTTGCGGAGCACTGGGGAAAGGCAGGCAGAGAATTCCCTGCTAGCACCTTCTCTGTGCCTGGGAAGCAGAAGTGTTCACATTGCTTCGCAAGAATCGCTTTTGTGCAGAAAACACTAACACTTGTTCAGAAGGAAAGAAAGCACAGAGCCCCAGATTTTATGTTGTCCTGGAGAGCTTGCAGAGCACTGGGGAAAGGCAGGCAGAGAATTCCTTGCTAGCACCTTCTCTGTGCCTGGGAAGCAGAAGTGTTCACATTGCTTCGCAGAATCGCTTTTGTGCAGAAAACACTAACACTTGTTCAGAAGGAAAGAAAGCACAGAGCCCCAGATTCTATGTTGTCCTGGAGAGCTTGCAGAGCACTGGGGAAAGGCAGGCAGAGAATTCCCTGATAGCACCTTCTCTGTGCCTCTTCACATTGCTTCGCAGAATCGCTTTTGTGCAGAAAACAGTAACACTTGTTCAGAACGAAAGAAAGCACAGAGCCCCAGATTCTATGTTGTCCTGGAGAGCTTGCAGAGCACTGGGGAAAGGCAGGCAGAGAATTCCCTGCTAGCACCTTCTCTGTGCCTGGGAAGCAGAAGTGTTCACATTGCTTCGCAAGAATCGCTTTTGTGCAGAAAACACTAACACTTGTTCAGAAGGAAAGAAAGCACAGAGCCCCAGATTTTATGTTGTCCTGGAGAGCTTGCAGAGCACTGGGGAAAGGCAGGCAGAGAATTCCCTGATAGCACCTTCTCTGTGCCTGTTCACATTGCTTCGCAGAATCGCTTTTGTGCAGAAAACAGTAACACTTGTTCAGAACGAAAGAAAGCACAGAGCCCCAGATTCTATGTTGTCCTGGAGAGCTTGCAGAGCACTGGGGAAAGGCAGGCAGAGAATTCCCTGCTAGCACCTTCTCTGTGCCTGTTCACATTGCTTCGCAAGAATCGCTTTTGTGCAGAAAACAGTAACACTTGTTCAGAAGGAAAGAAAGCACAGAGCCCCAGATTCTATGTTGTCCTGGAGAGCTTGCAGAGCACTGGGGAAAGGCAGGCAGAGAATTCCTTGCTAGCACCTTCTCTGTGCCTGGGAAGCAGAAGTGTTCACATTGCTTCGCAGAATCGCTTTTGTGCAGAAAACAGTAACACTTGTTCAGAAGGAAAGAAAGCACAGAGCCCCAGATTCTATGTTGTCCTGGAGAGCTTGCAGAGCACTGGGGAAAGGCAGGCAGAGAATTCCTTGCTAGCACCTTCTCTGTGCCTGGGAAGCAGAAGTGTTCACATTGCTTCGCAGAATCGCTTTTGTGCAGAAAACACTAACACTTGTTCAGAAGGAAAGAAAGCACAGAGCCCCAGATTTTATGTTGTCCTGGAGAGCTTGCAGAGCACTGGGGAAAGGCAGGCAGAGAATTCCCTGCTAGCACCTTCTCTGTGCCTGTTCACATTGCTTTGCAGAATCGTTTTAATGCAGAAAACAGTAACACTTGTTCAGAACGAAAGAAAGCACAGAGCCCCAGATTCTATGTTGTCCTGGAGAGCTTGCAGAGCACTGGGGAAAGGCAGGCAGAGAATTCCCTGATAGCACCTTCTCTGTGCCTGGGAAGCAGAAGTGTTCACATTGCTTCGCAAGAATCGCTTTTGTGCAGAAAACACTAACACTTGTTCAGAAGGAAAGAAAGCACAGAGCCCCAGATTTTATGTTGTCCTGGAGAGCTTGCAGAGCACTGGGGAAAGGCAGGCAGAGAAATCCTTGCTAGCACCTTCTCTGTGCCTGGGAAGCAGAAGTGTTCACATTGCTTCGCAGAATCGCTTTTGTGCAGAAAACAGTAACACTTGTTCAGAAGGAAAGAAAGCACAGAGCCCCAGATTCTATGTTGTCCTGGAGAGCTTGCAGAGCACTGGGGAAAGGCAGGCAGAGAATTCCCTGATAGCACCTTCTCTGTGCCTGTTCACATTGCTTCGCAGAATCGCTTTTGTGCAGAAAACAGTAACACTTGTTCAGAAGGAAAGAAAGCACAGAGCCCCAGATTTTATGTTGTCCTGGAGAGCTTGCAGAGCACTGGGGAAAGGCAGGCAGAGAATTCCTTGCTAGCACATTCTCTGTGCCTGGGAAGCAGAAGTGTTCACATTGCTTCGCAGAATCGCTTTTGTGCAGAAAACAGTAACACTTGTTCAGAAGGAAAGAAAGCACAGAGCCCCAGATTTTATGTTGTCCTGGAGAGCTTGCAGAGCACTGGGGAAAGGCAGGCAGAGAATTCCCTGCTAGCACCTTCTCTGTGCCTGGGAAGCAGAAGTGTTCACATTGCTTCTCAAGAATCGCTTTTGTGCAGAAAACACTAACACTTGTTCAGAAGGAAAGAAAGCACAGAGCCCCAGATTTTATGTTGTCCTGGAGAGCTTGCAGAGCACTGGGGAAAGGCAGGCAGAGAAATCCTTGCTAGCACCTTCTCTGTGCCTGGGAAGCAGAAGTGTTCACATTGCTTCGCAGAATCCCTTTTGTGCAGAAAACAGTAACACTTGTTCAGAAGGAAAGAAAGCACAGAGCCCCAGATTCTATGTTGTCCTGGAGAGCTTGCAGAGCACTGGGGAAAGGCAGGCAGAGAATTCCCTGCTAGCACCTTCTCTGTGCCTGGGAAGCAGAAGTGTTCACATTGCTTCGCAAGAATCGCTTTTGTGCAGAAAACACTAACACTTGTTCAGAAGGAAAGAAAGCACAGAGCCCCAGATTTTATGTTGTCCTGGAGAGCTTGCAGAGCACTGGGGAAAGGCAGGCAGAGAATTCCCTGCTAGCACCTTCTCTGTGCCTGGGAAGCAGAAGTGTACACATTGCTTCGCAAGAATCGCTTTTGTGCAGAAAACAGTAACACTTGTTCAGAACGAAAGAAAGCACAGAGCCCCAGATTCTATGTTGTCCTGGAGAGCTTGCAGAGCACTGGGGAAAGGCAGGCAGAGAATTCCCTGATAGCACCTTCTCTGTGCCTGTTCACATTGCTTCGCAGAATCGCTTTTGTGCAGAAAACAGTAACACTTGTTCAGAACGAAAGAAAGCACAGAGCCCCAGATTTTATGTTGTCCTGGAGAGCTTTTAGAGCACTGGGGAAAGGCAGGCAGAGAATTCCCTGCTAGCACCTTCTCTGTGCCTGGGAAGCAGAAGTGTTCACATTGCTTCGCAGAATCGCTTTTGTGCAGAAAACACTAACACTTGTTCAGAAGGAAAGAAAGCACAGAGCCCCAGATTTTATGTTGTCCTGGAGAGCTTGCAGAGCACTGGGGAAAGGCAGGCAGAGAATTCCCTGCTAGCACCTTCTCTGTGCCTGGGAAGCAGAAGTGTTCACATTGCTTCGCAAGAATCGCTTTTGTGCAGAAAACAGTAACACTTGTTCAGAAGGAAAGAAAGCACAGAGCCCCAGATTCTATGTTGTCCTGGAGAGCTTGCAGAGCACTGGGGAAAGGCAGGCAGAGAATTCCCTGCTAGCACCTTCTCTGTGCCTGTTCACATTGCTTCGCAGAATCGCTTTTGTGCAGAAAACAGTAACACTTGTTCAGAACGAAAGAAAGCACAGAGCCCCAGATTCTATGTTGTCCTGGAGAGCTTGCAGAGCACTGGGGAAAGGCAGGAAGAGAATTCCTTGCTAGCACCTTCTCTGTGCCTGGGAAGCAGAAGTGTTCACATTGCTTTGCAGAATCGCTTTTGTGCAGAAAACACTAACACTTGTTCAGAAGGAAAGAAAGCACAGAGCCCCAGATTTTATGTTGTCCTGGAGAGCTTGCAGAGCACTGGGGAAAGGCAGGCAGAGAATTCCCTGATAGCACCTTCTCTGTGCCTGTTCACATTGCTTCGCAGAATCGCTTTTGTGCAGAAAACAGTAACACTTGTTCAGAAGGAAAGAAAGCACAGAGCCCCAGATTCTATGTTGTCCTGGAGAGCTTGCAGAGCACTGGGGAAAGGCAGGCAGAGAATTCCTTGCTAGCACCTTCTCTGTGCCTGGGAAGCAGAAGTGTTCACATTGCTTCGCAGAATCGCTTTTGTGCAGAAAACAGTAACACTTGTTCAGAAGGAAAGAAAGCACAGAGCCCCAGATTCTATGTTGTCCTGGAGAGCTTGCAGAGCACTGGGGAAAGGCAGGCAGAGAATTCCTTGCTAGCACCTTCTCTGTGCCTGGGAAGCAGAAGTGTTCACATTGCTTCGCAGAATCGCTTTTGTGCAGAAAACACTAACACTTGTTCAGAAGGAAAGAAAGCACAGAGCCCCAGATTTTATGTTGTCCTGGAGAGCTTGCAGAGCACTGGGGAAAGGCAGGCAGAGAATTCCCTGATAGCACCTTCTCTGTGCCTGTTCACATTGCTTCGCAGAATCGCTTTTGTGCAGAAAACAGTAACACTTGTTCAGAAGGAAAGAAAGCACAGAGCCCCAGATTTTATGTTGTCCTGGAGAGCTTGCAGAGCACTGGGGAAAGGCAGGCAGAGAATTCCTTGCTAGCACATTCTCTGTGCCTGGGAAGCAGAAGTGTTCACATTGCTTCGCAGAATCGCTTTTGTGCAGAAAACAGTAACACTTGTTCAGAAGGAAAGAAAGCACAGAGCCCCAGATTTTATGTTGTCCTGGAGAGCTTGCAGAGCACTGGGGAAAGGCAGGCAGAGAATTCCCTGCTAGCACCTTCTCTGTGCCTGGGAAGCAGAAGTGTTCACATTGCTTCTCAAGAATCGCTTTTGTGCAGAAAACACTAACACTTGTTCAGAAGGAAAGAAAGCACAGAGCCCCAGATTTTATGTTGTCCTGGAGAGCTTGCAGAGCACTGGGGAAAGGCAGGCAGAGAAATCCCTGATAGCACCTTCTCTGTGCCTGTTCACATTGCTTCGCAGAATCGCTTTTGTGCAGAAAACAGTAACACTTGTTCAGAAGGAAAGAAAGCACAGAGCCCCAGATTCTATGTTGCCCTGGAGAGCTTGCGGAGCACTGGGGAAAGGCAGGCAGAGAATTCCCTGCTAGCACCTTCTCTGTGCCTGGGAAGCAGAAGTGTTCACATTGCTTCGCAAGAATCGCTTTTGTGCAGAAAACACTAACACTTGTTCAGAAGGAAAGAAAGCACAGAGCCCCAGATTTTATGTTGTCCTGGAGAGCTTGCAGAGCACTGGGGAAAGGCAGGCAGAGAATTCCTTGCTAGCACCTTCTCTGTGCCTGGGAAGCAGAAGTGTTCACATTGCTTCGCAGAATCGCTTTTGTGCAGAAAACACTAACACTTGTTCAGAAGGAAAGAAAGCACAGAGCCCCAGATTCTATGTTGTCCTGGAGAGCTTGCAGAGCACTGGGGAAAGGCAGGCAGAGAATTCCCTGATAGCACCTTCTCTGTGCCTCTTCACATTGCTTCGCAGAATCGCTTTTGTGCAGAAAACAGTAACACTTGTTCAGAACGAAAGAAAGCACAGAGCCCCAGATTCTATGTTGTCCTGGAGAGCTTGCAGAGCACTGGGGAAAGGCAGGCAGAGAATTCCCTGCTAGCACCTTCTCTGTGCCTGGGAAGCAGAAGTGTTCACATTGCTTCGCAGAATCGCTTTTGTGCAGAAGACAGTAACACTTGTTCAGAAGGAAAGAAAGCACAGAGCCCCAGATTCTATGTTGTCCTGGAGAGCTTGCAGAGCACTGGGGAAAGGCAGGCAGAGAATTCCCTGCTAGCACCTTCTCTGTGCCTGTTCACATTGCTTCGCAAGAATCGCTTTTGTGCAGAAAACAGTAACACTTGTTCAGAACGAAAGAAAGCACAGAGCCCCAGATTCTATGTTGTCCTGGAGAGCTTGCAGAGCACTGGGGAAAGGCAGGCAGAGAATTCCCTGATAGCACCTTCTCTGTGCCTGGGAAGCAGAAGTGTTCACATTGCTTCGCAGAATCGCTTTTGTGCAGAAAACAGTAACACTTGTTCAGAAGGAAAGAAAGCACAGAGCCCCAGATTCTATGTTGTCCTGGAGAGCTTGCAGAGCACTGGGGAAAGGCAGGCAGAGAATTCCTTGCTAGCACCTTCTCTGTGCCTGGGAAGCAGAAGTGTTCACATTGCTTCGCAGAATCGCTTTTGTGCAGAAAACACTAACACTTGTTCAGAAGGAAAGAAAGCACAGAGCCCCAGATTTTATGTTGTCCTGGAGAGCTTGCAGAGCACTGGGGAAAGGCAGGCAGAGAATTCCCTGCTAGCACCTTCTCTGTGCCTGTTCACATTGCTTTGCAGAATCGTTTTAATGCAGAAAACAGTAACACTTGTTCAGAACGAAAGAAAGCACAGAGCCCCAGATTCTATGTTGTCCTGGAGAGCTTGCAGAGCACTGGGGAAAGGCAGGCAGAGAATTCCCTGATAGCACCTTCTCTGTGCCTGGGAAGCAGAAGTGTTCACATTGCTTCGCAAGAATCGCTTTTGTGCAGAAAACACTAACACTTGTTCAGAAGGAAAGAAAGCACAGAGCCCCAGATTTTATGTTGTCCTGGAGAGCTTGCAGAGCACTGGGGAAAGGCAGGCAGAGAAATCCTTGCTAGCACCTTCTCTGTGCCTGGGAAGCAGAAGTGTTCACATTGCTTCGCAGAATCGCTTTTGTGCAGAAAACAGTAACACTTGTTCAGAAGGAAAGAAAGCACAGAGCCCCAGATTCTATGTTGTCCTGGAGAGCTTGCAGAGCACTGGGGAAAGGCAGGCAGAGAATTCCCTGATAGCACCTTCTCTGTGCCTGTTCACATTGCTTCGCAGAATCGCTTTTGTGCAGAAAACAGTAACACTTGTTCAGAACGAAAGAAAGCACAGAGCCCCAGATTTTATGTTGTCCTGGAGAGCTTTTAGAGCACTGGGGAAAGGCAGGCAGAGAATTCCCTGCTAGCACCTTCTCTGTGCCTGGGAAGCAGAAGTGTTCACATTGCTTCGCAGAATCGCTTTTGTGCAGAAAACACTAACACTTGTTCAGAAGGAAAGAAAGCACAGAGCCCCAGATTTTATGTTGTCCTGGAGAGCTTGCAGAGCACTGGGGAAAGGCAGGCAGAGAATTCCCTGATAGCACCTTCTCTGTGCCTGGGAAGCAGAAGTGTTCACATTGCTTCGCAAGAATCGCTTTTGTGCAGAAAACACTAACACTTGTTCAGAAGGAAAGAAAGCACAGAGCCCCAGATTTTATGTTGTCCTGGAGAGCTTGCAGAGCACTGGGGAAAGGCAGGCAGAGAAATCCTTGCTAGCACCTTCTCTGTGCCTGGGAAGCAGAAGTGTTCACATTGCTTCGCAGAATCGCTTTTGTGCAGAAAACAGTAACACTTGTTCAGAAGGAAAGAAAGCACAGAGCCCCAGATTCTATGTTGTCCTGGAGAGCTTGCAGAGCACTGGGGAAAGGCAGGCAGAGAATTCCCTGATAGCACCTTCTCTGTGCCTGTTCACATTGCTTCGCAGAATCGCTTTTGTGCAGAAAACAGTAACACTTGTTCAGAACGAAAGAAAGCACAGAGCCCCAGATTTTATGTTGTCCTGGAGAGCTTTTAGAGCACTGGGGAAAGGCAGGCAGAGAATTCCCTGCTAGCACCTTCTCTGTGCCTGGGAAGCAGAAGTGTTCACATTGCTTCGCAGAATCGCTTTTGTGCAGAAAACACTAACACTTGTTCAGAAGGAAAGAAAGCACAGAGCCCCAGATTTTATGTTGTCCTGGAGAGCTTGCAGAGCACTGGGGAAAGGCAGGCAGAGAATTCCCTGCTAGCACCTTCTCTGTGCCTGGGAAGCAGAAGTGTTCACATTGCTTCGCAAGAATCGCTTTTGTGCAGAAAACAGTAACACTTGTTCAGAAGGAAAGAAAGCACAGAGCCCCAGATTCTATGTTGTCCTGGAGAGCTTGCAGAGCACTGGGGAAAGGCAGGCAGAGAATTCCCTGCTAGCACCTTCTCTGTGCCTGTTCACATTGCTTCGCAGAATCGCTTTTGTGCAGAAAACAGTAACACTTGTTCAGAACGAAAGAAAGCACAGAGCCCCAGATTCTATGTTGTCCTGGAGAGCTTGCAGAGCACTGGGGAAAGGCAGGAAGAGAATTCCTTGCTAGCACCTTCTCTGTGCCTGGGAAGCAGAAGTGTTCACATTGCTTTGCAGAATCGCTTTTGTGCAGAAAACACTAACACTTGTTCAGAAGGAAAGAAAGCACAGAGCCCCAGATTTTATGTTGTCCTGGAGAGCTTGCAGAGCACTGGGGAAAGGCAGGCAGAGAATTCCCTGATAGCACCTTCTCTGTGCCTGTTCACATTGCTTCGCAGAATCGCTTTTGTGCAGAAAACAGTAACACTTGTTCAGAAGGAAAGAAAGCACAGAGCCCCAGATTCTATGTTGTCCTGGAGAGCTTGCAGAGCACTGGGGAAAGGCAGGCAGAGAATTCCTTGCTAGCACCTTCTCTGTGCCTGGGAAGCAGAAGTGTTCACATTGCTTCGCAGAATCGCTTTTGTGCAGAAAACAGTAACACTTGTTCAGAAGGAAAGAAAGCACAGAGCCCCAGATTCTATGTTGTCCTGGAGAGCTTGCAGAGCACTGGGGAAAGGCAGGCAGAGAATTCCTTGCTAGCACCTTCTCTGTGCCTGGGAAGCAGAAGTGTTCACATTGCTTCGCAGAATCGCTTTTGTGCAGAAAACACTAACACTTGTTCAGAAGGAAAGAAAGCACAGAGCCCCAGATTTTATGTTGTCCTGGAGAGCTTGCAGAGCACTGGGGAAAGGCAGGCAGAGAATTCCCTGATAGCACCTTCTCTGTGCCTGTTCACATTGCTTCGCAGAATCGCTTTTGTGCAGAAAACAGTAACACTTGTTCAGAAGGAAAGAAAGCACAGAGCCCCAGATTTTATGTTGTCCTGGAGAGCTTGCAGAGCACTGGGGAAAGGCAGGCAGAGAATTCCTTGCTAGCACATTCTCTGTGCCTGGGAAGCAGAAGTGTTCACATTGCTTCGCAGAATCGCTTTTGTGCAGAAAACAGTAACACTTGTTCAGAAGGAAAGAAAGCACAGAGCCCCAGATTTTATGTTGTCCTGGAGAGCTTGCAGAGCACTGGGGAAAGGCAGGCAGAGAATTCCCTGCTAGCACCTTCTCTGTGCCTGGGAAGCAGAAGTGTTCACATTGCTTCTCAAGAATCGCTTTTGTGCAGAAAACACTAACACTTGTTCAGAAGGAAAGAAAGCACAGAGCCCCAGATTTTATGTTGTCCTGGAGAGCTTGCAGAGCACTGGGGAAAGGCAGGCAGAGAAATCCCTGATAGCACCTTCTCTGTGCCTGTTCACATTGCTTCGCAGAATCGCTTTTGTGCAGAAAACAGTAACACTTGTTCAGAAGGAAAGAAAGCACAGAGCCCCAGATTCTATGTTGCCCTGGAGAGCTTGCGGAGCACTGGGGAAAGGCAGGCAGAGAATTCCCTGCTAGCACCTTCTCTGTGCCTGGGAAGCAGAAGTGTTCACATTGCTTCGCAAGAATCGCTTTTGTGCAGAAAACACTAACACTTGTTCAGAAGGAAAGAAAGCACAGAGCCCCAGATTTTATGTTGTCCTGGAGAGCTTGCAGAGCACTGGGGAAAGGCAGGCAGAGAATTCCTTGCTAGCACCTTCTCTGTGCCTGGGAAGCAGAAGTGTTCACATTGCTTCGCAGAATCGCTTTTGTGCAGAAAACACTAACACTTGTTCAGAAGGAAAGAAAGCACAGAGCCCCAGATTCTATGTTGTCCTGGAGAGCTTGCAGAGCACTGGGGAAAGGCAGGCAGAGAATTCCCTGATAGCACCTTCTCTGTGCCTCTTCACATTGCTTCGCAGAATCGCTTTTGTGCAGAAAACAGTAACACTTGTTCAGAACGAAAGAAAGCACAGAGCCCCAGATTCTATGTTGTCCTGGAGAGCTTGCAGAGCACTGGGGAAAGGCAGGCAGAGAATTCCCTGCTAGCACCTTCTCTGTGCCTGGGAAGCAGAAGTGTTCACATTGCTTCGCAGAATCGCTTTTGTGCAGAAGACAGTAACACTTGTTCAGAAGGAAAGAAAGCACAGAGCCCCAGATTCTATGTTGTCCTGGAGAGCTTGCAGAGCACTGGGGAAAGGCAGGCAGAGAATTCCCTGCTAGCACCTTCTCTGTGCCTGTTCACATTGCTTCGCAAGAATCGCTTTTGTGCAGAAAACAGTAACACTTGTTCAGAACGAAAGAAAGCACAGAGCCCCAGATTCTATGTTGTCCTGGAGAGCTTGCAGAGCACTGGGGAAAGGCAGGCAGAGAATTCCCTGATAGCACCTTCTCTGTGCCTGGGAAGCAGAAGTGTTCACATTGCTTCGCAGAATCGCTTTTGTGCAGAAAACAGTAACACTTGTTCAGAAGGAAAGAAAGCACAGAGCCCCAGATTCTATGTTGTCCTGGAGAGCTTGCAGAGCACTGGGGAAAGGCAGGCAGAGAATTCCTTGCTAGCACCTTCTCTGTGCCTGGGAAGCAGAAGTGTTCACATTGCTTCGCAGAATCGCTTTTGTGCAGAAAACACTAACACTTGTTCAGAAGGAAAGAAAGCACAGAGCCCCAGATTTTATGTTGTCCTGGAGAGCTTGCAGAGCACTGGGGAAAGGCAGGCAGAGAATTCCCTGCTAGCACCTTCTCTGTGCCTGTTCACATTGCTTTGCAGAATCGTTTTAATGCAGAAAACAGTAACACTTGTTCAGAACGAAAGAAAGCACAGAGCCCCAGATTCTATGTTGTCCTGGAGAGCTTGCAGAGCACTGGGGAAAGGCAGGCAGAGAATTCCCTGATAGCACCTTCTCTGTGCCTGGGAAGCAGAAGTGTTCACATTGCTTCGCAAGAATCGCTTTTGTGCAGAAAACACTAACACTTGTTCAGAAGGAAAGAAAGCACAGAGCCCCAGATTTTATGTTGTCCTGGAGAGCTTGCAGAGCACTGGGGAAAGGCAGGCAGAGAAATCCTTGCTAGCACCTTCTCTGTGCCTGGGAAGCAGAAGTGTTCACATTGCTTCGCAGAATCGCTTTTGTGCAGAAAACAGTAACACTTGTTCAGAAGGAAAGAAAGCACAGAGCCCCAGATTCTATGTTGTCCTGGAGAGCTTGCAGAGCACTGGGGAAAGGCAGGCAGAGAATTCCCTGATAGCACCTTCTCTGTGCCTGTTCACATTGCTTCGCAGAATCGCTTTTGTGCAGAAAACAGTAACACTTGTTCAGAAGGAAAGAAAGCACAGAGCCCCAGATTTTATGTTGTCCTGGAGAGCTTGCAGAGCACTGGGGAAAGGCAGGCAGAGAATTCCTTGCTAGCACATTCTCTGTGCCTGGGAAGCAGAAGTGTTCACATTGCTTCGCAGAATCGCTTTTGTGCAGAAAACAGTAACACTTGTTCAGAAGGAAAGAAAGCACAGAGCCCCAGATTTTATGTTGTCCTGGAGAGCTTGCAGAGCACTGGGGAAAGGCAGGCAGAGAATTCCCTGCTAGCACCTTCTCTGTGCCTGGGAAGCAGAAGTGTTCACATTGCTTCTCAAGAATCGCTTTTGTGCAGAAAACACTAACACTTGTTCAGAAGGAAAGAAAGCACAGAGCCCCAGATTTTATGTTGTCCTGGAGAGCTTGCAGAGCACTGGGGAAAGGCAGGCAGAGAAATCCTTGCTAGCACCTTCTCTGTGCCTGGGAAGCAGAAGTGTTCACATTGCTTCGCAGAATCCCTTTTGTGCAGAAAACAGTAACACTTGTTCAGAAGGAAAGAAAGCACAGAGCCCCAGATTCTATGTTGTCCTGGAGAGCTTGCAGAGCACTGGGGAAAGGCAGGCAGAGAATTCCCTGCTAGCACCTTCTCTGTGCCTGGGAAGCAGAAGTGTTCACATTGCTTCGCAAGAATCGCTTTTGTGCAGAAAACACTAACACTTGTTCAGAAGGAAAGAAAGCACAGAGCCCCAGATTTTATGTTGTCCTGGAGAGCTTGCAGAGCACTGGGGAAAGGCAGGCAGAGAATTCCCTGCTAGCACCTTCTCTGTGCCTGGGAAGCAGAAGTGTACACATTGCTTCGCAAGAATCGCTTTTGTGCAGAAAACAGTAACACTTGTTCAGAACGAAAGAAAGCACAGAGCCCCAGATTCTATGTTGTCCTGGAGAGCTTGCAGAGCACTGGGGAAAGGCAGGCAGAGAATTCCCTGATAGCACCTTCTCTGTGCCTGTTCACATTGCTTCGCAGAATCGCTTTTGTGCAGAAAACAGTAACACTTGTTCAGAACGAAAGAAAGCACAGAGCCCCAGATTTTATGTTGTCCTGGAGAGCTTTTAGAGCACTGGGGAAAGGCAGGCAGAGAATTCCCTGCTAGCACCTTCTCTGTGCCTGGGAAGCAGAAGTGTTCACATTGCTTCGCAGAATCGCTTTTGTGCAGAAAACACTAACACTTGTTCAGAAGGAAAGAAAGCACAGAGCCCCAGATTTTATGTTGTCCTGGAGAGCTTGCAGAGCACTGGGGAAAGGCAGGCAGAGAATTCCCTGCTAGCACCTTCTCTGTGCCTGGGAAGCAGAAGTGTTCACATTGCTTCGCAAGAATCGCTTTTGTGCAGAAAACAGTAACACTTGTTCAGAAGGAAAGAAAGCACAGAGCCCCAGATTCTATGTTGTCCTGGAGAGCTTGCAGAGCACTGGGGAAAGGCAGGCAGAGAATTCCCTGCTAGCACCTTCTCTGTGCCTGTTCACATTGCTTCGCAGAATCGCTTTTGTGCAGAAAACAGTAACACTTGTTCAGAACGAAAGAAAGCACAGAGCCCCAGATTCTATGTTGTCCTGGAGAGCTTGCAGAGCACTGGGGAAAGGCAGGAAGAGAATTCCTTGCTAGCACCTTCTCTGTGCCTGGGAAGCAGAAGTGTTCACATTGCTTTGCAGAATCGCTTTTGTGCAGAAAACACTAACACTTGTTCAGAAGGAAAGAAAGCACAGAGCCCCAGATTTTATGTTGTCCTGGAGAGCTTGCAGAGCACTGGGGAAAGGCAGGCAGAGAATTCCCTGATAGCACCTTCTCTGTGCCTGTTCACATTGCTTCGCAGAATCGCTTTTGTGCAGAAAACAGTAACACTTGTTCAGAAGGAAAGAAAGCACAGAGCCCCAGATTCTATGTTGTCCTGGAGAGCTTGCAGAGCACTGGGGAAAGGCAGGCAGAGAATTCCTTGCTAGCACCTTCTCTGTGCCTGGGAAGCAGAAGTGTTCACATTGCTTCGCAGAATCGCTTTTGTGCAGAAAACAGTAACACTTGTTCAGAAGGAAAGAAAGCACAGAGCCCCAGATTCTATGTTGTCCTGGAGAGCTTGCAGAGCACTGGGGAAAGGCAGGCAGAGAATTCCTTGCTAGCACCTTCTCTGTGCCTGGGAAGCAGAAGTGTTCACATTGCTTCGCAGAATCGCTTTTGTGCAGAAAACACTAACACTTGTTCAGAAGGAAAGAAAGCACAGAGCCCCAGATTTTATGTTGTCCTGGAGAGCTTGCAGAGCACTGGGGAAAGGCAGGCAGAGAATTCCCTGATAGCACCTTCTCTGTGCCTGTTCACATTGCTTCGCAGAATCGCTTTTGTGCAGAAAACAGTAACACTTGTTCAGAAGGAAAGAAAGCACAGAGCCCCAGATTTTATGTTGTCCTGGAGAGCTTGCAGAGCACTGGGGAAAGGCAGGCAGAGAATTCCTTGCTAGCACATTCTCTGTGCCTGGGAAGCAGAAGTGTTCACATTGCTTCGCAGAATCGCTTTTGTGCAGAAAACAGTAACACTTGTTCAGAAGGAAAGAAAGCACAGAGCCCCAGATTTTATGTTGTCCTGGAGAGCTTGCAGAGCACTGGGGAAAGGCAGGCAGAGAATTCCCTGCTAGCACCTTCTCTGTGCCTGGGAAGCAGAAGTGTTCACATTGCTTCTCAAGAATCGCTTTTGTGCAGAAAACACTAACACTTGTTCAGAAGGAAAGAAAGCACAGAGCCCCAGATTTTATGTTGTCCTGGAGAGCTTGCAGAGCACTGGGGAAAGGCAGGCAGAGAAATCCTTGCTAGCACCTTCTCTGTGCCTGGGAAGCAGAAGTGTTCACATTGCTTCGCAGAATCCCTTTTGTGCAGAAAACAGTAACACTTGTTCAGAAGGAAAGAAAGCACAGAGCCCCAGATTCTATGTTGTCCTGGAGAGCTTGCAGAGCACTGGGGAAAGGCAGGCAGAGAATTCCCTGCTAGCACCTTCTCTGTGCCTGGGAAGCAGAAGTGTTCACATTGCTTCGCAAGAATCGCTTTTGTGCAGAAAACACTAACACTTGTTCAGAAGGAAAGAAAGCACAGAGCCCCAGATTTTATGTTGTCCTGGAGAGCTTGCAGAGCACTGGGGAAAGGCAGGCAGAGAATTCCCTGCTAGCACCTTCTCTGTGCCTGGGAAGCAGAAGTGTACACATTGCTTCGCAAGAATCGCTTTTGTGCAGAAAACAGTAACACTTGTTCAGAACGAAAGAAAGCACAGAGCCCCAGATTCTATGTTGTCCTGGAGAGCTTGCAGAGCACTGGGGAAAGGCAGGCAGAGAATTCCCTGATAGCACCTTCTCTGTGCCTGTTCACATTGCTTCGCAGAATCGCTTTTGTGCAGAAAACAGTAACACTTGTTCAGAACGAAAGAAAGCACAGAGCCCCAGATTTTATGTTGTCCTGGAGAGCTTTTAGAGCACTGGGGAAAGGCAGGCAGAGAATTCCCTGCTAGCACCTTCTCTGTGCCTGGGAAGCAGAAGTGTTCACATTGCTTCGCAGAATCGCTTTTGTGCAGAAAACACTAACACTTGTTCAGAAGGAAAGAAAGCACAGAGCCCCAGATTTTATGTTGTCCTGGAGAGCTTGCAGAGCACTGGGGAAAGGCAGGCAGAGAATTCCCTGCTAGCACCTTCTCTGTGCCTGGGAAGCAGAAGTGTTCACATTGCTTCGCAAGAATCGCTTTTGTGCAGAAAACAGTAACACTTGTTCAGAAGGAAAGAAAGCACAGAGCCCCAGATTCTATGTTGTCCTGGAGAGCTTGCAGAGCACTGGGGAAAGGCAGGCAGAGAATTCCCTGCTAGCACCTTCTCTGTGCCTGTTCACATTGCTTCGCAGAATCGCTTTTGTGCAGAAAACAGTAACACTTGTTCAGAACGAAAGAAAGCACAGAGCCCCAGATTCTATGTTGTCCTGGAGAGCTTGCAGAGCACTGGGGAAAGGCAGGAAGAGAATTCCTTGCTAGCACCTTCTCTGTGCCTGGGAAGCAGAAGTGTTCACATTGCTTTGCAGAATCGCTTTTGTGCAGAAAACACTAACACTTGTTCAGAAGGAAAGAAAGCACAGAGCCCCAGATTTTATGTTGTCCTGGAGAGCTTGCAGAGCACTGGGGAAAGGCAGGCAGAGAATTCCCTGATAGCACCTTCTCTGTGCCTGTTCACATTGCTTCGCAGAATCGCTTTTGTGCAGAAAACAGTAACACTTGTTCAGAAGGAAAGAAAGCACAGAGCCCCAGATTCTATGTTGTCCTGGAGAGCTTGCAGAGCACTGGGGAAAGGCAGGCAGAGAATTCCTTGCTAGCACCTTCTCTGTGCCTGGGAAGCAGAAGTGTTCACATTGCTTCGCAGAATCGCTTTTGTGCAGAAAACAGTAACACTTGTTCAGAAGGAAAGAAAGCACAGAGCCCCAGATTCTATGTTGTCCTGGAGAGCTTGCAGAGCACTGGGGAAAGGCAGGCAGAGAATTCCCTGATAGCACCTTCTCTGTGCCTGGGAAGCAGAAGTGTTCACATTGCTTCGCAGAATCGCTTTTGTGCAGAAAACACTAACACTTGTTCAGAAGGAAAGAAAGCACAGAGCCCCAGATTTTATGTTGTCCTGGAGAGCTTGCAGAGCACTGGGGAAAGGCAGGCAGAGAATTCCCTGCTAGCACCTTCTCTGTGCCTGTTCACATTGCTTTGCAGAATCGTTTTAATGCAGAAAACAGTAACACTTGTTCAGAACGAAAGAAAGCACAGAGCCCCAGATTCTATGTTGTCCTGGAGAGCTTGCAGAGCACTGGGGAAAGGCAGGCAGAGAATTCCCTGATAGCACCTTCTCTGTGCCTGGGAAGCAGAAGTGTTCACATTGCTTCGCAAGAATCGCTTTTGTGCAGAAAACACTAACACTTGTTCAGAAGGAAAGAAAGCACAGAGCCCCAGATTTTATGTTGTCCTGGAGAGCTTGCAGAGCACTGGGGAAAGGCAGGCAGAGAAATCCTTGCTAGCACCTTCTCTGTGCCTGGGAAGCAGAAGTGTTCACATTGCTTCGCAGAATCGCTTTTGTGCAGAAAACAGTAACACTTGTTCAGAAGGAAAGAAAGCACAGAGCCCCAGATTCTATGTTGTCCTGGAGAGCTTGCAGAGCACTGGGGAAAGGCAGGCAGAGAATTCCCTGATAGCACCTTCTCTGTGCCTGTTCACATTGCTTCGCAGAATCGCTTTTGTGCAGAAAACAGTAACACTTGTTCAGAAGGAAAGAAAGCACAGAGCCCCAGATTTTATGTTGTCCTGGAGAGCTTGCAGAGCACTGGGGAAAGGCAGGCAGAGAATTCCTTGCTAGCACATTCTCTGTGCCTGGGAAGCAGAAGTGTTCACATTGCTTCGCAGAATCGCTTTTGTGCAGAAAACAGTAACACTTGTTCAGAAGGAAAGAAAGCACAGAGCCCCAGATTTTATGTTGTCCTGGAGAGCTTGCAGAGCACTGGGGAAAGGCAGGCAGAGAATTCCCTGCTAGCACCTTCTCTGTGCCTGGGAAGCAGAAGTGTTCACATTGCTTCTCAAGAATCGCTTTTGTGCAGAAAACACTAACACTTGTTCAGAAGGAAAGAAAGCACAGAGCCCCAGATTTTATGTTGTCCTGGAGAGCTTGCAGAGCACTGGGGAAAGGCAGGCAGAGAAATCCTTGCTAGCACCTTCTCTGTGCCTGGGAAGCAGAAGTGTTCACATTGCTTCGCAGAATCGCTTTTGTGCAGAAAACAGTAACACTTGTTCAGAAGGAAAGAAAGCACAGAGCCCCAGATTTTATGTTGTCCTGGAGAGCTTGCAGAGCACTGGGGAAAGGCAGGCAGAGAATTCCCTGCTAGCACCTTCTCTGTGCCTGGGAAGCAGAAGTGTTCACATTGCTTCGCAAGAATCGCTTTTGTGCAGAAAACACTAACACTTGTTCAGAAGGAAAGAAAGCACAGAGCCCCAGATTTTATGTTGTCCTGGAGAGCTTGCAGAGCACTGGGGAAAGGCAGGCAGAGATTTCCTTGCTAGCACCTTCTCTGTGCCTGGGAAGCAGAAGTGTTCACATTGCTTCGCAAGAATCGCTTTTGTGCAGAAAACAGTAACACTTGTTCAGAAGGAAAGAAAGCACAGAGCCCCAGATTCTCTGTTGTCCTGGAGAGCTTGCAGAGCACTGGGGAAAGGCAGGCAGAGAATTCCTTGCTAGCACCTTCTCTGTGCCTGGGAAGCAGAAGTGTTCACATTGCTTCGCAAGAATCGCTTTTGTGCAGAAAACAGTAACACTTGTTCAGAACGAAAGAAAGCACAGAGCCCCAGATTCTCTGTTGTCCTGGAGAGCTTGCAGAGCACTGGGGAAAGGCAGGCAGAGAATTCCCTGCTAGCACCTTCTCTGTGCCTGGGAAGCAGAAGTGTTCACATTGCTTCGCAAGAATCGCTTTTGTGCAGAAAACACTAACACTTGTTCAGAAGGAAAGAAAGCACAGAGCCCCAGATTTTATGTTGTCCTGGAGAGCTTGCAGAGCACTGGGGAAAGGCAGGCAGAGAATTCCCTGATAGCACCTTCTCTGTGCCTGTTCACATTGCTTCGCAGAATCGCTTTTGTGCAGAAAACAGTAACACTTGTTCAGAAGGAAAGAAAGCACAGAGCCCCAGATTCTATGTTGCCCTGGAGAGCTTGCGGAGCACTGGGGAAAGGCAGGCAGAGAATTCCCTGCTAGCACCTTCTCTGTGCCTGGGAAGCAGAAGTGTTCACATTGCTTCGCAAGAATCGCTTTTGTGCAGAAAACACTAACACTTGTTCAGAAGGAAAGAAAGCACAGAGCCCCAGATTTTATGTTGTCCTGGAGAGCTTGCAGAGCACTGGGGAAAGGCAGGCAGAGAATTCCCTGATAGCACCTTCTCTGTGCCTGTTCACATTGCTTCGCAGAATCGCTTTTGTGCAGAAAACAGTAACACTTGTTCAGAAGGAAAGAAAGCACAGAGCCCCAGATTCTATGTTGTCCTGGAGAGCTTGCAGAGCACTGGGGAAAGGCAGGCAGAGAATTCCCTGCTAGCACCTTCTCTGTGCCTGGGAAGCAGAAGTGTTCACATTGCTTCGCAAGAATCGCTTTTGTGCAGAAAACACTAACACTTGTTCAGAAGGAAAGAAAGCACAGAGCCCCAGATTTTATGTTGTCCTGGAGAGCTTGCAGAGCACTGGGGAAAGGCAGGCAGAGAATTCCCTGCTAGCACCTTCTCTGTGCCTGGGAAGCAGAAGTGTTCACATTGCTTCGCAAGAATCGCTTTTGTGCAGAAAACACTAACACTTGTTCAGAAGGAAAGAAAGCACAGAGCCCCAGATTTTATGTTGTCCTGGAGAGCTTGCAGAGCACTGGGGAAAGGCAGGCAGAGAATTCCTTGCTAGCACCTTCTCTGTGCCTGGGAAGCAGAAGTGTTCACATTGCTTCGCAGAATCGCTTTTGTGCAGAAAACAGTAACACTTGTTCAGAAGGAAAGAAAGCACAGAGCCCCAGATTCTATGTTGTCCTGGAGAGCTTGCAGAGCACTGGGGAAAGGCAGGCAGAGAATTCCCTGCTAGCACCTTCTCTGTGCCTGGGAAGCAGAAGTGTTCACATTGCTTCGCAAGAATCGCTTTTGTGCAGAAAACACTAACACTTGTTCAGAAGGAAAGAAAGCACAGAGCCCCAGATTTTATGTTGTCCTGGAGAGCTTGCAGAGCACTGGGGAAAGGCAGGCAGAGAATTCCTTGCTAGCACCTTCTCTGTGCCTGGGAAGCAGAAGTGTTCACATTGCTTCGCAGAATCGCTTTTGTGCAGAAAACAGTAACACTTGTTCAGAAGGAAAGAAAGCACAGAACCCCAGATTCTATGTTGTCCTGGAGAGCTTGCAGAGCACTGGGGAAAGGCAGGCAGAGAATTCCCTGCTAGCACCTTCTCTGTGCCTGTTCACATTGCTTCGCAGAATCGCTTTTGTGCAGAAAACAGTAACACTTGTTCAGAAGGAAAGAAAGCACAGAGCCCCAGATTTTATGTTGTCCTGGAGAGCTTGCAGAGCACTGGGGAAAGGCAGGCAGAGAATTCCTTGCTAGCACATTCTCTGTGCCTGGGAAGCAGAAGTGTTCACATTGCTTCGCAGAATCGCTTTTGTGCAGAAAACAGTAACACTTGTTCAGAAGGAAAGAAAGCACAGAGCCCCAGATTTTATGTTGTCCTGGAGAGCTTGCAGAGCACTGGGGAAAGGCAGGCAGAGAATTCCCTGCTAGCACCTTCTCTGTGCCTGGGAAGCAGAAGTGTTCACATTGCTTCGCAAGAATCGCTTTTGTGCAGAAAACACTAACACTTGTTCAGAAGGAAAGAAAGCACAGAGCCCCAGATTTTATGTTGTCCTGGAGAGCTTGCAGAGCACTGGGGAAAGGCAGGCAGAGAAATCCTTGCTAGCACCTTCTCTGTGCCTGGGAAGCAGAAGTGTTCACATTGCTTCGCAGAATCGCTTTTGTGCAGAAAACAGTAACACTTGTTCAGAAGGAAAGAAAGCACAGAGCCCCAGATTCTATGTTGTCCTGGAGAGCTTGCAGAGCACTGGGGAAAGGCAGGCAGAGAATTCCCTGCTAGCACCTTCTCTGTGCCTGGGAAGCAGAAGTGTTCACATTGCTTCGCAAGAATCGCTTTTGTGCAGAAAACACTAACACTTGTTCAGAAGGAAAGAAAGCACAGAGCCCCAGATTTTATGTTGTCCTGGAGAGCTTGCAGAGCACTGGGGAAAGGCAGGCAGAGAATTCCTTGCTAGCACCTTCTCTGTGCCTGGGAAGCAGAAGTGTTCACATTGCTTCGCAAGAATCGCTTTTGTGCAGAAAACAGTAACACTTGTTCAGAACGAAAGAAAGCACAGAGCCCCAGATTCTCTGTTGTCCTGGAGAGCTTGCAGAGCACTGGGGAAAGGCAGGCAGAGAATTCCCTGCTAGCACCTTCTCTGTGCCTGGGAAGCAGAAGTGTTCACATTGCTTCGCAAGAATCGCTTTTGTGCAGAAAACACTAACACTTGTTCAGAAGGAAAGAAAGCACAGAGCCCCAGATTTTATGTTGTCCTGGAGAGCTTGCAGAGCACTGGGGAAAGGCAGGCAGAGAATTCCCTGATAGCACCTTCTCTGTGCCTGTTCACATTGCTTCGCAGAATCGCTTTTGTGCAGAAAACAGTAACACTTGTTCAGAAGGAAAGAAAGCACAGAGCCCCAGATTCTATGTTGCCCTGGAGAGCTTGCGGAGCACTGGGGAAAGGCAGGCAGAGAATTCCCTGCTAGCACCTTCTCTGTGCCTGGGAAGCAGAAGTGTTCACATTGCTTCGCAAGAATCGCTTTTGTGCAGAAAACACTAACACTTGTTCAGAAGGAAAGAAAGCACAGAGCCCCAGATTTTATGTTGTCCTGGAGAGCTTGCAGAGCACTGGGGAAAGGCAGGCAGAGAATTCCTTGCTAGCACCTTCTCTGTGCCTGGGAAGCAGAAGTGTTCACATTGCTTCGCAGAATCGCTTTTGTGCAGAAAACACTAACACTTGTTCAGAAGGAAAGAAAGCACAGAGCCCCAGATTCTATGTTGTCCTGGAGAGCTTGCAGAGCACTGGGGAAAGGCAGGCAGAGAATTCCCTGATAGCACCTTCTCTGTGCCTCTTCACATTGCTTCGCAGAATCGCTTTTGTGCAGAAAACAGTAACACTTGTTCAGAACGAAAGAAAGCACAGAGCCCCAGATTCTATGTTGTCCTGGAGAGCTTGCAGAGCACTGGGGAAAGGCAGGCAGAGAATTCCCTGCTAGCACCTTCTCTGTGCCTGGGAAGCAGAAGTGTTCACATTGCTTCGCAAGAATCGCTTTTGTGCAGAAAACACTAACACTTGTTCAGAAGGAAAGAAAGCACAGAGCCCCAGATTTTATGTTGTCCTGGAGAGCTTGCAGAGCACTGGGGAAAGGCAGGCAGAGAATTCCCTGATAGCACCTTCTCTGTGCCTGTTCACATTGCTTCGCAGAATCGCTTTTGTGCAGAAAACAGTAACACTTGTTCAGAACGAAAGAAAGCACAGAGCCCCAGATTCTATGTTGTCCTGGAGAGCTTGCAGAGCACTGGGGAAAGGCAGGCAGAGAATTCCCTGCTAGCACCTTCTCTGTGCCTGTTCACATTGCTTCGCAAGAATCGCTTTTGTGCAGAAAACAGTAACACTTGTTCAGAACGAAAGAAAGCACAGAGCCCCAGATTCTATGTAGTCCTGGAGAGCTTGCAGAGCACTGGGGAAAGGCAGGCAGAGAATTCCTTGCTAGCACCTTCTCTGTGCCTGGGAAGCAGAAGTGTTCACATTGCTTCGCAGAATCGCTTTTGTGCAGAAAACAGTAACACTTGTTCAGAAGGAAAGAAAGCACAGAGCCCCAGATTTTATGTTGTCCTGGAGAGCTTGCAGAGCACTGGGGAAAGGCAGGCAGAGAAATCCTTGCTAGCACCTTCTCTGTGCCTGGGAAGCAGAAGTGTTCACATTGCTTCGCAGAATCGCTTTTGTGCAGAAAACAGTAACACTTGTTCAGAAGGAAAGAAAGCACAGAGCCCCAGATTCTATGTTGTCCTGGAGAGCTTGCAGAGCACTGGGGAAAGGCAGGCAGAGAATTCCTTGCTAGCACCTTCTCTGTGCCTGGGAAGCAGAAGTGTTCACATTGCTTCGCAGAATCGCTTTTGTGCAGAAAACACTAACACTTGTTCAGAAGGAAAGAAAGCACAGAGCCCCAGATTTTATGTTGTCCTGGAGAGCTTGCAGAGCACTGGGGAAAGGCAGGCAGAGAATTCCCTGCTAGCACCTTCTCTGTGCCTGTTCACATTGCTTTGCAGAATCGTTTTAATGCAGAAAACAGTAACACTTGTTCAGAACGAAAGAAAGCACAGAGCCCCAGATTCTATGTTGTCCTGGAGAGCTTGCAGAGCACTGGGGAAAGGCAGGCAGAGAATTCCCTGCTAGCACCTTCTCTGTGCCTGGGAAGCAGAAGTGTTCACATTGCTTCGCAAGAATCGCTTTTGTGCAGAAAACACTAACACTTGTTCAGAAGGAAAGAAAGCACAGAGCCCCAGATTTTATGTTGTCCTGGAGAGCTTGCAGAGCACTGGGGAAAGGCAGGCAGAGAATTCCCTGATAGCACCTTCTCTGTGCCTGTTCACATTGCTTCGCAGAATCGCTTTTGTGCAGAAAACAGTAACACTTGTTCAGAAGGAAAGAAAGCACAGAGCCCCAGATTCTATGTTGCCCTGGAGAGCTTGCGGAGCACTGGGGAAAGGCAGGCAGAGAATTCCCTGCTAGCACCTTCTCTGTGCCTGGGAAGCAGAAGTGTTCACATTGCTTCGCAAGAATCGCTTTTGTGCAGAAAACACTAACACTTGTTCAGAAGGAAAGAAAGCACAGAGCCCCAGATTTTATGTTGTCCTGGAGAGCTTGCAGAGCACTGGGGAAAGGCAGGCAGAGAATTCCTTGCTAGCACCTTCTCTGTGCCTGGGAAGCAGAAGTGTTCACATTGCTTCGCAGAATCGCTTTTGTGCAGAAAACACTAACACTTGTTCAGAAGGAAAGAAAGCACAGAGCCCCAGATTCTATGTTGTCCTGGAGAGCTTGCAGAGCACTGGGGAAAGGCAGGCAGAGAATTCCCTGATAGCACCTTCTCTGTGCCTCTTCACATTGCTTCGCAGAATCGCTTTTGTGCAGAAAACAGTAACACTTGTTCAGAACGAAAGAAAGCACAGAGCCCCAGATTCTATGTTGTCCTGGAGAGCTTGCAGAGCACTGGGGAAAGGCAGGCAGAGAATTCCCTGCTAGCACCTTCTCTGTGCCTGGGAAGCAGAAGTGTTCACATTGCTTCGCAAGAATCGCTTTTGTGCAGAAAACACTAACACTTGTTCAGAAGGAAAGAAAGCACAGAGCCCCAGATTTTATGTTGTCCTGGAGAGCTTGCAGAGCACTGGGGAAAGGCAGGCAGAGAATTCCCTGATAGCACCTTCTCTGTGCCTGTTCACATTGCTTCGCAGAATCGCTTTTGTGCAGAAAACAGTAACACTTGTTCAGAACGAAAGAAAGCACAGAGCCCCAGATTCTATGTTGTCCTGGAGAGCTTGCAGAGCACTGGGGAAAGGCAGGCAGAGAATTCCCTGCTAGCACCTTCTCTGTGCCTGTTCACATTGCTTCGCAAGAATCGCTTTTGTGCAGAAAACAGTAACACTTGTTCAGAACGAAAGAAAGCACAGAGCCCCAGATTCTATGTAGTCCTGGAGAGCTTGCAGAGCACTGGGGAAAGGCAGGCAGAGAATTCCTTGCTAGCACCTTCTCTGTGCCTGGGAAGCAGAAGTGTTCACATTGCTTCGCAGAATCGCTTTTGTGCAGAAAACAGTAACACTTGTTCAGAAGGAAAGAAAGCACAGAGCCCCAGATTCTATGTTGTCCTGGAGAGCTTGCAGAGCACTGGGGAAAGGCAGGCAGAGAATTCCTTGCTAGCACCTTCTCTGTGCCTGGGAAGCAGAAGTGTTCACATTGCTTCGCAGAATCGCTTTTGTGCAGAAAACACTAACACTTGTTCAGAAGGAAAGAAAGCACAGAGCCCCAGATTTTATGTTGTCCTGGAGAGCTTGCAGAGCACTGGGGAAAGGCAGGCAGAGAATTCCCTGCTAGCACCTTCTCTGTGCCTGTTCACATTGCTTCGCAGAATCGCTTTTGTGCAGAAAACAGTAACACTTGTTCAGAAGGAAAGAAAGCACAGAGCCCCAGATTTTATGTTGTCCTGGAGAGCTTGCAGAGCACTGGGGAAAGGCAGGCAGAGAATTCCTTGCTAGCACATTCTCTGTGCCTGGGAAGCAGAAGTGTTCACATTGCTTCGCAGAATCGCTTTTGTGCAGAAAACAGTAACACTTGTTCAGAAGGAAAGAAAGCACAGAGCCCCAGATTTTATGTTGTCCTGGAGAGCTTGCAGAGCACTGGGGAAAGGCAGGCAGAGAATTCCCTGCTAGCACCTTCTCTGTGCCTGGGAAGCAGAAGTGTTCACATTGCTTCGCAAGAATCGCTTTTGTGCAGAAAACACTAACACTTGTTCAGAAGGAAAGAAAGCACAGAGCCCCAGATTTTATGTTGTCCTGGAGAGCTTGCAGAGCACTGGGGAAAGGCAGGCAGAGAAATCCTTGCTAGCACCTTCTCTGTGCCTGGGAAGCAGAAGTGTTCACATTGCTTCGCAGAATCCCTTTTGTGCAGAAAACAGTAACACTTGTTCAGAAGGAAAGAAAGCACAGAGCCCCAGATTCTATGTTGTCCTGGAGAGCTTGCAGAGCACTGGGGAAAGGCAGGCAGAGAATTCCCTGCTAGCACCTTCTCTGTGCCTGGGAAGCAGAAGTGTTCACATTGCTTCGCAAGAATCGCTTTTGTGCAGAAAACACTAACACTTGTTCAGAAGGAAAGAAAGCACAGAGCCCCAGATTTTATGTTGTCCTGGAGAGCTTGCAGAGCACTGGGGAAAGGCAGGCAGAGAATTCCCTGCTAGCACCTTCTCTGTGCCTGGGAAGCAGAAGTGTACACATTGCTTCGCAAGAATCGCTTTTGTGCAGAAAACAGTAACACTTGTTCAGAACAAAAGAAAGCACAGAGCCCCAGATTCTATGTTGTCCTGGAGAGCTTGCAGAGCACTGGGGAAAGGCAGGCAGAGAATTCCCTGATAGCACCTTCTCTGTGCCTGTTCACATTGCTTCGCAGAATCGCTTTTGTGCAGAAAACAGTAACACTTGTTCAGAACGAAAGAAAGCACAGAGCCCCAGATTTTATGTTGTCCTGGAGAGCTTTTAGAGCACTGGGGAAAGGCAGGCAGAGAATTCCCTGCTAGCACCTTCTCTGTGCCTGGGAAGCAGAAGTGTTCACATTGCTTCGCAGAATCGCTTTTGTGCAGAAAACACTAACACTTGTTCAGAAGGAAAGAAAGCACAGAGCCCCAGATTTTATGTTGTCCTGGAGAGCTTGCAGAGCACTGGGGAAAGGCAGGCAGAGAATTCCCTGCTAGCACCTTCTCTGTGCCTGGGAAGCAGAAGTGTTCACATTGCTTCGCAAGAATCGCTTTTGTGCAGAAAACAGTAACACTTGTTCAGAAGGAAAGAAAGCACAGAGCCCCAGATTCTATGTTGTCCTGGAGAGCTTGCAGAGCACTGGGGAAAGGCAGGCAGAGAATTCCCTGCTAGCACCTTCTCTGTGCCTGTTCACATTGCTTCGCAGAATCGCTTTTGTGCAGAAGACAGTAACACTTGTTCAGAAGGAAAGAAAGCACAGAGCCCCAGATTCTATGTTGTCCTGGAGAGCTTGCAGAGCACTGGGGAAAGGCAGGAAGAGAATTCCTTGCTAGCACCTTCTCTGTGCCTGGGAAGCAGAAGTGTTCACATTGCTTTGCAGAATCGCTTTTGTGCAGAAAACACTAACACTTGTTCAGAAGGAAAGAAAGCACAGAGCCCCAGATTTTATGTTGTCCTGGAGAGCTTGCAGAGCACTGGGGAAAGGCAGGCAGAGAATTCCCTGATAGCACCTTCTCTGTGCCTGTTCACATTGCTTCGCAGAATCGCTTTTGTGCAGAAAACAGTAACACTTGTTCAGAACGAAAGAAAGCACAGAGCCCCAGATTCTATGTTGTCCTGGAGAGCTTGCAGAGCACTGGGGAAAGGCAGGCAGAGAATTCCCTGCTAGGACCTTCTCTGTGCCTGGGAAGCAGAAGTGTTCACATTGCTTCGCAGAATCGCTTTTGTGCAGAAAACAGTAACACTTGTTCAGAAGGAAAGAAAGCACAGAGCCCCAGATTTTATGTTGTCCTGGAGAGCTTGCAGAGCACTGGGGAAAGGCAGGCAGAGAATTCCCTGCTAGCACCTTCTCTGTGCCTGTTCACATTGCTTCGCAGAATCGCTTTTGTGCAGAAAACAGTAACACTTGTTCAGAAGGAAAGAAAGCACAGAGCCCCAGATTCTATGTTGTCCTGGAGAGCTTGCAGAGCACTGGGGAAAGGCAGGCAGAGAATTCCCTGCTAGCACCTTCTCTGTGCCTGGGAAGCAGAAGTGTTCACATTGCTTCGCAAGAATCGCTTTCGTGCAGATAACATTAACACTTGTTCAGAAGGAAAGAAAGCACAGAGCCCCAGATTCTATGTTGTCCTGGAGAGCTTGCAGAGCACTGGGGAAAGGCAGGCAGAGAATTCCCTGCTAGCACCTTCTCTGTGCCTGTTCACATTGCTTCGCAGAATCGCTTTTGTGCAGAAAACAGTAACACTTGTTCAGAAGGAAAGAAAGCACAGAGCCCCAGATTCTATGTTGTCCTGGAGAGCTTGCAGAGCACTGGGGAAAGGCAGGCAGAGAATTCCCTGCTAGCACCTTCTCTGTGCCTGGGAAGCAGAAGTGTTCACATTGCTTCGCAAGAATCGCTTTTGTGCAGAAAACACTAACACTTGTTCAGAAGGAAAGAAAGCACAGAGCCCCAGATTTTATGTTGTCCTGGAGAGCTTGCAGAGCACTGGGGAAAGGCAGGCAGAGAATTCCCTGATAGCACCTTCTCTGTGCCTGTTCACATTGCTTCGCAGAATCGCTTTTGTGCAGAAAACAGTAACACTTGTTCAGAAGGAAAGAAAGCACAGAGCCCCAGATTTTATGTTGTCCTGGAGAGCTTGCAGAGCACTGGGGAAAGGCAGGCAGAGAATTCCCTGCTAGCACCTTCTCTGTGCCTGTTCACATTGCTTTGCAGAATCGCTTTTGTGCAGAAAACAGTAACACTTGTTCAGAACGAAAGAAAGCACAGAGCCCCAGATTCTATGTAGTCCTGGAGAGCTTGCAGAGCACTGGGGAAAGGCAGGCAGAGAATTCCTTGCTAGCACATTCTCTGTGCCTGGGAAGCAGAAGTGTTCACATTGCTTCGCAGAATCGCTTTTGTGCAGAAAACAGTAACACTTGTTCAGAAGGAAAGAAAGCACAGAGCCCCAGATTTTATGTTGTCCTGGAGAGCTTGCAGAGCACTGGGGAAAGGCAGGCAGAGAATTCCCTGCTAGCACCTTCTCTGTGCCTGGGAAGCAGAAGTGTTCGCATTGCTTCGCAGAATCGCTTTTGTGCAGAAGACAGTAACACTTGTTCAGAAGGAAAGAAAGCACAGAGCCCCAGATTCTATGTTGTCCTGGAGAGCTTGCAGAGCACTGGGGAAAGGCAGGCAGAGAATTCCCTGCTAGCACCTTCTCTGTGCCTGGGAAGCAGAAGTGTTCACATTGCTTCGCAAGAATCGCTTTTGTGCAGAAAACACTAACACTTGTTCAGAAGGAAAGAAAGCACAGAGCCCCAGATTTTATGTTGTCCTGGAGAGCTTGCAGAGCACTGGGGAAAGGCAGGCAGAGAATTCCCTGATAGCACCTTCTCTGTGCCTGTTCACATTGCTTCGCAGAATCGCTTTTGTGCAGAAAACAGTAACACTTGTTCAGAAGGAAAGAAAGCACAGAGCCCCAGATTCTATGTTGTCCTGGAGAGCTTGCAGAGCACTGGGGAAAGGCAGGCAGAGAATTCCCTGCTAGCACCTTCTCTGTGCCTGGGAAGCAGAAGTGTTCACATTGCTTCGCAAGAATCGCTTTCGTGCAGATAACATTAACACTTGTTCAGAAGGAAAGAAAGCACAGAGCCCCAGATTCTATGTTGTCCTGGAGAGCTTGCAGAGCACTGGGGAAAGGCAGGCAGAGAATTCCCTGCTAGCACCTTCTCTGTGCCTGTTCACATTGCTTCGCAGAATCGCTTTTGTGCAGAAAACAGTAACACTTGTTCAGAAGGAAAGAAAGCACAGAGCCCCAGATTCTATGTTGTCCTGGAGAGCTTGCAGAGCACTGGGGAAAGGCAGGCAGAGAATTCCCTGCTAGCACCTTCTCTGTGCCTGGGAAGCAGAAGTGTTCACATTGCTTCGCAAGAATCGCTTTTGTGCAGAAAACACTAACACTTGTTCAGAAGGAAAGAAAGCACAGAGCCCCAGATTTTATGTTGTCCTGGAGAGCTTGCAGAGCACTGGGGAAAGGCAGGCAGAGAATTCCCTGATAGCACCTTCTCTGTGCCTGTTCACATTGCTTCGCAGAATCGCTTTTGTGCAGAAAACAGTAACACTTGTTCAGAAGGAAAGAAAGCACAGAGCCCCAGATTTTATGTTGTCCTGGAGAGCTTGCAGAGCACTGGGGAAAGGCAGGCAGAGAATTCCCTGCTAGCACCTTCTCTGTGCCTGTTCACATTGCTTTGCAGAATCGCTTTTGTGCAGAAAACAGTAACACTTGTTCAGAACGAAAGAAAGCACAGAGCCCCAGATTCTATGTAGTCCTGGAGAGCTTGCAGAGCACTGGGGAAAGGCAGGCAGAGAATTCCTTGCTAGCACATTCTCTGTGCCTGGGAAGCAGAAGTGTTCACATTGCTTCGCAGAATCGCTTTTGTGCAGAAAACAGTAACACTTGTTCAGAAGGAAAGAAAGCACAGAGCCCCAGATTTTATGTTGTCCTGGAGAGCTTGCAGAGCACTGGGGAAAGGCAGGCAGAGAATTCCCTGCTAGCACCTTCTCTGTGCCTGGGAAGCAGAAGTGTTCGCATTGCTTCGCAGAATCGCTTTTGTGCAGAAGACAGTAACACTTGTTCAGAAGGAAAGAAAGCACAGAGCCCCAGATTCTATGTTGTCCTGGAGAGCTTGCAGAGCACTGGGGAAAGGCAGGCAGAGAATTCCCTGCTAGCACCTTCTCTGTGCCTGGGAAGCAGAAGTGTTCACATTGCTTCGCAAGAATCGCTTTTGTGCAGAAAACACTAACACTTGTTCAGAAGGAAAGAAAGCACAGAGCCCCAGATTTTATGTTGTCCTGGAGAGCTTGCAGAGCACTGGGGAAAGGCAGGCAGAGAATTCCCTGATAGCACCTTCTCTGTGCCTGTTCACATTGCTTCGCAGAATCGCTTTTGTGCAGAAAACAGTAACACTTGTTCAGAAGGAAAGAAAGCACAGAGCCCCAGATTCTATGTTGTCCTGGAGAGCTTGCAGAGCACTGGGGAAAGGCAGGCAGAGAATTCCCTGCTAGCACCTTCTCTGTGCCTGGGAAGCAGAAGTGTTCACATTGCTTCGCAAGAATCGCTTTTGTGCAGAAAACACTAACACTTGTTCAGAAGGAAAGAAAGCACAGAGCCCCAGATTTTATGTTGTCCTGGAGAGCTTGCAGAGCACTGGGGAAAGGCAGGCAGAGAATTCCCTGCTAGCACCTTCTCTGTGCCTGTTCACATTGCTTCGCAGAATCGCTTTTGTGCAGAAAACAGTAACACTTGTTCAGAAGGAAAGAAAGCACAGAGCCCCAGATTCTATGTTGTCCTGGAGAGCTTGCAGAGCACTGGGGAAAGGCAGGCAGAGAATTCCCTGATAGCACCTTCTCTGTGCCTGTTCACATTGCTTTGCAGAATCGCTTTTGTGCAGAAAACAGTAACACTTGTTCAGAAGGAAAGAAGGCACAGAGCCCCAGATTTTATGTTGTCCTGGAGAGCTTGCAGAGCACTGGGGAAAGGCAGGCAGAGAATTCCCTGATAGCACCTTCTCTGTGCCTGTTCACATTGCTTCGCAGAATCGCTTTTGTGCAGAAAACAGTAACACTTGTTCAGAAGGAAAGAAAGCACAGAGCCCCAGATTTTATGTTGTCCTGGAGAGCTTGCAGAGCACTGGGGAAAGGCAGGCAGAGAATTCCCTGCTAGCACCTTCTCTGTGCCTGTTCACATTGCTTTGCAGAATCGCTTTTGTGCAGAAAACAGTAACACTTGTTCAGAACGAAAGAAAGCACAGAGCCCCAGATTCTATGTAGTCCTGGAGAGCTTGCAGAGCACTGGGGAAAGGCAGGCAGAGAATTCCTTGCTAGCACATTCTCTGTGCCTGGGAAGCAGAAGTGTTCACATTGCTTCGCAGAATCGCTTTTGTGCAGAAAACAGTAACACTTGTTCAGAAGGAAAGAAAGCACAGAGCCCCAGATTTTATGTTGTCCTGGAGAGCTTGCAGAGCACTGGGGAAAGGCAGGCAGAGAATTCCTTGCTAGCACATTCTCTGTGCCTGGGAAGCAGAAGTGTTCACATTGCTTCGCAGAATCGCTTTTGTGCAGAAGACAGTAACACTTGTTCAGAAGGAAAGAAAGCACAGAGCCCCAGATTCTATGTTGTCCTGGAGAGCTTGCAGAGCACTGGGGAAAGGCAGGCAGAGAATTCCCTGCTAGCACCTTCTCTGTGCCTGGGAAGCAGAAGTGTTCACATTGCTTCGCAAGAATCGCTTTTGTGCAGAAAACACTAACACTTGTTCAGAAGGAAAGAAAGCACAGAGCCCCAGATTTTATGTTGTCCTGGAGAGCTTGCAGAGCACTGGGGAAAGGCAGGCAGAGAATTCCCTGATAGCACCTTCTCTGTGCCTGTTCACATTGCTTCGCAGAATCGCTTTTGTGCAGAAAACAGTAACACTTGTTCAGAAGGAAAGAAAGCACAGAGCCCCAGATTCTATGTTGTCCTGGAGAGCTTGCAGAGCACTGGGGAAAGGCAGGCAGAGAATTCCCTGCTAGCACCTTCTCTGTGCCTGGGAAGCAGAAGTGTTCACATTGCTTCGCAAGAATCGCTTTTGTGCAGAAAACACTAACACTTGTTCAGAAGGAAAGAAAGCACAGAGCCCCAGATTTTATGTTGTCCTGGAGAGCTTGCAGAGCACTGGGGAAAGGCAGGCAGAGAATTCCTTGCTAGCACCTTCTCTGTGCCTGGGAAGCAGAAGTGTTCACATTGCTTCGCAAGAATCGCTTTTGTGCAGAAAACAGTAACACTTGTTCAGAAGGAAAGAAAGCACAGAGCCCCAGATTCTATGTTGTCCTGGAGAGCTTGCAGAGCACTGGGGAAAGGCAGGCAGAGAATTCCCTGATAGCACCTTCTCTGTGCCTGTTCACATTGCTTCGCAGAATCGCTTTTGTGCAGAAAACAGTAACACTTGTTCAGAACGAAAGAAAGCACAGAGCCCCAGATTTTATGTTGTCCTGGAGAGCTTGCAGAGCACTGGGGAAAGGCAGGCAGAGAATTCCTTGCTAGCACATTCTCTGTGCCTGGGAAGCAGAAGTGTTCACATTGCTTCGCAGAATCGCTTTTGTGCAGAAAACAGTAACACTTGTTCAGAAGGAAAGAAAGCACAGAGCCCCAGATTTTATGTTGTCCTGGAGAGCTTGCAGAGCACTGGGGAAAGGCAGGCAGAGAATTCCCTGCTAGCACCTTCTCTGTGCCTGGGAAGCAGAAGTGTTCACATTGCTTCGCAAGAATCGCTTTTGTGCAGAAAACACTAACACTTGTTCAGAAGGAAAGAAAGCACAGAGCCCCAGATTTTATGTTGTCCTGGAGAGCTTGCAGAGCACTGGGGAAAGGCAGGCAGAGAAATCCTTGCTAGCACCTTCTCTGTGCCTGGGAAGCAGAAGTGTTCACATTGCTTCGCAGAATCCCTTTTGTGCAGAAAACAGTAACACTTGTTCAGAAGGAAAGAAAGCACAGAGCCCCAGATTCTATGTTGTCCTGGAGAGCTTGCAGAGCACTGGGGAAAGGCAGGCAGAGAATTCCCTGCTAGCACCTTCTCTGTGCCTGGGAAGCAGAAGTGTTCACATTGCTTCGCAAGAATCGCTTTTGTGCAGAAAACACTAACACTTGTTCAGAAGGAAAGAAAGCACAGAGCCCCAGATTTTATGTTGTCCTGGAGAGCTTGCAGAGCACTGGGGAAAGGCAGGCAGAGAATTCCCTGCTAGCACCTTCTCTGTGCCTGGGAAGCAGAAGTGTACACATTGCTTCGCAAGAATCGCTTTTGTGCAGAAAACAGTAACACTTGTTCAGAACGAAAGAAAGCACAGAGCCCCAGATTCTATGTTGTCCTGGAGAGCTTGCAGAGCACTGGGGAAAGGCAGGCAGAGAATTCCCTGATAGCACCTTCTCTGTGCCTGTTCACATTGCTTCGCAGAATCGCTTTTGTGCAGAAAACAGTAACACTTGTTCAGAACGAAAGAAAGCACAGAGCCCCAGATTTTATGTTGTCCTGGAGAGCTTTTAGAGCACTGGGGAAAGGCAGGCAGAGAATTCCCTGCTAGCACCTTCTCTGTGCCTGGGAAGCAGAAGTGTTCACATTGCTTCGCAGAATCGCTTTTGTGCAGAAAACACTAACACTTGTTCAGAAGGAAAGAAAGCACAGAGCCCCAGATTTTATGTTATCCTGGAGAGCTTGCAGAGCACTGGGGAAAGGCAGGCAGAGAATTCCCTGCTAGCACCTTCTCTGTGCCTGGGAAGCAGAAGTGTTCACATTGCTTCGCAAGAATCGCTTTTGTGCAGAAAACAGTAACACTTGTTCAGAAGGAAAGAAAGCACAGAGCCCCAGATTCTATGTTGTCCTGGAGAGCTTGCAGAGCACTGGGGAAAGGCAGGCAGAGAATTCCCTGCTAGCACCTTCTCTGTGCCTGTTCACATTGCTTCGCAGAATCGCTTTTGTGCAGAAAACACTAACACTTGTTCAGAACGAAAGAAAGCACAGAGCCCCAGATTCTATGTTGTCCTGGAGAGCTTGCAGAGCACTGGGGAAAGGCAGGCAGAGAAATCCTTGCTAGCACCTTCTCTGTGCCTGGGAAGCAGAAGTGTTCACATTGCTTCGCAGAATCCCTTTTGTGCAGAAAACAGTAACACTTGTTCAGAAGGAAAGAAAGCACAGAGCCCCAGATTCTATGTTGTCCTGGAGAGCTTGCAGAGCACTGGGGAAAGGCAGGCAGAGAATTCCCTGCTAGCACGTTCTCTGTGCCTGGGAAGCAGAAGTGTTCACATTGCTTCGCAAGAATCGCTTTTGTGCAGAAAACACTAACACTTGTTCAGAAGGAAAGAAAGCACAGAGCCCCAGATTTTATGTTGTCCTGGAGAGCTTGCAGAGCACTGGGGAAAGGCAGGCAGAGAATTCCCTGCTAGCACCTTCTCTGTGCCTGGGAAGCAGAAGTGTTCACATTGCTTCACAAGAATCGCTTTTGTGCAGAAAACAGTAACACTTGTTCAGAAGGAAAGAAAGCACAGAGCCCCAGATTCTATGTTGTCCTGGAGAGCTTGCAGAGCACTGGGGAAAGGCAGGCAGAGAATTCCCTGCTAGCACCTTCTCTGTGCCTGTTCACATTGCTTCGCAGAATCGCTTTTGTGCAGAAAACAGTAACACTTGTTCAGAACGAAAGAAAGCACAGAGCCCCAGATTCTATGTTGTCCTGGAGAGCTTGCAGAGCACTGGGGAAAGGCAGGAAGAGAATTCCTTGCTAGCACCTTCTCTGTGCCTGGGAAGCAGAAGTGTTCACATTGCTTTGCAGAATCGCTTTTGTGCAGAAAACACTAACACTTGTTCAGAAGGAAAGAAAGCACAGAGCCCCAGATTTTATGTTGTCCTGGAGAGCTTGCAGAGCACTGGGGAAAGGCAGGCAGAGAATTCCCTGATAGCACCTTCTCTGTGCCTGTTCACATTGCTTCGCAGAATCGCTTTTGTGCAGAAAACAGTAACACTTGTTCAGAACGAAAGAAAGCACAGAGCCCCAGATTTTATGTTGTCCTGGAGAGCTTGCAGAGCACTGGGGAAAGGCAGGCAGAGAATTCCCTGCTAGCACCTTCTCTGTGCCTGGGAAGCAGAAGTGTTCACATTGCTTCGCAGAATCGCTTTTGTGCAGAAAACACTAACACTTGTTCAGAAGGAAAGAAAGCACAGAGCCCCAGATTTTATGTTGTCCTGGAGAGCTTGCAGAGCACTGGGGAAAGGCAGGCAGAGAATTCCCTGCTAGCACCTTCTCTGTGCCTGGGAAGCAGAAGTGTTCACATTGCTTCGCAAGAATCGCTTTTGTGCAGAAAACAGTAACACTTGTTCAGAAGGAAAGAAAGCACAGAGCCCCAGATTCTATGTTGTCCTGGAGAGCTTGCAGAGCACTGGGGAAAGGCAGGCAGAGAATTCCCTGCTAGCACCTTCTCTGTGCCTGTTCACATTGCTTCGCAGAATCGCTTTTGTGCAGAAAACAGTAACACTTGTTCAGAAGGAAAGAAAGCACAGAGCCCCAGATTCTATGTTGTCCTGGAGAGCTTGCAGAGCACTGGGGAAAGGCAGGCAGAGAATTCCCTGCTAGCACCTTCTCTGTGCCTGGGAAGCAGAAGTGTTCACATTGCTTCGCAGAATCGCTTTTGTGCAGAAAACACTAACACTTGTTCAGAAGGAAAGAAAGCACAGAGCCCCAGATTTTATGTTGTCCTGGAGAGCTTGCAGAGCACTGGGGAAAGGCAGGCAGAGAATTCCCTGATAGCACCTTCTCTGTGCCTGTTCACATTGCTTCGCAGAATCGCTTTTGTGCAGAAAACAGTAACACTTGTTCAGAACGAAAGAAAGCACAGAGCCCCAGATTCTATGTTGTCCTGGAGAGCTTGCAGAGCACTGGGGAAAGGCAGGCAGAGAATTCCCTGCTAGCACCTTCTCTGTGCCTGGGAAGCAGAAGTGTTCACATTGCTTCGCAGAATCGCTTTTGTGCAGAAAACAGTAACACTTGTTCAGAAGGAAAGAAAGCACAGAGCCCCAGATTTTATGTTGTCCTGGAGAGCTTGCAGAGCACTGGGGAAAGGCAGGCAGAGAATTCCCTGCTAGCACCTTCTCTGTGCCTGTTCACATTGCTTCGCAGAATCGCTTTTGTGCAGAAAACAGTAACACTTGTTCAGAAGGAAAGAAAGCACAGAGCCCCAGATTCTATGTTGTCCTGGAGAGCTTGCAGAGCACTGGGGAAAGGCAGGCAGAGAATTTCCTGCTAGCACCTTCTCTGTGCCTGGGAAGCAGAAGTGTTCACATTGCTTCGCAAGAATCGCTTTCGTGCAGATAACATTAACACTTGTTCAGAAGGAAAGAAAGCACAGAGCCCCAGATTCTATGTTGTCCTGGAGAGCTTGCAGAGCACTGGGGAAAGGCAGGCAGAGAATTCCCTGCTAGCACCTTCTCTGTGCCTGTTCACATTGCTTCGCAGAATCGCTTTTGTGCAGAAAACAGTAACACTTGTTCAGAAGGAAAGAAAGCACAGAGCCCCAGATTCTATGTTGTCCTGGAGAGCTTGCAGAGCACTGGGGAAAGGCAGGCAGAGAATTCCCTGCTAGCACCTTCTCTGTGCCTGGGAAGCAGAAGTGTTCACATTGCTTCGCAAGAATCGCTTTTGTGCAGAAAACACTAACACTTGTTCAGAAGGAAAGAAAGCACAGAGCCCCAGATTTTATGTTGTCCTGGAGAGCTTGCAGAGCACTGGGGAAAGGCAGGCAGAGAATTCCCTGATAGCACCTTCTCTGTGCCTGTTCACATTGCTTCGCAGAATCGCTTTTGTGCAGAAAACAGTAACACTTGTTCAGAAGGAAAGAAAGCACAGAGCCCCAGATTTTATGTTGTCCTGGAGAGCTTGCAGAGCACTGGGGAAAGGCAGGCAGAGAATTCCCTGCTAGCACCTTCTCTGTGCCTGTTCACATTGCTTTGCAGAATCGCTTTTGTGCAGAAAACAGTAACACTTGTTCAGAACGAAAGAAAGCACAGAGCCCCAGATTCTATGTAGTCCTGGAGAGCTTGCAGAGCACTGGGGAAAGGCAGGCAGAGAATTCCTTGCTAGCACATTCTCTGTGCCTGGGAAGCAGAAGTGTTCACATTGCTTCGCAGAATCGCTTTTGTGCAGAAAACAGTAACACTTGTTCAGAAGGAAAGAAAGCACAGAGCCCCAGATTTTATGTTGTCCTGGAGAGCTTGCAGAGCACTGGGGAAAGGCAGGCAGAGAAATCCTTGCTAGCACCTTCTCTGTGCCTGGGAAGCAGAAGTGTTCGCATTGCTTCGCAGAATCGCTTTTGTGCAGAAGACAGTAACACTTGTTCAGAAGGAAAGAAAGCACAGAGCCCCAGATTCTATGTTGTCCTGGAGAGCTTGCAGAGCACTGGGGAAAGGCAGGCAGAGAATTCCCTGCTAGCACCTTCTCTGTGCCTGGGAAGCAGAAGTGTTCACATTGCTTCGCAAGAATCGCTTTTGTGCAGAAAACACTAACACTTGTTCAGAAGGAAAGAAAGCACAGAGCCCCAGATTTTATGTTGTCCTGGAGAGCTTGCAGAGCACTGGGGAAAGGCAGGCAGAGAATTCCCTGATAGCACCTTCTCTGTGCCTGTTCACATTGCTTCGCAGAATCGCTTTTGTGCAGAAAACAGTAACACTTGTTCAGAAGGAAAGAAAGCACAGAGCCCCAGATTCTATGTTGTCCTGGAGAGCTTGCAGAGCACTGGGGAAAGGCAGGCAGAGAATTCCCTGCTAGCACCTTCTCTGTGCCTGGGAAGCAGAAGTGTTCACATTGCTTCGCAAGAATCGCTTTTGTGCAGAAAACACTAACACTTGTTCAGAAGGAAAGAAAGCACAGAGCCCCAGATTTTATGTTGTCCTGGAGAGCTTGCAGAGCACTGGGGAAAGGCAGGCAGAGAATTCCCTGATAGCACCTTCTCTGTGCCTGTTCACATTGCTTCGCAGAATCGCTTTTGTGCAGAAAACAGTAACACTTGTTCAGAAGGAAAGAAAGCACAGAGCCCCAGATTCTATGTTGTCCTGGAGAGCTTGCAGAGCACTGGGGAAAGGCAGGCAGAGAATTCCCTGATAGCACCTTCTCTGTGCCTGTTCACATTGCTTTGCAGAATCGCTTTTGTGCAGAAAACAGTAACACTTGTTCAGAAGGAAAGAAGGCACAGAGCCCCAGATTTTATGTTGTCCTGGAGAGCTTGCAGAGCACTGGGGAAAGGCAGGCAGAGAATTCCCTGATAGCACCTTCTCTGTGCCTGTTCACATTGCTTCGCAGAATCGCTTTTGTGCAGAAAACAGTAACACTTGTTCAGAAGGAAAGAAAGCACAGAGCCCCAGATTTTATGTTGTCCTGGAGAGCTTGCAGAGCACTGGGGAAAGGCAGGCAGAGAATTCCCTGCTAGCACCTTCTCTGTGCCTGTTCACATTGCTTTGCAGAATCGCTTTTGTGCAGAAAACAGTAACACTTGTTCAGAACGAAAGAAAGCACAGAGCCCCAGATTCTATGTAGTCCTGGAGAGCTTGCAGAGCACTGGGGAAAGGCAGGCAGAGAATTCCTTGCTAGCACATTCTCTGTGCCTGGGAAGCAGAAGTGTTCACATTGCTTCGCAGAATCGCTTTTGTGCAGAAAACAGTAACACTTGTTCAGAAGGAAAGAAAGCACAGAGCCCCAGATTTTATGTTGTCCTGGAGAGCTTGCAGAGCACTGGGGAAAGGCAGGCAGAGAATTCCTTGCTAGCACATTCTCTGTGCCTGGGAAGCAGAAGTGTTCACATTGCTTCGCAAGAATCGCTTTTGTGCAGAAGACAGTAACACTTGTTCAGAAGGAAAGAAAGCACAGAGCCCCAGATTCTATGTTGTCCTGGAGAGCTTGCAGAGCACTGGGGAAAGGCAGGCAGAGAATTCCCTGCTAGCACCTTCTCTGTGCCTGGGAAGCAGAAGTGTTCACATTGCTTCGCAAGAATCGCTTTTGTGCAGAAAACACTAACACTTGTTCAGAAGGAAAGAAAGCACAGAGCCCCAGATTTTATGTTGTCCTGGAGAGCTTGCAGAGCACTGGGGAAAGGCAGGCAGAGAATTCCCTGATAGCACCTTCTCTGTGCCTGTTCACATTGCTTCGCAGAATCGCTTTTGTGCAGAAAACAGTAACACTTGTTCAGAAGGAAAGAAAGCACAGAGCCCCAGATTCTATGTTGTCCTGGAGAGCTTGCAGAGCACTGGGGAAAGGCAGGCAGAGAATTCCCTGCTAGCACCTTCTCTGTGCCTGGGAAGCAGAAGTGTTCACATTGCTTCGCAAGAATCGCTTTTGTGCAGAAAACACTAACACTTGTTCAGAAGGAAAGAAAGCACAGAGCCCCAGATTTTATGTTGTCCTGGAGAGCTTGCAGAGCACTGGGGAAAGGCAGGCAGAGAATTCCTTGCTAGCACCTTCTCTGTGCCTGGGAAGCAGAAGTGTTCACATTGCTTCGCAAGAATCGCTTTTGTGCAGAAAACACTAACACTTGTTCAGAACGAAAGAAAGCACAGAGCCCCAGATTCTATGTTGTCCTGGAGAGCTTGCAGAGCACTGGGGAAAGGCAGGCAGAGAATTCCCTGATAGCACCTTCTCTGTGCCTGTTCACATTGCTTCGCAGAATCGCTTTTGTGCAGAAAACAGTAACACTTGTTCAGAACGAAAGAAAGCACAGAGCCCCAGATTTTATGTTGTCCTGGAGAGCTTGCAGAGCACTGGGGAAAGGCAGGCAGAGAATTTCTTGCTAGCACCTTCTCTGTGCCTGGGAAGCAGAAGTGTTCACATTGCTTCGCAGAATCGCTTTTGTGCAGAAAACAGTAACACTTGTTCAGAAGGAAAGAAAGCACAGAGCCCCAGATTCTATGTTGTCCTGGAGAGCTTGCAGAGTACTGGGGAAAGGCAGGCAGAGAATTCCCTGATAGCACCTTCTCTGTGCCTGTTCACATTGCTTTGCAGAATCGCTTTTGTGCAGAAAACAGTAACACTTGTTCAGAAGGAAAGAAAGCACAGAGCCCCAGATTCTATGTTGTCCTGGAGAGCTTGCAGAGCACTGGGGAAAGGCAGGCAGAGAATTCCCTGCTAGCACCTTCTCTGTGCCTGGGAAGCAGAAGTGTTCACATTGCTTCGCAAGAATCGCTTTTGTGCAGAAAACACTAACACTTGTTCAGAAGGAAAGAAAGCACAGAGCCCCAGATTCTATGTTGTCCTGGAGAGCTTGCAGAGCACTGGGGAAAGGCAGGCAGAGAATTCCTTTCTAGCACCTTCTCTGTGCCTGTTCACATTGCTTCGCAGAATCGCTTTTGTGCAGAAAACAGTAACACTTGTTCAGAACGAAAGAAAGCACAGAGCCCCAGATTCTATGTTGTCCTGGAGAGCTTGCAGAGCACTGGGGAAAGGCAGGCAGAGAATTCCCTGCTAGCACCTTCTCTGTGCCTGGGAAGCAGAAGTGTTCACATTGCTTCGCAAGAATCGCTTTTGTGCAGAAAACACTAACACTTGTTCAGAAGGAAAGAAAGCACAGAGCCCCAGATTCTATGTTGTCCTGGAGAGCTTGCAGAGCACTGGGGAAAGGCAGGCAGAGAATTCCCTGCTAGCACCTTCTCTGTGCCTGTTCACATTGCTTCGCAGAATCGCTTTTGTGCAGAAAACAGTAACACTTGTTCAGAAGGAAAGAAAGCACAGAGCCCCAGATTCTATGTTGTCCTGGAGAGCTTGCAGAGCACTGGGGAAAGGCAGGCAGAGAATTCCCTGATAGCACCTTCTCTGTGCCTGTTCACATTGCTTCGCAAGAATCGCTTTTGTGCAGAAAACACTAACACTTGTTCAGAAGGAAAGAAAGCACAGAGCCCCAGATTTTATGTTGTCCTGGAGAGCTTGCAGAGCACTGGGGAAAGGCAGGCAGAGAATTCCTTGCTAGCACCTTCTCTGTCCCTGGGAAGCAGAAGTGTTCACATTGCTTCGCAAGAATCGCTTTTGTGCAGAAAACACTAACACTTGTTCAGAAGGAAAGAAAGCACAGAGCCCCAGATTCTATGTTGTCCTGGAGAGCTTGCAGAGCACTGGGGAAAGGCAGGCAGAGAATTCCCTGATAGCACCTTCTCTGTGCCTGGGAAGCAGAAGTGTTCACATTGCTTCGCAAGAATCGCTTTTGTGCAGAAAACACTAACACTTGTTCATAAGGAAAGAAAGCACAGAGCCCCAGATTTTATGTTGTCCTGGAGAGCTTGCAGAGCACTGGGGAAAGGCAGGCAGAGAATTCCTTGCTAGCACCTTCTCTGTGCCTGGGAAGCAGAAGTGTTCACATTGCTTCGCAGAATCGCTTTTGTGCAGAAAACAGTAACACTTGTTCAGAAGGAAAGAAAGCACAGAGCCCCAGATTCTATGTTGTCCTGGAGAGCTTGCAGAGCACTGGGGAAAGGCAGGCAGAGAATTCCCTGATAGCACCTTCTCTGTGCCTGGGAAGCAGAAGTGTTCACATTGCTTCGCAAGAATCGCTTTTGTGCAGAAAACACTAACACTTGTTCAGAAGGAAAGAAAGCACAGAGCCCCAGATTTTATGTTGTCCTGGAGAGCTTGCAGAGCACTGGGGAAAGGCAGGCAGAGAAATCCTTGCTAGCACCTTCTCTGTGCGTGGGAAGCAGAAGTGTTCACATTGCTTCGCAGAATCGCTTTTGTGCAGAAAACAGTAACACTTGTTCAGAAGGAAAGAAAGCACAGAGCCCCAGATTTTATGTTGTCCTGGAGAGCTTGCAGAGCACTGGGGAAAGGCAGGCAGAGAATTCCTTGCTAGCACATTCTCTGTGCCTGGGAAGCAGAATTGTCCACATTGCTTCGCAGAATCGCTTTTGTGCAGAAAACAGTAACACTTGTTCAGAAGGAAAGAAAGCACAGAGCCCCAGATTTTATGTTGTCCTGGAGAGCTTGCAGAGCACTGGGGAAAGGCAGGCAGAGAATTCCCTGATAGCACCTTCTCTGTGCCTGGGAAGCAGAAGTGTTCACATTGCTTCGCAAGAATCGCTTTTGTGCAGAAAACACTAACACTTGTTCAGAAGGAAAGAAAGCACAGAGCCCCAGATTTTATGTTGTCCTGGAGAGCTTGCAGAGCACTGGGGAAAGGCAGGCAGAGAAATCCTTGCTAGCACCTTCTCTGTGCCTGGGAAGCAGAAGTGTTCACATTGCTTCGCAGAATCGCTTTTGTGCAGAAAACAGTAACACTTGTTCAGAAGGAAAGAAAGCACAGAGCCCCAGATTCTATGTTGTCCTGGAGAGCTTGCAGAGCACTGGGGAAAGGCAGGCAGAGAATTCCCTGCTAGCACCTTCTCTGTGCCTGGGAAGCAGAAGTGTTCACATTGCTTCGCAAGAATCGCTTTTGTGCAGAAAACACTAACACTTGTTCAGAAGGAAAGAAAGCACAGAGCCCCAGATTCTATGTTGTCCTGGAGAGCTTGCAGAGCACTGGGGAAAGGCAGGCAGAGAATTCCCTGATAGCACCTTCTCTGTGCCTGTTCACATTGCTTCGCAGAATCGCTTTTGTGCAGAAAACAGTAACACTTGTTCAGAACGAAAGAAAGCACAGAGCCCCAGATTCTATGTTGTCCTGGAGAGCTTGCAGAGCACTGGGGAAAGGCAGGCAGAGAATTCCCTGCTAGGACCTTCTCTGTGCCTGGGAAGCAGAAGTGTTCACATTGCTTCGCAGAATCGCTTTTGTGCAGAAAACAGTAACACTTGTTCAGAAGGAAAGAAAGCACAGAGCCCCAGATTTTATGTTGTCCTGGAGAGCTTGCAGAGCACTGGGGAAAGGCAGGCAGAGAATTCCCTGCTAGCACCTTCTCTGTGCCTGTTCACATTGCTTCGCAGAATCGCTTTTGTGCAGAAAACAGTAACACTTGTTCAGAAGGAAAGAAAGCACAGAGCCCCAGATTCTATGTTGTCCTGGAGAGCTTGCAGAGCACTGGGGAAAGGCAGGCAGAGAATTTCCTGCTAGCACCTTCTCTGTGCCTGGGAAGCAGAAGTGTTCACATTGCTTCGCAAGAATCGCTTTCGTGCAGATAACATTAACACTTGTTCAGAAGGAAAGAAAGCACAGAGCCCCAGATTCTATGTTGTCCTGGAGAGCTTGCAGAGCACTGGGGAAAGGCAGGCAGAGAATTCCCTGCTAGCACCTTCTCTGTGCCTGTTCACATTGCTTCGCAGAATCGCTTTTGTGCAGAAAACAGTAACACTTGTTCAGAAGGAAAGAAAGCACAGAGCCCCAGATTCTATGTTGTCCTGGAGAGCTTGCAGAGCACTGGGGAAAGGCAGGCAGAGAATTTCCTGCTAGCACCTTCTCTGTGCCTGGGAAGCAGAAGTGTTCACATTGCTTCGCAAGAATCGCTTTCGTGCAGATAACATTAACACTTGTTCAGAAGGAAAGAAAGCACAGAGCCCCAGATTTTATGTTGTCCTGGAGAGCTTGCAGAGCACTGGGGAAAGGCAGGCAGAGAATTCCCTGCTAGCACCTTCTCTGTGCCTGGGAAGCAGAAGTGTTCACATTGCTTCGCAAGAATCGCTTTTGTGCAGAAAACACTAACACTTGTTCAGAAGGAAAGAAAGCACAGAGCCCCAGATTTTATGTTGTCCTGGAGAGCTTGCAGAGCACTGGGGAAAGGCAGGCAGAGAATTCCCTGATAGCACCTTCTCTGTGCCTGTTCACATTGCTTCGCAGAATCGCTTTTGTGCAGAAAACAGTAACACTTGTTCAGAAGGAAAGAAAGCACAGAGCCCCAGATTCTATGTTGTCCTGGAGAGCTTGCAGAGCACTGGGGAAAGGCAGGCAGAGAATTCCCTGCTAGCACCTTCTCTGTGCCTGGGAAGCAGAAGTGTTCACATTGCTTCGCAAGAATCGCTTTTGTGCAGAAAACACTAACACTTGTTCAGAAGGAAAGAAAGCACAGAGCCCCAGATTTTATGTTGTCCTGGAGAGCTTGCAGAGCACTGGGGAAAGGCAGGCAGAGAATTCCCTGATAGCACCTTCTCTGTGCCTGTTCACATTGCTTCGCAGAATCGCTTTTGTGCAGAAAACAGTAACACTTGTTCAGAAGGAAAGAAAGCACAGAGCCCCAGATTCTATGTTGTCCTGGAGAGCTTGCAGAGCACTGGGGAAAGGCAGGCAGAGAATTCCCTGATAGCACCTTCTCTGTGCCTGTTCACATTGCTTTGCAGAATCGCTTTTGTGCAGAAAACAGTAACACTTGTTCAGAAGGAAAGAAGGCACAGAGCCCCAGATTTTATGTTGTCCTGGAGAGCTTGCAGAGCACTGGGGAAAGGCAGGCAGAGAATTCCCTGATAGCACCTTCTCTGTGCCTGTTCACATTGCTTCGCAGAATCGCTTTTGTGCAGAAAACAGTAACACTTGTTCAGAAGGAAAGAAAGCACAGAGCCCCAGATTTTATGTTGTCCTGGAGAGCTTGCAGAGCACTGGGGAAAGGCAGGCAGAGAATTCCCTGCTAGCACCTTCTCTGTGCCTGTTCACATTGCTTTGCAGAATCGCTTTTGTGCAGAAAACAGTAACACTTGTTCAGAACGAAAGAAAGCACAGAGCCCCAGATTCTATGTAGTCCTGGAGAGCTTGCAGAGCACTGGGGAAAGGCAGGCAGAGAATTCCTTGCTAGCACATTCTCTGTGCCTGGGAAGCAGAAGTGTTCACATTGCTTCGCAGAATCGCTTTTGTGCAGAAAACAGTAACACTTGTTCAGAAGGAAAGAAAGCACAGAGCCCCAGATTTTATGTTGTCCTGGAGAGCTTGCAGAGCACTGGGGAAAGGCAGGCAGAGAATTCCTTGCTAGCACATTCTCTGTGCCTGGGAAGCAGAAGTGTTCACATTGCTTCGCAAGAATCGCTTTTGTGCAGAAGACAGTAACACTTGTTCAGAAGGAAAGAAAGCACAGAGCCCCAGATTCTATGTTGTCCTGGAGAGCTTGCAGAGCACTGGGGAAAGGCAGGCAGAGAATTCCCTGCTAGCACCTTCTCTGTGCCTGGGAAGCAGAAGTGTTCACATTGCTTCGCAAGAATCGCTTTTGTGCAGAAAACACTAACACTTGTTCAGAAGGAAAGAAAGCACAGAGCCCCAGATTTTATGTTGTCCTGGAGAGCTTGCAGAGCACTGGGGAAAGGCAGGCAGAGAATTCCCTGATAGCACCTTCTCTGTGCCTGTTCACATTGCTTCGCAGAATCGCTTTTGTGCAGAAAACAGTAACACTTGTTCAGAAGGAAAGAAAGCACAGAGCCCCAGATTCTATGTTGTCCTGGAGAGCTTGCAGAGCACTGGGGAAAGGCAGGCAGAGAATTCCCTGCTAGCACCTTCTCTGTGCCTGGGAAGCAGAAGTGTTCACATTGCTTCGCAAGAATCGCTTTTGTGCAGAAAACACTAACACTTGTTCAGAAGGAAAGAAAGCACAGAGCCCCAGATTTTATGTTGTCCTGGAGAGCTTGCAGAGCACTGGGGAAAGGCAGGCAGAGAATTCCTTGCTAGCACCTTCTCTGTGCCTGGGAAGCAGAAGTGTTCACATTGCTTCGCAAGAATCGCTTTTGTGCAGAAAACACTAACACTTGTTCAGAACGAAAGAAAGCACAGAGCCCCAGATTCTATGTTGTCCTGGAGAGCTTGCAGAGCACTGGGGAAAGGCAGGCAGAGAATTCCCTGATAGCACCTTCTCTGTGCCTGTTCACATTGCTTCGCAGAATCGCTTTTGTGCAGAAAACAGTAACACTTGTTCAGAACGAAAGAAAGCACAGAGCCCCAGATTTTATGTTGTCCTGGAGAGCTTGCAGAGCACTGGGGAAAGGCAGGCAGAGAATTTCTTGCTAGCACCTTCTCTGTGCCTGGGAAGCAGAAGTGTTCACATTGCTTCGCAGAATCGCTTTTGTGCAGAAAACAGTAACACTTGTTCAGAAGGAAAGAAAGCACAGAGCCCCAGATTCTATGTTGTCCTGGAGAGCTTGCAGAGTACTGGGGAAAGGCAGGCAGAGAATTCCCTGATAGCACCTTCTCTGTGCCTGTTCACATTGCTTTGCAGAATCGCTTTTGTGCAGAAAACAGTAACACTTGTTCAGAAGGAAAGAAAGCACAGAGCCCCAGATTCTATGTTGTCCTGGAGAGCTTGCAGAGCACTGGGGAAAGGCAGGCAGAGAATTCCCTGCTAGCACCTTCTCTGTGCCTGGGAAGCAGAAGTGTTCACATTGCTTCGCAAGAATCGCTTTTGTGCAGAAAACACTAACACTTGTTCAGAAGGAAAGAAAGCACAGAGCCCCAGATTCTATGTTGTCCTGGAGAGCTTGCAGAGCACTGGGGAAAGGCAGGCAGAGAATTCCTTTCTAGCACCTTCTCTGTGCCTGTTCACATTGCTTCGCAGAATCGCTTTTGTGCAGAAAACAGTAACACTTGTTCAGAACGAAAGAAAGCACAGAGCCCCAGATTCTATGTTGTCCTGGAGAGCTTGCAGAGCACTGGGGAAAGGCAGGCAGAGAATTCCCTGCTAGCACCTTCTCTGTGCCTGGGAAGCAGAAGTGTTCACATTGCTTCGCAAGAATCGCTTTTGTGCAGAAAACACTAACACTTGTTCAGAAGGAAAGAAAGCACAGAGCCCCAGATTCTATGTTGTCCTGGAGAGCTTGCAGAGCACTGGGGAAAGGCAGGCAGAGAATTCCCTGCTAGCACCTTCTCTGTGCCTGTTCACATTGCTTCGCAGAATCGCTTTTGTGCAGAAAACAGTAACACTTGTTCAGAAGGAAAGAAAGCACAGAGCCCCAGATTCTATGTTGTCCTGGAGAGCTTGCAGAGCACTGGGGAAAGGCAGGCAGAGAATTCCCTGATAGCACCTTCTCTGTGCCTGTTCACATTGCTTCGCAAGAATCGCTTTTGTGCAGAAAACACTAACACTTGTTCAGAAGGAAAGAAAGCACAGAGCCCCAGATTTTATGTTGTCCTGGAGAGCTTGCAGAGCACTGGGGAAAGGCAGGCAGAGAATTCCTTGCTAGCACCTTCTCTGTCCCTGGGAAGCAGAAGTGTTCACATTGCTTCGCAAGAATCGCTTTTGTGCAGAAAACACTAACACTTGTTCAGAAGGAAAGAAAGCACAGAGCCCCAGATTCTATGTTGTCCTGGAGAGCTTGCAGAGCACTGGGGAAAGGCAGGCAGAGAATTCCCTGATAGCACCTTCTCTGTGCCTGGGAAGCAGAAGTGTTCACATTGCTTCGCAAGAATCGCTTTTGTGCAGAAAACACTAACACTTGTTCATAAGGAAAGAAAGCACAGAGCCCCAGATTTTATGTTGTCCTGGAGAGCTTGCAGAGCACTGGGGAAAGGCAGGCAGAGAATTCCTTGCTAGCACCTTCTCTGTGCCTGGGAAGCAGAAGTGTTCACATTGCTTCGCAGAATCGCTTTTGTGCAGAAAACAGTAACACTTGTTCAGAAGGAAAGAAAGCACAGAGCCCCAGATTCTATGTTGTCCTGGAGAGCTTGCAGAGCACTGGGGAAAGGCAGGCAGAGAATTCCCTGATAGCACCTTCTCTGTGCCTGGGAAGCAGAAGTGTTCACATTGCTTCGCAAGAATCGCTTTTGTGCAGAAAACACTAACACTTGTTCAGAAGGAAAGAAAGCACAGAGCCCCAGATTTTATGTTGTCCTGGAGAGCTTGCAGAGCACTGGGGAAAGGCAGGCAGAGAAATCCTTGCTAGCACCTTCTCTGTGCGTGGGAAGCAGAAGTGTTCACATTGCTTCGCAGAATCGCTTTTGTGCAGAAAACAGTAACACTTGTTCAGAAGGAAAGAAAGCACAGAGCCCCAGATTTTATGTTGTCCTGGAGAGCTTGCAGAGCACTGGGGAAAGGCAGGCAGAGAATTCCTTGCTAGCACATTCTCTGTGCCTGGGAAGCAGAATTGTCCACATTGCTTCGCAGAATCGCTTTTGTGCAGAAAACAGTAACACTTGTTCAGAAGGAAAGAAAGCACAGAGCCCCAGATTTTATGTTGTCCTGGAGAGCTTGCAGAGCACTGGGGAAAGGCAGGCAGAGAATTCCCTGATAGCACCTTCTCTGTGCCTGGGAAGCAGAAGTGTTCACATTGCTTCGCAAGAATCGCTTTTGTGCAGAAAACACTAACACTTGTTCAGAAGGAAAGAAAGCACAGAGCCCCAGATTTTATGTTGTCCTGGAGAGCTTGCAGAGCACTGGGGAAAGGCAGGCAGAGAAATCCTTGCTAGCACCTTCTCTGTGCCTGGGAAGCAGAAGTGTTCACATTGCTTCGCAGAATCGCTTTTGTGCAGAAAACAGTAACACTTGTTCAGAAGGAAAGAAAGCACAGAGCCCCAGATTCTATGTTGTCCTGGAGAGCTTGCAGAGCACTGGGGAAAGGCAGGCAGAGAATTCCCTGCTAGCACCTTCTCTGTGCCTGGGAAGCAGAAGTGTTCACATTGCTTCGCAAGAATCGCTTTTGTGCAGAAAACACTAACACTTGTTCAGAAGGAAAGAAAGCACAGAGCCCCAGATTCTATGTTGTCCTGGAGAGCTTGCAGAGCACTGGGGAAAGGCAGGCAGAGAATTCCCTGATAGCACCTTCTCTGTGCCTGTTCACATTGCTTCGCAGAATCGCTTTTGTGCAGAAAACAGTAACACTTGTTCAGAACGAAAGAAAGCACAGAGCCCCAGATTCTATGTTGTCCTGGAGAGCTTGCAGAGCACTGGGGAAAGGCAGGCAGAGAATTCCCTGCTAGGACCTTCTCTGTGCCTGGGAAGCAGAAGTGTTCACATTGCTTCGCAGAATCGCTTTTGTGCAGAAAACAGTAACACTTGTTCAGAAGGAAAGAAAGCACAGAGCCCCAGATTTTATGTTGTCCTGGAGAGCTTGCAGAGCACTGGGGAAAGGCAGGCAGAGAATTCCCTGCTAGCACCTTCTCTGTGCCTGTTCACATTGCTTCGCAGAATCGCTTTTGTGCAGAAAACAGTAACACTTGTTCAGAAGGAAAGAAAGCACAGAGCCCCAGATTCTATGTTGTCCTGGAGAGCTTGCAGAGCACTGGGGAAAGGCAGGCAGAGAATTTCCTGCTAGCACCTTCTCTGTGCCTGGGAAGCAGAAGTGTTCACATTGCTTCGCAAGAATCGCTTTCGTGCAGATAACATTAACACTTGTTCAGAAGGAAAGAAAGCACAGAGCCCCAGATTCTATGTTGTCCTGGAGAGCTTGCAGAGCACTGGGGAAAGGCAGGCAGAGAATTCCCTGCTAGCACCTTCTCTGTGCCTGTTCACATTGCTTCGCAGAATCGCTTTTGTGCAGAAAACAGTAACACTTGTTCAGAAGGAAAGAAAGCACAGAGCCCCAGATTCTATGTTGTCCTGGAGAGCTTGCAGAGCACTGGGGAAAGGCAGGCAGAGAATTTCCTGCTAGCACCTTCTCTGTGCCTGGGAAGCAGAAGTGTTCACATTGCTTCGCAAGAATCGCTTTCGTGCAGATAACATTAACACTTGTTCAGAAGGAAAGAAAGCACAGAGCCCCAGATTTTATGTTGTCCTGGAGAGCTTGCAGAGCACTGGGGAAAGGCAGGCAGAGAATTCCCTGCTAGCACCTTCTCTGTGCCTGTTCACATTGCTTCGCAGAATCGCTTTTGTGCAGAAAACAGTAACACTTGTTCAGAAGGAAAGAAAGCACAGAGCCCCAGATTCTATGTTGTCCTGGAGAGCTTGCAGAGCACTGGGGAAAGGCAGGCAGAGAATTCCCTGATAGCACCTTCTCTGTGCCTGGGAAGCAGAAGTGTTCACATTGCTTCGCAAGAATCGCTTTTGTGCAGAAAACACTAACACTTGTTCAGAAGGAAAGAAAGCACAGAGCCCCAGATTTTATGTTGTCCTGGAGAGCTTGCAGAGCACTGGGGAAAGGCAGGCAGAGAATTCCCTGATAGCACCTTCTCTGTGCCTGTTCACATTGCTTTGCAGAATCGCTTTTGTGCAGAAAACAGTAACACTTGTTCAGAACGAAAGAAAGCACAGAGCCCCAGATTCTATGTAGTCCTGGAGAGCTTACAGAGCACTGGGGAAAGGCAGGCAGAGAATTCCCTGCTAGCACCTTCTCTGTGCCTGGGAAGCAGAAGTGTTCACATTGCTTCGCAGAATCGCTTTTGTGCAGAAAACACTAACACTTGTTCAGAAGGAAAGAAAGCACAGAGCCCCAGATTCTATGTTGTCCTGGAGAGCTTGCAGAGCACTGGGGAAAGGCAGGCAGAGAATTCCCTGATAGCACCTTCTCTGTGCCTGTTCACATTGCTTCGCAGAATCGCTTTTGTGCAGAAAACAGTAACACTTGTTCAGAAGGAAAGAAAGCACAGAGCCCCAGATTTTATGTTGTCCTGGAGAGCTTGCAGAGCACTGGGGAAAGGCAGGCAGAGAATTCCCTGCTAGCACCTTCTCTGTGCCTGTTCACATTGCTTCGCAGAATCGCTTTTGTGCAGAAAACAGTAACACTTGTTCAGAAGGAAAGAAAGCACAGAGCCCCAGATTCTATGTTGTCCTGGAGAGCTTGCAGAGCACTGGGGAAAGGCAGGAAGAGAATTCCTTGCTAGCACCTTCTCTGTGCCTGGGAAGCAGAAGTGTTCACATTGCTTTGCAGAATCGCTTTTGTGCAGAAAACACTAACACTTGTTCAGAAGGAAAGAAAGCACAGAGCCCCAGATTTTATGTTGTCCTGGAGAGCTTGCAGAGCACTGGGGAAAGGCAGGCAGAGAATTCCCTGATAGCACCTTCTCTGTGCCTGTTCACATTGCTTCGCAGAATCGCTTTTGTGCAGAAAACAGTAACACTTGTTCAGAACGAAAGAAAGCACAGAGCCCCAGATTCTATGTTGTCCTGGAGAGCTTGCAGAGCACTGGGGAAAGGCAGGCAGAGAATTCCTTGCTAGCACATTCTCTGTGCCTGGGAAGCAGAATTGTCCACATTGCTTCGCAGAATCGCTTTTGTGCAGAAAACAGTAACACTTGTTCAGAAGGAAAGAAAGCACAGAGCCCCAGATTCTATGTTGTCCTGGAGAGCTTGCAGAGCACTGGGGAAAGGCAGGCAGAGAATTCCCTGATAGCACCTTCTCTGTGCCTGGGAAGCAGAAGTGTTCACATTGCTTCGCAAGAATCGCTTTTGTGCAGAAAACACTAACACTTGTTCAGAAGGAAAGAAAGCACAGAGCCCCAGATTTTATGTTGTCCTGGAGAGCTTGCAGAGCACTGGGGAAAGGCAGGCAGAGAAATCCTTGCTAGCACCTTCTCTGTGCCTGGGAAGCAGAAGTGTTCACATTGCTTCGCAGAATCGCTTTTGTGCAGAAAACAGTAACACTTGTTCAGAAGGAAAGAAAGCACAGAGCCCCAGATTCTATGTTGTCCTGGAGAGCTTGCAGAGCACTGGGGAAAGGCAGGCAGAGAATTCCCTGCTAGCACCTTCTCTGTGCCTGGGAAGCAGAAGTGTTCACATTGCTTCGCAAGAATCGCTTTTGTGCAGAAAACACTAACACTTGTTCAGAAGGAAAGAAAGCACAGAGCCCCAGATTTTATGTTGTCCTGGAGAGCTTGCAGAGCACTGGGGAAAGGCAGGCAGAGAATTCCCTGATAGCACCTTCTCTGTGCCTGTTCACATTGCTTCGCAGAATCGCTTTTGTGCAGAAAACAGTAACACTTGTTCAGAACGAAAGAAAGCACAGAGCCCCAGATTCTATGTTGTCCTGGAGAGCTTGCAGAGCACTGGGGAAAGGCAGGCAGAGAATTCCCTGCTAGCACCTTCTCTGTGCCTGGGAAGCAGAAGTGTTCACATTGCTTCGCAGAATCGCTTTTGTGCAGAAAACAGTAACACTTGTTCAGAAGGAAAGAAAGCACAGAGCCCCAGATTTTATGTTGTCCTGGAGAGCTTGCAGAGCACTGGGGAAAGGCAGGCAGAGAATTCCCTGCTAGCACCTTCTCTGTGCCTGTTCACATTGCTTCGCAGAATCGCTTTTGTGCAGAAAACAGTAACACTTGTTCAGAAGGAAAGAAAGCACAGAGCCCCAGATTCTATGTTGTCCTGGAGAGCTTGCAGAGCACTGGGGAAAGGCAGGCAGAGAATTTCCTGCTAGCACCTTCTCTGTGCCTGGGAAGCAGAAGTGTTCACATTGCTTCGCAAGAATCGCTTTCGTGCAGATAACATTAACACTTGTTCAGAAGGAAAGAAAGCACAGAGCCCCAGATTCTATGTTGTCCTGGAGAGCTTGCAGAGCACTGGGGAAAGGCAGGCAGAGAATTCCCTGCTAGCACCTTCTCTGTGCCTGTTCACATTGCTTCGCAGAATCGCTTTTGTGCAGAAAACAGTAACACTTGTTCAGAAGGAAAGAAAGCACAGAGCCCCAGATTCTATGTTGTCCTGGAGAGCTTGCAGAGCACTGGGGAAAGGCAGGCAGAGAATTTCCTGCTAGCACCTTCTCTGTGCCTGGGAAGCAGAAGTGTTCACATTGCTTCGCAAGAATCGCTTTCGTGCAGATAACATTAACACTTGTTCAGAAGGAAAGAAAGCACAGAGCCCCAGATTTTATGTTGTCCTGGAGAGCTTGCAGAGCACTGGGGAAAGGCAGGCAGAGAATTCCCTGCTAGCACCTTCTCTGTGCCTGTTCACATTGCTTCGCAGAATCGCTTTTGTGCAGAAAACAGTAACACTTGTTCAGAAGGAAAGAAAGCACAGAGCCCCAGATTCTATGTTGTCCTGGAGAGCTTGCAGAGCACTGGGGAAAGGCAGGCAGAGAATTCCCTGATAGCACCTTCTCTGTGCCTGGGAAGCAGAAGTGTTCACATTGCTTCGCAAGAATCGCTTTTGTGCAGAAAACACTAACACTTGTTCAGAAGGAAAGAAAGCACAGAGCCCCAGATTTTATGTTGTCCTGGAGAGCTTGCAGAGCACTGGGGAAAGGCAGGCAGAGAATTCCCTGATAGCACCTTCTCTGTGCCTGTTCACATTGCTTTGCAGAATCGCTTTTGTGCAGAAAACAGTAACACTTGTTCAGAACGAAAGAAAGCACAGAGCCCCAGATTCTATGTAGTCCTGGAGAGCTTGCAGAGCACTGGGGAAAGGCAGGCAGAGAATTCCCTGCTAGCACCTTCTCTGTGCCTGGGAAGCAGAAGTGTTCACATTGCTTCGCAGAATCGCTTTTGTGCAGAAAACACTAACACTTGTTCAGAAGGAAAGAAAGCACAGAGCCCCAGATTCTATGTTGTCCTGGAGAGCTTGCAGAGCACTGGGGAAAGGCAGGCAGAGAATTCCCTGATAGCACCTTCTCTGTGCCTGTTCACATTGCTTCGCAGAATCGCTTTTGTGCAGAAAACAGTAACACTTGTTCAGAAGGAAAGAAAGCACAGAGCCCCAGATTTTATGTTGTCCTGGAGAGCTTGCAGAGCACTGGGGAAAGGCAGGCAGAGAATTCCCTGCTAGCACCTTCTCTGTGCCTGTTCACATTGCTTCGCAGAATCGCTTTTGTGCAGAAAACAGTAACACTTGTTCAGAAGGAAAGAAAGCACAGAGCCCCAGATTCTATGTTGTCCTGGAGAGCTTGCAGAGCACTGGGGAAAGGCAGGAAGAGAATTCCTTGCTAGCACCTTCTCTGTGCCTGGGAAGCAGAAGTGTTCACATTGCTTTGCAGAATCGCTTTTGTGCAGAAAACACTAACACTTGTTCAGAAGGAAAGAAAGCACAGAGCCCCAGATTTTATGTTGTCCTGGAGAGCTTGCAGAGCACTGGGGAAAGGCAGGCAGAGAATTCCCTGATAGCACCTTCTCTGTGCCTGTTCACATTGCTTCGCAGAATCGCTTTTGTGCAGAAAACAGTAACACTTGTTCAGAACGAAAGAAAGCACAGAGCCCCAGATTCTATGTTGTCCTGGAGAGCTTGCAGAGCACTGGGGAAAGGCAGGCAGAGAATTCCCTGCTAGGACCTTCTCTGTGCCTGGGAAGCAGAAGTGTTCACATTGCTTCGCAGAATCGCTTTTGTGCAGAAAACAGTAACACTTGTTCAGAAGGAAAGAAAGCACAGAGCCCCAGATTTTATGTTGTCCTGGAGAGCTTGCAGAGCACTGGGGAAAGGCAGGCAGAGAATTCCCTGCTAGCACCTTCTCTGTGCCTGTTCACATTGCTTCGCAGAATCGCTTTTGTGCAGAAAACAGTAACACTTGTTCAGAAGGAAAGAAAGCACAGAGCCCCAGATTCTATGTTGTCCTGGAGAGCTTGCAGAGCACTGGGGAAAGGCAGGCAGAGAATTTCCTGCTAGCACCTTCTCTGTGCCTGGGAAGCAGAAGTGTTCACATTGCTTCGCAAGAATCGCTTTCGTGCAGATAACATTAACACTTGTTCAGAAGGAAAGAAAGCACAGAGCCCCAGATTCTATGTTGTCCTGGAGAGCTTGCAGAGCACTGGGGAAAGGCAGGCAGAGAATTCCCTGCTAGCACCTTCTCTGTGCCTGTTCACATTGCTTCGCAGAATCGCTTTTGTGCAGAAAACAGTAACACTTGTTCAGAAGGAAAGAAAGCACAGAGCCCCAGATTCTATGTTGTCCTGGAGAGCTTGCAGAGCACTGGGGAAAGGCAGGCAGAGAATTTCCTGCTAGCACCTTCTCTGTGCCTGGGAAGCAGAAGTGTTCACATTGCTTCGCAAGAATCGCTTTCGTGCAGATAACATTAACACTTGTTCAGAAGGAAAGAAAGCACAGAGCCCCAGATTCTATGTTGTCCTGGAGAGCTTGCAGAGCACTGGGGAAAGGCAGGCAGAGAATTCCCTGCTAGCACCTTCTCTGTGCCTGTTCACATTGCTTCGCAGAATCGCTTTTGTGCAGAAAACAGTAACACTTGTTCAGAAGGAAAGAAAGCACAGAGCCCCAGATTCTATGTTGTCCTGGAGAGCTTGCAGAGCACTGGGGAAAGGCAGGCAGAGAATTCCCTGATAGCACCTTCTCTGTGCCTGGGAAGCAGAAGTGTTCACATTGCTTCGCAAGAATCGCTTTTGTGCAGAAAACACTAACACTTGTTCAGAAGGAAAGAAAGCACAGAGCCCCAGATTTTATGTTGTCCTGGAGAGCTTGCAGAGCACTGGGGAAAGGCAGGCAGAGAATTCCCTGATAGCACCTTCTCTGTGCCTGTTCACATTGCTTTGCAGAATCGCTTTTGTGCAGAAAACAGTAACACTTGTTCAGAACGAAAGAAAGCACAGAGCCCCAGATTCTATGTAGTCCTGGAGAGCTTGCAGAGCACTGGGGAAAGGCAGGCAGAGAATTCCCTGATAGCACCTTCTCTGTGCCTGGGAAGCAGAAGTGTTCACATTGCTTCGCAGAATCGCTTTTGTGCAGAAAACACTAACACTTGTTCAGAAGGAAAGAAAGCACAGAGCCCCAGATTCTATGTTGTCCTGGAGAGCTTGCAGAGCACTGGGGAAAGGCAGGCAGAGAATTCCCTGATAGCACCTTCTCTGTGCCTGTTCACATTGCTTCGCAGAATCGCTTTTGTGCAGAAAACAGTAACACTTGTTCAGAAGGAAAGAAAGCACAGAGCCCCAGATTTTATGTTGTCCTGGAGAGCTTGCAGAGCACTGGGGAAAGGCAGGCAGAGAATTCCCTGCTAGCACCTTCTCTGTGCCTGTTCACATTGCTTCGCAGAATCGCTTTTGTGCAGAAAACAGTAACACTTGTTCAGAAGGAAAGAAAGCACAGAGCCCCAGATTCTATGTTGTCCTGGAGAGCTTGCAGAGCACTGGGGAAAGGCAGGAAGAGAATTCCTTGCTAGCACCTTCTCTGTGCCTGGGAAGCAGAAGTGTTCACATTGCTTTGCAGAATCGCTTTTGTGCAGAAAACACTAACACTTGTTCAGAAGGAAAGAAAGCACAGAGCCCCAGATTTTATGTTGTCCTGGAGAGCTTGCAGAGCACTGGGGAAAGGCAGGCAGAGAATTCCCTGATAGCACCTTCTCTGTGCCTGTTCACATTGCTTCGCAGAATCGCTTTTGTGCAGAAAACAGTAACACTTGTTCAGAACGAAAGAAAGCACAGAGCCCCAGATTCTATGTTGTCCTGGAGAGCTTGCAGAGCACTGGGGAAAGGCAGGCAGAGAATTCCCTGCTAGGACCTTCTCTGTGCCTGGGAAGCAGAAGTGTTCACATTGCTTCGCAGAATCGCTTTTGTGCAGAAAACAGTAACACTTGTTCAGAAGGAAAGAAAGCACAGAGCCCCAGATTTTATGTTGTCCTGGAGAGCTTGCAGAGCACTGGGGAAAGGCAGGCAGAGAATTCCCTGCTAGCACCTTCTCTGTGCCTGTTCACATTGCTTTGCAGAATCGCTTTTGTGCAGAAAACAGTAACACTTGTTCAGAAGGAAAGAAAGCACAGAGCCCCAGATTCTATGTTGTCCTGGAGAGCTTGCAGAGCACTGGGGAAAGGCAGGCAGAGAATTCCCTGCTAGCACCTTCTCTGTGCCTGGGAAGCAGAAGTGTTCACATTGCTTCGCAAGAATCGCTTTTGTGCAGAAAACACTAACACTTGTTCAGAAGGAAAGAAAGCACAGAGCCCCAGATTTTATGTTGTCCTGGAGAGCTTGCAGAGCACTGGGGAAAGGCAGGCAGAGAATTCCCTGATAGCACCTTCTCTGTGCCTGTTCACATTGCTTTGCAGAATCGCTTTTGTGCAGAAAACAGTAACACTTGTTCAGAACGAAAGAAAGCACAGAGCCCCAGATTCTATGTAGTCCTGGAGAGCTTGCAGAGCACTGGGGAAAGGCAGGCAGAGAATTCCCTGCTAGCACCTTCTCTGTGCCTGGGAAGCAGAAGTGTTCACATTGCTTCGCAGAATCGCTTTTGTGCAGAAAACAGTAACACTTGTTCAGAAGGAAAGAAAGCACAGAGCCCCAGATTCTATGTTGTCCTGGAGAGCTTGCAGAGCACTGGGGAAAGGCAGGCAGAGAATTCCCTGATAGCACCTTCTCTGTGCCTGTTCACATTGCTTCGCAGAATCGCTTTTGTGCAGAAAACAGTAACACTTGTTCAGAAGGAAAGAAAGCACAGAGCCCCAGATTTTATGTTGTCCTGGAGAGCTTGCAGAGCACTGGGGAAAGGCAGGCAGAGAATTCCCTGCTAGCACCTTCTCTGTGCCTGTTCACATTGCTTCGCAGAATCGCTTTTGTGCAGAAAACAGTAACACTTGTTCAGAAGGAAAGAAAGCACAGAGCCCCAGATTCTATGTTGTCCTGGAGAGCTTGCAGAGCACTGGGGAAAGGCAGGAAGAGAATTCCTTGCTAGCACCTTCTCTGTGCCTGGGAAGCAGAAGTGTTCACATTGCTTTGCAGAATCGCTTTTGTGCAGAAAACACTAACACTTGTTCAGAAGGAAAGAAAGCACAGAGCCCCAGATTTTATGTTGTCCTGGAGAGCTTGCAGAGCACTGGGGAAAGGCAGGCAGAGAATTCCCTGATAGCACCTTCTCTGTGCCTGTTCACATTGCTTCGCAGAATCGCTTTTGTGCAGAAAACAGTAACACTTGTTCAGAACGAAAGAAAGCACAGAGCCCCAGATTCTATGTTGTCCTGGAGAGCTTGCAGAGCACTGGGGAAAGGCAGGCAGAGAATTCCCTGCTAGGACCTTCTCTGTGCCTGGGAAGCAGAAGTGTTCACATTGCTTCGCAGAATCGCTTTTGTGCAGAAAACAGTAACACTTGTTCAGAAGGAAAGAAAGCACAGAGCCCCAGATTTTATGTTGTCCTGGAGAGCTTGCAGAGCACTGGGGAAAGGCAGGCAGAGAATTCCCTGCTAGCACCTTCTCTGTGCCTGTTCACATTGCTTCGCAGAATCGCTTTTGTGCAGAAAACAGTAACACTTGTTCAGAAGGAAAGAAAGCACAGAGCCCCAGATTCTATGTTGTCCTGGAGAGCTTGCAGAGCACTGGGGAAAGGCAGGCAGAGAATTTCCTGCTAGCACCTTCTCTGTGCCTGGGAAGCAGAAGTGTTCACATTGCTTCGCAAGAATCGCTTTCGTGCAGATAACATTAACACTTGTTCAGAAGGAAAGAAAGCACAGAGCCCCAGATTCTATGTTGTCCTGGAGAGCTTGCAGAGCACTGGGGAAAGGCAGGCAGAGAATTCCCTGCTAGCACCTTCTCTGTGCCTGTTCACATTGCTTCGCAGAATCGCTTTTGTGCAGAAAACAGTAACACTTGTTCAGAAGGAAAGAAAGCACAGAGCCCCAGATTCTCTGTTGTCCTGGAGAGCTTGCAGAGCACTGGGGAAAGGCAGGCAGAGAATTCCCTGCTAGCACCTTCTCTGTGCCTGGGAAGCAGAAGTGTTCACATTGCTTCGCAAGAATCGCTTTTGTGCAGAAAACACTAACACTTGTTCAGAAGGAAAGAAAGCACAGAGCCCCAGATTTTATGTTGTCCTGGAGAGCTTGCAGAGCACTGGGGAAAGGCAGGCAGAGAATTCCCTGATAGCACCTTCTCTGTGCCTGTTCACATTGCTTCGCAGAATCGCTTTTGTGCAGAAAACAGTAACACTTGTTCAGAAGGAAAGAAAGCACAGAGCCCCAGATTTTATGTTGTCCTGGAGAGCTTGCAGAGCACTGGGGAAAGGCAGGCAGAGAATTCCCTGATAGCACCTTCTCTGTGCCTGTTCACATTGCTTTGCAGAATCGCTTTTGTGCAGAAAACAGTAACACTTGTTCAGAACGAAAGAAAGCACAGAGCCCCAGATTCTATGTAGTCCTGGAGAGCTTGCAGAGCACTGGGGAAAGGCAGGCAGAGAATTCCTTGCTAGCACATTCTCTGTGCCTGGGAAGCAGAAGTGTTCACATTGCTTCGCAGAATCGCTTTTGTGCAGAAAACAGTAACACTTGTTCAGAAGGAAAGAAAGCACAGAGCCCCAGATTTTATGTTGTCCTGGAGAGCTTGCAGAGCACTGGGGAAAGGCAGGCAGAGAAATCCTTGCTAGCACCTTCTCTGTGCCTGGGAAGCAGAAGTGTTCACATTGCTTCGCAGAATCGCTTTTGTGCAGAAGACAGTAACACTTGTTCAGAAGGAAAGAAAGCACAGAGCCCCAGATTCTATGTTGTCCTGGAGAGCTTGCAGAGCACTGGGGAAAGGCAGGCAGAGAATTCCCTGCTAGCACCTTCTCTGTGCCTGGGAAGCAGAAGTGTTCACATTGCTTCGCAAGAATCGCTTTTGTGCAGAAAACACTAACACTTGTTCAGAAGGAAAGAAAGCACAGAGCCCCAGATTTTATGTTGTCCTGGAGAGCTTGCAGAGCACTGGGGAAAGGCAGGCAGAGAATTCCCTGATAGCACCTTCTCTGTGCCTGTTCACATTGCTTCGCAGAATCGCTTTTGTGCAGAAAACAGTAACACTTGTTCAGAAGGAAAGAAAGCACAGAGCCCCAGATTCTATGTTGTCCTGGAGAGCTTGCAGAGCACTGGGGAAAGGCAGGCAGAGAATTCCCTGCTAGCACCTTCTCTGTGCCTGGGAAGCAGAAGTGTTCACATTGCTTCGCAAGAATCGCTTTTGTGCAGAAAACACTAACACTTGTTCAGAACGAAAGAAAGCACAGAGCCCCAGATTCTATGTTGTCCTGGAGAGCTTGCAGAGCACTGGGGAAAGGCAGGCAGAGAATTCCCTGCTAGCACCTTCTCTGTGCCTGGGAAGCAGAAGTGTTCACATTGCTTCGCAGAATCGCTTTTGTGCAGAAAACAGTAACACTTGTTCAGAAGGAAAGAAAGCACAGAGCCCCAGATTCTATGTTGTCCTGGAGAGCTTGCAGAGCACTGGGGAAAGGCAGGCAGAGAATTCCCTGATAGCACCTTCTCTGTGCCTGTTCACATTGCTTCGCAGAATCGCTTTTGTGCAGAAAACAGTAACACTTGTTCAGAAGGAAAGAAAGCACAGAGCCCCAGATTTTATGTTGTCCTGGAGAGCTTGCAGAGCACTGGGGAAAGGCAGGCAGAGAATTCCCTGCTAGCACCTTCTCTGTGCCTGTTCACATTGCTTCGCAGAATCGCTTTTGTGCAGAAAACAGTAACACTTGTTCAGAAGGAAAGAAAGCACAGAGCCCCAGATTCTATGTTGTCCTGGAGAGCTTGCAGAGCACTGGGGAAAGGCAGGAAGAGAATTCCTTGCTAGCACCTTCTCTGTGCCTGGGAAGCAGAAGTGTTCACATTGCTTTGCAGAATCGCTTTTGTGCAGAAAACACTAACACTTGTTCAGAAGGAAAGAAAGCACAGAGCCCCAGATTTTATGTTGTCCTGGAGAGCTTGCAGAGCACTGGGGAAAGGCAGGCAGAGAATTCCCTGATAGCACCTTCTCTGTGCCTGTTCACATTGCTTCGCAGAATCGCTTTTGTGCAGAAAACAGTAACACTTGTTCAGAACGAAAGAAAGCACAGAGCCCCAGATTCTATGTTGTCCTGGAGAGCTTGCAGAGCACTGGGGAAAGGCAGGCAGAGAATTCCCTGCTAGGACCTTCTCTGTGCCTGGGAAGCAGAAGTGTTCACATTGCTTCGCAGAATCGCTTTTGTGCAGAAAACAGTAACACTTGTTCAGAAGGAAAGAAAGCACAGAGCCCCAGATTTTATGTTGTCCTGGAGAGCTTGCAGAGCACTGGGGAAAGGCAGGCAGAGAATTCCCTGCTAGCACCTTCTCTGTGCCTGTTCACATTGCTTCGCAGAATCGCTTTTGTGCAGAAAACAGTAACACTTGTTCAGAAGGAAAGAAAGCACAGAGCCCCAGATTCTATGTTGTCCTGGAGAGCTTGCAGAGCACTGGGGAAAGGCAGGCAGAGAATTTCCTGCTAGCACCTTCTCTGTGCCTGGGAAGCAGAAGTGTTCACATTGCTTCGCAAGAATCGCTTTCGTGCAGATAACATTAACACTTGTTCAGAAGGAAAGAAAGCACAGAGCCCCAGATTCTATGTTGTCCTGGAGAGCTTGCAGAGCACTGGGGAAAGGCAGGCAGAGAATTCCCTGCTAGCACCTTCTCTGTGCCTGTTCACATTGCTTCGCAGAATCGCTTTTGTGCAGAAAACAGTAACACTTGTTCAGAAGGAAAGAAAGCACAGAGCCCCAGATTCTCTGTTGTCCTGGAGAGCTTGCAGAGCACTGGGGAAAGGCAGGCAGAGAATTCCCTGCTAGCACCTTCTCTGTGCCTGGGAAGCAGAAGTGTTCACATTGCTTCGCAAGAATCGCTTTTGTGCAGAAAACACTAACACTTGTTCAGAAGGAAAGAAAGCACAGAGCCCCAGATTTTATGTTGTCCTGGAGAGCTTGCAGAGCACTGGGGAAAGGCAGGCAGAGAATTCCCTGATAGCACCTTCTCTGTGCCTGTTCACATTGCTTCGCAGAATCGCTTTTGTGCAGAAAACAGTAACACTTGTTCAGAAGGAAAGAAAGCACAGAGCCCCAGATTTTATGTTGTCCTGGAGAGCTTGCAGAGCACTGGGGAAAGGCAGGCAGAGAATTCCCTGATAGCACCTTCTCTGTGCCTGTTCACATTGCTTTGCAGAATCGCTTTTGTGCAGAAAACAGTAACACTTGTTCAGAACGAAAGAAAGCACAGAGCCCCAGATTCTATGTAGTCCTGGAGAGCTTGCAGAGCACTGGGGAAAGGCAGGCAGAGAATTCCTTGCTAGCACATTCTCTGTGCCTGGGAAGCAGAAGTGTTCACATTGCTTCGCAGAATCGCTTTTGTGCAGAAAACAGTAACACTTGTTCAGAAGGAAAGAAAGCACAGAGCCCCAGATTTTATGTTGTCCTGGAGAGCTTGCAGAGCACTGGGGAAAGGCAGGCAGAGAAATCCTTGCTAGCACCTTCTCTGTGCCTGGGAAGCAGAAGTGTTCACATTGCTTCGCAGAATCGCTTTTGTGCAGAAGACAGTAACACTTGTTCAGAAGGAAAGAAAGCACAGAGCCCCAGATTCTATGTTGTCCTGGAGAGCTTGCAGAGCACTGGGGAAAGGCAGGCAGAGAATTCCCTGCTAGCACCTTCTCTGTGCCTGGGAAGCAGAAGTGTTCACATTGCTTCGCAAGAATCGCTTTTGTGCAGAAAACACTAACACTTGTTCAGAAGGAAAGAAAGCACAGAGCCCCAGATTTTATGTTGTCCTGGAGAGCTTGCAGAGCACTGGGGAAAGGCAGGCAGAGAATTCCCTGATAGCACCTTCTCTGTGCCTGTTCACATTGCTTCGCAGAATCGCTTTTGTGCAGAAAACAGTAACACTTGTTCAGAAGGAAAGAAAGCACAGAGCCCCAGATTCTATGTTGTCCTGGAGAGCTTGCAGAGCACTGGGGAAAGGCAGGCAGAGAATTCCCTGCTAGCACCTTCTCTGTGCCTGGGAAGCAGAAGTGTTCACATTGCTTCGCAAGAATCGCTTTTGTGCAGAAAACACTAACACTTGTTCAGAAGGAAAGAAAGCACAGAGCCCCAGATTTTATGTTGTCCTGGAGAGCTTGCAGAGCACTGGGGAAAGGCAGGCAGAGAATTCCCTGATAGCACCTTCTCTGTGCCTGTTCACATTGCTTCGCAGAATCGCTTTTGTGCAGAAAACAGTAACACTTGTTCAGAAGGAAAGAAAGCACAGAGCCCCAGATTCTATGTTGTCCTGGAGAGCTTGCAGAGCACTGGGGAAAGGCAGGCAGAGAATTCCCTGCTAGCACCTTCTCTGTGCCTGGGAAGCAGAAGTGTTCACATTGCTTCACAAGAATCGCTTTCGTGCAGAAAACATTAACACTTGTTCAGAAGGAAAGAAAGCACAGAGCCCCAGATTCTATGTTGTCCTGGAGAGCTTGCAGAGCACTGGGGAAAGGCAGGCAGAGAATTCCCTGATAGCACCTTCTCTGTGCCTGTTCACATTGCTTTGCAGAATCGCTTTTGTGCAGAAAACAGTAACACTTGTTCAGAAGGAAAGAAGGCACAGAGCCCCAGATTTTATGTTGTCCTGGAGAGCTTGCAGAGCACTGGGGAAAGGGAGGCAGAGAATTCCCTGATAGCACCTTCTCTGTGCCTGTTCACATTGCTTCGCAGAATCGCTTTTGTGCAGAAAACAGTAACACTTGTTCAGAAGGAAAGAAAGCACAGAGCCCCAGCTTTTATGTTGTCCTGGAGAGCTTGCAGAGCACTGGGGAAAGGCAGGCAGAGAATTCCCTGCTAGCACCTTCTCTGTGCCTGTTCACATTGCTTTGCAGAATCGCTTTTGTGCAGAAAACAGTAACACTTGTTCAGAACGAAAGAAAGCACAGAGCCCCAGATTCTATGTAGTCCTGGAGAGCTTGCAGAGCACTGGGGAAAGGCAGGCAGAGAAATCCTTGCTAGCACCTTCTCTGTGCCTGGGAAGCAGAAGTGTTCACATTGCTTCGCAGAATCGCTTTTGTGCAGAAAACAGTAACACTTGTTCAGAAGGAAAGAAAGCACAGAGCCCCAGATTTTATGTTGTCCTGGAGAGCTTGCAGAGCACTGGGGAAAGGCAGGCAGAGAATTCCCTGCTAGCACCTTCTCTGTGCCTGGGAAGCAGAAGTGTTCACATTGCTTCGCAGAATCGCTTTTGTGCAGAAGACAGTAACACTTGTTCAGAAGGAAAGAAAGCACAGAGCCCCAGATTCTATGTTGTCCTGGAGAGCTTGCAGAGCACTGGGGAAAGGCAGGCAGAGAATTCCCTGCTAGCACCTTCTCTGTGCCTGGGAAGCAGAAGTGTTCACATTGCTTCGCAAGAATCGCTTTTGTGCAGAAAACACTAACACTTGTTCAGAAGGAAAGAAAGCACAGAGCCCCAGATTTTATGTTGTCCTGGAGAGCTTGCAGAGCACTGGGGAAAGGCAGGCAGAGAATTCCCTGATAGCACCTTCTCTGTGCCTGTTCACATTGCTTCGCAGAATCGCTTTTGTGCAGAAAACAGTAACACTTGTTCAGAAGGAAAGAAAGCACAGAGCCCCAGATTCTATGTTGTCCTGGAGAGCTTGCAGAGCACTGGGGAAAGGCAGGCAGAGAATTCCCTGCTAGCACCTTCTCTGTGCCTGGGAAGCAGAAGTGTTCACATTGCTTCGCAAGAATCGCTTTTGTGCAGAAAACACTAACACTTGTTCAGAAGGAAAGAAAGCACAGAGCCCCAGATTTTATGTTGTCCTGGAGAGCTTTTAGAGCACTGGGGAAAGGCAGGCAGAGAATTCCTTGCTAGCACCTTCTCTGTGCCTGGGAAGCAGAAGTGTTCACATTGCTTCGCAAGAATAGCTTTTGTGCAGAAAACACTAACACTTGTTCAGAACGAAAGAAAGCACAGAGCCCCAGATTTTATGTTGTCCTGGAGAGCTTGCAGAGCACTGGGGAAAGGCAGGCAGAGAATTCCCTGATAGCACCTTCTCTGTGCCTGTTCACATTGCTTCGCAGAATCGCTTTTGTGCAGAAAACAGTAACACTTGTTCAGAACGAAAGAAAGCACAGAGCCCCAGATTTTATGTTGTCCTGGAGAGCTTGCAGAGCACTGGGGAAAGGCAGGCAGAGAATTCCTTGCTAGCACCTTCTCTGTGCCTGGGAAGCAGAAGTGTTCACATTGCTTCGCAGAATCGCTTTTGTGCAGAAAACAGTAACACTTGTTCAGAAGGAAAGAAAGCACAGAGCCCCAGATTCTATGTTGTCCTGGAGAGCTTGCAGAGCACTGGGGAAAGGCAGGCAGAGAATTCCCTGATAGCACCTTCTCTGTGCCTGTTCACATTGCTTCGCAGAATCGCTTTTGTGCAGAAAACAGTAACACTTGTTCAGAAGGAAAGAAAGAACAGAGCCCCAGATTCTATGTTGTCCTGGAGAGCTTGCAGAGCACTGGGGAAAGGCAGGCAGAGAATTCCCTGCTAGCACCTTCTCTGTGCCTGGGAAGCAGAAGTGTTCACATTGCTTCGCAAGAATCGCTTTTGTGCAGAAAACACTAACACTTGTTCAGAAGGAAAGAAAGCACAGAGCCCCAGATTTTATGTTGTCCTGGAGAGCTTGCAGAGCACTGGGGAAAGGCAGGCAGAGAATTCCTTGCTAGCACCTTCTCTGTGCCTGTTCACATTGCTTCGCAGAATCGCTTTTGTGCAGAAAACAGTAACACTTGTTCAGAACGAAAGAAAGCACAGAGCCCCAGATTCTATGTTGTCCTGGAGAGCTTGCAGAGCACTGGGGAAAGGCAGGCAGAGAATTCCCTGCTAGCACCTTCTCTGTGCCTGGGAAGCAGAAGTGTTCACATTGCTTCGCAAGAATCGCTTTTGTGCAGAAAACACTAACACTTGTTCAGAAGGAAAGAAAGCACAGAGCCCCAGATTTTATGTTGTCCTGGAGAGCTTGCAGAGCACTGGGGAAAGGCAGGCAGAGAATTCCTTGCTAGCACCTTCTCTGTGCCTGGGAAGCAGAAGTGTTCACATTGCTTCGCAGAATCGCTTTTGTGCAGAAAACAGTAACACTTGTTCAGAAGGAAAGAAAGCACAGAGCCCCAGATTCTATGTTGTCCTGGAGAGCTTGCAGAGCACTGGGGAAAGGCAGGCAGAGAATTCCCTGATAGCACCTTCTCTGTGCCTGTTCACATTGCTTCGCAAGAATCGCTTTTGTGCAGAAAACACTAACACTTGTTCAGAAGGAAAGAAAGCACAGAGCCCCAGATTTTATGTTGTCCTGGAGAGCTTGCAGAGCACTGGGGAAAGGCAGGCAGAGAATTCCTTGCTAGCACCTTCTCTGTCCCTGGGAAGCAGAAGTGTTCACATTGCTTCGCAAGAATCGCTTTTGTGCAGAAAACACTAACACTTGTTCAGAAGGAAAGAAAGCACAGAGCCCCAGATTCTATGTTGTCCTGGAGAGCTTGCAGAGCACTGGGGAAAGGCAGGCAGAGAATTCCTTGCTAGCACATTCTCTGTGCCTGGGAAGCAGAAGTGTTCACATTGCTTCGCAGAATCGCTTTTGTGCAGAAGACAGTAACACTTGTTCAGAAGGAAAGAAAGCACAGAGCCCCAGATTCTATGTTGTCCTGGAGAGCTTGCAGAGCACTGGGGAAAGGCAGGCAGAGAATTCCCTGCTAGCACCTTCTCTGTGCCTGGGAAGCAGAAGTGTTCACATTGCTTCGCAAGAATCGCTTTTGTGCAGAAAACACTAACACTTGTTCAGAAGGAAAGAAAGCACAGAGCCCCAGATTTTATGTTGTCCTGGAGAGCTTGCAGAGCACTGGGGAAAGGCAGGCAGAGAATTCCCTGATAGCACCTTCTCTGTGCCTGTTCACATTGCTTCGCAGAATCGCTTTTGTGCAGAAAACAGTAACACTTGTTCAGAAGGAAAGAAAGCACAGAGCCCCAGATTCTATGTTGTCCTGGAGAGCTTGCAGAGCACTGGGGAAAGGCAGGCAGAGAATTCCCTGCTAGCACCTTCTCTGTGCCTGGGAAGCAGAAGTGTTCACATTGCTTCGCAAGAATCGCTTTTGTGCAGAAAACACTAACACTTGTTCAGAACGAAAGAAAGCACAGAGCCCCAGATTCTATGTTGTCCTGGAGAGCTTGCAGAGCACTGGGGAAAGGCAGGCAGAGAATTCCCTGCTAGCACCTTCTCTGTGCCTGTTCACATTGCTTCGCAGAATCGCTTTTGTGCAGAAAACAGTAACACTTGTTCAGAAGGAAAGAAAGCACAGAGCCCCAGATTTTATGTTGTCCTGGAGAGCTTGCAGAGCACTGGGGAAAGGCAGGCAGAGAATTTCTTGCTAGCACCTTCTCTGTGCCTGGGAAGCAGAAGTGTTCACATTGCTTCGCAGAATCGCTTTTGTGCAGAAAACAGTAACACTTGTTCAGAAGGAAAGAAAGCACAGAGCCCCAGATTCTATGTTGTCCTGGAGAGCTTGCAGAGTACTGGGGAAAGGCAGGCAGAGAATTCCCTGATAGCACCTTCTCTGTGCCTGTTCACATTGCTTTGCAGAATCGCTTTTGTGCAGAAAACAGTAACACTTGTTCAGAAGGAAAGAAAGCACAGAGCCCCAGATTCTATGTTGTCCTGGAGAGCTTGCAGAGCACTGGGGAAAGGCAGGCAGAGAATTCCCTGCTAGCACCTTCTCTGTGCCTGGGAAGCAGAAGTGTTCACATTGCTTCGCAAGAATCGCTTTTGTGCAGAAAACACTAACACTTGTTCAGAAGGAAAGAAAGCACAGAGCCCCAGATTTTATGTTGTCCTGGAGAGCTTGCAGAGCACTGGGGAAAGGCAGGCAGAGAATTCCTTGCTAGCACCTTCTCTGTGCCTGTTCACATTGCTTCGCAGAATCGCTTTTGTGCAGAAAACAGTAACACTTGTTCAGAACGAAAGAAAGCACAGAGCCCCAGATTCTATGTTGTCCTGGAGAGCTTGCAGAGCACTGGGGAAAGGCAGGCAGAGAATTCCCTGCTAGCACCTTCTCTGTGCCTGGGAAGCAGAAGTGTTCACATTGCTTCGCAAGAATCGCTTTTGTGCAGAAAACACTAACACTTGTTCAGAAGGAAAGAAAGCACAGAGCCCCAGATTTTATGTTGTCCTGGAGAGCTTGCAGAGCACTGGGGAAAGGCAGGCAGAGAATTCCCTGCTAGCACCTTCTCTGTGCCTGTTCACATTGCTTCGCAGAATCGCTTTTGTGCAGAAAACAGTAACACTTGTTCAGAAGGAAAGAAAGCACAGAGCCCCAGATTCTATGTTGTCCTGGAGAGCTTGCAGAGCACTGGGGAAAGGCAGGCAGAGAATTCCCTGATAGCACCTTCTCTGTGCCTGTTCACATTGCTTCGCAAGAATCGCTTTTGTGCAGAAAACACTAACACTTGTTCAGAAGGAAAGAAAGCACAGAGCCCCAGATTTTATGTTGTCCTGGAGAGCTTGCAGAGCACTGGGGAAAGGCAGGCAGAGAATTCCTTGCTAGCACCTTCTCTGTGCCTGGGAAGCAGAAGTGTTCACATTGCTTCGCAAGAATCGCTTTTGTGCAGAAAACACTAACACTTGTTCAGAAGGAAAGAAAGCACAGAGCCCCAGATTCTATGTTGTCCTGGAGAGCTTGCAGAGCACTGGGGAAAGGCAGGCAGAGAATTCCCTGATAGCACCTTCTCTGTGCCTGGGAAGCAGAAGTGTTCACATTGCTTCGCAAGAATCGCTTTTGTGCAGAAAACACTAACACTTGTTCATAAGGAAAGAAAGCACAGAGCCCCAGATTTTATGTTGTCCTGGAGAGCTTGCAGAGCACTGGGGAAAGGCAGGCAGAGAATTCCTTGCTAGCACCTTCTCTGTGCCTGGGAAGCAGAAGTGTTCACATTGCTTCGCAGAATCGCTTTTGTGCAGAAAACAGTAACACTTGTTCAGAAGGAAAGAAAGCACAGAGCCCCAGATTCTATGTTGTCCTGGAGAGCTTGCAGAGCACTGGGGAAAGGCAGGCAGAGAATTCCCTGATAGCACCTTCTCTGTGCCTGGGAAGCAGAAGTGTTCACATTGCTTCGCAAGAATCGCTTTTGTGCAGAAAACACTAACACTTGTTCAGAAGGAAAGAAAGCACAGAGCCCCAGATTTTATGTTGTCCTGGAGAGCTTGCAGAGCACTGGGGAAAGGCAGGCAGAGAAATCCTTGCTAGCACCTTCTCTGTGCGTGGGAAGCAGAAGTGTTCACATTGCTTCGCAGAATCGCTTTTGTGCAGAAAACAGTAACACTTGTTCAGAAGGAAAGAAAGCACAGAGCCCCAGATTTTATGTTGTCCTGGAGAGCTTGCAGAGCACTGGGGAAAGGCAGGCAGAGAATTCCTTGCTAGCACATTCTCTGTGCCTGGGAAGCAGAATTGTCCACATTGCTTCGCAGAATCGCTTTTGTGCAGAAAACAGTAACACTTGTTCAGAAGGAAAGAAAGCACAGAGCCCCAGATTTTATGTTGTCCTGGAGAGCTTGCAGAGCACTGGGGAAAGGCAGGCAGAGAATTCCCTGATAGCACCTTCTCTGTGCCTGGGAAGCAGAAGTGTTCACATTGCTTCGCAAGAATCGCTTTTGTGCAGAAAACACTAACACTTGTTCAGAAGGAAAGAAAGCACAGAGCCCCAGATTTTATGTTGTCCTGGAGAGCTTGCAGAGCACTGGGGAAAGGCAGGCAGAGAAATCCTTGCTAGCACCTTCTCTGTGCCTGGGAAGCAGAAGTGTTCACATTGCTTCGCAGAATCGCTTTTGTGCAGAAAACAGTAACACTTGTTCAGAAGGAAAGAAAGCACAGAGCCCCAGATTCTATGTTGTCCTGGAGAGCTTGCAGAGCACTGGGGAAAGGCAGGCAGAGAATTCCCTGCTAGCACCTTCTCTGTGCCTGGGAAGCAGAAGTGTTCACATTGCTTCGCAAGAATCGCTTTTGTGCAGAAAACACTAACACTTGTTCAGAAGGAAAGAAAGCACAGAGCCCCAGATTTTATGTTGTCCTGGAGAGCTTGCAGAGCACTGGGGAAAGGCAGGCAGAGAATTCCCTGATAGCACCTTCTCTGTGCCTGTTCACATTGCTTCGCAGAATCGCTTTTGTGCAGAAAACAGTAACACTTGTTCAGAACGAAAGAAAGCACAGAGCCCCAGATTCTATGTTGTCCTGGAGAGCTTGCAGAGCACTGGGGAAAGGCAGGCAGAGAATTCCCTGCTAGGACCTTCTCTGTGCCTGGGAAGCAGAAGTGTTCACATTGCTTCGCAGAATCGCTTTTGTGCAGAAAACAGTAACACTTGTTCAGAAGGAAAGAAAGCACAGAGCCCCAGATTTTATGTTGTCCTGGAGAGCTTGCAGAGCACTGGGGAAAGGCAGGCAGAGAATTCCCTGCTAGCACCTTCTCTGTGCCTGTTCACATTGCTTCGCAGAATCGCTTTTGTGCAGAAAACAGTAACACTTGTTCAGAAGGAAAGAAAGCACAGAGCCCCAGATTTTATGTTGTCCTGGAGAGCTTGCAGAGCACTGGGGAAAGGCAGGCAGAGAATTCCCTGCTAGCACCTTCTCTGTGCCTGTTCACATTGCTTCGCAGAATCGCTTTTGTGCAGAAAACAGTAACACTTGTTCAGAAGGAAAGAAAGCACAGAGCCCCAGATTCTATGTTGTCCTGGAGAGCTTGCAGAGCACTGGGGAAAGGCAGGCAGAGAATTCCCTGCTAGCACCTTCTCTGTGCCTGGGAAGCAGAAGTGTTCACATTGCTTCGCAAGAATCGCTTTTGTGCAGAAAACACTAACACTTGTTCAGAAGGAAAGAAAGCACAGAGCCCCAGATTTTATGTTGTCCTGGAGAGCTTGCAGAGCACTGGGGAAAGGCAGGCAGAGAATTCCCTGATAGCACCTTCTCTGTGCCTGTTCACATTGCTTTGCAGAATCGCTTTTGTGCAGAAAACAGTAACACTTGTTCAGAACGAAAGAAAGCACAGAGCCCCAGATTCTATGTAGTCCTGGAGAGCTTGCAGAGCACTGGGGAAAGGCAGGCAGAGAATTCCCTGCTAGCACCTTCTCTGTGCCTGGGAAGCAGAAGTGTTCACATTGCTTCGCAGAATCGCTTTTGTGCAGAAAACAGTAACACTTGTTCAGAAGGAAAGAAAGCACAGAGCCCCAGATTTTATGTTGTCCTGGAGAGCTTGCAGAGCACTGGGGAAAGGCAGGCAGAGAAATCCTTGCTAGCACCTTCTCTGTGCCTGGGAAGCAGAAGTGTTCACATTGCTTTGCAGAATCGCTTTTGTGCAGAAAACACTAACACTTGTTCAGAAGGAAAGAAAGCACAGAGCCCCAGCTTTTATGTTGTCCTGGAGAGCTTGCAGAGCACTGGGGAAAGGCAGGCAGAGAATTCCCTGCTAGCACCTTCTCTGTGCCTGTTCACATTGCTTTGCAGAATCGCTTTTGTGCAGAAAACAGTAACACTTGTTCAGAACGAAAGAAAGCACAGAGCCCCAGATTCTATGTAGTCCTGGAGAGCTTGCAGAGCACTGGGGAAAGGCAGGCAGAGAAATCCTTGCTAGCACCTTCTCTGTGCCTGGGAAGCAGAAGTGTTCACATTGCTTCGCAGAATCGCTTTTGTGCAGAAAACAGTAACACTTGTTCAGAAGGAAAGAAAGCACAGAGCCCCAGATTTTATGTTGTCCTGGAGAGCTTGCAGAGCACTGGGGAAAGGCAGGCAGAGAATTCCTTGCTAGCACATTCTCTGTGCCTGGGAAGCAGAAGTGTTCACATTGCTTCGCAGAATCGCTTTTGTGCAGAAGACAGTAACACTTGTTCAGAAGGAAAGAAAGCACAGAGCCCCAGATTCTATGTTGTCCTGGAGAGCTTGCAGAGCACTGGGGAAAGGCAGGCAGAGAATTCCCTGCTAGCACCTTCTCTGTGCCTGGGAAGCAGAAGTGTTCACATTGCTTCGCAAGAATCGCTTTTGTGCAGAAAACACTAACACTTGTTCAGAAGGAAAGAAAGCACAGAGCCCCAGATTTTATGTTGTCCTGGAGAGCTTGCAGAGCACTGGGGAAAGGCAGGCAGAGAATTCCCTGATAGCACCTTCTCTGTGCCTGTTCACATTGCTTCGCAGAATCGCTTTTGTGCAGAAAACAGTAACACTTGTTCAGAAGGAAAGAAAGCACAGAGCCCCAGATTCTATGTTGTCCTGGAGAGCTTGCAGAGCACTGGGGAAAGGCAGGCAGAGAATTCCCTGCTAGCACCTTCTCTGTGCCTGGGAAGCAGAAGTGTTCACATTGCTTCGCAAGAATCGCTTTTGTGCAGAAAACACTAACACTTGTTCAGAAGGAAAGAAAGCACAGAGCCCCAGATTTTATGTTGTCCTGGAGAGCTTTTAGAGCACTGGGGAAAGGCAGGCAGAGAATTCCTTGCTAGCACCTTCTCTGTGCCTGGGAAGCAGAAGTGTTCACATTGCTTCGCAAGAATAGCTTTTGTGCAGAAAACACTAACACTTGTTCAGAACGAAAGAAAGCACAGAGCCCCAGATTTTATGTTGTCCTGGAGAGCTTGCAGAGCACTGGGGAAAGGCAGGCAGAGAATTCCCTGATAGCACCTTCTCTGTGCCTGTTCACATTGCTTCGCAGAATCGCTTTTGTGCAGAAAAGAGTAACACTTGTTCAGAAGGAAAGAAAGCACAGAGCCCCAGATTTTATGTTGTCCTGGAGAGCTTGCAGAGCACTGGGGAAAGGCAGGCAGAGAATTCCTTGCTAGCACCTTCTCTGTGCCTGGGAAGCAGAAGTGTTCACATTGCTTCGCAGAATCGCTTTTGTGCAGAAAACAGTAACACTTGTTCAGAAGGAAAGAAAGCACAGAGCCCCAGATTCTATGTTGTCCTGGAGAGCTTGCAGAGCACTGGGGAAAGGCAGGCAGAGAATTCCCTGATAGCACCTTCTCTGTGCCTGTTCACATTGCTTCGCAGAATCGCTTTTGTGCAGAAAACAGTAACACTTGTTCAGAAGGAAAGAAAGAACAGAGCCCCAGATTCTATGTTGTCCTGGAGAGCTTGCAGAGCACTGGGGAAAGGCAGGCAGAGAATTCCCTGCTAGCACCTTCTCTGTGCCTGGGAAGCAGAAGTGTTCACATTGCTTCGCAAGAATCGCTTTTGTGCAGAAAACACTAACACTTGTTCAGAAGGAAAGAAAGCACAGAGCCCCAGATTTTATGTTGTCCTGGAGAGCTTGCAGAGCACTGGGGAAAGGCAGGCAGAGAATTCCTTGCTAGCACCTTCTCTGTGCCTGTTCACATTGCTTCGCAGAATCGCTTTTGTGCAGAAAACAGTAACACTTGTTCAGAACGAAAGAAAGCACAGAGCCCCAGATTCTATGTTGTCCTGGAGAGCTTGCAGAGCACTGGGGAAAGGCAGGCAGAGAATTCCCTGCTAGCACCTTCTCTGTGCCTGGGAAGCAGAAGTGTTCACATTGCTTCGCAAGAATCGCTTTTGTGCAGAAAACACTAACACTTGTTCAGAAGGAAAGAAAGCACAGAGCCCCAGATTTTATGTTGTCCTGGAGAGCTTGCAGAGCACTGGGGAAAGGCAGGCAGAGAATTCCTTGCTAGCACCTTCTCTGTGCCTGGGAAGCAGAAGTGTTCACATTGCTTCGCAAGAATCGCTTTTGTGCAGAAAACACTAACACTTGTTCAGAAGGAAAGAAAGCACAGAGCCCCAGATTCTATGTTGTCCTGGAGAGCTTGCAGAGCACTGGGGAAAGGCAGGCAGAGAATTCCCTGATAGCACCTTCTCTGTGCCTGTTCACATTGCTTCGCAAGAATCGCTTTTGTGCAGAAAACACTAACACTTGTTCAGAAGGAAAGAAAGCACAGAGCCCCAGATTTTATGTTGTCCTGGAGAGCTTGCAGAGCACTGGGGAAAGGCAGGCAGAGAATTCCTTGCTAGCACCTTCTCTGTCCCTGGGAAGCAGAAGTGTTCACATTGCTTCGCAAGAATCGCTTTTGTGCAGAAAACACTAACACTTGTTCAGAAGGAAAGAAAGCACAGAGCCCCAGATTCTATGTTGTCCTGGAGAGCTTGCAGAGCACTGGGGAAAGGCAGGCAGAGAATTCCTTGCTAGCACATTCTCTGTGCCTGGGAAGCAGAAGTGTTCACATTGCTTCGCAGAATCGCTTTTGTGCAGAAGACAGTAACACTTGTTCAGAAGGAAAGAAAGCACAGAGCCCCAGATTCTATGTTGTCCTGGAGAGCTTGCAGAGCACTGGGGAAAGGCAGGCAGAGAATTCCCTGCTAGCACCTTCTCTGTGCCTGGGAAGCAGAAGTGTTCACATTGCTTCGCAAGAATCGCTTTTGTGCAGAAAACACTAACACTTGTTCAGAAGGAAAGAAAGCACAGAGCCCCAGATTTTATGTTGTCCTGGAGAGCTTGCAGAGCACTGGGGAAAGGCAGGCAGAGAATTCCCTGATAGCACCTTCTCTGTGCCTGTTCACATTGCTTCGCAGAATCGCTTTTGTGCAGAAAACAGTAACACTTGTTCAGAAGGAAAGAAAGCACAGAGCCCCAGATTCTATGTTGTCCTGGAGAGCTTGCAGAGCACTGGGGAAAGGCAGGCAGAGAATTCCCTGCTAGCACCTTCTCTGTGCCTGGGAAGCAGAAGTGTTCACATTGCTTCGCAAGAATCGCTTTTGTGCAGAAAACAGTAACACTTGTTCAGAAGGAAAGAAAGCACAGAGCCCCAGATTTTATGTTGTCCTGGAGAGCTTGCAGAGCACTGGGGAAAGGCAGGCAGAGAATTCCTTGCTAGCACATTCTCTGTGCCTGGGAAGCAGAAGTGTTCACATTGCTTCGCAGAATCGCTTTTGTGCAGAAGACAGTAACACTTGTTCAGAAGGAAAGAAAGCACAGAGCCCCAGATTCTATGTTGTCCTGGAGAGCTTGCAGAGCACTGGGGAAAGGCAGGCAGAGAATTCCCTGCTAGCACCTTCTCTGTGCCTGGGAAGCAGAAGTGTTCACATTGCTTCGCAAGAATCGCTTTTGTGCAGAAAACACTAACACTTGTTCAGAAGGAAAGAAAGCACAGAGCCCCAGATTTTATGTTGTCCTGGAGAGCTTGCAGAGCACTGGGGAAAGGCAGGCAGAGAATTCCCTGATAGCACCTTCTCTGTGCCTGTTCACATTGCTTCGCAGAATCGCTTTTGTGCAGAAAACAGTAACACTTGTTCAGAAGGAAAGAAAGCACAGAGCCCCAGATTCTATGTTGTCCTGGAGAGCTTGCAGAGCACTGGGGAAAGGCAGGCAGAGAATTCCCTGCTAGCACCTTCTCTGTGCCTGGGAAGAAGAAGTGTTCACATTGCTTCGCAAGAATCGCTTTTGTGCAGAAAACACTAACACTTGTTCAGAAGGAAAGAAAGCACAGAGCCCCAGATTTTATGTTGTCCTGGAGAGCTTTTAGAGCACTGGGGAAAGGCAGGCAGAGAATTCCTTGCTAGCACCTTCTCTGTGCCTGGGAAGCAGAAGTGTTCACATTGCTTCGCAAGAATAGCTTTTGTGCAGAAAACACTAACACTTGTTCAGAACGAAAGAAAGCACAGAGCCCCAGATTTTATGTTGTCCTGGAGAGCTTGCAGAGCACTGGGGAAAGGCAGGCAGAGAATTCCCTGATAGCACCTTCTCTGTGCCTGTTCACATTGCTTCGCAGAATCGCTTTTGTGCAGAAAAGAGTAACACTTGTTCAGAAGGAAAGAAAGCACAGAGCCCCAGATTTTATGTTGTCCTGGAGAGCTTGCAGAGCACTGGGGAAAGGCAGGCAGAGAATTCCTTGCTAGCACCTTCTCTGTGCCTGGGAAGCAGAAGTGTTCACATTGCTTCGCAGAATCGCTTTTGTGCAGAAAACAGTAACACTTGTTCAGAAGGAAAGAAAGCACAGAGCCCCAGATTCTATGTTGTCCTGGAGAGCTTGCAGAGCACTGGGGAAAGGCAGGCAGAGAATTCCCTGATAGCACCTTCTCTGTGCCTGTTCACATTGCTTCGCAGAATCGCTTTTGTGCAGAAAACAGTAACACTTGTTCAGAAGGAAAGAAAGAACAGAGCCCCAGATTCTATGTTGTCCTGGAGAGCTTGCAGAGCACTGGGGAAAGGCAGGCAGAGAATTCCCTGCTAGCACCTTCTCTGTGCCTGGGAAGCAGAAGTGTTCACATTGCTTCGCAAGAATCGCTTTTGTGCAGAAAACACTAACACTTGTTCAGAAGGAAAGAAAGCACAGAGCCCCAGATTTTATGTTGTCCTGGAGAGCTTGCAGAGCACTGGGGAAAGGCAGGCAGAGAATTCCTTGCTAGCACCTTCTCTGTGCCTGTTCACATTGCTTCGCAGAATCGCTTTTGTGCAGAAAACAGTAACACTTGTTCAGAACGAAAGAAAGCACAGAGCCCCAGATTCTATGTTGTCCTGGAGAGCTTGCAGAGCACTGGGGAAAGGCAGGCAGAGAATTCCCTGCTAGCACCTTCTCTGTGCCTGGGAAGCAGAAGTGTTCACATTGCTTCGCAAGAATCGCTTTTGTGCAGAAAACACTAACACTTGTTCAGAAGGAAAGAAAGCACAGAGCCCCAGATTTTATGTTGTCCTGGAGAGCTTGCAGAGCACTGGGGAAAGGCAGGCAGAGAATTCCTTGCTAGCACCTTCTCTGTGCCTGGGAAGCAGAAGTGTTCACATTGCTTCGCAGAATCGCTTTTGTGCAGAAAACAGTAACACTTGTTCAGAAGGAAAGAAAGCACAGAGCCCCAGATTCTATGTTGTCCTGGAGAGCTTGCAGAGCACTGGGGAAAGGCAGGCAGAGAATTCCCTGATAGCACCTTCTCTGTGCCTGTTCACATTGCTTCGCAAGAATCGCTTTTGTGCAGAAAACACTAACACTTGTTCAGAAGGAAAGAAAGCACAGAGCCCCAGATTTTATGTTGTCCTGGAGAGCTTGCAGAGCACTGGGGAAAGGCAGGCAGAGAATTCCTTGCTAGCACCTTCTCTGTCCCTGGGAAGCAGAAGTGTTCACATTGCTTCGCAAGAATCGCTTTTGTGCAGAAAACACTAACACTTGTTCAGAAGGAAAGAAAGCACAGAGCCCCAGATTCTATGTTGTCCTGGAGAGCTTGCAGAGCACTGGGGAAAGGCAGGCAGAGAATTCCTTGCTAGCACATTCTCTGTGCCTGGGAAGCAGAAGTGTTCACATTGCTTCGCAGAATCGCTTTTGTGCAGAAGACAGTAACACTTGTTCAGAAGGAAAGAAAGCACAGAGCCCCAGATTCTATGTTGTCCTGGAGAGCTTGCAGAGCACTGGGGAAAGGCAGGCAGAGAATTCCCTGCTAGCACCTTCTCTGTGCCTGGGAAGCAGAAGTGTTCACATTGCTTCGCAAGAATCGCTTTTGTGCAGAAAACACTAACACTTGTTCAGAAGGAAAGAAAGCACAGAGCCCCAGATTCTATGTTGTCCTGGAGAGCTTGCAGAGCACTGGGGAAAGGCAGGCAGAGAATTCCCTGATAGCACCTTCTCTGTGCCTGTTCACATTGCTTCGCAGAATCGCTTTTGTGCAGAAAACAGTAACACTTGTTCAGAAGGAAAGAAAGCACAGAGCCCCAGATTCTATGTTGTCCTGGAGAGCTTGCAGAGCACTGGGGAAAGGCAGGCAGAGAATTCCCTGCTAGCACCTTCTCTGTGCCTGGGAAGCAGAAGTGTTCACATTGCTTCGCAAGAATCGCTTTTGTGCAGAAAACACTAACACTTGTTCAGAACGAAAGAAAGCACAGAGCCCCAGATTCTATGTTGTCCTGGAGAGCTTGCAGAGCACTGGGGAAAGGCAGGCAGAGAATTCCCTGCTAGCACCTTCTCTGTGCCTGTTCACATTGCTTCGCAGAATCGCTTTTGTGCAGAAAACAGTAACACTTGTTCAGAAGGAAAGAAAGCACAGAGCCCCAGATTTTATGTTGTCCTGGAGAGCTTGCAGAGCACTGGGGAAAGGCAGGCAGAGAATTTCTTGCTAGCACCTTCTCTGTGCCTGGGAAGCAGAAGTGTTCACATTGCTTCGCAGAATCGCTTTTGTGCAGAAAACAGTAACACTTGTTCAGAAGGAAAGAAAGCACAGAGCCCCAGATTCTATGTTGTCCTGGAGAGCTTGCAGAGTACTGGGGAAAGGCAGGCAGAGAATTCCCTGATAGCACCTTCTCTGTGCCTGTTCACATTGCTTTGCAGAATCGCTTTTGTGCAGAAAACAGTAACACTTGTTCAGAAGGAAAGAAAGCACAGAGCCCCAGATTCTATGTTGTCCTGGAGAGCTTGCAGAGCACTGGGGAAAGGCAGGCAGAGAATTCCCTGCTAGCACCTTCTCTGTGCCTGGGAAGCAGAAGTGTTCACATTGCTTCGCAAGAATCGCTTTTGTGCAGAAAACACTAACACTTGTTCAGAAGGAAAGAAAGCACAGAGCCCCAGATTTTATGTTGTCCTGGAGAGCTTGCAGAGCACTGGGGAAAGGCAGGCAGAGAATTCCTTGCTAGCACCTTCTCTGTGCCTGTTCACATTGCTTCGCAGAATCGCTTTTGTGCAGAAAACAGTAACACTTGTTCAGAACGAAAGAAAGCACAGAGCCCCAGATTCTATGTTGTCCTGGAGAGCTTGCAGAGCACTGGGGAAAGGCAGGCAGAGAATTCCCTGCTAGCACCTTCTCTGTGCCTGGGAAGCAGAAGTGTTCACATTGCTTCGCAAGAATCGCTTTTGTGCAGAAAACACTAACACTTGTTCAGAAGGAAAGAAAGCACAGAGCCCCAGATTTTATGTTGTCCTGGAGAGCTTGCAGAGCACTGGGGAAAGGCAGGCAGAGAATTCCCTGCTAGCACCTTCTCTGTGCCTGTTCACATTGCTTCGCAGAATCGCTTTTGTGCAGAAAACAGTAACACTTGTTCAGAAGGAAAGAAAGCACAGAGCCCCAGATTCTATGTTGTCCTGGAGAGCTTGCAGAGCACTGGGGAAAGGCAGGCAGAGAATTCCCTGATAGCACCTTCTCTGTGCCTGTTCACATTGCTTCGCAAGAATCGCTTTTGTGCAGAAAACACTAACACTTGTTCAGAAGGAAAGAAAGCACAGAGCCCCAGATTTTATGTTGTCCTGGAGAGCTTGCAGAGCACTGGGGAAAGGCAGGCAGAGAATTCCTTGCTAGCACCTTCTCTGTCCCTGGGAAGCAGAAGTGTTCACATTGCTTCGCAAGAATCGCTTTTGTGCAGAAAACACTAACACTTGTTCAGAAGGAAAGAAAGCACAGAGCCCCAGATTCTATGTTGTCCTGGAGAGCTTGCAGAGCACTGGGGAAAGGCAGGCAGAGAATTCCCTGATAGCACCTTCTCTGTGCCTGGGAAGCAGAAGTGTTCACATTGCTTCGCAAGAATCGCTTTTGTGCAGAAAACACTAACACTTGTTCATAAGGAAAGAAAGCACAGAGCCCCAGATTTTATGTTGTCCTGGAGAGCTTGCAGAGCACTGGGGAAAGGCAGGCAGAGAATTCCTTGCTAGCACCTTCTCTGTGCCTGGGAAGCAGAAGTGTTCACATTGCTTCGCAGAATCGCTTTTGTGCAGAAAACAGTAACACTTGTTCAGAAGGAAAGAAAGCACAGAGCCCCAGATTCTATGTTGTCCTGGAGAGCTTGCAGAGCACTGGGGAAAGGCAGGCAGAGAATTCCCTGATAGCACCTTCTCTGTGCCTGGGAAGCAGAAGTGTTCACATTGCTTCGCAAGAATCGCTTTTGTGCAGAAAACACTAACACTTGTTCAGAAGGAAAGAAAGCACAGAGCCCCAGATTTTATGTTGTCCTGGAGAGCTTGCAGAGCACTGGGGAAAGGCAGGCAGAGAAATCCTTGCTAGCACCTTCTCTGTGCGTGGGAAGCAGAAGTGTTCACATTGCTTCGCAGAATCGCTTTTGTGCAGAAAACAGTAACACTTGTTCAGAAGGAAAGAAAGCACAGAGCCCCAGATTTTATGTTGTCCTGGAGAGCTTGCAGAGCACTGGGGAAAGGCAGGCAGAGAATTCCTTGCTAGCACATTCTCTGTGCCTGGGAAGCAGAATTGTCCACATTGCTTCGCAGAATCGCTTTTGTGCAGAAAACAGTAACACTTGTTCAGAAGGAAAGAAAGCACAGAGCCCCAGATTTTCTGTTGTCCTGGAGAGCTTGCAGAGCACTGGGGAAAGGCAGGCAGAGAATTCCCTGATAGCACCTTCTCTGTGCCTGGGAAGCAGAAGTGTTCACATTGCTTCGCAAGAATCGCTTTTGTGCAGAAAACACTAACACTTGTTCAGAAGGAAAGAAAGCACAGAGCCCCAGATTTTATGTTGTCCTGGAGAGCTTGCAGAGCACTGGGGAAAGGCAGGCAGAGAAATCCTTGCTAGCACCTTCTCTGTGCCTGGGAAGCAGAAGTGTTCACATTGCTTCGCAGAATCGCTTTTGTGCAGAAAACAGTAACACTTGTTCAGAAGGAAAGAAAGCACAGAGCCCCAGATTCTATGTTGTCCTGGAGAGCTTGCAGAGCACTGGGGAAAGGCAGGCAGAGAATTCCCTGCTAGCACCTTCTCTGTGCCTGGGAAGCAGAAGTGTTCACATTGCTTCGCAAGAATCGCTTTTGTGCAGAAAACACTAACACTTGTTCAGAAGGAAAGAAAGCACAGAGCCCCAGATTTTATGTTGTCCTGGAGAGCTTGCAGAGCACTGGGGAAAGGCAGGCAGAGAATTCCCTGATAGCACCTTCTCTGTGCCTGTTCACATTGCTTCGCAGAATCGCTTTTGTGCAGAAAACAGTAACACTTGTTCAGAACGAAAGAAAGCACAGAGCCCCAGATTCTATGTTGTCCTGGAGAGCTTGCAGAGCACTGGGGAAAGGCAGGCAGAGAATTCCCTGCTAGGACCTTCTCTGTGCCTGGGAAGCAGAAGTGTTCACATTGCTTCGCAGAATCGCTTTTGTGCAGAAAACAGTAACACTTGTTCAGAAGGAAAGAAAGCACAGAGCCCCAGATTTTATGTTGTCCTGGAGAGCTTGCAGAGCACTGGGGAAAGGCAGGCAGAGAATTCCCTGCTAGCACCTTCTCTGTGCCTGTTCACATTGCTTCGCAGAATCGCTTTTGTGCAGAAAACAGTAACACTTGTTCAGAAGGAAAGAAAGCACAGAGCCCCAGATTCTATGTTGTCCTGGAGAGCTTGCAGAGCACTGGGGAAAGGCAGGCAGAGAATTTCCTGCTAGCACCTTCTCTGTGCCTGGGAAGCAGAAGTGTTCACATTGCTTCGCAAGAATCGCTTTCGTGCAGATAACATTAACACTTGTTCAGAAGGAAAGAAAGCACAGAGCCCCAGATTTTATGTTGTCCTGGAGAGCTTGCAGAGCACTGGGGAAAGGCAGGCAGAGAATTCCCTGCTAGCACCTTCTCTGTGCCTGTTCACATTGCTTCGCAGAATCGCTTTTGTGCAGAAAACAGTAACACTTGTTCAGAAGGAAAGAAAGCACAGAGCCCCAGATTCTATGTTGTCCTGGAGAGCTTGCAGAGCACTGGGGAAAGGCAGGCAGAGAATTCCCTGATAGCACCTTCTCTGTGCCTGGGAAGCAGAAGTGTTCACATTGCTTCGCAAGAATCGCTTTTGTGCAGAAAACACTAACACTTGTTCAGAAGGAAAGAAAGCACAGAGCCCCAGATTTTATGTTGTCCTGGAGAGCTTGCAGAGCACTGGGGAAAGGCAGGCAGAGAATTCCCTGATAGCACCTTCTCTGTGCCTGTTCACATTGCTTTGCAGAATCGCTTTTGTGCAGAAAACAGTAACACTTGTTCAGAACGAAAGAAAGCACAGAGCCCCAGATTCTATGTAGTCCTGGAGAGCTTGCAGAGCACTGGGGAAAGGCAGGCAGAGAATTCCCTGCTAGCACCTTCTCTGTGCCTGGGAAGCAGAAGTGTTCACATTGCTTCGCAGAATCGCTTTTGTGCAGAAAACAGTAACACTTGTTCAGAAGGAAAGAAAGCACAGAGCCCCAGATTTTATGTTGTCCTGGAGAGCTTGCAGAGCACTGGGGAAAGGCAGGCAGAGAAATCCTTGCTAGCACCTTCTCTGTGCCTGGGAAGCAGAAGTGTTCACATTGCTTTGCAGAATCGCTTTTGTGCAGAAAACACTAACACTTGTTCAGAAGGAAAGAAAGCACAGAGCCCCAGCTTTTATGTTGTCCTGGAGAGCTTGCAGAGCACTGGGGAAAGGCAGGCAGAGAATTCCCTGCTAGCACCTTCTCTGTGCCTGTTCACATTGCTTTGCAGAATCGCTTTTGTGCAGAAAACAGTAACACTTGTTCAGAACGAAAGAAAGCACAGAGCCCCAGATTCTATGTAGTCCTGGAGAGCTTGCAGAGCACTGGGGAAAGGCAGGCAGAGAAATCCTTGCTAGCACCTTCTCTGTGCCTGGGAAGCAGAAGTGTTCACATTGCTTCGCAGAATCGCTTTTGTGCAGAAAACAGTAACACTTGTTCAGAAGGAAAGAAAGCACAGAGCCCCAGATTTTATGTTGTCCTGGAGAGCTTGCAGAGCACTGGGGAAAGGCAGGCAGAGAATTCCTTGCTAGCACATTCTCTGTGCCTGGGAAGCAGAAGTGTTCACATTGCTTCGCAGAATCGCTTTTGTGCAGAAGACAGTAACACTTGTTCAGAAGGAAAGAAAGCACAGAGCCCCAGATTCTATGTTGTCCTGGAGAGCTTGCAGAGCACTGGGGAAAGGCAGGCAGAGAATTCCCTGCTAGCACCTTCTCTGTGCCTGGGAAGCAGAAGTGTTCACATTGCTTCGCAAGAATCGCTTTTGTGCAGAAAACACTAACACTTGTTCAGAAGGAAAGAAAGCACAGAGCCCCAGATTTTATGTTGTCCTGGAGAGCTTGCAGAGCACTGGGGAAAGGCAGGCAGAGAATTCCCTGATAGCACCTTCTCTGTGCCTGTTCACATTGCTTCGCAGAATCGCTTTTGTGCAGAAAACAGTAACACTTGTTCAGAAGGAAAGAAAGCACAGAGCCCCAGATTCTATGTTGTCCTGGAGAGCTTGCAGAGCACTGGGGAAAGGCAGGCAGAGAATTCCCTGCTAGCACCTTCTCTGTGCCTGGGAAGCAGAAGTGTTCACATTGCTTCGCAAGAATCGCTTTTGTGCAGAAAACACTAACACTTGTTCAGAAGGAAAGAAAGCACAGAGCCCCAGATTTTATGTTGTCCTGGAGAGCTTGCAGAGCACTGGGGAAAGGCAGGCAGAGAATTCCTTGCTAGCACCTTCTCTGTGCCTGGGAAGCAGAAGTGTTCACATTGCTTCGCAAGAATAGCTTTTGTGCAGAAAACACTAACACTTGTTCAGAACGAAAGAAAGCACAGAGCCCCAGATTTTATGTTGTCCTGGAGAGCTTGCAGAGCACTGGGGAAAGGCAGGCAGAGAATTCCCTGATAGCACCTTCTCTGTGCCTGTTCACATTGCTTCGCAGAATCGCTTTTGTGCAGAAAACAGTAACACTTGTTCAGAACGAAAGAAAGCACAGAGCCCCAGATTTTATGTTGTCCTGGAGAGCTTGCAGAGCACTGGGGAAAGGCAGGCAGAGAATTCCTTGCTAGCACCTTCTCTGTGCCTGGGAAGCAGAAGTGTTCACATTGCTTCGCAGAATCGCTTTTGTGCAGAAAACAGTAACATTGTTCAGAAGGAAAGAAAGCACAGAGCCCCAGATTCTATGTTGTCCTGGAGAGCTTGCAGAGCACTGGGGAAAGGCAGGCAGAGAATTCCCTGATAGCACCTTCTCTGTGCCTGTTCACATTGCTTCGCAGAATCGCTTTTGTGCAGAAAACAGTAACACTTGTTCAGAAGGAAAGAAAGAACAGAGCCCCAGATTCTATGTTGTCCTGGAGAGCTTGCAGAGCACTGGGGAAAGGCAGGCAGAGAATTCCCTGCTAGCACCTTCTCTGTGCCTGGGAAGCAGAAGTGTTCACATTGCTTCGCAAGAATCGCTTTTGTGCAGAAAACACTAACACTTGTTCAGAAGGAAAGAAAGCACAGAGCCCCAGATTTTATGTTGTCCTGGAGAGCTTGCAGAGCACTGGGGAAAGGCAGGCAGAGAATTCCTTGCTAGCACCTTCTCTGTGCCTGTTCACATTGCTTCGCAGAATCGCTTTTGTGCAGAAAACAGTAACACTTGTTCAGAACGAAAGAAAGCACAGAGCCCCAGATTCTATGTTGTCCTGGAGAGCTTGCAGAGCACTGGGGAAAGGCAGGCAGAGAATTCCCTGCTAGCACCTTCTCTGTGCCTGGGAAGCAGAAGTGTTCACATTGCTTCGCAAGAATCGCTTTTGTGCAGAAAACACTAACACTTGTTCAGAAGGAAAGAAAGCACAGAGCCCCAGATTTTATGTTGTCCTGGAGAGCTTGCAGAGCACTGGGGAAAGGCAGGCAGAGAATTCCTTGCTAGCACCTTCTCTGTGCCTGGGAAGCAGAAGTGTTCACATTGCTTCGCAGAATCGCTTTTGTGCAGAAAACAGTAACACTTGTTCAGAAGGAAAGAAAGCACAGAGCCCCAGATTCTATGTTGTCCTGGAGAGCTTGCAGAGCACTGGGGAAAGGCAGGCAGAGAATTCCCTGATAGCACCTTCTCTGTGCCTGTTCACATTGCTTCGCAAGAATCGCTTTTGTGCAGAAAACACTAACACTTGTTCAGAAGGAAAGAAAGCACAGAGCCCCAGATTTTATGTTGTCCTGGAGAGCTTGCAGAGCACTGGGGAAAGGCAGGCAGAGAATTCCTTGCTAGCACCTTCTCTGTCCCTGGGAAGCAGAAGTGTTCACATTGCTTCGCAAGAATCGCTTTTGTGCAGAAAACACTAACACTTGTTCAGAAGGAAAGAAAGCACAGAGCCCCAGATTCTATGTTGTCCTGGAGAGCTTGCAGAGCACTGGGGAAAGGCAGGCAGAGAATTCCTTGCTAGCACATTCTCTGTGCCTGGGAAGCAGAAGTGTTCACATTGCTTCGCAGAATCGCTTTTGTGCAGAAGACAGTAACACTTGTTCAGAAGGAAAGAAAGCACAGAGCCCCAGATTCTATGTTGTCCTGGAGAGCTTGCAGAGCACTGGGGAAAGGCAGGCAGAGAATTCCCTGCTAGCACCTTCTCTGTGCCTGGGAAGCAGAAGTGTTCACATTGCTTCGCAAGAATCGCTTTTGTGCAGAAAACACTAACACTTGTTCAGAAGGAAAGAAAGCACAGAGCCCCAGATTTTATGTTGTCCTGGAGAGCTTGCAGAGCACTGGGGAAAGGCAGGCAGAGAATTCCCTGATAGCACCTTCTCTGTGCCTGTTCACATTGCTTCGCAGAATCGCTTTTGTGCAGAAAACAGTAACACTTGTTCAGAAGGAAAGAAAGCACAGAGCCCCAGATTCTATGTTGTCCTGGAGAGCTTGCAGAGCACTGGGGAAAGGCAGGCAGAGAATTCCCTGCTAGCACCTTCTCTGTGCCTGTTCACATTGCTTCGCAGAATCGCTTTTGTGCAGAAAACAGTAACACTTGTTCAGAAGGAAAGAAAGCACAGAGCCCCAGATTTTATGTTGTCCTGGAGAGCTTGCAGAGCACTGGGGAAAGGCAGGCAGAGAATTTCTTGCTAGCACCTTCTCTGTGCCTGGGAAGCAGAAGTGTTCACATTGCTTCGCAGAATCGCTTTTGTGCAGAAAACAGTAACACTTGTTCAGAAGGAAAGAAAGCACAGAGCCCCAGATTCTATGTTGTCCTGGAGAGCTTGCAGAGTACTGGGGAAAGGCAGGCAGAGAATTCCCTGATAGCACCTTCTCTGTGCCTGTTCACATTGCTTTGCAGAATCGCTTTTGTGCAGAAAACAGTAACACTTGTTCAGAAGGAAAGAAAGCACAGAGCCCCAGATTCTATGTTGTCCTGGAGAGCTTGCAGAGCACTGGGGAAAGGCAGGCAGAGAATTCCCTGCTAGCACCTTCTCTGTGCCTGGGAAGCAGAAGTGTTCACATTGCTTCGCAAGAATCGCTTTTGTGCAGAAAACACTAACACTTGTTCAGAAGGAAAGAAAGCACAGAGCCCCAGATTTTATGTTGTCCTGGAGAGCTTGCAGAGCACTGGGGAAAGGCAGGCAGAGAATTCCTTGCTAGCACCTTCTCTGTGCCTGTTCACATTGCTTCGCAGAATCGCTTTTGTGCAGAAAACAGTAACACTTGTTCAGAACGAAAGAAAGCACAGAGCCCCAGATTCTATGTTGTCCTGGAGAGCTTGCAGAGCACTGGGGAAAGGCAGGCAGAGAATTCCCTGCTAGCACCTTCTCTGTGCCTGGGAAGCAGAAGTGTTCACATTGCTTCGCAAGAATCGCTTTTGTGCAGAAAACACTAACACTTGTTCAGAAGGAAAGAAAGCACAGAGCCCCAGATTTTATGTTGTCCTGGAGAGCTTGCAGAGCACTGGGGAAAGGCAGGCAGAGAATTCCCTGCTAGCACCTTCTCTGTGCCTGTTCACATTGCTTCGCAGAATCGCTTTTGTGCAGAAAACAGTAACACTTGTTCAGAAGGAAAGAAAGCACAGAGCCCCAGATTCTATGTTGTCCTGGAGAGCTTGCAGAGCACTGGGGAAAGGCAGGCAGAGAATTCCCTGATAGCACCTTCTCTGTGCCTGTTCACATTGCTTCGCAAGAATCGCTTTTGTGCAGAAAACACTAACACTTGTTCAGAAGGAAAGAAAGCACAGAGCCCCAGATTTTATGTTGTCCTGGAGAGCTTGCAGAGCACTGGGGAAAGGCAGGCAGAGAATTCCTTGCTAGCACCTTCTCTGTCCCTGGGAAGCAGAAGTGTTCACATTGCTTCGCAAGAATCGCTTTTGTGCAGAAAACACTAACACTTGTTCAGAAGGAAAGAAAGCACAGAGCCCCAGATTCTATGTTGTCCTGGAGAGCTTGCAGAGCACTGGGGAAAGGCAGGCAGAGAATTCCCTGATAGCACCTTCTCTGTGCCTGGGAAGCAGAAGTGTTCACATTGCTTCGCAAGAATCGCTTTTGTGCAGAAAACACTAACACTTGTTCATAAGGAAAGAAAGCACAGAGCCCCAGATTTTATGTTGTCCTGGAGAGCTTGCAGAGCACTGGGGAAAGGCAGGCAGAGAATTCCTTGCTAGCACCTTCTCTGTGCCTGGGAAGCAGAAGTGTTCACATTGCTTCGCAGAATCGCTTTTGTGCAGAAAACAGTAACACTTGTTCAGAAGGAAAGAAAGCACAGAGCCCCAGATTCTATGTTGTCCTGGAGAGCTTGCAGAGCACTGGGGAAAGGCAGGCAGAGAATTCCCTGATAGCACCTTCTCTGTGCCTGGGAAGCAGAAGTGTTCACATTGCTTCGCAAGAATCGCTTTTGTGCAGAAAACACTAACACTTGTTCAGAAGGAAAGAAAGCACAGAGCCCCAGATTTTATGTTGTCCTGGAGAGCTTGCAGAGCACTGGGGAAAGGCAGGCAGAGAAATCCTTGCTAGCACCTTCTCTGTGCGTGGGAAGCAGAAGTGTTCACATTGCTTCGCAGAATCGCTTTTGTGCAGAAAACAGTAACACTTGTTCAGAAGGAAAGAAAGCACAGAGCCCCAGATTTTATGTTGTCCTGGAGAGCTTGCAGAGCACTGGGGAAAGGCAGGCAGAGAATTCCTTGCTAGCACATTCTCTGTGCCTGGGAAGCAGAATTGTCCACATTGCTTCGCAGAATCGCTTTTGTGCAGAAAACAGTAACACTTGTTCAGAAGGAAAGAAAGCACAGAGCCCCAGATTTTATGTTGTCCTGGAGAGCTTGCAGAGCACTGGGGAAAGGCAGGCAGAGAATTCCCTGATAGCACCTTCTCTGTGCCTGGGAAGCAGAAGTGTTCACATTGCTTCGCAAGAATCGCTTTTGTGCAGAAAACACTAACACTTGTTCAGAAGGAAAGAAAGCACAGAGCCCCAGATTTTATGTTGTCCTGGAGAGCTTGCAGAGCACTGGGGAAAGGCAGGCAGAGAAATCCTTGCTAGCACCTTCTCTGTGCCTGGGAAGCAGAAGTGTTCACATTGCTTCGCAGAATCGCTTTTGTGCAGAAAACAGTAACACTTGTTCAGAAGGAAAGAAAGCACAGAGCCCCAGATTCTATGTTGTCCTGGAGAGCTTGCAGAGCACTGGGGAAAGGCAGGCAGAGAATTCCCTGCTAGCACCTTCTCTGTGCCTGGGAAGCAGAAGTGTTCACATTGCTTCGCAAGAATCGCTTTTGTGCAGAAAACACTAACACTTGTTCAGAAGGAAAGAAAGCACAGAGCCCCAGATTTTATGTTGTCCTGGAGAGCTTGCAGAGCACTGGGGAAAGGCAGGCAGAGAATTCCCTGATAGCACCTTCTCTGTGCCTGTTCACATTGCTTCGCAGAATCGCTTTTGTGCAGAAAACAGTAACACTTGTTCAGAACGAAAGAAAGCACAGAGCCCCAGATTCTATGTTGTCCTGGAGAGCTTGCAGAGCACTGGGGAAAGGCAGGCAGAGAATTCCCTGCTAGGACCTTCTCTGTGCCTGGGAAGCAGAAGTGTTCACATTGCTTCGCAGAATCGCTTTTGTGCAGAAAACAGTAACACTTGTTCAGAAGGAAAGAAAGCACAGAGCCCCAGATTTTATGTTGTCCTGGAGAGCTTGCAGAGCACTGGGGAAAGGCAGGCAGAGAATTCCCTGATAGCACCTTCTCTGTGCCTGTTCACATTGCTTCGCAGAATCGCTTTTGTGCAGAAAACAGTAACACTTGTTCAGAAGGAAAGAAAGCACAGAGCCCCAGATTCTATGTTGTCCTGGAGAGCTTGCAGAGCACTGGGGAAAGGCAGGCAGAGAATTTCCTGCTAGCACCTTCTCTGTGCCTGGGAAGCAGAAGTGTTCACATTGCTTCGCAAGAATCGCTTTCGTGCAGAAAACACTAACACTTGTTCATAAGGAAAGAAAGCACAGAGCCCCAGATTTTATGTTGTCCTGGAGAGCTTGCAGAGCACTGGGGAAAGGCAGGCAGAGAATTCCTTGCTAGCACCTTCTCTGTGCCTGGGAAGCAGAAGTGTTCACATTGCTTCGCAGAATCGCTTTTGTGCAGAAAACAGTAACACTTGTTCAGAAGGAAAGAAAGCACAGAGCCCCAGATTCTATGTTGTCCTGGAGAGCTTGCAGAGCACTGGGGAAAGGCAGGCAGAGAATTCCCTGATAGCACCTTCTCTGTGCCTGGGAAGCAGAAGTGTTCACATTGCTTCGCAAGAATCGCTTTTGTGCAGAAAACACTAACACTTGTTCAGAAGGAAAGAAAGCACAGAGCCCCAGATTTTATGTTGTCCTGGAGAGCTTGCAGAGCACTGGGGAAAGGCAGGCAGAGAAATCCTTGCTAGCACCTTCTCTGTGCGTGGGAAGCAGAAGTGTTCACATTGCTTCGCAGAATCGCTTTTGTGCAGAAAACAGTAACACTTGTTCAGAAGGAAAGAAAGCACAGAGCCCCAGATTTTATGTTGTCCTGGAGAGCTTGCAGAGCACTGGGGAAAGGCAGGCAGAGAATTCCTTGCTAGCACATTCTCTGTGCCTGGGAAGCAGAATTGTCCACATTGCTTCGCAGAATCGCTTTTGTGCAGAAAACAGTAACACTTGTTCAGAAGGAAAGAAAGCACAGAGCCCCAGATTTTATGTTGTCCTGGAGAGCTTGCAGAGCACTGGGGAAAGGCAGGCAGAGAATTCCCTGATAGCACCTTCTCTGTGCCTGGGAAGCAGAAGTGTTCACATTGCTTCGCAAGAATCGCTTTTGTGCAGAAAACACTAACACTTGTTCAGAAGGAAAGAAAGCACAGAGCCCCAGATTTTATGTTGTCCTGGAGAGCTTGCAGAGCACTGGGGAAAGGCAGGCAGAGAAATCCTTGCTAGCACCTTCTCTGTGCCTGGGAAGCAGAAGTGTTCACATTGCTTCGCAGAATCGCTTTTGTGCAGAAAACAGTAACACTTGTTCAGAAGGAAAGAAAGCACAGAGCCCCAGATTCTATGTTGTCCTGGAGAGCTTGCAGAGCACTGGGGAAAGGCAGGCAGAGAATTCCCTGCTAGCACCTTCTCTGTGCCTGGGAAGCAGAAGTGTTCACATTGCTTCGCAAGAATCGCTTTTGTGCAGAAAACACTAACACTTGTTCAGAAGGAAAGAAAGCACAGAGCCCCAGATTTTATGTTGTCCTGGAGAGCTTGCAGAGCACTGGGGAAAGGCAGGCAGAGAATTCCCTGATAGCACCTTCTCTGTGCCTGTTCACATTGCTTCGCAGAATCGCTTTTGTGCAGAAAACAGTAACACTTGTTCAGAACGAAAGAAAGCACAGAGCCCCAGATTCTATGTTGTCCTGGAGAGCTTGCAGAGCACTGGGGAAAGGCAGGCAGAGAATTCCCTGCTAGGACCTTCTCTGTGCCTGGGAAGCAGAAGTGTTCACATTGCTTCGCAGAATCGCTTTTGTGCAGAAAACAGTAACACTTGTTCAGAAGGAAAGAAAGCACAGAGCCCCAGATTTTATGTTGTCCTGGAGAGCTTGCAGAGCACTGGGGAAAGGCAGGCAGAGAATTCCCTGATAGCACCTTCTCTGTGCCTGTTCACATTGCTTCGCAGAATCGCTTTTGTGCAGAAAACAGTAACACTTGTTCAGAAGGAAAGAAAGCACAGAGCCCCAGATTCTATGTTGTCCTGGAGAGCTTGCAGAGCACTGGGGAAAGGCAGGCAGAGAATTTCCTGCTAGCACCTTCTCTGTGCCTGGGAAGCAGAAGTGTTCACATTGCTTCGCAAGAATCGCTTTCGTGCAGATAACATTAACACTTGTTCAGAAGGAAAGAAAGCACAGAGCCCCAGATTTTATGTTGTCCTGGAGAGCTTGCAGAGCACTGGGGAAAGGCAGGCAGAGAATTCCCTGCTAGCACCTTCTCTGTGCCTGTTCACATTGCTTCGCAGAATCGCTTTTGTGCAGAAAACAGTAACACTTGTTCAGAAGGAAAGAAAGCACAGAGCCCCAGATTCTATGTTGTCCTGGAGAGCTTGCAGAGCACTGGGGAAAGGCAGGCAGAGAATTCCCTGCTAGCACCTTCTCTGTGCCTGGGAAGCAGAAGTGTTCACATTGCTTCGCAAGAATCGCTTTTGTGCAGAAAACACTAACACTTGTTCAGAAGGAAAGAAAGCACAGAGCCCCAGATTTTATGTTGTCCTGGAGAGCTTGCAGAGCACTGGGGAAAGGCAGGCAGAGAATTCCCTGATAGCACCTTCTCTGTGCCTGTTCACATTGCTTTGCAGAATCGCTTTTGTGCAGAAAACAGTAACACTTGTTCAGAACGAAAGAAAGCACAGAGCCCCAGATTCTATGTAGTCCTGGAGAGCTTGCAGAGCACTGGGGAAAGGCAGGCAGAGAATTCCCTGCTAGCACCTTCTCTGTGCCTGGGAAGCAGAAGTGTTCACATTGCTTCGCAGAATCGCTTTTGTGCAGAAAACAGTAACACTTGTTCAGAAGGAAAGAAAGCACAGAGCCCCAGATTTTATGTTGTCCTGGAGAGCTTGCAGAGCACTGGGGAAAGGCAGGCAGAGAAATCCTTGCTAGCACCTTCTCTGTGCCTGGGAAGCAGAAGTGTTCACATTGCTTTGCAGAATCGCTTTTGTGCAGAAAACACTAACACTTGTTCAGAAGGAAAGAAAGCACAGAGCCCCAGATTTTATGTTGTCCTGGAGAGCTTGCAGAGCACTGGGGAAAGGCAGGCAGAGAATTCCCTGATAGCACCTTCTCTGTGCCTGTTCACATTGCTTCGCAGAATCGCTTTTGTGCAGAAAACAGTAACACTTGTTCAGAAGGAAAGAAAGCACAGAGCCCCAGATTTTATGTTGTCCTGGAGAGCTTGCAGAGCACTGGGGAAAGGCAGGCAGAGAATTCCCTGCTAGCACCTTCTCTGTGCCTGTTCACATTGCTTCGCAGAATCGCTTTTGTGCAGAAAACAGTAACACTTGTTCAGAAGGAAAGAAAGCACAGAGCCCCAGATTTTATGTTGTCCTGGAGAGCTTGCAGAGCACTGGGGAAAGGCAGGCAGAGAAATCCTTGCTAGCACCTTCTCTGTGCCTGGGAAGCAGAAGTGTTCACATTGCTTTGCAGAATCGCTTTTGTGCAGAAAACAGTAACACTTGTTCAGAACGAAAGAAAGCACAGAGCCCCAGATTCTATGTAGTCCTGGAGAGCTTGCAGAGCACTGGGGAAAGGCAGGCAGAGAATTCCCTGCTAGCACCTTCTCTGTGCCTGGGAAGCAGAAGTGTTCACATTGCTTCGCAGAATCGCTTTTGTGCAGAAAACAGTAACACTTGTTCAGAAGGAAAGAAAGCACAGAGCCCCAGATTTTATGTTGTCCTGGAGAGCTTGCAGAGCACTGGGGAAAGGCAGGCAGAGAAATCCTTGCTAGCACCTTCTCTGTGCCTGGGAAGCAGAAGTGTTCACATTGCTTTGCAGAATCGCTTTTGTGCAGAAAACACTAACACTTGTTCAGAAGGAAAGAAAGCACAGAGCCCCAGATTTTATGTTGTCCTGGAGAGCTTGCAGAGCACTGGGGAAAGGCAGGCAGAGAATTCCCTGCTAGCACCTTCTCTGTGCCTGTTCACATTGCTTTGCAGAATCGCTTTTGTGCAGAAAACAGTAACACTTGTTCAGAACGAAAGAAAGCACAGAGCCCCAGATTCTATGTAGTCCTGGAGAGCTTGCAGAGCACTGGGGAAAGGCAGGCAGAGAAATCCTTCCTAGCACCTTCTCTGTGCCTGGGAAGCAGAAGTGTTCACATTGCTTCGCAGAATCGCTTTTGTGCAGAAAACAGTAACACTTGTTCAGAAGGAAAGAAAGCACAGAGCCCCAGATTTTATGTTGTCCTGGAGAGCTTGCAGAGCACTGGGGAAAGGCAGGCAGAGAATTCCTTGCTAGCACATTCTCTGTGCCTGGGAAGCAGAAGTGTTCACATTGCTTCGCAGAATCGCTTTTGTGCAGAAGACAGTAACACTTGTTCAGAAGGAAAGAAAGCACAGAGCCCCAGATTCTATGTTGTCCTGGAGAGCTTGCAGAGCACTGGGGAAAGGCAGGCAGAGAATTCCCTGCTAGCACCTTCTCTGTGCCTGGGAAGCAGAAGTGTTCACATTGCTTCGCAAGAATCGCTTTTGTGCAGAAAACACTAACACTTGTTCAGAAGGAAAGAAAGCACAGAGCCCCAGATTTTATGTTGTCCTGGAGAGCTTGCAGAGCACTGGGGAAAGGCAGGCAGAGAATTCCCTGATAGCACCTTCTCTGTGCCTGTTCACATTGCTTCGCAGAATCGCTTTTGTGCAGAAAACAGTAACACTTGTTCAGAAGGAAAGAAAGCACAGAGCCCCAGATTCTATGTTGTCCTGGAGAGCTTGCAGAGCACTGGGGAAAGGCAGGCAGAGAATTCCCTGCTAGCACCTTCTCTGTGCCTGGGAAGCAGAAGTGTTCACATTGCTTCGCAAGAATCGCTTTTGTGCAGAAAACACTAACACTTGTTCAGAAGGAAAGAAAGCACAGAGCCCCAGATTTTATGTTGTCCTGGAGAGCTTTTAGAGCACTGGGGAAAGGCAGGCAGAGAATTCCTTGCTAGCACCTTCTCTGTGCCTGGGAAGCAGAAGTGTTCACATTGCTTCGCAAGAATAGCTTTTGTGCAGAAAACACTAACACTTGTTCAGAACGAAAGAAAGCACAGAGCCCCAGATTTTATGTTGTCCTGGAGAGCTTGCAGAGCACTGGGGAAAGGCAGGCAGAGAATTCCCTGATAGCACCTTCTCTGTGCCTGTTCACATTGCTTCGCAGAATCGCTTTTGTGCAGAAAACAGTAACACTTGTTCAGAACGAAAGAAAGCACAGAGCCCCAGATTTTATGTTGTCCTGGAGAGCTTGCAGAGCACTGGGGAAAGGCAGGCAGAGAATTCCTTGCTAGCACCTTCTCTGTGCCTGGGAAGCAGAAGTGTTCACATTGCTTCGCAGAATCGCTTTTGTGCAGAAAACAGTAACACTTGTTCAGAAGGAAAGAAAGCACAGAGCCCCAGATTCTATGTTGTCCTGGAGAGCTTGCAGAGCACTGGGGAAAGGCAGGCAGAGAATTCCCTGATAGCACCTTCTCTGTGCCTGTTCACATTGCTTCGCAGAATCGCTTTTGTGCAGAAAACAGTAACACTTGTTCAGAAGGAAAGAAAGAACAGAGCCCCAGATTCTATGTTGTCCTGGAGAGCTTGCAGAGCACTGGGGAAAGGCAGGCAGAGAATTCCCTGCTAGCACCTTCTCTGTGCCTGGGAAGCAGAAGTGTTCACATTGCTTCGCAAGAATCGCTTTTGTGCAGAAAACACTAACACTTGTTCAGAAGGAAAGAAAGCACAGAGCCCCAGATTTTATGTTGTCCTGGAGAGCTTGCAGAGCACTGGGGAAAGGCAGGCAGAGAATTCCTTGCTAGCACCTTCTCTGTGCCTGTTCACATTGCTTCGCAGAATCGCTTTTGTGCAGAAAACAGTAACACTTGTTCAGAACGAAAGAAAGCACAGAGCCCCAGATTCTATGTTGTCCTGGAGAGCTTGCAGAGCACTGGGGAAAGGCAGGCAGAGAATTCCCTGCTAGCACCTTCTCTGTGCCTGGGAAGCAGAAGTGTTCACATTGCTTCGCAAGAATCGCTTTTGTGCAGAAAACACTAACACTTGTTCAGAAGGAAAGAAAGCACAGAGCCCCAGATTTTATGTTGTCCTGGAGAGCTTGCAGAGCACTGGGGAAAGGCAGGCAGAGAATTCCTTGCTAGCACCTTCTCTGTGCCTGGGAAGCAGAAGTGTTCACATTGCTTCGCAGAATCGCTTTTGTGCAGAAAACAGTAACACTTGTTCAGAAGGAAAGAAAGCACAGAGCCCCAGATTCTATGTTGTCCTGGAGAGCTTGCAGAGCACTGGGGAAAGGCAGGCAGAGAATTCCCTGATAGCACCTTCTCTGTGCCTGTTCACATTGCTTCGCAAGAATCGCTTTTGTGCAGAAAACACTAACACTTGTTCAGAAGGAAAGAAAGCACAGAGCCCCAGATTTTATGTTGTCCTGGAGAGCTTGCAGAGCACTGGGGAAAGGCAGGCAGAGAATTCCTTGCTAGCACCTTCTCTGTCCCTGGGAAGCAGAAGTGTTCACATTGCTTCGCAAGAATCGCTTTTGTGCAGAAAACACTAACACTTGTTCAGAAGGAAAGAAAGCACAGAGCCCCAGATTCTATGTTGTCCTGGAGAGCTTGCAGAGCACTGGGGAAAGGCAGGCAGAGAATTCCTTGCTAGCACATTCTCTGTGCCTGGGAAGCAGAAGTGTTCACATTGCTTCGCAGAATCGCTTTTGTGCAGAAGACAGTAACACTTGTTCAGAAGGAAAGAAAGCACAGAGCCCCAGATTCTATGTTGTCCTGGAGAGCTTGCAGAGCACTGGGGAAAGGCAGGCAGAGAATTCCCTGCTAGCACCTTCTCTGTGCCTGGGAAGCAGAAGTGTTCACATTGCTTCGCAAGAATCGCTTTTGTGCAGAAAACACTAACACTTGTTCAGAAGGAAAGAAAGCACAGAGCCCCAGATTTTATGTTGTCCTGGAGAGCTTGCAGAGCACTGGGGAAAGGCAGGCAGAGAATTCCCTGATAGCACCTTCTCTGTGCCTGTTCACATTGCTTCGCAGAATCGCTTTTGTGCAGAAAACAGTAACACTTGTTCAGAAGGAAAGAAAGCACAGAGCCCCAGATTCTATGTTGTCCTGGAGAGCTTGCAGAGCACTGGGGAAAGGCAGGCAGAGAATTCCCTGCTAGCACCTTCTCTGTGCCTGGGAAGCAGAAGTGTTCACATTGCTTCGCAAGAATCGCTTTTGTGCAGAAAACACTAACACTTGTTCAGAACGAAAGAAAGCACAGAGCCCCAGATTCTATGTTGTCCTGGAGAGCTTGCAGAGCACTGGGGAAAGGCAGGCAGAGAATTCCCTGCTAGCACCTTCTCTGTGCCTGTTCACATTGCTTCGCAGAATCGCTTTTGTGCAGAAAACAGTAACACTTGTTCAGAACGAAAGAAAGCACAGAGCCCCAGATTTTATGTTGTCCTGGAGAGCTTGCAGAGCACTGGGGAAAGGCAGGCAGAGAATTTCTTGCTAGCACCTTCTCTGTGCCTGGGAAGCAGAAGTGTTCACATTGCTTCGCAGAATCGCTTTTGTGCAGAAAACAGTAACACTTGTTCAGAAGGAAAGAAAGCACAGAGCCCCAGATTCTATGTTGTCCTGGAGAGCTTGCAGAGTACTGGGGAAAGGCAGGCAGAGAATTCCCTGATAGCACCTTCTCTGTGCCTGGGAAGCAGAAGTGTTCACATTGCTTCGCAAGAATCGCTTTTGTGCAGAAAACACTAACACTTGTTCAGAAGGAAAGAAAGCACAGAGCCCCAGATTTTATGTTGTCCTGGAGAGCTTGCAGAGCACTGGGGAAAGGCAGGCAGAGAATTCCTTGCTAGCACCTTCTCTGTGCCTGTTCACATTGCTTCGCAGAATCGCTTTTGTGCAGAAAACAGTAACACTTGTTCAGAACGAAAGAAAGCACAGAGCCCCAGATTCTATGTTGTCCTGGAGAGCTTGCAGAGCACTGGGGAAAGGCAGGCAGAGAATTCCCTGCTAGCACCTTCTCTGTGCCTGGGAAGCAGAAGTGTTCACATTGCTTCGCAAGAATCGCTTTTGTGCAGAAAACACTAACACTTGTTCAGAAGGAAAGAAAGCACAGAGCCCCAGATTTTATGTTGTCCTGGAGAGCTTGCAGAGCACTGGGGAAAGGCAGGCAGAGAATTCCCTGCTAGCACCTTCTCTGTGCCTGTTCACATTGCTTCGCAGAATCGCTTTTGTGCAGAAAACAGTAACACTTGTTCAGAAGGAAAGAAAGCACAGAGCCCCAGATTCTATGTTGTCCTGGAGAGCTTGCAGAGCACTGGGGAAAGGCAGGCAGAGAATTCCCTGATAGCACCTTCTCTGTGCCTGTTCACATTGCTTCGCAAGAATCGCTTTTGTGCAGAAAACACTAACACTTGTTCAGAAGGAAAGAAAGCACAGAGCCCCAGATTTTATGTTGTCCTGGAGAGCTTGCAGAGCACTGGGGAAAGGCAGGCAGAGAATTCCTTGCTAGCACCTTCTCTGTCCCTGGGAAGCAGAAGTGTTCACATTGCTTCGCAAGAATCGCTTTTGTGCAGAAAACACTAACACTTGTTCAGAAGGAAAGAAAGCACAGAGCCCCAGATTCTATGTTGTCCTGGAGAGCTTGCAGAGCACTGGGGAAAGGCAGGCAGAGAATTCCCTGATAGCACCTTCTCTGTGCCTGGGAAGCAGAAGTGTTCACATTGCTTCGCAAGAATCGCTTTTGTGCAGAAAACACTAACACTTGTTCATAAGGAAAGAAAGCACAGAGCCCCAGATTTTATGTTGTCCTGGAGAGCTTGCAGAGCACTGGGGAAAGGCAGGCAGAGAATTCCTTGCTAGCACCTTCTCTGTGCCTGGGAAGCAGAAGTGTTCACATTGCTTCGCAGAATCGCTTTTGTGCAGAAAACAGTAACACTTGTTCAGAAGGAAAGAAAGCACAGAGCCCCAGATTCTATGTTGTCCTGGAGAGCTTGCAGAGCACTGGGGAAAGGCAGGCAGAGAATTCCCTGATAGCACCTTCTCTGTGCCTGGGAAGCAGAAGTGTTCACATTGCTTCGCAAGAATCGCTTTTGTGCAGAAAACACTAACACTTGTTCAGAAGGAAAGAAAGCACAGAGCCCCAGATTTTATGTTGTCCTGGAGAGCTTGCAGAGCACTGGGGAAAGGCAGGCAGAGAAATCCTTGCTAGCACCTTCTCTGTGCGTGGGAAGCAGAAGTGTTCACATTGCTTCGCAGAATCGCTTTTGTGCAGAAAACAGTAACACTTGTTCAGAAGGAAAGAAAGCACAGAGCCCCAGATTTTATGTTGTCCTGGAGAGCTTGCAGAGCACTGGGGAAAGGCAGGCAGAGAATTCCTTGCTAGCACATTCTCTGTGCCTGGGAAGCAGAATTGTCCACATTGCTTCGCAGAATCGCTTTTGGGCAGAAAACAGTAACACTTGTTCAGAAGGAAAGAAAGCACAGAGCCCCAGATTTTATGTTGTCCTGGAGAGCTTGCAGAGCACTGGGGAAAGGCAGGCAGAGAATTCCCTGATAGCACCTTCTCTGTGCCTGGGAAGCAGAAGTGTTCACATTGCTTCGCAAGAATCGCTTTTGTGCAGAAAACACTAACACTTGTTCAGAAGGAAAGAAAGCACAGAGCCCCAGATTTTATGTTGTCCTGGAGAGCTTGCAGAGCACTGGGGAAAGGCAGGCAGAGAAATCCTTGCTAGCACCTTCTCTGTGCCTGGGAAGCAGAAGTGTTCACATTGCTTCGCAGAATCGCTTTTGTGCAGAAAACAGTAACACTTGTTCAGAAGGAAAGAAAGCACAGAGCCCCAGATTCTATGTTGTCCTGGAGAGCTTGCAGAGCACTGGGGAAAGGCAGGCAGAGAATTCCCTGCTAGCACCTTCTCTGTGCCTGGGAAGCAGAAGTGTTCACATTGCTTCGCAAGAATCGCTTTTGTGCAGAAAACACTAACACTTGTTCAGAAGGAAAGAAAGCACAGAGCCCCAGATTTTATGTTGTCCTGGAGAGCTTGCAGAGCACTGGGGAAAGGCAGGCAGAGAATTCCCTGATAGCACCTTCTCTGTGCCTGTTCACATTGCTTCGCAGAATCGCTTTTGTGCAGAAAACAGTAACACTTGTTCAGAACGAAAGAAAGCACAGAGCCCCAGATTCTATGTTGTCCTGGAGAGCTTGCAGAGCACTGGGGAAAGGCAGGCAGAGAATTCCCTGCTAGGACCTTCTCTGTGCCTGGGAAGCAGAAGTGTTCACATTGCTTCGCAGAATCGCTTTTGTGCAGAAAACAGTAACACTTGTTCAGAAGGAAAGAAAGCACAGAGCCCCAGATTTTATGTTGTCCTGGAGAGCTTGCAGAGCACTGGGGAAAGGCAGGCAGAGAATTCCCTGCTAGCACCTTCTCTGTGCCTGTTCACATTGCTTCACAGAATCGCTTTTGTGCAGAAAACAGTAACACTTGTTCAGAAGGAAAGAAAGCACAGAGCCCCAGATTCTATGTTGTCCTGGAGAGCTTGCAGAGCACTGGGGAAAGGCAGGCAGAGAATTTCCTGCTAGCACCTTCTCTGTGCCTGGGAAGCAGAAGTGTTCACATTGCTTCGCAAGAATCGCTTTCGTGCAGATAACATTAACACTTGTTCAGAAGGAAAGAAAGCACAGAGCCCCAGATTTTATGTTGTCCTGGAGAGCTTGCAGAGCACTGGGGAAAGGCAGGCAGAGAATTCCCTGCTAGCACCTTCTCTGTGCCTGTTCACATTGCTTCGCAGAATCGCTTTTGTGCAGAAAACAGTAACACTTGTTCAGAAGGAAAGAAAGCACAGAGCCCCAGATTCTATGTTGTCCTGGAGAGCTTGCAGAGCACTGGGGAAAGGCAGGCAGAGAATTCCCTGCTAGCACCTTCTCTGTGCCTGGGAAGCAGAAGTGTTCACATTGCTTCGCAAGAATCGCTTTTGTGCAGAAAACACTAACACTTGTTCAGAAGGAAAGAAAGCACAGAGCCCCAGATTTTATGTTGTCCTGGAGAGCTTGCAGAGCACTGGGGAAAGGCAGGCAGAGAATTCCCTGATAGCACCTTCTCTGTGCCTGTTCACATTGCTTTGCAGAATCGCTTTTGTGCAGAAAACAGTAACACTTGTTCAGAACGAAAGAAAGCACAGAGCCCCAGATTCTATGTAGTCCTGGAGAGCTTGCAGAGCACTGGGGAAAGGCAGGCAGAGAATTCCCTGCTAGCACCTTCTCTGTGCCTGGGAAGCAGAAGTGTTCACATTGCTTCGCAGAATCGCTTTTGTGCAGAAAACAGTAACACTTGTTCAGAAGGAAAGAAAGCACAGAGCCCCAGATTTTATGTTGTCCTGGAGAGCTTGCAGAGCACTGGGGAAAGGCAGGCAGAGAAATCCTTGCTAGCACCTTCTCTGTGCCTGGGAAGCAGAAGTGTTCACATTGCTTTGCAGAATCGCTTTTGTGCAGAAAACACTAACACTTGTTCAGAAGGAAAGAAAGCACAGAGCCCCAGATTTTATGTTGTCCTGGAGAGCTTGCAGAGCACTGGGGAAAGGCAGGCAGAGAATTCCCTGATAGCACCTTCTCTGTGCCTGTTCACATTGCTTCGCAGAATCGCTTTTGTGCAGAAAACAGTAACACTTGTTCAGAAGGAAAGAAAGCACAGAGCCCCAGATTCTATGTTGTCCTGGAGAGCTTGCAGAGCACTGGGGAAAGGCAGGAAGAGAATTCCTTGCTAGCACCTTCTCTGTGCCTGGGAAGCAGAAGTGTTCACATTGCTTTGCAGAATCGCTTTTGTGCAGAAAACACTAACACTTGTTCAGAAGGAAAGAAAGCACAGAGCCCCAGATTTTATGTTGTCCTGGAGAGCTTGCAGAGCACTGGGGAAAGGCAGGCAGAGAATTCCCTGATAGCACCTTCTCTGTGCCTGTTCACATTGCTTCGCAGAATCGCTTTTGTGCAGAAAACAGTAACACTTGTTCAGAACGAAAGAAAGCACAGAGCCCCAGATTCTATGTTGTCCTGGAGAGCTTGCAGAGCACTGGGGAAAGGCAGGCAGAGAATTCCCTGCTAGGACCTTCTCTGTGCCTGGGAAGCAGAAGTGTTCACATTGCTTCGCAGAATCGCTTTTGTGCAGAAAACACTAACACTTGTTCAGAAGGAAAGAAAGCACAGAGCCCCAGATTTTATGTTGTCCTGGAGAGCTTGCAGAGCACTGGGGAAAGGCAGGCAGAGAATTCCCTGCTAGCACCTTCTCTGTGCCTGTTCACATTGCTTCGCAGAATCGCTTTTGTGCAGAAAACAGTAACACTTGTTCAGAACGAAAGAAAGCACAGAGCCCCAGATTCTATGTTGTCCTGGAGAGCTTGCAGAGCACTGGGGAAAGGCAGGCAGAGAATTTCCTGCTAGCACCTTCTCTGTGCCTGGGAAGCAGAAGTGTTCACATTGCTTCGCAAGAATCGCTTTCGTGCAGATAACATTAACACTTGTTCAGAAGGAAAGAAAGCACAGAGCCCCAGATTCTATGTTGTCCTGGAGAGCTTGCAGAGCACTGGGGAAAGGCAGGCAGAGAATTCCCTGCTAGCACCTTCTCTGTGCCTGTTCACATTGCTTCGCAGAATTGCTTTTGTGCAGAAAACAGTAACACTTGTTCAGAAGGAAAGAAAGCACAGAGCCCCAGATTCTCTGTTGTCCTGGAGAGCTTGCAGAGCACTGGGGAAAGGCAGGCAGAGAATTCCCTGCTAGCACCTTCTCTGTGCCTGGGAAGCAGAAGTGTTCACATTGCTTCGCAAGAATCGCTTTTGTGCAGAAAACACTAACACTTGTTCAGAAGGAAAGAAAGCACAGAGCCCCAGATTTTATGTTGTCCTGGAGAGCTTGCAGAGCACTGGGGAAAGGCAGGCAGAGAATTCCCTGCTAGCACCTTCTCTGTGCCTGTTCACATTGCTTCGCAGAATCGCTTTTGTGCAGAAAACAGTAACACTTGTTCAGAAGGAAAGAAAGCACAGAGCCCCAGATTTTATGTTGTCCTGGAGAGCTTGCAGAGCACTGGGGAAAGGCAGGCAGAGAATTCCCTGATAGCACCTTCTCTGTGCCTGTTCACATTGCTTTGCAGAATCGCTTTTGTGCAGAAAACAGTAACACTTGTTCAGAACGAAAGAAAGCACAGAGCCCCAGATTCTATGTAGTCCTGGAGAGCTTGCAGAGCACTGGGGAAAGGCAGGCAGAGAATTCCTTGCTAGCACATTCTCTGTGCCTGGGAAGCAGAAGTGTTCACATTGCTTCGCAGAATCGCTTTTGTGCAGAAAACAGTAACACTTGTTCAGAAGGAAAGAAAGCACAGAGCCCCAGATTTTATGTTGTCCTGGAGAGCTTGCAGAGCACTGGGGAAAGGCAGGCAGAGAAATCCTTGCTAGCACCTTCTCTGTGCCTGGGAAGCAGAAGTGTTCACATTGCTTCGCAGAATCGCTTTTGTGCAGAAGACAGTAACACTTGTTCAGAAGGAAAGAAAGCACAGAGCCCCAGATTCTATGTTGTCCTGGAGAGCTTGCAGAGCACTGGGGAAAGGCAGGCAGAGAATTCCCTGCTAGCACCTTCTCTGTGCCTGGGAAGCAGAAGTGTTCACATTGCTTCGCAAGAATCGCTTTTGTGCAGAAAACACTAACACTTGTTCAGAAGGAAAGAAAGCACAGAGCCCCAGATTTTATGTTGTCCTGGAGAGCTTGCAGAGCACTGGGGAAAGGCAGGCAGAGAATTCCCTGATAGCACCTTCTCTGTGCCTGTTCACATTGCTTCGCAGAATCGCTTTTGTGCAGAAAACAGTAACACTTGTTCAGAAGGAAAGAAAGCACAGAGCCCCAGATTCTATGTTGTCCTGGAGAGCTTGCAGAGCACTGGGGAAAGGCAGGCAGAGAATTCCCTGCTAGCACCTTCTCTGTGCCTGGGAAGCAGAAGTGTTCACATTGCTTCGCAAGAATCGCTTTTGTGCAGAAAACACTAACACTTGTTCAGAAGGAAAGAAAGCACAGAGCCCCAGATTTTATGTTGTCCTGGAGAGCTTGCAGAGCACTGGGGAAAGGCAGGCAGAGAATTCCCTGATAGCACCTTCTCTGTGCCTGTTCACATTGCTTCGCAGAATCGCTTTTGTGCAGAAAACAGTAACACTTGTTCAGAAGGAAAGAAGGCACAGAGCCCCAGATTTTATGTTGTCCTGGAGAGCTTGCAGAGCACTGGGGAAAGGGAGGCAGAGAATTCCCTGATAGCACCTTCTCTGTGCCTGTTCACATTGCTTTGCAGAATCGCTTTTGTGCAGAAAACAGTAACACTTGTTCAGAAGGAAAGAAGGCACAGAGCCCCAGATTTTATGTTGTCCTGGAGAGCTTGCAGAGCACTGGGGAAAGGGAGGCAGAGAATTCCCTGATAGCACCTTCTCTGTGCCTGTTCACATTGCTTCGCAGAATCGCTTTTGTGCAGAAAACAGTAACACTTGTTCAGAAGGAAAGAAAGCACAGAGCCCCAGCTTTTATGTTGTCCTGGAGAGCTTGCAGAGCACTGGGGAAAGGCAGGCAGAGAATTCCCTGCTAGCACCTTCTCTGTGCCTGTTCACATTGCTTTGCAGAATCGCTTTTGTGCAGAAAACAGTAACACTTGTTCAGAACGAAAGAAAGCACAGAGCCCCAGATTCTATGTAGTCCTGGAGAGCTTGCAGAGCACTGGGGAAAGGCAGGCAGAGAAATCCTTGCTAGCACCTTCTCTGTGCCTGGGAAGCAGAAGTGTTCACATTGCTTCGCAGAATCGCTTTTGTGCAGAATACAGTAACACTTGTTCAGAAGGAAAGAAAGCACAGAGCCCCAGATTTTATGTTGTCCTGGAGAGCTTGCAGAGCACTGGGGAAAGGCAGGCAGAGAATTCCTTGCTAGCACATTCTCTGTGCCTGGGAAGCAGAAGTGTTCACATTGCTTCGCAGAATCGCTTTTGTGCAGAAGACAGTAACACTTGTTCAGAAGGAAAGAAAGCACAGAGCCCCAGATTCTATGTTGTCCTGGAGAGCTTGCAGAGCACTGGGGAAAGGCAGGCAGAGAATTCCCTGCTAGCACCTTCTCTGTGCCTGGGAAGCAGAAGTGTTCACATTGCTTCGCAAGAATCGCTTTTGTGCAGAAAACACTAACACTTGTTCAGAAGGAAAGAAAGCACAGAGCCCCAGATTTTATGTTGTCCTGGAGAGCTTGCAGAGCACTGGGGAAAGGCAGGCAGAGAATTCCCTGATAGCACCTTCTCTGTGCCTGTTCACATTGCTTCGCAGAATCGCTTTTGTGCAGAAAACAGTAACACTTGTTCAGAAGGAAAGAAAGCACAGAGCCCCAGATTCTATGCTGTCCTGGAGAGCTTGCAGAGCACTGGGGAAAGGCAGGCAGAGAATTCCCTGCTAGCACCTTCTCTGTGCCTGGGAAGCAGAAGTGTTCACATTGCTTCGCAAGAATCGCTTTTGTGCAGAAAACACTAACACTTGTTCAGAAGGAAAGAAAGCACAGAGCCCCAGATTTTATGTTGTCCTGGAGAGCTTTTAGAGCACTGGGGAAAGGCAGGCAGAGAATTCCTTGCTAGCACCTTCTCTGTGCCTGGGAAGCAGAAGTGTTCACATTGCTTCGCAAGAATCGCTTTTGTGCAGAAAACACTAACACTTGTTCAGAACGAAAGAAAGCACAGAGCCCCAGATTTTATGTTGTCCTGGAGAGCTTGCAGAGCACTGGGGAAAGGCAGGCAGAGAATTCCTTGCTAGCACCTTCTCTGTGCCTGGGAAGCAGAAGTGTTCACATTGCTTCGCAGAATCGCTTTTGTGCAGAAAACAGTAACACTTGTTCAGAAGGAAAGAAAGCACAGAGCCCCAGATTCTATGTTGTCCTGGAGAGCTTGCAGAGCACTGGGGAAAGGCAGGCAGAGAATTCCCTGATAGCACCTTCTCTGTGCCTGTTCACATTGCTTCGCAGAATCGCTTTTGTGCAGAAAACAGTAACACTTGTTCAGAAGGAAAGAAAGCACAGAGCCCCAGATTCTATGTTGTCCTGGAGAGCTTGCAGAGCACTGGGGAAAGGCAGGCAGAGAATTCCCTGATAGCACCTTCTCTGTGCCTGTTCACATTGCTTCGCAGAATCGCTTTTGTGCAGAAAACAGTAACACTTGTTCAGAACGAAAGAAAGCACAGAGCCCCAGATTCTATGTTGTCCTGGAGAGCTTGCAGAGCACTGGGGAAAGGCAGGCAGAGAATTCCCTGCTAGGACCTTCTCTGTGCCTGGGAAGCAGAAGTGTTCACATTGCTTCGCAGAATCGCTTTTGTGCAGAAAACACTAACACTTGTTCAGAAGGAAAGAAAGCACAGAGCCCCAGATTTTATGTTGTCCTGGAGAGCTTGCAGAGCACTGGGGAAAGGCAGGCAGAGAATTCCCTGCTAGCACCTTCTCTGTGCCTGTTCACATTGCTTCGCAGAATCGCTTTTGTGCAGAAAACAGTAACACTTGTTCAGAACGAAAGAAAGCACAGAGCCCCAGATTCTATGTTGTCCTGGAGAGCTTGCAGAGCACTGGGGAAAGGCAGGCAGAGAATTTCCTGCTAGCACCTTCTCTGTGCCTGGGAAGCAGAAGTGTTCACATTGCTTCGCAAGAATCGCTTTCGTGCAGATAACATTAACACTTGTTCAGAAGGAAAGAAAGCACAGAGCCCCAGATTCTATGTTGTCCTGGAGAGCTTGCAGAGCACTGGGGAAAGGCAGGCAGAGAATTCCCTGCTAGCACCTTCTCTGTGCCTGTTCACATTGCTTCGCAGAATCGCTTTTGTGCAGAAAACAGTAACACTTGTTCAGAAGGAAAGAAAGCACAGAGCCCCAGATTCTCTGTTGTCCTGGAGAGCTTGCAGAGCACTGGGGAAAGGCAGGCAGAGAATTCCCTGCTAGCACCTTCTCTGTGCCTGGGAAGCAGAAGTGTTCACATTGCTTCGCAAGAATCGCTTTTGTGCAGAAAACACTAACACTTGTTCAGAAGGAAAGAAAGCACAGAGCCCCACATTTTATGTTGTCCTGGAGAGCTTGCAGAGCACTGGGGAAAGGCAGGCAGAGAATTCCCTGCTAGCACCTTCTCTGTGCCTGTTCACATTGCTTCGCAGAATCGCTTTTGTGCAGAAAACAGTAACACTTGTTCAGAAGGAAAGAAAGCACAGAGCCCCAGATTTTATGTTGTCCTGGAGAGCTTGCAGAGCACTGGGGAAAGGCAGGCAGAGAATTCCCTGATAGCACCTTCTCTGTGCCTGTTCACATTGCTTTGCAGAATCGCTTTTGTGCAGAAAACAGTAACACTTGTTCAGAACGAAAGAAAGCACAGAGCCCCAGATTCTATGTAGTCCTGGAGAGCTTGCAGAGCACTGGGGAAAGGCAGGCAGAGAATTCCTTGCTAGCACATTCTCTGTGCCTGGGAAGCAGAAGTGTTCACATTGCTTCGCAGAATCGCTTTTGTGCAGAAAACAGTAACACTTGTTCAGAAGGAAAGAAAGCACAGAGCCCCAGATTTTATGTTGTCCTGGAGAGCTTGCAGAGCACTGGGGAAAGGCAGGCAGAGAAATCCTTGCTAGCACCTTCTCTGTGCCTGGGAAGCAGAAGTGTTCACATTGCTTCGCAGAATCGCTTTTGTGCAGAAGACAGTAACACTTGTTCAGAAGGAAAGAAAGCACAGAGCCCCAGATTCTATGTTGTCCTGGAGAGCTTGCAGAGCACTGGGGAAAGGCAGGCAGAGAATTCCCTGCTAGCACCTTCTCTGTGCCTGGGAAGCAGAAGTGTTCACATTGCTTCGCAAGAATCGCTTTTGTGCAGAAAACACTAACACTTGTTCAGAAGGAAAGAAAGCACAGAGCCCCAGATTTTATGTTGTCCTGGAGAGCTTGCAGAGCACTGGGGAAAGGCAGGCAGAGAATTCCCTGATAGCACCTTCTCTGTGCCTGTTCACATTGCTTCGCAGAATCGCTTTTGTGCAGAAAACAGTAACACTTGTTCAGAAGGAAAGAAAGCACAGAGCCCCAGATTCTATGTTGTCCTGGAGAGCTTGCAGAGCACTGGGGAAAGGCAGGCAGAGAATTCCCTGCTAGCACCTTCTCTGTGCCTGGGAAGCAGAAGTGTTCACATTGCTTCGCAAGAATCGCTTTTGTGCAGAAAACACTAACACTTGTTCAGAAGGAAAGAAAGCACAGAGCCCCAGATTTTATGTTGTCCTGGAGAGCTTGCAGAGCACTGGGGAAAGGCAGGCAGAGAATTCCCTGATAGCACCTTCTCTGTGCCTGTTCACATTGCTTCGCAGAATCGCTTTTGTGCAGAAAACAGTAACACTTGTTCAGAAGGAAAGAAGGCACAGAGCCCCAGATTTTATGTTGTCCTGGAGAGCTTGCAGAGCACTGGGGAAAGGGAGGCAGAGAATTCCCTGATAGCACCTTCTCTGTGCCTGTTCACATTGCTTTGCAGAATCGCTTTTGTGCAGAAAACAGTAACACTTGTTCAGAAGGAAAGAAGGCACAGAGCCCCAGATTTTATGTTGTCCTGGAGAGCTTGCAGAGCACTGGGGAAAGGGAGGCAGAGAATTCCCTGATAGCACCTTCTCTGTGCCTGTTCACATTGCTTCGCAGAATCGCTTTTGTGCAGAAAACAGTAACACTTGTTCAGAAGGAAAGAAAGCACAGAGCCCCAGCTTTTATGTTGTCCTGGAGAGCTTGCAGAGCACTGGGGAAAGGCAGGCAGAGAATTCCCTGCTAGCACCTTCTCTGTGCCTGTTCACATTGCTTTGCAGAATCGCTTTTGTGCAGAAAACAGTAACACTTGTTCAGAACGAAAGAAAGCACAGAGCCCCAGATTCTATGTAGTCCTGGAGAGCTTGCAGAGCACTGGGGAAAGGCAGGCAGAGAAATCCTTGCTAGCACCTTCTCTGTGCCTGGGAAGCAGAAGTGTTCACATTGCTTCGCAGAATCGCTTTTGTGCAGAATACAGTAACACTTGTTCAGAAGGAAAGAAAGCACAGAGCCCCAGATTTTATGTTGTCCTGGAGAGCTTGCAGAGCACTGGGGAAAGGCAGGCAGAGAATTCCTTGCTAGCACATTCTCTGTGCCTGGGAAGCAGAAGTGTTCACATTGCTTCGCAGAATCGCTTTTGTGCAGAAGACAGTAACACTTGTTCAGAAGGAAAGAAAGCACAGAGCCCCAGATTCTATGTTGTCCTGGAGAGCTTGCAGAGCACTGGGGAAAGGCAGGCAGAGAATTCCCTGCTAGCACCTTCTCTGTGCCTGGGAAGCAGAAGTGTTCACATTGCTTCGCAAGAATCGCTTTTGTGCAGAAAACACTAACACTTGTTCAGAAGGAAAGAAAGCACAGAGCCCCAGATTTTATGTTGTCCTGGAGAGCTTGCAGAGCACTGGGGAAAGGCAGGCAGAGAATTCCCTGATAGCACCTTCTCTGTGCCTGTTCACATTGCTTCGCAGAATCGCTTTTGTGCAGAAAACAGTAACACTTGTTCAGAAGGAAAGAAAGCACAGAGCCCCAGATTCTATGCTGTCCTGGAGAGCTTGCAGAGCACTGGGGAAAGGCAGGCAGAGAATTCCCTGCTAGCACCTTCTCTGTGCCTGGGAAGCAGAAGTGTTCACATTGCTTCGCAAGAATCGCTTTTGTGCAGAAAACACTAACACTTGTTCAGAAGGAAAGAAAGCACAGAGCCCCAGATTTTATGTTGTCCTGGAGAGCTTTTAGAGCACTGGGGAAAGGCAGGCAGAGAATTCCTTGCTAGCACCTTCTCTGTGCCTGGGAAGCAGAAGTGTTCACATTGCTTCGCAAGAATCGCTTTTGTGCAGAAAACACTAACACTTGTTCAGAACGAAAGAAAGCACAGAGCCCCAGATTTTATGTTGTCCTGGAGAGCTTGCAGAGCACTGGGGAAAGGCAGGCAGAGAATTCCTTGCTAGCACCTTCTCTGTGCCTGGGAAGCAGAAGTGTTCACATTGCTTCGCAGAATCGCTTTTGTGCAGAAAACAGTAACACTTGTTCAGAAGGAAAGAAAGCACAGAGCCCCAGATTCTATGTTGTCCTGGAGAGCTTGCAGAGCACTGGGGAAAGGCAGGCAGAGAATTCCCTGATAGCACCTTCTCTGTGCCTGTTCACATTGCTTCGCAGAATCGCTTTTGTGCAGAAAACAGTAACACTTGTTCAGAAGGAAAGAAAGCACAGAGCCCCAGATTCTATGTTGTCCTGGAGAGCTTGCAGAGCACTGGGGAAAGGCAGGCAGAGAATTCCCTGCTAGCACCTTCTCTGTGCCTGGGAAGCAGAAGTGTTCACATTGCTTCGCAAGAATCGCTTTTGTGCAGAAAACACTAACACTTGTTCAGAAGGAAAGAAAGCACAGAGCCCCAGATTTTATGTTGTCCTGGAGAGCTTGCAGAGCACTGGGGAAAGGCAGGCAGAGAATTCCTTGCTAGCACCTTCTCTGTGCCTGTTCACATTGCTTCGCAGAATCGCTTTTGTGCAGAAAACAGTAACACTTGTTCAGAACGAAAGAAAGCACAGAGCCCCAGATTCTATGTTGTCCTGGAGAGCTTGCAGAGCACTGGGGAAAGGCAGGCAGAGAATTCCCTGCTAGCACCTTCTCTGTGCCTGGGAAGCAGAAGTGTTCACATTGCTTCGCAAGAATCGCTTTTGTGCAGAAAACACTAACACTTGTTCAGAAGGAAAGAAAGCACAGAGCCCCAGATTTTATGTTGTCCTGGAGAGCTTGCAGAGCACTGGGGAAAGGCAGGCAGAGAATTCCTTGCTAGCACCTTCTCTGTGCCTGGGAAGCAGAAGTGTTCACATTGCTTCGCAGAATCGCTTTTGTGCAGAAAACAGTAACACTTGTTCAGAAGGAAAGAAAGCACAGAGCCCCAGATTCTATGTTGTCCTGGAGAGCTTGCAGAGCACTGGGGAAAGGCAGGCAGAGAATTCCCTGATAGCACCTTCTCTGTGCCTGTTCACATTGCTTCGCAAGAATCGCTTTTGTGCAGAAAACACTAACACTTGTTCAGAAGGAAAGAAAGCACAGAGCCCCAGATTTTATGTTGTCCTGGAGAGCTTGCAGAGCACTGGGGAAAGGCAGGCAGAGAATTCCTTGCTAGCACCTTCTCTGTCCCTGGGAAGCAGAAGTGTTCACATTGCTTCGCAAGAATCGCTTTTGTGCAGAAAACACTAACACTTGTTCAGAAGGAAAGAAAGCACAGAGCCCCAGATTCTATGTTGTCCTGGAGAGCTTGCAGAGCACTGGGGAAAGGCAGGCAGAGAATTCCCTGATAGCACCTTCTCTGTGCATGGGAAGCACAAGTGTCCACATTGCTTCGCAAGAATCGCTTTTGTGCAGAAAACACTAACACTTGTTCAGAAGGAAAGAAAGCACAGAGCCCCAGATTTTATGTTGTCCTGGAGAGCTTGCAGAGCACTGGGGAAAGGCAGGCAGAGAATTCCCTGATAGCACCTTCTCTGTGCCTGTTCACATTGCTTCGCAGAATCGCTTTTGTGCAGAAAACAGTAACACTTGTTCAGAAGGAAAGAAAGCACAGAGCCCCAGATTCTATGTTGTCCTGGAGAGCTTGCAGAGCACTGGGGAAAGGCAGGCAGAGAATTCCCTGCTAGCACCTTCTCTGTGCCTGGGAAGCAGAAGTGTTCACATTGCTTCGCAAGAATCGCTTTTGTGCAGAAAACACTAACACTTGTTCAGAAGGAAAGAAAGCACAGAGCCCCAGATTTTATGTTGTCCTGGAGAGCTTGCAGAGCACTGGGGAAAGGCAGGCAGAGAATTCCCTGATAGCACCTTCTCTGTGCCTGTTCACATTGCTTCGCAGAATCGCTTTTGTGCAGAAAACAGTAACACTTGTTCAGAAGGAAAGAAAGCACAGAGCCCCAGATTTTATGTTGTCCTGGAGAGCTTGCAGAGCACTGGGGAAAGGCAGGCAGAGAATTCCCTGCTAGCACCTTCTCTGTGCCTGGGAAGCAGAAGTGTTCACATTGCTTCGCAAGAATCGCTTTTGTGCAGAAAACACTAACACTTGTTCAGAAGGAAAGAAAGCACAGAGCCCCAGATTTTATGTTGTCCTGGAGAGCTTGCAGAGCACTGGGGAAAGGCAGGCAGAGAATTCCTTGCTAGCACCTTCTCTGTGCCTGGGAAGCAGAAGTGTTCACATTGCTTCGCAGAATCGCTTTTGTGCAGAAAACAGTAACACTTGTTCAGAAGGAAAGAAAGCACAGAGCCCCAGATTTTATGTTGTCCTGGAGAGCTTGCAGAGCACTGGGGAAAGGCAGGCAGAGAATTCCCTGATAGCACCTTCTCTGTGCCTGGGAAGCAGAAGTGTTCACATTGCTTCGCAAGAATCGCTTTTGTGCAGAAAACACTAACACTTGTTCAGAAGGAAAGAAAGCACAGAGCCCCAGATTTTATGTTGTCCTGGAGAGCTTGCAGAGCACTGGGGAAAGGCAGGCAGAGAAATCCTTGCTAGCACCTTCTCTGTGCCTGGGAAGCAGAAGTGTTCACATTGCTTCGCAGAATCGCTTTTGTGCAGAAAACAGTAACACTTGTTCAGAAGGAAAGAAAGCACAGAGCCCCAGATTCTATGTTGTCCTGGAGAGCTTGCAGAGCACTGGGGAAAGGCAGGCAGAGAATTCCCTGCTAGCACCTTCTCTGTGCCTGGGAAGCAGAAGTGTTCACATTGCTTCGCAAGAATCGCTTTTGTGCAGAAAACACTAACACTTGTTCAGAAGGAAAGAAAGCACAGAGCCCCAGATTTTATGTTGTCCTGGAGAGCTTGCAGAGCACTGGGGAAAGGCAGGCAGAGAATTCCCTGATAGCACCTTCTCTGTGCCTGTTCACATTGCTTCGCAGAATCGCTTTTGTGCAGAAAACAGTAACACTTGTTCAGAACGAAAGAAAGCACAGAGCCCCAGATTCTATGTTGTCCTGGAGAGCTTGCAGAGCACTGGGGAAAGGCAGGCAGAGAATTCCCTGCTAGGACCTTCTCTGTGCCTGGGAAGCAGAAGTGTTCACATTGCTTCGCAGAATCGCTTTTGTGCAGAAAACAGTAACACTTGTTCAGAAGGAAAGAAAGCACAGAGCCCCAGATTTTATGTTGTCCTGGAGAGCTTGCAGAGCACTGGGGAAAGGCAGGCAGAGAATTCCCTGCTAGCACCTTCTCTGTGCCTGTTCACATTGCTTCGCAGAATCGCTTTTGTGCAGAAAACAGTAACACTTGTTCAGAAGGAAAGAAAGCACAGAGCCCCAGATTCTATGTTGTCCTGGAGAGCTTGCAGAGCACTGGGGAAAGGCAGGCAGAGAATTTCCTGCTAGCACCTTCTCTGTGCCTGGGAAGCAGAAGTGTTCACATTGCTTCGCAAGAATCGCTTTCGTGCAGATAACATTAACACTTGTTCAGAAGGAAAGAAAGCACAGAGCCCCAGATTCTATGTTGTCCTGGAGAGCTTGCAGAGCACTGGGGAAAGGCAGGCAGAGAATTCCCTGCTAGCACCTTCTCTGTGCCTGTTCACATTGCTTCGCAGAATCGCTTTTGTGCAGAAAACAGTAACACTTGTTCAGAAGGAAAGAAAGCACAGAGCCCCAGATTCTATGTTGTCCTGGAGAGCTTGCAGAGCACTGGGGAAAGGCAGGCAGAGAATTTCCTGCTAGCACCTTCTCTGTGCCTGGGAAGCAGAAGTGTTCACATTGCTTCGCAAGAATCGCTTTCGTGCAGATAACATTAACACTTGTTCAGAAGGAAAGAAAGCACAGAGCCCCAGATTTTATGTTGTCCTGGAGAGCTTGCAGAGCACTGGGGAAAGGCAGGCAGAGAATTCCCTGCTAGCACCTTCTCTGTGCCTGTTCACATTGCTTCGCAGAATCGCTTTTGTGCAGAAAACAGTAACACTTGTTCAGAAGGAAAGAAAGCACAGAGCCCCAGATTCTATGTTGTCCTGGAGAGCTTGCAGAGCACTGGGGAAAGGCAGGCAGAGAATTCCCTGCTAGCACCTTCTCTGTGCCTGGGAAGCAGAAGTGTTCACATTGCTTCGCAAGAATCGCTTTTGTGCAGAAAACACTAACACTTGTTCAGAAGGAAAGAAAGCACAGAGCCCCAGATTTTATGTTGTCCTGGAGAGCTTGCAGAGCACTGGGGAAAGGGAGGCAGAGAATTCCCTGATAGCACCTTCTCTGTGCCTGTTCACATTGCTTCGCAGAATCGCTTTTGTGCAGAAAACAGTAACACTTGTTCAGAAGGAAAGAAAGCACAGAGCCCCAGCTTTTATGTTGTCCTGGAGAGCTTGCAGAGCACTGGGGAAAGGCAGGCAGAGAATTCCCTGCTAGCACCTTCTCTGTGCCTGTTGACATTGCTTTGCAGAATCGCTTTTGTGCAGAAAACAGTAACACTTGTTCAGAACGAAAGAAAGCACAGAGCCCCAGATTCTATGTAGTCCTGGAGAGCTTGCAGAGCACTGGGGAAAGGCAGGCAGAGAAATCCTTGCTAGCACCTTCTCTGTGCCTGGGAAGCAGAAGTGTTCACATTGCTTCGCAGAATCGCTTTTGTGCAGAATACAGTAACACTTGTTCAGAAGGAAAGAAAGCACAGAGCCCCAGATTTTATGTTGTCCTGGAGAGCTTGCAGAGCACTGGGGAAAGGCAGGCAGAGAATTCCTTGCTAGCACATTCTCTGTGCCTGGGAAGCAGAAGTGTTCACATTGCTTCGCAGAATCGCTTTTGTGCAGAAGACAGTAACACTTGTTCAGAAGGAAAGAAAGCACAGAGCCCCAGATTCTATGTTGTCCTGGAGAGCTTGCAGAGCACTGGGGAAAGGCAGGCAGAGAATTCCCTGCTAGCACCTTCTCTGTGCCTGGGAAGCAGAAGTGTTCACATTGCTTCGCAAGAATCGCTTTTGTGCAGAAAACACTAACACTTGTTCAGAAGGAAAGAAAGCACAGAGCCCCAGATTTTATGTTGTCCTGGAGAGCTTGCAGAGCACTGGGGAAAGGCAGGCAGAGAATTCCCTGATAGCACCTTCTCTGTGCCTGTTCACATTGCTTCGCAGAATCGCTTTTGTGCAGAAAACAGTAACACTTGTTCAGAAGGAAAGAAAGCACAGAGCCCCAGATTCTATGTTGTCCTGGAGAGCTTGCAGAGCACTGGGGAAAGGCAGGCAGAGAATTCCCTGCTAGCACCTTCTCTGTGCCTGGGAAGCAGAAGTGTTCACATTGCTTCGCAAGAATCGCTTTTGTGCAGAAAACACTAACACTTGTTCAGAAGGAAAGAAAGCACAGAGCCCCAGATTTTATGTTGTCCTGGAGAGCTTTTAGAGCACTGGGGAAAGGCAGGCAGAGAATTCCTTGCTAGCACCTTCTCTGTGCCTGGGAAGCAGAAGTGTTCACATTGCTTCGCAAGAATCGCTTTTGTGCAGAAAACACTAACACTTGTTCAGAACGAAAGAAAGCACAGAGCCCCAGATTTTATGTTGTCCTGGAGAGCTTGCAGAGCACTGGGGAAAGGCAGGCAGAGAATTCCTTGCTAGCACCTTCTCTGTGCCTGGGAAGCAGAAGTGTTCACATTGCTTCGCAGAATCGCTTTTGTGCAGAAAACAGTAACACTTGTTCAGAAGGAAAGAAAGCACAGAGCCCCAGATTCTATGTTGTCCTGGAGAGCTTGCAGAGCACTGGGGAAAGGCAGGCAGAGAATTCCCTGATAGCACCTTCTCTGTGCCTGTTCACATTGCTTCGCAGAATCGCTTTTGTGCAGAAAACAGTAACACTTGTTCAGAAGGAAAGAAAGCACAGAGCCCCAGATTCTATGTTGTCCTGGAGAGCTTGCAGAGCACTGGGGAAAGGCAGGCAGAGAATTCCCTGCTAGCACCTTCTCTGTGCCTGGGAAGCAGAAGTGTTCACATTGCTTCGCAAGAATCGCTTTTGTGCAGAAAACACTAACACTTGTTCAGAAGGAAAGAAAGCACAGAGCCCCAGATTTTATGTTGTCCTGGAGAGCTTGCAGAGCACTGGGGAAAGGCAGGCAGAGAATTCCTTGCTAGCACCTTCTCTGTGCCTGTTCACATTGCTTCGCAGAATCGCTTTTGTGCAGAAAACAGTAACACTTGTTCAGAACGAAAGAAAGCACAGAGCCCCAGATTCTATGTTGTCCTGGAGAGCTTGCAGAGCACTGGGGAAAGGCAGGCAGAGAATTCCCTGCTAGCACCTTCTCTGTGCCTGGGAAGCAGAAGTGTTCACATTGCTTCGCAAGAATCGCTTTTGTGCAGAAAACACTAACACTTGTTCAGAAGGAAAGAAAGCACAGAGCCCCAGATTTTATGTTGTCCTGGAGAGCTTGCAGAGCACTGGGGAAAGGCAGGCAGAGAATTCCTTGCTAGCACCTTCTCTGTGCCTGGGAAGCAGAAGTGTTCACATTGCTTCGCAGAATCGCTTTTGTGCAGAAAACAGTAACACTTGTTCAGAAGGAAAGAAAGCACAGAGCCCCAGATTCTATGTTGTCCTGGAGAGCTTGCAGAGCACTGGGGAAAGGCAGGCAGAGAATTCCCTGATAGCACCTTCTCTGTGCCTGTTCACATTGCTTCGCAAGAATCGCTTTTGTGCAGAAAACACTAACACTTGTTCAGAAGGAAAGAAAGCACAGAGCCCCAGATTTTATGTTGTCCTGGAGAGCTTGCAGAGCACTGGGGAAAGGCAGGCAGAGAATTCCTTGCTAGCACCTTCTCTGTCCCTGGGAAGCAGAAGTGTTCACATTGCTTCGCAAGAATCGCTTTTGTGCAGAAAACACTAACACTTGTTCAGAAGGAAAGAAAGCACAGAGCCCCAGATTCTATGTTGTCCTGGAGAGCTTGCAGAGCACTGGGGAAAGGCAGGCAGAGAATTCCCTGATAGCACCTTCTCTGTGCATGGGAAGCACAAGTGTCCACATTGCTTCGCAAGAATCGCTTTTGTGCAGAAAACACTAACACTTGTTCAGAAGGAAAGAAAGCACAGAGCCCCAGATTTTATGTTGTCCTGGAGAGCTTGCAGAGCACTGGGGAAAGGCAGGCAGAGAATTCCCTGATAGCACCTTCTCTGTGCCTGTTCACATTGCTTCGCAGAATCGCTTTTGTGCAGAAAACAGTAACACTTGTTCAGAAGGAAAGAAAGCACAGAGCCCCAGATTCTATGTTGTCCTGGAGAGCTTGCAGAGCACTGGGGAAAGGCAGGCAGAGAATTCCCTGCTAGCACCTTCTCTGTGCCTGGGAAGCAGAAGTGTTCACATTGCTTCGCAAGAATCGCTTTTGTGCAGAAAACACTAACACTTGTTCAGAAGGAAAGAAAGCACAGAGCCCCAGATTTTATGTTGTCCTGGAGAGCTTGCAGAGCACTGGGGAAAGGCAGGCAGAGAATTCCCTGATAGCACCTTCTCTGTGCCTGTTCACATTGCTTCGCAGAATCGCTTTTGTGCAGAAAACAGTAACACTTGTTCAGAAGGAAAGAAAGCACAGAGCCCCAGATTTTATGTTGTCCTGGAGAGCTTGCAGAGCACTGGGGAAAGGCAGGCAGAGAATTCCCTGCTAGCACCTTCTCTGTGCCTGGGAAGCAGAAGTGTTCACATTGCTTCGCAAGAATCGCTTTTGTGCAGAAAACACTAACACTTGTTCAGAAGGAAAGAAAGCACAGAGCCCCAGATTTTATGTTGTCCTGGAGAGCTTGCAGAGCACTGGGGAAAGGCAGGCAGAGAATTCCTTGCTAGCACCTTCTCTGTGCCTGGGAAGCAGAAGTGTTCACATTGCTTCGCAGAATCGCTTTTGTGCAGAAAACAGTAACACTTGTTCAGAAGGAAAGAAAGCACAGAGCCCCAGATTTTATGTTGTCCTGGAGAGCTTGCAGAGCACTGGGGAAAGGCAGGCAGAGAATTCCCTGATAGCACCTTCTCTGTGCCTGGGAAGCAGAAGTGTTCACATTGCTTCGCAAGAATCGCTTTTGTGCAGAAAACACTAACACTTGTTCAGAAGGAAAGAAAGCACAGAGCCCCAGATTTTATGTTGTCCTGGAGAGCTTGCAGAGCACTGGGGAAAGGCAGGCAGAGAAATCCTTGCTAGCACCTTCTCTGTGCCTGGGAAGCAGAAGTGTTCACATTGCTTCGCAGAATCGCTTTTGTGCAGAAAACAGTAACACTTGTTCAGAAGGAAAGAAAGCACAGAGCCCCAGATTCTATGTTGTCCTGGAGAGCTTGCAGAGCACTGGGGAAAGGCAGGCAGAGAATTCCCTGCTAGCACCTTCTCTGTGCCTGGGAAGCAGAAGTGTTCACATTGCTTCGCAAGAATCGCTTTTGTGCAGAAAACACTAACACTTGTTCAGAAGGAAAGAAAGCACAGAGCCCCAGATTTTATGTTGTCCTGGAGAGCTTGCAGAGCACTGGGGAAAGGCAGGCAGAGAATTCCCTGATAGCACCTTCTCTGTGCCTGTTCACATTGCTTCGCAGAATCGCTTTTGTGCAGAAAACAGTAACACTTGTTCAGAACGAAAGAAAGCACAGAGCCCCAGATTCTATGTTGTCCTGGAGAGCTTGCAGAGCACTGGGGAAAGGCAGGCAGAGAATTCCCTGCTAGGACCTTCTCTGTGCCTGGGAAGCAGAAGTGTTCACATTGCTTCGCAGAATCGCTTTTGTGCAGAAAACAGTAACACTTGTTCAGAAGGAAAGAAAGCACAGAGCCCCAGATTTTATGTTGTCCTGGAGAGCTTGCAGAGCACTGGGGAAAGGCAGGCAGAGAATTCCCTGCTAGCACCTTCTCTGTGCCTGTTCACATTGCTTCGCAGAATCGCTTTTGTGCAGAAAACAGTAACACTTGTTCAGAAGGAAAGAAAGCACAGAGCCCCAGATTCTATGTTGTCCTGGAGAGCTTGCAGAGCACTGGGGAAAGGCAGGCAGAGAATTTCCTGCTAGCACCTTCTCTGTGCCTGGGAAGCAGAAGTGTTCACATTGCTTCGCAAGAATCGCTTTCGTGCAGATAACATTAACACTTGTTCAGAAGGAAAGAAAGCACAGAGCCCCAGATTCTATGTTGTCCTGGAGAGCTTGCAGAGCACTGGGGAAAGGCAGGCAGAGAATTCCCTGCTAGCACCTTCTCTGTGCCTGTTCACATTGCTTCGCAGAATCGCTTTTGTGCAGAAAACAGTAACACTTGTTCAGAAGGAAAGAAAGCACAGAGCCCCAGATTCTATGTTGTCCTGGAGAGCTTGCAGAGCACTGGGGAAAGGCAGGCAGAGAATTTCCTGCTAGCACCTTCTCTGTGCCTGGGAAGCAGAAGTGTTCACATTGCTTCGCAAGAATCGCTTTCGTGCAGATAACATTAACACTTGTTCAGAAGGAAAGAAAGCACAGAGCCCCAGATTTTATGTTGTCCTGGAGAGCTTGCAGAGCACTGGGGAAAGGCAGGCAGAGAATTCCCTGCTAGCACCTTCTCTGTGCCTGTTCACATTGCTTCGCAGAATCGCTTTTGTGCAGAAAACAGTAACACTTGTTCAGAAGGAAAGAAAGCACAGAGCCCCAGATTCTATGTTGTCCTGGAGAGCTTGCAGAGCACTGGGGAAAGGCAGGCAGAGAATTCCCTGCTAGCACCTTCTCTGTGCCTGGGAAGCAGAAGTGTTCACATTGCTTCGCAAGAATCGCTTTTGTGCAGAAAACACTAACACTTGTTCAGAAGGAAAGAAAGCACAGAGCCCCAGATTTTATGTTGTCCTGGAGAGCTTGCAGAGCACTGGGGAAAGGCAGGCAGAGAATTCCCTGATAGCACCTTCTCTGTGCCTGTTCACATTGCTTTGCAGAATCGCTTTTGTGCAGAAAACAGTAACACTTGTTCAGAACGAAAGAAAGCACAGAGCCCCAGATTCTATGTAGTCCTGGAGAGCTTGCAGAGCACTGGGGAAAGGCAGGCAGAGAATTCCCTGATAGCACCTTCTCTGTGCCTGGGAAGCAGAAGTGTTCACATTGCTTCGCAGAATCGCTTTTGTGCAGAAAACAGTAACACTTGTTCAGAAGGAAAGAAAGCACAGAGCCCCAGATTTTATGTTGTCCTGGAGAGCTTGCAGAGCACTGGGGAAAGGCAGGCAGAGAAATCCTTGCTAGCACCTTCTCTGTGCCTGGGAAGCAGAAGTGTTCACATTGCTTCGCAGAATCGCTTTTGTGCAGAAAACAGTAACACTTGTTCAGAAGGAAAGAAAGCACAGAGCCCCAGATTTTATGTTGTCCTGGAGAGCTTGCAGAGCACTGGGGAAAGGCAGGCAGAGAATTCCCTGATAGCACCTTCTCTGTGCCTGTTCACATTGCTTCGCAGAATCGCTTTTGTGCAGAAAACAGTAACACTTGTTCAGAAGGAAAGAAAGCACAGAGCCCCAGATTTTATGTTGTCCTGGAGAGCTTGCAGAGCACTGGGGAAAGGCAGGCAGAGAATTCCCTGATAGCACCTTCTCTGTGCCTGTTCACATTGCTTCGCAGAATCGCTTTTGTGCAGAAAACAGTAACACTTGTTCAGAAGGAAAGAAAGCACAGAGCCCCAGATTCTATGTTGTCCTGGAGAGCTTGCAGAGCACTGGGGAAAGGCAGGAAGAGAATTCCTTGCTAGCACCTTCTCTGTGCCTGGGAAGCAGAAGTGTTCACATTGCTTCACAAGAATCGCTTTCGTGCAGAAAACATTAACACTTGTTCAGAAGGAAAGAAAGCACAGAGCCCCAGATTCTATGTTGTCCTGGAGAGCTTGCAGAGCACTGGGGAAAGGCAGGCAGAGAATTCCCTGATAGCACCTTCTCTGTGCCTGTTCACATTGCTTTGCAGAATCGCTTTTGTGCAGAAAACAGTAACACTTGTTCAGAAGGAAAGAAGGCACAGAGCCCCAGATTTTATGTTGTCCTGGAGAGCTTGCAGAGCACTGGGGAAAGGGAGGCAGAGAATTCCCTGATAGCACCTTCTCTGTGCCTGTTCACATTGCTTCGCAGAATCGCTTTTGTGCAGAAAACAGTAACACTTGTTCAGAAGGAAAGAAAGCACAGAGCCCCAGCTTTTATGTTGTCCTGGAGAGCTTGCAGAGCACTGGGGAAAGGCAGGCAGAGAATTCCCTGCTAGCACCTTCTCTGTGCCTGTTCACATTGCTTTGCAGAATCGCTTTTGTGCAGAAAACAGTAACACTTGTTCAGAACGAAAGAAAGCACAGAGCCCCAGATTCTATGTAGTCCTGGAGAGCTTGCAGAGCACTGGGGAAAGGCAGGCAGAGAAATCCTTGCTAGCACCTTCTCTGTGCCTGGGAAGCAGAAGTGTTCACATTGCTTCGCAGAATCGCTTTTGTGCAGAAAACAGTAACACTTGTTCAGAAGGAAAGAAAGCACAGAGCCCCAGATTTTATGTTGTCCTGGAGAGCTTGCAGAGCACTGGGGAAAGGCAGGCAGAGAATTCCTTGCTAGCACATTCTCTGTGCCTGGGAAGCAGAAGTGTTCACATTGCTTCGCAGAATCGCTTTTGTGCAGAAGACAGTAACACTTGTTCAGAAGGAAAGAAAGCACAGAGCCCCAGATTCTATGTTGTCCTGGAGAGCTTGCAGAGCACTGGGGAAAGGCAGGCAGAGAATTTCCTGCTAGCACCTTCTCTGTGCCTGGGAAGCAGAAGTGTTCACATTGCTTCGCAAGAATCGCTTTCGTGCAGATAACATTAACACTTGTTCAGAAGGAAAGAAAGCACAGAGCCCCAGATTTTATGTTGTCCTGGAGAGCTTGCAGAGCACTGGGGAAAGGCAGGCAGAGAATTCCCTGCTAGCACCTTCTCTGTGCCTGTTCACATTGCTTCGCAGAATCGCTTTTGTGCAGAAAACAGTAACACTTGTTCAGAAGGAAAGAAAGCACAGAGCCCCAGATTCTATGTTGTCCTGGAGAGCTTGCAGAGCACTGGGGAAAGGCAGGCAGAGAATTCCCTGCTAGCACCTTCTCTGTGCCTGGGAAGCAGAAGTGTTCACATTGCTTCGCAAGAATCGCTTTTGTGCAGAAAACACTAACACTTGTTCAGAAGGAAAGAAAGCACAGAGCCCCAGATTTTATGTTGTCCTGGAGAGCTTGCAGAGCACTGGGGAAAGGCAGGCAGAGAATTCCCTGATAGCACCTTCTCTGTGCCTGTTCACATTGCTTTGCAGAATCGCTTTTGTGCAGAAAACAGTAACACTTGTTCAGAACGAAAGAAAGCACAGAGCCCCAGATTCTATGTAGTCCTGGAGAGCTTGCAGAGCACTGGGGAAAGGCAGGCAGAGAATTCCCTGCTAGCACCTTCTCTGTGCCTGGGAAGCAGAAGTGTTCACATTGCTTCGCAGAATCGCTTTTGTGCAGAAAACAGTAACACTTGTTCAGAAGGAAAGAAAGCACAGAGCCCCAGATTTTATGTTGTCCTGGAGAGCTTGCAGAGCACTGGGGAAAGGCAGGCAGAGAAATCCTTGCTAGCACCTTCTCTGTGCCTGGGAAGCAGAAGTGTTCACATTGCTTTGCAGAATCGCTTTTGTGCAGAAAACACTAACACTTGTTCAGAAGGAAAGAAAGCACAGAGCCCCAGATTTTATGTTGTCCTGGAGAGCTTGCAGAGCACTGGGGAAAGGCAGGCAGAGAATTCCCTGATAGCACCTTCTCTGTGCCTGTTCACATTGCTTCGCAGAATCGCTTTTGTGCAGAAAACAGTAACACTTGTTCAGAAGGAAAGAAAGCACAGAGCCCCAGATTTTATGTTGTCCTGGAGAGCTTGCAGAGCACTGGGGAAAGGCAGGCAGAGAATTCCCTGCTAGCACCTTCTCTGTGCCTGTTCACATTGCTTCGCAGAATCGCTTTTGTGCAGAAAACAGTAACACTTGTTCAGAAGGAAAGAAAGCACAGAGCCCCAGATTCTATGTTGTCCTGGAGAGCTTGCAGAGCACTGGGGAAAGGCAGGAAGAGAATTCCTTGCTAGCACCTTCTCTGTGCCTGGGAAGCAGAAGTGTTCACATTGCTTTGCAGAATCGCTTTTGTGCAGAAAACACTAACACTTGTTCAGAAGGAAAGAAAGCACAGAGCCCCAGATTTTATGTTGTCCTGGAGAGCTTGCAGAGCACTGGGGAAAGGCAGGCAGAGAATTCCCTGATAGCACCTTCTCTGTGCCTGTTCACATTGCTTCGCAGAATCGCTTTTGTGCAGAAAACAGTAACACTTGTTCAGAACGAAAGAAAGCACAGAGCCCCAGATTCTATGTTGTCCTGGAGAGCTTGCAGAGCACTGGGGAAAGGCAGGCAGAGAATTCCCTGCTAGGACCTTCTCTGTGCCTGGGAAGCAGAAGTGTTCACATTGCTTCGCAGAATCGCTTTTGTGCAGAAAACACTAACACTTGTTCAGAAGGAAAGAAAGCACAGAGCCCCAGATTTTATGTTGTCCTGGAGAGCTTGCAGAGCACTGGGGAAAGGCAGGCAGAGAATTCCCTGCTAGCACCTTCTCTGTGCCTGTTCACATTGCTTCGCAGAATCGCTTTTGTGCAGAAAACAGTAACACTTGTTCAGAACGAAAGAAAGCACAGAGCCCCAGATTCTATGTTGTCCTGGAGAGCTTGCAGAGCACTGGGGAAAGGCAGGCAGAGAATTTCCTGCTAGCACCTTCTCTGTGCCTGGGAAGCAGAAGTGTTCACATTGCTTCGCAAGAATCGCTTTCGTGCAGATAACATTAACACTTGTTCAGAAGGAAAGAAAGCACAGAGCCCCAGATTCTATGTTGTCCTGGAGAGCTTGCAGAGCACTGGGGAAAGGCAGGCAGAGAATTCCCTGCTAGCACCTTCTCTGTGCCTGTTCACATTGCTTCGCAGAATCGCTTTTGTGCAGAAAACAGTAACACTTGTTCAGAAGGAAAGAAAGCACAGAGCCCCAGATTCTCTGTTGTCCTGGAGAGCTTGCAGAGCACTGGGGAAAGGCAGGCAGAGAATTCCCTGCTAGCACCTTCTCTGTGCCTGGGAAGCAGAAGTGTTCACATTGCTTCGCAAGAATCGCTTTTGTGCAGAAAACACTAACACTTGTTCAGAAGGAAAGAAAGCACAGAGCCCCAGATTTTATGTTGTCCTGGAGAGCTTGCAGAGCACTGGGGAAAGGCAGGCAGAGAATTCCCTGCTAGCACCTTCTCTGTGCCTGTTCACATTGCTTCGCAGAATCGCTTTTGTGCAGAAAACAGTAACACTTGTTCAGAAGGAAAGAAAGCACAGAGCCCCAGATTTTATGTTGTCCTGGAGAGCTTGCAGAGCACTGGGGAAAGGCAGGCAGAGAATTCCCTGATAGCACCTTCTCTGTGCCTGTTCACATTGCTTTGCAGAATCGCTTTTGTGCAGAAAACAGTAACACTTGTTCAGAACGAAAGAAAGCACAGAGCCCCAGATTCTATGTAGTCCTGGAGAGCTTGCAGAGCACTGGGGAAAGGCAGGCAGAGAATTCCTTGCTAGCACCTTCTCTGTGCCTGGGAAGCAGAAGTGTTCACATTGCTTCGCAGAATCGCTTTTGTGCAGAAAACAGTAACACTTGTTCAGAAGGAAAGAAAGCACAGAGCCCCAGATTTTATGTTGTCCTGGAGAGCTTGCAGAGCACTGGGGAAAGGCAGGCAGAGAAATCCTTGCTAGCACCTTCTCTGTGCCTGGGAAGCAGAAGTGTTCACATTGCTTCGCAGAATCGCTTTTGTGCAGAAGACAGTAACACTTGTTCAGAAGGAAAGAAAGCACAGAGCCCCAGATTCTATGTTGTCCTGGAGAGCTTGCAGAGCACTGGGGAAAGGCAGGCAGAGAATTCCCTGCTAGCACCTTCTCTGTGCCTGGGAAGCAGAAGTGTTCACATTGCTTCGCAAGAATCGCTTTTGTGCAGAAAACACTAACACTTGTTCAGAAGGAAAGAAAGCACAGAGCCCCAGATTTTATGTTGTCCTGGAGAGCTTGCAGAGCACTGGGGAAAGGCAGGCAGAGAATTCCCTGATAGCACCTTCTCTGTGCCTGTTCACATTGCTTCGCAGAATCGCTTTTGTGCAGAAAACAGTAACACTTGTTCAGAAGGAAAGAAAGCACAGAGCCCCAGATTCTATGTTGTCCTGGAGAGCTTGCAGAGCACTGGGGAAAGGCAGGCAGAGAATTCCCTGCTAGCACCTTCTCTGTGCCTGGGAAGCAGAAGTGTTCACATTGCTTCGCAAGAATCGCTTTTGTGCAGAAAACACTAACACTTGTTCAGAAGGAAAGAAAGCACAGAGCCCCAGATTTTATGTTGTCCTGGAGAGCTTGCAGAGCACTGGGGAAAGGCAGGCAGAGAATTCCCTGATAGCACCTTCTCTGTGCCTGTTCACATTGCTTCGCAGAATCGCTTTTGTGCAGAAAACAGTAACACTTGTTCAGAAGGAAAGAAAGCACAGAGCCCCAGATTCTATGTTGTCCTGGAGAGCTTGCAGAGCACTGGGGAAAGGCAGGCAGAGAATTCCCTGCTAGCACCTTCTCTGTGCCTGGGAAGCAGAAGTGTTCACATTGCTTCACAAGAATCGCTTTCGTGCAGAAAACATTAACACTTGTTCAGAAGGAAAGAAAGCACAGAGCCCCAGATTCTATGTTGTCCTGGAGAGCTTGCAGAGCACTGGGGAAAGGCAGGCAGAGAATTCCCTGATAGCACCTTCTCTGTGCCTGTTCACATTGCTTTGCAGAATCGCTTTTGTGCAGAAAACAGTAACACTTGTTCAGAAGGAAAGAAGGCACAGAGCCCCAGATTTTATGTTGTCCTGGAGAGCTTGCAGAGCACTGGGGAAAGGGAGGCAGAGAATTCCCTGATAGCACCTTCTCTGTGCCTGTTCACATTGCTTCGCAGAATCGCTTTTGTGCAGAAAACAGTAACACTTGTTCAGAAGGAAAGAAAGCACAGAGCCCCAGCTTTTATGTTGTCCTGGAGAGCTTGCAGAGCACTGGGGAAAGGCAGGCAGAGAATTCCCTGCTAGCACCTTCTCTGTGCCTGTTCACATTGCTTTGCAGAATCGCTTTTGTGCAGAAAACAGTAACACTTGTTCAGAACGAAAGAAAGCACAGAGCCCCAGATTCTATGTAGTCCTGGAGAGCTTGCAGAGCACTGGGGAAAGGCAGGCAGAGAAATCCTTGCTAGCACCTTCTCTGTGCCTGGGAAGCAGAAGTGTTCACATTGCTTCGCAGAATCGCTTTTGTGCAGAATACAGTAACACTTGTTCAGAAGGAAAGAAAGCACAGAGCCCCAGATTTTATGTTGTCCTGGAGAGCTTGCAGAGCACTGGGGAAAGGCAGGCAGAGAATTCCTTGCTAGCACATTCTCTGTGCCTGGGAAGCAGAAGTGTTCACATTGCTTCGCAGAATCGCTTTTGTGCAGAAGACAGTAACACTTGTTCAGAAGGAAAGAAAGCACAGAGCCCCAGATTCTATGTTGTCCTGGAGAGCTTGCAGAGCACTGGGGAAAGGCAGGCAGAGAATTCCCTGCTAGCACCTTCTCTGTGCCTGGGAAGCAGAAGTGTTCACATTGCTTCGCAAGAATCGCTTTTGTGCAGAAAACACTAACACTTGTTCAGAAGGAAAGAAAGCACAGAGCCCCAGATTTTATGTTGTCCTGGAGAGCTTGCAGAGCACTGGGGAAAGGCAGGCAGAGAATTCCCTGATAGCACCTTCTCTGTGCCTGTTCACATTGCTTCGCAGAATCGCTTTTGTGCAGAAAACAGTAACACTTGTTCAGAAGGAAAGAAAGCACAGAGCCCCAGATTCTATGTTGTCCTGGAGAGCTTGCAGAGCACTGGGGAAAGGCAGGCAGAGAATTCCCTGCTAGCACCTTCTCTGTGCCTGGGAAGCAGAAGTGTTCACATTGCTTCGCAAGAATCGCTTTTGTGCAGAAAACACTAACACTTGTTCAGAAGGAAAGAAAGCACAGAGCCCCAGATTTTATGTTGTCCTGGAGAGCTTTTAGAGCACTGGGGAAAGGCAGGCAGAGAATTCCTTGCTAGCACCTTCTCTGTGCCTGGGAAGCAGAAGTGTTCACATTGCTTCGCAAGAATCGCTTTTGTGCAGAAAACACTAACACTTGTTCAGAACGAAAGAAAGCACAGAGCCCCAGATTTTATGTTGTCCTGGAGAGCTTGCAGAGCACTGGGGAAAGGCAGGCAGAGAATTCCTTGCTAGCACCTTCTCTGTGCCTGGGAAGCAGAAGTGTTCACATTGCTTCGCAGAATCGCTTTTGTGCAGAAAACAGTAACACTTGTTCAGAAGGAAAGAAAGCACAGAGCCCCAGATTCTATGTTGTCCTGGAGAGCTTGCAGAGCACTGGGGAAAGGCAGGCAGAGAATTCCCTGATAGCACCTTCTCTGTGCCTGTTCACATTGCTTCGCAGAATCGCTTTTGTGCAGAAAACAGTAACACTTGTTCAGAAGGAAAGAAAGCACAGAGCCCCAGATTCTATGTTGTCCTGGAGAGCTTGCAGAGCACTGGGGAAAGGCAGGCAGAGAATTCCCTGCTAGCACCTTCTCTGTGCCTGGGAAGCAGAAGTGTTCACATTGCTTCGCAAGAATCGCTTTTGTGCAGAAAACACTAACACTTGTTCAGAAGGAAAGAAAGCACAGAGCCCCAGATTTTATGTTGTCCTGGAGAGCTTGCAGAGCACTGGGGAAAGGCAGGCAGAGAATTCCTTGCTAGCACCTTCTCTGTGCCTGTTCACATTGCTTCGCAGAATCGCTTTTGTGCAGAAAACAGTAACACTTGTTCAGAACGAAAGAAAGCACAGAGCCCCAGATTCTATGTTGTCCTGGAGAGCTTGCAGAGCACTGGGGAAAGGCAGGCAGAGAATTCCCTGCTAGCACCTTCTCTGTGCCTGGGAAGCAGAAGTGTTCACATTGCTTCGCAAGAATCGCTTTTGTGCAGAAAACACTAACACTTGTTCAGAAGGAAAGAAAGCACAGAGCCCCAGATTTTATGTTGTCCTGGAGAGCTTGCAGAGCACTGGGGAAAGGCAGGCAGAGAATTCCTTGCTAGCACCTTCTCTGTGCCTGGGAAGCAGAAGTGTTCACATTGCTTCGCAGAATCGCTTTTGTGCAGAAAACAGTAACACTTGTTCAGAAGGAAAGAAAGCACAGAGCCCCAGATTCTATGTTGTCCTGGAGAGCTTGCAGAGCACTGGGGAAAGGCAGGCAGAGAATTCCCTGATAGCACCTTCTCTGTGCCTGTTCACATTGCTTCGCAAGAATCGCTTTTGTGCAGAAAACACTAACACTTGTTCAGAAGGAAAGAAAGCACAGAGCCCCAGATTTTATGTTGTCCTGGAGAGCTTGCAGAGCACTGGGGAAAGGCAGGCAGAGAATTCCTTGCTAGCACCTTCTCTGTCCCTGGGAAGCAGAAGTGTTCACATTGCTTCGCAAGAATCGCTTTTGTGCAGAAAACACTAACACTTGTTCAGAAGGAAAGAAAGCACAGAGCCCCAGATTCTATGTTGTCCTGGAGAGCTTGCAGAGCACTGGGGAAAGGCAGGCAGAGAATTCCCTGATAGCACCTTCTCTGTGCATGGGAAGCACAAGTGTCCACATTGCTTCGCAAGAATCGCTTTTGTGCAGAAAACACTAACACTTGTTCAGAAGGAAAGAAAGCACAGAGCCCCAGATTTTATGTTGTCCTGGAGAGCTTGCAGAGCACTGGGGAAAGGCAGGCAGAGAATTCCCTGATAGCACCTTCTCTGTGCCTGTTCACATTGCTTCGCAGAATCGCTTTTGTGCAGAAAACAGTAACACTTGTTCAGAAGGAAAGAAAGCACAGAGCCCCAGATTCTATGTTGTCCTGGAGAGCTTGCAGAGCACTGGGGAAAGGCAGGCAGAGAATTCCCTGCTAGCACCTTCTCTGTGCCTGGGAAGCAGAAGTGTTCACATTGCTTCGCAAGAATCGCTTTTGTGCAGAAAACACTAACACTTGTTCAGAAGGAAAGAAAGCACAGAGCCCCAGATTTTATGTTGTCCTGGAGAGCTTGCAGAGCACTGGGGAAAGGCAGGCAGAGAATTCCCTGATAGCACCTTCTCTGTGCCTGTTCACATTGCTTCGCAGAATCGCTTTTGTGCAGAAAACAGTAACACTTGTTCAGAAGGAAAGAAAGCACAGAGCCCCAGATTTTATGTTGTCCTGGAGAGCTTGCAGAGCACTGGGGAAAGGCAGGCAGAGAATTCCCTGCTAGCACCTTCTCTGTGCCTGGGAAGCAGAAGTGTTCACATTGCTTCGCAAGAATCGCTTTTGTGCAGAAAACACTAACACTTGTTCAGAAGGAAAGAAAGCACAGAGCCCCAGATTTTATGTTGTCCTGGAGAGCTTGCAGAGCACTGGGGAAAGGCAGGCAGAGAATTCCTTGCTAGCACCTTCTCTGTGCCTGGGAAGCAGAAGTGTTCACATTGCTTCGCAGAATCGCTTTTGTGCAGAAAACAGTAACACTTGTTCAGAAGGAAAGAAAGCACAGAGCCCCAGATTTTATGTTGTCCTGGAGAGCTTGCAGAGCACTGGGGAAAGGCAGGCAGAGAATTCCCTGATAGCACCTTCTCTGTGCCTGGGAAGCAGAAGTGTTCACATTGCTTCGCAAGAATCGCTTTTGTGCAGAAAACACTAACACTTGTTCAGAAGGAAAGAAAGCACAGAGCCCCAGATTTTATGTTGTCCTGGAGAGCTTGCAGAGCACTGGGGAAAGGCAGGCAGAGAAATCCTTGCTAGCACCTTCTCTGTGCCTGGGAAGCAGAAGTGTTCACATTGCTTCGCAGAATCGCTTTTGTGCAGAAAACAGTAACACTTGTTCAGAAGGAAAGAAAGCACAGAGCCCCAGATTCTATGTTGTCCTGGAGAGCTTGCAGAGCACTGGGGAAAGGCAGGCAGAGAATTCCCTGCTAGCACCTTCTCTGTGCCTGGGAAGCAGAAGTGTTCACATTGCTTCGCAAGAATCGCTTTTGTGCAGAAAACACTAACACTTGTTCAGAAGGAAAGAAAGCACAGAGCCCCAGATTTTATGTTGTCCTGGAGAGCTTGCAGAGCACTGGGGAAAGGCAGGCAGAGAATTCCCTGATAGCACCTTCTCTGTGCCTGTTCACATTGCTTCGCAGAATCGCTTTTGTGCAGAAAACAGTAACACTTGTTCAGAACGAAAGAAAGCACAGAGCCCCAGATTCTATGTTGTCCTGGAGAGCTTGCAGAGCACTGGGGAAAGGCAGGCAGAGAATTCCCTGCTAGGACCTTCTCTGTGCCTGGGAAGCAGAAGTGTTCACATTGCTTCGCAGAATCGCTTTTGTGCAGAAAACAGTAACACTTGTTCAGAAGGAAAGAAAGCACAGAGCCCCAGATTTTATGTTGTCCTGGAGAGCTTGCAGAGCACTGGGGAAAGGCAGGCAGAGAATTCCCTGCTAGCACCTTCTCTGTGCCTGTTCACATTGCTTCGCAGAATCGCTTTTGTGCAGAAAACAGTAACACTTGTTCAGAAGGAAAGAAAGCACAGAGCCCCAGATTCTATGTTGTCCTGGAGAGCTTGCAGAGCACTGGGGAAAGGCAGGCAGAGAATTTCCTGCTAGCACCTTCTCTGTGCCTGGGAAGCAGAAGTGTTCACATTGCTTCGCAAGAATCGCTTTCGTGCAGATAACATTAACACTTGTTCAGAAGGAAAGAAAGCACAGAGCCCCAGATTCTATGTTGTCCTGGAGAGCTTGCAGAGCACTGGGGAAAGGCAGGCAGAGAATTCCCTGCTAGCACCTTCTCTGTGCCTGTTCACATTGCTTCGCAGAATCGCTTTTGTGCAGAAAACAGTAACACTTGTTCAGAAGGAAAGAAAGCACAGAGCCCCAGATTCTATGTTGTCCTGGAGAGCTTGCAGAGCACTGGGGAAAGGCAGGCAGAGAATTTCCTGCTAGCACCTTCTCTGTGCCTGGGAAGCAGAAGTGTTCACATTGCTTCGCAAGAATCGCTTTCGTGCAGATAACATTAACACTTGTTCAGAAGGAAAGAAAGCACAGAGCCCCAGATTTTATGTTGTCCTGGAGAGCTTGCAGAGCACTGGGGAAAGGCAGGCAGAGAATTCCCTGCTAGCACCTTCTCTGTGCCTGTTCACATTGCTTCGCAGAATCGCTTTTGTGCAGAAAACAGTAACACTTGTTCAGAAGGAAAGAAAGCACAGAGCCCCAGATTCTATGTTGTCCTGGAGAGCTTGCAGAGCACTGGGGAAAGGCAGGCAGAGAATTCCCTGCTAGCACCTTCTCTGTGCCTGGGAAGCAGAAGTGTTCACATTGCTTCGCAAGAATCGCTTTTGTGCAGAAAACACTAACACTTGTTCAGAAGGAAAGAAAGCACAGAGCCCCAGATTTTATGTTGTCCTGGAGAGCTTGCAGAGCACTGGGGAAAGGCAGGCAGAGAATTCCCTGATAGCACCTTCTCTGTGCCTGTTCACATTGCTTTGCAGAATCGCTTTTGTGCAGAAAACAGTAACACTTGTTCAGAACGAAAGAAAGCACAGAGCCCCAGATTCTATGTAGTCCTGGAGAGCTTGCAGAGCACTGGGGAAAGGCAGGCAGAGAATTCCCTGATAGCACCTTCTCTGTGCCTGGGAAGCAGAAGTGTTCACATTGCTTCGCAGAATCGCTTTTGTGCAGAAAACAGTAACACTTGTTCAGAAGGAAAGAAAGCACAGAGCCCCAGATTTTATGTTGTCCTGGAGAGCTTGCAGAGCACTGGGGAAAGGCAGGCAGAGAAATCCTTGCTAGCACCTTCTCTGTGCCTGGGAAGCAGAAGTGTTCACATTGCTTCGCAGAATCGCTTTTGTGCAGAAAACAGTAACACTTGTTCAGAAGGAAAGAAAGCACAGAGCCCCAGATTTTATGTTGTCCTGGAGAGCTTGCAGAGCACTGGGGAAAGGCAGGCAGAGAATTCCCTGATAGCACCTTCTCTGTGCCTGTTCACATTGCTTCGCAGAATCGCTTTTGTGCAGAAAACAGTAACACTTGTTCAGAAGGAAAGAAAGCACAGAGCCCCAGATTTTATGTTGTCCTGGAGAGCTTGCAGAGCACTGGGGAAAGGCAGGCAGAGAATTCCCTGATAGCACCTTCTCTGTGCCTGTTCACATTGCTTCGCAGAATCGCTTTTGTGCAGAAAACAGTAACACTTGTTCAGAAGGAAAGAAAGCACAGAGCCCCAGATTCTATGTTGTCCTGGAGAGCTTGCAGAGCACTGGGGAAAGGCAGGAAGAGAATTCCTTGCTAGCACCTTCTCTGTGCCTGGGAAGCAGAAGTGTTCACATTGCTTTGCAGAATCGCTTTTGTGCAGAAAACACTAACACTTGTTCAGAAGGAAAGAAAGCACAGAGCCCCAGATTTTATGTTGTCCTGGAGAGCTTGCAGAGCACTGGGGAAAGGCAGGCAGAGAATTCCCTGATAGCACCTTCTCTGTGCCTGTTCACATTGCTTCGCAGAATCGCTTTTGTGCAGAAAACAGTAACACTTGTTCAGAACGAAAGAAAGCACAGAGCCCCAGATTCTATGTTGTCCTGGAGAGCTTGCAGAGCACTGGGGAAAGGCAGGCAGAGAATTCCCTGCTAGGACCTTCTCTGTGCCTGGGAAGCAGAAGTGTTCACATTGCTTCGCAGAATCGCTTTTGTGCAGAAAACAGTAACACTTGTTCAGAAGGAAAGAAAGCACAGAGCCCCAGATTTTATGTTGTCCTGTAGAGCTTGCAGAGCACTGGGGAAAGGCAGGCAGAGAATTCCCTGCTAGCACCTTCTCTGTGCCTGTTCACATTGCTTCGCAGAATCGCTTTTGTGCAGAAAACAGTAACACTTGTTCAGAAGGAAAGAAAGCACAGAGCCCCAGATTCTATGTTGTCCTGGAGAGCTTGCAGAGCACTGGGGAAAGGCAGGCAGAGAATTTCCTGCTAGCACCTTCTCTGTGCCTGGGAAGCAGAAGTGTTCACATTGCTTCGCAAGAATCGCTTTCGTGCAGATAACATTAACACTTGTTCAGAAGGAAAGAAAGCACAGAGCCCCAGATTCTATGTTGTCCTGGAGAGCTTGCAGAGCACTGGGGAAAGGCAGGCAGAGAATTCCCTGCTAGCACCTTCTCTGTGCCTGTTCACATTGCTTCGCAGAATCGCTTTTGTGCAGAAAACAGTAACACTTGTTCAGAAGGAAAGAAAGCACAGAGCCCCAGATTCTCTGTTGTCCTGGAGAGCTTGCAGAGCACTGGGGAAAGGCAGGCAGAGAATTCCCTGCTAGCACCTTCTCTGTGCCTGGGAAGCAGAAGTGTTCACATTGCTTCGCAAGAATCGCTTTTGTGCAGAAAACACTAACACTTGTTCAGAAGGAAAGAAAGCACAGAGCCCCAGATTTTATGTTGTCCTGGAGAGCTTGCAGAGCACTGGGGAAAGGCAGGCAGAGAATTCCCTGATAGCACCTTCTCTGTGCCTGTTCACATTGCTTCGCAGAATCGCTTTTGTGCAGAAAACAGTAACACTTGTTCAGAAGGAAAGAAAGCACAGAGCCCCAGATTTTATGTTGTCCTGGAGAGCTTGCAGAGCACTGGGGAAAGGCAGGCAGAGAATTCCCTGATAGCACCTTCTCTGTGCCTGTTCACATTGCTTTGCAGAATCGCTTTTGTGCAGAAAACAGTAACACTTGTTCAGAACGAAAGAAAGCACAGAGCCCCAGATTCTATGTAGTCCTGGAGAGCTTGCAGAGCACTGGGGAAAGGCAGGCAGAGAATTCCTTGCTAGCACATTCTCTGTGCCTGGGAAGCAGAAGTGTTCACATTGCTTCGCAGAATCGCTTTTGTGCAGAAAACAGTAACACTTGTTCAGAAGGAAAGAAAGCACAGAGCCCCAGATTTTATGTTGTCCTGGAGAGCTTGCAGAGCACTGGGGAAAGGCAGGCAGAGAAATCCTTGCTAGCACCTTCTCTGTGCCTGGGAAGCAGAAGTGTTCACATTGCTTCGCAGAATCGCTTTTGTGCAGAAGACAGTAACACTTGTTCAGAAGGAAAGAAAGCACAGAGCCCCAGATTCTATGTTGTCCTGGAGAGCTTGCAGAGCACTGGGGAAAGGCAGGCAGAGAATTCCCTGCTAGCACCTTCTCTGTGCCTGGGAAGCAGAAGTGTTCACATTGCTTCGCAAGAATCGCTTTTGTGCAGAAAACACTAACACTTGTTCAGAACAAAAGAAAGCACAGAGCCCCAGATTCTATGTTGTCCTGGAGAGCTTGCAGAGCACTGGGGAAAGGCAGGCAGAGAATTCCCTGATAGCACCTTCTCTGTGCCTGTTCACATTGCTTCGCAGAATCGCTTTTGTGCAGAAAACAGTAACACTTGTTCAGAAGGAAAGAAAGCACAGAGCCCCAGATTTTATGTTGTCCTGGAGAGCTTGCAGAGCACTGGGGAAAGGGAGGCAGAGAATTCCCTGATAGCACCTTCTCTGTGCCTGTTCACATTGCTTCGCAGAATCGCTTTTGTGCAGAAAACAGTAACACTTGTTCAGAAGGAAAGAAAGCACAGAGCCCCAGCTTTTATGTTGTCCTGGAGAGCTTGCAGAGCACTGGGGAAAGGCAGGCAGAGAATTCCCTGCTAGCACCTTCTCTGTGCCTGTTCACATTGCTTCGCAGAATCGCTTTTGTGCAGAAAACAGTAACACTTGTTCAGAAGGAAAGAAAGCACAGAGCCCCAGATTCTATGTTGTCCTGGAGAGCTTGCAGAGCACTGGGGAAAGGCAGGCAGAGAATTCCCTGCTAGCACCTTCTCTGTGCCTGGGAAGCAGAAGTGTTCACATTGCTTCGCAAGAATCGCTTTTGTGCAGAAAACACTAACACTTGTTCAGAAGGAAAGAAAGCACAGAGCCCCAGATTTTATGTTGTCCTGGAGAGCTTGCAGAGCACTGGGGAAAGGCAGGCAGAGAATTCCCTGATAGCACCTTCTCTGTGCCTGTTCACATTGCTTTGCAGAATCGCTTTTGTGCAGAAAACAGTAACACTTGTTCAGAACGAAAGAAAGCACAGAGCCCCAGATTCTATGTAGTCCTGGAGAGCTTGCAGAGCACTGGGGAAAGGCAGGCAGAGAATTCCCTGATAGCACCTTCTCTGTGCCTGGGAAGCAGAAGTGTTCACATTGCTTCGCAGAATCGCTTTTGTGCAGAAAACAGTAACACTTGTTCAGAAGGAAAGAAAGCACAGAGCCCCAGATTTTATGTTGTCCTGGAGAGCTTGCAGAGCACTGGGGAAAGGCAGGCAGAGAAATCCTTGCTAGCACCTTCTCTGTGCCTGGGAAGCAGAAGTGTTCACATTGCTTCGCAGAATCGCTTTTGTGCAGAAAACAGTAACACTTGTTCAGAAGGAAAGAAAGCACAGAGCCCCAGATTTTATGTTGTCCTGGAGAGCTTGCAGAGCACTGGGGAAAGGCAGGCAGAGAATTCCCTGATAGCACCTTCTCTGTGCCTGTTCACATTGCTTCGCAGAATCGCTTTTGTGCAGAAAACAGTAACACTTGTTCAGAAGGAAAGAAAGCACAGAGCCCCAGATTTTATGTTGTCCTGGAGAGCTTGCAGAGCACTGGGGAAAGGCAGGCAGAGAATTCCCTGATAGCACCTTCTCTGTGCCTGTTCACATTGCTTCGCAGAATCGCTTTTGTGCAGAAAACAGTAACACTTGTTCAGAAGGAAAGAAAGCACAGAGCCCCAGATTCTATGTTGTCCTGGAGAGCTTGCAGAGCACTGGGGAAAGGCAGGAAGAGAATTCCTTGCTAGCACCTTCTCTGTGCCTGGGAAGCAGAAGTGTTCACATTGCTTCGCAGAATCGCTTTTGTGCAGAAAACAGTAACACTTGTTCAGAAGGAAAGAAAGCACAGAGCCCCAGATTCTATGTTGTCCTGGAGAGCTTGCAGAGCACTGGGGAAAGGCAGGCAGAGAATTCCCTGCTAGCACCTTCTCTGTGCCTGGGAAGCAGAAGTGTTCACATTGCTTCGCAAGAATCGCTTTTGTGCAGAAAACACTAACACTTGTTCAGAAGGAAAGAAAGCACAGAGCCCCAGATTTTATGTTGTCCTGGAGAGCTTGCAGAGCACTGGGGAAAGGCAGGCAGAGAATTCCCTGATAGCACCTTCTCTGTGCCTGTTCACATTGCTTCGCAGAATCGCTTTTGTGCAGAAAACAGTAACACTTGTTCAGAACGAAAGAAAGCACAGAGCCCCAGATTCTATGTTGTCCTGGAGAGCTTGCAGAGCACTGGGGAAAGGCAGGCAGAGAATTCCCTGCTAGGACCTTCTCTGTGCCTGGGAAGCAGAAGTGTTCACATTGCTTCGCAGAATCGCTTTTGTGCAGAAAACAGTAACACTTGTTCAGAAGGAAAGAAAGCACAGAGCCCCAGATTTTATGTTGTCCTGGAGAGCTTGCAGAGCACTGGGGAAAGGCAGGCAGAGAATTCCCTGCTAGCACCTTCTCTGTGCCTGTTCACATTGCTTCGCAGAATCGCTTTTGTGCAGAAAACAGTAACACTTGTTCAGAAGGAAAGAAAGCACAGAGCCCCAGATTCTATGTTGTCCTGGAGAGCTTGCAGAGCACTGGGGAAAGGCAGGCAGAGAATTTCCTGCTAGCACCTTCTCTGTGCCTGGGAAGCAGAAGTGTTCACATTGCTTCGCAAGAATCGCTTTCGTGCAGATAACATTAACACTTGTTCAGAAGGAAAGAAAGCACAGAGCCCCAGATTCTATGTTGTCCTGGAGAGCTTGCAGAGCACTGGGGAAAGGCAGGCAGAGAATTCCCTGCTAGCACCTTCTCTGTGCCTGTTCACATTGCTTCGCAGAATCGCTTTTGTGCAGAAAACAGTAACACTTGTTCAGAAGGAAAGAAAGCACAGAGCCCCAGATTCTATGTTGTCCTGGAGAGCTTGCAGAGCACTGGGGAAAGGCAGGCAGAGAATTTCCTGCTAGCACCTTCTCTGTGCCTGGGAAGCAGAAGTGTTCACATTGCTTCGCAAGAATCGCTTTCGTGCAGATAACATTAACACTTGTTCAGAAGGAAAGAAAGCACAGAGCCCCAGATTTTATGTTGTCCTGGAGAGCTTGCAGAGCACTGGGGAAAGGCAGGCAGAGAATTCCCTGCTAGCACCTTCTCTGTGCCTGTTCACATTGCTTCGCAGAATCGCTTTTGTGCAGAAAACAGTAACACTTGTTCAGAAGGAAAGAAAGCACAGAGCCCCAGATTCTATGTTGTCCTGGAGAGCTTGCAGAGCACTGGGGAAAGGCAGGCAGAGAATTCCCTGCTAGCACCTTCTCTGTGCCTGGGAAGCAGAAGTGTTCACATTGCTTCGCAAGAATCGCTTTTGTGCAGAAAACACTAACACTTGTTCAGAAGGAAAGAAAGCACAGAGCCCCAGATTTTATGTTGTCCTGGAGAGCTTGCAGAGCACTGGGGAAAGGCAGGCAGAGAATTCCCTGATAGCACCTTCTCTGTGCCTGTTCACATTGCTTTGCAGAATCGCTTTTGTGCAGAAAACAGTAACACTTGTTCAGAACGAAAGAAAGCACAGAGCCCCAGATTCTATGTAGTCCTGGAGAGCTTGCAGAGCACTGGGGAAAGGCAGGCAGAGAATTCCCTGATAGCACCTTCTCTGTGCCTGGGAAGCAGAAGTGTTCACATTGCTTCGCAGAATCGCTTTTGTGCAGAAAACAGTAACACTTGTTCAGAAGGAAAGAAAGCACAGAGCCCCAGATTTTATGTTGTCCTGGAGAGCTTGCAGAGCACTGGGGAAAGGCAGGCAGAGAAATCCTTGCTAGCACCTTCTCTGTGCCTGGGAAGCAGAAGTGTTCACATTGCTTCGCAGAATCGCTTTTGTGCAGAAAACAGTAACACTTGTTCAGAAGGAAAGAAAGCACAGAGCCCCAGATTTTATGTTGTCCTGGAGAGCTTGCAGAGCACTGGGGAAAGGCAGGCAGAGAATTCCCTGATAGCACCTTCTCTGTGCCTGTTCACATTGCTTCGCAGAATCGCTTTTGTGCAGAAAACAGTAACACTTGTTCAGAAGGAAAGAAAGCACAGAGCCCCAGATTTTATGTTGTCCTGGAGAGCTTGCAGAGCACTGGGGAAAGGCAGGCAGAGAATTCCCTGATAGCACCTTCTCTGTGCCTGTTCACATTGCTTCGCAGAATCGCTTTTGTGCAGAAAACAGTAACACTTGTTCAGAAGGAAAGAAAGCACAGAGCCCCAGATTCTATGTTGTCCTGGAGAGCTTGCAGAGCACTGGGGAAAGGCAGGAAGAGAATTCCTTGCTAGCACCTTCTCTGTGCCTGGGAAGCAGAAGTGTTCACATTGCTTTGCAGAATCGCTTTTGTGCAGAAAACACTAACACTTGTTCAGAAGGAAAGAAAGCACAGAGCCCCAGATTTTATGTTGTCCTGGAGAGCTTGCAGAGCACTGGGGAAAGGCAGGCAGAGAATTCCCTGATAGCACCTTCTCTGTGCCTGTTCACATTGCTTCGCAGAATCGCTTTTGTGCAGAAAACAGTAACACTTGTTCAGAACGAAAGAAAGCACAGAGCCCCAGATTCTATGTTGTCCTGGAGAGCTTGCAGAGCACTGGGGAAAGGCAGGCAGAGAATTCCCTGCTAGGACCTTCTCTGTGCCTGGGAAGCAGAAGTGTTCACATTGCTTCGCAGAATCGCTTTTGTGCAGAAAACAGTAACACTTGTTCAGAAGGAAAGAAAGCACAGAGCCCCAGATTTTATGTTGTCCTGTAGAGCTTGCAGAGCACTGGGGAAAGGCAGGCAGAGAATTCCCTGCTAGCACCTTCTCTGTGCCTGTTCACATTGCTTCGCAGAATCGCTTTTGTGCAGAAAACAGTAACACTTGTTCAGAAGGAAAGAAAGCACAGAGCCCCAGATTCTATGTTGTCCTGGAGAGCTTGCAGAGCACTGGGGAAAGGCAGGCAGAGAATTTCCTGCTAGCACCTTCTCTGTGCCTGGGAAGCAGAAGTGTTCACATTGCTTCGCAAGAATCGCTTTCGTGCAGATAACATTAACACTTGTTCAGAAGGAAAGAAAGCACAGAGCCCCAGATTCTATGTTGTCCTGGAGAGCTTGCAGAGCACTGGGGAAAGGCAGGCAGAGAATTCCCTGCTAGCACCTTCTCTGTGCCTGTTCACATTGCTTCGCAGAATCGCTTTTGTGCAGAAAACAGTAACACTTGTTCAGAAGGAAAGAAAGCACAGAGCCCCAGATTCTCTGTTGTCCTGGAGAGCTTGCAGAGCACTGGGGAAAGGCAGGCAGAGAATTCCCTGCTAGCACCTTCTCTGTGCCTGGGAAGCAGAAGTGTTCACATTGCTTCGCAAGAATCGCTTTTGTGCAGAAAACACTAACACTTGTTCAGAAGGAAAGAAAGCACAGAGCCCCAGATTTTATGTTGTCCTGGAGAGCTTGCAGAGCACTGGGGAAAGGCAGGCAGAGAATTCCCTGATAGCACCTTCTCTGTGCCTGTTCACATTGCTTCGCAGAATCGCTTTTGTGCAGAAAACAGTAACACTTGTTCAGAAGGAAAGAAAGCACAGAGCCCCAGATTTTATGTTGTCCTGGAGAGCTTGCAGAGCACTGGGGAAAGGCAGGCAGAGAATTCCCTGATAGCACCTTCTCTGTGCCTGTTCACATTGCTTTGCAGAATCGCTTTTGTGCAGAAAACAGTAACACTTGTTCAGAACGAAAGAAAGCACAGAGCCCCAGATTCTATGTAGTCCTGGAGAGCTTGCAGAGCACTGGGGAAAGGCAGGCAGAGAATTCCTTGCTAGCACATTCTCTGTGCCTGGGAAGCAGAAGTGTTCACATTGCTTCGCAGAATCGCTTTTGTGCAGAAAACAGTAACACTTGTTCAGAAGGAAAGAAAGCACAGAGCCCCAGATTTTATGTTGTCCTGGAGAGCTTGCAGAGCACTGGGGAAAGGCAGGCAGAGAAATCCTTGCTAGCACCTTCTCTGTGCCTGGGAAGCAGAAGTGTTCACATTGCTTCGCAGAATCGCTTTTGTGCAGAAGACAGTAACACTTGTTCAGAAGGAAAGAAAGCACAGAGCCCCAGATTCTATGTTGTCCTGGAGAGCTTGCAGAGCACTGGGGAAAGGCAGGCAGAGAATTCCCTGCTAGCACCTTCTCTGTGCCTGGGAAGCAGAAGTGTTCACATTGCTTCGCAAGAATCGCTTTTGTGCAGAAAACACTAACACTTGTTCAGAACAAAAGAAAGCACAGAGCCCCAGATTCTATGTTGTCCTGGAGAGCTTGCAGAGCACTGGGGAAAGGCAGGCAGAGAATTCCCTGATAGCACCTTCTCTGTGCCTGTTCACATTGCTTCGCAGAATCGCTTTTGTGCAGAAAACAGTAACACTTGTTCAGAAGGAAAGAAAGCACAGAGCCCCAGATTTTATGTTGTCCTGGAGAGCTTGCAGAGCACTGGGGAAAGGGAGGCAGAGAATTCCCTGATAGCACCTTCTCTGTGCCTGTTCACATTGCTTCGCAGAATCGCTTTTGTGCAGAAAACAGTAACACTTGTTCAGAAGGAAAGAAAGCACAGAGCCCCAGCTTTTATGTTGTCCTGGAGAGCTTGCAGAGCACTGGGGAAAGGCAGGCAGAGAATTCCCTGCTAGCACCTTCTCTGTGCCTGTTCACATTGCTTCGCAGAATCGCTTTTGTGCAGAAAACAGTAACACTTGTTCAGAAGGAAAGAAAGCACAGAGCCCCAGATTCTATGTTGTCCTGGAGAGCTTGCAGAGCACTGGGGAAAGGCAGGCAGAGAATTCCCTGCTAGCACCTTCTCTGTGCCTGGGAAGCAGAAGTGTTCACATTGCTTCGCAAGAATCGCTTTTGTGCAGAAAACACTAACACTTGTTCAGAAGGAAAGAAAGCACAGAGCCCCAGATTTTATGTTGTCCTGGAGAGCTTGCAGAGCACTGGGGAAAGGCAGGCAGAGAATTCCCTGATAGCACCTTCTCTGTGCCTGTTCACATTGCTTTGCAGAATCGCTTTTGTGCAGAAAACAGTAACACTTGTTCAGAACGAAAGAAAGCACAGAGCCCCAGATTCTATGTAGTCCTGGAGAGCTTGCAGAGCACTGGGGAAAGGCAGGCAGAGAATTCCCTGATAGCACCTTCTCTGTGCCTGGGAAGCAGAAGTGTTCACATTGCTTCGCAGAATCGCTTTTGTGCAGAAAACAGTAACACTTGTTCAGAAGGAAAGAAAGCACAGAGCCCCAGATTTTATGTTGTCCTGGAGAGCTTGCAGAGCACTGGGGAAAGGCAGGCAGAGAAATCCTTGCTAGCACCTTCTCTGTGCCTGGGAAGCAGAAGTGTTCACATTGCTTCGCAGAATCGCTTTTGTGCAGAAAACAGTAACACTTGTTCAGAAGGAAAGAAAGCACAGAGCCCCAGATTTTATGTTGTCCTGGAGAGCTTGCAGAGCACTGGGGAAAGGCAGGCAGAGAATTCCCTGATAGCACCTTCTCTGTGCCTGTTCACATTGCTTCGCAGAATCGCTTTTGTGCAGAAAACAGTAACACTTGTTCAGAAGGAAAGAAAGCACAGAGCCCCAGATTTTATGTTGTCCTGGAGAGCTTGCAGAGCACTGGGGAAAGGCAGGCAGAGAATTCCCTGATAGCACCTTCTCTGTGCCTGTTCACATTGCTTCGCAGAATCGCTTTTGTGCAGAAAACAGTAACACTTGTTCAGAAGGAAAGAAAGCACAGAGCCCCAGATTCTATGTTGTCCTGGAGAGCTTGCAGAGCACTGGGGAAAGGCAGGAAGAGAATTCCTTGCTAGCACCTTCTCTGTGCCTGGGAAGCAGAAGTGTTCACATTGCTTTGCAGAATCGCTTTTGTGCAGAAAACACTAACACTTGTTCAGAAGGAAAGAAAGCACAGAGCCCCAGATTTTATGTTGTCCTGGAGAGCTTGCAGAGCACTGGGGAAAGGCAGGCAGAGAATTCCCTGATAGCACCTTCTCTGTGCCTGTTCACATTGCTTCGCAGAATCGCTTTTGTGCAGAAAACAGTAACACTTGTTCAGAACGAAAGAAAGCACAGAGCCCCAGATTCTATGTTGTCCTGGAGAGCTTGCAGAGCACTGGGGAAAGGCAGGCAGAGAATTCCCTGCTAGGACCTTCTCTGTGCCTGGGAAGCAGAAGTGTTCACATTGCTTCGCAGAATCGCTTTTGTGCAGAAAACAGTAACACTTGTTCAGAAGGAAAGAAAGCACAGAGCCCCAGATTTTATGTTGTCCTGTAGAGCTTGCAGAGCACTGGGGAAAGGCAGGCAGAGAATTCCCTGCTAGCACCTTCTCTGTGCCTGTTCACATTGCTTCGCAGAATCGCTTTTGTGCAGAAAACAGTAACACTTGTTCAGAAGGAAAGAAAGCACAGAGCCCCAGATTCTATGTTGTCCTGGAGAGCTTGCAGAGCACTGGGGAAAGGCAGGCAGAGAATTTCCTGCTAGCACCTTCTCTGTGCCTGGGAAGCAGAAGTGTTCACATTGCTTCGCAAGAATCGCTTTCGTGCAGATAACATTAACACTTGTTCAGAAGGAAAGAAAGCACAGAGCCCCAGATTCTATGTTGTCCTGGAGAGCTTGCAGAGCACTGGGGAAAGGCAGGCAGAGAATTCCCTGATAGCACCTTCTCTGTGCCTGTTCACATTGCTTCGCAGAATCGCTTTTGTGCAGAAAACAGTAACACTTGTTCAGAAGGAAAGAAAGCACAGAGCCCCAGATTCTCTGTTGTCCTGGAGAGCTTGCAGAGCACTGGGGAAAGGCAGGCAGAGAATTCCCTGCTAGCACCTTCTCTGTGCCTGGGAAGCAGAAGTGTTCACATTGCTTCGCAAGAATCGCTTTTGTGCAGAAAACACTAACACTTGTTCAGAAGGAAAGAAAGCACAGAGGCCCAGATTTTATGTTGTCCTGGAGAGCTTGCAGAGCACTGGGGAAAGGCAGGCAGAGAATTCCCTGATAGCACCTTCTCTGTGCCTGTTCACATTGCTTCGCAGAATCGCTTTTGTGCAGAAAACAGTAACACTTGTTCAGAAGGAAAGAAAGCACAGAGCCCCAGATTTTATGTTGTCCTGGAGAGCTTGCAGAGCACTGGGGAAAGGCAGGCAGAGAATTCCCTGATAGCACCTTCTCTGTGCCTGTTCACATTGCTTTGCAGAATCGCTTTTGTGCAGAAAACAGTAACACTTGTTCAGAACGAAAGAAAGCACAGAGCCCCAGATTTTATGTAGTCCTGGAGAGCTTGCAGAGCACTGGGGAAAGGCAGGCAGAGAATTCCTTGCTAGCACATTCTCTGTGCCTGGGAAGCAGAAGTGTTCACATTGCTTCGCAGAATCGCTTTTGTGCAGAAAACAGTAACACTTGTTCAGAAGGAAAGAAAGCACAGAGCCCCAGATTTTATGTTGTCCTGGAGAGCTTGCAGAGCACTGGGGAAAGGCAGGCAGAGAAATCCTTGCTAGCACCTTCTCTGTGCCTGGGAAGCAGAAGTGTTCACATTGCTTCGCAGAATCGCTTTTGTGCAGAAGACAGTAACACTTGTTCAGAAGGAAAGAAAGCACAGAGCCCCAGATTCTATGTTGTCCTGGAGAGCTTGCAGAGCACTGGGGAAAGGCAGGCAGAGAATTCCCTGCTAGCACCTTCTCTGTGCCTGGGAAGCAGAAGTGTTCACATTGCTTCGCAAGAATCGCTTTTGTGCAGAAAACACTAACACTTGTTCAGAAGGAAAGAAAGCACAGAGCCCCAGATTTTATGTTGTCCTGGAGAGCTTGCAGAGCACTGGGGAAAGGCAGGCAGAGAATTCCCTGATAGCACCTTCTCTGTGCCTGTTCACATTGCTTCGCAGAATCGCTTTTGTGCAGAAAACAGTAACACTTGTTCAGAACGAAAGAAAGCACAGAGCCCCAGATTCTATGTTGTCCTGGAGAGCTTGCAGAGCACTGGGGAAAGGCAGGCAGAGAATTCCCTGCTAGCACCTTCTCTGTGCCTGGGAAGCAGAAGTGTTCACATTGCTTCACAAGAATCGCTTTCGTGCAGAAAACATTAACACTTGTTCAGAAGGAAAGAAAGCACAGAGCCCCAGATTCTATGTTGTCCTGGAGAGCTTGCAGAGCACTGGGGAAAGGCAGGCAGAGAATTCCCTGATAGCACCTTCTCTGTGCCTGTTCACATTGCTTTGCAGAATCGCTTTTGTGCAGAAAACAGTAACACTTGTTCAGAAGGAAAGAAGGCACAGAGCCCCAGATTTTATGTTGTCCTGGAGAGCTTGCAGAGCACTGGGGAAAGGGAGGCAGAGAATTCCCTGATAGCACCTTCTCTGTGCCTGTTCACATTGCTTCGCAGAATCGCTTTTGTGCAGAAAACAGTAACACTTGTTCAGAAGGAAAGAAAGCACAGAGCCCCAGCTTTTATGTTGTCCTGGAGAGCTTGCAGAGCACTGGGGAAAGGCAGGCAGAGAATTCCCTGCTAGCACCTTCTCTGTGCCTGTTCACATTGCTTTGCAGAATCGCTTTTGTGCAGAAAACAGTAACACTTGTTCAGAACGAAAGAAAGCACAGAGCCCCAGATTCTATGTAGTCCTGGAGAGCTTGCAGAGCACTGGGGAAAGGCAGGCAGAGAAATCCTTGCTAGCACCTTCTCTGTGCCTGGGAAGCAGAAGTGTTCACATTGCTTCGCAGAATCGCTTTTGTGCAGAAAACAGTAACACTTGTTCAGAAGGAAAGAAAGCACAGAGCCCCAGATTTTATGTTGTCCTGGAGAGCTTGCAGAGCACTGGGGAAAGGCAGGCAGAGAATTCCTTGCTAGCACATTCTCTGTGCCTGGGAAGCAGAAGTGTTCACATTGCTTCGCAGAATCGCTTTTGTGCAGAAGACAGTAACACTTGTTCAGAAGGAAAGAAAGCACAGAGCCCCAGATTCTATGTTGTCCTGGAGAGCTTGCAGAGCACTGGGGAAAGGCAGGCAGAGAATTTCCTGCTAGCACCTTCTCTGTGCCTGGGAAGCAGAAGTGTTCACATTGCTTCGCAAGAATCGCTTTCGTGCAGATAACATTAACACTTGTTCAGAAGGAAAGAAAGCACAGAGCCCCAGATTTTATGTTGTCCTGGAGAGCTTGCAGAGCACTGGGGAAAGGCAGGCAGAGAATTCCCTGCTAGCACCTTCTCTGTGCCTGTTCACATTGCTTCGCAGAATCGCTTTTGTGCAGAAAACAGTAACACTTGTTCAGAAGGAAAGAAAGCACAGAGCCCCAGATTCTATGTTGTCCTGGAGAGCTTGCAGAGCACTGGGGAAAGGCAGGCAGAGAATTCCCTGCTAGCACCTTCTCTGTGCCTGGGAAGCAGAAGTGTTCACATTGCTTCGCAAGAATCGCTTTTGTGCAGAAAACACTAACACTTGTTCAGAAGGAAAGAAAGCACAGAGCCCCAGATTTTATGTTGTCCTGGAGAGCTTGCAGAGCACTGGGGAAAGGCAGGCAGAGAATTCCCTGATAGCACCTTCTCTGTGCCTGTTCACATTGCTTTGCAGAATCGCTTTTGTGCAGAAAACAGTAACACTTGTTCAGAACGAAAGAAAGCACAGAGCCCCAGATTCTATGTAGTCCTGGAGAGCTTGCAGAGCACTGGGGAAAGGCAGGCAGAGAATTCCCTGCTAGCACCTTCTCTGTGCCTGGGAAGCAGAAGTGTTCACATTGCTTCGCAGAATCGCTTTTGTGCAGAAAACAGTAACACTTGTTCAGAAGGAAAGAAAGCACAGAGCCCCAGATTTTATGTTGTCCTGGAGAGCTTGCAGAGCACTGGGGAAAGGCAGGCAGAGAAATCCTTGCTAGCACCTTCTCTGTGCCTGGGAAGCAGAAGTGTTCACATTGCTTTGCAGAATCGCTTTTGTGCAGAAAACACTAACACTTGTTCAGAAGGAAAGAAAGCACAGAGCCCCAGATTTTATGTTGTCCTGGAGAGCTTGCAGAGCACTGGGGAAAGGCAGGCAGAGAATTCCCTGATAGCACCTTCTCTGTGCCTGTTCACATTGCTTTGCAGAATCGCTTTTGTGCAGAAAACAGTAACACTTGTTCAGAAGGAAAGAAAGCACAGAGCCCCAGATTTTATGTTGTCCTGGAGAGCTTGCAGAGCACTGGGGAAAGGCAGGCAGAGAATTCCCTGCTAGCACCTTCTCTGTGCCTGTTCACATTGCTTCGCAGAATCGCTTTTGTGCAGAAAACAGTAACACTTGTTCAGAAGGAAAGAAAGCACAGAGCCCCAGATTCTATGTTGTCCTGGAGAGCTTGCAGAGCACTGGGGAAAGGCAGGAAGAGAATTCCTTGCTAGCACCTTCTCTGTGCCTGGGAAGCAGAAGTGTTCACATTGCTTTGCAGAATCGCTTTTGTGCAGAAAACACTAACACTTGTTCAGAAGGAAAGAAAGCACAGAGCCCCAGATTTTATGTTGTCCTGGAGAGCTTGCAGAGCACTGGGGAAAGGCAGGCAGAGAATTCCCTGATAGCACCTTCTCTGTGCCTGTTCACATTGCTTCGCAGAATCGCTTTTGTGCAGAAAACAGTAACACTTGTTCAGAACGAAAGAAAGCACAGAGCCCCAGATTCTATGTTGTCCTGGAGAGCTTGCAGAGCACTGGGGAAAGGCAGGCAGAGAATTCCCTGCTAGGACCTTCTCTGTGCCTGGGAATCAGAAGTGTTCACATTGCTTCGCAGAATCGCTTTTGTGCAGAAAACACTAACACTTGTTCAGAAGGAAAGAAAGCACAGAGCCCCAGATTTTATGTTGTCCTGGAGAGCTTGCAGAGCACTGGGGAAAGGCAGGCAGAGAATTCCCTGCTAGCACCTTCTCTGTGCCTGTTCACATTGCTTCGCAGAATCGCTTTTGTGCAGAAAACAGTAACACTTGTTCAGAAGGAAAGAAAGCACAGAGCCCCAGATTCTATGTTGTCCTGGAGAGCTTGCAGAGCACTGGGGAAAGGCAGGCAGAGAATTTCCTGCTAGCACCTTCTCTGTGCCTGGGAAGCAGAAGTGTTCACATTGCTTCGCAAGAATCGCTTTCGTGCAGATAACATTAACACTTGTTCAGAAGGAAAGAAAGCACAGAGCCCCAGATTCTATGTTGTCCTGGAGAGCTTGCAGAGCACTGGGGAAAGGCAGGCAGAGAATTCCCTGCTAGCACCTTCTCTGTGCCTGTTCACATTGCTTCGCAGAATCGCTTTTGTGCAGAAAACAGTAACACTTGTTCAGAAGGAAAGAAAGCACAGAGCCCCAGATTCTCTGTTGTCCTGGAGAGCTTGCAGAGCACTGGGGAAAGGCAGGCAGAGAATTCCCTGCTAGCACCTTCTCTGTGCCTGGGAAGCAGAAGTGTTCACATTGCTTCGCAAGAATCGCTTTTGTGCAGAAAACACTAACACTTGTTCAGAAGGAAAGAAAGCACAGAGCCCCAGATTTTATGTTGTCCTGGAGAGCTTGCAGAGCACTGGGGAAAGGCAGGCAGAGAATTCCCTGCTAGCACCTTCTCTGTGCCTGTTCACATTGCTTCGCAGAATCGCTTTTGTGCAGAAAACAGTAACACTTGTTCAGAAGGAAAGAAAGCACAGAGCCCCAGATTTTATGTTGTCCTGGAGAGCTTGCAGAGCACTGGGGAAAGGCAGGCAGAGAATTCCCTGATAGCACCTTCTCTGTGCCTGTTCACATTGCTTTGCAGAATCGCTTTTGTGCAGAAAACAGTAACACTTGTTCAGAACGAAAGAAAGCACAGAGCCCCAGATTCTATGTAGTCCTGGAGAGCTTGCAGAGCACTGGGGAAAGGCAGGCAGAGAATTCCTTGCTAGCACATTCTCTGTGCCTGGGAAGCAGAAGTGTTCACATTGCTTCGCAGAATCGCTTTTGTGCAGAAAACAGTAACACTTGTTCAGAAGGAAAGAAAGCACAGAGCCCCAGATTTTATGTTGTCCTGGAGAGCTTGCAGAGCACTGGGGAAAGGCAGGCAGAGAAATCCTTGCTAGCACCTTCTCTGTGCCTGGGAAGCAGAAGTGTTCACATTGCTTCGCAGAATCGCTTTTGTGCAGAAGACAGTAACACTTGTTCAGAAGGAAAGAAAGCACAGAGCCCCAGATTTTATGTTGTCCTGGAGAGCTTGCAGAGCACTGGGGAAAGGCAGGCAGAGAATTCCCTGATAGCACCTTCTCTGTGCCTGTTCACATTGCTTCGCAGAATCGCTTTTGTGCAGAAAACAGTAACACTTGTTCAGAACGAAAGAAAGCACAGAGCCCCAGATTCTATGTTGTCCTGGAGAGCTTGCAGAGCACTGGGGAAAGGCAGGCAGAGAATTCCCTGCTAGCACCTTCTCTGTGCCTGGGAAGCAGAAGTGTTCACATTGCTTCACAAGAATCGCTTTCGTGCAGAAAACATTAACACTTGTTCAGAAGGAAAGAAAGCACAGAGCCCCAGATTCTATGTTGTCCTGGAGAGCTTGCAGAGCACTGGGGAAAGGCAGGCAGAGAATTCCCTGATAGCACCTTCTCTGTGCCTGTTCACATTGCTTTGCAGAATCGCTTTTGTGCAGAAAACAGTAACACTTGTTCAGAAGGAAAGAAGGCACAGAGCCCCAGATTTTATGTTGTCCTGGAGAGCTTGCAGAGCACTGGGGAAAGGGAGGCAGAGAATTCCCTGATAGCACCTTCTCTGTGCCTGTTCACATTGCTTCGCAGAATCGCTTTTGTGCAGAAAACAGTAACACTTGTTCAGAAGGAAAGAAAGCACAGAGCCCCAGCTTTTATGTTGTCCTGGAGAGCTTGCAGAGCACTGGGGAAAGGCAGGCAGAGAATTCCCTGCTAGCACCTTCTCTGTGCCTGTTCACATTGCTTTGCAGAATCGCTTTTGTGCAGAAAACAGTAACACTTGTTCAGAACGAAAGAAAGCACAGAGCCCCAGATTCTATGTAGTCCTGGAGAGCTTGCAGAGCACTGGGGAAAGGCAGGCAGAGAAATCCTTGCTAGCACCTTCTCTGTGCCTGGGAAGCAGAAGTGTTCACATTGCTTCGCAGAATCGCTTTTGTGCAGAATACAGTAACACTTGTTCAGAAGGAAAGAAAGCACAGAGCCCCAGATTTTATGTTGTCCTGGAGAGCTTGCAGAGCACTGGGGAAAGGCAGGCAGAGAATTCCTTGCTAGCACATTCTCTGTGCCTGGGAAGCAGAAGTGTTCACATTGCTTCGCAGAATCGCTTTTGTGCAGAAGACAGTAACACTTGTTTAGAAGGAAAGAAAGCACAGAGCCCCAGATTCTATGTTGTCCTGGAGAGCTTGCAGAGCACTGGGGAAAGGCAGGCAGAGAATTCCCTGCTAGCACCTTCTCTGTGCCTGTTCACATTGCTTCGCAGAATCGCTTTTGTGCAGAAAACAGTAACACTTGTTCAGAAGGAAAGAAAGCACAGAGCCCCAGATTCTATGTTGTCCTGGAGAGCTTGCAGAGCACTGGGGAAAGGCAGGCAGAGAATTCCCTGCTAGCACCTTCTCTGTGCCTGGGAAGCAGAAGTGTTCACATTGCTTCGCAAGAATCGCTTTTGTGCAGAAAACACTAACACTTGTTCAGAAGGAAAGAAAGCACAGAGCCCCAGATTTTATGTTGTCCTGGAGAGCTTGCAGAGCACTGGGGAAAGGCAGGCAGAGAATTCCTTGCTAGCACCTTCTCTGTGCCTGTTCACATTGCTTCGCAGAATCGCTTTTGTGCAGAAAACAGTAACACTTGTTCAGAACGAAAGAAAGCACAGAGCCCCAGATTCTATGTTGTCCTGGAGAGCTTGCAGAGCACTGGGGAAAGGCAGGCAGAGAATTCCCTGCTAGCACCTTCTCTGTGCCTGGGAAGCAGAAGTGTTCACATTGCTTCGCAAGAATCGCTTTTGTGCAGAAAACACTAACACTTGTTCAGAAGGAAAGAAAGCACAGAGCCCCAGATTTTATGTTGTCCTGGAGAGCTTGCAGAGCACTGGGGAAAGGCAGGCAGAGAATTCCTTGCTAGCACCTTCTCTGTGCCTGGGAAGCAGAAGTGTTCACATTGCTTCGCAGAATCGCTTTTGTGCAGAAAACAGTAACACTTGTTCAGAAGGAAAGAAAGCACAGAGCCCCAGATTCTATGTTGTCCTGGAGAGCTTGCAGAGCACTGGGGAAAGGCAGGCAGAGAATTCCCTGATAGCACCTTCTCTGTGCCTGTTCACATTGCTTCGCAAGAATCGCTTTTGTGCAGAAAACACTAACACTTGTTCAGAAGGAAAGAAAGCACAGAGCCCCAGATTTTATGTTGTCCTGGAGAGCTTGCAGAGCACTGGGGAAAGGCAGGCAGAGAATTCCTTGCTAGCACCTTCTCTGTCCCTGGGAAGCAGAAGTGTTCACATTGCTTCGCAAGAATCGCTTTTGTGCAGAAAACACTAACACTTGTTCAGAAGGAAAGAAAGCACAGAGCCCCAGATTCTATGTTGTCCTGGAGAGCTTGCAGAGCACTGGGGAAAGGCAGGCAGAGAATTCCCTGATAGCACCTTCTCTGTGCATGGGAAGCACAAGTGTTCACATTGCTTCGCAAGAATCGCTTTTGTGCAGAAAACACTAACACTTGTTCAGAAGGAAAGAAAGCACAGAGCCCCAGATTTTATGTTGTCCTGGAGAGCTTGCAGAGCACTGGGGAAAGGCAGGCAGAGAATTCCCTGATAGCACCTTCTCTGTGCCTGTTCACATTGCTTCGCAGAATCGCTTTTGTGCAGAAAACAGTAACACTTGTTCAGAAGGAAAGAAAGCACAGAGCCCCAGATTCTATGTTGTCCTGGAGAGCTTGCAGAGCACTGGGGAAAGGCAGGCAGAGAATTCCCTGCTAGCACCTTCTCTGTGCCTGGGAAGCAGAAGTGTTCACATTGCTTCGCAAGAATCGCTTTTGTGCAGAAAACACTAACACTTGTTCAGAAGGAAAGAAAGCACAGAGCCCCAGATTTTATGTTGTCCTGGAGAGCTTGCAGAGCACTGGGGAAAGGCAGGCAGAGAATTCCCTGATAGCACCTTCTCTGTGCCTGTTCACATTGCTTCGCAGAATCGCTTTTGTGCAGAAAACAGTAACACTTGTTCAGAAGGAAAGAAAGCACAGAGCCCCAGATTTTATGTTGTCCTGGAGAGCTTGCAGAGCACTGGGGAAAGGCAGGCAGAGAATTCCCTGATAGCACCTTCTCTGTGCCTGGGAAGCAGAAGTGTTCACATTGCTTCGCAAGAATCGCTTTTGTGCAGAAAACACTAACACTTGTTCAGAAGGAAAGAAAGCACAGAGCCCCAGATTTTATGTTGTCCTGGAGAGCTTGCAGAGCACTGGGGAAAGGCAGGCAGAGAAATCCTTGCTAGCACCTTCTCTGTGCCTGGGAAGCAGAAGTGTTCACATTGCTTCGCAGAATCGCTTTTGTGCAGAAAACAGTAACACTTGTTCAGAAGGAAAGAAAGCACAGAGCCCCAGATTCTATGTTGTCCTGGAGAGCTTGCAGAGCACTGGGGAAAGGCAGGCAGAGAATTCCCTGCTAGCACCTTCTCTGTGCCTGGGAAGCAGAAGTGTTCACATTGCTTCGCAAGAATCGCTTTTGTGCAGAAAACACTAACACTTGTTCAGAAGGAAAGAAAGCACAGAGCCCCAGATTTTATGTTGTCCTGGAGAGCTTGCAGAGCACTGGGGAAAGGCAGGCAGAGAATTCCCTGATAGCACCTTCTCTGTGCCTGTTCACATTGCTTCGCAGAATCGCTTTTGTGCAGAAAACAGTAACACTTGTTCAGAACGAAAGAAAGCACAGAGCCCCAGATTCTATGTTGTCCTGGAGAGCTTGCAGAGCACTGGGGAAAGGCAGGCAGAGAATTCCCTGCTAGGACCTTCTCTGTGCCTGGGAAGCAGAAGTGTTCACATTGCTTCGCAGAATCGCTTTTGTGCAGAAAACAGTAACACTTGTTCAGAAGGAAAGAAAGCACAGAGCCCCAGATTTTATGTTGTCCTGGAGAGCTTGCAGAGCACTGGGGAAAGGCAGGCAGAGAATTCCCTGCTAGCACCTTCTCTGTGCCTGTTCACATTGCTTCGCAGAATCGCTTTTGTGCAGAAAACAGTAACACTTGTTCAGAAGGAAAGAAAGCACAGAGCCCCAGATTCTATGTTGTCCTGGAGAGCTTGCAGAGCACTGGGGAAAGGCAGGCAGAGAATTTCCTGCTAGCACCTTCTCTGTGCCTGGGAAGCAGAAGTGTTCACATTGCTTCGCAAGAATCGCTTTCGTGCAGATAACATTAACACTTGTTCAGAAGGAAAGAAAGCACAGAGCCCCAGATTCTATGTTGTCCTGGAGAGCTTGCAGAGCACTGGGGAAAGGCAGGCAGAGAATTCCCTGCTAGCACCTTCTCTGTGCCTGTTCACATTGCTTCGCAGAATCGCTTTTGTGCAGAAAACAGTAACACTTGTTCAGAAGGAAAGAAAGCACAGAGCCCCAGATTCTATGTTGTCCTGGAGAGCTTGCAGAGCACTGGGGAAAGGCAGGCAGAGAATTTCCTGCTAGCACCTTCTCTGTGCCTGGGAAGCAGAAGTGTTCACATTGCTTCGCAAGAATCGCTTTCGTGCAGATAACATTAACACTTGTTCAGAAGGAAAGAAAGCACAGAGCCCCAGATTTTATGTTGTCCTGGAGAGCTTGCAGAGCACTGGGGAAAGGCAGGCAGAGAATTCCCTGCTAGCACCTTCTCTGTGCCTGTTCACATTGCTTCGCAGAATCGCTTTTGTGCAGAAAACAGTAACACTTGTTCAGAAGGAAAGAAAGCACAGAGCCCCAGATTCTATGTTGTCCTGGAGAGCTTGCAGAGCACTGGGGAAAGGCAGGCAGAGAATTCCCTGCTAGCACCTTCTCTGTGCCTGGGAAGCAGAAGTGTTCACATTGCTTCGCAAGAATCGCTTTTGTGCAGAAAACACTAACACTTGTTCAGAAGGAAAGAAAGCACAGAGCCCCAGATTTTATGTTGTCCTGGAGAGCTTGCAGAGCACTGGGGAAAGGCAGGCAGAGAATTCCCTGATAGCACCTTCTCTGTGCCTGTTCACATTGCTTTGCAGAATCGCTTTTGTGCAGAAAACAGTAACACTTGTTCAGAACGAAAGAAAGCACAGAGCCCCAGATTCTATGTAGTCCTGGAGAGCTTGCAGAGCACTGGGGAAAGGCAGGCAGAGAATTCCCTGATAGCACCTTCTCTGTGCCTGGGAAGCAGAAGTGTTCACATTGCTTCGCAGAATCGCTTTTGTGCAGAAAACAGTAACACTTGTTCAGAAGGAAAGAAAGCACAGAGCCCCAGATTCTATGTTGTCCTGGAGAGCTTGCAGAGCACTGGGGAAAGGCAGGCAGAGAAATCCTTGCTAGCACCTTCTCTGTGCCTGGGAAGCAGAAGTGTTCACATTGCTTCGCAGAATCGCTTTTGTGCAGAAAACAGTAACACTTGTTCAGAAGGAAAGAAAGCACAGAGCCCCAGATTTTATGTTGTCCTGGAGAGCTTGCAGAGCACTGGGGAAAGGCAGGCAGAGAATTCCCTGATAGCACCTTCTCTGTGCCTGTTCACATTGCTTCGCAGAATCGCTTTTGTGCAGAAAACAGTAACACTTGTTCAGAAGGAAAGAAAGCACAGAGCCCCAGATTTTATGTTGTCCTGGAGAGCTTGCAGAGCACTGGGGAAAGGCAGGCAGAGAATTCCCTGATAGCACCTTCTCTGTGCCTGTTCACATTGCTTCGCAGAATCGCTTTTGTGCAGAAAACAGTAACACTTGTTCAGAAGGAAAGAAAGCACAGAGCCCCAGATTCTATGTTGTCCTGGAGAGCTTGCAGAGCACTGGGGAAAGGCAGGAAGAGAATTCCTTGCTAGCACCTTCTCTGTGCCTGGGAAGCAGAAGTGTTCACATTGCTTTGCAGAATCGCTTTTGTGCAGAAAACACTAACACTTGTTCAGAAGGAAAGAAAGCACAGAGCCCCAGATTTTATGTTGTCCTGGAGAGCTTGCAGAGCACTGGGGAAAGGCAGGCAGAGAATTCCCTGATAGCACCTTCTCTGTGCCTGTTCACATTGCTTCGCAGAATCGCTTTTGTGCAGAAAACAGTAACACTTGTTCAGAACGAAAGAAAGCACAGAGCCCCAGATTCTATGTTGTCCTGGAGAGCTTGCAGAGCACTGGGGAAAGGCAGGCAGAGAATTCCCTGCTAGGACCTTCTCTGTGCCTGGGAAGCAGAAGTGTTCACATTGCTTCGCAGAATCGCTTTTGTGCAGAAAACAGTAACACTTGTTCAGAAGGAAAGAAAGCACAGAGCCCCAGATTTTATGTTGTCCTGTAGAGCTTGCAGAGCACTGGGGAAAGGCAGGCAGAGAATTCCCTGCTAGCACCTTCTCTGTGCCTGTTCACATTGCTTCGCAGAATCGCTTTTGTGCAGAAAACAGTAACACTTGTTCAGAAGGAAAGAAAGCACAGAGCCCCAGATTCTATGTTGTCCTGGAGAGCTTGCAGAGCACTGGGGAAAGGCAGGCAGAGAATTCCCTGATAGCACCTTCTCTGTGCCTGGGAAGCAGAAGTGTTCACATTGCTTCGCAGAATCGCTTTTGTGCAGAAAACAGTAACACTTGTTCAGAAGGAAAGAAAGCACAGAGCCCCAGATTCTATGTTGTCCTGGAGAGCTTGCAGAGCACTGGGGAAAGGCAGGCAGAGAAATCCTTGCTAGCACCTTCTCTGTGCCTGGGAAGCAGAAGTGTTCACATTGCTTCGCAGAATCGCTTTTGTGCAGAAAACAGTAACACTTGTTCAGAAGGAAAGAAAGCACAGAGCCCCAGATTTTATGTTGTCCTGGAGAGCTTGCAGAGCACTGGGGAAAGGCAGGCAGAGAATTCCCTGATAGCACCTTCTCTGTGCCTGTTCACATTGCTTCGCAGAATCGCTTTTGTGCAGAAAACAGTAACACTTGTTCAGAAGGAAAGAAAGCACAGAGCCCCAGATTTTATGTTGTCCTGGAGAGCTTGCAGAGCACTGGGGAAAGGCAGGCAGAGAATTCCCTGATAGCACCTTCTCTGTGCCTGTTCACATTGCTTCGCAGAATCGCTTTTGTGCAGAAAACAGTAACACTTGTTCAGAAGGAAAGAAAGCACAGAGCCCCAGATTCTATGTTGTCCTGGAGAGCTTGCAGAGCACTGGGGAAAGGCAGGAAGAGAATTCCTTGCTAGCACCTTCTCTGTGCCTGGGAAGCAGAAGTGTTCACATTGCTTTGCAGAATCGCTTTTGTGCAGAAAACACTAACACTTGTTCAGAAGGAAAGAAAGCACAGAGCCCCAGATTTTATGTTGTCCTGGAGAGCTTGCAGAGCACTGGGGAAAGGCAGGCAGAGAATTCCCTGATAGCACCTTCTCTGTGCCTGTTCACATTGCTTCGCAAGAATCGCTTTTGTGCAGAAAACACTAACACTTGTTCAGAAGGAAAGAAAGCACAGAGCCCCAGATTTTATGTTGTCCTGGAGAGCTTGCAGAGCACTGGGGAAAGGCAGGCAGAGAATTCCTTGCTAGCACCTTCTCTGTCCCTGGGAAGCAGAAGTGTTCACATTGCTTCGCAAGAATCGCTTTTGTGCAGAAAACACTAACACTTGTTCAGAAGGAAAGAAAGCACAGAGCCCCAGATTCTATGTTGTCCTGGAGAGCTTGCAGAGCACTGGGGAAAGGCAGGCAGAGAATTCCCTGATAGCACCTTCTCTGTGCATGGGAAGCACAAGTGTCCACATTGCTTCGCAAGAATCGCTTTTGTGCAGAAAACACTAACACTTGTTCAGAAGGAAAGAAAGCACAGAGCCCCAGATTTTATGTTGTCCTGGAGAGCTTGCAGAGCACTGGGGAAAGGCAGGCAGAGAATTCCCTGATAGCACCTTCTCTGTGCCTGTTCACATTGCTTCGCAGAATCGCTTTTGTGCAGAAAACAGTAACACTTGTTCAGAAGGAAAGAAAGCACAGAGCCCCAGATTCTATGTTGTCCTGGAGAGCTTGCAGAGCACTGGGGAAAGGCAGGCAGAGAATTCCCTGCTAGCACCTTCTCTGTGCCTGGGAAGCAGAAGTGTTCACATTGCTTCGCAAGAATCGCTTTTGTGCAGAAAACACTAACACTTGTTCAGAAGGAAAGAAAGCACAGAGCCCCAGATTTTATGTTGTCCTGGAGAGCTTGCAGAGCACTGGGGAAAGGCAGGCAGAGAATTCCCTGATAGCACCTTCTCTGTGCCTGTTCACATTGCTTCGCAGAATCGCTTTTGTGCAGAAAACAGTAACACTTGTTCAGAACGAAAGAAAGCACAGAGCCCCAGATTCTATGTTGTCCTGGAGAGCTTGCAGAGCACTGGGGAAAGGCAGGCAGAGAATTCCCTGCTAGCACCTTCTCTGTGCCTGGGAAGCAGAAGTGTTCACATTGCTTCGCAAGAATCGCTTTTGTGCAGAAAACACTAACACTTGTTCAGAAGGAAAGAAAGCACAGAGCCCCAGATTTTATGTTGTCCTGGAGAGCTTGCAGAGCACTGGGGAAAGGCAGGCAGAGAATTCCTTGCTAGCACCTTCTCTGTGCCTGGGAAGCAGAAGTGTTCACATTGCTTCGCAGAATCGCTTTTGTGCAGAAAACAGTAACACTTGTTCAGAAGGAAAGAAAGCACAGAGCCCCAGATTTTATGTTGTCCTGGAGAGCTTGCAGAGCACTGGGGAAAGGCAGGCAGAGAATTCCCTGATAGCACCTTCTCTGTGCCTGGGAAGCAGAAGTGTTCACATTGCTTCGCAAGAATCGCTTTTGTGCAGAAAACACTAACACTTGTTCAGAAGGAAAGAAAGCACAGAGCCCCAGATTTTATGTTGTCCTGGAGAGCTTGCAGAGCACTGGGGAAAGGCAGGCAGAGAAATCCTTGCTAGCACCTTCTCTGTGCCTGGGAAGCAGAAGTGTTCACATTGCTTCGCAGAATCGCTTTTGTGCAGAAAACAGTAACACTTGTTCAGAAGGAAAGAAAGCACAGAGCCCCAGATTCTATGTTGTCCTGGAGAGCTTGCAGAGCACTGGGGAAAGGCAGGCAGAGAATTCCCTGCTAGCACCTTCTCTGTGCCTGGGAAGCAGAAGTGTTCACATTGCTTCGCAAGAATCGCTTTTGTGCAGAAAACACTAACACTTGTTCAGAAGGAAAGAAAGCACAGAGCCCCAGATTTTATGTTGTCCTGGAGAGCTTGCAGAGCACTGGGGAAAGGCAGGCAGAGAATTCCCTGATAGCACCTTCTCTGTGCCTGTTCACATTGCTTCGCAGAATCGCTTTTGTGCAGAAAACAGTAACACTTGTTCAGAACGAAAGAAAGCACAGAGCCCCAGATTCTATGTTGTCCTGGAGAGCTTGCAGAGCACTGGGGAAAGGCAGGCAGAGAATTCCCTGCTAGGACCTTCTCTGTGCCTGGGAAGCAGAAGTGTTCACATTGCTTCGCAGAATCGCTTTTGTGCAGAAAACAGTAACACTTGTTCAGAAGGAAAGAAAGCACAGAGCCCCAGATTTTATGTTGTCCTGGAGAGCTTGCAGAGCACTGGGGAAAGGCAGGCAGAGAATTCCCTGCTAGCACCTTCTCTGTGCCTGTTCACATTGCTTCGCAGAATCGCTTTTGTGCAGAAAACAGTAACACTTGTTCAGAAGGAAAGAAAGCACAGAGCCCCAGATTCTATGTTGTCCTGGAGAGCTTGCAGAGCACTGGGGAAAGGCAGGCAGAGAATTTCCTGCTAGCACCTTCTCTGTGCCTGGGAAGCAGAAGTGTTCACATTGCTTCGCAAGAATCGCTTTCGTGCAGATAACATTAACACTTGTTCAGAAGGAAAGAAAGCACAGAGCCCCAGATTCTATGTTGTCCTGGAGAGCTTGCAGAGCACTGGGGAAAGGCAGGCAGAGAATTCCCTGCTAGCACCTTCTCTGTGCCTGTTCACATTGCTTCGCAGAATCGCTTTTGTGCAGAAAACAGTAACACTTGTTCAGAAGGAAAGAAAGCACAGAGCCCCAGATTCTATGTTGTCCTGGAGAGCTTGCAGAGCACTGGGGAAAGGCAGGCAGAGAATTCCCTGATAGCACCTTCTCTGTGCCTGGGAAGCAGAAGTGTTCACATTGCTTCGCAAGAATCGCTTTCGTGCAGATAACATTAACACTTGTTCAGAAGGAAAGAAAGCACAGAGCCCCAGATTTTATGTTGTCCTGGAGAGCTTGCAGAGCACTGGGGAAAGGCAGGCAGAGAATTCCCTGCTAGCACCTTCTCTGTGCCTGTTCACATTGCTTCGCAGAATCGCTTTTGTGCAGAAAACAGTAACACTTGTTCAGAAGGAAAGAAAGCACAGAGCCCCAGATTCTATGTTGTCCTGGAGAGCTTGCAGAGCACTGGGGAAAGGCAGGCAGAGAATTCCCTGCTAGCACCTTCTCTGTGCCTGGGAAGCAGAAGTGTTCACATTGCTTCGCAAGAATCGCTTTTGTGCAGAAAACACTAACACTTGTTCAGAAGGAAAGAAAGCACAGAGCCCCAGATTTTATGTTGTCCTGGAGAGCTTGCAGAGCACTGGGGAAAGGCAGGCAGAGAATTCCCTGATAGCACCTTCTCTGTGCCTGTTCACATTGCTTTGCAGAATCGCTTTTGTGCAGAAAACAGTAACACTTGTTCAGAACGAAAGAAAGCACAGAGCCCCAGATTCTATGTAGTCCTGGAGAGCTTGCAGAGCACTGGGGAAAGGCAGGCAGAGAATTCCCTGATAGCACCTTCTCTGTGCCTGGGAAGCAGAAGTGTTCACATTGCTTCGCAGAATCGCTTTTGTGCAGAAAACAGTAACACTTGTTCAGAAGGAAAGAAAGCACAGAGCCCCAGATTCTATGTTGTCCTGGAGAGCTTGCAGAGCACTGGGGAAAGGCAGGCAGAGAAATCCTTGCTAGCACCTTCTCTGTGCCTGGGAAGCAGAAGTGTTCACATTGCTTCGCAGAATCGCTTTTGTGCAGAAAACAGTAACACTTGTTCAGAAGGAAAGAAAGCACAGAGCCCCAGATTTTATGTTGTCCTGGAGAGCTTGCAGAGCACTGGGGAAAGGCAGGCAGAGAATTCCCTGATAGCACCTTCTCTGTGCCTGTTCACATTGCTTCGCAGAATCGCTTTTGTGCAGAAAACAGTAACACTTGTTCAGAAGGAAAGAAAGCACAGAGCCCCAGATTTTATGTTGTCCTGGAGAGCTTGCAGAGCACTGGGGAAAGGCAGGCAGAGAATTCCCTGATAGCACCTTCTCTGTGCCTGTTCACATTGCTTCGCAGAATCGCTTTTGTGCAGAAAACAGTAACACTTGTTCAGAAGGAAAGAAAGCACAGAGCCCCAGATTCTATGTTGTCCTGGAGAGCTTGCAGAGCACTGGGGAAAGGCAGGAAGAGAATTCCTTGCTAGCACCTTCTCTGTGCCTGGGAAGCAGAAGTGTTCACATTGCTTTGCAGAATCGCTTTTGTGCAGAAAACACTAACACTTGTTCAGAAGGAAAGAAAGCACAGAGCCCCAGATTTTATGTTGTCCTGGAGAGCTTGCAGAGCACTGGGGAAAGGCAGGCAGAGAATTCCCTGATAGCACCTTCTCTGTGCCTGTTCACATTGCTTCGCAGAATCGCTTTTGTGCAGAAAACAGTAACACTTGTTCAGAACGAAAGAAAGCACAGAGCCCCAGATTCTATGTTGTCCTGGAGAGCTTGCAGAGCACTGGGGAAAGGCAGGCAGAGAATTCCCTGCTAGGACCTTCTCTGTGCCTGGGAAGCAGAAGTGTTCACATTGCTTCGCAGAATCGCTTTTGTGCAGAAAACAGTAACACTTGTTCAGAAGGAAAGAAAGCACAGAGCCCCAGATTTTATGTTGTCCTGTAGAGCTTGCAGAGCACTGGGGAAAGGCAGGCAGAGAATTCCCTGCTAGCACCTTCTCTGTGCCTGTTCACATTGCTTCGCAGAATCGCTTTTGTGCAGAAAACAGTAACACTTGTTCAGAAGGAAAGAAAGCACAGAGCCCCAGATTCTATGTTGTCCTGGAGAGCTTGCAGAGCACTGGGGAAAGGCAGGCAGAGAATTCCCTGATAGCACCTTCTCTGTGCCTGGGAAGCAGAAGTGTTCACATTGCTTCGCAGAATCGCTTTTGTGCAGAAAACAGTAACACTTGTTCAGAAGGAAAGAAAGCACAGAGCCCCAGATTCTATGTTGTCCTGGAGAGCTTGCAGAGCACTGGGGAAAGGCAGGCAGAGAAATCCTTGCTAGCACCTTCTCTGTGCCTGGGAAGCAGAAGTGTTCACATTGCTTCGCAGAATCGCTTTTGTGCAGAAAACAGTAACACTTGTTCAGAAGGAAAGAAAGCACAGAGCCCCAGATTTTATGTTGTCCTGGAGAGCTTGCAGAGCACTGGGGAAAGGCAGGCAGAGAATTCCCTGATAGCACCTTCTCTGTGCCTGTTCACATTGCTTCGCAGAATCGCTTTTGTGCAGAAAACAGTAACACTTGTTCAGAAGGAAAGAAAGCACAGAGCCCCAGATTTTATGTTGTCCTGGAGAGCTTGCAGAGCACTGGGGAAAGGCAGGCAGAGAATTCCCTGATAGCACCTTCTCTGTGCCTGTTCACATTGCTTCGCAGAATCGCTTTTGTGCAGAAAACAGTAACACTTGTTCAGAAGGAAAGAAAGCACAGAGCCCCAGATTCTATGTTGTCCTGGAGAGCTTGCAGAGCACTGGGGAAAGGCAGGAAGAGAATTCCTTGCTAGCACCTTCTCTGTGCCTGGGAAGCAGAAGTGTTCACATTGCTTTGCAGAATCGCTTTTGTGCAGAAAACACTAACACTTGTTCAGAAGGAAAGAAAGCACAGAGCCCCAGATTTTATGTTGTCCTGGAGAGCTTGCAGAGCACTGGGGAAAGGCAGGCAGAGAATTCCCTGATAGCACCTTCTCTGTGCCTGTTCACATTGCTTCGCAGAATCGCTTTTGTGCAGAAAACAGTAACACTTGTTCAGAACGAAAGAAAGCACAGAGCCCCAGATTCTATGTTGTCCTGGAGAGCTTGCAGAGCACTGGGGAAAGGCAGGCAGAGAATTCCCTGCTAGGACCTTCTCTGTGCCTGGGAAGCAGAAGTGTTCACATTGCTTCGCAGAATCGCTTTTGTGCAGAAAACAGTAACACTTGTTCAGAAGGAAAGAAAGCACAGAGCCCCAGATTTTATGTTGTCCTGTAGAGCTTGCAGAGCACTGGGGAAAGGCAGGCAGAGAATTCCCTGCTAGCACCTTCTCTGTGCCTGTTCACATTGCTTCGCAGAATCGCTTTTGTGCAGAAAACAGTAACACTTGTTCAGAAGGAAAGAAAGCACAGAGCCCCAGATTCTATGTTGTCCTGGAGAGCTTGCAGAGCACTGGGGAAAGGCAGGCAGAGAATTCCCTGATAGCACCTTCTCTGTGCCTGTTCACATTGCTTCGCAGAATCGCTTTTGTGCAGAAAACAGTAACACTTGTTCAGAAGGAAAGAAAGCACAGAGCCCCAGATTTTATGTTGTCCTGGAGAGCTTGCAGAGCACTGGGGAAAGGCAGGCAGAGAATTCCCTGATAGCACCTTCTCTGTGCCTGTTCACATTGCTTCGCAGAATCGCTTTTGTGCAGAAAACAGTAACACTTGTTCAGAAGGAAAGAAAGCACAGAGCCCCAGATTCTATGTTGTCCTGGAGAGCTTGCAGAGCACTGGGGAAAGGCAGGAAGAGAATTCCTTGCTAGCACCTTCTCTGTGCCTGGGAAGCAGAAGTGTTCACATTGCTTTGCAGAATCGCTTTTGTGCAGAAAACACTAACACTTGTTCAGAAGGAAAGAAAGCACAGAGCCCCAGATTTTATGTTGTCCTGGAGAGCTTGCAGAGCACTGGGGAAAGGCAGGCAGAGAATTCCCTGATAGCACCTTCTCTGTGCCTGTTCACATTGCTTCGCAGAATCGCTTTTGTGCAGAAAACAGTAACACTTGTTCAGAACGAAAGAAAGCACAGAGCCCCAGATTCTATGTTGTCCTGGAGAGCTTGCAGAGCACTGGGGAAAGGCAGGCAGAGAATTCCCTGCTAGGACCTTCTCTGTGCCTGGGAAGCAGAAGTGTTCACATTGCTTCGCAGAATCGCTTTTGTGCAGAAAACAGTAACACTTGTTCAGAAGGAAAGAAAGCACAGAGCCCCAGATTTTATGTTGTCCTGTAGAGCTTGCAGAGCACTGGGGAAAGGCAGGCAGAGAATTCCCTGCTAGCACCTTCTCTGTGCCTGTTCACATTGCTTCGCAGAATCGCTTTTGTGCAGAAAACAGTAACACTTGTTCAGAAGGAAAGAAAGCACAGAGCCCCAGATTCTATGTTGTCCTGGAGAGCTTGCAGAGCACTGGGGAAAGGCAGGCAGAGAATTTCCTGCTAGCACCTTCTCTGTGCCTGGGAAGCAGAAGTGTTCACATTGCTTCGCAAGAATCGCTTTCGTGCAGATAACATTAACACTTGTTCAGAAGGAAAGAAAGCACAGAGCCCCAGATTCTATGTTGTCCTGGAGAGCTTGCAGAGCACTGGGGAAAGGCAGGCAGAGAATTCCCTGCTAGCACCTTCTCTGTGCCTGTTCACATTGCTTCGCAGAATCGCTTTTGTGCAGAAAACAGTAACACTTGTTCAGAAGGAAAGAAAGCACAGAGCCCCAGATTCTCTGTTGTCCTGGAGAGCTTGCAGAGCACTGGGGAAAGGCAGGCAGAGAATTCCCTGCTAGCACCTTCTCTGTGCCTGGGAAGCAGAAGTGTTCACATTGCTTCGCAAGAATCGCTTTTGTGCAGAAAACACTAACACTTGTTCAGAAGGAAAGAAAGCACAGAGCCCCAGATTTTATGTTGTCCTGGAGAGCTTGCAGAGCACTGGGGAAAGGCAGGCAGAGAATTCCCTGATAGCACCTTCTCTGTGCCTGTTCACATTGCTTCGCAGAATCGCTTTTGTGCAGAAAACAGTAACACTTGTTCAGAAGGAAAGAAAGCACAGAGCCCCAGATTTTATGTTGTCCTGGAGAGCTTGCAGAGCACTGGGGAAAGGCAGGCAGAGAATTCCCTGATAGCACCTTCTCTGTGCCTGTTCACATTGCTTTGCAGAATCGCTTTTGTGCAGAAAACAGTAACACTTGTTCAGAACGAAAGAAAGCACAGAGCCCCAGCTTTTATGTTGTCCTGGAGAGCTTGCAGAGCACTGGGGAAAGGCAGGCAGAGAATTCCTTGCTAGCACATTCTCTGTGCCTGGGAAGCAGAAGTGTTCACATTGCTTCGCAGAATCGCTTTTGTGCAGAAAACAGTAACACTTGTTCAGAAGGAAAGAAAGCACAGAGCCCCAGATTTTATGTTGTCCTGGAGAGCTTGCAGAGCACTGGGGAAAGGCAGGCAGAGAAATCCTTGCTAGCACCTTCTCTGTGCCTGGGAAGCAGAAGTGTTCACATTGCTTCGCAGAATCGCTTTTGTGCAGAAGACAGTAACACTTGTTCAGAAGGAAAGAAAGCACAGAGCCCCAGATTCTATGTTGTCCTGGAGAGCTTGCAGAGCACTGGGGAAAGGCAGGCAGAGAATTCCCTGCTAGCACCTTCTCTGTGCCTGGGAAGCAGAAGTGTTCACATTGCTTCGCAAGAATCGCTTTTGTGCAGAAAACACTAACACTTGTTCAGAAGGAAAGAAAGCACAGAGCCCCAGATTTTATGTTGTCCTGGAGAGCTTGCAGAGCACTGGGGAAAGGCAGGCAGAGAATTCCCTGATAGCACCTTCTCTGTGCCTGTTCACATTGCTTCGCAGAATCGCTTTTGTGCAGAAAACAGTAACACTTGTTCAGAAGGAAAGAAAGCACAGAGCCCCAGATTCTATGTTGTCCTGGAGAGCTTGCAGAGCACTGGGGAAAGGCAGGCAGAGAATTCCCTGCTAGCACCTTCTCTGTGCCTGGGAAGCAGAAGTGTTCACATTGCTTCACAAGAATCGCTTTCGTGCAGAAAACATTAACACTTGTTCAGAAGGAAAGAAAGCACAGAGCCCCAGATTCTATGTTGTCCTGGAGAGCTTGCAGAGCACTGGGGAAAGGCAGGCAGAGAATTCCCTGATAGCACCTTCTCTGTGCCTGTTCACATTGCTTTGCAGAATCGCTTTTGTGCAGAAAACAGTAACACTTGTTCAGAAGGAAAGAAGGCACAGAGCCCCAGATTTTATGTTGTCCTGGAGAGCTTGCAGAGCACTGGGGAAAGGGAGGCAGAGAATTCCCTGATAGCACCTTCTCTGTGCCTGTTCACATTGCTTCGCAGAATCGCTTTTGTGCAGAAAACAGTAACACTTGTTCAGAAGGAAAGAAAGCACAGAGCCCCAGCTTTTATGTTGTCCTGGAGAGCTTGCAGAGCACTGGGGAAAGGCAGGCAGAGAATTCCCTGCTAGCACCTTCTCTGTGCCTGTTCACATTGCTTTGCAGAATCGCTTTTGTGCAGAAAACAGTAACACTTGTTCAGAACGAAAGAAAGCACAGAGCCCCAGATTCTATGTAGTCCTGGAGAGCTTGCAGAGCACTGGGGAAAGGCAGGCAGAGAAATCCTTGCTAGCACCTTCTCTGTGCCTGGGAAGCAGAAGTGTTCACATTGCTTCGCAGAATCGCTTTTGTGCAGAAAACAGTAACACTTGTTCAGAAGGAAAGAAAGCACAGAGCCCCAGATTTTATGTTGTCCTGGAGAGCTTGCAGAGCACTGGGGAAAGGCAGGCAGAGAATTCCTTGCTAGCACATTCTCTGTGCCTGGGAAGCAGAAGTGTTCACATTGCTTCGCAGAATCGCTTTTGTGCAGAAGACAGTAACACTTGTTCAGAAGGAAAGAAAGCACAGAGCCCCAGATTCTATGTTGTCCTGGAGAGCTTGCAGAGCACTGGGGAAAGGCAGGCAGAGAATTCCCTGCTAGCACCTTCTCTGTGCCTGGGAAGCAGAAGTGTTCACATTGCTTCGCAAGAATCGCTTTTGTGCAGAAAACACTAACACTTGTTCAGAAGGAAAGAAAGCACAGAGCCCCAGATTTTATGTTGTCCTGGAGAGCTTGCAGAGCACTGGGGAAAGGCAGGCAGAGAATTCCCTGATAGCACCTTCTCTGTGCCTGTTCACATTGCTTCGCAGAATCGCTTTTGTGCAGAAAACAGTAACACTTGTTCAGAAGGAAAGAAAGCACAGAGCCCCAGATTCTATGTTGTCCTGGAGAGCTTGCAGAGCACTGGGGAAAGGCAGGCAGAGAATTCCCTGCTAGCACCTTCTCTGTGCCTGGGAAGCAGAAGTGTTCACATTGCTTCGCAAGAATCGCTTTTGTGCAGAAAACACTAACACTTGTTCAGAAGGAAAGAAAGCACAGAGCCCCAGATTTTATGTTGTCCTGGAGAGCTTTTAGAGCACTGGGGAAAGGCAGGCAGAGAATTCCTTGCTAGCACCTTCTCTGTGCCTGGGAAGCAGAAGTGTTCACATTGCTTCGCAAGAATAGCTTTTGTACAGAAAACACTAACACTTGTTCAGAACGAAAGAAAGCACAGAGACCCAGATTTTATGTTGTCCTGGAGAGCTTGCAGAGCACTGGGGAAAGGCAGGCAGAGAATTCCCTGATAGCACCTTCTCTGTGCCTGTTCACATTGCTTCGCAGAATCGCTTTTGTGCAGAAAACAGTAACACTTGTTCAGAACGAAAGAAAGCACAGAGCCCCAGATTTTATGTTGTCCTGGAGAGCTTGCAGAGCACTGGGGAAAGGCAGGCAGAGAATTCCTTGCTAGCACCTTCTCTGTGCCTGGGAAGCAGAAGTGTTCACATTGCTTCGCAGAATCGCTTTTGTGCAGAAAACAGTAACACTTGTTCAGAAGGAAAGAAAGCACAGAGCCCCAGATTCTATGTTGTCCTGGAGAGCTTGCAGAGCACTGGGGAAAGGCAGGCAGAGAATTCCCTGATAGCACCTTCTCTGTGCCTGTTCACATTGCTTCGCAGAATCGCTTTTGTGCAGAAAACAGTAACACTTGTTCAGAAGGAAAGAAAGCACAGAGCCCCAGATTCTATGTTGTCCTGGAGAGCTTGCAGAGCACTGGGGAAAGGCAGGCAGAGAATTCCCTGCTAGCACCTTCTCTGTGCCTGGGAAGCAGAAGTGTTCACATTGCTTCGCAAGAATCGCTTTTGTGCAGAAAACACTAACACTTGTTCAGAAGGAAAGAAAGCACAGAGCCCCAGATTTTATGTTGTCCTGGAGAGCTTGCAGAGCACTGGGGAAAGGCAGGCAGAGAATTCCTTGCTAGCACCTTCTCTGTGCCTGTTCACATTGCTTCGCAGAATCGCTTTTGTGCAGAAAACAGTAACACTTGTTCAGAAGGAAAGAAAGCACAGAGCCCCAGATTTTATGTTGTCCTGGAGAGCTTGCAGAGCACTGGGGAAAGGCAGGCAGAGAATTCCCTGCTAGCACCTTCTCTGTGCCTGGGAAGCAGAAGTGTTCACATTGCTTCGCAAGAATCGCTTTTGTGCAGAAAACACTAACACTTGTTCAGAAGGAAAGAAAGCACAGAGCCCCAGATTTTATGTTGTCCTGGAGAGCTTGCAGAGCACTGGGGAAAGGCAGGCAGAGAATTCCTTGCTAGCACCTTCTCTGTGCCTGGGAAGCAGAAGTGTTCACATTGCTTCGCAGAATCGCTTTTGTGCAGAAAACAGTAACACTTGTTCAGAAGGAAAGAAAGCACAGAGCCCCAGATTCTATGTTGTCCTGGAGAGCTTGCAGAGCACTGGGGAAAGGCAGGCAGAGAATTCCCTGATAGCACCTTCTCTGTGCCTGTTCACATTGCTTCGCAAGAATCGCTTTTGTGCAGAAAACACTAACACTTGTTCAGAAGGAAAGAAAGCACAGAGCCCCAGATTTTATGTTGTCCTGGAGAGCTTGCAGAGCACTGGGGAAAGGCAGGCAGAGAATTCCTTGCTAGCACCTTCTCTGTCCCTGGGAAGCAGAAGTGTTCACATTGCTTCGCAAGAATCGCTTTTGTGCAGAAAACACTAACACTTGTTCAGAAGGAAAGAAAGCACAGAGCCCCAGATTCTATGTTGTCCTGGAGAGCTTGCAGAGCACTGGGGAAAGGCAGGCAGAGAATTCCCTGATAGCACCTTCTCTGTGCATGGGAAGCACAAGTGTTCACATTGCTTCGCAAGAATCGCTTTTGTGCAGAAAACACTAACACTTGTTCAGAAGGAAAGAAAGCACAGAGCCCCAGATTCTATGTTGTCCTGGAGAGCTTGCAGAGCACTGGGGAAAGGCAGGCAGAGAATTCCCTGATAGCACCTTCTCTGTGCCTGTTCACATTGCTTCGCAGAATCGCTTTTGTGCAGAAAACAGTAACACTTGTTCAGAAGGAAAGAAAGCACAGAGCCCCAGATTCTATGTTGTCCTGGAGAGCTTGCAGAGCACTGGGGAAAGGCAGGCAGAGAATTCCCTGCTAGCACCTTCTCTGTGCCTGGGAAGCAGAAGTGTTCACATTGCTTCGCAAGAATCGCTTTTGTGCAGAAAACACTAACACTTGTTCAGAAGGAAAGAAAGCACAGAGCCCCAGATTTTATGTTGTCCTGGAGAGCTTGCAGAGCACTGGGGAAAGGCAGGCAGAGAATTCCCTGATAGCACCTTCTCTGTGCCTGTTCACATTGCTTCGCAGAATCGCTTTTGTGCAGAAAACAGTAACACTTGTTCAGAAGGAAAGAAAGCACAGAGCCCCAGATTCTATGTTGTCCTGGAGAGCTTGCAGAGCACTGGGGAAAGGCAGGCAGAGAATTCCCTGCTAGCACCTTCTCTGTGCCTGGGAAGCAGAAGTGTTCACATTGCTTCACAAGAATCGCTTTCGTGCAGAAAACATTAACACTTGTTCAGAAGGAAAGAAAGCACAGAGCCCCAGATTCTATGTTGTCCTGGAGAGCTTGCAGAGCACTGGGGAAAGGCAGGCAGAGAATTCCCTGATAGCACCTTCTCTGTGCCTGTTCACATTGCTTTGCAGAATCGCTTTTGTGCAGAAAACAGTAACACTTGTTCAGAAGGAAAGAAGGCACAGAGCCCCAGATTTTATGTTGTCCTGGAGAGCTTGCAGAGCACTGGGGAAAGGGAGGCAGAGAATTCCCTGATAGCACCTTCTCTGTGCCTGTTCACATTGCTTCGCAGAATCGCTTTTGTGCAGAAAACAGTAACACTTGTTCAGAAGGAAAGAAAGCACAGAGCCCCAGCTTTTATGTTGTCCTGGAGAGCTTGCAGAGCACTGGGGAAAGGCAGGCAGAGAATTCCCTGCTAGCACCTTCTCTGTGCCTGTTCACATTGCTTTGCAGAATCGCTTTTGTGCAGAAAACAGTAACACTTGTTCAGAACGAAAGAAAGCACAGAGCCCCAGATTCTATGTAGTCCTGGAGAGCTTGCAGAGCACTGGGGAAAGGCAGGCAGAGAAATCCTTGCTAGCACCTTCTCTGTGCCTGGGAAGCAGAAGTGTTCACATTGCTTCGCAAGAATCGCTTTTGTGCAGAAAACACTAACACTTGTTCAGAAGGAAAGAAAGCACAGAGCCCCAGATTTTATGTTGTCCTGGAGAGCTTGCAGAGCACTGGGGAAAGGCAGGCAGAGAATTCCTTGCTAGCACATTCTCTGTGCCTGGGAAGCAGAAGTGTTCGCATTGCTTCGCAGAATCGCTTTTGTGCAGAAGACAGTAACACTTGTTCAGAAGGAAAGAAAGCACAGAGCCCCAGATTCTATGTTGTCCTGGAGAGCTTGCAGAGCACTGGGGAAAGGCAGGCAGAGAATTCCCTGCTAGCACCTTCTCTGTGCCTGGGAAGCAGAAGTGTTCACATTGCTTCGCAAGAATCGCTTTTGTGCAGAAAACACTAACACTTGTTCAGAAGGAAAGAAAGCACAGAGCCCCAGATTTTATGTTGTCCTGGAGAGCTTGCAGAGCACTGGGGAAAGGCAGGCAGAGAATTCCCTGATAGCACCTTCTCTGTGCCTGTTCACATTGCTTCGCAGAATCGCTTTTGTGCAGAAAACAGTAACACTTGTTCAGAAGGAAAGAAAGCACAGAGCCCCAGATTCTATGTTGTCCTGGAGAGCTTGCAGAGCACTGGGGAAAGGCAGGCAGAGAATTCCCTGCTAGCACCTTCTCTGTGCCTGGGAAGCAGAAGTGTTCACATTGCTTCGCAAGAATCGCTTTTGTGCAGAAAACAGTAACACTTGTTCAGAAGGAAAGAAAGCACAGAGCCCCAGATTTTATGTTGTCCTGGAGAGCTTGCAGAGCACTGGGGAAAGGCAGGCAGAGAATTCCTTGCTAGCACCTTCTCTGTGCCTGGGAAGCAGAAGTGTTCACATTGCTTCGCAAGAATAGCTTTTGTGCAGAAAACACTAACACTTGTTCAGAACGAAAGAAAGCACAGAGCCCCAGATTTTATGTTGTCCTGGAGAGCTTGCAGAGCACTGGGGAAAGGCAGGCAGAGAATTCCCTGATAGCACCTTCTCTGTGCCTGTTCACATTGCTTCGCAGAATCGCTTTTGTGCAGAAAACAGTAACACTTGTTCAGAAGGAAAGAAAGCACAGAGCCCCAGATTCTATGTTGTCCTGGAGAGCTTGCAGAGCACTGGGGAAAGGCAGGCAGAGAATTCCTTGCTAGCACCTTCTCTGTGCCTGGGAAGCAGAAGTGTTCACATTGCTTCGCAGAATCGCTTTTGTGCAGAAAACAGTAACACTTGTTCAGAAGGAAAGAAAGCACAGAGCCCCAGATTCTATGTTGTCCTGGAGAGCTTGCAGAGCACTGGGGAAAGGCAGGCAGAGAATTCCCTGATAGCACCTTCTCTGTGCCTGTTCACATTGCTTCGCAGAATCGCTTTTGTGCAGAAAACAGTAACACTTGTTCAGAAGGAAAGAAAGCACAGAGCCCCAGATTCTATGTTGTCCTGGAGAGCTTGCAGAGCACTGGGGAAAGGCAGGCAGAGAATTCCCTGCTAGCACCTTCTCTGTGCCTGGGAAGCAGAAGTGTTCACATTGCTTCGCAAGAATCGCTTTTGTGCAGAAAACACTAACACTTGTTCAGAAGGAAAGAAAGCACAGAGCCCCAGATTTTATGTTGTCCTGGAGAGCTTGCAGAGCACTGGGGAAAGGCAGGCAGAGAATTCCTTGCTAGCACCTTCTCTGTGCCTGTTCACATTGCTTCGCAGAATCGCTTTTGTGCAGAAAACAGTAACACTTGTTCAGAACGAAAGAAAGCACAGAGCCCCAGATTCTATGTTGTCCTGGAGAGCTTGCAGAGCACTGGGGAAAGGCAGGCAGAGAATTCCCTGCTAGCACCTTCTCTGTGCCTGGGAAGCAGAAGTGTTCACATTGCTTCGCAAGAATCGCTTTTGTGCAGAAAACACTAACACTTGTTCAGAAGGAAAGAAAGCACAGAGCCCCAGATTTTATGTTGTCCTGGAGAGCTTGCAGAGCACTGGGGAAAGGCAGGCAGAGAATTCCTTGCTAGCACCTTCTCTGTGCCTGGGAAGCAGAAGTGTTCACATTGCTTCGCAGAATCGCTTTTGTGCAGAAAACAGTAACACTTGTTCAGAAGGAAAGAAAGCACAGAGCCCCAGATTCTATGTTGTCCTGGAGAGCTTGCAGAGCACTGGATAAAGGCAGGCAGAGAATTCCCTGCTAGCACCTTCTCTGTGCCTGTTCACATTGCTTCGCAAGAATCGCTTTTGTGCAGAAAACACTAACACTTGTTCAGAAGGAAAGAAAGCACAGAGCCCCAGATTTTATGTTGTCCTGGAGAGCTTGCAGAGCACTGGGGAAAGGCAGGCAGAGAATTCCTTGCTAGCACCTTCTCTGTCCCTGGGAAGCAGAAGTGTTCACATTGCTTCGCAAGAATCGCTTTTGTGCAGAAAACACTAACACTTGTTCAGAAGGAAAGAAAGCACAGAGCCCCAGATTCTATGTTGTCCTGGAGAGCTTGCAGAGCACTGGGGAAAGGCAGGCAGAGAATTCCCTGATAGCACCTTCTCTGTGCATGGGAAGCACAAGTGTTCACATTGCTTCGCAAGAATCGCTTTTGTGCAGAAAACACTAACACTTGTTCAGAAGGAAAGAAAGCACAGAGCCCCAGATTTTATGTTGTCCTGGAGAGCTTTTAGAGCACTGGGGAAAGGCAGGCAGAGAATTCCTTGCTAGCACCTTCTCTGTGCCTGGGAAGCAGAAGTGTTCACATTGCTTCGCAAGAATCGCTTTTGTGCAGAAAACAGTAACACTTGTTCAGAACGAAAGAAAGCACAGAGCCCCAGATTTTATGTTGTCCTGGAGAGCTTGCAGAGCACTGGGGAAAGGCAGGCAGAGAATTCCCTGATAGCACCTTCTCTGTGCCTGTTCACATTGCTTCGCAGAATCGCTTTTGTGCAGAAAACAGTAACACTTGTTCAGAAGGAAAGAAAGCACAGAGCCCCAGATTTTATGTTGTCCTGGAGAGCTTTTAGAGCACTGGGGAAAGGCAGGCAGAGAATTCCTTGCTAGCACGTTCTCTGTGCCTGGGAAGCAGAAGTGTTCACATTGCTTCGCAAGAATCGCTTTTGTGCAGAAAACAGTAACACTTGTTCAGAAGGAAAGAAAGCACAGAGCCCCAGATTTTATGTTGTCCTGGAGAGCTTGCAGAGCACTGGGGAAAGGCAGGCAGAGAATTCCCTGATAGCACCTTCTCTGTGCCTGTTCACATTGCTTCGCAGAATCGCTTTTGTGCAGAAAACAGTAACACTTGTTCAGAAGGAAAGAAAGCACAGAGCCCCAGATTTTATGTTGTCCTGGAGAGCTTTTAGAGCACTGGGGAAAGGCAGGCAGAGAATTCCTTGCTAGCACCTTCTCTGTGCCTGGGAAGCAGAAGTGTTCACATTGCTTCGCAGAATCGCTTTTGTGCAGAAAACACTAACACTTGTTCAGAAGGAAAGAAAGCACAGAGCCCCAGATTCTATGTTGTCCTGGAGAGCTTGCAGAGCACTGGGGAAAGGCAGGCAGAGAATTCCCTGATAGCACCTTCTCTGTGCCTGTTCACATTGCTTCGCAGAATCGCTTTTGTGCAGAAAACAGTAACACTTGTTCAGAACGAAAGAAAGCACAGAGCCCCAGATTCTATGTTGTCCTGGAGAGCTTGCAGAGCACTGGGGAAAGGCAGGCAGAGAATTCCCTGCTAGCACCTTCTCTGTGCCTGGGAAGCAGAAGTGTTCACATTGCTTCGCAAGAATCGCTTTTGTGCAGAAAACACTAACACTTGTTCAGAAGGAAAGAAAGCACAGAGCCCCAGATTTTATGTTGTCCTGTAGAGCTTGCAGAGCACTGGGGAAAGGCAGGCAGAGAATTCCCTGATAGCACCTTCTCTGTGCCTGTTCACATTGCTTCGCAAGAATCGCTTTTGTGCAGAAAACACTAACACTTGTTCAGAAGGAAAGAAAGCACAGAGCCCCAGATTTTATGTTGTCCTGGAGAGCTTGCAGAGCACTGGGGAAAGGCAGGCAGAGAATTCCCTGATAGCACCTTCTCTGTGCCTGTTCACATTGCTTCGCAAGAATCGCTTTTGTGCAGAAAACAGTAACACTTGTTCAGAATGAAAGAAAGCACAGAGCCCCAGATTCTATGTTGTCCTGGAGAGCTTGCAGAGCACTGGGGAAAGGCAGGCAGAGAATTCCTTGCTAGCACCTTCTCTGTGCCTGTTCACATTGCTTCGCAGAATCGCTTTTGTGCAGAAAACAGTAACACTTGTTCAGAAGGAAAGAAAGCACAGAGCCCCAGATTCTATGTTGTCCTGGAGAGCTTGCAGAGCACTGGGGAAAGGCAGGCAGAGAATTCCCTGCTAGCACCTTCTCTGTGCCTGGGAAGCAGAAGTGTTCACATTGCTTCGCAAGAATCGCTTTTGTGCAGAAAACACTAACACTTGTTCAGAAGGAGAGAAAGCACAGAGCCCCAGATTCTATGTTGTCCTGGAGAGCTTGCAGAGCACTGGGGAAAGGCAGGCAGAGAATTCCTTGCTAGCACCTTCTCTGTGCCTGGGAAGCAGAAGTGTTCACATTGCTTCCTAGAATCGCTTTTGTGCAGAAAACAGTAACACTTGTTCAGAAGGAAAGAAAGCACAGAGCCCCAGATTTTATGTTGTCCTGGAGAGCTTGCAGAGCACTGGGGAAAGGCAGGCAGAGAATTCCCTGATAGCACCTTCTCTGTGCCTGTTCACATTGCTTCACACAATCGCTTTTGTGCAGAAAACACTAACACTTGTTCAGAAGGAAAGAAAGCACAGAGCCCCAGATTCTATGTTGTCCTGGAGAGCTTGCAGAGCACTGGGGAAAGGCAGGCAGAGAATTCCCTGCTAGCACCTTCTCTGTGCCTGGGAAGCAGAAGTGTTCACATCGCTTCGCAAGAATCGCTTTTGTGCAGAAAACAGTAACACTTGTTCAGAAGGAAAGAAAGCACAGAGCCCCAGATTTTATGTTGTCCTGGAGAGCTTGCAGAGCACTGGGGAAAGGCAGGCAGAGAATTCCCTGCTAGCACCTTCTCTGTGCCTGTTCACATTGCTTCGCAGAATCGCTTTTGTGCAGAAAACACTAACACTTGTTCAGAATGAAAGAAAGCACAGAGCCCCAGATTCTATGTTGTCCTGGAGAGCTTGCAGAGCACTGGGGAAAGGCAGGCAGAGAATTCCCTGCTAGCGCCTTCTCTGTGCCTGGGAAGCAGAAGTGTTCACATTGCTTCGCAAGAATCGCTTTTGTGCAGAAAACAGTAACACTTGTTCAGAAGGAAAGAAAGCACAGAGCCCCAGACTCTATGTTGTCCTGGAGAGCTTGCAGAGCACTGGGGAAAGGCAGGCAGAGAATTCCTTGCTAGCACCTTCTCTGTGCCTGGGAAGCAGAAGTGTTCACATTGCTTCCTAGAATCGCTTTTGTGCAGAAAACAGTAACACTTGTTCAGAAGGAAAGAAAGCACAGAGCCCCAGATTCTATGTTGTCCTGGAGAGCTTGCAGAGCACTGGGGAAAGGCAGGCAGAGAATTCCCTGATAGCACCTTCTCTGTGCCTGTTCACATTGCTTCGCAGAATCGCTTTTGTGCAGAAAACAGTAACACTTGTTCAGAAGAAAAGAAAGCACAGAGCCCCAGATTTTATGTTGTCCTGGAGAGCTTGCAGAGCACTGGGGAAAGGCAGGCAGAGAATTCCTTGCTAGCACCTTCTCTGTGCCTGGGAAGCAGAAGTGTTCACATTGCTTCGCAGAATCTCTTTTGTGCAGAAAACACTAACACTTGTTCAGAAGGAAAGAAAGCACAGAGCCCCAGATTTTATGTTGTCCTGGAGAGCTTGCAGAGCACTGGGGAAAGGCAGGCAGAGAATTCCTTGCTAGCACCTTCTCTGTGCCTGTTCACATTGCTTCGCAGAATCGCTTTTGTGCAGAAAACAGTAACACTTGTTCAGAACGAAAGAAAGCACAGAGCCCCAGATTCTATGTTGTCCTGGAGAGCTTGCAGAGCACTGGGGAAAGGCAGGCAGAGAATTCCCTGCTAGCACCTTCTCTGTGCCTGGGAAGCAGAAGTGTTCACATTGCTTCGCAAGAATCGCTTTTGTGCAGAAAACACTAACACTTGTTCAGAAGGAAAGAAAGCACAGAGCCCCAGATTTTATGTTGTCCTGGAGAGCTTTTAGAGCACTGGGGAAAGGCAGGCAGAGAATTCCTTGCTAGCACCTTCTCTGTGCCTGGGAAGCAGAAGTGTTCACATTGCTTCGCAAGAATCGCTTTTGTGCAGAAAACAGTAACACTTGTTCAGAACGAAAGAAAGCACAGAGCCCCAGATTTTATGTTGTCCTGGAGAGCTTGCAGAGCACTGGGGAAAGGCAGGCAGAGAATTCCCTGATAGCACCTTCTCTGTGCCTGTTCACATTGCTTCGCAGAATCGCTTTTGTGCAGAAAACAGTAACACTTGTTCAGAAGGAAAGAAAGCACAGAGCCCCAGATTTTATGTTGTCCTGGAGAGCTTTTAGAGCACTGGGGAAAGGCAGGCAGAGAATTCCTTGCTAGCACGTTCTCTGTGCCTGGGAAGCAGAAGTGTTCACATTGCTTCGCAAGAATCGCTTTTGTGCAGAAAACAGTAACACTTGTTCAGCACGAAAGAAAGCACAGAGCCCCAGATTTTATGTTGTCCTGGAGAGCTTGCAGAGCACTGGGGAAAGGCAGGCAGAGAATTCCCTGATAGCACCTTCTCTGTGCCTGTTCACATTGCTTCGCAGAATCGCTTTTGTGCAGAAAACAGTAACACTTGTTCAGAAGGAAAGAAAGCACAGAGCCCCAGATTTTATGTTGTCCTGGAGAGCTTTTAGAGCACTGAGGAAAGGCAGGCAGAGAATTCCTTGCTAGCACCTTCTCTGTGCCTGGGAAGCAGAAGTGTTCACATTGCTTCGCAGAATCGCTTTTGTGCAGAAAACACTAACACTTGTTCAGAAGGAAAGAAAGCACAGAGCCCCAGATTCTATGTTGTCCTGGAGAGCTTGCAGAGCACTGGGGAAAGGCAGGCAGAGAATTCCCTGATAGCACCTTCTCTGTGCCTGTTCACATTGCTTCGCAGAATCGCTTTTGTGCAGAAAACAGTAACAATTGTTCAGAACGAAAGAAAGCACAGAGCCCCAGATTCTATGTTGTCCTGGAGAGCTTGCAGAGCACTGGGGAAAGGCAGGCAGAGAATTCCCTGCTAGCACCTTCTCTGTGCCTGGGAAGCAGAAGTGTTCACATTGCTTCGCAAGAATCGCTTTTGTGCAGAAAACACTAACACTTGTTCAGAAGGAAAGAAAGCACAGAGCCCCAGATTTTATGTTGTCCTGTAGAGCTTGCAGAGCACTGGGGAAAGGCAGGCAGAGAATTCCCTGATAGCACCTTCTCTGTGCCTGTTCACATTGCTTCGCAAGAATCGCTTTTGTGCAGAAAACACTAACACTTGTTCAGAAGGAAAGAAAGCACAGAGCCCCAGATTTTATGTTGTCCTGGAGAGCTTGCAGAGCACTGGGGAAAGGCAGGCAGAGAATTCCCTGATAGCACCTTCTCTGTGCCTGTTCACATTGCTTCGCAAGAATCGCTTTTGTGCAGAAAACAGTAACACTTGTTCAGAACGAAAGAAAGCACAGAGCCCCAGATTCTCTGTTGTCCTGGAGAGCTTGCAGAGCACTGGGGAAAAGCAGGCAGAGAATTCCCTGATAGCACCTTCTCTGTGCCTCTTCACATTGCTTCGCAGAATCGCTTTTGTGCAGAAAACAGTAACACTTGTTCAGAACGAAAGAAAGCACAGAGCCCCAGATTCTATGTTGTCCTGGAGAGCTTGCAGAGCACTGGGGAAAGGCAGGCAGAGAATTCCCTGCTAGCACCTTCTCTGTGCCTGGGAAGCAGAAGTGTTCACATTGCTTCGCAAGAATCGCTTTTGTGCAGAAAACACTAACACTTGTTCAGAAGGAAAGAAAGCACAGAGCCCCAGATTTTATGTTGTCCTGGAGAGCTTGCAGAGCACTGGGGAAAGGCAGGCAGAGAATTCCCTGATAGCACCTTCTCTGTGCCTGTTCACATTGCTTCGCAGAATCGCTTTTGTGCAGAAAACAGTAACACTTGTTCAGAAGGAAAGAAAGCACAGAGCCCCAGATTCTATGTTGTCCTGGAGAGCTTGCAGAGCACTGGGGAAAGGCAGGCAGAGAATTCCTTGCTAGCACCTTCTCTGTGCCTGGGAAGCAGAAGTGTTCACATTGCTTCGCAAGAATCGCTTTTGTGCAGAAAACACTAACACTTGTTCAGAAGGAGAGAAAGCACAGAGCCCCAGATTCTATGTTGTCCTGGAGAGCTTGCAGAGCACTGGGGAAAGGCAGGCAGAGAATTCCTTGCTAGCACCTTCTCTGTGCCTGGGAAGCAGAAGTGTTCACATTGCTTCCTAGAATCGCTTTTGTGCAGAAAACAGTAACACTTGTTCAGAAGGAAAGAAAGCACAGAGCCCCAGATTTTATGTTGTCCTGTAGAGCTTGCAGAGCACTGGGGAAAGGCAGGCAGAGAATTCCCTGATAGCACCTTCTCTGTGCCTGTTCACATTGCTTCGCACAATCGCTTTTGTGCAGAAAACACTAACACTTGTTCAGAAGGAAAGAAAGCACAGAGCCCCAGATTTTATGTTGTCCTGGAGAGCTTTTAGAGCACTGGGGAAAGGCAGGCAGAGAATTCCTTGCTAGCACGTTCTCTGTGCCTGGGAAGCAGAAGTGTTCACATTGCTTCGCAAGAATCGCTTTTGTGCAGAAAACAGTAACACTTGTTCAGCACGAAAGAAAGCACAGAGCCCCAGATTTTATGTTGTCCTGGAGAGCTTGCAGAGCACTGGGGAAAGGCAGGCAGAGAATTCCCTGATAGCACCTTCTCTGTGCCTGTTCACATTGCTTCGCAGAATCGCTTTTGTGCAGAAAACAGTAACACTTGTTCAGAAGGAAAGAAAGCACAGAGCCCCAGATTTTATGTTGTCCTGGAGAGCTTTTAGAGCACTGGGGAAAGGCAGGCAGAGAATTCCTTGCTAGCACCTTCTCTGTGCCTGGGAAGCAGAAGTGTTCACATTGCTTCGCAGAATCGCTTTTGTGCAGAAAACACTAACACTTGTTCAGAAGGAAAGAAAGCACAGAGCCCCAGATTCTATGTTGTCCTGGAGAGCTTGCAGAGCACTGGGGAAAGGCAGGCAGAGAATTCCCTGATAGCACCTTCTCTGTGCCTGTTCACATTGCTTCGCACAATCGCTTTTGTGCAGAAAACAGTAACACTTGTTCAGAACGAAAGAAAGCACAGAGCCCCAGATTCTATGTTGTCCTGGAGAGCTTGCAGAGCACTGGGGAAAGGCAGGCAGAGAATTCCCTGCTAGCACCTTCTCTGTGCCTGGGAAGCAGAAGTGTTCACATTGCTTCGCAAGAATCGCTTTTGTGCAGAAAACACTAACACTTGTTCAGAAGGAAAGAAAGCACAGAGCCCCAGATTTTATGTTGTCCTGGAGAGCTTGCAGAGCACTGGGGAAAGGCAGGCAGAGAATTCCCTGATAGCACCTTCTCTGTGCCTGTTCACATTGCTTCGCAAGAATCGCTTTTGTGCAGAAAACAGTAACACTTGTTCAGAACGAAAGAAAGCACAGAGCCCCAGATTCTCTGTTGTCCTGGAGAGCTTGCAGAGCACTGGGGAAAGGCAGGCAGAGAATTCCCTGCTAGCACCTTCTCTGTGCCTGTTCACATTGCTTCGCAGAATCGCTTTTGTGCAGAAAACAGTAACACTTGTTCAGAAGGAAAGAAAGCACAGAGCCCCAGATTCTATGTTGTCCTGGAGAGCTTGCAGAGCACTGGGGAAAGGCAGGCAGAGAATTCCCTGCTAGCACCTTCTCTGTGCCTGGGAAGCAGAAGTGTTCACATTGCTTCACAAGAATCGCTTTCGTGCAGAAAACATTAACACTTGTTCAGAAGGAAAGAAAGCACAGAGCCCCAGATTCTATGTTGTCCTGGAGAGCTTGCAGAGCACTGGGGAAAGGCAGGCAGAGAATTCCCTGATAGCACCTTCTCTGTGCCTGTTCACATTGCTTTGCAGAATCGCTTTTGTGCAGAAAACAGTAACACTTGTTCAGAAGGAAAGAAGGCACAGAGCCCCAGATTTTATGTTGTCCTGGAGAGCTTGCAGAGCACTGGGGAAAGGGAGGCAGAGAATTCCCTGATAGCACCTTCTCTGTGCCTGTTCACATTGCTTCGCAGAATCGCTTTTGTGCAGAAAACAGTAACACTTGTTCAGAAGGAAAGAAAGCACAGAGCCCCAGCTTTTATGTTGTCCTGGAGAGCTTGCAGAGCACTGGGGAAAGGCAGGCAGAGAATTCCCTGCTAGCACCTTCTCTGTGCCTGTTCACATTGCTTTGCAGAATCGCTTTTGTGCAGAAAACAGTAACACTTGTTCAGAACGAAAGAAAGCACAGAGCCCCAGATTCTATGTAGTCCTGGAGAGCTTGCAGAGCACTGGGGAAAGGCAGGCAGAGAAATCCTTGCTAGCACCTTCTCTGTGCCTGGGAAGCAGAAGTGTTCACATTGCTTCGCAAGAATCGCTTTTGTGCAGAAAACACTAACACTTGTTCAGAAGGAAAGAAAGCACAGAGCCCCAGATTTTATGTTGTCCTGGAGAGCTTGCAGAGCACTGGGGAAAGGCAGGCAGAGAATTCCTTGCTAGCACATTCTCTGTGCCTGGGAAGCAGAAGTGTTCGCATTGCTTCGCAGAATCGCTTTTGTGCAGAAGACAGTAACACTTGTTCAGAAGGAAAGAAAGCACAGAGCCCCAGATTCTATGTTGTCCTGGAGAGCTTGCAGAGCACTGGGGAAAGGCAGGCAGAGAATTCCCTGCTAGCACCTTCTCTGTGCCTGGGAAGCAGAAGTGTTCACATTGCTTCGCAAGAATCGCTTTTGTGCAGAAAACACTAACACTTGTTCAGAAGGAAAGAAAGCACAGAGCCCCAGATTTTATGTTGTCCTGGAGAGCTTGCAGAGCACTGGGGAAAGGCAGGCAGAGAATTCCCTGATAGCACCTTCTCTGTGCCTGTTCACATTGCTTCGCAGAATCGCTTTTGTGCAGAAAACAGTAACACTTGTTCAGAAGGAAAGAAAGCACAGAGCCCCAGATTCTATGTTGTCCTGGAGAGCTTGCAGAGCACTGGGGAAAGGCAGGCAGAGAATTCCCTGCTAGCACCTTCTCTGTGCCTGGGAAGCAGAAGTGTTCACATTGCTTCGCAAGAATCGCTTTTGTGCAGAAAACAGTAACACTTGTTCAGAAGGAAAGAAAGCACAGAGCCCCAGATTTTATGTTGTCCTGGAGAGCTTGCAGAGCACTGGGGAAAGGCAGGCAGAGAATTCCTTGCTAGCACCTTCTCTGTGCCTGGGAAGCAGAAGTGTTCACATTGCTTCGCAAGAATAGCTTTTGTGCAGAAAACACTAACACTTGTTCAGAACGAAAGAAAGCACAGAGCCCCAGATTTTATGTTGTCCTGGAGAGCTTGCAGAGCACTGGGGAAAGGCAGGCAGAGAATTCCCTGATAGCACCTTCTCTGTGCCTGTTCACATTGCTTCGCAGAATCGCTTTTGTGCAGAAAACAGTAACACTTGTTCAGAACGAAAGAAAGCACAGAGCCCCAGATTTTATGTTGTCCTGGAGAGCTTGCAGAGCACTGGGGAAAGGCAGGCAGAGAATTCCTTGCTAGCACCTTCTCTGTGCCTGGGAAGCAGAAGTGTTCACATTGCTTCGCAGAATCGCTTTTGTGCAGAAAACAGTAACACTTGTTCAGAAGGAAAGAAAGCACAGAGCCCCAGATTCTATGTTGTCCTGGAGAGCTTGCAGAGCACTGGGGAAAGGCAGGCAGAGAATTCCCTGATAGCACCTTCTCTGTGCCTGTTCACATTGCTTCGCAGAATCGCTTTTGTGCAGAAAACAGTAACACTTGTTCAGAAGGAAAGAAAGCACAGAGCCCCAGATTCTATGTTGTCCTGGAGAGCTTGCAGAGCACTGGGGAAAGGCAGGCAGAGAATTCCCTGCTAGCACCTTCTCTGTGCCTGGGAAGCAGAAGTGTTCACATTGCTTCGCAAGAATCGCTTTTGTGCAGAAAACACTAACACTTGTTCAGAAGGAAAGAAAGCACAGAGCCCCAGATTTTATGTTGTCCTGGAGAGCTTGCAGAGCACTGGGGAAAGGCAGGCAGAGAATTCCTTGCTAGCACCTTCTCTGTGCCTGTTCACATTGCTTCGCAGAATCGCTTTTGTGCAGAAAACAGTAACACTTGTTCAGAACGAAAGAAAGCACAGAGCCCCAGATTCTATGTTGTCCTGGAGAGCTTGCAGAGCACTGGGGAAAGGCAGGCAGAGAATTCCCTGCTAGCACCTTCTCTGTGCCTGGGAAGCAGAAGTGTTCACATTGCTTCGCAAGAATCGCTTTTGTGCAGAAAACACTAACACTTGTTCAGAAGGAAAGAAAGCACAGAGCCCCAGATTTTATGTTGTCCTGGAGAGCTTGCAGAGCACTGGGGAAAGGCAGGCAGAGAATTCCTTGCTAGCACCTTCTCTGTGCCTGGGAAGCAGAAGTGTTCACATTGCTTCGCAGAATCGCTTTTGTGCAGAAAACAGTAACACTTGTTCAGAAGGAAAGAAAGCACAGAGCCCCAGATTCTATGTTGTCCTGGAGAGCTTGCAGAGCACTGGATAAAGGCAGGCAGAGAATTCCCTGCTAGCACCTTCTCTGTGCCTGTTCACATTGCTTCGCAAGAATCGCTTTTGTGCAGAAAACACTAACACTTGTTCAGAAGGAAAGAAAGCACAGAGCCCCAGATTTTATGTTGTCCTGGAGAGCTTGCAGAGCACTGGGGAAAGGCAGGCAGAGAATTCCTTGCTAGCACCTTCTCTGTCCCTGGGAAGCAGAAGTGTTCACATTGCTTCGCAAGAATCGCTTTTGTGCAGAAAACACTAACACTTGTTCAGAAGGAAAGAAAGCACAGAGCCCCAGATTCTATGTTGTCCTGGAGAGCTTGCAGAGCACTGGGGAAAGGCAGGCAGAGAATTCCCTGATAGCACCTTCTCTGTGCATGGGAAGCACAAGTGTTCACATTGCTTCGCAAGAATCGCTTTTGTGCAGAAAACACTAACACTTGTTCAGAAGGAAAGAAAGCACAGAGCCCCAGATTTTATGTTGTCCTGGAGAGCTTTTAGAGCACTGGGGAAAGGCAGGCAGAGAATTCCTTGCTAGCACCTTCTCTGTGCCTGGGAAGCAGAAGTGTTCACATTGCTTCGCAAGAATCGCTTTTGTGCAGAAAACAGTAACACTTGTTCAGAACGAAAGAAAGCACAGAGCCCCAGATTTTATGTTGTCCTGGAGAGCTTGCAGAGCACTGGGGAAAGGCAGGCAGAGAATTCCCTGATAGCACCTTCTCTGTGCCTGTTCACATTGCTTCGCAGAATCGCTTTTGTGCAGAAAACAGTAACACTTGTTCAGAAGGAAAGAAAGCACAGAGCCCCAGATTTTATGTTGTCCTGGAGAGCTTTTAGAGCACTGGGGAAAGGCAGGCAGAGAATTCCTTGCTAGCACGTTCTCTGTGCCTGGGAAGCAGAAGTGTTCACATTGCTTCGCAAGAATCGCTTTTGTGCAGAAAACAGTAACACTTGTTCAGAAGGAAAGAAAGCACAGAGCCCCAGATTTTATGTTGTCCTGGAGAGCTTGCAGAGCACTGGGGAAAGGCAGGCAGAGAATTCCCTGATAGCACCTTCTCTGTGCCTGTTCACATTGCTTCGCAGAATCGCTTTTGTGCAGAAAACAGTAACACTTGTTCAGAAGGAAAGAAAGCACAGAGCCCCAGATTTTATGTTGTCCTGGAGAGCTTTTAGAGCACTGGGGAAAGGCAGGCAGAGAATTCCTTGCTAGCACCTTCTCTGTGCCTGGGAAGCAGAAGTGTTCACATTGCTTCGCAGAATCGCTTTTGTGCAGAAAACACTAACACTTGTTCAGAAGGAAAGAAAGCACAGAGCCCCAGATTCTATGTTGTCCTGGAGAGCTTGCAGAGCACTGGGGAAAGGCAGGCAGAGAATTCCCTGATAGCACCTTCTCTGTGCCTGTTCACATTGCTTCGCAGAATCGCTTTTGTGCAGAAAACAGTAACACTTGTTCAGAACGAAAGAAAGCACAGAGCCCCAGATTCTATGTTGTCCTGGAGAGCTTGCAGAGCACTGGGGAAAGGCAGGCAGAGAATTCCCTGCTAGCACCTTCTCTGTGCCTGGGAAGCAGAAGTGTTCACATTGCTTCGCAAGAATCGCTTTTGTGCAGAAAACACTAACACTTGTTCAGAAGGAAAGAAAGCACAGAGCCCCAGATTTTATGTTGTCCTGTAGAGCTTGCAGAGCACTGGGGAAAGGCAGGCAGAGAATTCCCTGATAGCACCTTCTCTGTGCCTGTTCACATTGCTTCGCAAGAATCGCTTTTGTGCAGAAAACACTAACACTTGTTCAGAAGGAAAGAAAGCACAGAGCCCCAGATTTTATGTTGTCCTGGAGAGCTTGCAGAGCACTGGGGAAAGGCAGGCAGAGAATTCCCTGATAGCACCTTCTCTGTGCCTGTTCACATTGCTTCGCAAGAATCGCTTTTGTGCAGAAAACAGTAACACTTGTTCAGAATGAAAGAAAGCACAGAGCCCCAGATTCTATGTTGTCCTGGAGAGCTTGCAGAGCACTGGGGAAAGGCAGGCAGAGAATTCCTTGCTAGCACCTTCTCTGTGCCTGTTCACATTGCTTCGCAGAATCGCTTTTGTGCAGAAAACAGTAACACTTGTTCAGAAGGAAAGAAAGCACAGAGCCCCAGATTCTATGTTGTCCTGGAGAGCTTGCAGAGCACTGGGGAAAGGCAGGCAGAGAATTCCCTGCTAGCACCTTCTCTGTGCCTGGGAAGCAGAAGTGTTCACATTGCTTCGCAAGAATCGCTTTTGTGCAGAAAACACTAACACTTGTTCAGAAGGAGAGAAAGCACAGAGCCCCAGATTCTATGTTGTCCTGGAGAGCTTGCAGAGCACTGGGGAAAGGCAGGCAGAGAATTCCTTGCTAGCACCTTCTCTGTGCCTGGGAAGCAGAAGTGTTCACATTGCTTCCTAGAATCGCTTTTGTGCAGAAAACAGTAACACTTGTTCAGAAGGAAAGAAAGCACAGAGCCCCAGATTTTATGTTGTCCTGGAGAGCTTGCAGAGCACTGGGGAAAGGCAGGCAGAGAATTCCCTGATAGCACCTTCTCTGTGCCTGTTCACATTGCTTCGCACAATCGCTTTTGTGCAGAAAACACTAACACTTGTTCAGAAGGAAAGAAAGCACAGAGCCCCAGATTCTATGTTGTCCTGGAGAGCTTGCAGAGCACTGGGGAAAGGCAGGCAGAGAATTCCCTGCTAGCACCTTCTCTGTGCCTGGGAAGCAGAAGTGTTCACATCGCTTCGCAAGAATCGCTTTTGTGCAGAAAACAGTAACACTTGTTCAGAAGGAAAGAAAGCACAGAGCCCCAGATTTTATGTTGTCCTGGAGAGCTTGCAGAGCACTGGGGAAAGGCAGGCAGAGAATTCCCTGCTAGCACCTTCTCTGTGCCTGTTCACATTGCTTCGCAGAATCGCTTTTGTGCAGAAAACACTAACACTTGTTCAGAATGAAAGAAAGCACAGAGCCCCAGATTCTATGTTGTCCTGGAGAGCTTGCAGAGCACTGGGGAAAGGCAGGCAGAGAATTCCCTGCTAGCGCCTTCTCTGTGCCTGGGAAGCAGAAGTGTTCACATTGCTTCGCAAGAATCGCTTTTGTGCAGAAAACAGTAACACTTGTTCAGAAGGAAAGAAAGCACAGAGCCCCAGACTCTATGTTGTCCTGGAGAGCTTGCAGAGCACTGGGGAAAGGCAGGCAGAGAATTCCTTGCTAGCACCTTCTCTGTGCCTGGGAAGCAGAAGTGTTCACATTGCTTCCTAGAATCGCTTTTGTGCAGAAAACAGTAACACTTGTTCAGAAGGAAAGAAAGCACAGAGCCCCAGATTCTATGTTGTCCTGGAGAGCTTGCAGAGCACTGGGGAAAGGCAGGCAGAGAATTCCCTGATAGCACCTTCTCTGTGCCTGTTCACATTGCTTCGCAGAATCGCTTTTGTGCAGAAAACAGTAACACTTGTTCAGAAGAAAAGAAAGCACAGAGCCCCAGATTTTATGTTGTCCTGGAGAGCTTGCAGAGCACTGGGGAAAGGCAGGCAGAGAATTCCTTGCTAGCACCTTCTCTGTGCCTGGGAAGCAGAAGTGTTCACATTGCTTCGCAGAATCTCTTTTGTGCAGAAAACACTAACACTTGTTCAGAAGGAAAGAAAGCACAGAGCCCCAGATTTTATGTTGTCCTGGAGAGCTTGCAGAGCACTGGGGAAAGGCAGGCAGAGAATTCCTTGCTAGCACCTTCTCTGTGCCTGTTCACATTGCTTCGCAGAATCGCTTTTGTGCAGAAAACAGTAACACTTGTTCAGAACGAAAGAAAGCACAGAGCCCCAGATTCTATGTTGTCCTGGAGAGCTTGCAGAGCACTGGGGAAAGGCAGGCAGAGAATTCCCTGCTAGCACCTTCTCTGTGCCTGGGAAGCAGAAGTGTTCACATTGCTTCGCAAGAATCGCTTTTGTGCAGAAAACACTAACACTTGTTCAGAAGGAAAGAAAGCACAGAGCCCCAGATTTTATGTTGTCCTGGAGAGCTTTTAGAGCACTGGGGAAAGGCAGGCAGAGAATTCCTTGCTAGCACCTTCTCTGTGCCTGGGAAGCAGAAGTGTTCACATTGCTTCGCAAGAATCGCTTTTGTGCAGAAAACAGTAACACTTGTTCAGAACGAAAGAAAGCACAGAGCCCCAGATTTTATGTTGTCCTGGAGAGCTTGCAGAGCACTGGGGAAAGGCAGGCAGAGAATTCCCTGATAGCACCTTCTCTGTGCCTGTTCACATTGCTTCGCAGAATCGCTTTTGTGCAGAAAACAGTAACACTTGTTCAGAAGGAAAGAAAGCACAGAGCCCCAGATTTTATGTTGTCCTGGAGAGCTTTTAGAGCACTGGGGAAAGGCAGGCAGAGAATTCCTTGCTAGCACGTTCTCTGTGCCTGGGAAGCAGAAGTGTTCACATTGCTTCGCAAGAATCGCTTTTGTGCAGAAAACAGTAACACTTGTTCAGCACGAAAGAAAGCACAGAGCCCCAGATTTTATGTTGTCCTGGAGAGCTTGCAGAGCACTGGGGAAAGGCAGGCAGAGAATTCCCTGATAGCACCTTCTCTGTGCCTGTTCACATTGCTTCGCAGAATCGCTTTTGTGCAGAAAACAGTAACACTTGTTCAGAAGGAAAGAAAGCACAGAGCCCCAGATTTTATGTTGTCCTGGAGAGCTTTTAGAGCACTGAGGAAAGGCAGGCAGAGAATTCCTTGCTAGCACCTTCTCTGTGCCTGGGAAGCAGAAGTGTTCACATTGCTTCGCAGAATCGCTTTTGTGCAGAAAACACTAACACTTGTTCAGAAGGAAAGAAAGCACAGAGCCCCAGATTCTATGTTGTCCTGGAGAGCTTGCAGAGCACTGGGGAAAGGCAGGCAGAGAATTCCCTGATAGCACCTTCTCTGTGCCTGTTCACATTGCTTCGCAGAATCGCTTTTGTGCAGAAAACAGTAACAATTGTTCAGAACGAAAGAAAGCACAGAGCCCCAGATTCTATGTTGTCCTGGAGAGCTTGCAGAGCACTGGGGAAAGGCAGGCAGAGAATTCCCTGCTAGCACCTTCTCTGTGCCTGGGAAGCAGAAGTGTTCACATTGCTTCGCAAGAATCGCTTTTGTGCAGAAAACACTAACACTTGTTCAGAAGGAAAGAAAGCACAGAGCCCCAGATTTTATGTTGTCCTGTAGAGCTTGCAGAGCACTGGGGAAAGGCAGGCAGAGAATTCCCTGATAGCACCTTCTCTGTGCCTGTTCACATTGCTTCGCAAGAATCGCTTTTGTGCAGAAAACACTAACACTTGTTCAGAAGGAAAGAAAGCACAGAGCCCCAGATTTTATGTTGTCCTGGAGAGCTTGCAGAGCACTGGGGAAAGGCAGGCAGAGAATTCCCTGATAGCACCTTCTCTGTGCCTGTTCACATTGCTTCGCAAGAATCGCTTTTGTGCAGAAAACAGTAACACTTGTTCAGAACGAAAGAAAGCACAGAGCCCCAGATTCTCTGTTGTCCTGGAGAGCTTGCAGAGCACTGGGGAAAAGCAGGCAGAGAATTCCCTGATAGCACCTTCTCTGTGCCTCTTCACATTGCTTCGCAGAATCGCTTTTGTGCAGAAAACAGTAACACTTGTTCAGAACGAAAGAAAGCACAGAGCCCCAGATTCTATGTTGTCCTGGAGAGCTTGCAGAGCACTGGGGAAAGGCAGGCAGAGAATTCCCTGCTAGCACCTTCTCTGTGCCTGGGAAGCAGAAGTGTTCACATTGCTTCGCAAGAATCGCTTTTGTGCAGAAAACACTAACACTTGTTCAGAAGGAAAGAAAGCACAGAGCCCCAGATTTTATGTTGTCCTGGAGAGCTTGCAGAGCACTGGGGAAAGGCAGGCAGAGAATTCCCTGATAGCACCTTCTCTGTGCCTGTTCACATTGCTTCGCAGAATCGCTTTTGTGCAGAAAACAGTAACACTTGTTCAGAAGGAAAGAAAGCACAGAGCCCCAGATTCTATGTTGTCCTGGAGAGCTTGCAGAGCACTGGGGAAAGGCAGGCAGAGAATTCCTTGCTAGCACCTTCTCTGTGCCTGGGAAGCAGAAGTGTTCACATTGCTTCGCAAGAATCGCTTTTGTGCAGAAAACACTAACACTTGTTCAGAAGGAGAGAAAGCACAGAGCCCCAGATTCTATGTTGTCCTGGAGAGCTTGCAGAGCACTGGGGAAAGGCAGGCAGAGAATTCCTTGCTAGCACCTTCTCTGTGCCTGGGAAGCAGAAGTGTTCACATTGCTTCCTAGAATCGCTTTTGTGCAGAAAACAGTAACACTTGTTCAGAAGGAAAGAAAGCACAGAGCCCCAGATTTTATGTTGTCCTGTAGAGCTTGCAGAGCACTGGGGAAAGGCAGGCAGAGAATTCCCTGATAGCACCTTCTCTGTGCCTGTTCACATTGCTTCGCACAATCGCTTTTGTGCAGAAAACACTAACACTTGTTCAGAAGGAAAGAAAGCACAGAGCCCCAGATTTTATGTTGTCCTGGAGAGCTTTTAGAGCACTGGGGAAAGGCAGGCAGAGAATTCCTTGCTAGCACGTTCTCTGTGCCTGGGAAGCAGAAGTGTTCACATTGCTTCGCAAGAATCGCTTTTGTGCAGAAAACAGTAACACTTGTTCAGCACGAAAGAAAGCACAGAGCCCCAGATTTTATGTTGTCCTGGAGAGCTTGCAGAGCACTGGGGAAAGGCAGGCAGAGAATTCCCTGATAGCACCTTCTCTGTGCCTGTTCACATTGCTTCGCAGAATCGCTTTTGTGCAGAAAACAGTAACACTTGTTCAGAAGGAAAGAAAGCACAGAGCCCCAGATTTTATGTTGTCCTGGAGAGCTTTTAGAGCACTGGGGAAAGGCAGGCAGAGAATTCCTTGCTAGCACCTTCTCTGTGCCTGGGAAGCAGAAGTGTTCACATTGCTTCGCAGAATCGCTTTTGTGCAGAAAACACTAACACTTGTTCAGAAGGAAAGAAAGCACAGAGCCCCAGATTCTATGTTGTCCTGGAGAGCTTGCAGAGCACTGGGGAAAGGCAGGCAGAGAATTCCCTGATAGCACCTTCTCTGTGCCTGTTCACATTGCTTCGCACAATCGCTTTTGTGCAGAAAACAGTAACACTTGTTCAGAACGAAAGAAAGCACAGAGCCCCAGATTCTATGTTGTCCTGGAGAGCTTGCAGAGCACTGGGGAAAGGCAGGCAGAGAATTCCCTGCTAGCACCTTCTCTGTGCCTGGGAAGCAGAAGTGTTCACATTGCTTCGCAAGAATCGCTTTTGTGCAGAAAACACTAACACTTGTTCAGAAGGAAAGAAAGCACAGAGCCCCAGATTTTATGTTGTCCTGGAGAGCTTGCAGAGCACTGGGGAAAGGCAGGCAGAGAATTCCCTGATAGCACCTTCTCTGTGCCTGTTCACATTGCTTCGCAAGAATCGCTTTTGTGCAGAAAACAGTAACACTTGTTCAGAACGAAAGAAAGCACAGAGCCCCAGATTCTCTGTTGTCCTGGAGAGCTTGCAGAGCACTGGGGAAAGGCAGGCAGAGAATTCCCTGCTAGCACCTTCTCTGTGCCTGTTCACATTGCTTCGCAGAATCGCTTTTGTGCAGAAAACAGTAACACTTGTTCAGAAGGAAAGAAAGCACAGAGCCCCAGATTCTATGTTGTCCTGGAGAGCTTGCAGAGCACTGGGGAAAGGCAGGCAGAGAATTCCCTGCTAGCACCTTCTCTGTGCCTGGGAAGCAGAAGTGTTCACATTGCTTCGCAAGAATCGCTTTTGTGCAGAAAACACTAACACTTGTTCAGAAGGAAAGAAAGCACAGAGCCCCAGATTTTATGTTGTCCTGTAGAGCTTGCAGAGCACTGGGGAAAGGCAGGCAGAGAATTCCCTGATAGCACCTTCTCTGTGCCTGTTCACATTGCTTCGCAGAATCGCTTTTGTGCAGAAAACAGTAACACTTGTTCAGAAGGAAAGAAAGCACAGAGCCCCAGATTCTATGTTGTCCTGGAGAGCTTGCAGAGCACTGGGGAAAGGCAGGCAGAGAATTCCCTGCTAGCACCTTCTCTGTGCCTGGGAAGCAGAAGTGTTCACATTGCTTCGCAAGAATCGCTTTTGTGCAGAAAACACTAACACTTGTTCAGAAGGAGAGAAAGCACAGAGCCCCAGATTCTATGTTGTCCTGGAGAGCTTGCAGAGCACTGGGGAAAGGCAGGCAGAGAATTCCTTGCTAGCACCTTCTCTGTGCCTGGGAAGCAGAAGTGTTCACATTGCTTCCTAGAATCGCTTTTGTGCAGAAAACAGTAACACTTGTTCAGAAGGAAAGAAAGCACAGAGCCCCAGATTTTATGTTGTCCTGGAGAGCTTGCAGAGCACTGGGGAAAGGCAGGCAGAGAATTCCCTGATAGCACCTTCTCTGTGCCTGTTCACATTGCTTCGCACAATCGCTTTTGTGCAGAAAACACTAACACTTGTTCAGAAGGAAAGAAAGCACAGAGCCCCAGATTCTATGTTGTCCTGGAGAGCTTGCAGAGCACTGGGGAAAGGCAGGCAGAGAATTCCCTGCTAGCACCTTCTCTGTGCCTGGGAAGCAGAAGTGTTCACATCGCTTCGCAAGAATCGCTTTTGTGCAGAAAACAGTAACACTTGTTCAGAAGGAAAGAAAGCACAGAGCCCCAGATTTTATGTTGTCCTGGAGAGCTTGCAGAGCACTGGGGAAAGGCAGGCAGAGAATTCCCTGATAGCACCTTCTCTGTGCCTGGGAAGCAGAAGTGTTCACATTGCTTCGCAGAATCGCTTTTGTGCAGAAAACAGTAACACTTGTTCAGAAGGAAAGAAAGCACAGAGCCCCAGATTCTATGTTGTCCTGGAGAGCTTGCAGAGCACTGGGGAAAGGCAGGCAGAGAATTCCCTGATAGCACCTTCTCTGTGCCTGTTCACATTGCTTCGCAGAATCGCTTTTGTGCAGAAAACACTAACACTTGTTCAGAATGAAAGAAAGCACAGAGCCCCAGATTCTATGTTGTCCTGGAGAGCTTGCAGAGCACTGGGGAAAGGCAGGCAGAGAATTCCCTGCTAGCGCCTTCTCTGTGCCTGGGAAGCAGAAGTGTTCACATTGCTTCGCAAGAATCGCTTTTGTGCAGAAAACAGTAACACTTGTTCAGAAGGAAAGAAAGCACAGAGCCCCAGACTCTATGTTGTCCTGGAGAGCTTGCAGAGCACTGGGGAAAGGCAGGCAGAGAATTCCTTGCTAGCACCTTCTCTGTGCCTGGGAAGCAGAAGTGTTCACATTGCTTCCTAGAATCGCTTTTGTGCAGAAAACAGTAACACTTGTTCAGAAGGAAAGAAAGCACAGAGCCCCAGATTCTATGTTGTCCTGGAGAGCTTGCAGAGCACTGGGGAAAGGCAGGCAGAGAATTCCCTGATAGCACCTTCTCTGTGCCTGTTCACATTGCTTCGCAGAATCGCTTTTGTGCAGAAAACAGTAACACTTGTTCAGAAGAAAAGAAAGCACAGAGCCCCAGATTTTATGTTGTCCTGGAGAGCTTGCAGAGCACTGGGGAAAGGCAGGCAGAGAATTCCCTGCTAGCACCTTCTCTGTGCCTGTTCACATTGCTTCGCAGAATCGCTTTTGTGCAGAAAACAGTAACACTTGTTCAGAAGGAAAGAAAGCACAGAGCCCCAGATTCTATGTTGTCCTGGAGAGCTTGCAGAGCACTGGGGAAAGGCAGGCAGAGAATTCCCTGCTAGCACCTTCTCTGTGCCTGGGAAGCAGAAGTGTTCACATTGCTTCGCAAGAATCGCTTTTGTGCAGAAAACACTAACACTTGTTCAGAAGGAAAGAAAGCACAGAGCCCCAGATTTTATGTTGTCCTGTAGAGCTTGCAGAGCACTGGGGAAAGGCAGGCAGAGAATTCCCTGCTAGCACCTTCTCTGTGCCTGTTCACATTGCTTCGCAGAATCGCTTTTGTGCAGAAAACAGTAACACTTGTTCAGAAGGAAAGAAAGCACAGAGCCCCAGATTCTATGTTGTCCTGGAGAGCTTGCAGAGCACTGGGGAAAGGCAGGCAGAGAATTCCCTGCTAGCACCTTCTCTGTGCCTGGGAAGCAGAAGTGTTCACATTGCTTCGCAAGAATCGCTTTTGTGCAGAAAACACTAACACTTGTTCAGAAGGAGAGAAAGCACAGAGCCCCAGATTCTATGTTGTCCTGGAGAGCTTGCAGAGCACTGGGGAAAGGCAGGCAGAGAATTCCTTGCTAGCACCTTCTCTGTGCCTGGGAAGCAGAAGTGTTCACATTGCTTCCTAGAATCGCTTTTGTGCAGAAAACAGTAACACTTGTTCAGAAGGAAAGAAAGCACAGAGCCCCAGATTTTATGTTGTCCTGTAGAGCTTGCAGAGCACTGGGGAAAGGCAGGCAGAGAATTCCCTGATAGCACCTTCTCTGTGCCTGTTCACATTGCTTCGCACAATCGCTTTTGTGCAGAAAACACTAACACTTGTTCAGAAGGAAAGAAAGCACAGAGCCCCAGATTCTATGTTGTCCTGGAGAGCTTGCAGAGCACTGGGGAAAGGCAGGCAGAGAATTCCCTGCTAGCACCTTCTCTGTGCCTGGGAAGCAGAAGTGTTCACATTGCTTCGCAAGAATCGCTTTTGTGCAGAAAACAGTAACACTTGTTCAGAAGGAAAGAAAGCACAGAGCCCCAGACTCTATGTTGTCCTGGAGAGCTTGCAGAGCACTGGGGAAAGGCAGGCAGAGAATTCCTTGCTAGCACCTTCTCTGTGCCTGGGAAGCAGAAGTGTTCACATTGCTTCCTAGAATCGCTTTTGTGCAGAAAACAGTAACACTTGTTCAGAAGGAAAGAAAGCACAGAGCCCCAGATTCTATGTTGTCCTGGAGAGCTTGCAGAGCACTGGGGAAAGGCAGGCAGAGAATTCCCTGATAGCACCTTCTCTGTGCCTGTTCACATTGCTTCGCAGAATCGCTTTTGTGCAGAAAACACTAACACTTGTTCAGAAGGAAAGAAAGCACAGAGCCCCAGATTTTATGTTGTCCTGGAGAGCTTGCAGAGCACTGGGGAAAGGCAGGCAGAGAATTCCTTGCTAGCACCTTCTCTGTGCCTGTTCACATTGCTTCGCAGAATCGCTTTTGTGCAGAAAACAGTAACACTTGTTCAGAACGAAAGAAAGCACAGAGCCCCAGATTCTATGTTGTCCTGGAGAGCTTGCAGAGCACTGGGGAAAGGCAGGCAGAGAATTCCCTGCTAGCACCTTCTCTGTGCCTGGGAAGCAGAAGTGTTCACATTGCTTCGCAAGAATCGCTTTTGTGCAGAAAACACTAACACTTGTTCAGAAGGAAAGAAAGCACAGAGCCCCAGATTTTATGTTGTCCTGGAGAGCTTGCAGAGCACTGGGGAAAGGCAGGCAGAGAATTCCTTGCTAGCACCTTCTCTGTGCCTGGGAAGCAGAAGTGTTCACATTGCTTCGCAGAATCGCTTTTGTGCAGAAAACAGTAACACTTGTTCAGAAGGAAAGAAAGCACAGAGCCCCAGATTCTATGTTGTCCTGGAGAGCTTGCAGAGCACTGGGGAAAGGCAGGCAGAGAATTCCCTGATAGCACCTTCTCTGTGCCTGTTCACATTGCTTCGCAGAATCGCTTTTGTGCAGAAAACACTAACACTTGTTCAGAAGGAAAGAAAGCACAGAGCCCCAGATTTTATGTTGTCCTGGAGAGCTTGCAGAGCACTGGGGAAAGGCAGGCAGAGAATTCCTTGCTAGCACATTCTCTGTGCCTGGGAAGCAGAAGTGTTCACATTGCTTCGCAGAATCGCTTTTGTGCAGAAAACAGTAACACTTGTTCAGAAGGAAAGAAAACACAGAGCCCCAGATTCTATGTTGTCCTGGAGAGCTTGCAGAGCACTGGGGAAAGGCAGGCAGAGAATTCCCTGCTAGCACCTTCTCTGTGCCTGGGAAGCAGAAGTGTTTACATTGCTTCGCAAGAATCGCTTTTGTGCAGAAAACAGTAACACTTGTTCAGAAGGAAAGAAAGCACAGAGCCCCAGATTTTATGTTGTCCTGGAGAGCTTGCAGAGCACTGGGGAAAGGCAGGCAGAGAATTCCTTGCTAGCACGTTCTCTGTGCCTGGGAAGCAGAAGTGTTCACATTGCTTCGCAAGAATCGCTTTTGTGCAGAAAACAGTAACACTTGTTCAGCACGAAAGAAAGCACAGAGCCCCAGATTTTATGTTGTCCTGGAGAGCTTGCAGAGCACTGGGGAAAGGCAGGCAGAGAATTCCCTGATAGCACCTTCTCTGTGCCTGTTCACATTGCTTCGCAAGAATCGCTTTTGTGCAGAAAACAGTAACACTTGTTCAGAAGGAAAGAAAGCACAGAGCCCCAGATTTTATGTTGTCCTGGAGAGCTTTTAGAGCACTGGGGAAAGGCAGGCAGAGAATTCCTTGCTAGCACCTTCTCTGTGCCTGGGAAGCAGAAGTGTTCACATTGCTTCGCAGAATCGCTTTTGTGCAGAAAACACTAACACTTGTTCAGAAGGAAAGAAAGCACAGAGCCCCAGATTCTATGTTGTCCTGGAGAGCTTGCAGAGCACTGGGGAAAGGCAGGCAGAGAATTCCCTGCTAGCACCTTCTCTGTGCCTGGGAAGCAGAAGTGTTCACATTGCTTCGCAAGAATCGCTTTTGTGCAGAAAACACTAACACTTGTTCAGAAGGAAAGAAAGCACAGAGCCCCAGATTCTATGTTGTCCTGAAGAGCTTGCAGAGCACTGGGGAAAGGCAGGCAGAGAATTCCCTGCTAGCACCTTCTCTGTGCCTGGGAAGCAGAAGTGTTCACATTGCTTCCTAGAATCGCTTTTGTGCAGAAAACAGTAACACTTGTTCAGAACGAAAGAAAGCACAGAGCCCCAGATTCTATGTTGTCCTGGAGAGCTTGCAGAGCACTGGGGAAAGGCAGGCAGAGAATTCCCTGATAGCACCTTCTCTGTGCCTGTTCACATTGCTTCGCAGAATCGCTTTTGTGCAGAAAACAGTAACACTTGTTCAGAAGAAAAGAAAGCACAGAGCCCCAGATTTTATGTTGTCCTGGAGAGCTTGCAGAGCACTGGGGAAAGGCAGGCAGAGAATTCCCTGCTAGCACCTTCTCTGTGCCTGGGAAGCAGAAGTGTTCACATTGCTTCGCAGAATCTCTTTTGTGCAGAAAACACTAACACTTGTTCAGAAGGAAAGAAAGCACAGAGCCCCAGATTTTATGTTGTCCTGGAGAGCTTGCAGAGCACTGGGGAAAGGCAGGCAGAGAATTCCTTGCTAGCACCTTCTCTGCCTGTTCACATTGCTTCGCAGAATCGCTTTTGTGCAGAAAACAGTAACACTTGTTCAGAACGAAAGAAAGCACAGAGCCCCAGATTCTATGTTGTCCTGGAGAGCTTGCAGAGCACTGGGGAAAGGCAGGCAGAGAATTCCCTGCTAGCACCTTCTCTGTGCCTGGGAAGCAGAAGTGTTCACATTGCTTCGCAGAATCGCTTTTGTGCAGAAAACAGTAACACTTGTTCAGAAGGAAAGAAAGCACAGAGCCCCAGATTCTATGTTGTCCTGGAGAGCTTGCAGAGCACTGGGGAAAGGCAGGCAGAGAATTCCCTGATAGCACCTTCTCTGTGCCTGTTCACATTGCTTCGCAGAATCGCTTTTGTGCAGAAAACACTAACACTTGTTCAGAAGGAAAGAAAGCACAGAGCCCCAGATTTTATGTTGTCCTGGAGAGCTTGCAGAGCACTGGGGAAAGGCAGGCAGAGAATTCCTTGCTAGCACATTCTCTGTGCCTGGGAAGCAGAAGTGTTCACATTGCTTCGCAGAATCGCTTTTGTGCAGAAAACAGTAACACTTGTTCAGAAGGAAAGAAAGCACAGAGCCCCAGATTCTATGTTGTCCTGGAGAGCTTGCAGAGCACTGGGGAAAGGCAGGCAGAGAATTCCCTGCTAGCACCTTCTCTGTGCCTGGGAAGCAGAAGTGTTTACATTGCTTCGCAAGAATCGCTTTTGTGCAGAAAACACTAACACTTGTTCAGAAGGAAAGAAAGCACAGAGCCCCAGATTTTATGTTGTCCTGGAGAGCTTGCAGAGCACTGGGGAAAGGCAGGCAGAGAATTCCTTGCTAGCACGTTCTCTGTGCCTGGGAAGCAGAAGTGTTCACATTGCTTCGCAAGAATCGCTTTTGTGCAGAAAACAGTAACACTTGTTCAGCACGAAAGAAAGCACAGAGCCCCAGATTTTATGTTGTCCTGGAGAGCTTGCAGAGCACTGGGGAAAGGCAGGCAGAGAATTCCCTGATAGCACCTTCTCTGTGCCTGTTCACATTGCTTCGCAAGAATCGCTTTTGTGCAGAAAACAGTAACACTTGTTCAGAAGGAAAGAAAGCACAGAGCCCCAGATTTTATGTTGTCCTGGAGAGCTTTTAGAGCACTGGGGAAAGGCAGGCAGAGAATTCCTTGCTAGCACCTTCTCTGTGCCTGGGAAGCAGAAGTGTTCACATTGCTTCGCAGAATCGCTTTTGTGCAGAAAACACTAACACTTGTTCAGAAGGAAAGAAAGCACAGAGCCCCAGATTCTATGTTGTCCTGGAGAGCTTGCAGAGCACTGGGGAAAGGCAGGCAGAGAATTCCCTGATAGCACCTTCTCTGTGCCTGTTCACATTGCTTCGCAAGAATCGCTTTTGTGCAGAAAACAGTAACACTTGTTCAGAACGAAAGAAAGCACAGAGCCCCAGATTCTATGTTGTCCTGGAGAGCTTGCAGAGCACTGGGGAAAGGCAGGCAGAGAATTCCCTGCTAGCACCTTCTCTGTGCCTGGGAAGCAGAAGTGTTCACATTGCTTCGCAAGAATCGCTTTTGTGCAGAAAACACTAACACTTGTTCAGAAGGAAAGAAAGCACAGAGCCCCAGATTCTATGTTGTCCTGAAGAGCTTGCAGAGCACTGGGGAAAGGCAGGCAGAGAATTCCCTGCTAGCACCTTCTCTGTGCCTGGGAAGCAGAAGTGTTCACATTGCTTCGCAAGAATCGCTTTTGTGCAGAAAACAGTAACACTTGTTCAGAACGAAAGAAAGCACAGAGCCCCAGATTCTATGTTGTCCTGGAGAGCTTGCAGAGCACTGGGGAAAGGCAGGCAGAGAATTCCCTGATAGCACCTTCTCTGTGCCTGTTCACATTGCTTCGCAGAATCGCTTTTGTGCAGAAAACAGTAACACTTGTTCAGAAGGAAAGAAAGCACAGAGCCCCAGATTCTATGTTGTCCTGGAGAGCTTGCAGAGCACTGGGGAAAGGCAGGCAGAGAATTCCCTGCTAGCACCTTCTCTGTGCCTGGGAAGCAGAAGTGTTCACATTGCTTCGCAAGAATCGCTTTTGTGCAGAAAACACTAACACTTGTTCAGAAGGAAAGAAAGCACAGAGCCCCAGATTTTATGTTGTCCTGGAGAGCTTGCAGAGCACTGGGGAAAGGCAGGCAGAGAATTCCTTGCTAGCACCTTCTCTGTGCCTGGGAAGCAGAAGTGTTCACATTGCTTCGCAAGAATCGCTTTTGTGCAGAAAACAGTAACACTTGTTCAGAACGAAAGAAAGCACAGAGCCCCAGATTCTCTGTTGTCCTGGAGAGCTTGCAGAGCACTGGGGAAAGGCAGGCAGAGAATTCCCTGATAGCACCTTCTCTGTGCCTCTTCACATTGCTTCGCAGAATCGCTTTTGTGCAGAAAACAGTAACACTTGTTCAGAACGAAAGAAAGCACAGAGCCCCAGATTCTATGTTGTCCTGGAGAGCTTGCAGAGCACTGGGGAAAGGCAGGCAGAGAATTCCTTGCTAGCACCTTCTCTGTGCCTGGGAAGCAGAAGTGTTCACATTGCTTCGCAGAATCGCTTTTGTGCAGAAAACACTAACACTTGTTCAGAAGGAAAGAAAGCACAGAGCCCCAGATTCTATGTTGTCCTGGAGAGCTTGCAGAGCACTGGGGAAAGGCAAGCAGAGAATTCCCTGATAGCACCTTCTCTGTGCCTGTTCACATTGCTTCGCAGAATCGCTTTTGTGCAGAAAACAGTAACACTTGTTCAGAACGAAAGAAAGCACAGAGCCCCAGATTCTATGTTGTCCTGGAGAGCTTGCAGAGAACTGGGGAAAGGCAGGCAGAGAATTCCTTGCTAGCACATTCTCTGTGCCTGGGAAGCAGAAGTGTTCACATTGCTTCGCAAGAATCGCTTTTGTGCAGAAAACAGTAACACTTGTTCATAAGGAAAGAAAGCACAGAGCCCCAGATTTTATGTTGTCCTGGAGAGCTTTTAGAGCACTGGGGAAAGGCAGGCAGAGAATTCCTTGCTAGCACCTTCTCTGTGCCTGGGAAGCAGAAGTGTTCACATTGCTTCGCAGAATCGCTTTTGTGCAGAAAACACTAACACTTGTTCAGAAGGAAAGAAAGCACAGAGCCCCAGATTCTATGTTGTCCTGGAGAGCTTGCAGAGCACTGGGGAAAGGCAGGCAGAGAATTCCCTGATAGCACCTTCTCTGTGCCTGTTCACTTTGCTTCGCAGAATCGCTTTTGTGCAGAAAACAGTAACACTTGTTCAGAACGAAAGAAAGCACAGAGCCCCAGATTCTATGTTGTCCTGGAGAGCTTGCAGAGCACTGGGGAAAGGCAGGCAGAGAATTCCCTGCTAGCACCTTCTCTGTGCCTGGGAAGCAGAAGTGTTCACATTGCTTCGCAAGAATCGCTTTTGTGCAGAAAACACTAACACTTTTTCAGAAGGAAAGAAAGCACAGAGCCCCAGATTTTATGTTGTCCTGGAGAGCTTGCAGAGCACTGGGGAAAGGCAGGCAGAGAATTCCCTGATAGCACCTTCTCTGTGCCTGTTCACATTGCTTCGCAGAATCGCTTTTGTGCAGAAAACAGTAACACTTGTTCAGAAGGAAAGAAAGCACAGAGCCCCAGATTTTATGTTGTCCTGGAGAGCTTGCAGAGCACTGGGGAAAGGCAGGCAGAGAATTCCCTGCTAGCACCTTCTCTGTGCCTGGGAAGCAGAAGTGTTCACATTGCTTCGCAAGAATCGCTTTTGTGCAGAAAACACTAACACTTGTTCAGAAGGAAAGAAAGCACAGAGCCCCAGATTTTATGTTGTCCTGGAGAGCTTTTAGAGCACTGGGGAAAGGCAGGCAGAGAATTCCTTGCTAGCACCTTCTCTGTGCCTGGGAAGCAGAAGTGTTCACATTGCTTCGCAGAATCGCTTTTGTGCAGAAGACAGTAACACTTGTTCAGAAGGAAAGAAAGCACAGAGCCCCAGATTCTATGTTGTCCTGGAGAGCTTGCAGAGCACTGGGGAAAGGCAGGCAGAGAATTCCCTGCTAGCACCTTCTCTGTGCCTGGGAAGCAGAAGTGTTCACATTGCTTCGCAAGAATCGCTTTTGTGCAGAAAACACTAACACTTGTTCAGAAGGAAAGAAAGCACAGAGCCCCAGATTTTATGTTGTCCTGGAGAGCTTGCAGAGCACTGGGGAAAGGCAGGCAGAGAATTCCCTGCTAGCACCTTCTCTGTGCCTGGGAAGCAGAAGTGTTCACATTGCTTCGCAAGAATGGCTTTTGTGCAGAAAACAGTAACACTTGTTCAGAACGAAAGAAAGCACAGAGCCCCAGATTCTATGTTGTCCTGGAGAGCTTGCAGAGCACTGGGGAAAGGCAGGCAGAGAATTCCCTGATAGCACCTTCTCTGTGCCTGTTCACATTGCTTCGCAGAATCGCTTTTGTGCAGAAAACAGTAACACTTGTTCAGAAGGAAAGAAAGCACAGAGCCCCAGATTCTATGTTGTCCTGGAGAGCTTGCAGAGCACTGGGGAAAGGCAGGCAGAGAATTCCCTGCTAGCACCTTCTCTGTGCCTGGGAAGCAGAAGTGTTCACATTGCTTCGCAAGAATCGCTTTTGTGCAGAAAACACTAACACTTGTTCAGAAGGAAAGAAAGCACAGAGCCCCAGATTTTATGTTGTCCTGGAGAGCTTGCAGAGCACTGGGGAAAGGCAGGCAGAGAATTCCTTGCTAGCACCTTCTCTGTGCCTGGGAAGCAGAAGTGTTCACATTGCTTCGCAAGAATCGCTTTTGTGCAGAAAACAGTAACACTTGTTCAGAACGAAAGAAAGCACAGAGCCCCAGATTCTCTGTTGTCCTGGAGAGCTTGCAGAGCACTGGGGAAAGGCAGGCAGAGAATTCCCTGATAGCACCTTCTCTGTGCCTGTTCACATTGCTTCGCAGAATCGCTTTTGTGCAGAAAACAGTAACACTTGTTCAGAAGGAAAGAAAGCACAGAGCCCCAGATTCTATGTTGTCCTGGAGAGCTTGCAGAGCACTGGGGAAAGGCAGGCAGAGAATTCCCTGCTAGCACCTTCTCTGTGCCTGGGAAGCAGAAGTGTTCACATTGCTTCGCAAGAATCGCTTTTGTGCAGAAAACACTAACACTTGTTCAGAAGGAAAGAAAGCACAGAGCCCCAGATTCTATGTAGTCCTGGAGAGCTTGCAGAGCACTGGGGAAAGGCAGGCAGAGAATTCCCTGCTAGCACCTTCTCTGTGCCTGGGAAGCAGAAGTGTTCACATTGCTTCTCAAGAATCGCTTTTGTGCAGAAAACACTAACACTTGTTCAGAAGGAAAGAAAGCACAGAGCCCCAGATTTTATGTTGTCCTGGAGAGCTTTTAGAGCACTGGGGAAAGGCAGGCAGAGAATTCCTTGCTAGCACCTTCTCTGTGCCTGGGAAGCAGAAGTGTTCACATTGCTTCGCAAGAATCGCTTTTGTGCAGAAAACACTAACACTTGTTCAGAACGAAAGAAAGCACAGAGCCCCAGATTCTCTGTTGTCCTGGAGAGCTTGCAGAGCACTGGGGAAAGGCAGGCAGAGAATTCCCTGATAGCACCTTCTCTGTGCCTGTTCACATTGCTTCGCAGAATCGCTTTTGTGCAGAAAACAGTAACACTTGTTCAGAAGGAAAGAAAGCACAGAGCCCCAGATTTTATGTTGTCCTGGAGAGCTTGCAGAGCACTGGGGAAAGGCAGGCAGAGAATTCCTTGCTAGCACCTTCTCTGTGCCTGGGAAGCAGAAGTGTTCACATTGCTTCGCAGAATCGCTTTTGTGCAGAAAACAGTAACACTTGTTCAGAAGGAAAGAAAGCACAGAGCCCCAGATTCTATGTTGTCCTGGAGAGCTTGCAGAGTACTGGGGAAAGGCAGGCAGAGAATTCCCTGATAGCACCTTCTCTGTGCCTGTTCACATTGCTTCGCAGAATCGCTTTTGTGCAGAAAACACTAACACTTGTTCAGAAGGAAAGAAAGCACAGAGCCCCAGATTCTATGTTGTCCTGGAGAGCTTGCAGAGCACTGGGGAAAGGCAGGCAGAGAATTCCCTGCTAGCACCTTCTCTGTGCCTGGGAAGCAGAAGTGTTCACATTGCTTCGCAAGAATCGCTTTTGTGCAGAAAACACTAACACTTGTTCAGAAGGAAAGAAAGCACAGAGCCCCAGATTTTATGTTGTCCTGGAGAGCTTGCAGAGCACTGGGGAAAGGCAGGCAGAGAATTCCTTGCTAGCACCTTCTCTGTGCCTGTTCACATTGCTTCGCAGAATCGCTTTTGTGCAGAAAACAGTAACACTTGTTCAGAACGAAAGAAAGCACAGAGCCCCAGATTCTATGTTGTCCTGGAGAGCTTGCAGAGCACTGGGGAAAGGCAGGCAGAGAATTCCCTGCTAGCACCTTCTCTGTGCCTGGGAAGCAGAAGTGTTCACATTGCTTCGCAAGAATCGCTTTTGTGCAGAAAACACTAACACTTGTTCAGAAGGAAAGAAAGCACAGAGCCCCAGATTTTATGTTGTCCTGGAGAGCTTGCAGAGCACTGGGGAAAGGCAGGCAGAGAATTCCTTGCTAGCACCTTCTCTGTCCCTGGGAAGCAGAAGTGTTCACATTGCTTCGCAAGAATCGCTTTTGTGCAGAAAACACTAACACTTGTTCAGAAGGAAAGAAAGCACAGAGCCCCAGATTCTATGTTGTCCTGGAGAGCTTGCAGAGCACTGGGGAAAGGCAGGCAGAGAATTCCCTGATAGCACCTTCTCTGTGCCTGGGAAGCAGAAGTGTTCACATTGCTTCGCAAGAATCGCTTTTGTGCAGAAAACACTAACACTTGTTCATAAGGAAAGAAAGCACAGAGCCCCAGATTTTATGTTGTCCTGGAGAGCTTGCAGAGCACTGGGGAAAGGCAGGCAGAGAATTCCTTGCTAGCACCTTCTCTGTGCCTGGGAAGCAGAAGTGTTCACATTGCTTCGCAGAATCGCTTTTGTGCAGAAAACAGTAACACTTGTTCAGAAGGAAAGAAAGCACAGAGCCCCAGATTCTCTGTTGTCCTGGAGAGCTTGCAGAGCACTGGGGAAAGGCAGGCAGAGAATTCCCTGATAGCACCTTCTCTGTGCCTGGGAAGCAGAAGTGTTCACATTGCTTCGCAAGAATCGCTTTTGTGCAGAAAACACTAACACTTGTTCAGAAGGAAAGAAAGCACAGAGCCCCAGATTTTATGTTGTCCTGGAGAGCTTGCAGAGCACTGGGGAAAGGCAGGCAGAGAATTCCTTGCTAGCACCTTCTCTGTGCCTGGGAAGCAGAAGTGTTCACATTGCTTCGCAGAATCGCTTTTGTGCAGAAAACAGTAACACTTGTTCAGAAGGAAAGAAAGCACAGAGCCCCAGATTCTCTGTTGTCCTGGAGAGCTTGCAGAGCACTGGGGAAAGGCAGGCAGAGAATTCCCTGATAGCACCTTCTCTGTGCCTGTTCACATTGATTCGCAGAATCGCTTTTGTGCAGAAAACAGTAACACTTGTTCAGAAGGAAAGAAAGCACAGAGCCCCAGATTTTATGTTGTCCTGGAGAGCTTGCAGAGCACTGGGGAAAGGCAGGCAGAGAATTCCTTGCTAGCACATTCTCTGTGCCTGGGAAGCAGAAGTGTTCACATTGCTTCGCAGAATCGCTTTTGTGCAGAAAACAGTAACACTTGTTCAGAAGGAAAGAAAGCACAGAGCCCCAGATTTTATGTTGTCCTGGAGAGCTTGCAGAGCACTGGGGAAAGGCAGGCAGAGAATTCCCTGATAGCACCTTCTCTGTGCCTGGGAAGCAGAAGTGTTCACATTGCTTCGCAAGAATCGCTTTTGTGCAGAAGACAGTAACACTTGTTCAGAAGGAAAGAAAGCACAGAGCCCCAGATTTTATGTTGTCCTGGAGAGCTTGCAGAGCACTGGGGAAAGGCAGGCAGAGAATTCCTTGCTAGCACCTTCTCTGTGCCTGGGAAGCAGAAGTGTTCACATTGCTTCGCAGAATCGCTTTTGTGCAGAAAACAGTAACACTTGTTCAGAAGGAAAGAAAGCACAGAGCCCCAGATTCTATGTTGTCCTGGAGAGCTTGCAGAGCACTGGGGAAAGGCAGGCAGAGAATTCCCTGCTAGCACCTTCTCTGTGCCTGGGAAGCAGAAGTGTTCACATTGCTTCGCAAGAATCGCTTTTGTGCAGAAAACACTAACACTTGTTCAGAACGAAAGAAAGCACAGAGCCCCAGATTCTCTGTTGTCCTGGAGAGCTTGCAGAGCACTGGGGAAAGGCAGGCAGAGAATTCCCTGATAGCACCTTCTCTGTGCCTGTTCACATTGCTTCGCAGAATCGCTTTTGTGCAGAAAACAGTAACACTTGTTCAGAAGGAAAGAAAGCACAGAGCCCCAGATTCTATGTTGTCCTGGAGAGCTTGCAGAGCACTGGGGAAAGGCAGGCAGAGAATTCCCTGATAGCACCTTCTCTGTGCCTGGGAAGCAGAAGTGTTCACATTGCTTCGCAAGAATCGCTTTTGTGCAGAAAACACTAACACTTGTTCATAAGGAAAGAAAGCACAGAGCCCCAGATTTTATGTTGTCCTGGAGAGCTTGCAGAGCACTGGGGAAAGGCAGGCAGAGAATTCCTTGCTAGCACCTTCTCTGTGCCTGGGAAGCAGAAGTGTTCACATTGCTTCGCAGAATCGCTTTTGTGCAGAAAACAGTAACACTTGTTCAGAAGGAAAGAAAGCACAGAGCCCCAGATTCTATGTTGTCCTGGAGAGCTTGCAGAGCACTGGGGAAAGGCAGGCAGAGAATTCCCTGCTAGCACCTTCTCTGTGCCTGGGAAGCAGAAGTGTTCACATTGCTTCGCAAGAATCGCTTTTGTGCAGAAAACACTAACACTTGTTCAGAAGGAAAGAAAGCACAGAGCCCCAGATTTTATGTTGTCCTGGAGAGCTTGCAGAGCACTGGGGAAAGGCAGGCAGAGAATTCCTTGCTAGCACCTTCTCTGTGCCTGGGAAGCAGAAGTGTTCACATTGCTTCGCAGAATCGCTTTTGTGCAGAAAACAGTAACACTTGTTCAGAAGGAAAGAAAGCACAGAGCCCCAGATTCTCTGTTGTCCTGGAGAGCTTGCAGAGCACTGGGGAAAGGCAGGCAGAGAATTCCCTGATAGCACCTTCTCTGTGCCTGTTCACATTGCTTCGCAGAATCGCTTTTGTGCAGAAAACAGTAACACTTGTTCAGAAGGAAAGAAAGCACAGAGCCCCAGATTTTATGTTGTCCTGGAGAGCTTGCAGAGCACTGGGGAAAGGCAGGCAGAGAATTCCTTGCTAGCACATTCTCTGTGCCTGGGAAGCAGAAGTGTTCACATTGCTTCGCAGAATCGCTTTTGTGCAGAAAACAGTAACACTTGTTCAGAAGGAAAGAAAGCACAGAGCCCCAGATTTTATGTTGTCCTGGAGAGCTTGCAGAGCACTGGGGAAAGGCAGGCAGAGAATTCCCTGCTAGCACCTTCTCTGTGCCTGGGAAGCAGAAGTGTTCACATTGCTTCGCAAGAATCGCTTTTGTGCAGAAAACACTAACACTTGTTCAGAAGGAAAGAAAGCACAGAGCCCCAGATTTTATGTTGTCCTGGAGAGCTTGCAGAGCACTGGGGAAAGGCAGGCAGAGAATTCCTTGCTAGCACCTTCTCTGTGCCTGGGAAGCAGAAGTGTTCACATTGCTTCGCAGAATCGCTTTTGTGCAGAAAACAGTAACACTTGTTTAGAAGGAAAGAAAGCACAGAGCCCCAGATTCTATGTTGTCCTGGAGAGCTTGCAGAGCACTGGGGAAAGGCAGGCAGAGAATTCCCTGCTAGCACCTTCTCTGTGCCTGGGAAGCAGAAGTGTTCACATTGCTTCGCAAGAATCGCTTTTGTGCAGAAAACACTAACACTTGTTCAGAACGAAAGAAAGCACAGAGCCCCAGATTCTCTGTTGTCCTGGAGAGCTTGCAGAGCACTGGGGAAAGGCAGGCAGAGAATTCCCTGATAGCACCTTCTCTGTGCCTGTTCACATTGCTTCGCAGAATCGCTTTTGTGCAGAAAACAGTAACACTTGTTCAGAAGGAAAGAAAGCACAGAGCCCCAGATTCTATGTTGTCCTGGAGAGCTTGCAGAGCACTGGGGAAAGGCAGGCAGAGAATTCCCTGCTAGCACCTTCTCTGTGCCTGGGAAGCAGAAGTGTTCACATTGCTTCGCAAGAATCGCTTTTGTGCAGAAAACACTAACACTTGTTCAGAAGGAAAGAAAGCACAGAGCCCCAGATTCTATGTAGTCCTGGAGAGCTTGCAGAGCACTGGGGAAAGGCAGGCAGAGAATTCCCTGCTAGCACCTTCTCTGTGCCTGGGAAGCAGAAGTGTTCACATTGCTTCGCAAGAATCGCTTTTGTGCAGAAAACACTAACACTTGTTCAGAAGGAAAGAAAGCACAGAGCCCCAGATTTTAAGTTGTCCTGGAGAGCTTTTAGAGCACTGGGGAAAGGCAGGCAGAGAATTCCTTGCTAGCAAATTCTCTGTGCCTGGGAAGCAGAAGTGTTCACATTGCTTCGCAGAATCGCTTTTGTGCAGAAAACACTAACACTTGTTCAGAACGAAAGAAAGCACAGAGCCCCAGATTCTCTGTTGTCCTGGAGAGCTTGCAGAGCACTGGGGAAAGGCAGGCAGAGAATTCCCTGATAGCACCTTCTCTGTGCCTGTTCACATTGCTTCGCAGAATCGCTTTTGTGCAGAAAACAGTAACACTTGTTCAGAAGGAAAGAAAGCACAGAGCCCCAGATTTTATGTTGTCCTGGAGAGCTTGCAGAGCACTGGGGAAAGGCAGGCAGAGAATTCCTTGCTAGCACCTTCTCTGTGCCTGGGAAGCAGAAGTGTTCACATTGCTTCGCAGAATCGCTTTTGTGCAGAAAACAGTAACACTTGTTCAGAAGGAAAGAAAGCACAGAGCCCCAGATTCTATGTTGTCCTGGAGAGCTTGCAGAGTACTGGGGAAAGGCAGGCAGAGAATTCCCTGATAGCACCTTCTCTGTGCCTGTTCACATTGCTTCGCAGAATCGCTTTTGTGCAGAAAACAGTAACACTTGTTCAGAAGGAAAGAAAGCACAGAGCCCCAGATTCTATGTTGTCCTGGAGAGCTTGCAGAGCACTGGGGAAAGGCAGGCAGAGAATTCCCTGCTAGCACCTTCTCTGTGCCTGGGAAGCAGAAGTGTTCACATTGCTTCGCAAGAATCGCTTTTGTGCAGAAAACACTAACACTTGTTCAGAAGGAAAGAAAGCACAGAGCCCCAGATTTTATGTTGTCCTGGAGAGCTTGCAGAGCACTGGGGAAAGGCAGGCAGAGAATTCCTTGCTAGCACCTTCTCTGTGCCTGTTCACATTGCTTCGCAGAATCGCTTTTGTGCAGAAAACAGTAACACTTGTTCAGAACGAAAGAAAGCACAGAGCCCCAGATTCTATGTTGTCCTGGAGAGCTTGCAGAGCACTGGGGAAAGGCAGGCAGAGAATTCCCTGCTAGCACCTTCTCTGTGCCTGGGAAGCAGAAGTGTTCACATTGCTTCGCAAGAATCGCTTTTGTGCAGAAGACAGTAACACTTGTTCAGAAGGAAAGAAAGCACAGAGCCCCAGATTTTATGTTGTCCTGGAGAGCTTGCAGAGCACTGGGGAAAGGCAGGCAGAGAATTCCTTGCTAGCACCTTCTCTGTCCCTGGGAAGCAGAAGTGTTCACATTGCTTCGCAAGAATCGCTTTTGTGCAGAAAACACTAACACTTGTTCAGAAGGAAAGAAAGCACAGAGCCCCAGATTCTATGTTGTCCTGGAGAGCTTGCAGAGCACTGGGGAAAGGCAGGCAGAGAATTCCCTGCTAGCACCTTCTCTGTGCCTGGGAAGCAGAAGTGTTCACATTGCTTCGCAAGAATCGCTTTTGTGCAGAAAACACTAACACTTGTTCATAAGGAAAGAAAGCACAGAGCCCCAGATTTTATGTTGTCCTGGAGAGCTTGCAGAGCACTGGGGAAAGGCAGGCAGAGAATTCCTTGCTAGCACCTTCTCTGTGCCTGGGAAGCAGAAGTGTTCACATTGCTTCGCAGAATCGCTTTTGTGCAGAAAACAGTAACACTTGTTCAGAAGGAAAGAAAGCACAGAGCCCCAGATTCTATGTTGTCCTGGAGAGCTTGCAGAGCACTGGGGAAAGGCAGGCAGAGAATTCCCTGATAGCACCTTCTCTGTGCCTGGGAAGCAGAAGTGTTCACATTGCTTCGCAAGAATCGCTTTTGTGCAGAAAACACTAACACTTGTTCAGAAGGAAAGAAAGCACAGAGCCCCAGATTTTATGTTGTCCTGGAGAGCTTGCAGAGCACTGGGGAAAGGCAGGCAGAGAATTCCTTGCTAGCACCTTCTCTGTGCCTGGGAAGCAGAAGTGTTCACATTGCTTCGCAGAATCGCTTTTGTGCAGAAAACAGTAACACTTGTTCAGAAGGAAAGAAAGCACAGAGCCCCAGATTCTCTGTTGTCCTGGAGAGCTTGCAGAGCACTGGGGAAAGGCAGGCAGAGAATTCCCTGATAGCACCTTCTCTGTGCCTGTTCACATTGCTTCGCAGAATCGCTTTTGTGCAGAAAACAGTAACACTTGTTCAGAAGGAAAGAAAGCACAGAGCCCCAGATTTTATGTTGTCCTGGAGAGCTTGCAGAGCACTGGGGAAAGGCAGGCAGAGAATTCCTTGCTAGCACATTCTCTGTGCCTGGGAAGCAGAAGTGTTCACATTGCTTCGCAGAATCGCTTTTGTGCAGAAAACAGTAACACTTGTTCAGAAGGAAAGAAAGCACAGAGCCCCAGATTTTATGTTGTCCTGGAGAGCTTGCAGAGCACTGGGGAAAGGCAGGCAGAGAATTCCCTGCTAGCACCTTCTCTGTGCCTGGGAAGCAGAAGTGTTCACATTGCTTCGCAAGAATCGCTTTTGTGCAGAAAACACTAACACTTGTTCAGAAGGAAAGAAAGCACAGAGCCCCAGATTTTATGTTGTCCTGGAGAGCTTGCAGAGCACTGGGGAAAGGCAGGCAGAGAATTCCTTGCTAGCACCTTCTCTGTGCCTGGGAAGCAGAAGTGTTCACATTGCTTCGCAGAATCGCTTTTGTGCAGAAAACACTAACACTTGTTCAGAAGGAAAGAAAGCACAGAGCCCCAGATTCTATGTTGTCCTGGAGAGCTTGCAGAGCACTGGGGAAAGGCAGGCAGAGAATTCCCTGCTAGCACCTTCTCTGTGCCTGGGAAGCAGAAGTGTTCACATTGCTTCGCAAGAATCGCTTTTGTGCAGAAAACACTAACACTTGTTCAGAAGGAAAGAAAGCACAGAGCCCCAGATTTTATGTTGTCCTGGAGAGCTTGCAGAGCACTGGGGAAAGGCAGGCAGAGAATTCCCTGCTAGCACCTTCTCTGTGCCTGGGAAGCAGAAGTGTACACATTGCTTCGCAAGAATCGCTTTTGTGCAGAAAACAGTAACACTTGTTCAGAACGAAAGAAAGCACAGAGCCCCAGATTCTATGTTGTCCTGGAGAGCTTGCAGAGCACTGGGGAAAGGCAGGCAGAGAATTCCCTGATAGCACCTTCTCTGTGCCTGTTCACATTGCTTCACAGAATCGCTTTTGTGCAGAAAACAGTAACACTTGTTCAGAAGGAAAGAAAGCACAGAGCCCCAGATTCTATGTTGTCCTGGAGAGCTTGCAGAGCACTGGGGAAAGGCAGGCAGAGAATTCCCTGATAGCACCTTCTCTGTGCCTGTTCACATTGCTTCGCAGAATCGCTTTTGTGCAGAAAACAGTAACACTTGTTCAGAAGGAAAGAAAGCACAGAGCCCCAGATTCTATGTTGTCCTGGAGAGCTTGCAGAGCACTGGGGAAAGGCAGGCAGAGAATTCCCTGCTAGCACCTTCTCTGTGCCTGGGAAGCAGAAGTGTTCACATTGCTTCGCAAGAATCGCTTTTGTGCAGAAAACAGTAACACTTGTTCAGAAGGAAAGAAAGCACAGAGCCCCAGATTCTCTGTTGTCCTGGAGAGCTTGCAGAGCACTGGGGAAAGGCAGGCAGAGAATTCCCTGATAGCACCTTCTCTGTGCCTGTTCACATTGCTTCGCAGAATCGCTTTTGTGCAGAAAACAGTAACACTTGTTCAGCACGAAAGAAAGCACAGAGCCCCAGATTTTATGTTGTCCTGGAGAGCTTTTAGAGCACTGGGGAAAGGCAGGCAGAGAATTCCCTGCTAGCACCTTCTCTGTGCCTGGGAAGCAGAAGTGTTCACATTGCTTTGCAGAATCGCTTTTGTGCAGAAAACACTAACACTTGTTCAGAAGGAAAGAAAGCACAGAGCCCCAGATTTTATGTTGTCCTGGAGAGCTTGCAGAGCACTGGGGAAAGGCAGGCAGAGAATTCCCTGATAGCACCTTCTCTGTGCCTGGGAAGCAGAAGTGTTCACATTGCTTCGCAGAATCGCTTTTGTGCAGAAAACACTAACACTTGTTCAGAAGGAAAGAAAGCACAGAGCCCCAGATTTTATGTTGTCCTGGAGAGCTTGCAGAGCACTGGGGAAAGGCAGGCAGAGAATTCCCTGCTAGCACCTTCTCTGTGCCTGTTCACATTGCTTCGCAGAATCGCTTTTGTGCAGAAAACAGTAACACTTGTTCAGAAGGAAAGAAAGCACAGAGCCCCAGATTCTATGTTGTCCTGGAGAGCTTGCAGAGCACTGGGGAAAGGCAGGAAGAGAATTCCTTGCTAGCACCTTCTCTGTGCCTGGGAAGCAGAAGTGTTCACATTGCTTTGCAGAATCGCTTTTGTGCAGAAAACACTAACACTTGTTCAGAAGGAAAGAAAGCACAGAGCCCCAGATTCTATGTTGTCCTGGAGAGCTTGCAGAGCACTGGGGAAAGGCAGGCAGAGAATTCCCTGATAGCACCTTCTCTGTGCCTGTTCACATTGCTTCGCAGAATCGCTTTTGTGCAGAAAACAGTAACACTTGTTCAGAACGAAAGAAAGCACAGAGCCCCAGATTTTATGTTGTCCTGGAGAGCTTGCAGAGCACTGGGGAAAGGCAGGCAGAGAATTCCCTGCTAGCACCTTCTCTGTGCCTGTTCACATTGCTTCGCAGAATCGCTTTTGTGCAGAAAACAGTAACACTTGTTCAGAAGGAAAGAAAGCACAGAGCCCCAGATTCTATGTTGTCCTGGAGAGCTTGCAGAGCACTGGGGAAAGGCAGGCAGAGAATTTCCTGCTAGCACCTTCTCTGTGCCTGGGAAGCAGAAGTGTTCACATTGCTTCGCAAGAATCGCTTTCGTGCAGATAACATTAACACTTGTTCAGAAGGAAAGAAAGCACAGAGCCCCAGATTCTATGTTGTCCTGGAGAGCTTGCAGAGCACTGGGGAAAGGCAGGCAGAGAATTCCCTGCTAGCACCTTCTCTGTGCCTGTTCACATTGCTTCGCAGAATCGCTTTTGTGCAGAAAACAGTAACACTTGTTCAGAAGGAAAGAAAGCACAGAGCCCCAGATTTTATGTTGTCCTGGAGAGCTTGCAGAGCACTGGGGAAAGGCAGGCAGAGAATTCCCTGATAGCACCTTCTCTGTGCCTGTTCACATTGCTTTGCAGAATCGCTTTTGTGCAGAAAACAGTAACACTTGTTCAGAACGAAAGAAAGCACAGAGCCCCAGATTCTATGTAGTCCTGGAGAGCTTGCAGAGCACTGGGGAAAGGCAGGCAGAGAATTCCTTGCTAGCACATTCTCTGTGCCTGGGAAGCAGAAGTGTTCACATTGCTTCGCAGAATCGCTTTTGTGCAGAAAACAGTAACACTTGTTCAGAAGGAAAGAAAGCACAGAGGCCCAGATTTTATGTTGTCCTGGAGAGCTTGCAGAGCACTGGGGAAAGGCAGGCAGAGAAATCCTTGCTAGCACCTTCTCTGTGCCTGGGAAGCAGAAGTGTTCACACTGCTTCGCAGAATCGCTTTTGTGCAGAAGACAGTAACACTTGTTCAGAAGGAAAGAAAGCACAGAGCCCCAGATTCTATGTTGTCCTGGAGAGCTTGCAGAGCACTGGGGAAAGGCAGGCAGAGAATTCCCTGCTAGCACCTTCTCTGTGCCTGGGAAGCAGAAGTGTTCACATTGCTTCGCAAGAATCGCTTTTGTGCAGAAAACACTAACACTTGTTCAGAAGGAAAGAAAGCACAGAGCCCCAGATTTTATGTTGTCCTGGAGAGCTTGCAGAGCACTGGGGAAAGGCAGGCAGAGAATTCCCTGATAGCACCTTCTCTGTGCCTGTTCACATTGCTTCGCAGAATCGCTTTTGTGCAGAAAACAGTAACACTTGTTCAGAAGGAAAGAAAGCACAGAGCCCCAGATTCTATGTTGTCCTGGAGAGCTTGCAGAGCACTGGGGAAAGGCAGGCAGAGAATTCCCTGCTAGCACCTTCTCTGTGCCTGGGAAGCAGAAGTGTTCACATTGCTTCGCAAGAATCGCTTTTGTGCAGAAAACACTAACACTTGTTCAGAAGGAAAGAAAGCACAGAGCCCCAGATTTTATGTTGTCCTGGAGAGCTTGCAGAGCACTGGGGAAAGGCAGGCAGAGAATTCCCTGATAGCACCTTCTCTGTGCCTGTTCACATTGCTTCGCAGAATCGCTTTTGTGCAGAAAACAGTAACACTTGTTCAGAAGGAAAGAAAGCACAGAGCCCCAGATTTGCTGTTGTCCTGGAGAGCTTGCAGAGCACTGGGGAAAGGCAGGCAGAGAATTCCCTGCTAGCACCTTCTCTGTGCCTGGGAAGCAGAAGTGTTCACATTGCTTCACAAGAATCGCTTTTGTGCAGAAAACATTAACACTTGTTCAGAAGGAAAGAAAGCACAGAGCCCCAGATTCTATGTTGTCCTGGAGAGCTTGCAGAGCACTGGGGAAAGGCAGGCAGAGAATTCCCTGATAGCACCTTCTCTGTGCCTGTTCACATTGCTTCGCAGAATCGCTTTTGTGCAGAAAACAGTAACACTTGTTCAGAAGGAAAGAAAGCACAGAGCCCCAGATTCTATGTTGTCCTGGAGAGCTTGCAGAGCACTGGGGAAAGGCAGGCAGAGAATTCCCTGCTAGCACCTTCTCTGTGCCTTCGAAGCAGAAGTGTTCACATTGCTTCGCAAGAATCGCTTTTGTGCAGAAAACACTAACACTTGTTCAGAAGGAAAGAAAGCACAGAGCCCCAGATTTTATGTTGTCCTGGAGAGCTTGCAGAGCACTGGGGAAAGGCAGGCAGAGAATTCCCTGATAGCACCTTCTCTGTGCCTGTTCACATTGCTTCGCAGAATCGCTTTTGTGCAGAAAACAGTAACACTTGTTCAGAAGGAAAGAAAGCACAGAGCCCCAGATTCTATGTTGTCCTGGACAGCTTGCAGAGCACTGGGGAAAGGCAGGCAGAGAATTCCCTGCTAGCACCTTCTCTGTGCCTGGGAAGCAGAAGTGTTCACATTGCTTCACAAGAATCGCTTTCGTGCAGAAAACATTAACACTTGTTCAGAAGGCAAGAAAGCACAGAGCCCCAGATTCTATGTTGTCCTGGAGAGCTTGCAGAGCACTGGGGAAAGGCAGGCAGAGAATTCCCTGCTAGCACCTTCTCTGTGCCTGTTCACATTGCTTCGCAGAATCGCTTTTGTGCAGAAAACAGTAACACTTGTTCAGAAGGAAAGAAAGCACAGAGCCCCAGATTCTATGTTGTCCTGGAGAGCTTGCAGAGCACTGGGGAAAGGCAGGAAGAGAATTCCTTGCTAGCACCTTCTCTGTGCCTGGGAAGCAGAAGTGTTCACATTGCTTTGCAGAATCGCTTTTGTGCAGAAAACACTAACACTTGTTCAGAAGGAAAGAAAGCACAGAGCCCCAGATTTTATGTTGTCCTGGAGAGCTTGCAGAGCACTGGGGAAAGGCAGGCAGAGAATTCCCTGATAGCACCTTCTCTGTGCCTGTTCACATTGCTTCGCAGAATCGCTTTTGTGCAGAAAACAGTAACACTTGTTCAGAACGAAAGAAAGCACAGAGCCCCAGATTTTATGTTGTCCTGGAGAGCTTGCAGAGCACTGGGGAAAGGCAGGCAGAGAATTCCCTGCTAGCACCTTCTCTGTGCCTGTTCACATTGCTTCGCAGAATCGCTTTTGTGCAGAAAACAGTAACACTTGTTCAGAAGGAAAGAAAGCACAGAGCCCCAGATTCTATGTTGTCCTGGAGAGCTTGCAGAGCACTGGGGAAAGGCAGGCAGAGAATTTCCTGCTAGCACCTTCTCTGTGCCTGGGAAGCAGAAGTGTTCACATTGCTTCGCAAGAATCGCTTTCGTGCAGATAACATTAACACTTGTTCAGAAGGAAAGAAAGCACAGAGCCCCAGATTCTATGTTGTCCTGGAGAGCTTGCAGAGCACTGGGGAAAGGCAGGCAGAGAATTCCCTGCTAGCACCTTCTCTGTGCCTGTTCACATTGCTTCGCAGAATCGCTTTTGTGCAGAAAACAGTAACACTTGTTCAGAAGGAAAGAAAGCACAGAGCCCCAGATTCTATGTTGTCCTGGAGAGCTTGCAGAGCACTGGGGAAAGGCAGGCAGAGAATTCCCTGATAGCACCTTCTCTGTGCCTGGGAAGAAGAAGTGTTCACATTGCTTCGCAGAATCGCTTTTGTGCAGAAAACACTAACACTTGTTCAGAAGGAAAGAAAGCACAGAGCCCCAGATTTTATGTTGTCCTGGAGAGCTTGCAGAGCACTGGGGAAAGGCAGGCAGAGAATTCCCTGATAGCACCTTCTCTGTGCCTGTTCACATTGCTTCGCAGAATCGCTTTTGTGCAGAAAACAGTAACACTTGTTCAGAAGGAAAGAAAGCACAGAGCCCCAGATTTTATGTTGTCCTGGAGAGCTTGCAGAGCACTGGGGAAAGGCAGGCAGAGAATTCCCTGATAGCACCTTCTCTGTGCCTGTTCACATTGCTTTGCAGAATCGCTTTTGTGCAGAAAACAGTAACACTTGTTCAGAAGGAAAGAAAGCACAGAGCCCCAGATTCTATGTAGTCCTGGAGAGCTTGCAGAGCACTGGGGAAAGGCAGGCAGAGAATTCCTTGCTAGCAAATTCTCTGTGCCTGGGAAGCAGAAGTGTTCACATTGCTTCGCAAGAATCGCTTTTGTGCAGAAAACAGTAACACTTGTTCAGAAGGAAAGAAAGCACAGAGGCCCAGATTTTATGTTGTCCTGGAGAGCTTGCAGAGCACTGGGGAAAGGCAGGCAGAGAATTCCCTGCTAGCACCTTCTCTGTGCCTGGGAAGCAGAAGTGTTCACATTGCTTCGCAAGAATCGCTTTTGTGCAGAAAACAGTAACACTTGTTCAGAAGGAAAGAAAGCACAGAGCCCCAGATTCTCTGTTGTCCTGGAGAGCTTGCAGAGCACTGGGGAAAGGCAGGCAGAGAATTCCCTGCTAGCACCTTCTCTGTGCCTGGGAAGCAGAAGTGTTCACATTGCTTCGCAAGAATCGCTTTTGTGCAGAAAACACTAACACTTGTTCATAAGGAAAGAAAGCACAGAGCCCCAGATTTTATGTTGTCCTGGAGAGCTTGCAGAGCACTGGGGAAAGGCAGGCAGAGAATTCCTTGCTAGCACCTTCTCTGTGCCTGGGAAGCAGAAGTGTTCACATTGCTTCGCAGAATCGCTTTTGTGCAGAAAACAGTAACACTTGTTCAGAAGGAAAGAAAGCACAGAGGCCCAGATTTTATGTTGTCCTGGAGAGCTTGCAGAGCACTGGGGAAAGGCAGGCAGAGAATTCCCTGCTAGCACCTTCTCTGTGCCTGGGAAGCAGAAGTGTTCACATTGCTTCGCAAGAATCGCTTTTGTGCAGAAAACAGTAACACTTGTTCAGAAGGAAAGAAAGCACAGAGCCCCAGATTCTCTGTTGTCCTGGAGAGCTTGCAGAGCACTGGGGAAAGGCAGGCAGAGAATTCCCTGCTAGCACCTTCTCTGTGCCTGGGAAGCAGAAGTGTTCACATTGCTTCGCAAGAATCGCTTTTGTGCAGAAAACACTAACACTTGTTCATAAGGAAAGAAAGCACAGAGCCCCAGATTTTATGTTGTCCTGGAGAGCTTGCAGAGCACTGGGGAAAGGCAGGCAGAGAATTCCTTGCTAGCACCTTCTCTGTGCCTGGGAAGCAGAAGTGTTCACATTGCTTCGCAGAATCGCTTTTGTGCAGAAAACAGTAACACTTGTTCAGAAGGAAAGAAAGCACAGAGCCCCAGATTCTATGTTGTCCTGGAGAGCTTGCAGACCACTGGGGAAAGGCAGGCAGAGAATTCCCTGATAGCACCTTCTCTGTGCCTGGGAAGCAGAAGTGTTCACATTGCTTCGCAAGAATCGCTTTTGTGCAGAAAACACTAACACTTGTTCAGAAGGAAAGAAAGCACAGAGCCCCAGATTTTATGTTGTCCTGGAGAGCTTGCAGAGCACTGGGGAAAGGCAGGCAGAGAATTCCTTGCTAGCACCTTCTCTGTGCCTGGGAAGCAGAAGTGTTCACATTGCTTCGCAGAATCGCTTTTGTGCAGAAAACAGTAACACTTGTTCAGAAGGAAAGAAAGCACAGAGCCCCAGATTCTCTGTTGTCCTGGAGAGCTTGCAGAGCACTGGGGAAAGGCAGGCAGAGAATTCCCTGATAGCACCTTCTCTGTGCCTGTTCACATTGCTTCGCAGAATCGCTTTTGTGCAGAAAACAGTAACACTTGTTCAGAAGGAAAGAAAGCACAGAGCCCCAGATTTTATGTTGTCCTGGAGAGCTTGCAGAGCACTGGGGAAAGGCAGGCAGAGAATTCCTTGCTAGCACATTCTCTGTGCCTGGGAAGCAGAAGTGTTCACATTGCTTCGCAGAATCGCTTTTGTGCAGAAAACAGTAACACTTGTTCAGAAGGAAAGAAAGCACAGAGCCCCAGATTTTATGTTGTCCTGGAGAGCTTGCAGAGCACTGGGGAAAGGCAGGCAGAGAATTCCCTGCTAGCACCTTCTCTGTGCCTGGGAAGCAGAAGTGTTCACATTGCTTCGCAAGAATCGCTTTTGTGCAGAAAACACTAACACTTGTTCAGAAGGAAAGAAAGCACAGAGCCCCAGATTTTATGTTGTCCTGGAGAGCTTGCAGAGCACTGGGGAAAGGCAGGCAGAGAATTCCTTGCTAGCACCTTCTCTGTGCCTGGGAAGCAGAAGTGTTCACATTGCTTCGCAGAATCGCTTTTGTGCAGAAAACAGTAACACTTGTTCAGAAGGAAAGAAAGCACAGAGCCCCAGATTCTATGTTGTCCTGGAGAGCTTGCAGAGCACTGGGGAAAGGCAGGCAGAGAATTCCCTGCTAGCACCTTCTCTGTGCCTGGGAAGCAGAAGTGTTCACATTGCTTCGCAAGAATCGCTTTTGTGCAGAAAACACTAACACTTGTTCAGAAGGAAAGAAAGCACAGAGCCCCAGATTTTATGTTGTCCTGGAGAGCTTGCAGAGCACTGGGGAAAGGCAGGCAGAGAATTCCCTGCTAGCACCTTCTCTGTGCCTGGGAAGCAGAAGTGTACACATTGCTTCGCAAGAATCGCTTTTGTGCAGAAAACAGTAACACTTGTTCAGAACGAAAGAAAGCACAGAGCCCCAGATTCTATGTTGTCCTGGAGAGCTTGCAGAGCACTGGGGAAAGGCAGGCAGAGAATTCCCTGATAGCACCTTCTCTGTGCCTGTTCACATTGCTTCACAGAATCGCTTTTGTGCAGAAAACAGTAACACTTGTTCAGAAGGAAAGAAAGCACAGAGCCCCAGATTCTATGTTGTCCTGGAGAGCTTGCAGAGCACTGGGGAAAGGCAGGCAGAGAATTCCCTGATAGCACCTTCTCTGTGCCTGTTCACATTGCTTCGCAGAATCGCTTTTGTGCAGAAAACAGTAACACTTGTTCAGAAGGAAAGAAAGCACAGAGCCCCAGATTCTATGTTGTCCTGGAGAGCTTGCAGAGCACTGGGGAAAGGCAGGCAGAGAATTCCCTGCTAGCACCTTCTCTGTGCCTGGGAAGCAGAAGTGTTCACATTGCTTCGCAAGAATCGCTTTTGTGCAGAAAACAGTAACACTTGTTCAGAAGGAAAGAAAGCACAGAGCCCCAGATTCTCTGTTGTCCTGGAGAGCTTGCAGAGCACTGGGGAAAGGCAGGCAGAGAATTCCCTGATAGCACCTTCTCTGTGCCTGTTCACATTGCTTCGCAGAATCGCTTTTGTGCAGAAAACAGTAACACTTGTTCAGAAGGAAAGAAAGCACAGAGCCCCAGATTTTATGTTGTCCTGGAGAGCTTTTAGAGCACTGGGGAAAGGCAGGCAGAGAATTCCCTGCTAGCACCTTCTCTGTGCCTGGGAAGCAGAAGTGTTCACATTGCTTTGCAGAATCGCTTTTGTGCAGAAGACAGTAACACTTGTTCAGAAGGAAAGAAAGCACAGAGCCCCAGATTTTATGTTGTCCTGGAGAGCTTGCAGAGCACTGGGGAAAGGCAGGCAGAGAATTCCCTGATAGCACCTTCTCTGTGCCTGGGAAGCAGAAGTGTTCACATTGCTTCGCAGAATCGCTTTTGTGCAGAAAACACTAACACTTGTTCAGAAGGAAAGAAAGCACAGAGCCCCAGATTCTATGTTGTCCTGGAGAGCTTGCAGAGCACTGGGGAAAGGCAGGCAGAGAATTCCCTGATAGCACCTTCTCTGTGCCTGTTCACATTGCTTCGCAGAATCGCTTTTGTGCAGAAAACAGTAACACTTGTTCAGAAGGAAAGAAAGCACAGAGCCCCAGATTTTATGTTGTCCTGGAGAGCTTGCAGAGCACTGGGGAAAGGCAGGCAGAGAATTCCTTGCTAGCACATTCTCTGTGCCTGGGAAGCAGAAGTGTTCACATTGCTTCGCAGAATCGCTTTTGTGCAGAAAACAGTAACACTTGTTCAGAAGGAAAGAAAGCACAGAGCCCCAGATTTTATGTTGTCCTGGAGAGCTTGCAGAGCACTGGGGAAAGGCAGGCAGAGAATTCCCTGCTAGCACCTTCTCTGTGCCTGGGAAGCAGAAGTGTTCACATTGCTTCGCAAGAATCGCTTTTGTGCAGAAAACACTAACACTTGTTCAGAAGGAAAGAAAGCACAGAGCCCCAGATTTTATGTTGTCCTGGAGAGCTTGCAGAGCACTGGGGAAAGGCAGGCAGAGAATTCCTTGCTAGCACCTTCTCTGTGCCTGGGAAGCAGAAGTGTTCACATTGCTTCGCAGAATCGCTTTTGTGCAGAAAACAGTAACACTTGTTCAGAAGGAAAGAAAGCACAGAGCCCCAGATTCTATGTTGTCCTGGAGAGCTTGCAGAGCACTGGGGAAAGGCAGGCAGAGAATTCCCTGCTAGCACCTTCTCTGTGCCTGGGAAGCAGAAGTGTTCACATTGCTTCGCAAGAATCGCTTTTGTGCAGAAAACACTAACACTTGTTCAGAAGGAAAGAAAGCACAGAGCCCCAGATTTTATGTTGTCCTGGAGAGCTTGCAGAGCACTGGGGAAAGGCAGGCAGAGAATTCCCTGCTAGCACCTTCTCTGTGCCTGGGAAGCAGAAGTGTACACATTGCTTCGCAAGAATCGCTTTTGTGCAGAAAACAGTAACACTTGTTCAGAACGAAAGAAAGCACAGAGCCCCAGATTCTATGTTGTCCTGGAGAGCTTGCAGAGCACTGGGGAAAGGCAGGCAGAGAATTCCCTGATAGCACCTTCTCTGTGCCTGTTCACATTGCTTCACAGAATCGCTTTTGTGCAGAAAACAGTAACACTTGTTCAGAAGGAAAGAAAGCACAGAGCCCCAGATTCTATGTTGTCCTGGAGAGCTTGCAGAGCACTGGGGAAAGGCAGGCAGAGAATTCCCTGATAGCACCTTCTCTGTGCCTGTTCACATTGCTTCGCAGAATCGCTTTTGTGCAGAAAACAGTAACACTTGTTCAGAAGGAAAGAAAGCACAGAGCCCCAGATTCTATGTTGTCCTGGAGAGCTTGCAGAGCACTGGGGAAAGGCAGGCAGAGAATTCCCTGCTAGCACCTTCTCTGTGCCTGGGAAGCAGAAGTGTTCACATTGCTTCGCAAGAATCGCTTTTGTGCAGAAAACAGTAACACTTGTTCAGAAGGAAAGAAAGCACAGAGCCCCAGATTCTCTGTTGTCCTGGAGAGCTTGCAGAGCACTGGGGAAAGGCAGGCAGAGAATTCCCTGATAGCACCTTCTCTGTGCCTGTTCACATTGCTTCGCAGAATCGCTTTTGTGCAGAAAACAGTAACACTTGTTCAGAAGGAAAGAAAGCACAGAGCCCCAGATTTTATGTTGTCCTGGAGAGCTTTTAGAGCACTGGGGAAAGGCAGGCAGAGAATTCCCTGCTAGCACCTTCTCTGTGCCTGGGAAGCAGAAGTGTTCACATTGCTTTGCAGAATCGCTTTTGTGCAGAAAACAGTAACACTTGTTCAGAAGGAAAGAAAGCACAGAGCCCCAGATTTTATGTTGTCCTGGAGAGCTTGCAGAGCACTGGGGAAAGGCAGGCAGAGAATTCCCTGATAGCACCTTCTCTGTGCCTGGGAAGCAGAAGTGTTCACATTGCTTCGCAGAATCGCTTTTGTGCAGAAAACACTAACACTTGTTCAGAAGGAAAGAAAGCACAGAGCCCCAGATTTTATGTTGTCCTGGAGAGCTTGCAGAGCACTGGGGAAAGGCAGGCAGAGAATTCCCTGCTAGCACCTTCTCTGTGCCTGTTCACATTGCTTCGCAGAATCGCTTTTGTGCAGAAAACAGTAACACTTGTTCAGAAGGAAAGAAAGCACAGAGCCCCAGATTCTATGTTGTCCTGGAGAGCTTGCAGAGCACTGGGGAAAGGCAGGAAGAGAATTCCTTGCTAGCACCTTCTCTGTGCCTGGGAAGCAGAAGTGTTCACATTGCTTTGCAGAATCGCTTTTGTGCAGAAAACACTAACACTTGTTCAGAAGGAAAGAAAGCACAGAGCCCCAGATTTTATGTTGTCCTGGAGAGCTTGCAGAGCACTGGGGAAAGGCAGGCAGAGAATTCCCTGATAGCACCTTCTCTGTGCCTGTTCACATTGCTTCGCAGAATCGCTTTTGTGCAGAAAACAGTAACACTTGTTCAGAACGAAAGAAAGCACAGAGCCCCAGATTTTATGTTGTCCTGGAGAGCTTGCAGAGCACTGGGGAAAGGCAGGCAGAGAATTCCCTGCTAGCACCTTCTCTGTGCCTGTTCACATTGCTTCGCAGAATCGCTTTTGTGCAGAAAACAGTAACACTTGTTCAGAAGGAAAGAAAGCACAGAGCCCCAGATTCTATGTTGTCCTGGAGAGCTTGCAGAGCACTGGGGAAAGGCAGGCAGAGAATTTCCTGCTAGCACCTTCTCTGTGCCTGGGAAGCAGAAGTGTTCACATTGCTTCGCAAGAATCGCTTTCGTGCAGATAACATTAACACTTGTTCAGAAGGAAAGAAAGCACAGAGCCCCAGATTCTATGTTGTCCTGGAGAGCTTGCAGAGCACTGGGGAAAGGCAGGCAGAGAATTCCCTGCTAGCACCTTCTCTGTGCCTGTTCACATTGCTTCGCAGAATCGCTTTTGTGCAGAAAACAGTAACACTTGTTCAGAAGGAAAGAAAGCACAGAGCCCCAGATTTTATGTTGTCCTGGAGAGCTTGCAGAGCACTGGGGAAAGGCAGGCAGAGAATTCCCTGATAGCACCTTCTCTGTGCCTGTTCACATTGCTTTGCAGAATCGCTTTTGTGCAGAAAACAGTAACACTTGTTCAGAAGGAAAGAAAGCACAGAGGCCCAGATTTTATGTTGTCCTGGAGAGCTTGCAGAGCACTGGGGAAAGGCAGGCAGAGAAATCCTTGCTAGCACCTTCTCTGTGCCTGGGAAGCAGAAGTGTTCACATTGCTTCGCAGAATCGCTTTTGTGCAGAAGACAGTAACACTTGTTCAGAAGGAAAGAAAGCACAGAGCCCCAGATTCTATGTTGTCCTGGAGAGCTTGCAGAGCACTGGGGAAAGGCAGGCAGAGAATTCCCTGCTAGCACCTTCTCTGTGCCTGGGAAGCAGAAGTGTTCACATTGCTTCGCAAGAATCGCTTTTGTGCAGAAAACACTAACACTTGTTCAGAAGGAAAGAAAGCACAGAGCCCCAGATTTTATGTTGTCCTGGAGAGCTTGCAGAGCACTGGGGAAAGGCAGGCAGAGAATTCCCTGATAGCACCTTCTCTGTGCCTGTTCACATTGCTTCGCAGAATCGCTTTTGTGCAGAAAACAGTAACACTTGTTCAGAAGGAAAGAAAGCACAGAGCCCCAGATTTGCTGTTGTCCTGGAGAGCTTGCAGAGCACTGGGGAAAGGCAGGCAGAGAATTCCCTGCTAGCACCTTCTCTGTGCCTGGGAAGCAGAAGTGTTCACATTGCTTCACAAGAATCGCTTTTGTGCAGAAAACATTAACACTTGTTCAGAAGGAAAGAAAGCACAGAGCCCCAGATTCTATGTTGTCCTGGAGAGCTTGCAGAGCACTGGGGAAAGGCAGGCAGAGAATTCCCTGATAGCACCTTCTCTGTGCCTGTTCACATTGCTTCGCAGAATCGCTTTTGTGCAGAAAACAGTAACACTTGTTCAGAAGGAAAGAAAGCACAGAGCCCCAGATTCTATGTTGTCCTGGAGAGCTTGCAGAGCACTGGGGAAAGGCAGGCAGAGAATTCCCTGATAGCACCTTCTCTGTGCCTTCGAAGCAGAAGTGTTCACATTGCTTCGCAAGAATCGCTTTTGTGCAGAAAACACTAACACTTGTTCAGAAGGAAAGAAAGCACAGAGCCCCAGATTTTATGTTGTCCTGGAGAGCTTGCAGAGCACTGGGGAAAGGCAGGCAGAGAATTCCCTGATAGCACCTTCTCTGTGCCTGTTCACATTGCTTCGCAGAATCGCTTTTGTGCAGAAAACAGTAACACTTGTTCAGAAGGAAAGAAAGCACAGAGCCCCAGATTCTATGTTGTCCTGGAGAGCTTGCAGAGCACTGGGGAAAGGCAGGCAGAGAATTCCCTGCTAGCACCTTCTCTGTGCCTGGGAAGCAGAAGTGTTCACATTGCTTCACAAGAATCGCTTTCGTGCAGAAAACATTAACACTTGTTCAGAAGGCAAGAAAGCACAGAGCCCCAGATTCTATGTTGTCCTGGAGAGCTTGCAGAGCACTGGGGAAAGGCAGGCAGAGAATTCCCTGCTAGCACCTTCTCTGTGCCTGTTCACATTGCTTCGCAGAATCGCTTTTGTGCAGAAAACAGTAACACTTGTTCAGAAGGAAAGAAAGCACAGAGCCCCAGATTCTATGTTGTCCTGGAGAGCTTGCAGAGCACTGGGGAAAGGCAGGAAGAGAATTCCTTGCTAGCACCTTCTCTGTGCCTGGGAAGCAGAAGTGTTCACATTGCTTTGCAGAATCGCTTTTGTGCAGAAAACACTAACACTTGTTCAGAAGGAAAGAAAGCACAGAGCCCCAGATTTTATGTTGTCCTGGAGAGCTTGCAGAGCACTGGGGAAAGGCAGGCAGAGAATTCCCTGCTAGCACCTTCTCTGTGCCTGTTCACATTGCTTCGCAGAATCGCTTTTGTGCAGAAAACAGTAACACTTGTTCAGAACGAAAGAAAGCACAGAGCCCCAGATTTTATGTTGTCCTGGAGAGCTTGCAGAGCACTGGGGAAAGGCAGGCAGAGAATTTCCTGCTAGCACCTTCTCTGTGCCTGGGAAGCAGAAGTGTTCACATTGCTTCGCAAGAATCGCTTTCGTGCAGATAACATTAACACTTGTTCAGAAGGAAAGAAAGCACAGAGCCCCAGATTCTATGTTGTCCTGGAGAGCTTGCAGAGCACTGGGGAAAGGCAGGCAGAGAATTCCCTGCTAGCACCTTCTCTGTGCCTGTTCACATTGCTTCGCAGAATCGCTTTTGTGCAGAAAACAGTAACACTTGTTCAGAAGGAAAGAAAGCACAGAGCCCCAGATTCTATGTTGTCCTGGAGAGCTTGCAGAGCACTGGGGAAAGGCAGGCAGAGAATTCCCTGATAGCACCTTCTCTGTGCCTGTTCACATTGCTTCGCAGAATCGCTTTTGTGCAGAAAACAGTAACACTTGTTCAGAAGGAAAGAAAGCACAGAGCCCCAGATTTTATGTTGTCCTGGAGAGCTTGCAGAGCACTGGGGAAAGGCAGGCAGAGAATTCCCTGATAGCACCTTCTCTGTGCCTGTTCACATTGCTTTGCAGAATCGCTTTTGTGCAGAAAACAGTAACACTTGTTCAGAAGGAAAGAAAGCACAGAGCCCCAGATTCTATGTAGTCCTGGAGAGCTTGCAGAGCACTGGGGAAAGGCAGGCAGAGAATTCCTTGCTAGCAAATTCTCTGTGCCTGGGAAGCAGAAGTGTTCACATTGCTTCGCAGAATCGCTTTTGTGCAGAAAACAGTAACACTTGTTCAGAAGGAAAGAAAGCACAGAGGCCCAGATTTTATGTTGTCCTGGAGAGCTTGCAGAGCACTGGGGAAAGGCAGGCAGAGAAATCCTTGCTAGCACCTTCTCTGTGCCTGGGAAGCAGAAGTGTTCACATTGCTTCGCAGAATCGCTTTTGTGCAGAAAACAGTAACACTTGTTCAGAACGAAAGAAAGCACAGAGCCCCAGATTCTATGTTGTCCTGGAGAGCTTGCAGAGCACTGGGGAAAGGCAGGCAGAGAATTCCCTGATAGCACCTTCTCTGTGCCTGTTCACATTGCTTCACAGAATCGCTTTTGTGCAGAAAACAGTAACACTTGTTCAGAAGGAAAGAAAGCACAGAGCCCCAGATTCTATGTTGTCCTGGAGAGCTTGCAGAGCACTGGGGAAAGGCAGGCAGAGAATTCCCTGATAGCACCTTCTCTGTGCCTGTTCACATTGCTTCGCAGAATCGCTTTTGTGCAGAAAACAGTAACACTTGTTCAGAAGGAAAGAAAGCACAGAGCCCCAGATTCTATGTTGTCCTGGAGAGCTTGCAGAGCACTGGGGAAAGGCAGGCAGAGAATTCCCTGCTAGCACCTTCTCTGTGCCTGGGAAGCAGAAGTGTTCACATTGCTTCGCAAGAATCGCTTTTGTGCAGAAAACAGTAACACTTGTTCAGAAGGAAAGAAAGCACAGAGCCCCAGATTCTCTGTTGTCCTGGAGAGCTTGCAGAGCACTGGGGAAAGGCAGGCAGAGAATTCCCTGATAGCACCTTCTCTGTGCCTGTTCACATTGCTTCGCAGAATCGCTTTTGTGCAGAAAACAGTAACACTTGTTCAGAAGGAAAGAAAGCACAGAGCCCCAGATTTTATGTTGTCCTGGAGAGCTTTTAGAGCACTGGGGAAAGGCAGGCAGAGAATTCCCTGCTAGCACCTTCTCTGTGCCTGGGAAGCAGAAGTGTTCACATTGCTTTGCAGAATCGCTTTTGTGCAGAAAACAGTAACACTTGTTCAGAAGGAAAGAAAGCACAGAGCCCCAGATTTTATGTTGTCCTGGAGAGCTTGCAGAGCACTGGGGAAAGGCAGGCAGAGAATTCCCTGATAGCACCTTCTCTGTGCCTGGGAAGCAGAAGTGTTCACATTGCTTCGCAGAATCGCTTTTGTGCAGAAAACACTAACACTTGTTCAGAAGGAAAGAAAGCACAGAGCCCCAGATTTTATGTTGTCCTGGAGAGCTTGCAGAGCACTGGGGAAAGGCAGGCAGAGAATTCCCTGCTAGCACCTTCTCTGTGCCTGTTCACATTGCTTCGCAGAATCGCTTTTGTGCAGAAAACAGTAACACTTGTTCAGAAGGAAAGAAAGCACAGAGCCCCAGATTCTATGTTGTCCTGGAGAGCTTGCAGAGCACTGGGGAAAGGCAGGAAGAGAATTCCTTGCTAGCACCTTCTCTGTGCCTGGGAAGCAGAAGTGTTCACATTGCTTTGCAGAATCGCTTTTGTGCAGAAAACACTAACACTTGTTCAGAAGGAAAGAAAGCACAGAGCCCCAGATTTTATGTTGTCCTGGAGAGCTTGCAGAGCACTGGGGAAAGGCAGGCAGAGAATTCCCTGATAGCACCTTCTCTGTGCCTGTTCACATTGCTTCGCAGAATCGCTTTTGTGCAGAAAACAGTAACACTTGTTCAGAACGAAAGAAAGCACAGAGCCCCAGATTTTATGTTGTCCTGGAGAGCTTGCAGAGCACTGGGGAAAGGCAGGCAGAGAATTCCCTGCTAGCACCTTCTCTGTGCCTGTTCACATTGCTTCGCAGAATCGCTTTTGTGCAGAAAACAGTAACACTTGTTCAGAAGGAAAGAAAGCACAGAGCCCCAGATTCTATGTTGTCCTGGAGAGCTTGCAGAGCACTGGGGAAAGGCAGGCAGAGAATTTCCTGCTAGCACCTTCTCTGTGCCTGGGAAGCAGAAGTGTTCACATTGCTTCGCAAGAATCGCTTTCGTGCAGATAACATTAACACTTGTTCAGAAGGAAAGAAAGCACAGAGCCCCAGATTCTATGTTGTCCTGGAGAGCTTGCAGAGCACTGGGGAAAGGCAGGCAGAGAATTCCCTGCTAGCACCTTCTCTGTGCCTGTTCACATTGCTTCGCAGAATCGCTTTTGTGCAGAAAACAGTAACACTTGTTCAGAAGGAAAGAAAGCACAGAGCCCCAGATTTTATGTTGTCCTGGAGAGCTTGCAGAGCACTGGGGAAAGGCAGGCAGAGAATTCCCTGATAGCACCTTCTCTGTGCCTGTTCACATTGCTTTGCAGAATCGCTTTTGTGCAGAAAACAGTAACACTTGTTCAGAAGGAAAGAAAGCACAGAGGCCCAGATTTTATGTTGTCCTGGAGAGCTTGCAGAGCACTGGGGAAAGGCAGGCAGAGAAATCCTTGCTAGCACCTTCTCTGTGCCTGGGAAGCAGAAGTGTTCACATTGCTTCGCAGAATCGCTTTTGTGCAGAAGACAGTAACACTTGTTCAGAAGGAAAGAAAGCACAGAGCCCCAGATTCTATGTTGTCCTGGAGAGCTTGCAGAGCACTGGGGAAAGGCAGGCAGAGAATTCCCTGCTAGCACCTTCTCTGTGCCTGGGAAGCAGAAGTGTTCACATTGCTTCGCAAGAATCGCTTTTGTGCAGAAAACACTAACACTTGTTCAGAAGGAAAGAAAGCACAGAGCCCCAGATTTTATGTTGTCCTGGAGAGCTTGCAGAGCACTGGGGAAAGGCAGGCAGAGAATTCCCTGATAGCACCTTCTCTGTGCCTGTTCACATTGCTTCGCAGAATCGCTTTTGTGCAGAAAACAGTAACACTTGTTCAGAAGGAAAGAAAGCACAGAGCCCCAGATTTGCTGTTGTCCTGGAGAGCTTGCAGAGCACTGGGGAAAGGCAGGCAGAGAATTCCCTGCTAGCACCTTCTCTGTGCCTGGGAAGCAGAAGTGTTCACATTGCTTCACAAGAATCGCTTTTGTGCAGAAAACATTAACACTTGTTCAGAAGGAAAGAAAGCACAGAGCCCCAGATTCTATGTTGTCCTGGAGAGCTTGCAGAGCACTGGGGAAAGGCAGGCAGAGAATTCCCTGATAGCACCTTCTCTGTGCCTGTTCACATTGCTTCGCAGAATCGCTTTTGTGCAGAAAACAGTAACACTTGTTCAGAAGGAAAGAAAGCACAGAGCCCCAGATTCTATGTTGTCCTGGAGAGCTTGCAGAGCACTGGGGAAAGGCAGGCAGAGAATTCCCTGATAGCACCTTCTCTGTGCCTTCGAAGCAGAAGTGTTCACATTGCTTCGCAAGAATCGCTTTTGTGCAGAAAACACTAACACTTGTTCAGAAGGAAAGAAAGCACAGAGCCCCAGATTTTATGTTGTCCTGGAGAGCTTGCAGAGCACTGGGGAAAGGCAGGCAGAGAATTCCCTGATAGCACCTTCTCTGTGCCTGTTCACATTGCTTCGCAGAATCGCTTTTGTGCAGAAAACAGTAACACTTGTTCAGAAGGAAAGAAAGCACAGAGCCCCAGATTCTATGTTGTCCTGGAGAGCTTGCAGAGCACTGGGGAAAGGCAGGCAGAGAATTCCCTGCTAGCACCTTCTCTGTGCCTGGGAAGCAGAAGTGTTCACATTGCTTCACAAGAATCGCTTTCGTGCAGAAAACATTAACACTTGTTCAGAAGGCAAGAAAGCACAGAGCCCCAGATTCTATGTTGTCCTGGAGAGCTTGCAGAGCACTGGGGAAAGGCAGGCAGAGAATTCCCTGCTAGCACCTTCTCTGTGCCTGTTCACATTGCTTCGCAGAATCGCTTTTGTGCAGAAAACAGTAACACTTGTTCAGAAGGAAAGAAAGCACAGAGCCCCAGATTCTATGTTGTCCTGGAGAGCTTGCAGAGCACTGGGGAAAGGCAGGAAGAGAATTCCTTGCTAGCACCTTCTCTGTGCCTGGGAAGCAGAAGTGTTCACATTGCTTTGCAGAATCGCTTTTGTGCAGAAAACACTAACACTTGTTCAGAAGGAAAGAAAGCACAGAGCCCCAGATTTTATGTTGTCCTGGAGAGCTTGCAGAGCACTGGGGAAAGGCAGGCAGAGAATTCCCTGATAGCACCTTCTCTGTGCCTGTTCACATTGCTTCGCAGAATCGCTTTTGTGCAGAAAACAGTAACACTTGTTCAGAACGAAAGAAAGCACAGAGCCCCAGATTTTATGTTGTCCTGGAGAGCTTGCAGAGCACTGGGGAAAGGCAGGCAGAGAATTCCCTGCTAGCACCTTCTCTGTGCCTGTTCACATTGCTTCGCAGAATCGCTTTTGTGCAGAAAACAGTAACACTTGTTCAGAAGGAAAGAAAGCACAGAGCCCCAGATTCTATGTTGTCCTGGAGAGCTTGCAGAGCACTGGGGAAAGGCAGGCAGAGAATTTCCTGCTAGCACCTTCTCTGTGCCTGGGAAGCAGAAGTGTTCACATTGCTTCGCAAGAATCGCTTTCGTGCAGATAACATTAACACTTGTTCAGAAGGAAAGAAAGCACAGAGCCCCAGATTCTATGTTGTCCTGGAGAGCTTGCAGAGCACTGGGGAAAGGCAGGCAGAGAATTCCCTGCTAGCACCTTCTCTGTGCCTGTTCACATTGCTTCGCAGAATCGCTTTTGTGCAGAAAACAGTAACACTTGTTCAGAAGGAAAGAAAGCACAGAGCCCCAGATTCTATGTTGTCCTGGAGAGCTTGCAGAGCACTGGGGAAAGGCAGGCAGAGAATTCCCTGATAGCACCTTCTCTGTGCCTGGGAAGAAGAAGTGTTCACATTGCTTCGCAGAATCGCTTTTGTGCAGAAAACACTAACACTTGTTCAGAAGGAAAGAAAGCACAGAGCCCCAGATTTTATGTTGTCCTGGAGAGCTTGCAGAGCACTGGGGAAAGGCAGGCAGAGAATTCCCTGATAGCACCTTCTCTGTGCCTGTTCACATTGCTTCGCAGAATCGCTTTTGTGCAGAAAACAGTAACACTTGTTCAGAAGGAAAGAAAGCACAGAGCCCCAGATTTTATGTTGTCCTGGAGAGCTTGCAGAGCACTGGGGAAAGGCAGGCAGAGAATTCCCTGATAGCACCTTCTCTGTGCCTGTTCACATTGCTTTGCAGAATCGCTTTTGTGCAGAAAACAGTAACACTTGTTCAGAAGGAAAGAAAGCACAGAGCCCCAGATTCTATGTAGTCCTGGAGAGCTTGCAGAGCACTGGGGAAAGGCAGGCAGAGAATTCCTTGCTAGCAAATTCTCTGTGCCTGGGAAGCAGAAGTGTTCACATTGCTTCGCAGAATCGCTTTTGTGCAGAAAACAGTAACACTTGTTCAGAAGGAAAGAAAGCACAGAGGCCCAGATTTTATGTTGTCCTGGAGAGCTTGCAGAGCACTGGGGAAAGGCAGGCAGAGAAATCCTTGCTAGCACCTTCTCTGTGCCTGGGAAGCAGAAGTGTTCACATTGCTTCGCAGAATCGCTTTTGTGCAGAAGACAGTAACACTTGTTCAGAAGGAAAGAAAGCACAGAGCCCCAGATTCTATGTTGTCCTGGAGAGCTTGCAGAGCACTGGGGAAAGGCAGGCAGAGAATTCCCTGCTAGCACCTTCTCTGTGCCTGGGAAGCAGAAGTGTTCACATTGCTTCGCAAGAATCGCTTTTGTGCAGAAAACACTAACACTTGTTCAGAAGGAAAGAAAGCACAGAGCCCCAGATTTTATGTTGTCCTGGAGAGCTTGCAGAGCACTGGGGAAAGGCAGGCAGAGAATTCCCTGATAGCACCTTCTCTGTGCCTGTTCACATTGCTTCGCAGAATCGCTTTTGTGCAGAAAACAGTAACACTTGTTCAGAAGGAAAGAAAGCACAGAGCCCCAGATTCTATGTTGTCCTGGAGAGCTTGCAGAGCACTGGGGAAAGGCAGGCAGAGAATTCCCTGCTAGCACCTTCTCTGTGCCTGGGAAGCAGAAGTGTTCACATTGCTTCACAAGAATCGCTTTCGTGCAGAAAACATTAACACTTGTTCAGAAGGAAAGAAAGCACAGAGCCCCAGATTCTATGTTGTCCTGGAGAGCTTGCAGAGCACTGGGGAAAGGCAGGCAGAGAATTCCCTGATAGCACCTTCTCTGTGCCTGTTCACATTGCTTTGCAGAATCGCTTTTGTGCAGAAAACAGTAACACTTGTTCAGAAGGAAAGAAGGCACAGAGCCCCAGATTTTATGTTGTCCTGGAGAGCTTGCAGAGCACTGGGGAAAGGCAGGCAGAGAATTCCCTGATAGCACCTTCTCTGTGCCTGTTCACATTGCTTCGCAGAATCGCTTTTGTGCAGAAAACAGTAACACTTGTTCAGAAGGAAAGAAAGCACAGAGCCCCAGCTTTTATGTTGTCCTGGAGAGCTTGCAGAGCACTGGGGAAAGGCAGGCAGAGAATTCCCTGATAGCACCTTCTCTGTGCCTGTTCACATTGCTTTGCAGAATCGCTTTTGTGCAGAAAACAGTAACACTTGTTCAGAACGAAAGAAAGCACAGAGCCCCAGATTCTATGTAGTCCTGGAGAGCTTGCAGAGCACTGGGGAAAGGCAGGCAGAGAATTCCTTGCTAGCACATTCTCTGTGCCTGGGAAGCAGAAGTGTTCACATTGCTTCGCAGAATCGCTTTTGTGCAGAAGACAGTAACACTTGTTCAGAAGGAAAGAAAGCACAGAGCCCCAGATTCTATGTTGTCCTGGAGAGCTTGCAGAGCACTGGGGAAAGGCAGGCAGAGAATTCCCTGCTAGCACCTTCTCTGTGCCTGGGAAGCAGAAGTGTTCACATTGCTTCGCAAGAATCGCTTTTGTGCAGAAAACAGTAACACTTGTTCAGAAGGAAAGAAAGCACAGAGCCCCAGATTTTATGTTGTCCTGGAGAGCTTGCAGAGCACTGGGGAAAGGCAGGCAGAGAATTCCTTGCTAGCACCTTCTCTGTGCCTGGGAAGCAGAAGTGTTCACATTGCTTCGCAGAATCGCTTTTGTGCAGAAGACAGTAACACTTGTTCAGAAGGAAAGAAAGCACAGAGCCCCAGATTTTATGTTGTCCTGGAGAGCTTGCAGAGCACTGGGGAAAGGCAGGCAGAGAATTCCCTGCTAGCACCTTCTCTGTGCCTGTTCACATTGCTTCGCAGAATCGCTTTTGTGCAGAAAACAGTAACACTTGTTCAGAAGGAAAGAAAGCACAGAGCCCCAGATTCTATGTTGTCCTGGAGAGCTTGCAGAGCACTGGGGAAAGGCAGGAAGAGAATTCCTTGCTAGCACCTTCTCTGTGCCTGGGAAGCAGAAGTGTTCACATTGCTTTGCAGAATCGCTTTTGTGCAGAAAACACTAACACTTGTTCAGAAGGAAAGAAAGCACAGAGCCCCAGATTTTATGTTGTCCTGGAGAGCTTGCAGAGCACTGGGGAAAGGCAGGCAGAGAATTCCCTGATAGCACCTTCTCTGTGCCTGTTCACATTGCTTTGCAGAATCGCTTTTGTGCAGAAAACAGTAACACTTGTTCAGAACGAAAGAAAGCACAGAGCCCCAGATTCTATGTAGTCCTGGAGAGCTTGCAGAGCACTGGGGAAAGGCAGGCAGAGAATTCCTTGCTAGCACATTCTCTGTGCCTGGGAAGCAGAAGTGTTCACATTGCTTCGCAGAATCGCTTTTGTGCAGAAGACAGTAACACTTGTTCAGAAGGAAAGAAAGCACAGAGCCCCAGATTCTATGTTGTCCTGGAGAGCTTGCAGAGCACTGGGGAAAGGCAGGCAGAGAATTCCCTGCTAGCACCTTCTCTGTGCCTGGGAAGCAGAAGTGTTCACATTGCTTCGCAAGAATCGCTTTTGTGCAGAAAACAGTAACACTTGTTCAGAAGGAAAGAAAGCACAGAGCCCCAGATTTTATGTTGTCCTGGAGAGCTTGCAGAGCACTGGGGAAAGGCAGGCAGAGAATTCCTTGCTAGCACCTTCTCTGTGCCTGGGAAGCAGAAGTGTTCACATTGCTTCGCAGAATCGCTTTTGTGCAGAAGACAGTAACACTTGTTCAGAAGGAAAGAAAGCACAGAGCCCCAGATTTTATGTTGTCCTGGAGAGCTTGCAGAGCACTGGGGAAAGGCAGGCAGAGAATTCCCTGCTAGCACCTTCTCTGTGCCTGTTCACATTGCTTCGCAGAATCGCTTTTGTGCAGAAAACAGTAACACTTGTTCAGAAGGAAAGAAAGCACAGAGCCCCAGATTCTATGTTGTCCTGGAGAGCTTGCAGAGCACTGGGGAAAGGCAGGAAGAGAATTCCTTGCTAGCACCTTCTCTGTGCCTGGGAAGCAGAAGTGTTCACATTGCTTTGCAGAATCGCTTTTGTGCAGAAAACACTAACACTTGTTCAGAAGGAAAGAAAGCACAGAGCCCCAGATTTTATGTTGTCCTGGAGAGCTTGCAGAGCACTGGGGAAAGGCAGGCAGAGAATTCCCTGATAGCACCTTCTCTGTGCCTGTTCACATTGCTTCGCAGAATCGCTTTTGTGCAGAAAACAGTAACACTTGTTCAGAACGAAAGAAAGCACAGAGCCCCAGATTTTATGTTGTCCTGGAGAGCTTTTAGAGCACTGGGGAAAGGCAGGCAGAGAATTCCCTGCTAGCACCTTCTCTGTGCCTGTTCACATTGCTTCGCAGAATCGCTTTTGTGCAGAAAACAGTAACACTTGTTCAGAAGGAAAGAAAGCACAGAGCCCCAGATTTGCTGTTGTCCTGGAGAGCTTGCAGAGCACTGGGGAAAGGCAGGCAGAGAATTTCCTGCTAGCACCTTCTCTGTGCCTGGGAAGCAGAAGTGTTCACATTGCTTCGCAAGAATCGCTTTCGTGCAGATAACATTAACACTTGTTCAGAAGGAAAGAAAGCACAGAGCCCCAGATTCTATGTTGTCCTGGAGAGCTTGCAGAGCACTGGGGAAAGGCAGGCAGAGAATTCCCTGCTAGCACCTTCTCTGTGCCTGTTCACATTGCTTCGCAGAATCGCTTTTGTGCAGAAAACAGTAACACTTGTTCAGAAGGAAAGAAAGCACAGAGCCCCAGATTCTATGTTGTCCTGGAGAGCTTGCAGAGCACTGGGGAAAGGCAGGCAGAGAATTCCCTGCTAGCACCTTCTCTGTGCCTGGGAAGCAGAAGTGTTCACATTGCTTCGCAAGAATCGCTTTTGTGCAGAAAACACTAACACTTGTTCAGAAGGAAAGAAAGCACAGAGCCCCAGATTTTATGTTGTCCTGGAGAGCTTGCAGAGCACTGGGGAAAGGCAGGCAGAGAATTCCCTGATAGCACCTTCTCTGTGCCTGTTCACATTGCTTCGCAGAATCGCTTTTGTGCAGAAAACAGTAACACTTATTCAGAAGGAAAGAAAGCACAGAGCCCCAGATTTTATGTTGTCCTGGAGAGCTTGCAGAGCACTGGGGAAAGGCAGGCAGAGAATTCCCTGATAGCACCTTCTCTGTGCCTGTTCACATTGCTTTGCAGAATCGCTTTTGTGCAGAAAACAGTAACACTTGTTCAGAACGAAAGAAAGCACAGAGCCCCAGATTCTATGTAGTCCTGGAGAGCTTGCAGAGCACTGGGGAAAGGCAGGCAGAGAATTCCTTGCTAGCACATTCTCTGTGCCTGGGAAGCAGAAGTGTTCACATTGCTTCGCAGAATCGCTTTTGTGCAGAAAACAGTAACACTTGTTCAGAAGGAAAGAAAGCACAGAGCCCCAGATTTTATGTTGTCCTGGAGAGCTTGCAGAGCACTGGGGAAAGGCAGGCAGAGAAATCCTTGCTAGCACCTTCTCTGTGCCTGGGAAGCAGAAGTGTTCACATTGCTTCGCAGAATCGCTTTTGTGCAGAAGACAGTAACACTTGTTCAGAAGGAAAGAAAGCACAGAGCCCCAGATTCTATGTTGTCCTGGAGAGCTTGCAGAGCACTGGGGAAAGGCAGGCAGAGAATTCCCTGCTAGCACCTTCTCTGTGCCTGGGAAGCAGAAGTGTTCACATTGCTTCGCAAGAATCGCTTTTGTGCAGAAAACACTAACACTTGTTCAGAAGGAAAGAAAGCACAGAGCCCCAGATTTTATGTTGTCCTGGAGAGCTTGCAGAGCACTGGGGAAAGGCAGGCAGAGAATTCCCTGATAGCACCTTCTCTGTGCCTGTTCACATTGCTTCGCAGAATCGCTTTTGTGCAGAAAACAGTAACACTTGTTCAGAAGGAAAGAAAGCACAGAGCCCCAGATTCTATGTTGTCCTGGAGAGCTTGCAGAGCACTGGGGAAAGGCAGGCAGAGAATTCCCTGCTAGCACCTTCTCTGTGCCTGGGAAGCAGAAGTGTTCACATTGCTTCGCAAGAATCGCTTTTGTGCAGAAAACACTAACACTTGTTCAGAAGGAAAGAAAGCACAGAGCCCCAGATTTTATGTTGTCCTGGAGAGCTTGCAGAGCACTGGGGAAAGGCAGGCAGAGAATTCCCTGATAGCACCTTCTCTGTGCCTGTTCACATTGCTTCGCAGAATCGCTTTTGTGCAGAAAACAGTAACACTTGTTCAGAAGGAAAGAAAGCACAGAGCCCCAGATTCTATGTTGTCCTGGAGAGCTTGCAGAGCACTGGGGAAAGGCAGGCAGAGAATTCCCTGCTAGCACCTTCTCTGTGCCTGGGAAGCAGAAGTGTTCACATTGCTTCACAAGAATCGCTTTCGTGCAGAAAACATTAACACTTGTTCAGAAGGAAAGAAAGCACAGAGCCCCAGATTCTATGTTGTCCTGGAGAGCTTGCAGAGCACTGGGGAAAGGCAGGCAGAGAATTCCCTGATAGCACCTTCTCTGTGCCTGTTCACATTGCTTTGCAGAATCGCTTTTGTGCAGAAAACAGTAACACTTGTTCAGAAGGAAAGAAGGCACAGAGCCCCAGATTTTATGTTGTCCTGGAGAGCTTGCAGAGCACTGGGGAAAGGCAGGCAGAGAATTCCCTGATAGCACCTTCTCTGTGCCTGTTCACATTGCTTCGCAGAATCGCTTTTGTGCAGAAAACAGTAACACTTGTTCAGAAGGAAAGAAAGCACAGAGCCCCAGCTTTTATGTTGTCCTGGAGAGCTTGCAGAGCACTGGGGAAAGGCAGGCAGAGAATTCCCTGATAGCACCTTCTCTGTGCCTGTTCACATTGCTTTGCAGAATCGCTTTTGTGCAGAAAACAGTAACACTTGTTCAGAACGAAAGAAAGCACAGAGCCCCAGATTCTATGTAGTCCTGGAGAGCTTGCAGAGCACTGGGGAAAGGCAGGCAGAGAATTCCTTGCTAGCACATTCTCTGTGCCTGGGAAGCAGAAGTGTTCACATTGCTTCGCAGAATCGCTTTTGTGCAGAAGACAGTAACACTTGTTCAGAAGGAAAGAAAGCACAGAGCCCCAGATTCTATGTTGTCCTGGAGAGCTTGCAGAGCACTGGGGAAAGGCAGGCAGAGAATTCCCTGCTAGCACCTTCTCTGTGCCTGGGAAGCAGAAGTGTTCACATTGCTTCGCAAGAATCGCTTTTGTGCAGAAAACACTAACACTTGTTCAGAAGGAAAGAAAGCACAGAGCCCCAGATTTTATGTTGTCCTGGAGAGCTTGCAGAGCACTGGGGAAAGGCAGGCAGAGAATTCCCTGATAGCACCTTCTCTGTGCCTGTTCACATTGCTTCGCAGAATCGCTTTTGTGCAGAAAACAGTAACACTTGTTCAGAAGGAAAGAAAGCACAGAGCCCCAGATTCTATGTTGTCCTGGAGAGCTTGCAGAGCACTGGGGAAAGGCAGGCAGAGAATTCCCTGCTAGCACCTTCTCTGTGCCTGGGAAGCAGAAGTGTTCACATTGCTTCGCAAGAATCGCTTTTGTGCAGAAAACACTAACACTTGTTCAGAAGGAAAGAAAGCACAGAGCCCCAGATTTTATGTTGTCCTGGAGAGCTTTTAGAGCACTGGGGAAAGGCAGGCAGAGAATTCCTTGCTAGCACCTTCTCTGTGCCTGGGAAGCAGAAGTGTTCACATTGCTTCGCAAGAATCGCTTTTGTGCAGAAAACACTAACACTTGTTCAGAAGGAAAGAAAGCACAGAGCCCCAGATTTTATGTTGTCCTGGAGAGCTTGCAGAGCACTGGGGAAAGGCAGGCAGAGAATTCCCTGATAGCACCTTCTCTGTGCCTGTTCACATTGCTTCGCAGAATCGCTTTTGTGCAGAAAACAGTAACACTTGTTCAGAACGAAAGAAAGCACAGAGCCCCAGATTTTATGTTGTCCTGGAGAGCTTGCAGAGCACTGGGGAAAGGCAGGCAGAGAATTCCTTGCTAGCACCTTCTCTGTGCCTGGGAAGCAGAAGTGTTCACATTGCTTCGCAGAATCGCTTTTGTGCAGAAAACAGTAACACTTGTTCAGAAGGAAAGAAAGCACAGAGCCCCAGATTCTATGTTGTCCTGGAGAGCTTGCAGAGCACTGGGGAAAGGCAGGCAGAGAATTCCCTGATAGCACCTTCTCTGTGCCTGTTCACATTGCTTCGCAGAATCGCTTTTGTGCAGAAAACAGTAACACTTGTTCAGAAGGAAAGAAAGCACAGAGCCCCAGATTTTATGTTGTCCTGGAGAGCTTGCAGAGCACTGGGGAAAGGCAGGCAGAGAATTCCCTGCTAGCACCTTCTCTGTGCCTGGGAAGCAGAAGTGTTCACATTGCTTCGCAAGAATCGCTTTCGTGCAGAAAACATTAACACTTGTTCAGAAGGAAAGAAAGCACAGAGCCCCAGATTTTATGTTGTCCTGGAGAGCTTGCAGAGCACTGGGGAAAGGCAGGCAGAGAATTCCCTGATAGCACCTTCTCTGTGCCTGTTCACATTGCTTCGCAGAATCGCTTTTGTGCAGAAAACAGTAACACTTGTTCAGAAGGAAAGAAAGCACAGAGCCCCAGATTCTATGTTGTCCTGGAGAGCTTGCAGAGCACTGGGGAAAGGCAGGCAGAGAATTCCCTGCTAGCACCTTCTCTGTGCCTGGGAAGCAGAAGTGTTCACATTGCTTCACAAGAATCGCTTTCGTGCAGAAAACATTAACACTTGTTCAGAAGGAAAGAAAGCACAGAGCCCCAGATTCTATGTTGTCCTGGAGAGCTTGCAGAGCACTGGGGAAAGGCAGGCAGAGAATTCCCTGATAGCACCTTCTCTGTGCCTGTTCACATTGCTTTGCAGAATCGCTTTTGTGCAGAAAACAGTAACACTTGTTCAGAAGGAAAGAAGGCACAGAGCCCCAGATTTTATGTTGTCCTGGAGAGCTTGCAGAGCACTGGGGAAAGGCAGGCAGAGAATTCCCTGATAGCACCTTCTCTGTGCCTGTTCACATTGCTTCGCAGAATCGCTTTTGTGCAGAAAACAGTAACACTTGTTCAGAAGGAAAGAAAGCACAGAGCCCCAGCTTTTATGTTGTCCTGGAGAGCTTGCAGAGCACTGGGGAAAGGCAGGCAGAGAATTCCCTGATAGCACCTTCTCTGTGCCTGTTCACATTGCTTTGCAGAATCGCTTTTGTGCAGAAAACAGTAACACTTGTTCAGAACGAAAGAAAGCACAGAGCCCCAGATTCTATGTAGTCCTGGAGAGCTTGCAGAGCACTGGGGAAAGGCAGGCAGAGAATTCCTTGCTAGCACATTCTCTGTGCCTGGGAAGCAGAAGTGTTCACATTGCTTCGCAGAATCGCTTTTGTGCAGAAGACAGTAACACTTGTTCAGAAGGAAAGAAAGCACAGAGCCCCAGATTCTATGTTGTCCTGGAGAGCTTGCAGAGCACTGGGGAAAGGCAGGCAGAGAATTCCCTGCTAGCACCTTCTCTGTGCCTGGGAAGCAGAAGTGTTCACATTGCTTCGCAAGAATCGCTTTTGTGCAGAAAACACTAACACTTGTTCAGAAGGAAAGAAAGCACAGAGCCCCAGATTTTATGTTGTCCTGGAGAGCTTGCAGAGCACTGGGGAAAGGCAGGCAGAGAATTCCTTGCTAGCACCTTCTCTGTGCCTGGGAAGCAGAAGTGTTCACATTGCTTCGCAGAATCGCTTTTGTGCAGAAGACAGTAACACTTGTTCAGAAGGAAAGAAAGCACAGAGCCCCAGATTTTATGTTGTCCTGGAGAGCTTGCAGAGCACTGGGGAAAGGCAGGCAGAGAATTCCCTGCTAGCACCTTCTCTGTGCCTGTTCACATTGCTTCGCAGAATCGCTTTTGTGCAGAAAACAGTAACACTTGTTCAGAAGGAAAGAAAGCACAGAGCCCCAGATTCTATGTTGTCCTGGAGAGCTTGCAGAGCACTGGGGAAAGGCAGGAAGAGAATTCCTTGCTAGCACCTTCTCTGTGCCTGGGAAGCAGAAGTGTTCACATTGCTTTGCAGAATCGCTTTTGTGCAGAAAACACTAACACTTGTTCAGAAGGAAAGAAAGCACAGAGCCCCAGATTTTATGTTGTCCTGGAGAGCTTGCAGAGCACTGGGGAAAGGCAGGCAGAGAATTCCCTGATAGCACCTTCTCTGTGCCTGTTCACATTGCTTCGCAGAATCGCTTTTGTGCAGAAAACAGTAACACTTGTTCAGAACGAAAGAAAGCACAGAGCCCCAGATTTTATGTTGTCCTGGAGAGCTTTTAGAGCACTGGGGAAAGGCAGGCAGAGAATTCCCTGCTAGCACCTTCTCTGTGCCTGTTCACATTGCTTCGCAGAATCGCTTTTGTGCAGAAAACAGTAACACTTGTTCAGAAGGAAAGAAAGCACAGAGCCCCAGATTTGCTGTTGTCCTGGAGAGCTTGCAGAGCACTGGGGAAAGGCAGGCAGAGAATTTCCTGCTAGCACCTTCTCTGTGCCTGGGAAGCAGAAGTGTTCACATTGCTTCGCAAGAATCGCTTTCGTGCAGATAACATTAACACTTGTTCAGAAGGAAAGAAAGCACAGAGCCCCAGATTCTATGTTGTCCTGGAGAGCTTGCAGAGCACTGGGGAAAGGCAGGCAGAGAATTCCCTGCTAGCACCTTCTCTGTGCCTGTTCACATTGCTTCGCAGAATCGCTTTTGTGCAGAAAACAGTAACACTTGTTCAGAAGGAAAGAAAGCACAGAGCCCCAGATTCTATGTTGTCCTGGAGAGCTTGCAGAGCACTGGGGAAAGGCAGGCAGAGAATTCCCTGCTAGCACCTTCTCTGTGCCTGGGAAGCAGAAGTGTTCACATTGCTTCGCAAGAATCGCTTTTGTGCAGAAAACACTAACACTTGTTCAGAAGGAAAGAAAGCACAGAGCCCCAGATTTTATGTTGTCCTGGAGAGCTTGCAGAGCACTGGGGAAAGGCAGGCAGAGAATTCCCTGATAGCACCTTCTCTGTGCCTGTTCACATTGCTTCGCAGAATCGCTTTTGTGCAGAAAACAGTAACACTTATTCAGAAGGAAAGAAAGCACAGAGCCCCAGATTTTATGTTGTCCTGGAGAGCTTGCAGAGCACTGGGGAAAGGCAGGCAGAGAATTCCCTGATAGCACCTTCTCTGTGCCTGTTCACATTGCTTTGCAGAATCGCTTTTGTGCAGAAAACAGTAACACTTGTTCAGAACGAAAGAAAGCACAGAGCCCCAGATTCTATGTAGTCCTGGAGAGCTTGCAGAGCACTGGGGAAAGGCAGGCAGAGAATTCCTTGCTAGCACATTCTCTGTGCCTGGGAAGCAGAAGTGTTCACATTGCTTCGCAGAATCGCTTTTGTGCAGAAAACAGTAACACTTGTTCAGAAGGAAAGAAAGCACAGAGCCCCAGATTTTATGTTGTCCTGGAGAGCTTGCAGAGCACTGGGGAAAGGCAGGCAGAGAAATCCTTGCTAGCACCTTCTCTGTGCCTGGGAAGCAGAAGTGTTCACATTGCTTCGCAGAATCGCTTTTGTGCAGAAGACAGTAACACTTGTTCAGAAGGAAAGAAAGCACAGAGCCCCAGATTCTATGTTGTCCTGGAGAGCTTGCAGAGCACTGGGGAAAGGCAGGCAGAGAATTCCCTGCTAGCACCTTCTCTGTGCCTGGGAAGCATAAGTGTTCACATTGCTTCGCAAGAATCGCTTTTGTGCAGAAAACACTAACACTTGTTCAGAAGGAAAGAAAGCACAGAGCCCCAGATTTTATGTTGTCCTGGAGAGCTTGCAGAGCACTGGGGAAAGGCAGGCAGAGAATTCCCTGATAGCACCTTCTCTGTGCCTGTTCACATTGCTTCGCAGAATCGCTTTTGTGCAGAAAACAGTAACACTTGTTCAGAAGGAAAGAAAGCACAGAGCCCCAGATTCTATGTTGTCCTGGAGAGCTTGCAGAGCACTGGGGAAAGGCAGGCAGAGAATTCCCTGCTAGCACCTTCTCTGTGCCTGGGAAGCAGAAGTGTTCACATTGCTTCGCAAGAATCGCTTTTGTGCAGAAAACACTAACACTTGTTCAGAAGGAAAGAAAGCACAGAGCCCCAGATTTTATGTTGTCCTGGAGAGCTTGCAGAGCACTGGGGAAAGGCAGGCAGAGAATTCCCTGATAGCACCTTCTCTGTGCCTGTTCACATTGCTTCGCAGAATCGCTTTTGTGCAGAAAACAGTAACACTTGTTCAGAAGGAAAGAAAGCACAGAGCCCCAGATTCTATGTTGTCCTGGAGAGCTTGCAGAGCACTGGGGAAAGGCAGGCAGAGAATTCCCTGCTAGCACCTTCTCTGTGCCTGGGAAGCAGAAGTGTTCACATTGCTTCACAAGAATCGCTTTCGTGCAGAAAACACTAACACTTGTTCAGAAGGAAAGAAAGCACAGAGCCCCAGATTCTATGTTGTCCTGGAGAGCTTGCAGAGCACTGGGGAAAGGCAGGCAGAGAATTCCCTGATAGCACCTTCTCTGTGCCTGTTCACATTGCTTTGCAGAATCGCTTTTGTGCAGAAAACAGTAACACTTGTTCAGAAGGAAAGAAGGCACAGAGCCCCAGATTTTATGTTGTCCTGGAGAGCTTGCAGAGCACTGGGGAAAGGCAGGCAGAGAATTCCCTGATAGCACCTTCTCTGTGCCTGTTCACATTGCTTCGCAGAATCGCTTTTGTGCAGAAAACAGTAACACTTGTTCAGAAGGAAAGAAAGCACAGAGCCCCAGCTTTTATGTTGTCCTGGAGAGCTTGCAGAGCACTGGGGAAAGGCAGGCAGAGAATTCCCTGATAGCACCTTCTCTGTGCCTGTTCACATTGCTTTGCAGAATCGCTTTTGTGCAGAAAACAGTAACACTTGTTCAGAACGAAAGAAAGCACAGAGCCCCAGATTCTATGTAGTCCTGGAGAGCTTGCAGAGCACTGGGGAAAGGCAGGCAGAGAATTCCTTGCTAGCACATTCTCTGTGCCTGGGAAGCAGAAGTGTTCACATTGCTTCGCAGAATCGCTTTTGTGCAGAAGACAGTAACACTTGTTCAGAAGGAAAGAAAGCACAGAGCCCCAGATTCTATGTTGTCCTGGAGAGCTTGCAGAGCACTGGGGAAAGGCAGGCAGAGAATTCCCTGCTAGCACCTTCTCTGTGCCTGGGAAGCAGAAGTGTTCACATTGCTTCGCAAGAATCGCTTTTGTGCAGAAAACACTAACACTTGTTCAGAAGGAAAGAAAGCACAGAGCCCCAGATTTTATGTTGTCCTGGAGAGCTTGCAGAGCACTGGGGAAAGGCAGGCAGAGAATTCCCTGATAGCACCTTCTCTGTGCCTGTTCACATTGCTTCGCAGAATCGCTTTTGTGCAGAAAACAGTAACACTTGTTCAGAAGGAAAGAAAGCACAGAGCCCCAGATTCTATGTTGTCCTGGAGAGCTTGCAGAGCACTGGGGAAAGGCAGGCAGAGAATTCCCTGCTAGCACCTTCTCTGTGCCTGGGAAGCAGAAGTGTTCACATTGCTTCGCAAGAATCGCTTTTGTGCAGAAAACACTAACACTTGTTCAGAAGGAAAGAAAGCACAGAGCCCCAGATTTTATGTTGTCCTGGAGAGCTTTTAGAGCACTGGGGAAAGGCAGGCAGAGAATTCCTTGCTAGCACCTTCTCTGTGCCTGGGAAGCAGAAGTGTTCACATTGCTTCGCAAGAATCGCTTTTGTGCAGAAAACACTAACACTTGTTCAGAAGGAAAGAAAGCACAGAGCCCCAGATTTTATGTTGTCCTGGAGAGCTTGCAGAGCACTGGGGAAAGGCAGGCAGAGAATTCCCTGATAGCACCTTCTCTGTGCCTGTTCACATTGCTTCGCAGAATCGCTTTTGTGCAGAAAACAGTAACACTTGTTCAGAACGAAAGAAAGCACAGAGCCCCAGATTTTATGTTGTCCTGGAGAGCTTGCAGAGCACTGGGGAAAGGCAGGCAGAGAATTCCTTGCTAGCACCTTCTCTGTGCCTGGGAAGCAGAAGTGTTCACATTGCTTCGCAGAATCGCTTTTGTGCAGAAAACAGTAACACTTGTTCAGAAGGAAAGAAAGCACAGAGCCCCAGATTCTATGTTGTCCTGGAGAGCTTGCAGAGCACTGGGGAAAGGCAGGCAGAGAATTCCCTGATAGCACCTTCTCTGTGCCTGTTCACATTGCTTCGCAGAATCGCTTTTGTGCAGAAAACAGTAACACTTGTTCAGAAGGAAAGAAAGCACAGAGCCCCAGATTTTATGTTGTCCTGGAGAGCTTGCAGAGCACTGGGGAAAGGCAGGCAGAGAATTCCCTGCTAGCACCTTCTCTGTGCCTGGGAAGCAGAAGTGTTCACATTGCTTCGCAAGAATCGCTTTTGTGCAGAAAACACTAACACTTGTTCAGAAGGAAAGAAAGCACAGAGCCCCAGATTTTATGTTGTCCTGGAGAGCTTGCAGAGCACTGGGGAAAGGCAGGCAGAGAATTCCTTGCTAGCACCTTCTCTGTGCCTGTTCACATTGCTTCGCAGAATCGCTTTTGTGCAGAAAACAGTAACACTTGTTCAGAACGAAAGAAAGCACAGAGCCCCAGATTCTATGTTGTCCTGGAGAGCTTGCAGAGCACTGGGGAAAGGCAGGCAGAGAATTCCCTGCTAGCACCTTCTCTGTGCCTGGGAAGCAGAAGTGTTCACATTGCTTCGCAAGAATCGCTTTTGTGCAGAAAACACTAACACTTGTTCAGAAGGAAAGAAAGCACAGAGCCCCAGATTTTATGTTGTCCTGGAGAGCTTGCAGAGCACTGGGGAAAGGCAGGCAGAGAATTCCTTGCTAGCACCTTCTCTGTGCCTGGGAAGCAGAAGTGTTCACATTGCTTCGCAGAATCGCTTTTGTGCAGAAAACAGTAACACTTGTTCAGAAGGAAAGAAAGCACAGAGCCCCAGATTCTATGTTGTCCTGGAGAGCTTGCAGAGCACTGGGGAAAGGCAGGCAGAGAATTCCCTGATAGCACCTTCTCTGTGCCTGTTCACATTGCTTCGCAAGAATCGCTTTTGTGCAGAAAACACTAACACTTGTTCAGAAGGAAAGAAAGCACAGAGCCCCAGATTTTATGTTGTCCTGGAGAGCTTGCAGAGCACTGGGGAAAGGCAGGCAGAGAATTCCTTGCTAGCACCTTCTCTGTCCCTGGGAAGCAGAAGTGTTCACATTGCTTCGCAAGAATCGCTTTTGTGCAGAAAACACTAACACTTGTTCAGAAGGAAAGAAAGCACAGAGCCCCAGATTCTATGTTGTCCTGGAGAGCTTGCAGAGCACTGGGGAAAGGCAGGCAGAGAATTCCCTGATAGCACCTTCTCTGTGCCTGGGAAGCAGAAGTGTTCACATTGCTTCGCAAGAATCGCTTTTGTGCAGAAAACACTAACACTTGTTCATAAGGAAAGAAAGCACAGAGCCCCAGATTTTATGTTGTCCTGGAGAGCTTGCAGAGCACTGGGGAAAGGCAGGCAGAGAATTCCTTGCTAGCACCTTCTCTGTGCCTGGGAAGCAGAAGTGTTCACATTGCTTCGCAAGAATCGCTTTTGTGCAGAAAAGAGTAACACTTGTTCAGAACGAAAGAAAGCACAGAGCCCCAGATTTTATGTTGTCCTGGAGAGCTTGCAGAGCACTGGGGAAAGGCAGGCAGAGAATTCCCTGATAGCACCTTCTCTGTGCCTGTTCACATTGCTTCGCAAGAATCGCTTTTGTGCAGAAAACAGTAACACTTGTTCAGAAGGAAAGAAAGCACAGAGCCCCAGATTTTATGTTGTCCTGGAGAGCTTTTAGAGCACTGGGGAAAGGCAGGCAAAGAATTCCTTGCTAGCACGTTCTCTGTGCCTGGGAAGCAGAAGTGTTCACATTGCTTCGCAAGAATCGCTTTTGTGCAGAAAACAGTAACACTTGTTCAGCACGAAAGAAAGCACAGAGCCCCAGATTTTATGTTGTCCTGGAGAGCTTGCAGAGCACTGGGGAAAGGCAGGCAGAGAATTCCCTGATAGCACCTTCTCTGTGCCTGTTCACATTGCTTCGCAGAATCGCTTTTGTGCAGAAAACAGTAACACTTGTTCAGAAGGAAAGAAAGCACAGAGCCCCAGATTTTATGTTGTCCTGGAGAGCTTTTAGAGCACTGGGGAAAGGCAGGCAGAGAATTCCTTGCTAGCACCTTCTCTGTGCCTGGGAAGCAGAAGTGTTCACATTGCTTCGCAGAATCGCTTTTGTGCAGAAAACACTAACACTTGTTCAGAAGGAAAGAAAGCACAGAGCCCCAGATTCTATGTTGTCCTGGAGAGCTTGCAGAGCACTGGGGAAAGGCAGGCAGAGAATTCCCTGATAGCACCTTCTCTGTGCCTGTTCACATTGCTTCGCAGAATCGCTTTTGTGCAGAAAACAGTAACACTTGTTCAGAACGAAAGAAAGCACAGAGCCCCAGATTCTATGTTGTCCTGGAGAGCTTGCAGAGCACTGGGGAAAGGCAGGCAGAGAATTCCCTGCTAGCACCTTCTCTGTGCCTGGGAAGCAGAAGTGTTCACATTGCTTCACAAGAATCGCTTTCGTGCAGAAAACATTAACACTTGTTCAGAAGGAAAGAAAGCACAGAGCCCCAGATTCTATGTTGTCCTGGAGAGCTTGCAGAGCACTGGGGAAAGGCAGGCAGAGAATTCCCTGATAGCACCTTCTCTGTGCCTGTTCACATTGCTTTGCAGAATCGCTTTTGTGCAGAAAACAGTAACACTTGTTCAGAAGGAAAGAAGGCACAGAGCCCCAGATTTTATGTTGTCCTGGAGAGCTTGCAGAGCACTGGGGAAAGGCAGGCAGAGAATTCCCTGATAGCACCTTCTCTGTGCCTGTTCACATTGCTTCGCAGAATCGCTTTTGTGCAGAAAACAGTAACACTTGTTCAGAAGGAAAGAAAGCACAGAGCCCCAGCTTTTATGTTGTCCTGGAGAGCTTGCAGAGCACTGGGGAAAGGCAGGCAGAGAATTCCCTGATAGCACCTTCTCTGTGCCTGTTCACATTGCTTTGCAGAATCGCTTTTGTGCAGAAAACAGTAACACTTGTTCAGAACGAAAGAAAGCACAGAGCCCCAGATTCTATGTAGTCCTGGAGAGCTTGCAGAGCACTGGGGAAAGGCAGGCAGAGAATTCCTTGCTAGCACATTCTCTGTGCCTGGGAAGCAGAAGTGTTCACATTGCTTCGCAGAATCGCTTTTGTGCAGAAGACAGTAACACTTGTTCAGAAGGAAAGAAAGCACAGAGCCCCAGATTCTATGTTGTCCTGGAGAGCTTGCAGAGCACTGGGGAAAGGCAGGCAGAGAATTCCCTGCTAGCACCTTCTCTGTGCCTGGGAAGCAGAAGTGTTCACATTGCTTCGCAAGAATCGCTTTTGTGCAGAAAACACTAACACTTGTTCAGAAGGAAAGAAAGCACAGAGCCCCAGATTTTATGTTGTCCTGGAGAGCTTGCAGAGCACTGGGGAAAGGCAGGCAGAGAATTCCCTGATAGCACCTTCTCTGTGCCTGTTCACATTGCTTCGCAGAATCGCTTTTGTGCAGAAAACAGTAACACTTGTTCAGAAGGAAAGAAAGCACAGAGCCCCAGATTCTATGTTGTCCTGGAGAGCTTGCAGAGCACTGGGGAAAGGCAGGCAGAGAATTCCCTGCTAGCACCTTCTCTGTGCCTGGGAAGCAGAAGTGTTCACATTGCTTCGCAAGAATCGCTTTTGTGCAGAAAACACTAACACTTGTTCAGAAGGAAAGAAAGCACAGAGCCCCAGATTTTATGTTGTCCTGGAGAGCTTTTAGAGCACTGGGGAAAGGCAGGCAGAGAATTCCTTGCTAGCACCTTCTCTGTGCCTGGGAAGCAGAAGTGTTCACATTGCTTCGCAAGAATCGCTTTTGTGCAGAAAACACTAACACTTGTTCAGAAGGAAAGAAAGCACAGAGCCCCAGATTTTATGTTGTCCTGGAGAGCTTGCAGAGCACTGGGGAAAGGCAGGCAGAGAATTCCCTGATAGCACCTTCTCTGTGCCTGTTCACATTGCTTCGCAGAATCGCTTTTGTGCAGAAAACAGTAACACTTGTTCAGAACGAAAGAAAGCACAGAGCCCCAGATTTTATGTTGTCCTGGAGAGCTTGCAGAGCACTGGGGAAAGGCAGGCAGAGAATTCCTTGCTAGCACCTTCTCTGTGCCTGGGAAGCAGAAGTGTTCACATTGCTTCGCAGAATCGCTTTTGTGCAGAAAACAGTAACACTTGTTCAGAAGGAAAGAAAGCACAGAGCCCCAGATTCTATGTTGTCCTGGAGAGCTTGCAGAGCACTGGGGAAAGGCAGGCAGAGAATTCCCTGATAGCACCTTCTCTGTGCCTGGGAAGCAGAAGTGTTCACATTGCTTCGCAAGAATCGCTTTCGTGCAGAAAACATTAACACTTGTTCAGAAGGAAAGAAAGCACAGAGCCCCAGATTTTATGTTGTCCTGGAGAGCTTGCAGAGCACTGGGGAAAGGCAGGCAGAGAATTCCCTGATAGCACCTTCTCTGTGCCTGTTCACATTGCTTCGCAGAATCGCTTTTGTGCAGAAAACAGTAACACTTGTTCAGAAGGAAAGAAAGCACAGAGCCCCAGATTCTATGTTGTCCTGGAGAGCTTGCAGAGCACTGGGGAAAGGCAGGCAGAGAATTCCCTGCTAGCACCTTCTCTGTGCCTGGGAAGCAGAAGTGTTCACATTGCTTCACAAGAATCGCTTTCGTGCAGAAAACATTAACACTTGTTCAGAAGGAAAGAAAGCACAGAGCCCCAGATTCTATGTTGTCCTGGAGAGCTTGCAGAGCACTGGGGAAAGGCAGGCAGAGAATTCCCTGATAGCACCTTCTCTGTGCCTGTTCACATTGCTTTGCAGAATCGCTTTTGTGCAGAAAACAGTAACACTTGTTCAGAAGGAAAGAAGGCACAGAGCCCCAGATTTTATGTTGTCCTGGAGAGCTTGCAGAGCACTGGGGAAAGGCAGGCAGAGAATTCCCTGATAGCACCTTCTCTGTGCCTGTTCACATTGCTTCGCAGAATCGCTTTTGTGCAGAAAACAGTAACACTTGTTCAGAAGGAAAGAAAGCACAGAGCCCCAGCTTTTATGTTGTCCTGGAGAGCTTGCAGAGCACTGGGGAAAGGCAGGCAGAGAATTCCCTGATAGCACCTTCTCTGTGCCTGTTCACATTGCTTTGCAGAATCGCTTTTGTGCAGAAAACAGTAACACTTGTTCAGAACGAAAGAAAGCACAGAGCCCCAGATTCTATGTAGTCCTGGAGAGCTTGCAGAGCACTGGGGAAAGGCAGGCAGAGAATTCCTTGCTAGCACATTCTCTGTGCCTGGGAAGCAGAAGTGTTCACATTGCTTCGCAGAATCGCTTTTGTGCAGAAGACAGTAACACTTGTTCAGAAGGAAAGAAAGCACAGAGCCCCAGATTCTATGTTGTCCTGGAGAGCTTGCAGAGCACTGGGGAAAGGCAGGCAGAGAATTCCCTGCTAGCACCTTCTCTGTGCCTGGGAAGCAGAAGTGTTCACATTGCTTCGCAAGAATCGCTTTTGTGCAGAAAACAGTAACACTTGTTCAGAAGGAAAGAAAGCACAGAGCCCCAGATTTTATGTTGTCCTGGAGAGCTTGCAGAGCACTGGGGAAAGGCAGGCAGAGAATTCCTTGCTAGCACCTTCTCTGTGCCTGGGAAGCAGAAGTGTTCACATTGCTTCGCAGAATCGCTTTTGTGCAGAAGACAGTAACACTTGTTCAGAAGGAAAGAAAGCACAGAGCCCCAGATTTTATGTTGTCCTGGAGAGCTTGCAGAGCACTGGGGAAAGGCAGGCAGAGAATTCCCTGCTAGCACCTTCTCTGTGCCTGTTCACATTGCTTCGCAGAATCGCTTTTGTGCAGAAAACAGTAACACTTGTTCAGAAGGAAAGAAAGCACAGAGCCCCAGATTCTATGTTGTCCTGGAGAGCTTGCAGAGCACTGGGGAAAGGCAGGAAGAGAATTCCTTGCTAGCACCTTCTCTGTGCCTGGGAAGCAGAAGTGTTCACATTGCTTTGCAGAATCGCTTTTGTGCAGAAAACACTAACACTTGTTCAGAAGGAAAGAAAGCACAGAGCCCCAGATTTTATGTTGTCCTGGAGAGCTTGCAGAGCACTGGGGAAAGGCAGGCAGAGAATTCCCTGATAGCACCTTCTCTGTGCCTGTTCACATTGCTTCGCAGAATCGCTTTTGTGCAGAAAACAGTAACACTTGTTCAGAACGAAAGAAAGCACAGAGCCCCAGATTTTATGTTGTCCTGGAGAGCTTTTAGAGCACTGGGGAAAGGCAGGCAGAGAATTCCCTGCTAGCACCTTCTCTGTGCCTGTTCACATTGCTTCGCAGAATCGCTTTTGTGCAGAAAACAGTAACACTTGTTCAGAAGGAAAGAAAGCACAGAGCCCCAGATTTGCTGTTGTCCTGGAGAGCTTGCAGAGCACTGGGGAAAGGCAGGCAGAGAATTTCCTGCTAGCACCTTCTCTGTGCCTGGGAAGCAGAAGTGTTCACATTGCTTCGCAAGAATCGCTTTCGTGCAGATAACATTAACACTTGTTCAGAAGGAAAGAAAGCACAGAGCCCCAGATTCTATGTTGTCCTGGAGAGCTTGCAGAGCACTGGGGAAAGGCAGGCAGAGAATTCCCTGCTAGCACCTTCTCTGTGCCTGTTCACATTGCTTCGCAGAATCGCTTTTGTGCAGAAAACAGTAACACTTGTTCAGAAGGAAAGAAAGCACAGAGCCCCAGATTCTATGTTGTCCTGGAGAGCTTGCAGAGCACTGGGGAAAGGCAGGCAGAGAATTCCCTGCTAGCACCTTCTCTGTGCCTGGGAAGCAGAAGTGTTCACATTGCTTCGCAAGAATCGCTTTTGTGCAGAAAACACTAACACTTGTTCAGAAGGAAAGAAAGCACAGAGCCCCAGATTTTATGTTGTCCTGGAGAGCTTGCAGAGCACTGGGGAAAGGCAGGCAGAGAATTCCCTGATAGCACCTTCTCTGTGCCTGTTCACATTGCTTCGCAGAATCGCTTTTGTGCAGAAAACAGTAACACTTATTCAGAAGGAAAGAAAGCACAGAGCCCCAGATTTTATGTTGTCCTGGAGAGCTTGCAGAGCACTGGGGAAAGGCAGGCAGAGAATTCCCTGATAGCACCTTCTCTGTGCCTGTTCACATTGCTTTGCAGAATCGCTTTTGTGCAGAAAACAGTAACACTTGTTCAGAACGAAAGAAAGCACAGAGCCCCAGATTCTATGTAGTCCTGGAGAGCTTGCAGAGCACTGGGGAAAGGCAGGCAGAGAATTCCTTGCTAGCACATTCTCTGTGCCTGGGAAGCAGAAGTGTTCACATTGCTTCGCAGAATCGCTTTTGTGCAGAAAACAGTAACACTTGTTCAGAAGGAAAGAAAGCACAGAGCCCCAGATTTTATGTTGTCCTGGAGAGCTTGCAGAGCACTGGGGAAAGGCAGGCAGAGAAATCCTTGCTAGCACCTTCTCTGTGCCTGGGAAGCAGAAGTGTTCACATTGCTTCGCAGAATCGCTTTTGTGCAGAAGACAGTAACACTTGTTCAGAAGGAAAGAAAGCACAGAGCCCCAGATTCTATGTTGTCCTGGAGAGCTTGCAGAGCACTGGGGAAAGGCAGGCAGAGAATTCCCTGCTAGCACCTTCTCTGTGCCTGGGAAGCAGAAGTGTTCACATTGCTTCGCAAGAATCGCTTTTGTGCAGAAAACACTAACACTTGTTCAGAAGGAAAGAAAGCACAGAGCCCCAGATTTTATGTTGTCCTGGAGAGCTTGCAGAGCACTGGGGAAAGGCAGGCAGAGAATTCCCTGATAGCACCTTCTCTGTGCCTGTTCACATTGCTTCGCAGAATCGCTTTTGTGCAGAAAACAGTAACACTTGTTCAGAAGGAAAGAAAGCACAGAGCCCCAGATTCTATGTTGTCCTGGAGAGCTTGCAGAGCACTGGGGAAAGGCAGGCAGAGAATTCCCTGCTAGCACCTTCTCTGTGCCTGGGAAGCAGAAGTGTTCACATTGCTTCGCAAGAATCGCTTTTGTGCAGAAAACACTAACACTTGTTCAGAAGGAAAGAAAGCACAGAGCCCCAGATTTTATGTTGTCCTGGAGAGCTTGCAGAGCACTGGGGAAAGGCAGGCAGAGAATTCCCTGATAGCACCTTCTCTGTGCCTGTTCACATTGCTTCGCAGAATCGCTTTTGTGCAGAAAACAGTAACACTTGTTCAGAAGGAAAGAAAGCACAGAGCCCCAGATTCTATGTTGTCCTGGAGAGCTTGCAGAGCACTGGGGAAAGGCAGGCAGAGAATTCCCTGCTAGCACCTTCTCTGTGCCTGGGAAGCAGAAGTGTTCACATTGCTTCACAAGAATCGCTTTCGTGCAGAAAACATTAACACTTGTTCAGAAGGAAAGAAAGCACAGAGCCCCAGATTCTATGTTGTCCTGGAGAGCTTGCAGAGCACTGGGGAAAGGCAGGCAGAGAATTCCCTGATAGCACCTTCTCTGTGCCTGTTCACATTGCTTTGCAGAATCGCTTTTGTGCAGAAAACAGTAACACTTGTTCAGAAGGAAAGAAGGCACAGAGCCCCAGATTTTATGTTGTCCTGGAGAGCTTGCAGAGCACTGGGGAAAGGCAGGCAGAGAATTCCCTGATAGCACCTTCTCTGTGCCTGTTCACATTGCTTCGCAGAATCGCTTTTGTGCAGAAAACAGTAACACTTGTTCAGAAGGAAAGAAAGCACAGAGCCCCAGCTTTTATGTTGTCCTGGAGAGCTTGCAGAGCACTGGGGAAAGGCAGGCAGAGAATTCCCTGATAGCACCTTCTCTGTGCCTGTTCACATTGCTTTGCAGAATCGCTTTTGTGCAGAAAACAGTAACACTTGTTCAGAACGAAAGAAAGCACAGAGCCCCAGATTCTATGTAGTCCTGGAGAGCTTGCAGAGCACTGGGGAAAGGCAGGCAGAGAATTCCTTGCTAGCACATTCTCTGTGCCTGGGAAGCAGAAGTGTTCACATTGCTTCGCAGAATCGCTTTTGTGCAGAAGACAGTAACACTTGTTCAGAAGGAAAGAAAGCACAGAGCCCCAGATTCTATGTTGTCCTGGAGAGCTTGCAGAGCACTGGGGAAAGGCAGGCAGAGAATTCCCTGCTAGCACCTTCTCTGTGCCTGGGAAGCAGAAGTGTTCACATTGCTTCGCAAGAATCGCTTTTGTGCAGAAAACACTAACACTTGTTCAGAAGGAAAGAAAGCACAGAGCCCCAGATTTTATGTTGTCCTGGAGAGCTTGCAGAGCACTGGGGAAAGGCAGGCAGAGAATTCCCTGATAGCACCTTCTCTGTGCCTGTTCACATTGCTTCGCAGAATCGCTTTTGTGCAGAAAACAGTAACACTTGTTCAGAAGGAAAGAAAGCACAGAGCCCCAGATTCTATGTTGTCCTGGAGAGCTTGCAGAGCACTGGGGAAAGGCAGGCAGAGAATTCCCTGCTAGCACCTTCTCTGTGCCTGGGAAGCAGAAGTGTTCACATTGCTTCGCAAGAATCGCTTTTGTGCAGAAAACACTAACACTTGTTCAGAAGGAAAGAAAGCACAGAGCCCCAGATTTTATGTTGTCCTGGAGAGCTTTTAGAGCACTGGGGAAAGGCAGGCAGAGAATTCCTTGCTAGCACCTTCTCTGTGCCTGGGAAGCAGAAGTGTTCACATTGCTTCGCAAGAATCGCTTTTGTGCAGAAAACACTAACACTTGTTCAGAAGGAAAGAAAGCACAGAGCCCCAGATTTTATGTTGTCCTGGAGAGCTTGCAGAGCACTGGGGAAAGGCAGGCAGAGAATTCCCTGATAGCACCTTCTCTGTGCCTGTTCACATTGCTTCGCAGAATCGCTTTTGTGCAGAAAACAGTAACACTTGTTCAGAACGAAAGAAAGCACAGAGCCCCAGATTTTATGTTGTCCTGGAGAGCTTGCAGAGCACTGGGGAAAGGCAGGCAGAGAATTCCTTGCTAGCACCTTCTCTGTGCCTGGGAAGCAGAAGTGTTCACATTGCTTCGCAGAATCGCTTTTGTGCAGAAAACAGTAACACTTGTTCAGAAGGAAAGAAAGCACAGAGCCCCAGATTCTATGTTGTCCTGGAGAGCTTGCAGAGCACTGGGGAAAGGCAGGCAGAGAATTCCCTGATAGCACCTTCTCTGTGCCTGTTCACATTGCTTCGCAGAATCGCTTTTGTGCAGAAAACAGTAACACTTGTTCAGAAGGAAAGAAAGCACAGAGCCCCAGATTTTATGTTGTCCTGGAGAGCTTGCAGAGCACTGGGGAAAGGCAGGCAGAGAATTCCCTGCTAGCACCTTCTCTGTGCCTGGGAAGCAGAAGTGTTCACATTGCTTCGCAAGAATCGCTTTTGTGCAGAAAACACTAACACTTGTTCAGAAGGAAAGAAAGCACAGAGCCCCAGATTTTATGTTGTCCTGGAGAGCTTGCAGAGCACTGGGGAAAGGCAGGCAGAGAATTCCTTGCTAGCACCTTCTCTGTGCCTGTTCACATTGCTTCGCAGAATCGCTTTTGTGCAGAAAACAGTAACACTTGTTCAGAACGAAAGAAAGCACAGAGCCCCAGATTCTATGTTGTCCTGGAGAGCTTGCAGAGCACTGGGGAAAGGCAGGCAGAGAATTCCCTGCTAGCACCTTCTCTGTGCCTGGGAAGCAGAAGTGTTCACATTGCTTCGCAAGAATCGCTTTTGTGCAGAAAACACTAACACTTGTTCAGAAGGAAAGAAAGCACAGAGCCCCAGATTTTATGTTGTCCTGGAGAGCTTGCAGAGCACTGGGGAAAGGCAGGCAGAGAATTCCTTGCTAGCACCTTCTCTGTGCCTGGGAAGCAGAAGTGTTCACATTGCTTCGCAGAATCGCTTTTGTGCAGAAAACAGTAACACTTGTTCAGAAGGAAAGAAAGCACAGAGCCCCAGATTCTATGTTGTCCTGGAGAGCTTGCAGAGCACTGGGGAAAGGCAGGCAGAGAATTCCCTGATAGCACCTTCTCTGTGCCTGTTCACATTGCTTCGCAAGAATCGCTTTTGTGCAGAAAACACAAACACTTGTTCAGAAGGAAAGAAAGCACAGAGCCCCAGATTTTATGTTGTCCTGGAGAGCTTGCAGAGCACTGGGGAAAGGCAGGCAGAGAATTCCTTGCTAGCACCTTCTCTGTCCCTGGGAAGCAGAAGTGTTCACATTGCTTCGCAAGAATCGCTTTTGTGCAGAAAACACTAACACTTGTTCAGAAGGAAAGAAAGCACAGAGCCCCAGATTCTATGTTGTCCTGGAGAGCTTGCAGAGCACTGGGGAAAGGCAGGCAGAGAATTCCCTGATAGCACCTTCTCTGTGCCTGGGAAGCAGAAGTGTTCACATTGCTTCGCAAGAATCGCTTTTGTGCAGAAAACACTAACACTTGTTCATAAGGAAAGAAAGCACAGAGCCCCAGATTTTATGTTGTCCTGGAGAGCTTGCAGAGCACTGGGGAAAGGCAGGCAGAGAATTCCTTGCTAGCACCTTCTCTGTGCCTGGGAAGCAGAAGTGTTCACATTGCTTCGCAAGAATCGCTTTTGTGCAGAAAAGAGTAACACTTGTTCAGAACGAAAGAAAGCACAGAGCCCCAGATTTTATGTTGTCCTGGAGAGCTTGCAGAGCACTGGGGAAAGGCAGGCAGAGAATTCCCTGATAGCACCTTCTCTGTGCCTGTTCACATTGCTTCGCAAGAATCGCTTTTGTGCAGAAAACAGTAACACTTGTTCAGAAGGAAAGAAAGCACAGAGCCCCAGATTTTATGTTGTCCTGGAGAGCTTTTAGAGCACTGGGGAAAGGCAGGCAAAGAATTCCTTGCTAGCACGTTCTCTGTGCCTGGGAAGCAGAAGTGTTCACATTGCTTCGCAAGAATCGCTTTTGTGCAGAAAACAGTAACACTTGTTCAGCACGAAAGAAAGCACAGAGCCCCAGATTTTATGTTGTCCTGGAGAGCTTGCAGAGCACTGGGGAAAGGCAGGCAGAGAATTCCCTGATAGCACCTTCTCTGTGCCTGTTCACATTGCTTCGCAGAATCGCTTTTGTGCAGAAAACAGTAACACTTGTTCAGAAGGAAAGAAAGCACAGAGCCCCAGATTTTATGTTGTCCTGGAGAGCTTTTAGAGCACTGGGGAAAGGCAGGCAGAGAATTCCTTGCTAGCACCTTCTCTGTGCCTGGGAAGCAGAAGTGTTCACATTGCTTCGCAGAATCGCTTTTGTGCAGAAAACACTAACACTTGTTCAGAAGGAAAGAAAGCACAGAGCCCCAGATTCTATGTTGTCCTGGAGAGCTTGCAGAGCACTGGGGAAAGGCAGGCAGAGAATTCCCTGATAGCACCTTCTCTGTGCCTGTTCACATTGCTTCGCAGAATCGCTTTTGTGCAGAAAACAGTAACACTTGTTCAGAACGAAAGAAAGCACAGAGCCCCAGATTCTATGTTGTCCTGGAGAGCTTGCAGAGCACTGGGGAAAGGCAGGCAGAGAATTCCCTGCTAGCACCTTCTCTGTGCCTGGGAAGCAGAAGTGTTCACATTGCTTCGCAAGAATCGCTTTTGTGCAGAAAACACTAACACTTGTTCAGAAGGAAAGAAAGCACAGAGCCCCAGATTTTATGTTGTCCTGGAGAGCTTGCAGAGCACTGGGGAAAGGCAGGCAGAGAATTCCCTGATAGCACCTTCTCTGTGCCTGTTCACATTGCTTCGCAAGAATCGCTTTTGTGCAGAAAACACTAACACTTGTTCAGAAGGAAAGAAAGCACAGAGCCCCAGATTTTATGTTGTCCTGGAGAGCTTGCAGAGCACTGGGGAAAGGCAGGCAGAGAATTCCTTGCTAGCACCTTCTCTGTGCCTGGGAAGCAGAAGTGTTCACATTGCTTCGCAGAATCGCTTTTGTGCAGAAAACACTAACACTTGTTCAGAAGGAAAGAAAGCACAGAGCCCCAGATTCTATGTTGTCCTGGAGAGCTTGCAGAGCACTGGGGAAAGGCAGGCAGAGAATTCCCTGATAGCACCTTCTCTGTGCCTGTTCACATTGCTTCGCAGAATCGCTTTTGTGCAGAAAACAGTAACACTTGTTCAGAAGGAAAGAAAGCACAGAGCCCCAGATTCTATGTTGTCCTGGAGAGCTTGCAGAGCACTGGGGAAAGGCAGGCAGAGAATTCCCTGCTAGCACCTTCTCTGTGCCTGGGAAGCAGAAGTGTTCACATTGCTTCACAAGAATCGCTTTCGTGCAGAAAACATTAACACTTGTTCAGAAGGAAAGAAAGCACAGAGCCCCAGATTCTATGTTGTCCTGGAGAGCTTGCAGAGCACTGGGGAAAGGCAGGCAGAGAATTCCCTGATAGCACCTTCTCTGTGCCTGTTCACATTGCTTTGCAGAATCGCTTTTGTGCAGAAAACAGTAACACTTGTTCAGAAGGAAAGAAGGCACAGAGCCCCAGATTTTATGTTGTCCTGGAGAGCTTGCAGAGCACTGGGGAAAGGCAGGCAGAGAATTCCCTGATAGCACCTTCTCTGTGCCTGTTCACATTGCTTCGCAGAATCGCTTTTGTGCAGAAAACAGTAACACTTGTTCAGAAGGAAAGAAAGCACAGAGCCCCAGCTTTTATGTTGTCCTGGAGAGCTTGCAGAGCACTGGGGAAAGGCAGGCAGAGAATTCCCTGATAGCACCTTCTCTGTGCCTGTTCACATTGCTTTGCAGAATCGCTTTTGTGCAGAAAACAGTAACACTTGTTCAGAACGAAAGAAAGCACAGAGCCCCAGATTCTATGTAGTCCTGGAGAGCTTGCAGAGCACTGGGGAAAGGCAGGCAGAGAATTCCTTGCTAGCACATTCTCTGTGCCTGGGAAGCAGAAGTGTTCACATTGCTTCGCAGAATCGCTTTTGTGCAGAAGACAGTAACACTTGTTCAGAAGGAAAGAAAGCACAGAGCCCCAGATTCTATGTTGTCCTGGAGAGCTTGCAGAGCACTGGGGAAAGGCAGGCAGAGAATTCCCTGATAGCACCTTCTCTGTGCCTGTTCACATTGCTTCGCAGAATCGCTTTTGTGCAGAAAACAGTAACACTTGTTCAGAACGAAAGAAAGCACAGAGCCCCAGATTTTATGTTGTCCTGGAGAGCTTGCAGAGCACTGGGGAAAGGCAGGCAGAGAATTCCTTGCTAGCACCTTCTCTGTGCCTGGGAAGCAGAAGTGTTCACATTGCTTCGCAGAATCGCTTTTGTGCAGAAAACAGTAACACTTGTTCAGAAGGAAAGAAAGCACAGAGCCCCAGATTCTATGTTGTCCTGGAGAGCTTGCAGAGCACTGGGGAAAGGCAGGCAGAGAATTCCCTGATAGCACCTTCTCTGTGCCTGTTCACATTGCTTCGCAGAATCGCTTTTGTGCAGAAAACAGTAACACTTGTTCAGAAGGAAAGAAAGCACAGAGCCCCAGATTTTATGTTGTCCTGGAGAGCTTGCAGAGCACTGGGGAAAGGCAGGCAGAGAATTCCCTGCTAGCACCTTCTCTGTGCCTGGGAAGCAGAAGTGTTCACATTGCTTCGCAAGAATCGCTTTTGTGCAGAAAACACTAACACTTGTTCAGAAGGAAAGAAAGCACAGAGCCCCAGATTTTATGTTGTCCTGGAGAGCTTGCAGAGCACTGGGGAAAGGCAGGCAGAGAATTCCTTGCTAGCACCTTCTCTGTGCCTGTTCACATTGCTTCGCAGAATCGCTTTTGTGCAGAAAACAGTAACACTTGTTCAGAACGAAAGAAAGCACAGAGCCCCAGATTCTATGTTGTCCTGGAGAGCTTGCAGAGCACTGGGGAAAGGCAGGCAGAGAATTCCCTGCTAGCACCTTCTCTGTGCCTGGGAAGCAGAAGTGTTCACATTGCTTCGCAAGAATCGCTTTTGTGCAGAAAACACTAACACTTGTTCAGAAGGAAAGAAAGCACAGAGCCCCAGATTTTATGTTGTCCTGGAGAGCTTGCAGAGCACTGGGGAAAGGCAGGCAGAGAATTCCTTGCTAGCACCTTCTCTGTGCCTGGGAAGCAGAAGTGTTCACATTGCTTCGCAGAATCGCTTTTGTGCAGAAAACAGTAACACTTGTTCAGAAGGAAAGAAAGCACAGAGCCCCAGATTCTATGTTGTCCTGGAGAGCTTGCAGAGCACTGGGGAAAGGCAGGCAGAGAATTCCCTGATAGCACCTTCTCTGTGCCTGTTCACATTGCTTCGCAAGAATCGCTTTTGTGCAGAAAACACTAACACTTGTTCAGAAGGAAAGAAAGCACAGAGCCCCAGATTTTATGTTGTCCTGGAGAGCTTGCAGAGCACTGGGGAAAGGCAGGCAGAGAATTCCTTGCTAGCACCTTCTCTGTCCCTGGGAAGCAGAAGTGTTCACATTGCTTCGCAAGAATCGCTTTTGTGCAGAAAACACTAACACTTGTTCAGAAGGAAAGAAAGCACAGAGCCCCAGATTCTATGTTGTCCTGGAGAGCTTGCAGAGCACTGGGGAAAGGCAGGCAGAGAATTCCCTGATAGCACCTTCTCTGTGCCTGGGAAGCAGAAGTGTTCACATTGCTTCGCAAGAATCGCTTTTGTGCAGAAAACACTAACACTTGTTCATAAGGAAAGAAAGCACAGAGCCCCAGATTTTATGTTGTCCTGGAGAGCTTGCAGAGCACTGGGGAAAGGCAGGCAGAGAATTCCTTGCTAGCACCTTCTCTGTGCCTGGGAAGCAGAAGTGTTCACATTGCTTCGCAAGAATCGCTTTTGTGCAGAAAAGAGTAACACTTGTTCAGAACGAAAGAAAGCACAGAGCCCCAGATTTTATGTTGTCCTGGAGAGCTTGCAGAGCACTGGGGAAAGGCAGGCAGAGAATTCCCTGATAGCACCTTCTCTGTGCCTGTTCACATTGCTTCGCAAGAATCGCTTTTGTGCAGAAAACAGTAACACTTGTTCAGAAGGAAAGAAAGCACAGAGCCCCAGATTTTATGTTGTCCTGGAGAGCTTTTAGAGCACTGGGGAAAGGCAGGCAAAGAATTCCTTGCTAGCACGTTCTCTGTGCCTGGGAAGCAGAAGTGTTCACATTGCTTCGCAAGAATCGCTTTTGTGCAGAAAACAGTAACACTTGTTCAGCACGAAAGAAAGCACAGAGCCCCAGATTTTATGTTGTCCTGGAGAGCTTGCAGAGCACTGGGGAAAGGCAGGCAGAGAATTCCCTGATAGCACCTTCTCTGTGCCTGTTCACATTGCTTCGCAAGAATCGCTTTTGTGCAGAAAACAGTAACACTTGTTCAGAAGGAAAGAAAGCACAGAGCCCCAGATTTTATGTTGTCCTGGAGAGCTTTTAGAGCACTGGGGAAAGGCAGGCAAAGAATTCCTTGCTAGCACGTTCTCTGTGCCTGGGAAGCAGAAGTGTTCACATTGCTTCGCAAGAATCGCTTTTGTGCAGAAAACAGTAACACTTGTTCAGCACGAAAGAAAGCACAGAGCCCCAGATTTTATGTTGTCCTGGAGAGCTTGCAGAGCACTGGGGAAAGGCAGGCAGAGAATTCCCTGATAGCACCTTCTCTGTGCCTGTTCACATTGCTTCGCAGAATCGCTTTTGTGCAGAAAACAGTAACACTTGTTCAGAAGGAAAGAAAGCACAGAGCCCCAGATTTTATGTTGTCCTGGAGAGCTTTTAGAGCACTGGGGAAAGGCAGGCAGAGAATTCCTTGCTAGCACCTTCTCTGTGCCTGGGAAGCAGAAGTGTTCACATTGCTTCGCAGAATCGCTTTTGTGCAGAAAACACTAACACTTGTTCAGAAGGAAAGAAAGCACAGAGCCCCAGATTCTATGTTGTCCTGGAGAGCTTGCAGAGCACTGGGGAAAGGCAGGCAGAGAATTCCCTGATAGCACCTTCTCTGTGCCTGTTCACATTGCTTCGCAGAATCGCTTTTGTGCAGAAAACAGTAACACTTGTTCAGAACGAAAGAAAGCACAGAGCCCCAGATTCTATGTTGTCCTGGAGAGCTTGCAGAGCACTGGGGAAAGGCAGGCAGAGAATTCCCTGCTAGCACCTTCTCTGTGCCTGGGAAGCAGAAGTGTTCACATTGCTTCGCAAGAATCGCTTTTGTGCAGAAAACACTAACACTTGTTCAGAAGGAAAGAAAGCACAGAGCCCCAGATTTTATGTTGTCCTGGAGAGCTTGCAGAGCACTGGGGAAAGGCAGGCAGAGAATTCCCTGATAGCACCTTCTCTGTGCCTGTTCACATTGCTTCGCAAGAATCGCTTTTGTGCAGAAAACACTAACACTTGTTCAGAAGGAAAGAAAGCACAGAGCCCCAGATTTTATGTTGTCCTGGAGAGCTTGCAGAGCACTGGGGAAAGGCAGGCAGAGAATTCCTTGCTAGCACCTTCTCTGTGCCTGGGAAGCAGAAGTGTTCACATTGCTTCGCAGAATCGCTTTTGTGCAGAAAACACTAACACTTGTTCAGAAGGAAAGAAAGCACAGAGCCCCAGATTCTATGTTGTCCTGGAGAGCTTGCAGAGCACTGGGGAAAGGCAGGCAGAGAATTCCCTGATAGCACCTTCTCTGTGCCTGTTCACATTGCTTCGCAGAATCGCTTTTGTGCAGAAAACAGTAACACTTGTTCAGAAGGAAAGAAAGCACAGAGCCCCAGATTCTATGTTGTCCTGGAGAGCTTGCAGAGCACTGGGGAAAGGCAGGCAGAGAATTCCCTGCTAGCACCTTCTCTGTGCCTGGGAAGCAGAAGTGTTCACATTGCTTCACAAGAATCGCTTTCGTGCAGAAAACATTAACACTTGTTCAGAAGGAAAGAAAGCACAGAGCCCCAGATTCTATGTTGTCCTGGAGAGCTTGCAGAGCACTGGGGAAAGGCAGGCAGAGAATTCCCTGATAGCACCTTCTCTGTGCCTGTTCACATTGCTTTGCAGAATCGCTTTTGTGCAGAAAACAGTAACACTTGTTCAGAAGGAAAGAAGGCACAGAGCCCCAGATTTTATGTTGTCCTGGAGAGCTTGCAGAGCACTGGGGAAAGGCAGGCAGAGAATTCCCTGATAGCACCTTCTCTGTGCCTGTTCACATTGCTTCGCAGAATCGCTTTTGTGCAGAAAACAGTAACACTTGTTCAGAAGGAAAGAAAGCACAGAGCCCCAGCTTTTATGTTGTCCTGGAGAGCTTGCAGAGCACTGGGGAAAGGCAGGCAGAGAATTCCCTGATAGCACCTTCTCTGTGCCTGTTCACATTGCTTTGCAGAATCGCTTTTGTGCAGAAAACAGTAACACTTGTTCAGAACGAAAGAAAGCACAGAGCCCCAGATTCTATGTAGTCCTGGAGAGCTTGCAGAGCACTGGGGAAAGGCAGGCAGAGAATTCCTTGCTAGCACATTCTCTGTGCCTGGGAAGCAGAAGTGTTCACATTGCTTCGCAGAATCGCTTTTGTGCAGAAGACAGTAACACTTGTTCAGAAGGAAAGAAAGCACAGAGCCCCAGATTCTATGTTGTCCTGGAGAGCTTGCAGAGCACTGGGGAAAGGCAGGCAGAGAATTCCCTGATAGCACCTTCTCTGTGCCTGTTCACATTGCTTCGCAGAATCGCTTTTGTGCAGAAAACAGTAACACTTGTTCAGAACGAAAGAAAGCACAGAGCCCCAGATTTTATGTTGTCCTGGAGAGCTTGCAGAGCACTGGGGAAAGGCAGGCAGAGAATTCCTTGCTAGCACCTTCTCTGTGCCTGGGAAGCAGAAGTGTTCACATTGCTTCGCAGAATCGCTTTTGTGCAGAAAACAGTAACACTTGTTCAGAAGGAAAGAAAGCACAGAGCCCCAGATTCTATGTTGTCCTGGAGAGCTTGCAGAGCACTGGGGAAAGGCAGGCAGAGAATTCCCTGATAGCACCTTCTCTGTGCCTGTTCACATTGCTTCGCAGAATCGCTTTTGTGCAGAAAACAGTAACACTTGTTCAGAAGGAAAGAAAGCACAGAGCCCCAGATTTTATGTTGTCCTGGAGAGCTTGCAGAGCACTGGGGAAAGGCAGGCAGAGAATTCCCTGCTAGCACCTTCTCTGTGCCTGGGAAGCAGAAGTGTTCACATTGCTTCGCAAGAATCGCTTTTGTGCAGAAAACACTAACACTTGTTCAGAAGGAAAGAAAGCACAGAGCCCCAGATTTTATGTTGTCCTGGAGAGCTTGCAGAGCACTGGGGAAAGGCAGGCAGAGAATTCCTTGCTAGCACCTTCTCTGTGCCTGTTCACATTGCTTCGCAGAATCGCTTTTGTGCAGAAAACACTAACACTTGTTCAGAAGGAAAGAAAGCACAGAGCCCCAGATTCTATGTTGTCCTGGAGAGCTTGCAGAGCACTGGGGAAAGGCAGGCAGAGAATTCCCTGATAGCACCTTCTCTGTGCCTGTTCACATTGCTTCGCAAGAATCGCTTTTGTGCAGAAAACACTAACACTTGTTCAGAAGGAAAGAAAGCACAGAGCCCCAGATTTTATGTTGTCCTGGAGAGCTTGCAGAGCACTGGGGAAAGGCAGGCAGAGAATTCCTTGCTAGCACCTTCTCTGTCCCTGGGAAGCAGAAGTGTTCACATTGCTTCGCAAGAATCGCTTTTGTGCAGAAAACACTAACACTTGTTCAGAAGGAAAGAAAGCACAGAGCCCCAGATTCTATGTTGTCCTGGAGAGCTTGCAGAGCACTGGGGAAAGGCAGGCAGAGAATTCCCTGATAGCACCTTCTCTGTGCCTGGGAAGCAGAAGTGTTCACATTGCTTCGCAAGAATCGCTTTTGTGCAGAAAACACTAACACTTGTTCATAAGGAAAGAAAGCACAGAGCCCCAGATTTTATGTTGTCCTGGAGAGCTTGCAGAGCACTGGGGAAAGGCAGGCAGAGAATTCCTTGCTAGCACCTTCTCTGTGCCTGGGAAGCAGAAGTGTTCACATTGCTTCGCAAGAATCGCTTTTGTGCAGAAAAGAGTAACACTTGTTCAGAACGAAAGAAAGCACAGAGCCCCAGATTTTATGTTGTCCTGGAGAGCTTGCAGAGCACTGGGGAAAGGCAGGCAGAGAATTCCCTGATAGCACCTTCTCTGTGCCTGTTCACATTGCTTCGCAAGAATCGCTTTTGTGCAGAAAACAGTAACACTTGTTCAGAAGGAAAGAAAGCACAGAGCCCCAGATTTTATGTTGTCCTGGAGAGCTTTTAGAGCACTGGGGAAAGGCAGGCAAAGAATTCCTTGCTAGCACGTTCTCTGTGCCTGGGAAGCAGAAGTGTTCACATTGCTTCGCAAGAATCGCTTTTGTGCAGAAAACAGTAACACTTGTTCAGCACGAAAGAAAGCACAGAGCCCCAGATTTTATGTTGTCCTGGAGAGCTTGCAGAGCACTGGGGAAAGGCAGGCAGAGAATTCCCTGATAGCACCTTCTCTGTGCCTGTTCACATTGCTTCGCAGAATCGCTTTTGTGCAGAAAACAGTAACACTTGTTCAGAAGGAAAGAAAGCACAGAGCCCCAGATTTTATGTTGTCCTGGAGAGCTTTTAGAGCACTGGGGAAAGGCAGGCAGAGAATTCCTTGCTAGCACCTTCTCTGTGCCTGGGAAGCAGAAGTGTTCACATTGCTTCGCAGAATCGCTTTTGTGCAGAAAACACTAACACTTGTTCAGAAGGAAAGAAAGCACAGAGCCCCAGATTCTATGTTGTCCTGGAGAGCTTGCAGAGCACTGGGGAAAGGCAGGCAGAGAATTCCCTGATAGCACCTTCTCTGTGCCTGTTCACATTGCTTCGCAGAATCGCTTTTGTGCAGAAAACAGTAACACTTGTTCAGAACGAAAGAAAGCACAGAGCCCCAGATTCTATGTTGTCCTGGAGAGCTTGCAGAGCACTGGGGAAAGGCAGGCAGAGAATTCCCTGCTAGCACCTTCTCTGTGCCTGGGAAGCAGAAGTGTTCACATTGCTTCGCAAGAATCGCTTTTGTGCAGAAAACACTAACACTTGTTCAGAAGGAAAGAAAGCACAGAGCCCCAGATTTTATGTTGTCCTGGAGAGCTTGCAGAGCACTGGGGAAAGGCAGGCAGAGAATTCCTTGCTAGCACCTTCTCTGTGCCTGGGAAGCAGAAGTGTTCACATTGCTTCGCAGAATCGCTTTTGTGCAGAAAACACTAACACTTGTTCAGAAGGAAAGAAAGCACAGAGCCCCAGATTCTATGTTGTCCTGGAGAGCTTGCAGAGCACTGGGGAAAGGCAGGCAGAGAATTCCCTGATAGCACCTTCTCTGTGCCTGTTCACATTGCTTCGCAGAATCGCTTTTGTGCAGAAAACAGTAACACTTGTTCAGAAGGAAAGAAAGCACAGAGCCCCAGATTCTATGTTGTCCTGGAGAGCTTGCAGAGCACTGGGGAAAGGCAGGCAGAGAATTCCCTGCTAGCACCTTCTCTGTGCCTGGGAAGCAGAAGTGTTCACATTGCTTCACAAGAATCGCTTTCGTGCAGAAAACATTAACACTTGTTCAGAAGGAAAGAAAGCACAGAGCCCCAGATTCTATGTTGTCCTGGAGAGCTTGCAGAGCACTGGGGAAAGGCAGGCAGAGAATTCCCTGATAGCACCTTCTCTGTGCCTGTTCACATTGCTTTGCAGAATCGCTTTTGTGCAGAAAACAGTAACACTTGTTCAGAAGGAAAGAAGGCACAGAGCCCCAGATTTTATGTTGTCCTGGAGAGCTTGCAGAGCACTGGGGAAAGGCAGGCAGAGAATTCCCTGATAGCACCTTCTCTGTGCCTGTTCACATTGCTTCGCAGAATCGCTTTTGTGCAGAAAACAGTAACACTTGTTCAGAAGGAAAGAAAGCACAGAGCCCCAGCTTTTATGTTGTCCTGGAGAGCTTGCAGAGCACTGGGGAAAGGCAGGCAGAGAATTCCCTGATAGCACCTTCTCTGTGCCTGTTCACATTGCTTTGCAGAATCGCTTTTGTGCAGAAAACAGTAACACTTGTTCAGAACGAAAGAAAGCACAGAGCCCCAGATTCTATGTAGTCCTGGAGAGCTTGCAGAGCACTGGGGAAAGGCAGGCAGAGAATTCCTTGCTAGCACATTCTCTGTGCCTGGGAAGCAGAAGTGTTCACATTGCTTCGCAGAATCGCTTTTGTGCAGAAGACAGTAACACTTGTTCAGAAGGAAAGAAAGCACAGAGCCCCAGATTCTATGTTGTCCTGGAGAGCTTGCAGAGCACTGGGGAAAGGCAGGCAGAGAATTCCCTGCTAGCACCTTCTCTGTGCCTGGGAAGCAGAAGTGTTCACATTGCTTCGCAAGAATCGCTTTTGTGCAGAAAACACTAACACTTGTTCAGAAGGAAAGAAAGCACAGAGCCCCAGATTTTATGTTGTCCTGGAGAGCTTGCAGAGCACTGGGGAAAGGCAGGCAGAGAATTCCCTGATAGCACCTTCTCTGTGCCTGTTCACATTGCTTCGCAGAATCGCTTTTGTGCAGAAAACAGTAACACTTGTTCAGAAGGAAAGAAAGCACAGAGCCCCAGATTCTATGTTGTCCTGGAGAGCTTGCAGAGCACTGGGGAAAGGCAGGCAGAGAATTCCCTGCTAGCACCTTCTCTGTGCCTGGGAAGCAGAAGTGTTCACATTGCTTCGCAAGAATCGCTTTTGTGCAGAAAACACTAACACTTGTTCAGAAGGAAAGAAAGCACAGAGCCCCAGATTTTATGTTGTCCTGGAGAGCTTTTAGAGCACTGGGGAAAGGCAGGCAGAGAATTCCTTGCTAGCACCTTCTCTGTGCCTGGGAAGCAGAAGTGTTCACATTGCTTCGCAAGAATCGCTTTTGTGCAGAAAACAGTAACACTTGTTCAGAAGGAAAGAAAGCACAGAGCCCCAGATTTTATGTTGTCCTGGAGAGCTTGCAGAGCACTGGGGAAAGGCAGGCAGAGAATTCCCTGATAGCACCTTCTCTGTGCCTGTTCACATTGCTTCGCAGAATCGCTTTTGTGCAGAAAACAGTAACACTTGTTCAGAACGAAAGAAAGCACAGAGCCCCAGATTTTATGTTGTCCTGGAGAGCTTGCAGAGCACTGGGGAAAGGCAGGCAGAGAATTCCTTGCTAGCACCTTCTCTGTGCCTGGGAAGCAGAAGTGTTCACATTGCTTCGCAGAATCGCTTTTGTGCAGAAAACAGTAACACTTGTTCAGAAGGAAAGAAAGCACAGAGCCCCAGATTCTATGTTGTCCTGGAGAGCTTGCAGAGCACTGGGGAAAGGCAGGCAGAGAATTCCCTGATAGCACCTTCTCTGTGCCTGTTCACATTGCTTCGCAGAATCGCTTTTGTGCAGAAAACAGTAACACTTGTTCAGAAGGAAAGAAAGCACAGAGCCCCAGATTTTATGTTGTCCTGGAGAGCTTGCAGAGCACTGGGGAAAGGCAGGCAGAGAATTCCCTGCTAGCACCTTCTCTGTGCCTGGGAAGCAGAAGCGTTCACATTGCTTCGCAAGAATCGCTTTTGTGCAGAAAACACTAACACTTGTTCAGAAGGAAAGAAAGCACAGAGCCCCAGATTTTATGTTGTCCTGGAGAGCTTGCAGAGCACTGGGGAAAGGCAGGCAGAGAATTCCTTGCTAGCACCTTCTCTGTGCCTGTTCACATTGCTTCGCAGAATCGCTTTTGTGCAGAAAACAGTAACACTTGTTCAGAACGAAAGAAAGCACAGAGCCCCAGATTCTATGTTGTCCTGGAGAGCTTGCAGAGCACTGGGGAAAGGCAGGCAGAGAATTCCCTGCTAGCACCTTCTCTGTGCCTGGGAAGCAGAAGTGTTCACATTGCTTCGCAAGAATCGCTTTTGTGCAGAAAACACTAACACTTGTTCAGAAGGAAAGAAAGCACAGAGCCCCAGATTTTATGTTGTCCTGGAGAGCTTGCAGAGCACTGGGGAAAGGCAGGCAGAGAATTCCTTGCTAGCACCTTCTCTGTGCCTGGGAAGCAGAAGTGTTCACATTGCTTCGCAGAATCGCTTTTGTGCAGAAAACAGTAACACTTGTTCAGAAGGAAAGAAAGCACAGAGCCCCAGATTCTATGTTGTCCTGGAGAGCTTGCAGAGCACTGGGGAAAGGCAGGCAGAGAATTCCCTGATAGCACCTTCTCTGTGCCTGTTCACATTGCTTCGCAAGAATCGCTTTTGTGCAGAAAACACTAACACTTGTTCAGAAGGAAAGAAAGCACAGAGCCCCAGATTTTATGTTGTCCTGGAGAGCTTGCAGAGCACTGGGGAAAGGCAGGCAGAGAATTCCTTGCTAGCACCTTCTCTGTCCCTGGGAAGCAGAAGTGTTCACATTGCTTCGCAAGAATCGCTTTTGTGCAGAAAACACTAACACTTGTTCAGAAGGAAAGAAAGCACAGAGCCCCAGATTCTATGTTGTCCTGGAGAGCTTGCAGAGCACTGGGGAAAGGCAGGCAGAGAATTCCCTGATAGCACCTTCTCTGTGCCTGGGAAGCAGAAGTGTTCACATTGCTTCGCAAGAATCGCTTTTGTGCAGAAAACACTAACACTTGTTCATAAGGAAAGAAAGCACAGAGCCCCAGATTTTATGTTGTCCTGGAGAGCTTGCAGAGCACTGGGGAAAGGCAGGCAGAGAATTCCTTGCTAGCACCTTCTCTGTGCCTGGGAAGCAGAAGTGTTCACATTGCTTCGCAAGAATCGCTTTTGTGCAGAAAAGAGTAACACTTGTTCAGAACGAAAGAAAGCACAGAGCCCCAGATTTTATGTTGTCCTGGAGAGCTTGCAGAGCACTGGGGAAAGGCAGGCAGAGAATTCCCTGATAGCACCTTCTCTGTGCCTGTTCACATTGCTTCGCAAGAATCGCTTTTGTGCAGAAAACAGTAACACTTGTTCAGAAGGAAAGAAAGCACAGAGCCCCAGATTTTATGTTGTCCTGGAGAGCTTTTAGAGCACTGGGGAAAGGCAGGCAAAGAATTCCTTGCTAGCACGTTCTCTGTGCCTGGGAAGCAGAAGTGTTCACATTGCATCGCAAGAATCGCTTTTGTGCAGAAAACAGTAACACTTGTTCAGCACGAAAGAAAGCACAGAGCCCCAGATTTTATGTTGTCCTGGAGAGCTTGCAGAGCACTGGGGAAAGGCAGGCAGAGAATTCCCTGATAGCACCTTCTCTGTGCCTGTTCACATTGCTTCGCAGAATCGCTTTTGTGCAGAAAACAGTAACACTTGTTCAGAAGGAAAGAAAGCACAGAGCCCCAGATTTTATGTTGTCCTGGAGAGCTTTTAGAGCACTGGGGAAAGGCAGGCAGAGAATTCCTTGCTAGCACCTTCTCTGTGCCTGGGAAGCAGAAGTGTTCACATTGCTTCGCAGAATCGCTTTTGTGCAGAAAACACTAACACTTGTTCAGAAGGAAAGAAAGCACAGAGCCCCAGATTCTATGTTGTCCTGGAGAGCTTGCAGAGCACTGGGGAAAGGCAGGCAGAGAATTCCCTGATAGCACCTTCTCTGTGCCTGTTCACATTGCTTCGCAGAATCGCTTTTGTGCAGAAAACAGTAACACTTGTTCAGAACGAAAGAAAGCACAGAGCCCCAGATTCTATGTTGTCCTGGAGAGCTTGCAGAGCACTGGGGAAAGGCAGGCAGAGAATTCCCTGCTAGCACCTTCTCTGTGCCTGGGAAGCAGAAGTGTTCACATTGCTTCGCAAGAATCGCTTTTGTGCAGAAAACACTAACACTTGTTCAGAAGGAAAGAAAGCACAGAGCCCCAGATTTTATGTTGTCCTGGAGAGCTTGCAGAGCACTGGGGAAAGGCAGGCAGAGAATTCCCTGATAGCACCTTCTCTGTGCCTGTTCACATTGCTTCGCAAGAATCGCTTTTGTGCAGAAAACACTAACACTTGTTCAGAAGGAAAGAAAGCACAGAGCCCCAGATTTTATGTTGTCCTGGAGAGCTTGCAGAGCACTGGGGAAAGGCAGGCAGAGAATTCCTTGCTAGCACCTTCTCTGTGCCTGGGAAGCAGAAGTGTTCACATTGCTTCGCAGAATCGCTTTTGTGCAGAAAACACTAACACTTGTTCAGAAGGAAAGAAAGCACAGAGCCCCAGATTCTATGTTGTCCTGGAGAGCTTGCAGAGCACTGGGGAAAGGCAGGCAGAGAATTCCCTGATAGCACCTTCTCTGTGCCTGTTCACATTGCTTCGCAGAATCGCTTTTGTGCAGAAAACAGTAACACTTGTTCAGAAGGAAAGAAAGCACAGAGCCCCAGATTCTATGTTGTCCTGGAGAGCTTGCAGAGCACTGGGGAAAGGCAGGCAGAGAATTCCCTGCTAGCACCTTCTCTGTGCCTGCGAAGGAGAAGTGTGCACATTGCTTCGCAAGAGTCGCTTTTGTGCAGAAAACACTAACACTTGTTCAGAAGGAAAGAAAACACAGAGCCCCAGACTCTATGTTGTCCTGGAGAGCTTGCAGAGCACTGGGGAAAGGCAGGCAGAGAATTCCTTGCTAGCACCTTCTCTGTGCCTGGGAAGCAGAAGTGTTCACATTGCTTCCTAGAATCGCTTTTGTGCAGAAAACAGTAACACTTGTTCAGAAGGAAAGAAAGCACAGAGCCCCAGATTCTATGTTGTCCTGGAGAGCTTGCAGAGCACTGGGGAAAGGCAGGCAGAGAATTCCCTGCTAGCACCTTCTCTGTGCCTGTTCACATTGCTTCGCAAGAATCGCTTTTGTGCAGAAAACAGTAACACTTGTTCAGAAGGAAAGAAAGCACAGAGCCCCAGATTCTATGTTGTCCTGGAGAGCTTGCAGAGCACTGGGGAAAGGCAGGCAGAGAATTCCCTGCTAGCACCTTCTCTGTGCCTGGGAAGCAGAAGTGTTCACATTGCTTCGCAAGAATCGCTTTTGTGCAGAAAACACTAACACTTGTTCAGAAGGAAAGAAAGCACAGAGCCCCAGATTTTATGTTGTCCTGTAGAGCTTGCAGAGCACTGGGGAAAGGCAGGCAGAGACTTCCCTGATAGCACCTTCTCTGTGCCTGTTCACATTGCTTCGCAGAATCGCTTTTGTGCAGAAAACAGTAACACTTGTTCAGAAGGAAAGAAAGCACAGAGCCCCAGATTCTATGTTGTCCTGGAGAGCTTGCAGAGCACTGGGGAAAGGCAGGCAGAGAATTCCCTGCTAGCACCTTCTCTGTGCCTGGGAAGCAGAAGTGTTCACATTGCTTCGCAAGAATCGCTTTTGTGCAGAAAACACTAACACTTGTTCAGAAGGAGAGAAAGCACAGAGCCCCAGATTCTATGTTGTCCTGGAGAGCTTGCAGAGCACTGGGGAAAGGCAGGCAGAGAATTCCTTGCTAGCACCTTCTCTGTGCCTGGGAAGCAGAAGTGTTCACATTGCTTCCTAGAATCGCTTTTGTGCAGAAAACAGTAACACTTGTTCAGAAGGAAAGAAAGCACAGAGCCCCAGATTTTATGTTGTCCTGTAGAGCTTGCAGAGCACTGGGGAAAGGCAGGCAGAGACTTCCCTGATAGCACCTTCTCTGTGCCTGTTCACATTGCTTCGCAGAATCGCTTTTGTGCAGAAAACAGTAACACTTGTTCAGAAGGAAAGAAAGCACAGAGCCCCAGATTCTATGTTGTCCTGGAGAGCTTGCAGAGCACTGGGGAAAGGCAGGCAGAGAATTCCCTGCTAGCACCTTCTCTGTGCCTGGGAAGCAGAAGTGTTCACATTGCTTCGCAAGAATCGCTTTTGTGCAGAAAACAGTAACACTTGTTCAGAAGGAAAGAAAGCACAGAGCCCCAGATTCTATGTTGTCCTGGAGAGCTTGCAGAGCACTGGGGAAAGGCAGGCAGAGAATTCCCTGCTAGCACCTTCTCTGTGCCTGGGAAGCAGAAGTGTTCACATTGCTTCGCAGAATCGCTTTTGTGCAGAAAACACTAACACTTGTTCAGAACGAAAGAAAGCACAGAGCCCCAGATTCTATGTTGTCCTGGAGAGCTTGCAGAGCACTGGGGAAAGGCAGGCAGAGAATTCCCTGATAGCACCTTCTCTGTGCCTGTTCACATTGCTTCGCAGAATCGCTTTTGTGCAGAAAACACTAACACTTGTTCAGAATGAAAGAAAGCACAGAGCCCCAGATTCTATGTTGTCCTGGAGAGCTTGCAGAGCACTGGGGAAAGGCAGGCAGAGAATTCCCTGCTAGCGCCTTCTCTGTGCCTGGGAAGCAGAAGTGTTCACATTGCTTCGCAAGAATCGCTTTTGTGCAGAAAACAGTAACACTTGTTCAGAAGGAAAGAAAGCACAGAGCCCCAGACTCTATGTTGTCCTGGAGAGCTTGCAGAGCACTGGGGAAAGGCAGGCAGAGAATTCCTTGCTAGCACCTTCTCTGTGCCTGGGAAGCAGAAGTGTTCACATTGCTTCCTAGAATCGCTTTTGTGCAGAAAACAGTAACACTTGTTCAGAAGGAAAGAAAGCACAGAGCCCCAGATTCTATGTTGTCCTGGAGAGCTTGCAGAGCACTGGGGAAAGGCAGGCAGAGAATTCCCTGATAGCACCTTCTCTGTGCCTGTTCACATTGCTTCGCAGAATCGCTTTTGTGCAGAAAACAGTAACACTTGTTCAGAAGAAAAGAAAACACAGAGCCCCAGATTTTATGTTGTCCTGGAGAGCTTTTAGAGCACTGGGGAAAGGCAGGCAGAGAATTCCTTGCTAGCACCTTCTCTGTGCCTGGGAAGCAGAAGTGTTCACATTGCTTCGCAGAATCTCTTTTGTGCAGAAGACACTAACACTTGTTCAGAAGGAAAGAAAGCACAGAGCCCCAGATTTTATGTTGTCCTGGAGAGCTTGCAGAGCACTGGGGAAAGGCAGGCAGAGAATTCCTTGCTAGCACCTTCTCTGTGCCTGTTCACATTGCTTCGCAGAATCGCTTTTGTGCAGAAAACAGTAACACTTGTTCAGAAGGAAAGAAAGCACAGAGCCCCAGATTTTATGTTGTCCTGGAGAGCTTGCAGAGCACTGGGGAAAGGCAGGCAGAGAATTCCCTGATAGCACCTTCTCTGTGCCTGGGAAGCAGAAGTGTTCACATTGCTTCGCAGAATCGCTTTTGTGCAGAAAACAGTAACACTTGTTCAGAAGGAAAGAAAGCACAGAGCCCCAGATTCTATGTTGTCCTGGAGAGCTTGCAGAGCACTGGGGAAAGGCAGGCAGAGAATTCCCTGCTAGCACCTTCTCTGTGCCTGGGAAGCAGAAGTGTTCACATTGCTTCGCAAGAATCGCTTTTGTGCAGAAAACACTAACACTTGTTCAGAAGGAAAGAAAGCACAGAGCCCCAGATTTTATGTTGTCCTGGAGAGCTTGCAGAGCACTGGGGAAAGGCAGGCAGAGAATTCCCTGATAGCACCTTCTCTGTGCCTGTTCACATTGCTTCGCAGAATCGCTTTTGTGCAGAAAACAGTAACACTTGTTCAGAAGGAAAGAAAGCACAGAGCCCCAGATTTTATGTTGTCCTGGAGAGCTTTTAGAGCACTGGGGAAAGGCAGGCAGAGAATTCCTTGCTAGCACCTTCTCTGTGCCTGGGAAGCAGAAGTGTTCACATTGCTTCGCAGAATCGCTTTTGTGCAGAAAACACTAACACTTGTTCAGAAGGAAAGAAAGCACAGAGCCCCAGATTCTATGTTGTCCTGGAGAGCTTGCAGAGCACTGGGGAAAGGCAGGCAGAGAATTCCCTGATAGCACCTTCTCTGTGCCTGTTCACATTGCTTCGCAGAATCGCTTTTGTGCAGAAAACAGTAACACTTGTTCAGAACGAAAGAAAGCACAGAGCCCCAGATTCTATGTTGTCCTGGAGAGCTTGCAGAGCACTGGGGAAAGGCAGGCAGAGAATTCCCTGCTAGCACCTTCTCTGTGCCTGGGAAGCAGAAGTGTTCACATTGCTTCGCAAGAATCGCTTTTGTGCAGAAAACACTAACACTTGTTCAGAAGGAAAGAAAGCACAGAGCCCCAGATTTTATGTTGTCCTGGAGAGCTTGCAGAGCACTGGGGAAAGGCAGGCAGAGAATTCCCTGATAGCACCTTCTCTGTGCCTGTTCACATTGCTTCGCAAGAATCGCTTTTGTGCAGAAAACAGTAACACTTGTTCAGAAGGAAAGAAAGCACAGAGCCCCAGATTTTATGTTGTCCTGGAGAGCTTGCAGAGCACTGGGGAAAGGCAGGCAGAGAATTCCTTGCTAGCACCTTCTATGTGCCTGGGAAGCAGAAGTGTTCACATTGCTTCGCAGAATCGCTTTTGTGCAGAAAACACTAACACTTGTTCAGAAGGAAAGAAAGCACAGAGCCCCAGATTCTATGTTGTCCTGGAGAGCTTGCAGAGCACTGGGGAAAGGCAGGCAGAGAATTCCCTGATAGCACCTTCTCTGTGCCTGTTCACATTGCTTCGCAGAATCGCTTTTGTGCAGAAAACAGTAACACTTGTTCAGAAGGAAAGAAAGCACAGAGCCCCAGATTCTATGTTGTCCTGGAGAGCTTGCAGAGCACTGGGGAAAGGCAGGCAGAGAATTCCCTGCTAGCACCTTCTCTGTGCCTGCGAAGGAGAAGTGTGCACATTGCTTCGCAAGAGTCGCTTTTGTGCAGAAAACACTAACACTTGTTCAGAAGGAAAGAAAACACAGAGCCCCAGACTCTATGTTGTCCTGGAGAGCTTGCAGAGCACTGGGGAAAGGCAGGCAGAGAATTCCTTGCTAGCACCTTCTCTGTGCCTGGGAAGCAGAAGTGTTCACATTGCTTCCTAGAATCGCTTTTGTGCAGAAAACAGTAACACTTGTTCAGAAGGAAAGAAAGCACAGAGCCCCAGATTCTATGTTGTCCTGGAGAGCTTGCAGAGCACTGGGGAAAGGCAGGCAGAGAATTCCCTGCTAGCACCTTCTCTGTGCCTGTTCACATTGCTTCACAAGAATCGCTTTTGTGCAGAAAACAGTAACACTTGTTCAGAAGGAAAGAAAGCACAGAGCCCCAGATTCTATGTTGTCCTGGAGAGCTTGCAGAGCACTGGGGAAAGGCAGGCAGAGAATTCCCTGCTAGCACCTTCTCTGTGCCTGGGAAGCAGAAGTGTTCACATTGCTTCGCAAGAATCGCTTTTGTGCAGAAAACACTAACACTTGTTCAGAAGGAAAGAAAGCACAGAGCCCCAGATTTTATGTTGTCCTGTAGAGCTTGCAGAGCACTGGGGAAAGGCAGGCAGAGACTTCCCTGATAGCACCTTCTCTGTGCCTGTTCACATTGCTTCGCAGAATCGCTTTTGTGCAGAAAACAGTAACACTTGTTCAGAAGGAAAGAAAGCACAGAGCCCCAGATTCTATGTTGTCCTGGAGAGCTTGCAGAGCACTGGGGAAAGGCAGGCAGAGAATTCCCTGCTAGCACCTTCTCTGTGCCTGGGAAGCAGAAGTGTTCACATTGCTTCGCAAGAATCGCTTTTGTGCAGAAAACACTAACACTTGTTCAGAAGGAGAGAAAGCACAGAGCCCCAGATTCTATGTTGTCCTGGAGAGCTTGCAGAGCACTGGGGAAAGGCAGGCAGAGAATTCCCTGCTAGCACCTTCTCTGTGCCTGGGAAGCAGAAGTGTTCACATTGCTTCGCAAGAATCGCTTTTGTGCAGAAAACAGTAACACTTGTTCAGAAGGAAAGAAAGCACAGAGCCCCAGATTCTATGTTGTCCTGGAGAGCTTGCAGAGCACTGGGGAAAGGCAGGCAGAGAATTCCCTGCTAGCACCTTCTCTGTGCCTGGGAAGCAGAAGTGTTCACATTGCTTCGCAGAATCGCTTTTGTGCAGAAAACACTAACACTTGTTCAGAACGAAAGAAAGCACAGAGCCCCAGATTCTATGTTGTCCTGGAGAGCTTGCAGAGCACTGGGGAAAGGCAGGCAGAGAATTCCCTGATAGCACCTTCTCTGTGCCTGTTCACATTGCTTCGCAGAATCGCTTTTGTGCAGAAAACACTAACACTTGTTCAGAATGAAAGAAAGCACAGAGCCCCAGATTCTATGTTGTCCTGGAGAGCTTGCAGAGCACTGGGGAAAGGCAGGCAGAGAATTCCCTGCTAGCGCCTTCTCTGTGCCTGGGAAGCAGAAGTGTTCACATTGCTTCGCAAGAATCGCTTTTGTGCAGAAAACAGTAACACTTGTTCAGAAGGAAAGAAAGCACAGAGCCCCAGACTCTATGTTGTCCTGGAGAGCTTGCAGAGCACTGGGGAAAGGCAGGCAGAGAATTCCTTGCTAGCACCTTCTCTGTGCCTGGGAAGCAGAAGTGTTCACATTGCTTCCTAGAATCGCTTTTGTGCAGAAAACAGTAACACTTGTTCAGAAGGAAAGAAAGCACAGAGCCCCAGATTCTATGTTGTCCTGGAGAGCTTGCAGAGCACTGGGGAAAGGCAGGCAGAGAATTCCCTGATAGCACCTTCTCTGTGCCTGTTCACATTGCTTCGCAGAATCGCTTTTGTGCAGAAAACAGTAACACTTGTTCAGAAGAAAAGAAAACACAGAGCCCCAGATTTTATGTTGTCCTGGAGAGCTTTTAGAGCACTGGGGAAAGGCAGGCAGAGAATTCCTTGCTAGCACCTTCTCTGTGCCTGGGAAGCAGAAGTGTTCACATTGCTTCGCAGAATCTCTTTTGTGCAGAAGACACTAACACTTGTTCAGAAGGAAAGAAAGCACAGAGCCCCAGATTTTATGTTGTCCTGGAGAGCTTGCAGAGCACTGGGGAAAGGCAGGCAGAGAATTCCTTGCTAGCACCTTCTCTGTGCCTGTTCACATTGCTTCGCAGAATCGCTTTTGTGCAGAAAACAGTAACACTTGTTCAGAAGGAAAGAAAGCACAGAGCCCCAGATTTTATGTTGTCCTGGAGAGCTTGCAGAGCACTGGGGAAAGGCAGGCAGAGAATTCCCTGATAGCACCTTCTCTGTGCCTGGGAAGCAGAAGTGTTCACATTGCTTCGCAGAATCGCTTTTGTGCAGAAAACAGTAACACTTGTTCAGAAGGAAAGAAAGCACAGAGCCCCAGATTCTATGTTGTCCTGGAGAGCTTGCAGAGCACTGGGGAAAGGCAGGCAGAGAATTCCCTGCTAGCACCTTCTCTGTGCCTGGGAAGCAGAAGTGTTCACATTGCTTCGCAAGAATCGCTTTTGTGCAGAAAACACTAACACTTGTTCAGAAGGAAAGAAAGCACAGAGCCCCAGATTTTATGTTGTCCTGGAGAGCTTGCAGAGCACTGGGGAAAGGCAGGCAGAGAATTCCTTGCTAGCACCTTCTCTGTGCCTGGGAAGCAGAAGTGTTCACATTGCTTCGCAGAATCGCTTTTGTGCAGAAAACAGTAACACTTGTTCAGAAGGAAAGAAAGCACAGAGCCCCAGATTCTATGTTGTCCTGGAGAGCTTGCAGAGCACTGGGGAAAGGCAGGCAGAGAATTCCCTGATAGCACCTTCTCTGTGCCTGTTCACATTGCTTCGCAGAATCGCTTTTGTGCAGAAAACACAAACACTTGTTCAGAAGGAAAGAAAGCACAGAGCCCCAGATTTTATGTTGTCCTGGAGAGCTTGCAGAGCACTGGGGAAAGGCAGGCAGAGAATTCCCTGATAGCACATTCTCTGTGCCTGGGAAGCAGAAGTGTTCACATTGCTTCGCAGAATCGCTTTTGTGCAGAAAACAGTAACACTTGTTCAGAAGGAAAGAAAGCACAGAGCCCCAGATTCTATGTTGTCCTGGAGAGCTTGCAGAGCACTGGGGAAAGGCAGGCAGAGAATTCCCTGCTAGCACCTTCTCTGTGCCTGGGAAGCAGAAGTGTTTACATTGCTTCGCAAGAATCGCTTTTGTGCAGAAAACAGTAACACTTGTTCAGAAGGAAAGAAAGCACAGAGCCCCAGATTTTATGTTGTCCTGGAGAGCTTTTAGAGCACTGGGGAAAGGCAGGCAGAGAATTCCTTGCTAGCACGTTCTCTGTGCCTGGGAAGCAGAAGTGTTCACATTGCTTCGCAAGAATCGCTTTTGTGCAGAAAACAGTAACACTTGTTCAGCACGAAAGAAAGCACAGAGCCCCAGATTTTATGTTGTCCTGGAGAGCTTGCAGAGCACTGGGGAAAGGCAGGCAGAGAATTCCCTGATAGCACCTTCTCTGTGCCTGTTCACATTGCTTCGCAGAATCGCTTTTGTGCAGAAAACAGTAACACTTGTTCAGAAGGAAAGAAAGCACAGAGCCCCAGATTTTATGTTGTCCTGGAGAGCTTGCAGAGCACTGGGGAAAGGCAGGCAGAGAATTCCCTGCTAGCACCTTCTCTGTGCCTGGGAAGCAGAAGTGTTCACATTGCTTCGCAAGAATCGCTTTTGTGCAGAAAACACTAACACTTGTTCAGAAGGAAAGAAAGCACAGAGCCCCAGATTTTATGTTGTCCTGGAGAGCTTGCAGAGCACTGGGGAAAGGCAGGCAGAGAATTCCTTGCTAGCACCTTCTCTGTGCCTGTTCACATTGCTTCGCAGAATCGCTTTTGTGCAGAAAACAGTAACACTTGTTCAGAAGGAAAGAAAGCACAGAGCCCCAGATTTTATGTTGTCCTGGAGAGCTTGCAGAGCACTGGGGAAAGGCAGGCAGAGAATTCCCTGATAGCACCTTCTCTGTGCCTGGGAAGCAGAAGTGTTCACATTGCTTCGCAGAATCGCTTTTGTGCAGAAAACAGTAACACTTGTTCAGAAGGAAAGAAAGCACAGAGCCCCAGATTCTATGTTGTCCTGGAGAGCTTGCAGAGCACTGGGGAAAGGCAGGCAGAGAATTCCCTGCTAGCACCTTCTCTGTGCCTGGGAAGCAGAAGTGTTCACATTGCTTCGCAAGAATCGCTTTTGTGCAGAAAACAGTAACACTTGTTCAGAAGGAAAGAAAGCACAGAGCCCCAGATTCTATGTTGTCCTGGAGAGCTTGCAGAGCACTGGGGAAAGGCAGGCAGAGAATTCCTTGCTAGCACCTTCTCTGTGCCTGGGAAGCAGAAGTGTTCACATTGCTTCGCAGAATCGCTTTTGTGCAGAAAACAGTAACACTTGTTCAGAAGGAAAGAAAGCACAGAGCCCCAGATTCTATGTTGTCCTGGAGAGCTTGCAGAGCACTGGGGAAAGGCAGGCAGAGAATTCCCTGATAGCACCTTCTCTGTGCCTGTTCACATTGCTTCGCAGAATCGCTTTTGTGCAGAAAACAGTAACACTTGTTCAGAAGGAAAGAAAGCACAGAGCCCCAGATTTTATGTTGTCCTGGAGAGCTTGCAGAGCACTGGGGAAAGGCAGGCAGAGAATTCCCTGCTAGCACCTTCTCTGTGCCTGGGAAGCAGAAGTGTTCACATTGCTTCGCAAGAATCGCTTTTGTGCAGAAAACACTAACACTTGTTCAGAAGGAAAGAAAGCACAGAGCCCCAGATTTTATGTTGTCCTGGAGAGCTTGCAGAGCACTGGGGAAAGGCAGGCAGAGAATTCCCTGATAGCACCTTCTCTGTGCCTGTTCACATTGCTTCGCAGAATCGCTTTTGTGCAGAAAACAGTAACACTTGTTCAGAAGGAAAGAAAGCACAGAGCCCCAGATTCTATGTTGTCCTGGAGAGCTTGCAGAGCACTGGGGAAAGGCAGGCAGAGAATTCCCTGCTAGCACCTTCTCTGTGCCTGGGAAGCAGAAGTGTTCACATTGCTTCACAAGAATCGCTTTCGTGCAGAAAACATTAACACTTGTTCAGAAGGAAAGAAAGCACAGAGCCCCAGATTCTATGTTGTCCTGGAGAGCTTGCAGAGCACTGGGGAAAGGCAGGCAGAGAATTCCCTGATAGCACCTTCTCTGTGCCTGTTCACATTGCTTTGCAGAATCGCTTTTGTGCAGAAAACAGTAACACTTGTTCAGAAGGAAAGAAGGCACAGAGCCCCAGATTTTATGTTGTCCTGGAGAGCTTGCAGAGCACTGGGGAAAGGCAGGCAGAGAATTCCCTGATAGCACCTTCTCTGTGCCTGTTCACATTGCTTCGCAGAATCGCTTTTGTGCAGAAAACAGTAACACTTGTTCAGAAGGAAAGAAAGCACAGAGCCCCAGCTTTTATGTTGTCCTGGAGAGCTTGCAGAGCACTGGGGAAAGGCAGGCAGAGAATTCCCTGCTAGCACCTTCTCTGTGCCTGTTCACATTGCTTTGCAGAATCGCTTTTGTGCAGAAAACAGTAACACTTGTTCAGAAGGAAAGAAAGCACAGAGCCCCAGATTCTATGTAGTCCTGGAGAGCTTGCAGAGCACTGGGGAAAGGCAGGCAGAGAATTCCTTGCTAGCACATTCTCTGTGCCTGGGAAGCAGAAGTGTTCACATTGCTTCGCAAGAATCGCTTTTGTGCAGAAAACACTAACACTTGTTCAGAAGGAAAGAAAGCACAGAGCCCCAGATTTTATGTTGTCCTGGAGAGCTTGCAGAGCACTGGGGAAAGGCAGGCAGAGAATTCCCTGATAGCACCTTCTCTGTGCCTGTTCACATTGCTTCGCAGAATCGCTTTTGTGCAGAAAACAGTAACACTTGTTCAGAAGGAAAGAAAGCACAGAGCCCCAGATTCTATGTTGTCCTGGAGAGCTTGCAGAGCACTGGGGAAAGGCAGGCAGAGAATTCCCTGCTAGCACCTTCTCTGTGCCTGGGAAGCAGAAGTGTTCACATTGCTTCGCAAGAATCGCTTTTGTGCAGAAAACACTAACACTTGTTCAGAAGGAAAGAAAGCACAGAGCCCCAGATTTTATGTTGTCCTGGAGAGCTTTTAGAGCACTGGGGAAAGGCAGGCAGAGAATTCCTTGCTAGCACCTTCTCTGTGCCTGGGAAGCAGAAGTGTTCACATTGCTTCGCAAGAATCGCTTTTGTGCAGAAAACACTAACACTTGTTCAGAAGGAAAGAAAGCACAGAGCCCCAGATTCTATGTTGTCCTGGAGAGCTTGCAGAGCACTGGGGAAAGGCAGGCAGAGAATTCCCTGATAGCACCTTCTCTGTGCCTGTTCACATTGCTTCGCAGAATCGCTTTTGTGCAGAAAACAGTAACACTTGTTCAGAAGGAAAGAAAGCACAGAGCCCCAGATTCTATGTTGTCCTGGAGAGCTTGCAGAGCACTGGGGAAAGGCAGGCAGAGAATTCCCTGCTAGCACCTTCTCTGTGCCTGGGAAGCAGAAGTGTTCACATTGCTTCGCAAGAATCGCTTTTGTGCAGAAAACACTAACACTTGTTCAGAAGGAAAGAAAGCACAGAGCCCCAGATTTTATGTTGTCCTGGAGAGCTTGCAGAGCACTGGGGAAAGGCAGGCAGAGAATTCCTTGCTAGCACCTTCTCTGTGCCTGTTCACATTGCTTCGCAGAATCGCTTTTGTGCAGAAAACAGTAACACTTGTTCAGAACGAAAGAAAGCACAGAGCCCCAGATTCTATGTTGTCCTGGAGAGCTTGCAGAGCACTGGGGAAAGGCAGGCAGAGAATTCCCTGCTAGCACCTTCTCTGTGCCTGGGAAGCAGAAGTGTTCACATTGCTTCGCAAGAATCGCTTTTGTGCAGAAAACACTAACACTTGTTCAGAAGGAAAGAAAGCACAGAGCCCCAGATTTTATGTTGTCCTGGAGAGCTTGCAGAGCACTGGGGAAAGGCAGGCAGAGAATTCCTTGCTAGCACCTTCTCTGTGCCTGGGAAGCAGAAGTGTTCACATTGCTTCGCAGAATCGCTTTTGTGCAGAAAACAGTAACACTTGTTCAGAAGGAAAGAAAGCACAGAGCCCCAGATTCTATGTTGTCCTGGAGAGCTTGCAGAGCACTGGGGAAAGGCAGGCAGAGAATTCCCTGATAGCACCTTCTCTGTGCCTGTTCACATTGCTTCGCAAGAATCGCTTTTGTGCAGAAAACACTAACACTTGTTCAGAAGGAAAGAAAGCACAGAGCCCCAGATTTTATGTTGTCCTGGAGAGCTTGCAGAGCACTGGGGAAAGGCAGGCAGAGAATTCCTTGCTAGCACCTTCTCTGTCCCTGGGAAGCAGAAGTGTTCACATTGCTTCTCAAGAATCGCTTTTGTGCAGAAAACACTAACACTTGTTCAGAAGGAAAGAAAGCACAGAGCCCCAGATTCTATGTTGTCCTGGAGAGCTTGCAGAGCACTGGGGAAAGGCAGGCAGAGAATTCCCTGATAGCACCTTCTCTGTGCCTGGGAAGCAGAAGTGTTCACATTGCTTCGCAAGAATCGCTTTTGTGCAGAAAACACTAACACTTGTTCATAAGGAAAGAAAGCACAGAGCCCCAGATTTTATGTTGTCCTGGAGAGCTTGCAGAGCACTGGGGAAAGGCAGGCAGAGAATTCCTTGCTAGCACCTTCTCTGTGCCTGGGAAGCAGAAGTGTTCACATTGCTTCGCAAGAATCGCTTTTGTGCAGAAAAGAGTAACACTTGTTCAGAACGAAAGAAAGCACAGAGCCCCAGATTTTATGTTGTCCTGGAGAGCTTGCAGAGCACTGGGGAAAGGCAGGCAGAGAATTCCCTGATAGCACCTTCTCTGTGCCTGTTCACATTGCTTAGCAAGAATCGCTTTTGTGCAGAAAACAGTAACACTTGTTCAGAAGGAAAGAAAGCACAGAGCCCCAGATTTTATGTTGTCCTGGAGAGCTTTTAGAGCACTGGGGAAAGGCAGGCAAAGAATTCCTTGCTAGCACGTTCTCTGTGCCTGGGAAGCAGAAGTGTTCACATTGCTTCGCAAGAATCGCTTTTGTGCAGAAAACAGTAACACTTGTTCAGCACGAAAGAAAGCACAGAGCCCCAGATTTTATGTTGTCCTGGAGAGCTTGCAGAGCACTGGGGAAAGGCAGGCAGAGAATTCCCTGATAGCACCTTCTCTGTGCCTGTTCACATTGCTTCGCAGAATCGCTTTTGTGCAGAAAACAGTAACACTTGTTCAGAAGGAAAGAAAGCACAGAGCCCCAGATTTTATGTTGTCCTGGAGAGCTTTTAGAGCACTGGGGAAAGGCAGGCAGAGAATTCCTTGCTAGCACCTTCTCTGTGCCTGGGAAGCAGAAGTGTTCACATTGCTTCGCAGAATCGCTTTTGTGCAGAAAACACTAACACTTGTTCAGAAGGAAAGAAAGCACAGAGCCCCAGATTCTATGTTGTCCTGGAGAGCTTGCAGAGCACTGGGGAAAGGCAGGCAGAGAATTCCCTGATAGCACCTTCTCTGTGCCTGTTCACATTGCTTCGCAGAATCGCTTTTGTGCAGAAAACAGTAACACTTGTTCAGAACGAAAGAAAGCACAGAGCCCCAGATTCTATGTTGTCCTGGAGAGCTTGCAGAGCACTGGGGAAAGGCAGGCAGAGAATTCCCTGCTAGCACCTTCTCTGTGCCTGGGAAGCAGAAGTGTTCACATTGCTTCGCAAGAATCGCTTTTGTGCAGAAAACACTAACACTTGTTCAGAAGGAAAGAAAGCACAGAGCCCCAGATTTTATGTTGTCCTGGAGAGCTTGCAGAGCACTGGGGAAAGGCAGGCAGAGAATTCCCTGATAGCACCTTCTCTGTGCCTGTTCACATTGCTTCGCAAGAATCGCTTTTGTGCAGAAAACACTAACACTTGTTCAGAAGGAAAGAAAGCACAGAGCCCCAGATTTTATGTTGTCCTGGAGAGCTTGCAGAGCACTGGGGAAAGGCAGGCAGAGAATTCCTTGCTAGCACCTTCTCTGTGCCTGGGAAGCAGAAGTGTTCACATTGCTTCGCAGAATCGCTTTTGTGCAGAAAACACTAACACTTGTTCAGAAGGAAAGAAAGCACAGAGCCCCAGATTCTATGTTGTCCTGGAGAGCTTGCAGAGCACTGGGGAAAGGCAGGCAGAGAATTCCCTGATAGCACCTTCTCTGTGCCTGTTCACATTGCTTCGCAGAATCGCTTTTGTGCAGAAAACAGTAACACTTGTTCAGAAGGAAAGAAAGCACAGAGCCCCAGATTCTATGTTGTCCTGGAGAGCTTGCAGAGCACTGGGGAAAGGCAGGCAGAGAATTCCCTGCTAGCACCTTCTCTGTGCCTGCGAAGGAGAAGTGTGCACATTGCTTCGCAAGAGTCGCTTTTGTGCAGAAAACACTAACACTTGTTCAGAAGGAAACAAAGCACAGAGCCCCAGACTCTATGTTGTCCTGGAGAGCTTGCAGAGCACTGGGGAAAGGCAGGCAGAGAATTCCTTGCTAGCACCTTCTCTGTGCCTGGGAAGCAGAAGTGTTCACATTGCTTCCTAGAATCGCTTTTGTGCAGAAAACAGTAACACTTGTTCAGAAGGAAAGAAAGCACAGAGCCCCAGATTCTATGTTGTCCTGGAGAGCTTGCAGAGCACTGGGGAAAGGCAGGCAGAGAATTCCCTGCTAGCACCTTCTCTGTGCCTGTTCACATTGCTTCGCAGAATCGCTTTTGTGCAGAAAACAGTAACACTTGTTCAGAAGGAAAGAAAGCACAGAGCCCCAGATTCTATGTTGTCCTGGAGAGCTTGCAGAGCACTGGGGAAAGGCAGGCAGAGAATTCCCTGCTAGCACCTTCTCTGTGCCTGGGAAGCAGAAGTGTTCACATTGCTTCGCAAGAATCGCTTTTGTGCAGAAAACACTAACACTTGTTCAGAAGGAAAGAAAGCACAGAGCCCCAGATTTTATGTTGTCCTGTAGAGCTTGCAGAGCACTGGGGAAAGGCAGGCAGAGACTTCCCTGATAGCACCTTCTCTGTGCCTGTTCACATTGCTTCGCAGAATCGCTTTTGTGCAGAAAACAGTAACACTTGTTCAGAAGGAAAGAAAGCACAGAGCCCCAGATTCTATGTTGTCCTGGAGAGCTTGCAGAGCACTGGGGAAAGGCAGGCAGAGAATTCCCTGCTAGCACCTTCTCTGTGCCTGGGAAGCAGAAGTGTTCACATTGCTTCGCAAGAATCGCTTTTGTGCAGAAAACACTAACACTTGTTCAGAAGGAGAGAAAGCACAGAGCCCCAGATTCTATGTTGTCCTGGAGAGCTTGCAGAGCACTGGGGAAAGGCAGGCAGAGAATTCCTTGCTAGCACCTTCTCTGTGCCTGGGAAGCAGAAGTGTTCACATTGCTTCCTAGAATCGCTTTTGTGCAGAAAACAGTAACACTTGTTCAGAAGGAAAGAAAGCACAGAGCCCCAGATTTTATGTTGTCCTGTAGAGCTTGCAGAGCACTGGGGAAAGGCAGGCAGAGAATTCCCTGATAGCACCTTCTCTGTGCCTGTTCACATTGCTTCGCACAATCGCTTTTGTGCAGAAAACAGTAACACTTGTTCAGAAGGAAAGAAAGCACAGAGCCCCAGATTCTATGTTGTCCTGGAGAGCTTGCAGAGCACTGGGGAAAGGCAGGCAGAGAATTCCCTGCTAGCACCTTCTCTGTGCCTGGGAAGCAGAAGTGTTCACATTGCTTCGCAAGAATCGCTTTTGTGCAGAAAACACTAACACTTGTTCAGAAGGAAAGAAAGCACAGAGCCCCAGATTTTATGTTGTCCTGGAGAGCTTGCAGAGCACTGGGGAAAGGCAGGCAGAGAATTCCCTGATAGCACCTTCTCTGTGCCTGGGAAGCAGAAGTGTTCACATTGCTTCGCAGAATCGCTTTTGTGCAGAAAACAGTAACACTTGTTCAGAAGGAAAGAAAGCACAGAGCCCCAGATTCTATGTTGTCCTGGAGAGCTTGCAGAGCACTGGGGAAAGGCAGGCAGAGAATTCCCTGATAGCACCTTCTCTGTGCCTGTTCACATTGCTTCGCAGAATCGCTTTTGTGCAGAAAACACTAACACTTGTTCAGAATGAAAGAAAGCACAGAGCCCCAGATTCTATGTTGTCCTGGAGAGCTTGCAGAGCACTGGGGAAAGGCAGGCAGAGAATTCCCTGCTAGCGCCTTCTCTGTGCCTGGGAAGCAGAAGTGTTCACATTGCTTCGCAAGAATCGCTTTTGTGCAGAAAACAGTAACACTTGTTCAGAAGGAAAGAAAGCACAGAGCCCCAGACTCTATGTTGTCCTGGAGAGCTTGCAGAGCACTGGGGAAAGGCAGGCAGAGAATTCCTTGCTAGCACCTTCTCTGTGCCTGGGAAGCAGAAGTGTTCACATTGCTTCCTAGAATCGCTTTTGTGCAGAAAACAGTAACACTTGTTCAGAAGGAAAGAAAGCACAGAGCCCCAGATTCTATGTTGTCCTGGAGAGCTTGCAGAGCACTGGGGAAAGGCAGGCAGAGAATTCCCTGATAGCACCTTCTCTGTGCCTGTTCACATTGCTTCGCAGAATCGCTTTTGTGCAGAAAACAGTAACACTTGTTCAGAAGAAAAGAAAGCACAGAGCCCCAGATTTTATGTTGTCCTGGAGAGCTTTTAGAGCACTGGGGAAAGGCAGGCAGAGAATTCCTTGCTAGCACCTTCTCTGTGCCTGGGAAGCAGAAGTGTTCACATTGCTTCGCAGAATCTCTTTTGTGCAGAAAACACTAACACTTGTTCAGAAGGAAAGAAAGCACAGAGCCCCAGATTTTATGTTGTCCTGGAGAGCTTGCAGAGCACTGGGGAAAGGCAGGCAGAGAATTCCTTGCTAGCACCTTCTCTGTGCCTGTTCACATTGCTTCGCAGAATCGCTTTTGTGCAGAAAACAGTAACACTTGCTCAGAACGAAAGAAAGCACAGAGCCCCAGATTCTATGTTGTCCTGGAGAGCTTGCAGAGCACTGGGGAAAGGCAGGCAGAGAATTCCCTGCTAGCACCTTCTCTGTGCCTGGGAAGCAGAAGTGTTCACATTGCTTCGCAAGAATCGCTTTTGTGCAGAAAACACTAACACTTGTTCAGAAGGAAAGAAAGCACAGAGCCCCAGATTTTATGTTGTCCTGGAGAGCTTGCAGAGCACTGGGGAAAGGCAGGCAGAGAATTCCTTGCTAGCACCTTCTCTGTGCCTGGGAAGCAGAAGTGTTCACATTGCTTCGCAGAATCGCTTTTGTGCAGAAAACAGTAACACTTGTTCAGAAGGAAAGAAAGCACAGAGCCCCAGATTCTATGTTGTCCTGGAGAGCTTGCAGAGCACTGGGGAAAGGCAGGCAGAGAATTCCCTGATAGCACCTTCTCTGTGCCTGTTCACATTTCTTCGCAGAATCGCTTTTGTGCAGAAAACACAAACACTTGTTCAGAAGGAAAGAAAGCACAGAGCCCCAGATTTTATGTTGTCCTGGAGAGCTTGCAGAGCACTGGGGAAAGGCAGGCAGAGAATTCCCTGATAGCACATTCTCTGTGCCTGGGAAGCAGAAGTGTTCACATTGCTTCGCAGAATCGCTTTTGTGCAGAAAACAGTAACACTTGTTCAGAAGGAAAGAAAGCACAGAGCCCCAGATTCTATGTTGTCCTGGAGAGCTTGCAGAGCACTGGGGAAAGGCAGGCAGAGAATTCCCTGCTAGCACCTTCTCTGTGCCTGGGAAGCAGAAGTGTTTACATTGCTTCGCAAGAATCGCTTTTGTGCAGAAAACACTAACACTTGTTCAGAAGGAAAGAAAGCACAGAGCCCCAGATTTTATGTTGTCCTGGAGAGCTTGCAGAGCACTGGGGAAAGGCAGGCAGAGAATTCCTTGCTAGCACGTTCTCTGTGCCTGGGAAGCAGAAGTGTTCACATTGCTTCGCAAGAATCGCTTTTGTGCAGAAAACAGTAACACTTGTTCAGCACGAAAGAAAGCACAGAGCCCCAGATTTTATGTTGTCCTGGAGAGCTTGCAGAGCACTGGGGAAAGGCAGGCAGAGAATTCCCTGATAGCACCTTCTCTGTGCCTGTTCACATTGCTTCGCAGAATCGCTTTTGTGCAGAAAACAGTAACACTTGTTCAGAAGGAAAGAAAGCACAGAGCCCCAGATTTTATGTTGTCCTGGAGAGCTTGCAGAGCACTGGGGAAAGGCAGGCAGAGAATTCCTTGCTAGCACCTTCTCTGTGCCTGGGAAGCAGAAGTGTTCACATTGCTTCGCAGAATCGCTTTTGTGCAGAAAACACTAACACTTGTTCAGAAGGAAAGAAAGCACAGAGCCCCAGATTCTATGTTGTCCTGGAGAGCTTGCAGAGCACTGGGGAAAGGCAGGCAGAGAATTCCCTGATAGCACCTTCTCTGTGCCTGTTCACATTGCTTCGCAAGAATCGCTTTTGTGCAGAAAACAGTAACACTTGTTCAGAACGAAAGAAAGCACAGAGCCCCAGATTCTATGTTGTCCTGGAGAGCTTGCAGAGCACTGGGGAAAGGCAGGCAGAGAATTCCCTGCTAGCACCTTCTCTGTGCCTGGGAAGCAGAAGTGTTCACATTGCTTCGCAAGAATCGCTTTTGTGCAGAAAACACTAACACTTGTTCAGAAGGAAAGAAAGCACAGAGCCCCAGATTCTATGTTGTCCTGAAGAGCTTGCAGAGCACTGGGGAAAGGCAGGCAGAGAATTCCCTGCTAGCACCTTCTCTGTGCCTGGGAAGCAGAAGTGTTCACATTGCTTCGCAAGAATCGCTTTTGTGCAGAAAACACTAACACTTGTTCAGAAGGAAAGAAAGCACAGAGCCCCAGATTCTATGTTGTCCTGGAGAGCTTGCAGAGCACTGGGGAAAGGCAGGCAGAGAATTCCCTGCTAGCACCTTCTCTGTGCCTGGGAAGCAGAAGTGTTCACATTGCTTCGCAAGAATCGCTTTTGTGCAGAAAACACTAACACTTGTTCAGAAGGAAAGAAAGCACAGAGCCCCAGATTTTATGTTGTCCTGGAGAGCTTGCAGAGCACTGGGGAAAGGCAGGCAGAGAATTCCTTGCTAGCACCTTCTCTGTGCCTGGGAAGCAGAAGTGTTCACATTGCTTCGCAAGAATCGCTTTTGTGCAGAAAACAGTAACACTTGTTCAGAACGAAAGAAAGCACAGAGCCCCAGATTCTCTGTTGTCCTGGAGAGCTTGCAGAGCACTGGGGAAAGGCAGGCAGAGAATTCCCTGCTAGCACCTTCTCTGTGCCTGGGAAGCAGAAGTGTTCACATTGCTTCGCAAGAATCGCTTTTGTGCAGAAAACACTAACACTTGTTCAGAAGGAAAGAAAGCACAGAGCCCCAGATTTTATGTTGTCCTGGAGAGCTTGCAGAGCACTGGGGAAAGGCAGGCAGAGAATTCCTTGCTAGCACCTTCTCTGTGCCTGGGAAGCAGAAGTGTTCACATTGCTTCGCAGAATCGCTTTTGTGCAGAAAACAGTAACACTTGTTCAGAAGGAAAGAAAGCACAGAGCCCCAGATTCTATGTTGTCCTGGAGAGCTTGCAGAGCACTGGGGAAAGGCAGGCAGAGAATTCCCTGCTAGCACCTTCTCTGTGCCTGGGAAGCAGAAGTGTTTACATTGCTTCGCAAGAATCGCTTTTGTGCAGAAAACACTAACACTTGTTCAGAAGGAAAGAAAGCACAGAGCCCCAGATTTTATGTTGTCCTGGAGAGCTTGCAGAGCACTGGGGAAAGGCAGGCAGAGAATTCCTTGCTAGCACGTTCTCTGTGCCTGGGAAGCAGAAGTGTTCACATTGCTTCGCAAGAATCGCTTTTGTGCAGAAAACAGTAACACTTGTTCAGCACGAAAGAAAGCACAGAGCCCCAGATTTTATGTTGTCCTGGAGAGCTTGCAGAGCACTGGGGAAAGGCAGGCAGAGAATTCCCTGATAGCACCTTCTCTGTGCCTGTTCACATTGCTTCGCAGAATCGCTTTTGTGCAGAAAACAGTAACACTTGTTCAGAAGGAAAGAAAGCACAGAGCCCCAGATTTTATGTTGTCCTGGAGAGCTTGCAGAGCACTGGGGAAAGGCAGGCAGAGAATTCCTTGCTAGCACCTTCTCTGTGCCTGGGAAGCAGAAGTGTTCACATTGCTTCGCAGAATCGCTTTTGTGCAGAAAACACTAACACTTGTTCAGAAGGAAAGAAAGCACAGAGCCCCAGATTCTATGTTGTCCTGGAGAGCTTGCAGAGCACTGGGGAAAGGCAGGCAGAGAATTCCCTGATAGCACCTTCTCTGTGCCTGTTCACATTGCTTCGCAAGAATCGCTTTTGTGCAGAAAACAGTAACACTTGTTCAGAAGGAAAGAAAGCACAGAGCCCCAGATTCTATGTTGTCCTGGAGAGCTTGCAGAGCACTGGGGAAAGGCAGGCAGAGAATTCCCTGCTAGCACCTTCTCTGTGCCTGGGAAGCAGAAGTGTTCACATTGCTTCGCAAGAATCGCTTTTGTGCAGAAAACACTAACACTTGTTCAGAAGGAAAGAAAGCACAGAGCCCCAGATTCTATGTTGTCCTGAAGAGCTTGCAGAGCACTGGGGAAAGGCAGGCAGAGAATTCCCTGCTAGCACCTTCTCTGTGCCTGGGAAGCAGAAGTGTTCACATTGCTTCGCAGAATCGCTTTTGTGCAGAAAACACTAACACTTGTTCAGAAGGAAAGAAAGCACAGAGCCCCAGATTCTATGTTGTCCTGGAGAGCTTGCAGAGCACTGGGGAAAGGCAGGCAGAGAATTCCCTGCTAGCACCTTCTCTGTGCCTGGGAAGCAGAAGTGTTCACATTGCTTCGCAAGAATCGCTTTTGTGCAGAAAACACTAACACTTGTTCAGAAGGAAAGAAAGCACAGAGCCCCAGATTTTATGTTGTCCTGGAGAGCTTGCAGAGCACTGGGGAAAGGCAGGCAGAGAATTCCTTGCTAGCACCTTCTCTGTGCCTGGGAAGCAGAAGTGTTCACATTGCTTCGCAAGAATCGCTTTTGTGCAGAAAACATTAACACTTGTTCAGAACGAAAGAAAGCACAGAGCCCCAGATTCTCTGTTGTCCTGGAGAGCTTGCAGAGCACTGGGGAAAGGCAGGCAGAGAATTCCCTGCTAGCACCTTCTCTGTGCCTGGGAAGCAGAAGTGTTCACATTGCTTCGCAAGAATCGCTTTTGTGCAGAAAACACTAACACTTGTTCAGAAGGAAAGAAAGCACAGAGCCCCAGATTTTATGTTGTCCTGGAGAGCTTTTAGAGCACTGGGGAAAGGCAGGCAGAGAATTCCTTGCTAGCACCTTCTCTGTGCCTGGGAAGCAGAAGTGTTCACATTGCTTCGCAGAATCGCTTTTGTGCAGAAAACACTAACACTTGTTCAGAAGGAAAGAAAGCACAGAGCCCCAGATTCTATGTTGTCCTACGAGCTTGCAGAGCACTGGGGAAAGGCAGGCAGAGAATTCCCTGATAGCACCTTCTCTGTGCCTGTTCACATTGCTTCGCAGAATCGCTTTTGTGCAGAAAACAGTAACACTTGTTCAGAACGAAAGAAAGCACAGAGCCCCAGATTCTATGTTGTCCTGGAGAGCTTGCAGAGCACTGGGGAAAGGCAGGCAGAGAATTCCCTGCTAGCACCTTCTCTGTGCCTGGGAAGCAGAAGTGTTCACATTGCTTCGCAAGAATCGCTTTTGTGCAGAAAACACTAACACTTGTTCAGAAGGAAAGAAAGCACAGAGCCCCAGATTTTATGTTGTCCTGGAGAGCTTGCAGAGCACTGGGGAAAGGCAGGCAGAGAATTCCCTGATAGCACCTTCTCTGTGCCTGTTCACATTGCTTCGCAGAATCGCTTTTGTGCAGAAAACAGTAACACTTGTTCAGAAGGAAAGAAAGCACAGAGCCCCAGATTTTATGTTGTCCTGGAGAGCTTGCAGAGCACTGGGGAAAGGCAGGCAGAGAATTCCTTGCTAGCACATTCTCTGTGCCTGGGAAGCAGAAGTGTTCACATTGCTTCGCAGAATCGCTTTTGTGCAGAAAACAGTAACACTTGTTCAGAAGGAAAGAAAGCACAGAGCCCCAGATTTTATGTTGTCCTGGAGAGCTTGCAGAGCACTGGGGAAAGGCAGGCAGAGAATTCCCTGCTAGCACCTTCTCTGTGCCTGGGAAGCAGAAGTGTTCACATTGCTTCGCAAGAATCGCTTTTGTGCAGAAAACACTAACACTTGTTCAGAAGGAAAGAAAGCACAGAGCCCCAGATTTTATGTTGTCCTGGAGAGCTTGCAGAGCACTGGGGAAAGGCAGGCAGAGAATTCCTTGCTAGCACCTTCTCTGTGCCTGGGAAGCAGAAGTGTTCACATTGCTTCGCAGAATCGCTTTTGTGCAGAAAACACTAACACTTGTTCAGAAGGAAAGAAAGCACAGAGCCCCAGATTCTATGTTGTCCTGGAGAGCTTGCAGAGCACTGGGGAAAGGCAGGCAGAGAATTCCCTGATAGCACCTTCTCTGTGCCTGGGAAGCAGAAGTGTTCACATTGCTTCGCAAGAATCGCTTTTGTGCAGAAAACACTAACACTTGTTCAGAAGGAAAGAAAGCACAGAGCCCCAGATTCTATGTTGTCCTGGAGAGCTTGCAGAGCACTGGGGAAAGGCAGGCAGAGAATTCCCTGCTAGCACCTTCTCTGTGCCTGGGAAGCAGAAGTGTTCACATTGCTTCGCAAGAATCGCTTTTGTGCAGAAAACAGTAACACTTGTTCAGAACGAAAGAAAGCACAGAGCCCCAGATTCTATGTTGTCCTGGAGAGCTTGCAGAGCACTGGGGAAAGGCAGGCAGAGAATTCCCTGATAGCACCTTCTCTGTGCCTGTTCACATTGCTTCGCAGAATCGCTTTTGTGCAGAAAACAGTAACACTTGTTCAGAAGGAAAGAAAGCACAGAGCCCCAGATTTTATGTTGTCCTGGAGAGCTTGCAGAGCACTGGGGAAAGGCAGGCAGAGAATTCCCTGCTAGCACCTTCTCTGTGCCTGGGAAGCAGAAGTGTTCACATTGCTTCGCAAGAATCGCTTTTGTGCAGAAAACACTAACACTTGTTCAGAAGGAAAGAAAGCACAGAGCCCCAGATTTTATGTTGTCCTGGAGAGCTTGCAGAGCACTGGGGAAAGGCAGGCAGAGAATTCCTTGCTAGCACCTTCTCTGTGCCTGGGAAGCAGAAGTGTTCACATTGCTTCGCAGGATCGCTTTTGTGCAGAAAACAGTAACACTTGTTCAGAAGGAAAGAAAGCACAGAGCCCCAGATTCTATGTTGTCCTGGAGAGCTTGCAGAGCACTGGGGAAAGGCAGGCAGAGAATTCCCTGCTAGCACCTTCTCTGTGCCTGGGAAGCAGAAGTGTTCACATTGCTTCGCAAGAATCGCTTTTGTGCAGAAAACACTAACACTTGTTCAGAAGGAAAGAAAGCACAGAGCCCCAGATTTTATGTTGTCCTGGAGAGCTTGCAGAGCACTGGGGAAAGGCAGGCAGAGAATTCCCTGCTAGCACCTTCTCTGTGCCTGGGAAGCAGAAGTGTTCACATTGCTTCGCAAGAATCGCTTTTGTGCAGAAAACAGTAACACTTGTTCAGAACGAAAGAAAGCACAGAGCCCCAGATTCTATGTTGTCCTGGAGAGCTTGCAGAGCACTGGGGAAAGGCAGGCAGAGAATTCCCTGATAGCACCTTCTCTGTGCCTGTTCACATTGCTTCGCAGAATCGCTTTTGTGCAGAAAACAGTAACACTTGTTCAGAAGGAAAGAAAGCACAGAGCCCCAGATTCTATGTTGTCCTGGAGAGCTTGCAGAGCACTGGGGAAAGGCAGGCAGAGAATTCCCTGCTAGCACCTTCTCTGTGCCTGGGAAGCAGAAGTGTTCACATTGCTTCGCAAGAATCGCTTTTGTGCAGAAAACACTAACACTTGTTCAGAAGGAAAGAAAGCACAGAGCCCCAGATTTTATGTTGTCCTGGAGAGCTTGCAGAGCACTGGGGAAAGGCAGGCAGAGAATTCCTTGCTAGCACCTTCTCTGTGCCTGGGAAGCAGAAGTGTTCACATTGCTTCGCAAGAATCGCTTTTGTGCAGAAAACAGTAACACTTGTTCAGAACGAAAGAAAGCACAGAGCCCCAGATTCTCTGTTGTCCTGGAGAGCTTGCAGAGCACTGGGGAAAGGCAGGCAGAGAATTCCCTGATAGCACCTTCTCTGTGCCTGTTCACATTGCTTCGCAGAATCGCTTTTGTGCAGAAAACAGTAACACTTGTTCAGAAGGAAAGAAAGCACAGAGCCCCAGATTCTATGTTGTCCTGGAGAGCTTGCAGAGCACTGGGGAAAGGCAGGCAGAGAATTCCTTGCTAGCACCTTCTCTGTGCCTGGGAAGCAGAAGTGTTCACATTGCTTCGCAAGAATCGCTTTTGTGCAGAAAACACTAACACTTGTTCAGAAGGAAAGAAAGCACAGAGCCCCAGATTCTATGTAGTCCTGGAGAGCTTGCAGAGCACTGGGGAAAGGCAGGCAGAGAATTCCCTGATAGCACCTTCTCTGTGCCTGTTCACATTGCTTCGCAGAATCGCTTTTGTGCAGAAAACAGTAACACTTGTTCAGAAGGAAAGAAAGCACAGAGCCCCAGATTTTATGTTGTCCTGGAGAGCTTTTAGAGCACTGGGGAAAGGCAGGCAGAGAATTCCCTGCTAGCACCTTCTCTGTGCCTGGGAAGCAGAAGTGTTCACATTGCTTCGCAAGAATCGCTTTTGTGCAGAAAACACTAACACTTGTTCAGAAGGAAAGAAAGCACAGAGCCCCAGATTTTATGTTGTCCTGGAGAGCTTGCAGAGCACTGGGGAAAGGCAGGCAGAGAATTCCCTGATAGCACCTTCTCTGTGCCTGTTCACATTGCTTCGCAAGAATCGCTTTTGTGCAGAAAACAGTAACACTTGTTCAGAAGGAAAGAAAGCACAGAGCCCCAGACTCTATGTTGTCCTGGAGAGCTTGCAGAGCACTGGGGAAAGGCAGGCAGAGAATTCCCTGATAGCACCTTCTCTGTGCCTGGGAAGCAGAAGTGTTCACATTGCTTCGCAAGAATCGCTTTTGTGCAGAAAACACTAACACTTGTTCAGAAGGAAAGAAAGCACAGAGCCCCAGATTTTATGTTGTCCTGGAGAGCTTGCAGAGCACTGGGGAAAGGCAGGCAGAGAATTCCCTGCTAGCACCTTCTCTGTGCCTGGGAAGCAGAAGTGTTCACATTGCTTCGCAAGAATCGCTTTTGTGCAGAAAACAGTAACACTTGTTCAGAACGAAAGAAAGCACAGAGCCCCAGATTCTATGTTGTCCTGGAGAGCTTGCAGAGCACTGGGGAAAGGCAGGCAGAGAATTCCCTGATAGCACCTTCTCTGTGCCTGTTCACATTGCTTCGCAGAATCGCTTTTGTGCAGAAAACAGTAACACTTGTTCAGAAGGAAAGAAAGCACAGAGCCCCAGATTCTATGTTGTCCTGGAGAGCTTGCAGAGCACTGGGGAAAGGCAGGCAGAGAATTCCCTGCTAGCACCTTCTCTGTGCCTGGGAAGCAGAAGTGTTCACATTGCTTCGCAAGAATCGCTTTTGTGCAGAAAACACTAACACTTGTTCAGAAGGAAAGAAAGCACAGAGCCCCAGATTTTATGTTGTCCTGGAGAGCTTGCAGAGCACTGGGGAAAGGCAGGCAGAGAATTCCTTGCTAGCACCTTCTCTGTGCCTGGGAAGCAGAAGTGTTCACATTGCTTCGCAAGAATCGCTTTTGTGCAGAAAACAGTAACACTTGTTCAGAACGAAAGAAAGCACAGAGCCCCAGATTCTCTGTTGTCCTGGAGAGCTTGCAGAGCACTGGGGAAAGGCAGGCAGAGAATTCCCTGATAGCACCTTCTCTGTGCCTGTTCACATTGCTTCGCAGAATCGCTTTTGTGCAGAAAACAGTAACACTTGTTCAGAAGGAAAGAAAGCACAGAGCCCCAGATTCTATGTTGTCCTGGAGAGCTTGCAGAGCACTGGGGAAAGGCAGGCAGAGAATTCCCTGCTAGCACCTTCTCTGTGCCTGGGAAGCAGAAGTGTTCACATTGCTTCGCAAGAATCGCTTTTGTGCAGAAAACACTAACACTTGTTCAGAAGGAAAGAAAGCACAGAGCCCCAGATTCTATGTAGTCCTGGAGAGCTTGCAGAGCACTGGGGAAAGGCAGGCAGAGAATTCCCTGATAGCACCTTCTCTGTGCCTGTTCACATTGCTTCGCAGAATCGCTTTTGTGCAGAAAACAGTAACACTTGTTCAGAACGAAAGAAAGCACAGAGCCCCAGATTCTATGTTGTCCTGGAGAGCTTGCAGAGCACTGGGGAAAGGCAGGCAGAGAATTCCCTGATAGCACCTTCTCTGTGCCTGGGAAGCAGAAGTGTTCACATTGCTTCGCAAGAATCGCTTTTGTGCAGAAAACACTAACACTTGTTCAGAAGGAAAGAAAGCACAGAGCCCCAGATTTTATGTTGTCCTGGAGAGCTTGCAGAGCACTGGGGAAAGGCAGGCAGAGAATTCCTTGCTAGCACCTTCTCTGTGCCTGGGAAGCAGAAGTGTTCACATTGCTTCGCAGAATCGCTTTTGTGCAGAAAACAGTAACACTTGTTCAGAAGGAAAGAAAGCACAGAGCCCCAGATTCTATGTTGTCCTGGAGAGCTTGCAGAGCACTGGGGAAAGGCAGGCAGAGAATTCCCTGATAGCACCTTCTCTGTGCCTGTTCACATTGCTTCGCAAGAATCGCTTTTGTGCAGAAAACAGTAACACTTGTTCAGAAGGAAAGAAAGCACAGAGCCCCAGATTCTATGTTGTCCTGGAGAGCTTGCAGAGCACTGGGGAAAGGCAGGCAGAGAATTCCTTGCTAGCACCTTCTCTGTGCCTGGGAAGCAGAAGTGTTCACATTGCTTCGCAAGAATCGCTTTTGTGCAGAAAACACTAACACTTGTTCAGAAGGAAAGAAAGCACAGAGCCCCAGATTCTATGTTGTCCTGGAGAGCTTGCAGAGCACTGGGGAAAGGCAGGCAGAGAATTCCCTGATAGCACCTTCTCTGTGCCTGTTCACATTGCTTCGCAGAATCGCTTTTGTGCAGAAAACAGTAACACTTGTTCAGAAGAAAAGAAAGCACAGAGCCCCAGATTTTATGTTGTCCTGGAGAGCTTTTAGAGCACTGGGGAAAGGCAGGCAGAGAATTCCCTGCTAGCACCTTCTCTGTGCCTGGGAAGCAGAAGTGTTCACATTGCTTCGCAGAATCGCTTTTGTGCAGAAAACAGTAACACTTGTTCAGAAGGAAAGAAAGCACAGAGCCCCAGATTCTATGTTGTCCTGGAGAGCTTGCAGAGCACTGGGGAAAGGCAGGCAGAGAATTCCCTGATAGCACCTTCTCTGTGCCTGTTCACATTGCTTCGCAGAATCGCTTTTGTGCAGAAAACAGTAACACTTGTTCAGAAGGAAAGAAAGCACAGAGCCCCAGACTCTATGTTGTCCTGGAGAGCTTGCAGAGCACTGGGGAAAGGCAGGCAGAGAATTCCTTGCTAGCACCTTCTCTGTGCCTGGGAAGCAGAAGTGTTCACATTGCTTCCTAGAATCGCTTTTGTGCAGAAAACAGTAACACTTGTTCAGAAGGAAAGAAAGCACAGAGCCCCAGATTCTATGTTGTCCTGGAGAGCTTGCAGAGCACTGGGGAAAGGCAGGCAGAGAATTCCCTGATAGCACTTTCTCTGTGCCTGTTCACATTGCTTCGCAGAATCGCTTTTGTGCAGAAAACAGTAACACTTGTTCAGAAGGAAAGAAAGCACAGAGCCCCAGATTCTATGTTGTCCTGGAGAGCTTGCAGAGCACTGGGGAAAGGCAGGCAGAGAATTCCCTGCTAGCACCTTCTCTGTGCCTGGGAAGCAGAAGTGTTCACATTGCTTCGCAAGAATCGCTTTTGTGCAGAAAACACTAACACTTGTTCAGAAGGAAAGAAAGCACAGAGCCCCAGATTTTATGTTGTCCTGTAGAGCTTGCAGAGCACTGGGGAAAGGCAGGCAGAGAATTCCCTGATAGCACCTTCTCTGTGCCTGTTCACATTGATTCGCAGAATCGCTTTTGTGCAGAAAACAGTAACACTTGTTCAGAAGGAAAGAAAGCACAGAGCCCCAGATTCTATGTTGTCCTGGAGAGCTTGCAGAGCACTGGGGAAAGGCAGGCAGAGAATTCCCTGCTAGCACCTTCTCTGTGCCTGGGAAGCAGAAGTGTTCACATTGCTTCGCAAGAATCGCTTTTGTGCAGAAAACACTAACACTTGTTCAGAAGGAGAGAAAGCACAGAGCCCCAGATTCTATGTTGTCCTGGAGAGCTTGCAGAGCACTGGGGAAAGGCAGGCAGAGAATTCCTTGCTAGCACCTTCTCTGTGCCTGGGAAGCAGAAGTGTTCACATTGCTTCCTAGAATCGCTTTTGTGCAGAAAACAGTAACACTTGTTCAGAAGGAAAGAAAGCACAGAGCCCCAGATTTTATGTTGTCCTGGAGAGCTTGCAGAGCACTGGGGAAAGGCAGGCAGAGAATTCCCTGATAGCACCTTCTGTGTGCCTGTTCACATTGCTTCGCAGAATCGCTTTTGTGCAGAAAACAGTAACACTTGTTCAGAAGGAAAGAAAGCACAGAGCCCCAGATTCTATGTTGTCCTGGAGAGCTTGCAGAGCACTGGGGAAAGGCAGGCAGAGAATTCCCTGCTAGCACCTTCTCTGTGCCTGGGAAGCAGAAGTGTTCACATTGCTTCGCAAGAATCGCTTTTGTGCAGAAAACAGTAACACTTGTTCAGAAGGAAAGAAAGCACAGAGCCCCAGACTCTATGTTGTCCTGGAGAGCTTGCAGAGCACTGGGGAAAGGCAGGCAGAGAATTCCTTGCTAGCACCTTCTCTGTGCCTGGGAAGCAGAAGTGTTCACATTGCTTCCTAGAATCGCTTTTGTGCAGAAAACAGTAACACTTGTTCAGAAGGAAAGAAAGCACAGAGCCCCAGATTCTATGTTGTCCTGGAGAGCTTGCAGAGCACTGGGGAAAGGCAGGCAGAGAATTCCCTGATAGCACCTTCTCTGTGCCTGTTCACATTGCTTCGCAGAATCGCTTTTGTGCAGAAAACAGTAACACTTGTTCAGAAGGAAAGAAAGCACAGAGCCCCAGATTTTATGTTGTCCTGGAGAGCTTGCAGAGCACTGGGGAAAGGCAGGCAGAGAATTCCTTGCTAGCACATTCTCTGTGCCTGGGAAGCAGAAGTGTTCACATTGCTTCGCAGAATCGCTTTTGTGCAGAAAACAGTAACACTTGTTCAGAAGGAAAGAAAGCACAGAGCCCCAGATTCTATGTTGTCCTGGAGAGCTTGCAGAGCACTGGGGAAAGGCAGGCAGAGAATTCCCTGATAGCACCTTCTCTGTGCCTGTTCACATTGCTTCGCAGAATCGCTTTTGTGCAGAAAACACTAACACTTGTTCAGAAGGAAAGAAAGCACAGAGCCCCAGATTTTATGTTGTCCTGGAGAGCTTGCAGAGCACTGGGGAAAGGCAGGCAGAGAATTCCTTGCTAGCACATTCTCTGTGCCTGGGAAGCAGAAGTGTTCACATTGCTTCGCAGAATCGCTTTTGTGCAGAAAACAGTAACACTTGTTCAGAAGGAAAGAAAGCACAGAGCCCCAGATTCTATGTTGTCCTGGAGAGCTTGCAGAGCACTGGGGAAAGGCAGGCAGAGAATTCCCTGCTAGCACCTTCTCTGTGCCTGGGAAGCAGAAGTGTTCACATTGCTTCGCAAGAATCGCTTTTGTGCAGAAAACACTAACACTTGTTCAGAAGGAAAGAAAGCACAGAGCCCCAGATTTTATGTTGTCCTGTAGAGCTTGCAGAGCACTGGGGAAAGGCAGGCAGAGAATTCCCTGATAGCACCTTCTCTGTGCCTGTTCACATTGCTTCGCAGAATCGCTTTTGTGCAGAAAACAGTAACACTTGTTCAGAAGGAAAGAAAGCACAGAGCCCCAGATTTTATGTTGTCCTGGAGAGCTTTTAGAGCACTGGGGAAAGGCAGGCAGAGAATTCCTTGCTAGCACCTTCTCTGTGCCTGGGAAGCAGAAGTGTTCACATTGCTTCGCAGAATCGCTTTTGTGCAGAAAACACTAACACTTGTTCAGAAGGAAAGAAAGCACAGAGCCCCAGATTCTATGTTGTCCTGGAGAGCTTGCAGAGCACTGGGGAAAGGCAGGCAGAGAATTCCCTGATAGCACCTTCTCTGTGCCTGTTCACATTGCTTCGCAGAATCGCTTTTGTGCAGAAAACAGTAACACTTGTTCAGAAGGAAAGAAAGCACAGAGCCCCAGATTCTATGTTGTCCTGGAGAGCTTGCAGAGCACTGGGGAAAGGCAGGCAGAGAATTCCCTGCTAGCACCTTCTCTGTGCCTGGGAAGCAGAAGTGTTCACATTGCTTCGCAAGAATCGCTTTTGTGCAGAAAACACTAACACTTGTTCAGAAGGAAAGAAAGCACAGAGCCCCAGATTTTATGTTGTCCTGGAGAGCTTGCAGAGCACTGGGGAAAGGCAGGCAGAGAATTCCCTGATAGCACCTTCTCTGTGCCTGTTCACATTGCTTCGCAAGAATCGCTTTTGTGCAGAAAACACTAACACTTGTTCAGAAGGAAAGAAAGCACAGAGCCCCAGATTTTATGTTGTCCTGGAGAGCTTGCAGAGCACTGGGGAAAGGCAGGCAGAGAATTCCTTGCTAGCACCTTCTCTGTGCCTGGGAAGCAGAAGTGTTCACATTGCTTCCTAGAATCGCTTTTGTGCAGAAAACAGTAACACTTGTTCAGAAGGAAAGAAAGCACAGAGCCCCAGATTCTATGTTGTCCTGGAGAGCTTGCAGAGCACTGGGGAAAGGCAGGCAGAGAATTCCCTGATAGCACCTTCTCTGTGCCTGTTCACATTGCTTCGCAGAAACGCTTTTGTGCAGAAAACAATAACACTTGTTCAGAACGAAAGAAAGCACAGAGCCCCAGATTCTATGTTGTCCTGGAGAGCTTGCAGAGCACTGGGGAAAGGCAGGCAGAGAATTCCCTGCTAGCACCTTCTCTGTGCCTGGGAAGCAGAAGTGTTCACATTGCTTCGCAAGAATCGCTTTTGTGCAGAAAACACTAACACTTGTTCAGAAGGAAAGAAAGCACAGAGCCCCAGACTCTATGTTGTCCTGGAGAGCTTGCAGAGCACTGGGGAAAGGCAGGCAGAGAATTCCTTGCTAGCACCTTCTCTGTGCCTGGGAAGCAGAAGTGTTCACATTGCTTCCTAGAATCGCTTTTGTGCAGAAAACAGTAACACTTGTTCAGAAGGAAAGAAAGCACAGAGCCCCAGATTCTATGTTGTCCTGGAGAGCTTGCAGAGCACTGGGGAAAGGCAGGCAGAGAATTCCCTGCTAGCACCTTCTCTGTGCCTGTTCACATTGCTTCGCAGAATCGCTTTTGTGCAGAAAACAGTAACACTTGTTCAGAAGGAAAGAAAGCACAGAGCCCCAGATTCTATGTTGTCCTGGAGAGCTTGCAGAGCACTGGGGAAAGGCAGGCAGAGAATTCCCTGCTAGCACCTTCTCTGTGCCTGGGAAGCAGAAGTGTTCACATTGCTTCGCAAGAATCGCTTTTGTGCAGAAAACACTAACACTTGTTCAGAAGGAAAGAAAGCACAGAGCCCCAGACTCTATGTTGTCCTGGAGAGCTTGCAGAGCACTGGGGAAAGGCAGGCAGAGAATTCCTTGCTAGCACCTTCTCTGTGCCTGGGAAGCAGAAGTGTTCACATTGCTTCGCAAGAATCGCTTTTGTGCAGAAAACACTAACACTTGTTCAGAAGGAAAGAAAGCACAGAGCCCCAGATTTTATGTTGTCCTGGAGAGCTTGCAGAGCACTGGGGAAAGGCAGGCAGAGAATTCCCTGATAGCACCTTCTCTGTGCCTGTTCACATTGCTTCGCAGAATCGCTTTTGTGCAGAAAACAGTAACACTTGTTCAGAAGGAAAGAAAGCACAGAGCCCCAGATTTTATGTTGTCCTGGAGAGCTTTTAGAGCACTGGGGAAAGGCAGGCAGAGAATTCCTTGCTAGCACGTTCTCTGTGCCTGGGAAGCAGAAGTGTTCACATTGCTTCGCAAGAATCGCTTTTGTGCAGAAAACAGTAACACTTGTTCAGCACGAAAGAAAGCACAGAGCCCCAGATTTTATGTTGTCCTGGAGAGCTTGCAGAGCACTGGGGAAAGGCAGGCAGAGAATTCCCTGATAGCACCTTCTCTGTGCCTGTTCACATTGCTTCGCAGAATCGCTTTTGTGCAGAAAACAGTAACACTTGTTCAGAAGGAAAGAAAGCACAGAGCCCCAGATTTTATGTTGTCCTGGAGAGCTTTTAGAGCACTGGGGAAAGGCAGGCAGAGAATTCCTTGCTAGCACCTTCTCTGTGCCTGGGAAGCAGAAGTGTTCACATTGCTTCGCAGAATCGCTTTTGTGCAGAAAACACTAACACTTGTTCAGAAGGAAAGAAAGCACAGAGCCCCAGATTCTATGTTGTCCTGGAGAGCTTGCAGAGCACTGGGGAAAGGCAGGCAGAGAATTCCCTGATAGCACCTTCTCTGTGCCTGTTCACATTGCTTCGCAGAATCGCTTTTGTGCAGAAAACAGTAACACTTGTTCAGAACGAAAGAAAGCACAGAGCCCCAGATTCTATGTTGTCCTGGAGAGCTTGCAGAGCACTGGGGAAAGGCAGGCAGAGAATTCCATGCTAGCACCTTCTCTGTGCCTGGGAAGCAGAAGTGTTCACATTGCTTCGCAAGAATCGCTTTTGTGCAGAAAACACTAACACTTGTTCAGAAGGAAAGAAAGCACAGAGCCCCAGACTCTATGTTGTCCTGGAGAGCTTGCAGAGCACTGGGGAAAGGCAGGCAGAGAATTCCTTGCTAGCACCTTCTCTGTGCCTGGGAAGCAGAAGTGTTCACATTGCTTCCTAGAATCGCTTTTGTGCAGAAAACAGTAACACTTGTTCAGAAGGAAAGAAAGCACAGAGCCCCAGATTCTATGTTGTCCTGGAGAGCTTGCAGAGCACTGGGGAAAGGCAGGCAGAGAATTCCCTGATAGCACCTTCTCTGTGCCTGTTCACATTGCTTCGCAGAATCGCTTTTGTGCAGAAAACAGTAACACTTGTTCAGAAGGAAAGAAAGCACAGAGCCCCAGATTCTATGTTGTCCTGAAGAGCTTGCAGAGCACTGGGGAAAGGCAGGCAGAGAATTCCCTGCTAGCACCTTCTCTGTGCCTGGGAAGCAGAAGTGTTCACATTGCTTCGCAAGAATCGCTTTTGTGCAGAAAACACTAACACTTGTTCAGAAGGAAAGAAAGCACAGAGCCCCAGATTTTATGTTGTCCTGTAGAGCTTGCAGAGCACTGGGGAAAGGCAGGCAGAGAATTCCCTGATAGCACCTTCTCTGTGCCTGTTCACATTGCTTCGCAGAATCGGTTTTGTGCAGAAAACAGTAACACTTGTTCAGAAGGAAAGAAAGCACAGAGCCCCAGATTCTATGTTGTCCTGGAGAGCTTGCAGAGCACTGGGGAAAGGCAGGCAGAGAATTCCCTGCTAGCACCTTCTCTGTGCCTGGGAAGCAGAAGTGTTCACATTGCTTCGCAAGAATCGCTTTTGTGCAGAAAACACTAACACTTGTTCAGAAGGAGAGAAAGCACAGAGCCCCAGATTCTATGTTGTCCTGGAGAGCTTGCAGAGCACTGGGGAAAGGCAGGCAGAGAATTCCCTGCTAGCACCTTCTCTGTGCCTGTTCACATTGCTTCGCAGAATCGCTTTTGTGCAGAAAACAGTAACACTTGTTCAGAAGAAAAGAAAGCACAGAGCCCCAGATTTTATGTTGTCCTGGAGAGCTTTTAGAGCACTGGGGAAAGGCAGGCAGAGAATTCCTTGCTAGCACCTTCTCTGTGCCTGGGAAGCAGAAGTGTTCACATTGCTTCGCAGAATCGCTTTTGTGCAGAAAACACTAACACTTGTTCAGAAGGAAAGAAAGCACAGAGCCCCAGATTTTATGTTGTCCTGGAGAGCTTGCAGAGCACTGGGGAAAGGCAGGCAGAGAATTCCTTGCTAGCACCTTCTCTGTGCCTGTTCACATTGCTTCGCAGAATCGCTTTTGTGCAGAAAACAGTAACACTTGTTCAGAAGGAAAGAAAGCACAGAGCCCCAGATTCTATGTTGTCCTGGAGAGCTTGCAGAGCACTGGGGAAAGGCAGGCAGAGAATTCCCTGCTAGCACCTTCTCTGTGCCTGGGAAGCAGAAGTGTTCACATTGCTTCGCAAGAATCGCTTTTGTGCAGAAAACACTAACACTTGTTCAGAAGGAAAGAAAGCACAGAGCCCCAGATTTTATGTTGTCCTGGAGAGCTTGCAGAGCACTGGGGAAAGGCAGGCAGAGAATTCCCTGATAGCACCTTCTCTGTGCCTGTTCACATTGCTTCGCAAGAATCGCTTTTGTGCAGAAAACACTAACACTTGTTCAGAAGGAAAGAAAGCACAGAGCCCCAGATTTTATGTTGTCCTGGAGAGCTTTTAGAGCACTGGGGAAAGGCAGGCAGAGAATTCCTTGCTAGCACCTTCTCTGTGCCTGGGAAGCAGAAGTGTTCACATTGCTTCGCAGAATCGCTTTTGTGCAGAAAACAGTAACACTTGTTCAGAAGGAAAGAAAGCACAGAGCCCCAGATTCTATGTTGTCCTGGAGAGCTTGCAGAGCACTGGGGAAAGGCAGGCAGAGAATTCCCTGATAGCACCTTCTCTGTGCCTGTTCACATTGCTTCGCAGAATCGCTTTTGTGCAGAAAACAGTAACACTTGTTCAGAAGGAAAGAAAGCACAGAGCCCCAGATTCTATGTTGTCCTGGAGAGCTTGCAGAGCACTGGGGAAAGGCAGGCAGAGAATTCCCTGCTAGCACCTTCTCTGTGCCTGGGAAGCAGAAGTGTTCACATTGCTTCGCAAGAATCGCTTTTGTGCAGAAAACACTAACACTTGTTCAGAAGGAAAGAAAGCACAGAGCCCCAGACTCTATGTTGTCCTGGAGAGCTTGCAGAGCACTGGGGAAAGGCAGGCAGAGAATTCCTTGCTAGCACCTTCTCTGTGCCTGGGAAGCAGAAGTGTTCACATTGCTTCGCAGAATCGCTTTTGTGCAGAAAACACTAACACTTGTTCAGAAGGAAAGAAAGCACAGAGCCCCAGATTCTATGTTGTCCTGGAGAGCTTGCAGAGCACTGGGGAAAGGCAGGCAGAGAATTCCCTGATAGCACCTTCTCTGTGTCTGTTCACATTGCTTCGCAGAATCGCTTTTGTGCAGAAAACAGTAACACTTGTTCAGAAGGAAAGAAAGCACAGAGCCCCAGATTCTATGTTGTCCTGGAGAGCTTGCAGAGCACTGGGGAAAGGCAGGCAGAGAATTCCCTGCTAGCACCTTCTCTGTGCCTGGGAAGCAGAAGTGTTCACATTGCTTCGCAAGAATCGCTTTTGTGCAGAAAACACTAACACTTGTTCAGAAGGAAAGAAAGCACAGAGCCCCAGATTTTATGTTGTCCTGTAGAGCTTGCAGAGCACTGGGGAAAGGCAGGCAGAGAATTCCCTGATAGCACCTTCTCTGTGCCTGTTCACATTGCTTCGCAGAATCGCTTTTGTGCAGAAAACAGTAACACTTGTTCAGAAGGAAAGAAAGCACAGAGCCCCAGATTCTATGTTGTCCTGGAGAGCTTGCAGAGCACTGGGGAAAGGCAGGCAGAGAATTCCCTGCTAGCACCTTCTCTGTGCCTGGGAAGCAGAAGTGTTCACATTGCTTCGCAAGAATCGCTTTTGTGCAGAAAACAGTAACACTTGTTCAGAAGGAAAGAAAGCACAGAGCCCCAGATTCTATGTTGTCCTGGAGAGCTTGCAGAGCACTGGGGAAAGGCAGGCAGAGAATTCCTTGCTAGCACCTTCTCTGTGCCTGGGAAGCAGAAGTGTTCACATTGCTTCCTAGAATCGCTTTTGTGCAGAAAACACTAACACTTGTTCAGAAGGAAAGAAAGCACAGAGCCCCAGATTCTATGTTGTCCTGGAGAGCTTGCAGAGCACTGGGGAAAGGCAGGCAGAGAATTCCCTGATAGCACCTTCTCTGTGCCTGTTCACATTGCTTCGCAGAATCGCTTTTGTGCAGAAAACAGTAACACTTGTTCAGAAGAAAAGAAAGCACAGAGCCCCAGATTTTATGTTGTCCTGGAGAGCTTTTAGAGCACTGGGGAAAGGCAGGCAGAGAATTCCTTGCTAGCACCTTCTCTGTGCCTGGGAAGCAGAAGTGTTCACATTGCTTCGCAGAATCGCTTTTGTGCAGAAAACACTAACACTTGTTCAGAAGGAAAGAAAGCACAGAGCCCCAGATTTTATGTTGTCCTGGAGAGCTTGCAGAGCACTGGGGAAAGGCAGGCAGAGAATTCCTTGCTAGCACCTTCTCTGTGCCTGTTCACATTGCTTCGCAGAATCGCTTTTGTGCAGAAAACAGTAACACTTGTTCAGAAGGAAAGAAAGCACAGAGCCCCAGATTCTATGTTGTCCTGGAGAGCTTGCAGAGCACTGGGGAAAGGCAGGCAGAGAATTCCCTGCTAGCACCTTCTCTGTGCCTGGGAAGCAGAAGTGTTCACATTGCTTCGCAAGAATCGCTTTTGTGCAGAAAACACTAACACTTGTTCAGAAGGAAAGAAAGCACAGAGCCCCAGATTTTATGTTGTCCTGTAGAGCTTGCAGAGCACTGGGGAAAGGCAGGCAGAGAATTCCCTGATAGCACCTTCTCTGTGCCTGTTCACATTGCTTCGCAGAATCGCTTTTGTGCAGAAAACAGTAACACTTGTTCAGAAGGAAAGAAAGCACAGAGCCCCAGATTCTATGTTGTCCTGGAGAGCTTGCAGAGCACTGGGGAAAGGCAGGCAGAGAATTCCCTGCTAGCACCTTCTCTGTGCCTGGGAAGCAGAAGTGTTCACATTGCTTCGCAAGAATCGCTTTTGTGCAGAAAACACTAACACTTGTTCAGAAGGAGAGAAAGCACAGAGCCCCAGATTCTATGTTGTCCTGGAGAGCTTGCAGAGCACTGGGGAAAGGCAGGCAGAGAATTCCTTGCTAGCACCTTCTCTGTGCCTGGGAAGCAGAAGTGTTCACATTGCTTCCTAGAATCGCTTTTGTGCAGAAAACAGTAACACTTGTTCAGAAGGAAAGAAAGCACAGAGCCCCAGATTTTATGTTGTCCTGTAGAGCTTGCAGAGCACTGGGGAAAGGCAGGCAGAGAATTCCCTGATAGCACCTTCTCTGTGCCTGTTCACATTGCTTCGCAGAATCGCTTTTGTGCAGAAAACAGTAACACTTGTTCAGAAGGAAAGAAAGCACAGAGCCCCAGATTCTATGTTGTCCTGGAGAGCTTGCAGAGCACTGGGGAAAGGCAGGCAGAGAATTCCCTGCTAGCACCTTCTCTGTGCCTGGGAAGCAGAAGTGTTCACATTGCTTCGCAAGAATCGCTTTTGTGCAGAAAACAGTAACACTTGTTCAGAAGGAAAGAAAGCACAGAGCCCCAGACTCTATGTTGTCCTGGAGAGCTTTTAGAGCACTGGGGAAAGGCAGGCAGAGAATTCCTTGCTAGCACCTTCTCTGTGCCTGGGAAGCAGAAGTGTTCACATTGCTTCGCAGAATCGCTTTTGTGCAGAAAACAGTAACACTTGTTCAGAAGGAAAGAAAGCACAGAGCCCCAGATTCTATGTTGTCCTGGAGAGCTTGCAGAGCACTGGGGAAAGGCAGGCAGAGAATTCCCTGATAGCACCTTCTCTGTGCCTGTTCACATTGCTTCGCAAGAATCGCTTTTGTGCAGAAAACAGTAACACTTGTTCAGAAGAAAAGAAAGCACAGAGCCCCAGATTTTATGTTGTCCTGGAGAGCTTTTAGAGCACTGGGGAAAGGCAGGCAGAGAATTCCTTGCTAGCACCTTCTCTGTGCCTGGGAAGCAGAAGTGTTCACATTGCTTCGCAGAATCGCTTTTGTGCAGAAAACACTAACACTTGTTCAGAAGGAAAGAAAGCACAGAGCCCCAGATTTTATGTTGTCCTGGAGAGCTTGCAGAGCACTGGGGAAAGGCAGGCAGAGAATTCCTTGCTAGCACCTTCTCTGTGCCTGTTCACATTGCTTCGCAGAATCGCTTTTGTGCAGAAAACAGTAACACTTGTTCAGAACGAAAGAAAGCACAGAGCCCCAGATTCTATGTTGTCCTGGAGAGCTTGCAGAGCACTGGGGAAAGGCAGGCAGAGAATTCCCTGCTAGCACCTTCTCTGTGCCTGGGAAGCAGAAGTGTTCACATTGCTTCGCAAGAATCGCTTTTGTGCAGAAAACACTAACACTTGTTCAGAAGGAAAGAAAGCACAGAGCCCCAGATTTTATGTTGTCCTGGAGAGCTTGCAGAGCACTGGGGAAAGGCAGGCAGAGAATTCCTTGCTAGCACCTTCTCTGTGCCTGGGAAGCAGAAGTGTTCACATTGCTTCGCAGAATCGCTTTTTTGCAGAAAACAGTAACACTTGTTCAGAAGGAAAGAAAGCACAGAGCCCCAGATTCTATGTTGTCCTGGAGAGCTTGCAGAGCACTGGGGAAAGGCAGGCAGAGAATTCCCTGATAGCACCTTCTCTGTGCCTGTTCACATTGCTTCGCAGAATCGCTTTTGTGCAGAAAACACTAACACTTGTTCAGAAGGAAAGAAAGCACAGAGCCCCAGATTCTATGTTGTCCTGGAGAGCTTGCAGAGCACTGGGGAAAGGCAGGCAGAGAATTCCTTGCTAGCACGTTCTCTGTGCCTGGGAAGCAGAAGTGTTCACATTGCTTCGCAGAATCGCTTTTGTGCAGAAAACAGTAACACTTGTTCAGAAGGAAAGAAAGCACAGAGCCCCAGATTCTATGTTGTCCTGGAGAGCTTGCAGAGCACTGGGGAAAGGCAGGCAGAGAATTCCCTGCTAGCACCTTCTCTGTGCCTGGGAAGCAGAAGTGTTTACATTGCTTCGCAAGAATCGCTTTTGTGCAGAAAACACTAACACTTGTTCAGAAGGAAAGAAAGCACAGAGCCCCAGATTTTATGTTGTCCTGGAGAGCTTGCAGAGCACTGGGGAAAGGCAGGCAGAGAATTCCTTGCTAGCACGTTCTCTGTGCCTGGGAAGCAGAAGTGTTCACATTGCTTCCTAGAATCGCTTTTGTGCAGAAAACAGTAACACTTGTTCAGCACGAAAGAAAGCACAGAGCCCCAGATTTTATGTTGTCCTGGAGAGCTTGCAGAGCACTGGGGAAAGGCAGGCAGAGAATTCCCTGATAGCACCTTCTCTGTGCCTGTTCACATTGCTTCGCAGAATCGCTTTTGTGCAGAAAACAGTAACACTTGTTCAGAAGGAAAGAAAGCACAGAGCCCCAGATTTTATGTTGTCCTGGAGAGCTTTTAGAGCACTGGGGAAAGGCAGGCAGAGAATTCCTTGCTAGCACCTTCTCTGTGCCTGGGAAGCAGAAGTGTTCACATTGCTTCGCAGAATCGCTTTTGTGCAGAAAACACTAACACTTGTTCAGAAGGAAAGAAAGCACAGAGCCCCAGATTCTATGTTGTCCTGGAGAGCTTGCAGAGCACTGGGGAAAGGCAGGCAGAGAATTCCCTGCTAGCACCTTCTCTGTGCCTGGGAAGCAGAAGTGTTCACATTGCTTCGCAAGAATCGCTTTTGTGCAGAAAACACTAACACTTGTTCAGAAGGAAAGAAAGCACAGAGCCCCAGATTTTATGTTGTCCTGTAGAGCTTGCAGAGCACTGGGGAAAGGCAGGCAGAGAATTCCCTGATAGCACCTTCTCTGTGCCTGTTCACATTGCTTCGCAGAATCGCTTTTGTGCAGAAAACAGTAACACTTGTTCAGAAGGAAAGAAAGCACAGAGCCCCAGATTCTATGTTGTCCTGGAGAGCTTGCAGAGCACTGGGGAAAGGCAGGCAGAGAATTCCCTGCTAGCACCTTCTCTGTGCCTGGGAAGCAGAAGTGTTCACATTGCTTCGCAAGAATCGCTTTTGTGCAGAAAACAGTAACACTTGTTCAGAAGGAAAGAAAGCACAGAGCCCCAGACTCTATGTTGTCCTGGAGAGCTTGCAGAGCACTGGGGAAAGGCAGGCAGAGAATTCCTTGCTAGCACCTTCTCTGTGCCTGGGAAGCAGAAGTGTTCACATTGCTTCCTAGAATCGCTTTTGTGCAGAAAACAGTAACACTTGTTCAGAAGGAAAGAAAGCACAGAGCCCCAGATTCTATGTTGTCCTGGAGAGCTTGCAGAGCACTGGGGAAAGGCAGGCAGAGAATTCCCTGCTAGCACCTTCTCTGTGCCTGGGAAGCAGAAGTGTTCACATTGCTTCGCAAGAATCGCTTTTGTGCAGAAAACACTAACACTTGTTCAGAAGGAAAGAAAGCACAGAGCCCCAGATTTTATGTTGTCCTGTAGAGCTTGCAGAGCACTGGGGAAAGGCAGGCAGAGAATTCCCTGATAGCACCTTCTCTGTGCCTGTTCACATTGCTTCGCAGAATCGCTTTTGTGCAGAAAACAGTAACACTTGTTCAGAAGGAAAGAAAGCACAGAGCCCCAGATTCTATGTTGTCCTGGAGAGCTTGCAGAGCACTGGGGAAAGGCAGGCAGAGAATTCCCTGCTAGCACCTTCTCTGTGCCTGGGAAGCAGAAGTGTTCACATTGCTTCGCAAGAATCGCTTTTGTGCAGAAAACACTAACACTTGTTCAGAAGGAGAGAAAGCACAGAGCCCCAGATTCTATGTTGTCCTGGAGAGCTTGCAGAGCACTGGGGAAAGGCAGGCAGAGAATTCCTTGCTAGCACCTTCTCTGTGCCTGGGAAGCAGAAGTGTTCACATTGCTTCCTAGAATCGCTTTTGTGCAGAAAACAGTAACACTTGTTCAGAAGGAAAGAAAGCACAGAGCCCCAGATTTTATGTTGTCCTGGAGAGCTTGCAGAGCACTGGGGAAAGGCAGGCAGAGAATTCCCTGATAGCACCTTCTCTGTGCCTGTTCACATTGCTTCGCAGAATCGCTTTTGTGCAGAAAACAGTAACACTTGTTCAGAAGGAAAGAAAGCACAGAGCCCCAGATTCTATGTTGTCCTGGAGAGCTTGCAGAGCACTGGGGAAAGGCAGGCAGAGAATTCCCTGCTAGCACCTTCTCTGTGCCTGGGAAGCAGAAGTGTTCACATTGCTTCGCAAGAATCGCTTTTGTGCAGAAAACAGTAACACTTGTTCAGAAGGAAAGAAAGCACAGAGCCCCAGACTCTATGTTGTCCTGGAGAGCTTGCAGAGCACTGGGGAAAGGCAGGCAGAGAATTCCTTGCTAGCACCTTCTCTGTGCCTGGGAAGCAGAAGTGTTCACATTGCTTCGCAGAATCGCTTTTGTGCAGAAAACACTAACACTTGTTCAGAAGGAAAGAAAGCACAGAGCCCCAGATTTTATGTTGTCCTGGAGAGCTTGCAGAGCACTGGGGAAAGGCAGGCAGAGAATTCCTTGCTAGCACATTCTCTGTGCCTGGGAAGCAGAAGTGTTCACATTGCTTCGCAGAATCGCTTTTGTGCAGAAAACAGTAACACTTGTTCAGAAGGAAAGAAAGCACAGAGCCCCAGATTCTATGTTGTCCTGGAGAGCTTGCAGAGCACTGGGGAAAGGCAGGCAGAGAATTCCCTGCTAGCACCTTCTCTGTGCCTGGGAAGCAGAAGTGTTCACATTGCTTCGCAAGAATCGCTTTTGTGCAGAAAACACTAACACTTGTTCAGAAGGAAAGAAAGCACAGAGCCCCAGATTTTATGTTGTCCTGTAGAGCTTGCAGAGCACTGGGGAAAGGCAGGCAGAGAATTCCCTGATAGCACCTTCTCTGTGCCTGTTCACATTGCTTCGCAGAATCGCTTTTGTGCAGAAAACAGTAACACTTGTTCAGAAGGAAAGAAAGCACAGAGCCCCAGATTCTATGTTGTCCTGGAGAGCTTGCAGAGCACTGGGGAAAGGCAGGCAGAGAATTCCCTGCTAGCACCTTCTCTGTGCCTGGGAAGCAGAAGTGTTCACATTGCTTCGCAAGAATCGCTTTTGTGCAGAAAACACTAACACTTGTTCAGAAGGAGAGAAAGCACAGAGCCCCAGATTCTATGTTGTCCTGGAGAGCTTGCAGAGCACTGGGGAAAGGCAGGCAGAGAATTCCTTGCTAGCACCTTCTCTGTGCCTGGGAAGCAGAAGTGTTCACATTGCTTCCTAGAATCGCTTTTGTGCAGAAAACAGTAACACTTGTTCAGAAGGAAAGAAAGCACAGAGCCCCAGATTTTATGTTGTCCTGGAGAGCTTGCAGAGCACTGGGGAAAGGCAGGCAGAGAATTCCCTGATAGCACCTTCTCTGTGCCTGTTCACATTGCTTCGCAGAATCGCTTTTGTGCAGAAAACAGTAACACTTGTTCAGAAGGAAAGAAAGCACAGAGCCCCAGATTCTATGTTGTCCTGGAGAGCTTGCAGAGCACTGGGGAAAGGCAGGCAGAGAATTCCCTGCTAGCACCTTCTCTGTGCCTGGGAAGCAGAAGTGTTCACATTGCTTCGCAAGAATCGCTTTTGTGCAGAAAACAGTAACACTTGTTCAGAAGGAAAGAAAGCACAGAGCCCCAGACTCTATGTTGTCCTGGAGAGCTTGCAGAGCACTGGGGAAAGGCAGGCAGAGAATTCCTTGCTAGCACCTTCTCTGTGCCTGGGAAGCAGAAGTGTTCACATTGCTTCGCAGAATCGCTTTTGTGCAGAAAACACTAACACTTGTTCAGAAGGAAAGAAAGCACAGAGCCCCAGATTTTATGTTGTCCTGGAGAGCTTGCAGAGCACTGGGGAAAGGCAGGCAGAGAATTCCTTGCTAGCACCTTCTCTGTGCCTGTTCACATTGCTTCGCAGAATCGCTTTTGTGCAGAAAACAGTAACACTTGTTCAGAACGAAAGAAAGCACAGAGCCCCAGATTCTATGTTGTCCTGGAGAGCTTGCAGAGCACTGGGGAAAGGCAGGCAGAGAATTCCCTGATAGCACCTTCCCTGTGCCCGGGAAGCAGAAGTGTTCACATTGCTTCGCAAGAATCGCTTTTGTGCAGAAAACACTAACACTTGTTCAGAAGGAAAGAAAGCACAGAGCCCCAGATTTTATGTTGTCCTGGAGAGCTTGCAGAGCACTGGGGAAAGGCAGGCAGAGAATTCCTTGCTAGCACCTTCTCTGTGCCTGGGAAGCAGAAGTGTTCACATTGCTTCGCAAGAATCGCTTTTGTGCAGAAAACAGTAACACTTGTTCAGAAGGAAAGAAAGCACAGAGCCCCAGATTTTATGTTGTCCTGTAGAGCTTGCAGAGCACTGGGGAAAGGCAGGCAGAGAATTCCCTGATAGCACCTTCTCTGTGCCTGTTCACATTGCTTCGCAGAATCGCTTTTGTGCAGAAAACAGTAACACTTGTTCAGAAGGAAAGAAAGCACAGAGCCCCAGATTCTATGTTGTCCTGGAGAGCTTGCAGAGCACTGGGGAAAGGCAGGCAGAGAATTCCCTGATAGCACCTTCTCTGTGCCTGGGAAGCAGAAGTGTTCACATTGCTTCGCAAGAATCGCTTTTGTGCAGAAAACACTAACACTTGTTCAGAAGGAGAGAAAGCACAGAGCCCCAGATTCTATGTTGTCCTGGAGAGCTTGCAGAGCACTGGGGAAAGGCAGGCAGAGAATTCCTTGCTAGCACCTTCTCTGTGCCTGGGAAGCAGAAGTGTTCACATTGCTTCCTAGAATCGCTTTTGTGCAGAAAACAGTAACACTTGTTCAGAAGGAAAGAAAGCACAGAGCCCCAGATTTTATGTTGTCCTGGAGAGCTTGCAGAGCACTGGGGAAAGGCAGGCAGAGAATTCCCTGATAGCACCTTCTCTGTGCCTGTTCACATTGCTTCGCAGAATCGCTTTTGTGCAGAAAACAGTAACACTTGTTCAGAAGGAAAGAAAGCACAGAGCCCCAGATTCTATGTTGTCCTGGAGAGCTTGCAGAGCACTGGGGAAAGGCAGGCAGAGAATTCCCTGCTAGCACCTTCTCTGTGCCTGGGAAGCAGAAGTGTTCACATTGCTTCGCAAGAATCGCTTTTGTGCAGAAAACAGTAACACTTGTTCAGAAGGAAAGAAAGCACAGAGCCCCAGACTCTATGTTGTCCTGGAGAGCTTGCAGAGCACTGGGGAAAGGCAGGCAGAGAATTCCTTGCTAGCACCTTCTCTGTGCCTGGGAAGCAGAAGTGTTCACATTGCTTCCTAGAATCGCTTTTGTGCAGAAAACAGTAACACTTGTTCAGAAGGAAAGAAAGCACAGAGCCCCAGATTCTATGTTGTCCTGGAGAGCTTGCAGAGCACTGGGGAAAGGCAGGCAGAGAATTCCCTGATAGCACCTTCTCTGTGCCTGTTCACATTGCTTCGCAGAATCGCTTTTGTGCAGAAAACAGTAACACTTGTTCAGAAGAAAAGAAAGCACAGAGCCCCAGATTTTATGTTGTCCTGGAGAGCTTTTAGAGCACTGGGGAAAGGCAGGCAGAGAATTCCTTGCTAGCACCTTCTCTGTGCCTGGGAAGCAGAAGTGTTCACATTGCTTCGCAGAATCGCTTTTGTGCAGAAAACACTAACACTTGTTCAGAAGGAAAGAAAGCACAGAGCCCCAGATTTTATGTTGTCCTGGAGAGCTTGCAGAGCACTGGGGAAAGGCAGGCAGAGAATTCCTTGCTAGCACCTTCTCTGTGCCTGTTCACATTGCTTCGCAGAATCGCTTTTGTGCAGAAAACAGTAACACTTGTTCAGAACGAAAGAAAGCACAGAGCCCCAGATTCTATGTTGTCCTGGAGAGCTTGCAGAGCACTGGGGAAAGGCAGGCAGAGAATTCCCTGCTAGCACCTTCCCTGTGCCCGGGAAGCAGAAGTGTTCACATTGCTTCGCAAGAATCGCTTTTGTGCAGAAAACACTAACACTTGTTCAGAAGGAAAGAAAGCACAGAGCCCCAGATTTTATGTTGTCCTGGAGAGCTTGCAGAGCACTGGGGAAAGGCAGGCAGAGAATTCCTTGCTAGCACCTTCTCTGTGCCTGGGAAGCAGAAGTGTTCACATTGCTTCGCAGAATCGCTTTTGTGCAGAAAACAGTAACACTTGTTCAGAAGGAAAGAAAGCACAGAGCCCCAGACTCTATGTTGTCCTGGAGAGCTTGCAGAGCACTGGGGAAAGGCAGGCAGAGAATTCCCTGATAGCACCTTCTCTGTGCCTGTTCACATTGCTTCGCAGAATCGCTTTTGTGCAGAAAACACTAACACTTGTTCAGAAGGAAAGAAAGCACAGAGCCCCAGATTTTATGTTGTCCTGGAGAGCTTGCAGAGCACTGGGGAAAGGCAGGCAGAGAATTCCTTGCTAGCACATTCTCTGTGCCTGGGAAGCAGAAGTGTTCACATTGCTTCGCAGAATCGCTTTTGTGCAGAAAAGAGTAACACTTGTTCAGAAGGAAAGAAAGCACAGAGCCCCAGATTCTATGTTGTCCTGGAGAGCTTGCAGAGCACTGGGGAAAGGCAGGCAGAGAATTCCTTGCTAGCACCTTCTCTGTGCCTGGGAAGCAGAAGTGTTTACATTGCTTCGCAAGAATCGCTTTTGTGCAGAAAACACTAACACTTGTTCAGAAGGAAAGAAAGCACAGAGCCCCAGATTTTATGTTGTCCTGGAGAGCTTGCAGAGCACTGGGGAAAGGCAGGCAGAGAATTCCTTGCTAGCACGTTCTCTGTGCCTGGGAAGCAGAAGTGTTCACATTGCTTCCTAGAATCGCTTTTGTGCAGAAAACAGTAACACTTGTTCAGCACGAAAGAAAGCACAGAGCCCCAGATTTTATGTTGTCCTGGAGAGCTTGCAGAGCACTGGGGAAAGGCAGGCAGAGAATTCCCTGATAGCACCTTCTCTGTGCCTGTTCACATTGCTTCGCAGAATCGCTTTTGTGCAGAAAACAGTAACACTTGTTCAGAAGGAAAGAAAGCACAGAGCCCCAGATTTTATGTTGTCCTGGAGAGCTTTTAGAGCACTGGGGAAAGGCAGGCAGAGAATTCCTTGCTAGCACCTTCTCTGTGCCTGGGAAGCAGAAGTGTTCACATTGCTTCGCAGAATCGCTTTTGTGCAGAAAACACTAACACTTGTTCAGAAGGAAAGAAAGCACAGAGCCCCAGATTCTATGTTGTCCTGGAGAGCTTGCAGAGCACTGGGGAAAGGCAGGCAGAGAATTCCCTGCTAGCACCTTCTCTGTGCCTGGGAAGCAGAAGTGTTCACATTGCTTCGCAGAATCGCTTTTGTGCAGAAAACACTAACACTTGTTCAGAAGGAAAGAAAGCACAGAGCCCCAGATTTTATGTTGTCCTGGAGAGCTTGCAGAGCACTGGGGAAAGGCAGGCAGAGAATTCCCTGCTAGCACCTTCTCTGTGCCTGGGAAGCAGAAGTGTTCACATTGCTTCGCAAGAATAGCTTTTGTGCAGAAAACAGTAACACTTGTTCAGAACGAAAGAAAGCACAGAGCCCCAGATTCTATGTTGTCCTGGAGAGCTTGCAGAGCACTGGGGAAAGGCAGGCAGAGAATTCCCTGATAGCACCTTCTCTGTGCCTGTTCACATTGCTTCGCAGAATCGCTTTTGTGCAGAAAACAGTAACACTTGTTCAGAAGGAAAGAAAGCACAGAGCCCCAGATTCTATGTTGTCCTGGAGAGCTTTTAGAGCACTGGGGAAAGGCAGGCAGAGAATTCCTTGCTAGCACCTTCTCTGTGCCTGGGAAGCAGAAGTGTTCACATTGCTTCGCAGAATCGCTTTTGTGCAGAAAACACTAACACTTGTTCAGAAGGAAAGAAAGCACAGAGCCCCAGATTCTATGTTGTCCTGGAGAGCTTGCAGAGCACTGGGGAAAGGCAGGCAGAGAATTCCCTGCTAGCACCTTCTCTGTGCCTGGGAAGCAGAAGTGTTCACATTGCTTCGCAAGAATCGCTTTTGTGCAGAAAACACTAACACTTGTTCAGAAGGAAAGAAAGCACAGAGCCCCAGATTTTATGTTGTCCTGTAGAGCTTGCAGAGCACTGGGGAAAGGCAGGCAGAGAATTCCCTGATAGCACCTTCTCTGTGCCTGTTCACATTGCTTCGCAGAATCGCTTTTGTGCAGAAAACAGTAACACTTGTTCAGAAGGAAAGAAAGCACAGAGCCCCAGATTCTATGTTGTCCTGGAGAGCTTGCAGAGCACTGGGGAAAGGCAGGCAGAGAATTCCCTGCTAGCACCTTCTCTGTGCCTGGGAAGCAGAAGTGTTCACATTGCTTCGCAAGAATCGCTTTTGTGCAGAAAACACTAACACTTGTTCAGAAGGAGAGAAAGCACAGAGCCCCAGATTCTATGTTGTCCTGGAGAGCTTGCAGAGCACTGGGGAAAGGCAGGCAGAGAATTCCCTGCTAGCACCTTCTCTGTGCCTGGGAAGCAGAAGTGTTCACATTGCTTCGCAAGAATCGCTTTTGTGCAGAAAACACTAACACTTGTTCAGAAGGAAAGAAAGCACAGAGCCCCAGATTTTATGTTGTCCTGGAGAGCTTGCAGAGCACTGGGGAAAGGCAGGCAGAGAATTCCTTGCTAGCACGTTCTCTGTGCCTGGGAAGCAGAAGTGTTCACATTGCTTCCTAGAATCGCTTTTGTGCAGAAAACAGTAACACTTGTTCAGCACGAAAGAAAGCACAGAGCCCCAGATTTTATGTTGTCCTGGAGAGCTTGCAGAGCACTGGGGAAAGGCAGGCAGAGAATTCCCTGATAGCACCTTCTCTGTGCCTGTTCACATTGCTTCGCAGAATCGCTTTTGTGCAGAAAACAGTAACACTTGTTCAGAAGGAAAGAAAGCACAGAGCCCCAGATTTTATGTTGTCCTGGAGAGCTTTTAGAGCACTGGGGAAAGGCAGGCAGAGAAGTCCTTGCTAGCACCTTCTCTGTGCCTGGGAAGCAGAAGTGTTCACATTGCTTCGCAGAATCGCTTTTGTGCAGAAAACACTAACACTTGTTCAGAAGGAAAGAAAGCACAGAGCCCCAGATTCTATGTTGTCCTGGAGAGCTTGCAGAGCACTGGGGAAAGGCAGGCAGAGAATTCCCTGATAGCACCTTCTCTGTGCCTGTTCACATTGCTTCCTAGAATCGCTTTTGTGCAGAAAACAGTAACACTTGTTCAGAACGAAAGAAAGCACAGAGCCCCAGATTCTATGTTGTCCTGGAGAGCTTGCAGAGCACTGGGGAAAGGCAGGCAGAGAATTCCCTGCTAGCACCTTCTCTGTGCCTGGGAAGCAGAAGTGTTCACATTGCTTCGCAAGAATCGCTTTTGTGCAGAAAACACTAACACTTGTTCAGAAGGAAAGAAAGCACAGAGCCCCAGATTTTATGTTGTCCTGTAGAGCTTGCAGAGCACTGGGGAAAGGCAGGCAGAGAATTCCCTGCTAGCACCTTCTCTGTGCCTGTTCACATTGCTTCGCAGAATCGCTTTTGTGCAGAAAACAGTAACACTTGTTCAGAAGGAAAGAAAGCACAGAGCCCCAGATTCTATGTTGTCCTGGAGAGCTTGCAGAGCACTGGGGAAAGGCAGGCAGAGAATTCCCTGCTAGTACCTTCTCTGTGCCTGGGAAGCAGAAGTGTTCACATTGCTTCGCAAGAATCGCTTTTGTGCAGAAAACACTAACACTTGTTCAGAAGGAGAGAAAGCACAGAGCCCCAGATTCTATGTTGTCCTGGAGAGCTTGCAGAGCACTGGGGAAAGGCAGGCAGAGAATTCCTTGCTAGCACCTTCTCTGTGCCTGGGAAGCAGAAGTGTTCACATTGCTTCCTAGAATCGCTTTTGTGCAGAAAACAGTAACACTTGTTCAGAAGGAAAGAAAGCACAGAGCCCCAGATTTTATGTTGTCCTGTAGAGCTTGCAGAGCACTGGGGAAAGGCAGGCAGAGAATTCCCTGATAGCACCTTCTCTGTGCCTGTTCACATTGCTTCGCAGAATCGCTTTTGTGCAGAAAACAGTAACACTTGTTCAGAAGGAAAGAAAGCACAGAGCCCCAGATTCTATGTTGTCCTGGAGAGCTTGCAGAGCACTGGGGAAAGGCAGGCAGAGAATTCCCTGCTAGCACCTTCTCTGTGCCTGGGAAGCAGAAGTGTTCACATTGCTTCGCAAGAATCGCTTTTGTGCAGAAAACAGTAACACTTGTTCAGAAGGAAAGAAAGCACAGAGCCCCAGACTCTATGTTGTCCTGGAGAGCTTGCAGAGCACTGGGGAAAGGCAGGCAGAGAATTCCTTGCTAGCACCTTCTCTGTGCCTGGGAAGCAGAAGTGTTCACATTGCTTCCTAGAATCGCTTTTGTGCAGAAAACAGTAACACTTGTTCAGAAGGAAAGAAAGCACAGAGCCCCAGATTCTATGTTGTCCTGGAGAGCTTGCAGAGCACTGGGGAAAGGCAGGCAGAGAATTCCCTGATAGCACCTTCTCTGTGCCTGTTCACATTGCTTCGCAGAATCGCTTTTGTGCAGAAAACAGTAACACTTGTTCAGAAGAAAAGAAAGCACAGAGCCCCAGATTTTATGTTGTCCTGGAGAGCTTTTAGAGCACTGGGGAAAGGCAGGCAGAGAATTCCTTGCTAGCACCTTCTCTGTGCCTGGGAAGCAGAAGTGTTCACATTGCTTCGCAGAATCGCTTTTGTGCAGAAAACACTAACACTTGTTCAGAAGGAAAGAAAGCACAGAGCCCCAGATTTTATGTTGTCCTGGAGAGCTTGCAGAGCACTGGGGAAAGGCAGGCAGAGAATTCCTTGCTACCACCTTCTCTGTGCCTGTTCACATTGCTTCGCAGAATCGCTTTTGTGCAGAAAACAGTAACACTTGTTCAGAACGAAAGAAAGCACAGAGCCCCAGATTCTATGTTGTCCTGGAGAGCTTGCAGAGCACTGGGGAAAGGCAGGCAGAGAATTCCCTGCTAGCACCTTCTCTGTGCCTGGGAAGCAGAAGTGTTCACATTGCTTCGCAAGAATCGCTTTTGTGCAGAAAACACTAACACTTGTTCAGAAGGAAAGAAAGCACAGAGCCCCAGATTTTATGTTGTCCTGGAGAGCTTGCAGAGCACTGGGGAAAGGCAGGCAGAGAATTCCTTGCTAGCACCTTCTCTGTGCCTGGGAAGCAGAAGTGTTCACATTGCTTCGCAGAATCGCTTTTGTGCAGAAAACAGTAACACTTGTTCAGAACGAAAGAAAGCACAGAGCCCCAGATTCTATGTTGTCCTGGAGAGCTTGCAGAGCACTGGGGAAAGGCAGGCAGAGAATTCCCTGATAGCACCTTCTCTGTGCCTGTTCACATTGCTTCGCAGAATCGCTTTTGTGCAGAAAACACTAACACTTGTTCAGAAGGAAAGAAAGCACAGAGCCCCAGATTCTATGTTGTCCTGGAGAGCTTGCAGAGCACTGGGGAAAGGCAGGCAGAGAATTCCTTGCTAGCACATTCTCTGTGCCTGGGAAGCAGAAGTGTTCACATTGCTTCGCAGAATCGCTTTTGTGCAGAAAACAGTAACACTTGTTCAGAAGGAAAGAAAGCACAGAGCCCCAGATTTTATGTTGTCCTGGAGAGCTTGCAGAGCACTGGGGAAAGGCAGGCAGAGAATTCCTTGCTAGCACGTTCTCTGTGCCTGGGAAGCAGAAGTGTTCACATTGCTTCCTAGAATCGCTTTTGTGCAGAAAACAGTAACACTTGTTCAGCACGAAAGAAAGCACAGAGCCCCAGATTTTATGTTGTCCTGGAGAGCTTGCAGAGCACTGGGGAAAGGCAGGCAGAGAATTCCCTGATAGCACCTTCTCTGTGCCTGTTCACATTGCTTCGCAGAATCGCTTTTGTGCAGAAAACAGTAACACTTGTTCAGAACGAAAGAAAGCACAGAGCCCCAGATTCTATGTTGTCCTGGAGAGCTTTTAGAGCACTGGGGAAAGGCAGGCAGAGAATTCCTTGCTAGCACCTTCTCTGTGCCTGGGAAGCAGAAGTGTTCACATTGCTTCGCAAGAATAGCTTTTGTGCAGAAAACAGTAACACTTGTTCAGAACGAAAGAAAGCACAGAGCCCCAGATTCTATGTTGTCCTGGAGAGCTTGCAGAGCACTGGGGAAAGGCAGGCAGAGAATTCCCTGATAGCACCTTCTCTGTGCCTGTTCACATTGCTTCGCAGAATCGCTTTTGTGCAGAAAACAGTAACACTTGTTCAGAAGGAAAGAAAGCACAGAGCCCCAGATTCTATGTTGTCCTGGAGAGCTTTTAGAGCACTGGGGAAAGGCAGGCAGAGAATTCCCTGATAGCACCTTCTCTGTGCCTGGGAAGCAGAAGTGTTCACATTGCTTCGCAAGAATCGCTTTTGTGCAGAAAACACTAACACTTCTTCAGAAGGAAAGAAAGCACAGAGCCCCAGATTCTCTGTTGTCCTGGAGAGCTTGCAGAGCACTGGGGAAAGGCAGGCAGAGAATTCCCTGATAGCACCTTCTCTGTGCCTCTTCACATTGCTTCGCAGAATCGCTTTTGTGCAGAAAACAGTAACACTTGTTCAGAACGAAAGAAAGCACAGAGCCCCAGATTCTATGTTGTCCTGGAGAGCTTGCAGAGCACTGGGGAAAGGCAGGCAGAGAATTCCTTGCTAGCACCTTCTCTGTGCCTGGGAAGCAGAAGTGTTCACATTGCTTCGCAGAATCGCTTTTGTGCAGAAAACACTAACACTTGTTCAGAACGAAAGAAAGCACAGAGCCCCAGATTCTATGTTGTCCTGGAGAGCTTGCAGAGCACTGGGGAAAGGCAGGCAGAGAATTCCCTGATAGCACCTTCTCTGTGCCTGTTCACATTGCTTCGCAGAATCGCTTTTGTGCAGAAAACAGTAACACTTGTTCAGAAGGAAAGAAAGCACAGAGCCCCAGATTTTATGTTGTCCTGGAGAGCTTGCAGAGCACTGGGGAAAGGCAGGCAGAGAATTCCTTGCTAGCACATTCTCTGTGCCTGGGAAGCAGAAGTGTTCACATTGCTTCGCAGAATCGCTTTTCTGCAGAAAACACTAACACTTGTTCAGAAGGAAAGAAAGCACAGAGCCCCAGATTCTATGTTGTCCTGGAGAGCTTGCAGAGCACTGGGGAAAGGCAGGCAGAGAATTCCTTGCTAGCACATTCTCTGTGCCTGGGAAGCAGAAGTGTTCACATTGCTTCGCAGAATCGCTTTTGTGCAGAAAACACTAACACTTGTTCAGAAGGAAAGAAAGCACAGAGCCCCAGATTTTATGTTGTCCTGGAGAGCTTGCAGAGCACTGGGGAAAGGCAGGCAGAGAATTCCTTGCTACCACCTTCTCTGTGCCTGTTCACATTGCTTCGCAGAATCGCTTTTGTGCAGAAAACAGTAACACTTGTTCAGAACGAAAGAAAGCACAGAGCCCCAGATTCTATGTTGTCCTGGAGAGCTTGCAGAGCACTGGGGAAAGGCAGGCAGAGAATTCCCTGCTAGCACCTTCTCTGTGCCTGGGAAGCAGAAGTGTTCACATTGCTTCGCAAGAATCGCTTTTGTGCAGAAAACACTAACACTTGTTCAGAAGGAAAGAAAGCACAGAGCCCCAGATTTTATGTTGTCCTGGAGAGCTTGCAGAGCACTGGGGAAAGGCAGGCAGAGAATTCCTTGCTAGCACCTTCTCTGTGCCTGGGAAGCAGAAGTGTTCACATTGCTTCGCAGAATCGCTTTTGTGCAGAAAACAGTAACACTTGTTCAGAAGGAAAGAAAGCACAGAGCCCCAGATTCTATGTTGTCCTGGAGAGCTTGCAGAGCACTGGGGAAAGGCAGGCAGAGAATTCCCTGATAGCACCTTCTCTGTGCCTGTTCACATTGCTTCGCAGAATCGCTTTTGTGCAGAAAACACTAACACTTGTTCAGAAGGAAAGAAAGCACAGAGCCCCAGATTCTATGTTGTCCTGGAGAGCTTGCAGAGCACTGGGGAAAGGCAGGCAGAGAATTCCTTGCTAGCACATTCTCTGTGCCTGGGAAGCAGAAGTGTTCACATTGCTTCGCAGAATCGCTTTTGTGCAGAAAACAGTAACACTTGTTCAGAAGGAAAGAAAGCACAGAGCCCCAGATTTTATGTTGTCCTGGAGAGCTTGCAGAGCACTGGGGAAAGGCAGGCAGAGAATTCCTTGCTAGCACGTTCTCTGTGCCTGGGAAGCAGAAGTGTTCACATTGCTTCCTAGAATCGCTTTTGTGCAGAAAACAGTAACACTTGTTCAGCACGAAAGAAAGCACAGAGCCCCAGATTTTATGTTGTCCTGGAGAGCTTGCAGAGCACTGGGGAAAGGCAGGCAGAGAATTCCCTGATAGCACCTTCTCTGTGCCTGTTCACATTGCTTCGCAGAATCGCTTTTGTGCAGAAAACAGTAACACTTGTTCAGAACGAAAGAAAGCACAGAGCCCCAGATTTTATGTTGTCCTGGAGAGCTTTTAGAGCACTGGGGAAAGGCAGGCAGAGAATTCCTTGCTAGCACCTTCTCTGTGCCTGGGAAGCAGAAGTGTTCACATTGCTTCGCAAGAATAGCTTTTGTGCAGAAAACAGTAACACTTGTTCAGAACGAAAGAAAGCACAGAGCCCCAGATTCTATGTTGTCCTGGAGAGCTTGCAGAGCACTGGGGAAAGGCAGGCAGAGAATTCCCTGATAGCACCTTCTCTGTGCCTGTTCACATTGCTTCGCAGAATCGCTTTTGTGCAGAAAACAGTAACACTTGTTCAGAAGGAAAGAAAGCACAGAGCCCCAGATTCTATGTTGTCCTGGAGAGCTTTTAGAGCACTGGGGAAAGGCAGGCAGAGAATTCCCTGATAGCACCTTCTCTGTGCCTGGGAAGCAGAAGTGTTCACATTGCTTCGCAAGAATCGCTTTTGTGCAGAAAACACTAACACTTGTTCAGAAGGAAAGAAAGCACAGAGCCCCAGATTCTCTGTTGTCCTGGAGAGCTTGCAGAGCACTGGGGAAAGGCAGGCAGAGAATTCCCTGATAGCACCTTCTCTGTGCCTCTTCACATTGCTTCGCAGAATCGCTTTTGTGCAGAAAACAGTAACACTTGTTCAGAAGGAAAGAAAGCACAGAGCCCCAGATTCTATGTTGTCCTGGAGAGCTTGCAGAGCACTGGGGAAAGGCAGGCAGAGAATTCCTTGCTAGCACCTTCTCTGTGCCTGGGAAGCAGAAGTGTTCACATTGCTTCGCAGAATCGCTTTTGTGCAGAAAACACTAACACTTGTTCAGAACGAAAGAAAGCACAGAGCCCCAGATTCTATGTTGTCCTGGAGAGCTTGCAGAGCACTGGGGAAAGGCAGGCAGAGAATTCCCTGATAGCACCTTCTCTGTGCCTGTTCACATTGCTTCGCAGAATCGCTTTTGTGCAGAAAACAGTAACACTTGTTCAGAAGGAAAGAAAGCACAGAGCCCCAGATTTTATGTTGTCCTGGAGAGCTTGCAGAGCACTGGGGAAAGGCAGGCAGAGAATTCCTTGCTAGCACATTCTCTGTGCCTGGGAAGCAGAAGTGTTCACATTGCTTCGCAGAATCGCTTTTCTGCAGAAAACACTAACACTTGTTCAGAAGGAAAGAAAGCACAGAGCCCCAGATTCTATGTTGTCCTGGAGAGCTTGCAGAGCACTGGGGAAAGGCAGGCAGAGAATTCCTTGCTAGCACATTCTCTGTGCCTGGGAAGCAGAAGTGTTCACATTGCTTCGCAGAATCGCTTTTGTGCAGAAAACACTAACACTTGTTCAGAAGGAAAGAAAGCACAGAGCCCCAGATTTTATGTTGTCCTGGAGAGCTTGCAGAGCACTGGGGAAAGGCAGGCAGAGAATTCCCTGCTAGCACCTTCTCTGTGCCTGGGAAGCAGAAGTGTTCACATTGCTTCGCAAGAATCGCTTTTGTGCAGAAAACACTAACACTTGTTCAGAAGGAAAGAAAGCACAGAGCCCCAGATTTTATGTTGTCCTGGAGAGCTTGCAGAGCACTGGGGAAAGGCAGGCAGAGAAATCCTTGCTAGCACCTTCTCTGTGCCTGGGAAGCAGAAGTGTTCACATTGCTTCGCAGAATCGCTTTTGTGCAGAAAACAGTAACACTTGTTCAGAAGGAAAGAAAGCACAGAGCCCCAGATTCTATGTTGTCCTGGAAAGCTTGCAGAGCACTGGGGAAAGGCAGGCAGAGAATTCCCTGCTAGCACCTTCTCTGTGCCTGGGAAGCAGAAGTGTTCACATTGCTTCGCAAGAATCGCTTTTGTGCAGAAAACACTAACACTTGTTCAGAAGGAAAGAAAGCACAGAGCCCCAGATTTTACGTTGTCCTGGAGAGCTTGCAGAGCACTGGGGAAAGGCAGGCAGAGAATTCCCTGATAGCACCTTCTCTGTGCCTGTTCACATTGCTTCGCAGAATCGCTTTTGTGCAGAAAACAGTAACACTTGTTCAGAAGGAAAGAAAACACAGAGCCCCAGATTCTATGTTGTCCTGGAGAGCTTGCAGAGCACTGGGGAAAGGCAGGCAGAGAATTCCCTGCTAGCACCTTCTCTGTGCCTGGGAAGCAGAAGTGTTCACATTGCTTCGCAAGAATCGCTTTTGTGCAGAAAACACTAACACTTGTTCAGAAGGAAAGAAAGCACAGAGCCCCAGATTTTATGTTGTCCTGGAGAGCTTGCAGAGCACTGGGGAAAGGCAGGCAGAGAATTCCTTTCTAGCACCTTCTCTGTGCCTGGGAAGCAGAAGTGTTCACATTGCTTCGCAAGAATCGCTTTTGTGCAGAAAACAGTAACACTTGTTCAGAACGAAAGAAAGCACAGAGCCCCAGATTCTCTGTTATCCTGGAGAGCTTGCAGAGCACTGGGGAAAGGCAGGCAGAGAATTCCCTGATAGCACCTTCTCTGTGCCTGTTCACATTGCTTCGCAGAATCGCTTTTGTGCAGAAAACAGTAACACTTGTTCAGAAGGAAAGAAAGCACAGAGCCCCAGATTCTATGTTGTCCTGGAGAGCTTTTAGAGCACTGGGGAAAGGCAGGCAGAGAATTCCTTGCTAGCACCTTCTCTGTGCCTGGGAAGCAGAAGTGTTCACATTGCTTCGCAGAATCGCTTTTGTGCAGAAAACAGTAACACTTGTTCAGAAGGAAAGAAAGCACAGAGCCCCAGATTCTATGTTGTCCTGGAGAGCTTGCAGAGCACTGGGGAAAGGCAGGCAGAGAATTCCCTGATAGCACCTTCTCTGTGCCTGTTCACATTGCTTCGCAGAATCGCTTTTGTGCAGAAAACAGTAACACTTGTTCAGAAGGAAAGAAAGCACAGAGCCCCAGACTCTATGTTGTCCTGGAGAGCTTGCAGAGCACTGGGGAAAGGCAGGCAGAGAATTCCCTGCTAGCACCTTCTCTGTGCCTGGGAAGCAGAAGTGTTCACATTGCTTCGCAAGAATCGCTTTTGTGCAGAAAACACTAACACTTGTTCAGAAGGAAAGAAAGCACAGAGCCCCAGATTTTATGTTGTCCTGGAGAGCTTGCAGAGCACTGGGGAAAGGCAGGCAGAGAATTCCTTGCTAGCACCTTCTCTGTGCCTGGGAAGCAGAAGTGTTCACATTGCTTCGCAGAATCGCTTTTGTGCAGAAAACAGTAACACTTGTTCAGAAGGAAAGAAAGCACAGAGCCCCAGATTCTATGTTGTCCTGGAGAGCTTGCAGAGCACTGGGGAAAGGCAGGCAGAGAATTCCCTGATAGCACCTTCTCTGTGCCTGTTCACATTGCTTCGCAGAATCGCTTTTGTGCAGAAAACAGTAACACTTGTTCAGAAGGAAAGAAAGCACAGAGCCCCAGATTCTATGTTGTCCTGGAGAGCTTGCAGAGCACTGGGGAAAGGCAGGCAGAGAATTCCCTGCTAGCACCTTCTCTGTGCCTGGGAAGCAGAAGTGTTCACATTGCTTCGCAAGAATCGCTTTTGTGCAGAAAACACTAACACTTGTTCAGAAGGAAAGAAAGCACAGAGCCCCAGATTTTATGTTGTCCTGGAGAGCTTGCAGAGCACTGGGGAAAGGCAGGCAGAGAATTCCTTTCTAGCACCTTCTCTGTGCCTGGGAAGCAGAAGTGTTCACATTGCTTCGCAAGAATCGCTTTTGTGCAGAAAACAGTAACACTTGTTCAGAACGAAAGAAAGCACAGAGCCCCAGATTCTCTGTTGTCCTGGAGAGCTTGCAGAGCACTGGGGAAAGGCAGGCAGAGAATTCCCTGATAGCACCTTCTCTGTGCCTGTTCACATTGCTTCGCAGAATCGCTTTTGTGCAGAAAACAGTAACACTTGTTCAGAAGGAAAGAAAGCACAGAGCCCCAGATTCTATGTTGTCCTGGAGAGCTTTTAGAGCACTGGGGAAAGGCAGGCAGAGAATTCCTTGCTAGCACCTTCTCTGTGCCTGGGAAGCAGAAGTGTTCACATTGCTTCGCAGAATCGCTTTTGTGCAGAAAACACTAACACTTGTTCAGAAGGAAAGAAAGCACAGAGCCCCAGATTCTATGTTGTCCTGGAGAGCTTGCAGAGCACTGGGGAAAGGCAGGCAGAGAATTCCCTGATAGCACCTTCTCTGTGCCTGTTCACATTGCTTCGCAGAATCGCTTTTGTGCAGAAAACAGTAACACTTGTTCAGAACGAAAGAAAGCACAGAGCCCCAGATTCTATGTTGTCCTGGAGAGCTTGCAGAGCACTGGGGAAAGGCAGGCAGAGAATTCCCTGCTAGCACCTTCTCTGTGCCTGGGAAGCAGAAGTGTTCACATTGCTTCGCAAGAATCGCTTTTGTGCAGAAAACAGTAACACTTGTTCAGAAGGAAAGAAAGCACAGAGCCCCAGACTCTATGTTGTCCTGGAGAGCTTGCAGAGCACTGGGGAAAGGCAGGCAGAGAATTCCTTGCTAGCACCTTCTCTGTGCCTGGGAAGCAGAAGTGTTCACATTGCTTCCTAGAATCGCTTTTGTGCAGAAAACACTAACACTTGTTCAGAAGGAAAGAAAGCACAGAGCCCCAGATTCTATGTTGTCCTGGAGAGCTTGCAGAGCACTGGGGAAAGGCAGGCAGAGAATTCCCTGCTAGCACCTTCTCTGTGCCTGGGAAGCAGAAGTGTTCACATTGCTTCGCAAGAATCGCTTTTGTGCAGAAAACACTAACACTTGTTCAGAAGGAAAGAAAGCACAGAGCCCCAGATTTTATGTTGTCCTGGAGAGCTTGCAGAGCACTGGGGAAAGGCAGGCAGAGAATTCCTTGCTAGCACCTTCTCTGTGCCTGGGAAGCAGAAGTGTTCACATTGCTTCGCAGAATCGCTTTTGTGCAGAAAACAGTAACACTTGTTCAGAAGGAAAGAAAGCACAGAGCCCCAGATTCTCTGTTGTCCTGGAGAGCTTGCAGAGCACTGGGGAAAGGCAGGCAGAGAATTCCCTGATAGCACCTTCTCTGTGCCTGTTCACATTGCTTCGCAGAATCGCTTTTGTGCAGAAAACACTAACACTTGTTCAGAAGGAAAGAAAGCACAGAGCCCCAGATTTTATGTTGTCCTGGAGAGCTTGCAGAGCACTGGGGAAAGGCAGGCAGAGAATTCCCTGCTAGCACCTTCTCTGTGCCTGGGAAGCAGAAGTGTTCACATTGCTTCGCAAGAATCGCTTTTGTGCAGAAAACACTAACACTTGTTCAGAAGGAAAGAAAGCACAGAGCCCCAGATTTTATGTTGTCCTGGAGAGCTTGCAGAGCACTGGGGAAAGGCAGGCAGAGAATTCCTTGCTAGCACCTTCTCTGTGCCTGGGAAGCAGAAGTGTTCACATTGCTTCGCAGAATCGCTTTTGTGCAGAAAACAGTAACACTTGTTCAGAAGGAAAGAAAGCTCAGAGCCCCAGATTCTATGTTGTCCTGGAGAGCTTGCAGAGCACTGGGGAAAGGCAGGCAGAGAATTCCCTGATAGCACCTTCTCTGTGCCTGTTCACATTGCTTCGCAGAATCGCTTTTGTGCAGAAAACACTAACACTTGTTCAGAAGGAAAGAAAGCACAGAGCCCCAGATTTTATGTTGTCCTGGAGAGCTTGCAGAGCACTGGGGAAAGGCAGGCAGAGAATTCCTTGCTAGCACATTCTCTGTGCCTGGGAAGCAGAAGTGTTCACATTGCTTCGCAGAATCGCTTTTGTGCAGAAAACAGTAACACTTGTTCAGAAGGAAAGAAAGCACAGAGCCCCAGATTCTATGTTGTCCTGGAGAGCTTGCAGAGCACTGGGGAAAGGCAGGCAGAGAATTCCCTGCTAGCACCTTCTCTGTGCCTGGGAAGCAGAAGTGTTTACATTGCTTCGCAAGAATCGCTTTTGTGCAGAAAACACTAACACTTGTTCAGAAGGAAAGAAAGCACAGAGCCCCAGATTTTATGTTGTCCTGGAGAGCTTGCAGAGCACTGGGGAAAGGCAGGCAGAGAATTCCTTGCTAGCACGTTCTCTGTGCCTGGGAAGCAGAAGTGTTCACATTGCTTCCTAGAATCGCTTTTGTGCAGAAAACAGTAACACTTGTTCAGTACGAAAGAAAGCACAGAGCCCCAGATTTTATGTTGTCCTGGAGAGCTTGCAGAGCACTGGGGAAAGGCAGGCAGAGAATTCCCTGATAGCACCTTCTCTGTGCCTGTTCACATTGCTTCGCAGAATCGCTTTTGTGCAGAAAACAGTAACACTTGTTCAGAAGGAAAGAAAGCACAGAGCCCCAGATTTTATGTTGTCCTGGAGAGCTTTTAGAGCACTGGGGAAAGGCAGGCAGAGAATTCCCTGATAGCACCTTCTCTGTGCCTGGGAAGCAGAAGTGTTCACATTGCTTCGCAAGAATCGCTTTTGTGCAGAAAACACTAACACTTGTTCAGAAGGAAAGAAAGCACAGAGTCCCAGATTTTATGTTGTCCTGGAGAGCTTGCAGAGCACTGGGGAAAGGCAGGCAGAGAATTCCCTGATAGCACCTTCTCTGTGCCTCTTCACATTGCTTCGCAGAATCGCTTTTGTGCAGAAAACAGTAACACTTGTTCAGAACGAAAGAAAGCACAGAGCCCCAGATTCTATGTTGTCCTGGAGAGCTTGCAGAGCACTGGGGAAAGGCAGGCAGAGAATTCCTTGCTAGCACCTTCTCTGTGCCTGGGAAGCAGAAGTGTTCACATTGCTTCGCAGAATCGCTTTTGTGCAGAAAACACTAACACTTGTTCAGAAGGAAAGAAAGCACAGAGCCCCAGATTCTATGTTGTCCTGGAGAGCTTGCAGAGCACTGGGGAAAGGCAGGCAGAGAATTCCCTGATAGCACCTTCTCTGTGCCTGTTCACATTGCTTCGCAGAATCGCTTTTGTGCAGAAAACAGTAACACTTGTTCAGAACGAAAGAAAGCACAGAGCCCCAGATTTTATGTAGTCCTGGAGAGCTTGCAGAGCACTGGGGAAAGGCAGGCAGAGAATTCCTTGCTAGCACATTCTCTGTGCCTGGGAAGCAGAAGTGTTCACATTGCTTCGCAGAATCGCTTTTGTGCAGAAAACAGTAACACTTGTTCAGAAGGAAAGAAAGCACAGAGCCCCAGATTCTATGTTGTCCTGGAGAGCTTGCAGAGCACTGGGGAAAGGCAGGCAGAGAATTCCTTGCTAGCACATTCTCTGTGCCTGGGAAGCAGAAGTGTTCACATTGCTTCGCAGAATCGCTTTTGTGCAGAAAACAGTAACACTTGTTCAGAAGGAAAGAAAGCACAGAGCCCCAGATTTTATGTTGTCCTGGAGAGCTTGCAGAGCACTGGGGAAAGGCAGGCAGAGAATTCCCTGCTAGCACCTTCTCTGTGCCTGGGAAGCAGAAGTGTTCACATTGCTTCGCAAGAATCGCTTTTGTGCAGAAAACAGTAACACTTGTTCAGAAGGAAAGAAAGCACAGAGCCCCAGATTCTATGTTGTCCTGGAGAGCTTTTAGAGCACTGGGGAAAGGCAGGCAGAGAATTCCTTGCTAGCACCTTCTCTGTGCCTGGGAAGCAGAAGTGTTCACATTGCTTCGCAGAATCGCTTTTGTGCAGAAAACAGTAACACTTGTTCAGAAGGAAAGAAAGCACAGAGCCCCAGATTCTATGTTGTCCTGGAGAGCTTGCAGAGCACTGGGGAAAGGCAGGCAGAGAATTCCCTGATAGCACCTTCTCTGTGCCTGTTCACATTGCTTCGCAGAATCGCTTTTGTGCAGAAAACAGTAACACTTGTTCAGAAGGAAAGAAAGCACAGAGCCCCAGATTCTATGTTGTCCTGGAGAGCTTGCAGAGCACTGGGGAAAGGCAGGCAGAGAATTCCCTGCTAGCACCTTCTCTGTGCCTGGGAAGCAGAAGTGTTCACATTGCTTCGCAAGAATCGCTTTTGTGCAGAAAACACTAACACTTGTTCAGAAGGAAAGAAAGCACAGAGCCCCAGATTTGATGTTGTCCTGGAGAGCTTGCAGAGCACTGGGGAAAGGCAGGCAGAGAATTCCCTGCTAGCACCTTCTCTGTGCCTGTTCACATTGCTTTGCAGAGTCGCTTTTGTGCAGAAAACAGTAACACTTGTTCAGAACGAAAGAAAGCACAGAGCCCCAGATTCTATGTAGTCCTGGAGAGCTTGCAGAGCACTGGGGAAAGGCAGGCAGAGAATTCCTTGCTAGCACATTCTCTGTGCCTGGGAAGCAGAAGTGTTCACATTGCTTCGCAGAATCGCTTTTGTGCAGAAAACAGTAACACTTGTTCAGAAGGAAAGAAAGCACAGAGCCCCAGATTCTATGTTGTCCTGGAGAGCTTGCAGAGCACTGGGGAAAGGCAGGCAGAGAAATCCTTGCTAGCACCTTCTCTGTGCCTGGGAAGCAGAAGTGTTCACATTGCTTCGCAGAATCGCTTTTGTGCAGAAAACAGTAACACTTGTTCAGAAGGAAAGAAAGCACAGAGCCCCAGATTCTATGTTGTCCTGGAGAGCTTGCAGAGCACTGGGGAAAGGCAGGCAGAGAATTCCCTGATAGCACCTTCTCTGTGCCTGTTCACATTGCTTCGCAGAATCGCTTTTGTGCAGAAAACAGTAACACTTGTTCAGAACGAAAGAAAGCACAGAGCCCCAGATTCTATGTTGTCCTGGAGAGCTTGCAGAGCACTGGGGAAAGGCAGGCAGAGAATTCCCTGATAGCACCTTCTCTGTGCCTGGGAAGCAGAAGTGTTCACATTGCTTCGCAAGAATCGCTTTTGTGCAGAAAACAGTAACACTTGTTCAGCACGAAAGAAAGCACAGAGCCCCAGATTTTATGTTGTCCTGGAGAGCTTGCAGAGCACTGGGGAAAGGCAGGCAGAGAATTCCCTGATAGCACCTTCTCTGTGCCTGTTCACATTGCTTCGCAGAATCGCTTTTGTGCAGAAAACAGTAACACTTGTTCAGAAGGAAAGAAAGCACAGAGCCCCAGATTTTATGTTGTCCTGGAGAGCTTGCAGAGCACTGGGGAAAGGCAGGCAGAGAATTCCTTGCTAGCACCTTCTCTGTGCCTGGGAAGCAGAAGTGTTCACATTGCTTCGCAGAATCGCTTTTGTGCAGAAAACACTAACACTTGTTCAGAAGGAAAGAAAGCACAGAGCCCCAGATTCTATGTTGTCCTGGAGAGCTTGCAGAGCACTGGGGAAAGGCAGGCAGAGAATTCCCTGATAGCACCTTCTCTGTGCCTGTTCACATTGCTTCGCAAGAATCGCTTTTGTGCAGAAAACACTAACACTTGTTCAGAAGGAAAGAAAGCACAGAGCCCCAGATTTTATGTTGTCCTGGAGAGCTTGCAGAGCACTGGGGAAAGGCAGGCAGAGAATTCCTTGCTAGCACCTTCTCTGTGCCTGGGAAGCAGAAGTGTTCACATTGCTTCGCAGAATCGCTTTTGTGCAGAAAACAGTAACACTTGTTCAGAAGGAAAGAAAGCACAGAGCCCCAGATTCTATGTTGTCCTGGAGAGCTTGCAGAGCACTGGGGAAAGGCAGGCAGAGAATTCCCTGATAGCACCTTCTCTGTGCCTGTTCACATTGCTTCGCAGAATCGCTTTTGTGCAGAAAACAGTAACACTTGTTCAGAAGGAAAGAAAGCACAGAGCCCCAGATTTTATGTTGTCCTGGAGAGCTTGCAGAGCACTGGGGAAAGGCAGGCAGAGAATTCCTTGCTAGCACCTTCTCTGTGCCTGGGAAGCAGAAGTGTTCACATTGCTTCGCAAGAATCGCTTTTGTGCAGAAAACAGTAACACTTGTTCAGAACGAAAGAAAGCACAGAGCCCCAGATTCTCTGTTGTCCTGGAGAGCTTGCAGAGCACTGGGGAAAGGCAGGCAGAGAATTCCCTGATAGCACCTTCTCTGTGCCTGTTCACATTGCTTCGCAGAATCGCTTTTGTGCAGAAAACAGTAACACTTGTTCAGAAGGAAAGAAAGCACAGAGCCCCAGATTCTATGTTGTCCTGGAGAGCTTTTAGAGCACTGGGGAAAGGCAGGCAGAGAATTCCTTGCTAGCACCTTCTCTGTGCCTGGGAAGCAGAAGTGTTCACATTGCTTTGCAGAATCGCTTTTGTGCAGAAAACACTAACACTTGTTCAGAAGGAAAGAAAGCACAGAGCCCCAGATTCTATGTTGTCCTGGAGAGCTTGCAGAGCACTGGGGAAAGGCAGGCAGAGAATTCCCTGATAGCACCTTCTCTGTGCCTGTTCACATTGCTTCGCAGAATCGCTTTTGTGCAGAAAACAGTAACACTTGTTCAGAAGGAAAGAAAGCACAGAGCCCCAGATTCTATGTTGTCCTGGAGAGCTTGCAGAGCACTGGGGAAAGGCAGGCAGAGAATTCCCTGCTAGCACCTTCTCTGTGCCTGGGAAGCAGAAGTGTTCACATTGCTTCGCAAGAATCGCTTTTGTGCAGAAAACACTAACACTTGTTCAGAAGGAAAGAAAGCACAGAGCCCCAGATTTTATGTTGTCCTGGAGAGCTTGCAGAGCACTGGGGAAAGGCAGGCAGAGAATTCCCTGCTAGCAGCTTCTCTGTGCCTGTTCACATTGCTTTGCAGAGTCGCTTTTGTGCAGAAAACAGTAACACTTGTTCAGAACGAAAGAAAGCACAGAGCCCCAGATTTTATGTAGTCCTGGAGAGCTTGCAGAGCACTGGGGAAAGGCAGGCAGAGAATTCCTTGCTAGCACATTCTCTGTGCCTGGGAAGCAGAAGTGTTCACATTGCTTCGCAGAATCGCTTTTGTGCAGAAAACAGTAACACTTGTTCAGAAGGAAAGAAAGCACAGAGCCCCAGATTCTATGTTGTCCTGGAGAGCTTGCAGAGCACTGGGGAAAGGCAGGCAGAGAATTCCTTGCTAGCACCTTCTCTGTGCCTGGGAAGCAGAAGTGTTCACATTGCTTCGCAGAATCGCTTTTGTGCAGAAAACAGTAACACTTGTTCAGAAGGAAAGAAAGCACAGAGCCCCAGATTCTATGTTGTCCTGGAGAGCTTGCAGAGCACTGGGGAAAGGCAGGCAGAGAATTCCCTGATAGCACCTTCTCTGTGCCTGTTCACATTGCTTCGCAGAATCGCTTTTGTGCAGAAAACAGTAACACTTGTTCAGAACGAAAGAAAGCACAGAGCCCCAGATTCTATGTTGTCCTGGAGAGCTTGCAGAGCACTGGGGAAAGGCAGGCAGAGAATTCCCTGATAGCACCTTCTCTGTGCCTGGGAAGCAGAAGTGTTCACATTGCTTCGCAAGAATCGCTTTTGTGCAGAAAACAGTAACACTTGTTCAGCACGAAAGAAAGCACAGAGCCCCAGATTTTATGTTGTCCTGGAGAGCTTGCAGAGCACTGGGGAAAGGCAGGCAGAGAATTCCCTGATAGCACCTTCTCTGTGCCTGTTCACATTGCTTCGCAGAATCGCTTTTGTGCAGAAAACAGTAACACTTGTTCAGAAGGAAAGAAAGCACAGAGCCCCAGATTTTATGTTGTCCTGGAGAGCTTTTAGAGCACTGGGGAAAGGCAGGCAGAGAATTCCTTGCTAGCACCTTCTCTGTGCCTGGGAAGCAGAAGTGTTCACATTGCTTCGCAGAATCGCTTTTGTGCAGAAAACACTAACACTTGTTCAGAAGGAAAGAAAGCACAGAGCCCCAGATTCTATGTTGTCCTGGAGAGCTTGCAGAGCACTGGGGAAAGGCAGGCAGAGAATTCCCTGATAGCACCTTCTCTGTGCCTGTTCACATTGCTTCGCAAGAATCGCTTTTGTGCAGAAAACACTAACACTTGTTCAGAAGGAAAGAAAGCACAGAGCCCCAGATTTTATGTTGTCCTGGAGAGCTTTTAGAGCACTGGGGAAAGGCAGGCAGAGAATTCCTTGCTAGCACCTTCTCTGTGCCTGGGAAGCAGAAGTGTTCACATTGCTTCGCAGAATCGCTTTTGTGCAGAAAACATTAACACTTGTTCAGAAGGAAAGAAAGCACAGAGCCCCAGATTCTATGTTGTCCTGGAGAGCTTGCAGAGCACTGGGGAAAGGCAGGCAGAGAATTCCTTGCTAGCACCTTCTCTGTGCCTGTTCACATTGCTTCGCAGAATCGCTTTTGTGCAGAAAACAGTAACACTTGTTCAGAAGGAAAGAAAGCACAGAGCCCCAGATTCTATGTTGTCCTGGAGAGCTTGCAGAGCACTGGGGAAAGGCAGGCAGAGAATTCCCTGATAGCGCCTTCTCTGTGCCTGTTCACATTGCTTCGCAGAATCGCTTTTGTGCAGAAAACAGTAACACTTGTTCAGAAGGAAAGAAAGCACAGAGCCCCAGATTCTATGTTGTCCTGGAGAGCTTGCAGAGCACTGGGGAAAGGCAGGCAGAGAATTCCCTGCTAGCACCTTCTCTGTGCCTGGGAAGCAGAAGTGTTCACATTGCTTCGCAAGAATCGCTTTTGTGCAGAAAACACTAACACTTGTTCAGAAGGAAAGAAAGCACAGAGCCCCAGATTTTATGTTGTCCTGGAGAGCTTGCAGAGCACTGGGGAAAGGCAGGCAGAGAATTCCTTGCTAGCACCTTCTCTGTGCCTGGGAAGCAGAAGTGTTCACATTGCTTCGCAAGAATCGCTTTTGTGCAGAAAACAGTAACACTTGTTCAGAACGAAAGAAAGCACAGAGCCCCAGATTCTATGTTGTCCTGGAGAGCTTGCAGAGCACTGGGGAAAGGCAGGCAGAGAATTCCCTGATAGCACCTTCTCTGTGCCTGGGAAGCAGAAGTGTTCACATTGCTTCGCAAGAATCGCTTTTGTGCAGAAAACAGTAACACTTGTTCAGCACGAAAGAAAGCACAGAGCCCCAGATTTTATGTTGTCCTGGAGAGCTTGCAGAGCACTGGGGAAAGGCAGGCAGAGAATTCCCTGATAGCACCTTCTCTGTGCCTGTTCACATTGCTTCGCAGAATCGCTTTTGTGCAGAAAACAGTAACACTTGTTCAGAAGGAAAGAAAGCACAGAGCCCCAGATTTTATGTTGTCCTGGAGAGCTTTTAGAGCACTGGGGAAAGGCAGGCAGAGAATTCCTTGCTAGCACCTTCTCTGTGCCTGGGAAGCAGAAGTGTTCACATTGCTTCGCAGAATCGCTTTTGTGCAGAAAACACTAACACTTGTTCAGAAGGAAAGAAAGCACAGAGCCCCAGATTCTATGTTGTCCTGGAGAGCTTGCAGAGCACTGGGGAAAGGCAGGCAGAGAATTCCCTGATAGCACCTTCTCTGTGCCTGTTCACATTGCTTCGCAAGAATCGCTTTTGTGCAGAAAACACTAACACTTGTTCAGAAGGAAAGAAAGCACAGAGCCCCAGATTTTATGTTGTCCTGGAGAGCTTTTAGAGCACTGGGGAAAGGCAGGCAGAGAATTCCTTGCTAGCACCTTCTCTGTGCCTGGGAAGCAGAAGTGTTCACATTGCTTCGCAGAATCGCTTTTGTGCAGAAAACAGTAACACTTGTTCAGAAGGAAAGAAAGCACAGAGCCCCAGATTCTATGTTGTCCTGGAGAGCTTGCAGAGCACTGGGGAAAGGCAGGCAGAGAATTCCTTGCTAGCACCTTCTCTGTGCCTGTTCACATTGCTTCGCAGAATCGCTTTTGTGCAGAAAACAGTAACACTTGTTCAGAAGGAAAGAAAGCACAGAGCCCCAGATTCTATGTTGTCCTGGAGAGCTTGCAGAGCACTGGGGAAAGGCAGGCAGAGAATTCCCTGATAGCGCCTTCTCTGTGCCTGTTCACATTGCTTCGCAGAATCGCTTTTGTGCAGAAAACAGTAACACTTGTTCAGAAGGAAAGAAAGCACAGAGCCCCAGATTCTATGTTGTCCTGGAGAGCTTGCAGAGCACTGGGGAAAGGCAGGCAGAGAATTCCCTGCTAGCACCTTCTCTGTGCCTGGGAAGCAGAAGTGTTCACATTGCTTCGCAAGAATCGCTTTTGTGCAGAAAACACTAACACTTGTTCAGAAGGAAAGAAAGCACAGAGCCCCAGATTTTATGTTGTCCTGGAGAGCTTGCAGAGCACTGGGGAAAGGCAGGCAGAGAATTCCTTGCTAGCACCTTCTCTGTGCCTGGGAAGCAGAAGTGTTCACATTGCTTCGCAAGAATCGCTTTTGTGCAGAAAACAGTAACACTTGTTCAGAACGAAAGAAAGCACAGAGCCCCAGATTCTCTGTTGTCCTGGAGAGCTTGCAGAGCACTGGGGAAAGGCAGGCAGAGAATTCCCTGATAGCACCTTCTCTGTGCCTGTTCACATTGCTTCGCAGAATCGCTTTTGTGCAGAAAACAGTAACACTTGTTCAGAAGGAAAGAAAGCACAGAGCCCCAGATTCTATGTTGTCCTGGAGAGCTTTTAGAGCACTGGGGAAAGGCAGGCAGAGAATTCCTTGCTAGCACCTTCTCTGTGCCTGGGAAGCAGAAGTGTTCACATTGCTTCGCAGAATCGCTTTTGTGCAGAAAACAGTAACACTTGTTCAGAAGGAAAGAAAGCACAGAGCCCCAGATTCTATGTTGTCCTGGAGAGCTTGCAGAGCACTGGGGAAAGGCAGGCAGAGAATTCCCTGATAGCACCTTCTCTGTGCCTGTTCACATTGCTTCGCAGAATCGCTTTTGTGCAGAAAACAGTAACACTTGTTCAGAACGAAAGAAAGCACAGAGCCCCAGATTCTATGTTGTCCTGGAGAGCTTGCAGAGCACTGGGGAAAGGCAGGCAGAGAATTCCCTGCTAGCACCTTCTCTGTGCCTGGGAAGCAGAAGTGTTCACATTGCTTCGCAAGAATCGCTTTTGTGCAGAAAACACTAACACTTGTTCAGAAGGAAAGAAAGCACAGAGCCCCAGATTTTATGTTGTCCTGGAGAGCTTGCAGAGCACTGGGGAAAGGCAGGCAGAGAATTCCCTGCTAGCACCTTCTCTGTGCCTCTTTACATTGCTTTGCAGAGTCGCTTTTGTGCAGAAAACAGTAACACTTGTTCAGAACGAAAGAAAGCACAGAGCCCCAGATTTTATGTAGTCCTGGAGAGCTTGCAGAGCACTGGGGAAAGGCAGGCAGAGAATTCCTTGCTAGCACATTCTCTGTGCCTGGGAAGCAGAAGTGTTCACATTGCTTCGCAGAATCGCTTTTGTGCAGAAAACAGTAACACTTGTTCAGAAGGAAAGAAAGCACAGAGCCCCAGATTCTATGTTGTCCTGGAGAGCTTGCAGAGCACTGGGGAAAGGCAGGCAGAGAATTCCTTGCTAGCACCTTCTCTGTGCCTGGGAAGCAGAAGTGTTCACATTGCTTCGCAGAATCGCTTTTGTGCAGAAAACACTAACACTTGTTCAGAAGGAAAGAAAGCACAGAGCCCCAGATTCTATGTTGTCCTGGAGAGCTTGCAGAGCACTGGGGAAAGGCAGGCAGAGAATTCCCTGATAGCACCTTCTCTGTGCCTGTTCACATTGCTTCGCAGAATCGCTTTTGTGCAGAAAACAGTAACACTTGTTCAGAACGAAAGAAAGCACAGAGCCCCAGATTCTATGTTGTCCTGGAGAGCTTGCAGAGCACTGGGGAAAGGCAGGCAGAGAATTCCCTGATAGCACCTTCTCTGTGCCTGGGAAGCAGAAGTGTTCACATTGCTTCGCAAGAATCGCTTTTGTGCAGAAAACAGTAACACTTGTTCAGCACGAAAGAAAGCACAGAGCCCCAGATTTTATGTTGTCCTGGAGAGCTTGCAGAGCACTGGGGAAAGGCAGGCAGAGAATTCCCTGATAGCACCTTCTCTGTGCCTGTTCACATTGCTTCGCAGAATCGCTTTTGTGCAGAAAACAGTAACACTTGTTCAGAAGGAAAGAAAGCACAGAGCCCCAGATTTTATGTTGTCCTGGAGAGCTTGCAGAGCACTGGGGAAAGGCAGGCAGAGAATTCCTTGCTAGCACCTTCTCTGTGCCTGGGAAGCAGAAGTGTTCACATTGCTTCGCAGAATCGCTTTTGTGCAGAAAACACTAACACTTGTTCAGAAGGAAAGAAAGCACAGAGCCCCAGATTCTATGTTGTCCTGGAGAGCTTGCAGAGCACTGGGGAAAGGCAGGCAGAGAATTCCCTGATAGCACCTTCTCTGTGCCTGTTCACATTGCTTCGCAAGAATCGCTTTTGTGCAGAAAACACTAACACTTGTTCAGAAGGAAAGAAAGCACAGAGCCCCAGATTTTATGTTGTCCTGGAGAGCTTGCAGAGCACTGGGGAAAGGCAGGCAGAGAATTCCTTGCTAGCACCTTCTCTGTGCCTGGGAAGCAGAAGTGTTCACATTGCTTCGCAGAATCGCTTTTGTGCAGAAAACAGTAACACTTGTTCAGAAGGAAAGAAAGCACAGAGCCCCAGATTCTATGTTGTCCTGGAGAGCTTGCAGAGCACTGGGGAAAGGCAGGCAGAGAATTCCTTGCTAGCACCTTCTCTGTGCCTGTTCACATTGCTTCGCAGAATCGCTTTTGTGCAGAAAACAGTAACACTTGTTCAGAAGGAAAGAAAGCACAGAGCCCCAGATTCTATGTTGTCCTGGAGAGCTTGCAGAGCACTGGGGAAAGGCAGGCAGAGAATTCCCTGCTAGCACCTTCTCTGTGCCTGGGAAGCACAAGTGTTCACATTGCTTCGCAAGAATCGCTTTTGTGCAGAAAACACTAACACTTGTTCAGAAGGAAAGAAAGCACAGAGCCCCAGACTCTATGTTGTCCTGGAGAGCTTGCAGAGCACTGGGGAAAGGCAGGCAGAGAATTCCTTGCTAGCACCTTCTCTGTGCCTGGGAAGCAGAAGTGTTCACATTGCTTCCTAGAATCGCTTTTGTGCAGAAAACAGTAACACTTGTTCAGAAGGAAAGAAAGCACAGAGCCCCAGATTCTATGTTGTCCTGGAGAGCTTGCAGAGCACTGGGGAAAGGCAGGCAGAGAATTCCCTGATAGCACCTTCTCTGTGCCTGTTCACATTGCTTCGCAAGAATCGCTTTTGTGCAGAAAACAGTAACACTTGTTCAGAAGGAAAGAAAGCACAGAGCCCCAGATTCTATGTTGTCCTGGAGAGCTTGCAGAGCACTGGGGAAAGGCAGGCAGAGAATTCCCTGCTAGCACATTCTCTGTGCCTGGGAAGCAGAAGTGTTCACATTGCTTCGCAAGAATCGCTTTTGTGCAGAAAACAGTAACACTTGTTCAGAAGGAAAGAAAGCACAGAGCCCCAGATTTTATGTTGTCCTGGAGAGATTGCAGAGCACTGGGGAAAGGCAGGCAGAGAATTCCCTGCTAGCACCTTCTCTGTGCCTGGGAAGCAGAAGTGTTCACATTGCTTCGCAAGAATCGCTTTTGTGCAGAAAACACTAACACTTGTTCAGAAGGAGAGAAAGCACAGAGCCCCAGATTTTATGTTGTCCTGTAGAGCTTGCAGAGCACTGGGGAAAGGCAGGCAGAGAATTCCCTGCTAGCACCTTCTCTGTGCCTGTTCACATTGCTTCGCAGAATCACTTTTGTGCAGAAAACAGTAACACTTGTTCAGAAGGAAAGAAAGCACAGAGCCCCAGATTCTATGTTGTCCTGGAGAGCTTGCAGAGCACTGGGGAAAGGCAGGCAGAGAATTCCCTGCTAGCACCTTCTCTGTGCCTGTTCACATTGCTTCGCAGAATCGCTTTTGTGCAGAAAACAGTAACACTTGTTCAGAAGGAAAGAAAGCACAGAGCCCCAGATTTTATGTTGTCCTGGAGAGCTTGCAGAGCACTGGGGAAAGGCAGGCAGAGAATTCCTTGCTAGCACCTTCTCTGTGCCTGGGAAGCAGAAGTGTTCACATTGCTTCGCAGAATCGCTTTTGTGCAGAAAACAGTAACACTTGTTCAGAAGGAAAGAAAGCACAGAGCCCCAGATTCTATGTTGTCCTGGAGAGCTTGCAGAGCACTGGGGAAAGGCAGGCAGAGAATTCCCTGATAGCACCTTCTCTGTGCCTGGGAAGCAGAAGTGTTCACATTGCTTCGCAAGAATCGCTTTTGTGCAGAAAACAGTAACACTTGTTCAGCACGAAAGAAAGCACAGAGCCCCAGATTTTATGTTGTCCTGGAGAGCTTGCAGAGCACTGGGGAAAGGCAGGCAGAGAATTCCCTGATAGCACCTTCTCTGTGCCTGTTCACATTGCTTCGCAGAATCGCTTTTGTGCAGAAAACAGTAACACTTGTTCAGAAGGAAAGAAAGCACAGAGCCCCAGATTTTATGTTGTCCTGGAGAGCTTTTAGAGCACTGGGGAAAGGCAGGCAGAGAATTCCTTGCTAGCACCTTCTCTGTGCCTGGGAAGCAGAAGTGTTCACATTGCTTCGCAGAATCGCTTTTGTGCAGAAAGCACTAACACTTGTTCACAAGGAAAGAAAGCACAGAGCCCCAGATTCTATGTTGTCCTGGAGAGCTTGCAGAGCACTGGGGAAAGGCAGGCAGAGAATTCCCTGATAGCACCTTCTCTGTGCCTGTTCACATTGCTTCGCAGAATCGCTTTTGTGCAGAAAACAGTAACACTTGTTCAGAACGAAAGAAAGCACAGAGCCCCAGATTCTATGTTGTCCTGGAGAGCTTGCAGAGCACTGGGGAAAGGCAGGCAGAGAATTCCCTGCTAGCACCTTCTCTGTGCCTGGGAAGCAGAAGTGTTCACATTGCTTCGCAAGAATCGCTTTTGTGCAGAAAACACTAACACTTGTTCAGAAGGAAAGAAAGCACAGAGCCCCAGATTTTATGTTGTCCTGGAGAGCTTGCAGAGCACTGGGGAAAGGCAGGCAGAGAATTCCCTGCTAGCACCTTCTCTGTGCCTGGGAAGCAGAAGTGTTCACATTGCTTCGCAAGAATCGCTTTTGTGCAGAAAACAGTAACACTTGTTCAGAACGAAAGAAAGCACAGAGCCCCAGATTCTATGTTGTCCTGGAGAGCTTGCAGAGCACTGGGGAAAGGCAGGCAGAGAATTCCCTGATAGCACCTTCTCTGTGCCTGTTCACATTGCTTCGCAGAATCGCTTTTGTGCAGAAAACAGTAACACTTGTTCAGAAGGAAAGAAAGCACAGAGCCCCAGATTCTATGTTGTCCTGGAGAGCTTGCAGAGCACTGGGGAAAGGCAGGCAGAGAATTCCTTGCTAGCACCTTCTCTGTGCCTGGGAAGCAGAAGTGTTCACATTGCTTCGCAGAATCGCTTTTGTGCAGAAAACACTAACACTTGTTCAGAAGGAAAGAAAGCACAGAGCCCCAGATTCTATGTTGTCCTGGAGAGCTTGCAGAGCACTGGGGAAAGGCAGGCAGAGAATTCCCTGATAGCACCTTCTCTGTGCCTGTTCACATTGCTTCGCAGAATCGCTTTTGTGCAGAAAACAGTAACACTTGTTCAGAAGGAAAGAAAGCACAGAGCCCCAGATTCTATGTTGTCCTGGAGAGCTTGCAGAGCACTGGGGAAAGGCAGGCAGAGAATTCCCTGCTAGCACCTTCTCTGTGCCTGGGAAGCAGAAGTGTTCACATTGCTTCGCAAGAATCGCTTTTGTGCAGAAAACACTAACACTTGTTCAGAAGGAAAGAAAGCACAGAGCCCCAGATTTTATGTTGTCCTGGAGAGCTTGCAGAGCACTGGGGAAAGGCAGGCAGAGAATTCCCTGATAGCACCTTCTCTGTGCCTGTTCACATTGCTTCGCAGAATCGCTTTTGTGCAGAAAACAGTAACACTTGTTCAGAAGGAAAGAAAGCACAGAGCCCCAGATTTTATGTTGTCCTGGAGAGCTTGCAGAGCACTGGGGAAAGGCAGGCAGAGAATTCCTTGCTAGCACATTCTCTGTGCCTGGGAAGCAGAAGTGTTCACATTGCTTCGCAAGAATCGCTTTCGTGCAGAAAACAGTAACACTTGTTCATAAGGAAAGAAAGCACAGAGCCCCAGATTTTATGTTGTCCTGGAGAGCTTTTAGAGCACTGGGGAAAGGCAGGCAGAGAATTCCTTGCTAGCACCTTCTCTGTGCCTGGGAAGCAGAAGTGTTCACATTGCTTCGCAGAATCGCTTTTGTGCAGAAAACACTAACACTTGTTCAGAAGGAAAGAAAGCACAGAGCCCCAGATTCTATGTTGTCCTGGAGAGCTTGCAGAGCACTGGGGAAAGGCAGGCAGAGAATTCCCTGATAGCACCTTCTCTGTGCCTGTTCACATTGCTTCGCAGAATCGCTTTTGTGCAGAAAACAATAACACTTGTTCAGAACGAAAGAAAGCACAGAGCCCCAGATTCTATGTTGTCCTGGAGAGCTTGCAGAGCACTGGGGAAAGGCAGGCAGAGAATTCCCTGCTAGCACCTTCTCTGTGCCTGGGAAGCAGAAGTGTTCACATTGCTTTGCAGAATCGCTTTTGTGCAGAAAACACTAACACTTGTTCAGAAGGAAAGAAAGCACAGAGCCCCAGATTTTATGTTGTCCTGGAGAGCTTGCAGAGCACTGGGGAAAGGCAGGCAGAGAATTCCCTGCTAGCACCTTCTCTGTGCCTGGGAAGCAGAAGTGTTCACATTGCTTCGCAAGAATCGCTTTTGTGCAGAAAACACTAACACTTGTTCAGAAGGAAAGAAAGCACAGAGCCCCAGATTTTATGTTGTCCTGGAGAGCTTGCAGAGCACTGGGGAAAGGCAGGCAGAGAAATCCTTGCTAGCACCTTCTCTGTGCCTGGGAAGCAGAAGTGTTCACATTGCTTCGCAGAATCGCTTTTGTGCAGAAAACAGTAACACTTGTTCAGAAGGAAAGAAAGCACAGAGCCCCAGATTCTATGTTGTCCTGGAGAGCTTGCAGAGCACTGGGGAAAGGCAGGCAGAGAATTCCCTGCTAGCACCTTCTCTGTGCCTGGGAAGCAGAAGTGTTCACATTGCTTCGCAAGAATCGCTTTTGTGCAGAAAACACTAACACTTGTTCAGAAGGAAAGAAAGCACAGAGCCCCAGATTTTATGTTGTCCTGGAGAGCTTGCAGAGCACTGGGGAAAGGCAGGCAGAGAATTCCCTGCTAGCACCTTCTCTGTGCCTGGGAAGCAGAAGTGTTCACATTGCTTCGCAAGAATCGCTTTTGTGCAGAAAACAGTAACACTTGTTCAGAACGAAAGAAAGCACAGAGCCCCAGATTCTATGTTGTCCTGGAGAGCTTGCAGAGCACTGGGGAAAGGCAGGCAGAGAATTCCCTGATAGCACCTTCTCTGTGCCTGTTCACATTGCTTCGCAGAATCGCTTTTGTGCAGAAAACAGTAACACTTGTTCAGAAGGAAAGAAAGCACAGAGCCCCAGATTCTATGTTGTCCTGGAGAGCTTGCAGAGCACTGGGGAAAGGCAGGCAGAGAATTCCCTGCTAGCACCTTCTCTGTGCCTGGGAAGCAGAAGTGTTCACATTGCTTCGCAAGAATCGCTTTTGTGCAGAAAACACTAACACTTGTTCAGAAGGAAAGAAAGCACAGAGCCCCAGATTTTATGTTGTCCTGGAGAGCTTGCAGAGCACTGGGGAAAGGCAGGCAGAGAATTCCTTGCTAGCACCTTCTCTGTGCCTGGGAAGCAGAAGTGTTCACATTGCTTCGCAAGAATCGCTTTTGTGCAGAAAACAGTAACACTTGTTCAGAAGGAAAGAAAGCACAGAGCCCCAGATTCTATGTTGTCCTGGAGAGCTTGCAGAGCACTGGGGAAAGGCAGGCAGAGAATTCCCTGATAGCACCTTCTCTGTGCCTGTTCACATTGCTTCGCAGAATCGCTTTTGTGCAGAAAACACTAACACTTGTTCAGAAGGAAAGAAAGCACAGAGCCCCAGATTTTATGTTGTCCTGAAGAGCTTGCAGAGCACTGGGGAAAGGCAGGCAGAGAATTCCTTGCTAGCACATTCTCTGTGCCTGGGAAGCAGAAGTGTTCACATTGCTTCGCAGAATCGCTTTTGTGCAGAAAACAGTAACACTTGTTCAGAAGGAAAGAAAGCACAGAGCCCCAGATTTTATGTTGTCCTGGAGAGCTTGCAGAGCACTGGGGAAAGGCAGGCAGAGAAATCCTTGCTAGCACCTTCTCTGTGCCTGGGAAGCAGAAGTGTTCACATTGCTTCGCAGAATCGCTTTTGTGCAGAAAACAGTAACACTTGTTCAGAAGGAAAGAAAGCACAGAGCCCCAGATTCTATGTTGTCCTGGAGAGCTTGCAGAGCACTGGGGAAAGGCAGGCAGAGAATTCCCTGCTAGCACCTTCTCTGTGCCTGGGAAGCAGAAGTGTTCACATTGCTTCGCAAGAATCGCTTTTGTGCAGAAAACACTAACACTTGTTCAGAAGGAAAGAAAGCACAGAGCCCCAGATTTTATGTTGTCCTGGAGAGCTTGCAGAGCACTGGGGAAAGGCAGGCAGAGAATTCCCTGCTAGCACCTTCTCTGTGCCTGGGAAGCAGAAGTGTTCACATTGCTTCGCAAGAATCGCTTTTGTGCAGAAAACAGTAACACTTGTTCAGAACGAAAGAAAGCACAGAGCCCCAGATTCTATGTTGTCCTGGAGAGCTTGCAGAGCACTGGGGAAAGGCAGGCAGAGAATTCCCTGATAGCACCTTCTCTGTGCCTGTTCACATTGCTTCGCAGAATCGCTTTTGTGCAGAAAACAGTAACACTTGTTCAGAAGGAAAGAAAGCACAGAGCCCCAGATTCTATGTTGTCCTGGAGAGCTTTTAGAGCACTGGGGAAAGGCAGGCAGAGAATTCCCTGCTAGCACCTTCTCTGTGCCTGGGAAGCAGAAGTGTTCACATTGCTTCGCAAGAATCGCTTTTGTGCAGAAAACACTAACACTTGTTCAGAAGGAAAGAAAGCACAGAGTCCCAGATTTTATGTTGTCCTGGAGAGCTTGCAGAGCACTGGGGAAAGGCAGGCAGAGAATTCCTTGCTAGCACCTTCTCTGTGCCTGGGAAGCAGAAGTGTTCACATTGCTTCGCAAGAATCGCTTTTGTGCAGAAAACAGTAACACTTGTTCAGAACGAAAGAAAGCACAGAGCCCCAGATTCTCTGTTGTCCTGGAGAGCTTGCAGAGCACTGGGGAAAGGCAGGCAGAGAATTCCCTGATAGCACCTTCTCTGTGCCTGTTCACATTGCTTCGCAGAATCGCTTTTGTGCAGAAAACAGTAACACTTGTTCAGAAGGAAAGAAAGCACAGAGCCCCAGATTTTATGTTGTCCTGGAGAGCTTTTAGAGCACTGGGGAAAGGCAGGCAGAGAATTCCTTGCTAGCACCTTCTCTGTGCCTGGGAAGCAGAAGTGTTCACATTGCTTCGCAGAATCGCTTTTGTGCAGAAAACACTAACACTTGTTCAGAAGGAAAGAAAGCACAGAGCCCCAGATTCTATGTTGTCCTGGAGAGCTTGCAGAGCACTGGGGAAAGGCAGGCAGAGAATTCCCTGATAGCACCTTCTCTGTGCCTGTTCACATTGCTTCGCAGAATCGCTTTTGTGCAGAAAACAGTAACACTTGTTCAGAAGGAAAGAAAGCACAGAGCCCCAGATTCTATGTTGTCCTGGAGAGCTTGCAGAGCACTGGGGAAAGGCAGGCAGAGAATTCCTTGCTAGCACCTTCTCTGTGCCTGGGAAGCAGAAGTGTTCACATTGCTTCGCAGAATCGCTTTTGTGCAGAAAACAGTAACACTTGTTCAGAACGAAAGAAAGCACAGAGCCCCAGATTCTGTGTTGTCCTGGAGAGCTTGCAGAGCACTGGGGAAAGGCAGGCAGAGAATTCCCTGATAGCACCTTCTCTGTGCCTGTTCACATTGCTTCGCAGAATCGCTTTTGTGCAGAAAACAGTAACACTTGTTCAGAAGGAAAGAAAGCACAGAGCCCCAGATTTTATGTTGTCCTGGAGAGCTTTTAGAGCACTGGGGAAAGGCAGGCAGAGAATTCCTTGCTAGCACCTTCTCTGTGCCTGGGAAGCAGAAGTGTTCACATTGCTTCGCAGAATCGCTTTTGTGCAGAAAGCACTAACACTTGTTCAGAAGGAAAGAAAGCACAGAGCCCCAGATTTTATGTTGTCCTGGAGAGCTTGCAGAGCACTGGGGAAAGGCAGGCAGAGAATTCCCTGATAGCACCTTCTCTGTGCCTGTTCACATTGCTTCGCAGAATCGCTTTTGTGCAGAAAACAGTAACACTTGTTCAGAACGAAAGAAAGCACAGAGCCCCAGATTTTATGTTGTCCTGGAGAGCTTGCAGAGCACTGGGGAAAGGCAGGCAGAGAATTCCCTGCTAGCACCTTCTCTGTGCCTGGGAAGCAGAAGTGTTCACATTGCTTCGCAAGAATCGCTTTTGTGCAGAAAACACTAACACTTGTTCAGAAGGAAAGAAAGCACAGAGCCCCAGATTTTATGTTGTCCTGGAGAGCTTGCAGAGCACTGGGGAAAGGCAGGCAGAGAATTCCCTGCTAGCACCTTCTCTGTGCCTGGGAAGCAGAAGTGTTCACATTGCTTCGCAAGAATCGCTTTTGTGCAGAAAACAGTAACACTTGTTCAGAACGAAAGAAAGCACAGAGCCCCAGATTCTATGTTGTCCTGGAGAGCTTGCAGAGCACTGGGGAAAGGCAGGCAGAGAATTCCCTGATAGCACCTTCTCTGTGCCTGTTCACATTGCTTCGCAGAATCGCTTTTGTGCAGAAAACACTAACACTTGTTCAGAAGGAAAGAAAGCACAGAGCCCCACATTTTATGTTGTCCTGGAGAGCTTGCAGAGCACTGGGGAAAGGCAGGCAGAGAATTCCTTGCTAGCACATTCTCTGTGCCTGGGAAGCAGAAGTGTTCACATTGCTTCGCAGAATCGCTTTTGTGCAGAAAACAGTAACACTTGTTCAGAAGGAAAGAAAGCACAGAGCCCCAGATTTTATGTTGTCCTGGAGAGCTTGCAGAGCACTGGGGAAAGGCAGGCAGAGAAATCCTTGCTAGCACCTTCTCTGTGCCTGGGAAGCAGAAGTGTTCACATTGCTTCGCAGAATCGCTTTTGTGCAGAAAACAGTAACACTTGTTCAGAAGGAAAGAAAGCACAGAGCCCCAGATTCTATGTTGTCCTGGAGAGCTTGCAGAGCACTGGGGAAAGGCAGGCAGAGAATTCCCTGCTAGCACCTTCTCTGTGCCTGGGAAGCAGAAGTGTTCACATTGCTTCGCAAGAATCGCTTTTGTGCAGAAAACACTAACACTTGTTCAGAAGGAAAGAAAGCACAGAGCCCCAGATTTTATGTTGTCCTGGAGAGCTTGCAGAGCACTGGGGAAAGGCAGGCAGAGAATTCCCTGCTAGCACCTTCTCTGTGCCTGGGAAGCAGAAGTGTTCACATTGCTTCGCAAGAATCGCTTTTGTGCAGAAAACAGTAACACTTGTTCAGAACGAAAGAAAGCACAGAGCCCCAGATTCTATGTTGTCCTGGAGAGCTTGCAGAGCACTGGGGAAAGGCAGGCAGAGAATTCCCTGATAGCACCTTCTCTGTGCCTGTTCACATTGCTTCGCAGAATCGCTTTTGTGCAGAAAACAGTAACACTTGTTCAGAAGGAAAGAAAGCACAGAGCCCCAGATTCTATGTTGTCCTGGAGAGCTTGCAGAGCACTGGGGAAAGGCAGGCAGAGAATTCCCTGCTAGCACCTTCTCTGTGCCTGGGAAGCAGAAGTGTTCACATTGCTTCGCAAGAATCGCTTTTGTGCAGAAAACACTAACACTTGTTCAGAAGGAAAGAAAGCACAGAGCCCCAGATTTTATGTTGTCCTGGAGAGCTTGCAGAGCACTGGGGAAAGGCAGGCAGAGAATTCCTTGCTAGCACCTTCTCTGTGCCTGGGAAGCAGAAGTGTTCACATTGCTTCGCAAGAATCGCTTTTGTGCAGAAAACAGTAACACTTGTTCAGAACGAAAGAAAGCACAGAGCCCCAGATTCTCTGTTGTCCTGGAGAGCTTGCAGAGCACTGGGGAAAGGCAGGCAGAGAATTCCCTGATAGCACCTTCTCTGTGCCTGTTCACATTGCTTCGCAGAATCGCTTTTGTGCAGAAAACAGTAACACTTGTTCAGAAGGAAAGAAAGCACAGAGCCCCAGATTTTATGTTGTCCTGGAGAGCTTTTAGAGCACTGGGGAAAGGCAGGCAGAGAATTCCTTGCTAGCACCTTCTCTGTGCCTGGGAAGCAGAAGTGTTCACATTGCTTCGCAGAATCGCTTTTGTGCAGAAAACACTAACACTTGTTCAGAAGGAAAGAAAGCACAGAGCCCCAGATTCTATGTTGTCCTGGAGAGCTTGCAGAGCACTGGGGAAAGGCAGGCAGAGAATTCCCTGATAGCACCTTCTCTGTGCCTGTTCACATTGCTTCGCAGAATCGCTTTTGTGCAGAAAACAGTAACACTTGTTCAGAAGGAAAGAAAGCACAGAGCCCCAGATTCTATGTTGTCCTGGAGAGCTTGCAGAGCACTGGGGAAAGGCAGGCAGAGAATTCCTTGCTAGCACCTTCTCTGTGCCTGGGAAGCAGAAGTGTTCACATTGCTTCGCAGAATCGCTTTTGTGCAGAAAACAGTAACACTTGTTCAGAACGAAAGAAAGCACAGAGCCCCAGATTCTGTGTTGTCCTGGAGAGCTTGCAGAGCACTGGGGAAAGGCAGGCAGAGAATTCCCTGATAGCACCTTCTCTGTGCCTGGGAAGCAGAAGTGTTCACATTGCTTCGCAAGAATCGCTTTTGTGCAGAAAACAGTAACACTTGTTCAGCACGAAAGAAAGCACAGAGCCCCAGATTTTATGTTGTCCTGGAGAGCTTGCAGAGCACTGGGGAAAGGCAGGCAGAGAATTCCCTGATAGCACCTTCTCTGTGCCTGTTCACATTGCTTCGCAGAATCGCTTTTGTGCAGAAAACAGTAACACTTGTTCAGAAGGAAAGAAAGCACAGAGCCCCAGATTTTATGTTGTCCTGGAGAGCTTTTAGAGCACTGGGGAAAGGCAGGCAGAGAATTCCTTGCTAGCACCTTCTCTGTGCCTGGGAAGCAGAAGTGTTCACATTGCTTCGCAGAATCGCTTTTGTGCAGAAAGCACTAACACTTGTTCAGAAGGAAAGAAAGCACAGAGCCCCAGATTTTATGTTGTCCTGGAGAGCTTGCAGAGCACTGGGGAAAGGCAGGCAGAGAATTCCCTGATAGCACCTTCTCTGTGCCTGTTCACATTGCTTCGCAGAATCGCTTTTGTGCAGAAAACAGTAACACTTGTTCAGAACGAAAGAAAGCACAGAGCCCCAGATTTTATGTTGTCCTGGAGAGCTTGCAGAGCACTGGGGAAAGGCAGGCAGAGAATTCCCTGCTAGCACCTTCTCTGTGCCTGGGAAGCAGAAGTGTTCACATTGCTTCGCAAGAATCGCTTTTGTGCAGAAAACACTAACACTTGTTCAGAAGGAAAGAAAGCACAGAGCCCCAGATTTTATGTTGTCCTGGAGAGCTTGCAGAGCACTGGGGAAAGGCAGGCAGAGAATTCCCTGCTAGCACCTTCTCTGTGCCTGGGAAGCAGAAGTGTTCACATTGCTTCGCAAGAATCGCTTTTGTGCAGAAAACAGTAACACTTGTTCAGAACGAAAGAAAGCACAGAGCCCCAGATTCTATGTTGTCCTGGAGAGCTTGCAGAGCACTGGGGAAAGGCAGGCAGAGAATTCCCTGATAGCACCTTCTCTGTGCCTGTTCACATTGCTTCGCAGAATCGCTTTTGTGCAGAAAACAGTAACACTTGTTCAGAAGGAAAGAAAGCACAGAGCCCCAGATTCTATGTTGTCCTGGAGAGCTTGCAGAGCACTGGGGAAAGGCAGGCAGAGAATTCCCTGCTAGCACCTTCTCTGTGCCTGGGAAGCAGAAGTGTTCACATTGCTTCGCAAGAATCGCTTTTGTGCAGAAAACACTAACACTTGTTCAGAAGGAAAGAAAGCACAGAGCCCCATATTTTATGTTGTCCTGGAGAGCTTGCAGAGCACTGGGGAAAGGCAGGCAGAGAATTCCTTGCTAGCACCTTCTCTGTGCCTGGGAAGCAGAAGTGTTCACATTGCTTCGCAAGAATCGCTTTTGTGCAGAAAACAGTAACACTTGTTCAGAACGAAAGAAATCACAGAGCCCCAGATTCTCTGTTGTCCTGGAGAGCTTGCAGAGCACTGGGGAAAGGCAGGCAGAGAATTCCCTGATAGCACCTTCTCTGTGCCTCTTCACATTGCTTCGCAGAATCGCTTTTGTGCAGAAAACAGTAACACTTGTTCAGAACGAAAGAAAGCACAGAGCCCCAGATTCTATGTTGTCCTGGAGAGCTTGCAGAGCACTGGGGAAAGGCAGGCAGAGAATTCCTTGCTAGCACCTTCTCTGTGCCTGGGAAGCAGAAGTGTTCACATTGCTTCGCAGAATCGCTTTTGTGCAGAAAACAGTAACACTTGTTCAGAAGGAAAGAAAGCACAGAGCCCCAGATTCTATGTTGTCCTGGAGAGCTTGCAGAGCACTGGGGAAAGGCAGGCAGAGAATTCCCTGATAGCACCTTCTCTGTGCCTGTTCACATTGCTTCGCAAGAATCGCTTTTGTGCAGAAAACAGTAACACTTGTTCAGAAGGAAAGAAAGCACAGAGCCCCAGATTCTATGTTGTCCTGGAGAGCTTGCAGAGCACTGGGGAAAGGCAGGCAGAGAATTCCCTGCTAGCACCTTCTCTGTGCCTGGGAAGCAGAAGTGTTCACATTGCTTCGCAAGAATCGCTTTTGTGCAGAAAACACTAACACTTGTTCAGAAGGAAAGAAAGCACAGAGCCCCAGATTTTATGTTGTCCTGGAGAGCTTGCAGAGCACTGGGGAAAGGCAGGCAGAGAATTCCCTGATAGCACCTTCTCTGTGCCTGTTCACATTGCTTCGCAGAATCGCTTTTGTGCAGAAAACAGTAACACTTGTTCAGAAGGAAAGAAAGCACAGAGCCCCAGATTTTATGTTGTCCTGGAGAGCTTGCAGAGCACTGGGGAAAGGCAGGCAGAGAATTCCTTGCTAGCACATTCTCTGTACCTGGGAAGCAGAAGTGTTCACATTGCTTCGCAAGAATCGCTTTCGTGCAGAAAACAGTAACACTTGTTCATAAGGAAAGAAAGCACAGAGCCCCAGATTTTATGTTGTCCTGGAGAGCTTTTAGAGCACTGGGGAAAGGCAGGCAGAGAATTCCTTGCTAGCACCTTCTCTGTGCCTGGGAAGCAGAAGTGTTCACATTGCTTCGCAGAATCGCTTTTGTGCAGAAAACACTAACACTTGTTCAGAAGGAAAGAAAGCACAGAGCCCCAGATTCTATGTTGTCCTGGAGAGCTTGCAGAGCACTGGGGAAAGGCAGGCAGAGAATTCCCTGATAGCACCTTCTCTGTGCCTGTTCACATTGCTTCGCAGAATCGCTTTTGTGCAGAAAACAATAACACTTGTTCAGAACGAAAGAAAGCACAGAGCCCCAGATTCTATGTTGTCCTGGAGAGCTTGCAGAGCACTGGGGAAAGGCAGGCAGAGAATTCCCTGCTAGCACCTTCTCTGTGCCTGGGAAGCAGAAGTGTTCACATTGCTTCGCAAGAATCGCTTTTGTGCAGAAAACACTAACACTTGTTCAGAAGGAAAGAAAGCACAGAGCCCCAGATTTTATGTTGTCCTGGAGAGCTTGCAGAGCACTGGGGAAAGGCAGGCAGAGAATTCCCTGATAGCACCTTCTCTGTGCCTGTTCACATTGCTTTGCAGAATCGCTTTTGTGCAGAAAACAGTAACACTTGTTCAGAAGGAAAGAAAGCACAGAGCCCCAGATTTTATGTTGTCCTGGAGAGCTTGCAGAGCACTGGGGAAAGGCAGGCAGAGAATTCCCTGATAGCACCTTCTCTGTGCCTGTTCACATTGCTTCGCAGAATCGCTTTTGTGCAGAAAACAGTAACACTTGTTCAGAACGAAAGAAAGCACAGAGCCCCAGATTTTATGTTGTCCTGGAGAGCTTGCAGAGCACTGGGGAAAGGCAGGCAGAGAATTCCTTGCTAGCACATTCTCTGTGCCTGGGAAGCAGAAGTGTTCACATTGCTTCGCAGAATCGCTTTTGTGCAGAAAACAGTAACACTTGTTCAGAAGGAAAGAAAGCACAGAGCCCCAGATTTTATGTTGTCCTGGAGAGCTTGCAGAGCACTGGGGAAAGGCAGGCAGAGAATTCCCTGCTAGCACCTTCTCTGTGCCTGGGAAGCAGAAGTGTTCACATTGCTTCGCAAGAATCGCTTTTGTGCAGAAAACACTAACACTTGTTCAGAAGGAAAGAAAGCACAGAGCCCCAGATTTTATGTTGTCCTGGAGAGCTTGCAGAGCACTGGGGAAAGGCAGGCAGAGAAATCCTTGCTAGCACCTTCTCTGTGCCTGGGAAGCAGAAGTGTTCACATTGCTTCGCAGAATCGCTTTTGTGCAGAAAACAGTAACACTTGTTCAGAAGGAAAGAAAGCACAGAGCCCCAGATTCTATGTTGTCCTGGAGAGCTTGCAGAGCACTGGGGAAAGGCAGGCAGAGAATTCCCTGCTAGCACCTTCTCTGTGCCTGGGAAGCAGAAGTGTTCACATTGCTTCGCAAGAATCGCTTTTGTGCAGAAAACAGTAACACTTGTTCAGAACGAAAGAAAGCACAGAGCCCCAGATTCTATGTTGTCCTGGAGAGCTTGCAGAGCACTGGGGAAAGGCAGGCAGAGAATTCCCTGATAGCACCTTCTCTGTGCCTGTTCACATTGCTTCGCAGAATCGCTTTTGTGCAGAAAACAGTAACACTTGTTCAGAAGGAAAGAAAGCACAGAGCCCCAGATTCTATGTTGTCCTGGAGAGCTTGCAGAGCACTGGGGAAAGGCAGGCAGAGAATTCCCTGCTAGCACCTTCTCTGTGCCTGGGAAGCAGAAGTGTTCACATTGCTTCGCAAGAATCGCTTTTGTGCAGAAAACACTAACACTTGTTCAGAAGGAAAGAAAGCACAGAGCCCCAGATTTTATGTTGTCCTGGAGAGCTTGCAGAGCACTGGGGAAAGGCAGGCAGAGAATTCCTTGCTAGCACCTTCTCTGTGCCTGGGAAGCAGAAGTGTTCACATTGCTTCGCAAGAATCGCTTTTGTGCAGAAAACAGTAACACTTGTTCAGAACGAAAGAAAGCACAGAGCCCCAGATTCTCTGTTGTCCTGGAGAGCTTGCAGAGCACTGGGGAAAGGCAGGCAGAGAATTCCCTGATAGCACCTTCTCTGTGCCTGTTCACATTGCTTCGCAGAATCGCTTTTGTGCAGAAAACAGTAACACTTGTTCAGAAGGAAAGAAAGCACAGAGCCCCAGATTTTATGTTGTCCTGGAGAGCTTTTAGAGCACTGGGGAAAGGCAGGCAGAGAATTCCTTGCTAGCACCTTCTCTGTGCCTGGGAAGCAGAAGTGTTCACATTGCTTCGCAGAATCGCTTTTGTGCAGAAAACACTAACACTTGTTCAGAAGGAAAGAAAGCACAGAGCCCCAGATTCTATGTTGTCCTGGAGAGCTTGCAGAGCACTGGGGAAAGGCAGGCAGAGAATTCCCTGATAGCACCTTCTCTGTGCCTGTTCACATTGCTTCGCAGAATCGCTTTTGTGCAGAAAACAGTAACACTTGTTCAGAACGAAAGAAAGCACAGAGCCCCAGATTCTATGTTGTCCTGGAGAGCTTGCAGAGCACTGGGGAAAGGCAGGCAGAGAATTCCTTGCTAGCACCTTCTCTGTGCCTGGGAAGCAGAAGTGTTCACATTGCTTCGCAAGAATCGCTTTTGTGCAGAAAACACTAACACTTGTTCAGAAGGAAAGAAAGCACAGAGCCCCAGATTTTATGTTGTCCTGGAGAGCTTGCAGAGCACTGGGGAAAGGCAGGCAGAGAATTCCCTGATAGCACCTTCTCTGTGCCTGTTCACATTGCTTCGCAGAATCGCTTTTGTGCAGAAAACAGTAACACTTGTTCAGAAGGAAAGAAAGCACAGAGCCCCAGATTCTATGTTGTCCTGGAGAGCTTGCAGAGCACTGGGGAAAGGCAGGCAGAGAATTCCCTGCTAGCACGTTCTCTGTGCCTGGGAAGCAGAAGTGTTCACATTGCTTCGCAAGAATCGCTTTTGTGCAGAAAACAGTAACACTTGTTCAGAACGAAAGAAAGCACAGAGCCCCAGATTCTCTGTTGTCCTGGAGAGCTTGCAGAGCACTGGGGAAAGGCAGGCAGAGAATTCCCTGATAGCACCTTCTCTGTGCCTGTTCACATTGCTTCGCAGAATCGCTTTTGTGCAGAAAACAGTAACACTTGTTCAGAAGGAAAGAAAGCACAGAGCCCCAGATTTTATGTTGTCCTGGAGAGCTTTTAGAGCACTGGGGAAAGGCAGGCAGAGAATTCCTTGCTAGCACCTTCTCTGTGCCTGGGAAGCAGAAGTGTTCACATTGCTTCGCAGAATCGCTTTTGTGCAGAAAACACTAACACTTGTTCAGAAGGAAAGAAAGCACAGAGCCCCAGATTCTATGTTGTCCTGGAGAGCTTGCAGAGCACTGGGGAAAGGCAGGCAGAGAATTCCCTGATAGCACCTTCTCTGTGCCTGTTCACATTGCTTCGCAGAATCGCTTTTGTGCAGAAAACAGTAACACTTGTTCAGAACGAAAGAAAGCACAGAGCCCCAGATTCTATGTTGTCCTGGAGAGCTTGCAGAGCACTGGGGAAAGGCAGGCAGAGAATTCCCTGCTAGCACCTTCTCTGTGCCTGGGAAGCAGAAGTGTTCACATTGCTTCGCAAGAATCGCTTTTGTGCAGAAAACACTAACACTTGTTCAGAAGGAAAGAAAGCACAGAGCCCCAGATTTTATGTTGTCCTGGAGAGCTTGCAGAGCACTGGGGAAAGGCAGGCAGAGAATTCCCTGATAGCACCTTCTCTGTGCCTGTTCACATTGCTTCGCAGAATCGCTTTTGTGCAGAAAACAGTAACACTTGTTCAGAAGGAAAGAAAGCACAGAGCCCCAGATTCTATGTTGTCCTGGAGAGCTTGCAGAGCACTGGGGAAAGGCAGGCAGAGAATTCCCTGCTAGCACGTTCTCTGTGCCTGGGAAGCAGAAGTGTTCACATTGCTTCGCAAGAATCGCTTTCGTGCAGAAAACATTAACACTTGTTCAGAAGGAAAGAAAGCACAGAGCCCCAGATTCTATGTTGTCCTGGAGAGCTTGCAGAGCACTGGGGAAAGGCAGGCAGAGAATTCCCTGATAGCACCTTCTCTGTGCCTGTTCACATTGCTTCGCAGAATCGCTTTTGTGCAGAAAACAGTAACACTTGTTCAGAAGGAAAGAAAGCACAGAGCCCCAGATTTTATGTTGTCCTGGAGAGCTTGCAGAGCACTGGGGAAAGGCAGGCAGAGAAATCCTTGCTAGCACCTTCTCTGTGCCTGGGAAGCAGAAGTGTTCACATTGCTTCGCAGAATCGCTTTTGTGCAGAAAACAGTAACACTTGTTCAGAAGGAAAGAAAGCACAGAGCCCCAGATTCTATGTTGTCCTGGAGAGCTTGCAGAGCACTGGGGAAAGGCAGGCAGAGAATTCCCTGATAGCACCTTCTCTGTGCCTGTTCACATTGCTTCGCAGAATCGCTTTTGTGCAGAAAACAGTAACACTTGTTCAGAACGAAAGAAAGCACAGAGCCCCAGATTCTATGTTGTCCTGGAGAGCTTGCAGAGCACTGGGGAAAGGCAGGCAGAGAATTCCCTGCTAGCACCTTCTCTGTGCCTGGGAAGCAGAAGTGTTCACATTGCTTCGCAAGAATCGCTTTTGTGCAGAAAACAGTAACACTTGTTCAGAAGGAAAGAAAGCACAGAGCCCCAGATTTTATGTTGTCCTGGAGAGCTTGCAGAGCACTGGGGAAAGGCAGGCAGAGAATTCCTTGCTAGCACCTTCTCTGTGCCTGGGAAGCAGAAGTGTTCACATTGCTTCGCAGAATCGCTTTTGTGCAGAAAACAGTAACACTTGTTCAGAAGGAAAGAAAGCACAGAGCCCCAGATTTTATGTTGTCCTGGAGAGCTTGCAGAGCACTGGGGAAAGGCAGGCAGAGAATTCCCTGATAGCACCTTCTCTGTGCCTGTTGAAATTGCTTCGCAGAATCGCTTTTGTGCAGAAAACACTAACACTTGTTCAGAAGGAAAGAAAGCACAGAGCCCCAGATTTTATGTTGTCCTGGAGAGCTTGCAGAGCACTGGGGAAAGGCAGGCAGAGAATTCCTTGCTAGCACATTCTCTGTGCCTGGGAAGCAGAAGTGTTCACATTGCTTCGCAGAATCGCTTTTGTGCAGAAAACAGTAACACTTGTTCAGAAGGAAAGAAAGCACAGAGCCCCAGATTCTATGTTGTCCTGGAGAGCTTGCAGAGCACTGGGGAAAGGCAGGCAGAGAATTCCCTGCTAGCACCTTCTCTGTGCCTGGGAAGCAGAAGTGTTCACATTGCTTCGCAAGAATCGCTTTTGTGCAGAAAACACTAACACTTGTTCAGAAGGAAAGAAAGCACAGAGCCCCAGATTTTATGTTGTCCTGGAGAGCTTGCAGAGCACTGGGGAAAGGCAGGCAGAGAATTCCTTGCTAGCACCTTCTCTGTGCCTGGGAAGCAGAAGTGTTCACATTGCTTCGCAAGAATCGCTTTTGTGCAGAAAACAGTAACACTTGTTCAGAACGAAAGAAAGCACAGAGCCCCAGATTTTATGTTGTCCTGGAGAGCTTGCAGAGCACTGGGGAAAGGCAGGCAGAGAATTCCCTGATAGCACCTTCTCTGTGCCTGTTCACATTGCTTCGCAGAATCGCTTTTGTGCAGAAAACAGTAACACTTGTTCAGAAGGAAAGAAAGCACAGAGCCCCAGATTTTATGTTGTCCTGGAGAGCTTTTAGAGCACTGGGGAAAGGCAGGCAGAGAATTCCCTGCTAGCACCTTCTCTGTGCCTGGGAAGCAGAAGTGTTCACATTGCTTCGCAAGAATCGCTTTTGTGCAGAAAACAGTAACACTTGTTCAGCACGAAAGAAAGCACAGAGCCCCAGATTTTATGTTGTCCTGGAGAGCTTGCAGAGCACTGGGGAAAGGCAGGCAGAGAATTCCCTGATAGCACCTTCTCTGTGCCTGTTCACATTGCTTCGCAGAATCGCTTTTGTGCAGAAAACAGTAACACTTGTTCAGAAGGAAAGAAAGCACAGAGCCCCAGATTCTATGTTGTCCTGGAGAGCTTGCAGAGCACTGGGGAAAGGCAGGCAGAGAATTCCCTGCTAGCACCTTCTCTGTGCCTGGGAAGCAGAAGTGTTCACATTGCTTCGCAGAATCGCTTTTGTGCAGAAAACACTAACACTTGTTCAGAAGGAAAGAAAGCACAGAGCCCCAGATTCTATGTTGTCCTGGAGAGCTTGCAGAGCACTGGGGAAAGGCAGGCAGAGAATTCCCTGATAGCACCTTCTCTGTGCCTGTTCACATTGCTTCGCAGAATCGCTTTTGTGCAGAAAACAGTAACACTTGTTCAGAACGAAAGAAAGCACAGAGCCCCAGATTCTATGTTGTCCTGGAGAGCTTGCAGAGCACTGGGGAAAGGCAGGCAGAGAATTCCCTGCTAGCACCTTCTCTGTGCCTGGGAAGCAGAAGTGTTCACATTGCTTCGCAAGAATCGCTTTTGTGCAGAAAACACTAACACTTGTTCAGAAGGAAAGAAAGCACAGAGCCCCAGATTTTATGTTGTCCTGGAGAGCTTGCAGAGCACTGGGGAAAGGCAGGCAGAGAATTCCCTGATAGCACCTTCTCTGTGCCTGTTCACATTGCTTCGCAAGAATCGCTTTTGTGCAGAAAACACTAACACTTGTTCAGAAGGAAAGAAAGCACAGAGCCCCAGATTTTATGTTGTCCTGGAGAGCTTGCAGAGCACTGGGGAAAGGCAGGCAGAGAAATCCTTGCTAGCACCTTCTCTGTGCCTGGGAAGCAGAAGTGTTCACATTGCTTCGCAGAATCGCTTTTGTGCAGAAAACAGTAACACTTGTTCAGAAGGAAAGAAAGCACAGAGCCCCAGATTTTATGTTGTCCTGGAGAGCTTGCAGAGCACTGGGGAAAGGCAAGCAGAGAATTCCTTGCTAGCACCTTCTCTGTGCCTGGGAAGCAGAAGTGTTCACATTGCTTCGCAAGAATCGCTTTTGTGCAGAAAACAGTAACAGTTGTTCAGAACGAAAGAAAGCACAGAGCCCCAGATTCTCTGTTGTCCTGGAGAGCTTGCAGAGCACTGGGGAAAGGCAGGCAGAGAATTCCCTGATAGCACCTTCTCTGTGCCTGTTCACATTGCTCGCAGAATCGCTTTTGTGCAGAAAACACTAACACTTGTTCAGAAGGAAAGAAAGCACAGAGCCCCAGATTTTATGTTGTCCTGGAGAGCTTGCAGAGCACTGGGGAAAGGCAGGCAGAGAAATCCTTGCTAGCACCTTCTCTGTGCCTGGGAAGCAGAAGTGTTCACATTGCTTCGCAGAATCGCTTTTGTGCAGAAAACAGTAACACTTGTTCAGAAGGAAAGAAAGCACAGAGCCCCAGATTCTATGTTGTCCTGGAGAGCTTGCAGACCACTGGGGAAAGGCAGGCAGAGAATTCCCTGCTAGCACCTTCTCTGTGCCTGGGAAGCAGAAGTGTTCACATTGCTTCGCAAGAATCGCTTTTGTGCAGAAAACACTAACACTTGTTCAGAAGGAAAGAAAGCACAGAGCCCCAGATTTTATGTTGTCCTGGAGAGCTTGCAGAGCACTGGGGAAAGGCAGGCAGAGAATTCCCTGCTAGCACCTTCTCTGTGCCTGGGAAGCAGAAGTGTTCACATTGCTTCGCAAGAATCGCTTTTGTGCAGAAAACAGTAACACTTGTTCAGAACGAAAGAAAGCACAGAGCCCCAGATTCTATGTTGTCCTGGAGAGCTTGCAGAGCACTGGGGAAAGGCAGGCAGAGAATTCCCTGATAGCACCTTCTCTGTTCCTGTTCACATTGCTTCGCAGAATCGCTTTTGTGCAGAAAACAGTAACACTTGTTCAGAAGGAAAGAAAGCACAGAGCCCCAGATTCTATGTTGTCCTGGAGAGCTTGCAGAGCACTGGGGAAAGGCAGGCAGAGAATTCCCTGCTAGCACCTTCTCTGTGCCTGGGAAGCAGAAGTGTTCACATTGCTTCGCAAGAATCGCTTTTGTGCAGAAAACAGTAACACTTGTTCAGAACGAAAGAAAGCACAGAGCCCCAGATTCTATGTTGTCCTGGAGAGCTTGCAGAGCACTGGGGAAAGGCAGGCAGAGAATTCCCTGATAGCACCTTCTCTGTGCCTGTTCACATTGCTTCGCAGAATCGCTTTTGTGCAGAAAACAGTAACACTTGTTCAGAAGGAAAGAAAGCACAGAGCCCCAGATTCTATGTTGTCCTGGAGAGCTTGCAGAGCACTGGGGAAAGGCAGGCAGAGAATTCCCTGCTAGCACCTTCTCTGTGCCTGGGAAGCAGAAGTGTTCACATTGCTTCGCAAGAATCGCTTTTGTGCAGAAAACACTAACACTTGTTCAGAAGGAAAGAAAGCACAGAGCCCCAGATTTTATGTTGTCCTGGAGAGCTTGCAGAGCACTGGGGAAAGGCAGGCAGAGAATTCCTTGCTAGCACCTTCTCTGTGCCTGGGAAGCAGAAGTGTTCACATTGCTTCGCAAGAATCGCTTTTGTGCAGAAAACAGTAACAGTTGTTCAGAACGAAAGAAAGCACAGAGCCCCAGATTCTCTGTTGTCCTGGAGAGCTTGCAGAGCACTGGGGAAAGGCAGGCAGAGAATTCCCTGATAGCACCTTCTCTGTGCCTGTTCACATTGCTTCGCAGAATCGCTTTTGTGCAGAAAACAGTAACACTTGTTCAGAACGAAAGAAAGCACAGAGCCCCAGATTTTATGTTGTCCTGGAGAGCTTTTAGAGCACTGGGGAAAGGCAGGCAGAGAATTCCTTGCTAGCACCTTCTCTGTGCCTGGGAAGCAGAAGTGTTCACATTGCTTCGCAGAATCGCTTTTGTGCAGAAAACACTAACACTTGTTCAGAAGGAAAGAAAGCACAGAGCCCCAGATTCTATGTTGTCCTGGAGAGCTTGCAGAGCACTGGGGAAAGGCAGGCAGAGAATTCCCTGATAGCACCTTCTCTGTGCCTGTTCACATTGCTTCGCAGAATCGCTTTTGTGCAGAAAACAGTAACACTTGTTCAGAACGAAAGAAAGCACAGAGCCCCAGATTCTATGTTGTCCTGGAGAGCTTGCAGAGCACTGGGGAAAGGCAGGCAGAGAATTCCCTGCTAGCACCTTCTCTGTGCCTGGGAAGCAGAAGTGTTCACATTGCTTCGCAAGAATCGCTTTTGTGCAGAAAACACTAACACTTGTTCAGAAGGAAAGAAAGCACAGAGCCCCAGATTTTATGTTGTCCTGGAGAGCTTGCAGAGCACTGGGGAAAGGCAGGCAGAGAATTCCCTGATAGCACCTTCTCTGTGCCTGTTCACATTGCTTCGCAGAATCGCTTTTGTGCAGAAAACAGTAACACTTGTTCAGAAGGAAAGAAAGCACAGAGCCCCAGATTCTATGTTGTCCTGGAGAGCTTGCAGAGCACTGGGGAAAGGCAGGCAGAGAATTCCCTGCTAGCACGTTCTCTGTGCCTGGGAAGCAGAAGTGTTCACATTGCTTCGCAAGAATCGCTTTCGTGCAGAAAACATTAACACTTGTTCAGAAGGAAAGAAAGCACAGAGCCCCAGATTCTATGTTGTCCTGGAGAGCTTGCAGAGCACTGGGGAAAGGCAGGCAGAGAATTCCCTGATAGCACCTTCTCTGTGCCTGTTCACATTGCTTCGCAGAATCGCTTTTGTGCAGAAAACAGTAACACTTGTTCAGAAGGAAAGAAAGCACAGAGCCCCAGATTCTATGTTGTCCTGGAGAGCTTGCAGAGCACTGGGGAAAGGCAGGCAGAGAATTCCTTGCTAGCACCTTCTCTGTGCCTGGGAAGCAGAAGTGTTCACATTGCTTCGCAGAATCGCTTTTGTGCAGAAAACAGTAACACTTGTTCAGAAGGAAAGAAAGCACAGAGCCCCAGATTCTATGTTGACCTGGAGAGCTTGCAGAGCACTGGGGAAAGGCAGGCAGAGAATTCCCTGATAGCACCTTCTCTGTGCCTGTTCACATTGCTTCGCAGAATCGCTTTTGTGCAGAAAACAGTAACACTTGTTCAGAAGGAAAGAAAGCACAGAGCCCCAGATTCTATGTTGTCCTGGAGAGCTTGCAGAGCACTGGGGAAAGGCAGGCAGAGAATTCCCTGATAGCACCTTCTCTGTGCCTGTTCACATTGCTTCGCAAGAATCGCTTTTGTGCAGAAAACACTAACACTTGTTCAGAAGGAAAGAAAGCACAGAGCCCCAGATTTTATGTTGTCCTGGAGAGCTTGCAGAGCACTGGGGAAAGGCAGGCAGAGAATTCCCTGATAGCACCTTCTCTGTGCCTGTTCACATTGCTTCGCAGAATCGCTTTTGTGCAGAAAACAGTAACACTTGTTCAGAAGGAAAGAAAGCACAGAGCCCCAGATTCTATGTTGTCCTGGAGAGCTTGCAGAGCACTGGGGAAAGGCAGGCAGAGAATTCCCTGATAGCACCTTCTCTGTGCCTTCGAAGCAGAAGTGTTCACATTGCTTCGCAAGAATCGCTTTCGTGCAGAAAACATTAACACTTGTTCAGAAGGAAAGAAAGCACAGAGCCCCAGATTCTATGTTGTCCTGGAGAGCTTGCAGAGCACTGGGGAAAGGCAGGCAGAGAATTCCCTGATAGCACCTTCTCTGTGCCTGTTCACATTGCTTCGCAGAATCGCTTTTGTGCAGAAAACAGTAACACTTGTTCAGAAGGAAAGAAAGCACAGAGCCCCAGATTTTATGTTGTCCTGGAGAGCTTGCAGAGCACTGGGGAAAGGCAGGCAGAGAAATCCTTGCTAGCACCTTCTCTGTGCCTGGGAAGCAGAAGTGTTCACATTGCTTCGCAGAATCGCTTTTGTGCAGAAAACAGTAACACTTGTTCAGAAGGAAAGAAAGCACAGAGCCCCAGATTCTATGTTGACCTGGAGAGCTTGCAGAGCACTGGGGAAAGGCAGGCAGAGAATTCCCTGATAGCACCTTCTCTGTGCCTGTTCACATTGCTTCGCAGAATCGCTTTTGTGCAGAAAACAGTAACACTTGTTCAGAAGGAAAGAAAGCACAGAGCCCCAGATTCTATGTTGTCCTGGAGAGCTTGCAGAGCACTGGGGAAAGGCAGGCAGAGAATTCCCTGCTAGCACCTTCTCTGTGCCTGGGAAGCAGAAGTGTTCACATTGCTTCGCAAGAATCGCTTTTGTGCAGAAAACAGTAACACTTGTTCAGAAGGAAAGAAAGCACAGAGCCCCAGATTTTATGTTGTCCTGGAGAGCTTGCAGAGCACTGGGGAAAGGCAGGCAGAGAATTCCTTGCTAGCACCTTCTCTGTGCCTGTTCACATTGCTTCGCAGAATCGCTTTTGTGCAGAAAACAGTAACACTTGTTCAGAACGAAAGAAAGCACAGAGCCCCAGATTCTATGTTGTCCTGGAGAGCTTGCAGAGCACTGGGGAAAGGCAGGCAGAGAATTCCCTGATAGCACCTTCTCTGTGCCTGTTCACATTGCTTCGCAGAATCGCTTTTGTGCAGAAAACAGTAACACTTGTTCAGAAGGAAAGAAAGCACAGAGCCCCAGATTCTATGTTGTCCTGGAGAGCTTGCAGAGCACTGGGGAAAGGCAGGCAGAGAATTCCCTGCTAGCACCTTCTCTGTGCCTGGGAAGCAGAAGTGTTCACATTGCTTCGCAAGAATCGCTTTTGTGCAGAAAACAGTAACACTTGTTCAGAAGGAAAGAAAGCACAGAGCCCCAGATTCTATGTTGTCCTGGAGAGCTTGCAGAGCACTGGGGAAAGGCAGGCAGAGAATTCCCTGATAGCACCTTCTCTGTGCCTGTTCACATTGCTTCGCAGAATCGCTTTTGTGCAGAAAACAGTAACACTTGTTCAGAAGGAAAGAAAGCACAGAGCCCCAGATTCTATGTTGTCCTGGAGAGCTTGCAGAGCACTGGGGAAAGGCAGGCAGAGAATTCCCTGCTAGCACCTTCTCTGTGCCTGGGAAGCAGAAGTGTTCACATTGCTTCGCAAGAATCGCTTTTGTGCAGAAAACACTAACACTTGTTCAGAAGGAAAGAAAGCACAGAGCCCCAGATTTTATGTTGTCCTGGAGAGCTTGCAGAGCACTGGGGAAAGGCAGGCAGAGAATTCCTTGCTAGCACCTTCTCTGTGCCTGGGAAGCAGAAGTGTTCACATTGCTTCGCAAGAATCGCTTTTGTGCAGAAAACAGTAACAGTTGTTCAGAACGAAAGAAAGCACAGAGCCCCAGATTCTCTGTTGTCCTGGAGAGCTTGCAGAGCACTGGGGAAAGGCAGGCAGAGAATTCCCTGATAGCACCTTCTCTGTGCCTGTTCACATTGCTTCGCAGAATCGCTTTTGTGCAGAAAACAGTAACACTTGTTCAGAAGGAAAGAAAGCACAGAGCCCCAGATTTTATGTTGTCCTGGAGAGCTTTTAGAGCACTGGGGAAAGGCAGGCAGAGAATTCCTTGCTAGCACCTTCTCTGTGCCTGGGAAGCAGAGGTGTTCACATTGCTTCGCAGAATCGCTTTTGTGCAGAAAACACTAACACTTGTTCAGAAGGAAAGAAAGCACAGAGCCCCAGATTCTATGTTGTCCTGGAGAGCTTGCAGAGCACTGGGGAAAGGCAGGCAGAGAATTCCCTGATAGCACCTTCTCTGTGCCTGTTCACATTGCTTCGCAGAATCGCTTTTGTGCAGAAAACAGTAACACTTGTTCAGAACGAAAGAAAGCACAGAGCCCCAGATTCTATGTTGTCCTGGAGAGCTTGCAGAGCACTGGGGAAAGGCAGGCAGAGAATTCCCTGCTAGCACCTTCTCTGTGCCTGGGAAGCAGAAGTGTTCACATTGCTTCGCAAGAATCGCTTTTGTGCAGAAAACACTAACACTTGTTCAGAAGGAAAGAAAGCACAGAGCCCCAGATTTTATGTTGTCCTGGAGAGCTTGCAGAGCACTGGGGAAAGGCAGGCAGAGAATTCCCTGATAGCACCTTCTCTGTGCCTGTTCACATTGCTTCGCAGAATCGCTTTTGTGCAGAAAACAGTAACACTTGTTCAGAAGGAAAGAAAGCACAGAGCCCCAGATTCTATGTTGTCCTGGAGAGCTTGCAGAGCACTGGGGAAAGGCAGGCAGAGAATTCCCTGCTAGCACGTTCTCTGTGCCTGGGAAGCAGAAGTGTTCACATTGCTTCGCAAGAATCGCTTTCGTGCAGAAAACATTAACACTTGTTCAGAAGGAAAGAAAGCACAGAGCCCCAGATTCTATGTTGTCCTGGAGAGCTTGCAGAGCACTGGGGAAAGGCAGGCAGAGAATTCCCTGATAGCACCTTCTCTGTGCCTGTTCACATTGCTTCGCAGAATCGCTTTTGTGCAGAAAACAGTAACACTTGTTCAGAAGGAAAGAAAGCACAGAGCCCCAGATTTTATGTTGTCCTGGAGAGCTTGCAGAGCACTGGGGAAAGGCAGGCAGAGAAATCCTTGCTAGCACCTTCTCTGTGCCTGGGAAGCAGAAGTGTTCACATTGCTTCGCAGAATCGCTTTTGTGCAGAAAACAGTAACACTTGTTCAGAAGGAAAGAAAGCACAGAGCCCCAGATTCTATGTTGTCCTGGAGAGCTTGCAGAGCACTGGGGAAAGGCAGGCAGAGAATTCCCTGATAGCACCTTCTCTGTGCCTGTTCACATTGCTTCGCAGAATCGCTTTTGTGCAGAAAACAGTAACACTTGTTCAGAACGAAAGAAAGCACAGAGCCCCAGATTCTATGTTGTCCTGGAGAGCTTGCAGAGCACTGGGGAAAGGCAGGCAGAGAATTCCCTGCTAGCACCTTCTCTGTGCCTGGGAAGCAGAAGTGTTCACATTGCTTCGCAAGAATCGCTTTTGTGCAGAAAACACTAACACTTGTTCAGAAGGAAAGAAAGCACAGAGCCCCAGATTTTATGTTGTCCTGGAGAGCTTGCAGAGCACTGGGGAAAGGCAGGCAGAGAATTCCCTGATAGCACCTTCTCTGTGCCTGTTGAAATTGCTTCGCAGAATCGCTTTTGTGCAGAAAACACTAACACTTGTTCAGAAGGAAAGAAAGCACAGAGCCCCAGATTTTATGTTGTCCTGGAGAGCTTGCAGAGCACTGGGGAAAGGCAGGCAGAGAATTCCCTGATAGCACCTTCTCTGTGCCTGTTGAAATTGCTTCGCAGAATCGCTTTTGTGCAGAAAACACTAACACTTGTTCAGAAGGAAAGAAAGCACAGAGCCCCAGATTTTATGTTGTCCTGGAGAGCTTGCAGAGCACTGGGGAAAGGCAGGCAGAGAATTCCTTGCTAGCACATTCTCTGTGCCTGGGAAGCAGAAGTGTTCACATTGCTTCGCAGAATCGCTTTTGTGCAGAAAACAGTAACACTTGTTCAGAAGGAAAGAAAGCACAGAGCCCCAGATTCTATGTTGTCCTGGAGAGCTTGCAGAGCACTGGGGAAAGGCAGGCAGAGAATTCCCTGCTAGCACCTTCTCTGTGCCTGGGAAGCAGAAGTGTTCACATTGCTTCGCAAGAATCGCTTTTGTGCAGAAAACACTAACACTTGTTCAGAAGGAAAGAAAGCACAGAGCCCCAGATTTTATGTTGTCCTGGAGAGCTTGCAGAGCACTGGGGAAAGGCAGGCAGAGAATTCCCTGATAGCACCTTCTCTGTGCCTGTTCACATTGCTTCGCAGAATCGCTTTTGTGCAGAAAACAGTAACACTTGTTCAGAAGGAAAGAAAGCACAGAGCCCCAGATTCTATGTTGTCCTGGAGAGCTTGCAGAGCACTGGGGAAAGGCAGGCAGAGAATTCCCTGCTAGCACCTTCTCTGTGCCTGGGAAGCAGAAGTGTTCACATTGCTTCGCAGAATCGCTTTTGTGCAGAAAACAGTAACACTTGTTCAGAAGGAAAGAAAGCACAGAGCCCCAGATTCTATGTTGTCCTGGAGAGCTTGCAGAGCACTGGGGAAAGGCAGGCAGAGAATTCCCTGCTAGCACCTTCTCTGTGCCTGTTCACATTGCTTCGCAGAATCGCTTTTGTGCAGAAAAAAGTAACACTTGTTCAGAACGAAAGAAAGCACAGAGCCCCAGATTCTATGTTGTCCTGGAGAGCTTGCAGAGCACTGGGGAAAGGCAGGCAGAGAATTCCCTGCTAGCACCTTCTCTGTGCCTGGGAAGCAGAAGTGTTCACATTGCTTCGCAAGAATCGCTTTTGTGCAGAAAACACTAACACTTGTTCAGAAGGAAAGAAAGCACAGAGCCCCAGATTTTATGTTGTCCTGGAGAGCTTGCAGAGCACTGGGGAAAGGCAGGCAGAGAATTCCCTGATAGCACCTTCTCTGTGCCTGTTCACATTGCTTCGCAAGAATCGCTTTTGTGCAGAAAACACTAACACTTGTTCAGAAGGAAAGAAAGCACAGAGCCCCAGATTTTATGTTGTCCTGGAGAGCTTGCAGAGCACTGGGGAAAGGCAGGCAGAGAAATCCTTGCTAGCACCTTCTCTGTGCCTGGGAAGCAGAAGTGTTCACATTGCTTCGCAGAATCGCTTTTGTGCAGAAAACAGTAACACTTGTTCAGAAGGAAAGAAAGCACAGAGCCCCAGATTCTATGTTGTCCTGGAGAGCTTGCAGAGCACTGGGGAAAGGCAGGCAGAGAATTCCCTGCTAGCACCTTCTCTGTGCCTGGGAAGCAGAAGTGTTCACATTGCTTCGCAAGAATCGCTTTTGTGCAGAAAACACTAACACTTGTTCAGAAGGAAAGAAAGCACAGAGCCCCAGATTTTATGTTGTCCTGGAGAGCTTGCAGAGCACTGGGGAAAGGCAGGCAGAGAATTCCCTGATAGCACCTTCTCTGTGCCTGTTCACATTGCTTCGCAGAATCGCTTTTGTGCAGAAAACAGTAACACTTGTTCAGAACGAAAGAAAGCACAGAGCCCCAGATTCTATGTTGTCCTGGAGAGCTTGCAGAGCACTGGGGAAAGGCAGGCAGAGAATTCCCTGCTAGCACCTTCTCTGTGCCTGGGAAGCAGAAGTGTTCACATTGCTTCGCAAGAATCGCTTTTGTGCAGAAAACACTAACACTTGTTCAGAAGGAAAGAAAGCACAGAGCCCCAGATTTTATGTTGTCCTGGAGAGCTTGCAGAGCACTGGGGAAAGGCAGGCAGAGAATTCCCTGATAGCACCTTCTCTGTGCCTGTTCACATTGCTTCGCAAGAATCGCTTTTGTGCAGAAAACACTAACACTTGTTCAGAAGGAAAGAAAGCACAGAGCCCCAGATTTTATGTTGTCCTGGAGAGCTTGCAGAGCACTGGGGAAAGGCAGGCAGAGAATTCCCTGCTAGCACCTTCTCTGTGCCTGGGAAGCAGAAGTGTTCACATTGCTTCGCAAGAATCGCTTTTGTGCAGAAAACAGTAACACTTGTTCAGAAGGAAAGAAAGCACAGAGCCCCAGATTCTATGTTGTCCTGGAGAGCTTGCAGAGCACTGGGGAAAGGCAGGCAGAGAATTCCCTGATAGCACCTTCTCTGTGCCTGTTCACATTGCTTCGCAGAATCGCTTTTGTGCAGAAAACAGTAACACTTGTTCAGCACGAAAGAAAGCACAGGGCCCCAGATTTTATGTTGTCCTGGAGAGCTTGCAGAGCACTGGGGAAAGGCAGGCAGAGAAATCCTTGCTAGCACCTTCTCTGTGCCTGGGAAGCAGAAGTGTTCACATTGCTTCGCAGAATCGCTTTTGTGCAGAAAACAGTAACACTTGTTCAGAAGGAAAGAAAGCACAGAGCCCCAGATTCTATGTTGTCCTGGAGAGCTTGCAGAGCACTGGGGAAAGGCAGGCAGAGAATTCCCTGCTAGCACCTTCTCTGTGCCTGGGAAGCAGAAGTGTTCACATTGCTTCGCAAGAATCGCTTTTGTGCAGAAAACACTAACACTTGTTCAGAAGGAAAGAAAGCACAGAGCCCCAGATTTTATGTTGTCCTGGAGAGCTTGCAGAGCACTGGGGAAAGGCAGGCAGAGAATTCCCTGATAGCACCTTCTCTGTGCCTGTTCACATTGCTTCGCAGAATCGCTTTTGTGCAGAAAACAGTAACACTTGTTCAGAAGGAAAGAAAGCACAGAGCCCCAGATTCTATGTTGTCCTGGAGAGCTTGCAGAGCACTGGGGAAAGGCAGGCAGAGAATTCCCTGCTAGCACCTTCTCTGTGCCTGGGAAGCAGAAGTGTTCACATTGCTTCGCAGAATCGCTTTTGTGCAGAAAACACTAACACTTGTTCAGAAGGAAAGAAAGCACAGAGCCCCAGATTCTATGTTGTCCTGGAGAGCTTGCAGAGCACTGGGGAAAGGCAGGCAGAGAATTCCCTGATAGCACCTTCTCTGTGCCTGTTCACATTGCTTCGCAGAATCGCTTTTGTGCAGAAAACAGTAACACTTGTTCAGAACGAAAGAAAGCACAGAGCCCCAGATTCTATGTTGTCCTGGAGAGCTTGCAGAGCACTGGGGAAAGGCAGGCAGAGAATTCCCTGCTAGCACCTTCTCTGTGCCTGGGAAGCAGAAGTGTTCACATTGCTTCGCAAGAATCGCTTTTGTGCAGAAAACACTAACACTTGTTCAGAAGGAAAGAAAGCACAGAGCCCCAGATTTTATGTTGTCCTGGAGAGCTTGCAGAGCACTGGGGAAAGGCAGGCAGAGAATTCCCTGATAGCACCTTCTCTGTGCCTGTTCACATTGCTTCGCAAGAATCGCTTTTGTGCAGAAAACACTAACACTTGTTCAGAAGGAAAGAAAGCACAGAGCCCCAGATTTTATGTTGTCCTGGAGAGCTTGCAGAGCACTGGGGAAAGGCAGGCAGAGAATTCCCTGCTAGCACCTTCTCTGTGCCTGGGAAGCAGAAGTGTTCACATTGCTTCGCAAGAATCGCTTTTGTGCAGAAAACAGTAACACTTGTTCAGAAGGAAAGAAAGCACAGAGCCCCAGATTCTATGTTGTCCTGGAGAGCTTGCAGAGCACTGGGGAAAGGCAGGCAGAGAATTCCCTGATAGCACCTTCTCTGTGCCTGTTCACATTGCTTCGCAGAATCGCTTTTGTGCAGAAAACAGTAACACTTGTTCAGCACGAAAGAAAGCACAGAGCCCCAGATTTTATGTTGTCCTGGAGAGCTTGCAGAGCACTGGGGAAAGGCAGGCAGAGAATTCCCTGATAGCACCTTCTCTGTGCCTGTTCACATTGCTTCGCAGAATCGCTTTTGTGCAGAAAACAGTAACACTTGTTCAGAAGGAAAGAAAGCACAGAGCCCCAGATTCTATGTTGTCCTGGAGAGCTTGCAGAGCACTGGGGAAAGGCAGGCAGAGAATTCCCTGCTAGCACCTTCTCTGTGCCTGGGAAGCAGAAGTGTTCACATTGCTTCGCAGAATCGCTTTTGTGCAGAAAACACTAACACTTGTTCAGAAGGAAAGAAAGCACAGAGCCCCAGATTCTATGTTGTCCTGGAGAGCTTGCAGAGCACTGGGGAAAGGCAGGCAGAGAATTCCCTGATAGCACCTTCTCTGTGCCTGTTCACATTGCTTCGCAGAATCGCTTTTGTGCAGAAAACAGTAACACTTGTTCAGAACGAAAGAAAGCACAGAGCCCCAGATTCTATGTTGTCCTGGAGAGCTTGCAGAGCACTGGGGAAAGGCAGGCAGAGAGTTCCCTGCTAGCACCTTCTCTGTGCCTGGGAAGCAGAAGTGTTCACATTGCTTCGCAAGAATCGCTTTTGTGCAGAAAACACTAACACTTGTTCAGAAGGAAAGAAAGCACAGAGCCCCAGATTTTATGTTGTCCTGGAGAGCTTTTAGAGCACTGGGGAAAGGCAGGCAGAGAATTCCCTGATAGCACCTTCTCTGTGCCTGTTCACATTGCTTCGCAAGAATCGCTTTTGTGCAGAAAACACTAACACTTGTTCAGAAGGAAAGAAAGCACAGAGCCCCAGATTTTATGTTGTCCTGGAGAGCTTGCAGAGCACTGGGGAAAGGCAGGCAGAGAAATCCTTGCTAGCACCTTCTCTGTGCCTGGGAAGCAGAAGTGTTCACATTGCTTCGCAGAATCGCTTTTGTGCAGAAAACAGTAACACTTGTTCAGAAGGAAAGAAAGCACAGAGCCCCAGATTCTATGTTGTCCTGGAGAGCTTGCAGAGCACTGGGGAAAGGCAGGCAGAGAATTCCCTGCTAGCACCTTCTCTGTGCCTGGGAAGCAGAAGTGTTCACATTGCTTCGCAAGAATCGCTTTTGTGCAGAAAACACTAACACTTGTTCAGAAGGAAAGAAAGCACAGAGCCCCAGATTTTATGTTGTCCTGGAGAGCTTGCAGAGCACTGGGGAAAGGCAGGCAGAGAATTCCCTGCTAGCACCTTCTCTGTGCCTGGGAAGCAGAAGTGTTCACATTGCTTCGCAAGAATCGCTTTTGTGCAGAAAACAGTAACACTTGTTCAGAAGGAAAGAAAGCACAGAGCCCCAGATTCTATGTTGTCCTGGAGAGCTTGCAGAGCACTGGGGAAAGGCAGGCAGAGAATTCCCTGATAGCACCTTCTCTGTGCCTGTTCACATTGCTTCGCAGAATCGCTTTTGTGCAGAAAACAGTAACACTTGTTCAGAAGGAAAGAAAGCACAGAGCCCCAGATTCTATGTTGTCCTGGAGAGCTTGCAGAGCACTGGGGAAAGGCAGGCAGAGAATTCCCTGCTAGCACCTTCTCTGTGCCTGGGAAGCAGAAGTGTTCACATTGCTTCGCAAGAATCGCTTTTGTGCAGAAAACAGTAACACTTGTTCAGAACGAAAGAAAGCACAGAGCCCCAGATTCTATGTTGTCCTGGAGAGCTTGCAGAGCACTGGGGAAAGGCAGGCAGAGAATTCCCTGATAGCACCTTCTCTGTGCCTGGGAAGAAGAAGTGTTCACATTGCTTCGCAAGAATCGCTTTTGTGCAGAAAACACTAACACTTGTTCAGAAGGAAAGAAAGCACAGAGCCCCAGATTTTATGTTGTCCTGGAGAGCTTGCAGAGCACTGGGGAAAGGCAAGCAGAGAATTCCTTGCTAGCACCTTCTCTGTGCCTGGGAAGCAGAAGTGTTCACATTGCTTCGCAAGAATCGCTTTTGTGCAGAAAAGAGTAACAGTTGTTCAGAACGAAAGAAAGCACAGAGCCCCAGATTCTCTGTTGTCCTGGAGAGCTTGCAGAGCACTGGGGAAAGGCAGGCAGAGAATTCCCTGATAGCACCTTCTCTGTGCCTGGGAAGCAGAAGTGTTCACATTGCTTCGCAGAATCGCTTTTGTGCAGAAAACAGTAACACTTGTTCAGAAGGAAAGAAAGCACAGAGCCCCAGATTCTATGTTGTCCTGGAGAGCTTGCAGAGCACTGGGGAAAGGCAGGCAGAGAATTCCCTGCTAGCACCTTCTCTGTGCCTGGGAAGCAGAAGTGTTCACATTGCTTCGCAAGAATCGCTTTTGTGCAGAAAACACTAACACTTGTTCAGAAGGAAAGAAAGCACAGAGCCCCAGATTTTATGTTGTCCTGGAGAGCTTGCAGAGCACTGGGGAAAGGCAGGCAGAGAATTCCCTGCTAGCACCTTCTCTGTGCCTGGGAAGCAGAAGTGTTCACATTGCTTCGCAAGAATCGCTTTTGTGCAGAAAACAGTAACACTTGTTCAGAACGAAAGAAAGCACAGAGCCCCAGATTCTATGTTGTCCTGGAGAGCTTGCAGAGCACTGGGGAAAGGCAGGCAGAGAATTCCCTGATAGCACCTTCTCTGTTCCTGTTCACATTGCTTCGCAGAATCGCTTTTGTGCAGAAAACAGTAACACTTGTTCAGAAGGAAAGAAAGCACAGAGCCCCAGATTCTATGTTGTCCTGGAGAGCTTGCAGAGCACTGGGGAAAGGCAGGCAGAGAATTCCCTGCTAGCACCTTCTCTGTGCCTGGGAAGCAGAAGTGTTCACATTGCTTCGCAAGAATCGCTTTTGTGCAGAAAACAGTAACACTTGTTCAGAACGAAAGAAAGCACAGAGCCCCAGATTTTATGTTGTCCTGGAGAGCTTGCAGAGCACTGGGGAAAGGCAGGCAGAGAAATCCTTGCTAGCACCTTCTCTGTGCCTGGGAAGCAGAAGTGTTCACATTGCTTCGCAGAATCGCTTTTGTGCAGAAAACAGTAACACTTGTTCAGAAGGAAAGAAAGCACAGAGCCCCAGATTCTATGTTGTCCTGGAGAGCTTGCAGAGCACTGGGGAAAGGCAGGCAGAGAATTCCCTGCTAGCACCTTCTCTGTGCCTGTTCACATTGCTTCGCAGAATCGCTTTTGTGCAGAAAACAGTAACACTTGTTCAGAACGAAAGAAAGCACAGAGCCCCAGATTTGCTGTTGTCCTGGAGAGCTTGCAGAGCACTGGGGAAAGGCAGGCAGAGAATTCCCTGCTAGCACCTTCTCTGTGCCTGGGAAGCAGAAGTGTTCACATTGCTTCGCAAGAATCGCTTTTGTGCAGAAAACAGTAACAGTTGTTCAGAACGAAAGAAAGCACAGAGCCCCAGATTCTATGTTGTCCTGGAGAGCTTGCAGAGCACTGGGGAAAGGCAGGCAGAGAATTCCTTGCTAGCACCTTCTCTGTGCCTGGGAAGCAGAAGTGTTCACATTGCTTCGCAGAATAGCTTTTGTGCAGAAAACAATAACACTTGTTCAGAAGGAAAGAAAGCACAGAGCCCCAGAGTTTATGTTGTCCTGGAGAGCTTGCAGAGCACTGGGGAAAGGCAGGCAGAGAATTCCCTGATAGCACCTTCTCTGTGCCTGTTCACATTGCTTCGCAGAATCGCTTTTGTGCAGAAAACACTAACACTTGTTCAGAAGGAAAGAAAGCACAGAGCCCCAGATTTTATGTTGTCCTGGAGAGCTTGCAGAGCACTGGGGAAAGGCAGGCAGAGAATTCCCTGCTAGCACCTTCTCTGTGCCTGGGAAGCAGAAGTGTTCACATTGCTTCGCAAGAATCGCTTTTGTGCAGAAAACAGTAACACTTGTTCAGAACGAAAGAAAGCACAGAGCCCCAGATTTTATGTTGTCCTGGAGAGCTTGCAGAGCACTGGGGAAAGGCAGGCAGAGAATTCCCTGATAGCACCTTCTCTGTGCCTGTTCACATTGCTTCGCAGAATCGCTTTTGTGCAGAAAACAGTAACACTTGTTCAGAACGAAAGAAAGCACAGAGCCCCAGATTTTATGTTGTCCTGGAGAGCTTGCAGAGCACTGGGGAAAGGCAGGCAGAGAATTCCTTGCTAGCACCTTCTCTGTGCCTGGGAAGCAGAAGTGTTCACATTGCTTCGCAGAATCGCTTTTGTGCAGAAAACACTAACACTTGTTCAGAAGGAAAGAAAGCACAGAGCCCCAGATTCTATGTTGTCCTGGAGAGCTTGCAGAGCACTGGGGAAAGGCAGGCAGAGAATTCCCTGATAGCACCTTCTCTGTGCCTGTTCACATTGCTTCACAGAATCGCTTTTGTGCAGAAAACAGTAACACTTGTTCAGAACGAAAGAAAGCACAGAGCCCCAGATTCTATGTTGTCCTGGAGAGCTTGCAGAGCACTGGGGAAAGGCAGGCAGAGAATTCCCTGATAGCACCTTCTCTGTGCCTGGGAAGCAGAAGTGTTCACATTCCTTCGCAAGAATCGCTTTTGTGCAGAAAACACTAACACTTGTTCAGAAGGAAAGAAAGCACAGAGCCCCAGATTTTATGTTGTCCTGGAGAGCTTGCAGAGCACTGGGGAAAGGCAGGCAGAGAATTCCTTGCTAGCACCTTCTCTGTGCCTGGGAAGCAGAAGTGTTCACATTGCTTCGCAGAATCGCTTTTGTGCAGAAAACAGTAACACTTGTTCAGAAGGAAAGAAAGCACAGAGCCCCAGATTTTATGTTGTCCTGGAGAGCTTGCAGAGCACTGGGGAAAGGCAGGCAGAGAATTCCCTGATAGCACCTTCTCGGTGCCTGTTCACATTGCTTCGCAGAATCGCTTTTGTGCAGAAAACAGTAACACTTGTTCAGAACGAAAGAAAGCACAGAGCCCCAGATTTTATGTTGTCCTGGAGAGCTTGCAGAGCACTGGGGAAAGGCAGGCAGAGAATTCCTTGTTAGCACCTTCTCTGTGCCTGGGAAGCAGAAGTGTTCACATTGCTTCGCAAGAATCGCTTTTGTGCAGAAAACAGTAACACTTGTTCAGAAGGAAAGAAAGCACAGAGTCCCAGATTTTATGTTGTTCTGGAGAGCTTGCAGAGCACTGGGGAAAGGCAGGCAGAGAATTCCCTGATAGCACCTTCTCTGTGCCTGTTCACATTGCTTCGCAGAATCGCTTTTGTGCAGAAAACAGTAACACTTGTTCAGAAGGAAAGAAAGCACAGAGCCCCAGAGTCTATGTTGTCCTGGAGAGCTTGCAGAGCACTGGGGAAAGGCAGGCAGAGAATTCCCTGCTAGCACCTTCTCCGTGCCTGGGAAGCAGAAGTGTTCACATTGCTTCGCAAGAATCGCTTTTGTGCAGAAAACAGTAGCAGTTGTTCAGAAGGAAAGAAAGCACAGAGCCCCAGATTTTATGTTGTCCTGGAGAGCTTGCAGAGCACTGGGGAAAGGCAGGCAGAGAATTCCTTGCTAGCACCTTCTCTGTGCCTGGGAAGCAGAAGTGTTCACATTGCTTCGCAGAATCGCTTTTGTGCAGAAAACAGTAACACTTGTTCAGAACGAAAGAAAGCACAGAGCCCCAGATTCTATGTTGTCCTGGAGAGCTTGCAGAGCACTGGGGAAAGGCAGGCAGAGAATTCCCTGCTAGCACCTTCTCTGTGCCTGTTCACATTGCTTCACAGAATCGCTTTTGTGCAGAAAACAGTAACACTTGTTCAGAACGAAAGAAAGCACAGAGCCCCAGATTCTATGTTGTCCTGGAGAGCTTGCAGAGCACTGGGGAAAGGCAGGCAGAGAATTCCCTGATAGCACCTTCTCTGTGCCTGGGAAGCAGAAGTGTTCACATTCCTTCGCAAGAATCGCTTTTGTGCAGAAAACAGTAACACTTGTTCAGAACGAAAGAAAGCACAGAGCCCCAGATTTTATGTTGTCCTGGAGAGCTTGCAGAGCACTGGGGAAAGGCAGGCAGAGAATTCCCTGCTAGCACCTTCTCTGTGCCTGTTCACATTGCTTCGCAGAATCGCTTTTGTGCAGAAAACAGTAACACTTGTTCAGAACGAAAGAAAGCACAGAGCCCCAGATTTTATGTTGTCCTGGAGAGCTTGCAGAGCACTGGGGAAAGGCAGGCAGAGAATTCCTTGCTAGCACCTTCTCTGTGCCTGGGAAGCAGAAGTGTTCACATTGCTTCGCAAGAATCGCTTTTGTGCAGAAAACAGTAACACTTGTTCAGAAGGAAAGAAAGCACAGAGCCCCAGATTCTATGTTGTCCTGGAGAGCTTGCAGAGCACTGGGGAAAGGCAGGCAGAGAATTCCCTGCTAGCACCTTCTCTGTGCCTGTTCACATTGCTTCGCAGAATCGCTTTTGTGCAGAAAACAGTAACACTTGTTCAGAAGGAAAGAAAGCACAGAGCCCCAGATTCTATGTTGTCCTGGGGAGCTTGCAGAGCACTGGGGAAAGGCAGGCAGAGAATTCCCTGCTAGCACCTTCTCTGTGCCTGGGAAGTAGAAGTGTTCACATTGCTTCGCAAGAATCGCTTTTGTGCAGAAAACACTAACACTTGTTCAGAAGGAAAGAAAGCACAGAGCCCCAGATTTTATGTTGTCCTGGAGAGCTTGCAGAGCACTGGGGAAAGGCAGGCAGAGAATTCCTTGCTAGCACCTTCTCTGTGCCTGGGAAGCAGAAGTGTTCACATTGCTTCGCAGAATCGCTTTTGTGCAGAAAACAGTAACACTTGTTCAGAAGGAAAGAAATCACAGAGCCCCAGACTCTATGTTGTCCTGGAGAGCTTGCAGAGCACTGGGGAAAGGCAGGCAGAGAATTCCCTGATAGCACCTTCTCTGTGCCTGTTCACATTGCTTCGCAGAATCGCTTTTGTGCAGAAAACAGTAACACTTGTTCAGAACGAAAGAAAGCACAGAGCCCCAGATTCTATGTTGTCCTGGAGAGCTTGCAGAGCACTGGGGAAAGGCAGGCAGAGAATTCCCTGATAGCACCTTCTCTGTGCCTGGGAAGCAGAAGTGTTCACATTGCTTCGCAAGAATCGCTTTTGTGCAGAAAACACTAACACTTGTTCAGAAGGAAAGAAAGCACAGAGCCCCAGATTTTATGTTGCACTGGAGAGCTTGCAGAGCACTGGGGAAAGGCAGGCAGAGAATTCCCTGATAGCACCTTCTCTGTGCCTGGGAAGCAGAAGTGTTCACATTGCTTCGCAGAATCGCTTTTGTGCAGAAAACAGTAACACTTTTTCAGAAGGAAAGAAAGCACAGAGCCCCAGATTCTATGTTGTCCTGGAGAGCTTTCAGAGCACTGGGGAAAGGCAGGCAGAGAATTCCCTGATAGCAGCTTCTCTGTGCCTGTTCACATTGCTTCGCAGAATCGCTTTTGTGCAGAAAACAGTTACACTTGTTCACAACGAAAGAAAGCACAGAGCCCCAGATTCTATGTTGTCCTGGAGAGCTTGCAGAGCACTGGGGAAAGGCAGGCAGAGAATTCCCTGCTAGCACCTTCTCTGTGCCTGTTCACATTGCTTCGCAGAATCGCTTTTGTGCAGAAAACAGTAACACTTGTTCAGAACGAAAGAAAGCACAGAGCCCCAGATTTGCTGTTGTCCTGGAGAGCTTGCAGAGCACTGGGGAAAGGCAGGCAGAGAATTCCCTGCTAGCACCTTCTCTGTGCCTGGGAAGCAGAAGTGTTCACATTGCTTCGCAAGAATCGCTTTTGTGCAGAAAACAGTAACAGTTGTTCAGAACGAAAGAAAGCACAGAGCCCCAGATTCTATGTTGTCCTGGAGAGCTTGCAGAGCACTGGGGAAAGGCAGGCAGAGAATTCCTTGCTAGCACCTTCTCTGTGCCTGGGAAGCAGAAGTGTTCACATTGCTTCGCAGAATAGCTTTTGTGCAGAAAACAATAACACTTGTTCAGAAGGAAAGAAAGCACAGAGCCCCAGAGTTTATGTTGTCCTGGAGAGCTTGCAGAGCACTGGGGAAAGGCAGGCAGAGAATTCCCTGATAGCAGCTTCTCTGTGCCTGTTCACATTGCTTCGCAGAATCGCTTTTGTGCAGAAAACACTAACACTTGTTCAGAAGGAAAGAAAGCACAGAGCCCCAGATTTGATGTTGTCCTGGAGAGCTTGCAGAGCACTGGGGAAAGGCAGGCAGAGAATTCCCTGCTAGCACCTTCTCTGTGCCTGGGAAGCAGAAGTGTTCACATTGCTTCGCAAGAATCGCTTTTGTGCAGAAAACAGTAACACTTGTTCAGAAGGAAAGAAAGCACAGAGCCCCAGATTTTATGTTGTCCTGGAGAGCTTGCAGAGCACTGGGGAAAGGCAGGCAGAGAATTCCCTGCTAGCACCTTCTCTGTGCCTGTTCACATTGCTTCGCAGAATCGCTTTTGTGCAGAAAACAGTAACACTTGTTCAGAACGAAAGAAAGCACAGAGCCCCAGATTTTATGTTGTCCTGGAGAGCTTGCAGAGCACTGGGGAAAGGCAGGCAGAGAATTCCCTGCTAGCACCTTCTCTGTGCCTGGGAAGCAGAAGTGTTCACATTGCTTCGCAGAATCGCTTTTGTGCAGAAAACACTAACACTTGTTCAGAACGAAAGAAAGCACAGAGCCCCAGATTCTCTGTTGTCCTGGAGAGCTTGCAGAGCACTGGGGAAAGGCAGGCAGAGAATTCCCTGATAGCACCTTCTCTGTGCCTGTTCACATTGCTTCGCAGAATCGCTTTTGTGCAGAAAACAGTAACAGTTGTTCAGAACGAAAGAAAGCACAGAGCCCCAGATTTGATGTTGTCCTGGAGAGCTTGCAGAGCACTGGGGAAAGGCAGGCAGAGAATTCCCTGCTAGCACCTTCTCTGTGCCTGGGAAGCAGAAGTGTTCACATTGCTTCGCAAGAATCGCTTTTGTGCAGAAAACAGTAACACTTGTTCAGAACGAAAGAAAGCACAGAGCCCCAGATTTTATGTTGTCCTGGAGAGCTTGCAGAGCACTGGGGAAAGGCAGGCAGAGAATTCCCTGATAGCACCTTCTCTGTGCCTGTTCACATTGCTTCGCAGAATCGCTTTTGTGCAGAAAACAGTAACACTTGTTCAGAACGAAAGAAAGCACAGAGCCCCAGATTTTATGTTGTCCTGGAGAGCTTGCAGAGCACTGGGGAAAGGCAGGCAGAGAATTCCTTGCTAGCACCTTCTCTGTGCCTGGGAAGCAGAAGTGTTCACATTGCTTCGCAGAATCGCTTTTGTGCAGAAAACAGTAACACTTGTTCAGAACGAAAGAAAGCACAGAGCCCCAGATTCTATGTTGTCCTGGAGAGCTTGCAGAGCACTGGGGAAAGGCAGGCAGAGAATTCCCTGCTAGCACCTTCTCTGTGCCTGTTCACATTGCTTCACAGAATCGCTTTTGTGCAGAAAACAGTAACACTTGTTCAGAACGAAAGAAAGCACAGAGCCCCAGATTCTATGTTGTCCTGGAGAGCTTGCAGAGCACTGGGGAAAGGCAGGCAGAGAATTCCCTGATAGCACCTTCTCTGTGCCTGGGAAGCAGAAGTGTTCACATTGCTTCGCAAGAATCGCTTTTGTGCAGAAAACAGTAACACTTGTTCAGAACGAAAGAAAGCACAGAGCCCCAGATTTTATGTTGTCCTGGAGAGCTTGCAGAGCACTGGGGAAAGGCAGGCAGAGAATTCCCTGCTAGCACCTTCTCTGTGCCTGTTCACATTGCTTCGCAGAATCGCTTTTGTGCAGAAAACAGTAACACTTGTTCAGAACGAAAGAAAGCACAGAGCCCCAGATTTTATGTTGTCCTGGAGAGCTTGCAGAGCACTGGGGAAAGGCAGGCAGAGAATTCCTTGCTAGCACCTTCTCTGTGCCTGGGAAGCAGAAGTGTTCACATTGCTTCGCAAGAATCGCTTTTGTGCAGAAAACAGTAACACTTGTTCAGAAGGAAAGAAAGCACAGAGCCCCAGATTCTATGTTGTCCTGGAGAGCTTGCAGAGCACTGGGGAAAGGCAGGCAGAGAATTCCCTGCTAGCACCTTCTCTGTGCCTGTTCACATTGCTTCGCAGAATCGCTTTTGTGCAGAAAACAGTAACACTTGTTCAGAAGGAAAGAAAGCACAGAGCCCCAGATTTTATGTTGTCCTGGAGAGCTTGCAGAGCACTGGGGAAAGGCAGGCAGAGAATTCCTTGCTAGCACCTTCTCTGTGCCTGGGAAGCAGAAGTGTTCACATTGCTTCGCAGAATCGCTTTTGTGCAGAAAACAGTAACACTTGTTCAGAAGGAAAGAAAGCACAGAGCCCCAGATTCTATGTTGTCCTGGAGAGCTTGCAGAGCACTGGGGAAAGGCAGGCAGAGAATTCCCTGCTAGCACCTTCTCTGTGCCTGGGAAGCAGAAGTGTTCACATTGCTTCGCAAGAATCGCTTTTGTGCAGAAAACACTAACACTTGTTCAGAAGGAAAGAAAGCACAGAGCCCCAGATTTTATGTTGTCCTGGAGAGCTTGCAGAGCACTGGGGAAAGGCAGGCAGAGAATTCCCTGCTAGCACCTTCTCTGTGCCTGGGAAGCAGAAGTGTTCACATTGCTTCGCAGAATCGCTTTTGTGCAGAAAACAGTAACACTTGTTCAGAAGGAAAGAAAGCACAGAGCCCCAGATTCTATGTTGTCCTGGAGAGCTTGCAGAGCACTGGGGAAAGGCAGGCAGAGAATTCCCTGCTAGCACCTTCTCTGTGCCTGTTCACATTGCTTCGCAGAATCGCTTTTGTGCAGAAAACAGTAACACTTGTTCAGAAGGAAAGAAAGCACAGAGCCCCAGATTCTATGTTGTCCTGGAGAGCTTGCAGAGCACTGGGGAAAGGCAGGCAGAGAATTCCCTGCTAGCACCTTCTCTGTGCCTGGGAAGCAGAAGTGTTCACATTGCTTCGCAAGAATCGCTTTTGTGCAGAAAACAGTAACACTTGTTCAGAACGAAAGAAAGCACAGAGCCCCAGATTCTATGTTGTCCTGGAGAGCTTGCAGAGCACTGGGGAAAGGCAGGCAGAGAATTCCCTGATAGCACCTTCTCTGTGCCTGGGAAGCAGAAGTGTTCACATTGCTTCGCAAGAATCGCTTTTGTGCAGAAAACACTAACACTTGTTCAGAAGGAAAGAAAGCACAGAGCCCCAGATTTTATGTTGTCCTGGAGAGCTTGCAGAGCACTGGGGAAAGGCAAGCAGAGAATTCCTTGCTAGCACCTTCTCTGTGCCTGGGAAGCAGAAGTGTTCACATTGCTTCGCAAGAATCGCTTTTGTGCAGAAAACAGTAACAGTTGTTCAGAACGAAAGAAAGCACAGAGCCCCAGATTCTCTGTTGTCCTGGAGAGCTTGCAGAGCACTGGGGAAAGGCAGGCAGAGAATTCCCTGATAGCACCTTCTCTGTGCCTGGGAAGCAGAAGTGTTCACATTGCTTCGCAGAATCGCTTTTGTGCAGAAAACAGTAACACTTGTTCAGAAGGAAAGAAAGCACAGAGCCCCAGATTCTATGTTGTCCTGGAGAGCTTGCAGAGCACTGGGGAAAGGCAGGCAGAGAATTCCCTGCTAGCACCTTCTCTGTGCCTGGGAAGCAGAAGTGTTCACATTGCTTTGCAGAATCGCTTTTGTGCAGAAAACACTAACACTTGTTCAGAAGGAAAGAAAGCACAGAGCCCCAGATTTTATGTTGTCCTGGAGAGCTTGCAGAGCACTGGGGAAAGGCAGGCAGAGAATTCCCTGCTAGCACCTTCTCTGTGCCTGGGAAGCAGAAGTGTTCACATTGCTTCGCAAGAATCGCTTTTGTGCAGAAAACAGTAACACTTGTTCAGAACGAAAGAAAGCACAGAGCCCCAGATTCTATGTTGTCCTGGAGAGCTTGCAGAGCACTGGGGAAAGGCAGGCAGAGAATTCCCTGATAGCACCTTCTCTGTTCCTGTTCACATTGCTTCGCAGAATCGCTTTTGTGCAGAAAACAGTAACACTTGTTCAGAAGGAAAGAAAGCACAGAGCCCCAGATTCTATGTTGTCCTGGAGAGCTTGCAGAGCACTGGGGAAAGGCAGGCAGAGAATTCCCTGCTAGCACCTTCTCTGTGCCTGGGAAGCAGAAGTGTTCACATTGCTTCGCAAGAATCGCTTTTGTGCAGAAAACAGTAACACTTGTTCAGAAAGAAAGAAAGCACAGAGCCCCAGATTTTATGTTGTCCTGGAGAGCTTGCAGAGCACTGGGGAAAGGCAGGCAGAGAAATCCTTGCTAGCACCTTCTCTGTGCCTGGGAAGCAGAAGTGTTCACATTGCTTCGCAGAATCGCTTTTGTGCAGAAAACAGTAACACTTGTTCAGAAGGAAAGAAAGCACAGAGCCCCAGATTCTATGTTGTCCTGGAGAGCTTGCAGAGCACTGGGGAAAGGCAGGCAGAGAATTCCCTGCTAGCACCTTCTCTGTGCCTGTTCACATTGCTTCGCAGAATCGCTTTTGTGCAGAAAACAGTAACACTTGTTCAGAACGAAAGAAAGCACAGAGCCCCAGATTTGCTGTTGTCCTGGAGAGCTTGCAGAGCACTGGGGAAAGGCAGGCAGAGAATTCCCTGCTAGCACCTTCTCTGTGCCTGGGAAGCAGAAGTGTTCACATTGCTTCGCAAGAATCGCTTTTGTGCAGAAAACAGTAACAGTTGTTCAGAACGAAAGAAAGCACAGAGCCCCAGATTCTATGTTGTCCTGGAGAGCTTGCAGAGCACTGGGGAAAGGCAGGCAGAGAATTCCTTGCTAGCACCTTCTCTGTGCCTGGGAAGCAGAAGTGTTCACATTGCTTCGCAGAATAGCTTTTGTGCAGAAAACAATAACACTTGTTCAGAAGGAAAGAAAGCACAGAGCCCCAGAGTTTATGTTGTCCTGGAGAGCTTGCAGAGCACTGGGGAAAGGCAGGCAGAGAATTCCCTGATAGCACCTTCTCTGTGCCTGTTCACATTGCTTCGCAGAATCGCTTTTGTGCAGAAAACACTAACACTTGTTCAGAAGGAAAGAAAGCACAGAGCCCCAGATTTTATGTTGTCCTGGAGAGCTTGCAGAGCACTGGGGAAAGGCAGGCAGAGAATTCCCTGCTAGCACCTTCTCTGTGCCTGGGAAGCAGAAGTGTTCACATTGCTTCGCAAGAATCGCTTTTGTGCAGAAAACAGTAACACTTGTTCAGAACGAAAGAAAGCACAGAGCCCCAGATTTTATGTTGTCCTGGAGAGCTTGCAGAGCACTGGGGAAAGGCAGGCAGAGAATTCCCTGATAGCACCTTCTCTGTGCCTGTTCACATTGCTTCGCAGAATCGCTTTTGTGCAGAAAACAGTAACACTTGTTCAGAACGAAAGAAAGCACAGAGCCCCAGATTTTATGTTGTCCTGGAGAGCTTGCAGAGCACTGGGGAAAGGCAGGCAGAGAATTCCTTGCTAGCACCTTCTCTGTGCCTGGGAAGCAGAAGTGTTCACATTGCTTCGCAGAATCGCTTTTGTGCAGAAAACACTAACACTTGTTCAGAAGGAAAGAAAGCACAGAGCCCCAGATTCTATGTTGTCCTGGAGAGCTTGCAGAGCACTGGGGAAAGGCAGGCAGAGAATTCCCTGATAGCACCTTCTCTGTGCCTGTTCACATTGCTTCACAGAATCGCTTTTGTGCAGAAAACAGTAACACTTGTTCAGAACGAAAGAAAGCACAGAGCCCCAGATTCTATGTTGTCCTGGAGAGCTTGCAGAGCACTGGGGAAAGGCAGGCAGAGAATTCCCTGATAGCACCTTCTCTGTGCCTGGGAAGCAGAAGTGTTCACATTCCTTCGCAAGAATCGCTTTTGTGCAGAAAACACTAACACTTGTTCAGAAGGAAAGAAAGCACAGAGCCCCAGATTTTATGTTGTCCTGGAGAGCTTGCAGAGCACTGGGGAAAGGCAGGCAGAGAATTCCTTGCTAGCACCTTCTCTGTGCCTGGGAAGCAGAAGTGTTCACATTGCTTCGCAGAATCGCTTTTGTGCAGAAAACAGTAACACTTGTTCAGAAGGAAAGAAAGCACAGAGCCCCAGATTTTATGTTGTCCTGGAGAGCTTGCAGAGCACTGGGGAAAGGCAGGCAGAGAATTCCCTGATAGCACCTTCTCGGTGCCTGTTCACATTGCTTCGCAGAATCGCTTTTGTGCAGAAAACAGTAACACTTGTTCAGAACGAAAGAAAGCACAGAGCCCCAGATTTTATGTTGTCCTGGAGAGCTTGCAGAGCACTGGGGAAAGGCAGGCAGAGAATTCCTTGTTAGCACCTTCTCTGTGCCTGGGAAGCAGAAGTGTTCACATTGCTTCGCAAGAATCGCTTTTGTGCAGAAAACAGTAACACTTGTTCAGAAGGAAAGAAAGCACAGAGTCCCAGATTTTATGTTGTTCTGGAGAGCTTGCAGAGCACTGGGGAAAGGCAGGCAGAGAATTCCCTGATAGCACCTTCTCTGTGCCTGTTCACATTGCTTCGCAGAATCGCTTTTGTGCAGAAAACAGTAACACTTGTTCAGAAGGAAAGAAAGCACAGAGCCCCAGAGTCTATGTTGTCCTGGAGAGCTTGCAGAGCACTGGGGAAAGGCAGGCAGAGAATTCCCTGCTAGCACCTTCTCCGTGCCTGGGAAGCAGAAGTGTTCACATTGCTTCGCAAGAATCGCTTTTGTGCAGAAAACAGTAGCAGTTGTTCAGAAGGAAAGAAAGCACAGAGCCCCAGATTTTATGTTGTCCTGGAGAGCTTGCAGAGCACTGGGGAAAGGCAGGCAGAGAATTCCTTGCTAGCACCTTCTCTGTGCCTGGGAAGCAGAAGTGTTCACATTGCTTCGCAGAATCGCTTTTGTGCAGAAAACAGTAACACTTGTTCAGAACGAAAGAAAGCACAGAGCCCCAGATTCTATGTTGTCCTGGAGAGCTTGCAGAGCACTGGGGAAAGGCAGGCAGAGAATTCCCTGCTAGCACCTTCTCTGTGCCTGTTCACATTGCTTCACAGAATCGCTTTTGTGCAGAAAACAGTAACACTTGTTCAGAACGAAAGAAAGCACAGAGCCCCAGATTCTATGTTGTCCTGGAGAGCTTGCAGAGCACTGGGGAAAGGCAGGCAGAGAATTCCCTGATAGCACCTTCTCTGTGCCTGGGAAGCAGAAGTGTTCACATTCCTTCGCAAGAATCGCTTTTGTGCAGAAAACAGTAACACTTGTTCAGAACGAAAGAAAGCACAGAGCCCCAGATTTTATGTTGTCCTGGAGAGCTTGCAGAGCACTGGGGAAAGGCAGGCAGAGAATTCCCTGCTAGCACCTTCTCTGTGCCTGTTCACATTGCTTCGCAGAATCGCTTTTGTGCAGAAAACAGTAACACTTGTTCAGAACGAAAGAAAGCACAGAGCCCCAGATTTTATGTTGTCCTGGAGAGCTTGCAGAGCACTGGGGAAAGGCAGGCAGAGAATTCCTTGCTAGCACCTTCTCTGTGCCTGGGAAGCAGAAGTGTTCACATTGCTTCGCAAGAATCGCTTTTGTGCAGAAAACAGTAACACTTGTTCAGAAGGAAAGAAAGCACAGAGCCCCAGATTCTATGTTGTCCTGGAGAGCTTGCAGAGCACTGGGGAAAGGCAGGCAGAGAATTCCCTGCTAGCACCTTCTCTGTGCCTGTTCACATTGCTTCGCAGAATCGCTTTTGTGCAGAAAACAGTAACACTTGTTCAGAAGGAAAGAAAGCACAGAGCCCCAGATTCTATGTTGTCCTGGGGAGCTTGCAGAGCACTGGGGAAAGGCAGGCAGAGAATTCCCTGCTAGCACCTTCTCTGTGCCTGGGAAGTAGAAGTGTTCACATTGCTTCGCAAGAATCGCTTTTGTGCAGAAAACACTAACACTTGTTCAGAAGGAAAGAAAGCACAGAGCCCCAGATTTTATGTTGTCCTGGAGAGCTTGCAGAGCACTGGGGAAAGGCAGGCAGAGAATTCCTTGCTAGCACCTTCTCTGTGCCTGGGAAGCAGAAGTGTTCACATTGCTTCGCAGAATCGCTTTTGTGCAGAAAACAGTAACACTTGTTCAGAAGGAAAGAAAGCACAGAGCCCCAGACTCTATGTTGTCCTGGAGAGCTTGCAGAGCACTGGGGAAAGGCAGGCAGAGAATTCCCTGATAGCACCTTCTCTGTGCCTGTTCACATTGCTTCGCAGAATCGCTTTTGTGCAGAAAACAGTAACACTTGTTCAGAACGAAAGAAAGCACAGAGCCCCAGATTCTATGTTGTCCTGGAGAGCTTGCAGAGCACTGGGGAAAGGCAGGCAGAGAATTCCCTGATAGCACCTTCTCTGTGCCTGGGAAGCAGAAGTGTTCACATTGCTTCGCAAGAATCGCTTTTGTGCAGAAAACACTAACACTTGTTCAGAAGGAAAGAAAGCACAGAGCCCCAGATTTTATGTTGCACTGGAGAGCTTGCAGAGCACTGGGGAAAGGCAGGCAGAGAATTCCCTGATAGCACCTTCTCTGTGCCTGGGAAGCAGAAGTGTTCACATTGCTTCGCAGAATCGCTTTTGTGCAGAAAACAGTAACACTTTTTCAGAAGGAAAGAAAGCACAGAGCCCCAGATTCTATGTTGTCCTGGAGAGCTTTCAGAGCACTGGGGAAAGGCAGGCAGAGAATTCCCTGATAGCAGCTTCTCTGTGCCTGTTCACATTGCTTCGCAGAATCGCTTTTGTGCAGAAAACAGTTACACTTGTTCACAACGAAAGAAAGCACAGAGCCCCAGATTCTATGTTGTCCTGGAGAGCTTGCAGAGCACTGGGGAAAGGCAGGCAGAGAATTCCCTGCTAGCACCTTCTCTGTGCCTGTTCACATTGCTTCGCAGAATCGCTTTTGTGCAGAAAACAGTAACACTTGTTCAGAACGAAAGAAAGCACAGAGCCCCAGATTTGCTGTTGTCCTGGAGAGCTTGCAGAGCACTGGGGAAAGGCAGGCAGAGAATTCCCTGCTAGCACCTTCTCTGTGCCTGGGAAGCAGAAGTGTTCACATTGCTTCGCAAGAATCGCTTTTGTGCAGAAAACAGTAACAGTTGTTCAGAACGAAAGAAAGCACAGAGCCCCAGATTCTATGTTGTCCTGGAGAGCTTGCAGAGCACTGGGGAAAGGCAGGCAGAGAATTCCTTGCTAGCACCTTCTCTGTGCCTGGGAAGCAGAAGTGTTCACATTGCTTCGCAGAATAGCTTTTGTGCAGAAAACAATAACACTTGTTCAGAAGGAAAGAAAGCACAGAGCCCCAGAGTTTATGTTGTCCTGGAGAGCTTGCAGAGCACTGGGGAAAGGCAGGCAGAGAATTCCCTGATAGCAGCTTCTCTGTGCCTGTTCACATTGCTTCGCAGAATCGCTTTTGTGCAGAAAACACTAACACTTGTTCAGAAGGAAAGAAAGCACAGAGCCCCAGATTTGATGTTGTCCTGGAGAGCTTGCAGAGCACTGGGGAAAGGCAGGCAGAGAATTCCCTGCTAGCACCTTCTCTGTGCCTGGGAAGCAGAAGTGTTCACATTGCTTCGCAGAATCGCTTTTGTGCAGAAAACACTAACACTTGTTCAGAACGAAAGAAAGCACAGAGCCCCAGACTCTATGTTGTCCTGGAGAGCTTGCAGAGCACTGGGGAAAGGCAGGCAGAGAATTCCCTGCTAGCACCTTCTCTGTGCCTGTTCACATTGCTTCGCAGAATCGCTTTTGTGCAGAAAACAGTAACACTTGTTCAGAACGAAAGAAAGCACAGAGCCCCAGATTTTATGTTGTCCTGGAGAGCTTGCAGAGCACTGGGGAAAGGCAGGCAGAGAATTCCCTGCTAGCACCTTCTCTGTGCCTGGGAAGCAGAAGTGTTCACATTGCTTCGCAGAATCGCTTTTGTGCAGAAAACACTAACACTTGTTCAGAACGAAAGAAAGCACAGAGCCCCAGACTCTATGTTGTCCTGGAGAGCTTGCAGAGCACTGGGGAAAGGCAGGCAGAGAATTCCCTGCTAGCACCTTCTCTGTGCCTGTTCACATTGCTTCGCAGAATCGCTTTTGTGCAGAAAACAGTAACAGTTGTTCAGAACGAAAGAAAGCACAGAGCCCCAGATTTGATGTTGTCCTGGAGAGCTTGCAGAGCACTGGGGAAAGGCAGGCAGAGAATTCCCTGCTAGCACCTTCTCTGTGCCTGGGAAGCAGAAGTGTTCACATTGCTTCGCAAGAATCGCTTTTGTGCAGAAAACAGTAACACTTGTTCAGAACGAAAGAAAGCACAGAGCCCCAGATTTTATGTTGTCCTGGAGAGCTTGCAGAGCACTGGGGAAAGGCAGGCAGAGAATTCCCTGATAGCACCTTCTCTGTGCCTGTTCACATTGCTTCGCAGAATCGCTTTTGTGCAGAAAACAGTAACACTTGTTCAGAACGAAAGAAAGCACAGAGCCCCAGATTTTATGTTGTCCTGGAGAGCTTGCAGAGCACTGGGGAAAGGCAGGCAGAGAATTCCTTGCTAGCACCTTCTCTGTGCCTGGGAAGCAGAAGTGTTCACATTGCTTCGCAGAATCGCTTTTGTGCAGAAAACAGTAACACTTGTTCAGAACGAAAGAAAGCACAGAGCCCCAGATTCTATGTTGTCCTGGAGAGCTTGCAGAGCACTGGGGAAAGGCAGGCAGAGAATTCCCTGCTAGCACCTTCTCTGTGCCTGTTCACATTGCTTCACAGAATCGCTTTTGTGCAGAAAACAGTAACACTTGTTCAGAACGAAAGAAAGCACAGAGCCCCAGATTCTATGTTGTCCTGGAGAGCTTGCAGAGCACTGGGGAAAGGCAGGCAGAGAATTCCCTGATAGCACCTTCTCTGTGCCTGGGAAGCAGAAGTGTTCACATTGCTTCGCAAGAATCGCTTTTGTGCAGAAAACAGTAACACTTGTTCAGAACGAAAGAAAGCACAGAGCCCCAGATTTTATGTTGTCCTGGAGAGCTTGCAGAGCACTGGGGAAAGGCAGGCAGAGAATTCCCTGCTAGCACCTTCTCTGTGCCTGTTCACATTGCTTCGCAGAATCGCTTTTGTGCAGAAAACAGTAACACTTGTTCAGAACGAAAGAAAGCACAGAGCCCCAGATTTTATGTTGTCCTGGAGAGCTTGCAGAGCACTGGGGAAAGGCAGGCAGAGAATTCCTTGCTAGCACCTTCTCTGTGCCTGGGAAGCAGAAGTGTTCACATTGCTTCGCAAGAATCGCTTTTGTGCAGAAAACAGTAACACTTGTTCAGAAGGAAAGAAAGCACAGAGCCCCAGATTCTATGTTGTCCTGGAGAGCTTGCAGAGCACTGGGGAAAGGCAGGCAGAGAATTCCCTGCTAGCACCTTCTCTGTGCCTGTTCACATTGCTTCGCAGAATCGCTTTTGTGCAGAAAACAGTAACACTTGTTCAGAAGGAAAGAAAGCACAGAGCCCCAGATTTGCTGTTGTCCTGGGGAGCTTGCAGAGCACTGGGGAAAGGCAGGCAGAGAATTCCCTGCTAGCACCTTCTCTGTGCCTGGGAAGTAGAAGTGTTCACATTGCTTCGCAAGAATCGCTTTTGTGCAGAAAACACTAACACTTGTTCAGAAGGAAAGAAAGCACAGAGCCCCAGATTTTATGTTGTCCTGGAGAGCTTGCAGAGCACTGGGGAAAGGCAGGCAGAGAATTCCTTGCTAGCACCTTCTCTGTGCCTGGGAAGCAGAAGTGTTCACATTGCTTCGCAGAATCGCTTTTGTGCAGAAAACAGTAACACTTGTTCAGAAGGAAAGAAAGCACAGAGCCCCAGATTTTATGTTGTCCTGGAGAGCTTGCAGAGCACTGGGGAAAGGCAGGCAGAGAATTCCCTGATAGCACCTTCTCTGTGCCTGTTCACATTGCTTCGCAGAATCGCTTTTGTGCAGAAAACAGTAACACTTGTTCAGAACGAAAGAAAGCACAGAGCCCCAGATTCTATGTTGTCCTGGAGAGCTTGCAGAGCACTGGGGAAAGGCAGGCAGAGAATTCCCTGCTAGCACCTTCTCTGTGCCTGGGAAGCAGAAGTGTTCACATTGCTTCGCAGAATCGCTTTTGTGCAGAAAACAGTAACACTTGTTCAGAAGGAAAGAAAGCACAGAGCCCCAGATTTTATGTTGTCCTGGAGAGCTTGCAGAGCACTGGGGAAAGGCAGGCAGAGAATTCCTTGTTAGCACCTTCTCTGTGCCTGGGAAGCAGAAGTGTTCACATTGCTTCGCAAGAATCGCTTTTGTGCAGAAAACAGTAACACTTGTTCAGAAGGAAAGAAAGCACAGAGTCCCAGATTTTATGTTGTTCTGGAGAGCTTGCAGAGCACTGGGGAAAGGCAGGCAGAGAATTCCCTGATAGCACCTTCTCTGTGCCTGTTCACATTGCTTCGCAGAATCGCTTTTGTGCAGAAAACAGTAACACTTGTTCAGAAGGAAAGAAAGCACAGAGCCCCAGAGTCTATGTTGTCCTGGAGAGCTTGCAGAGCACTGGGGAAAGGCAGGCAGAGAATTCCCTGCTAGCACCTTCTCTGTGCCTGGGAAGCAGAAGTGTTCACATTGCTTCGCAAGAATCGCTTTTGTGCAGAAAACAGTAGCAGTTGTTCAGAAGGAAAGAAAGCACAGAGCCCCAGATTTTATGTTGTCCTGGAGAGCTTGCAGAGCACTGGGGAAAGGCAGGCAGAGAATTCCTTGCTAGCACCTTCTCTGTGCCTGGGAAGCAGAAGTGTTCACATTGCTTCGCAGAATCGCTTTTGTGCAGAAAACAGTAACACTTGTTCAGAACGAAAGAAAGCACAGAGCCCCAGATTCTATGTTGTCCTGGAGAGCTTGCAGAGCACTGGGGAAAGGCAGGCAGAGAATTCCCTGCTAGCACCTTCTCTGTGCCTGTTCACATTGCTTCACAGAATCGCTTTTGTGCAGAAAACAGTAACACTTGTTCAGAACGAAAGAAAGCACAGAGCCCCAGATTCTATGTTGTCCTGGAGAGCTTGCAGAGCACTGGGGAAAGGCAGGCAGAGAATTCCCTGCTAGCACCTTCTCTGTGCCTGTTCACATTGCTTCACAGAATCGCTTTTGTGCAGAAAACAGTAACACTTGTTCAGAACGAAAGAAAGCACAGAGCCCCAGATTCTATGTTGTCCTGGAGAGCTTGCAGAGCACTGGGGAAAGGCAGGCAGAGAATTCCCTGATAGCACCTTCTCTGTGCCTGGGAAGCAGAAGTGTTCACATTCCTTCGCAAGAATCGCTTTTGTGCAGAAAACAGTAACACTTGTTCAGAACGAAAGAAAGCACAGAGCCCCAGATTTTATGTTGTCCTGGAGAGCTTGCAGAGCACTGGGGAAAGGCAGGCAGAGAATTCCCTGCTAGCACCTTCTCTGTGCCTGTTCACATTGCTTCGCAGAATCGCTTTTGTGCAGAAAACAGTAACACTTGTTCAGAACGAAAGAAAGCACAGAGCCCCAGATTCTATGTTGTCCTGGAGAGCTTGCAGAGCACTGGGGAAAGGCAGGCAGAGAATTCCCTGCTAGCACCTTCTCTGTGCCTGTTCACATTGCTTCGCAGAATCGCTTTTGTGCAGAAAACAGTAACACTTGTTCAGAACGAAAGAAAGCACAGAGCCCCAGATTCTATGTTGTCCTGGGGAGCTTGCAGAGCACTGGGGAAAGGCAGGCAGAGAATTCCCTGCTAGCACCTTCTCTGTGCCTGGGAAGTAGAAGTGTTCACATTGCTTCGCAAGAATCGCTTTTGTGCAGAAAACACTAACACTTGTTCAGAAGGAAAGAAAGCACAGAGCCCCAGATTTTATGTTGTCCTGGAGAGCTTGCAGAGCACTGGGGAAAGGCAGGCAGAGAATTCCTTGCTAGCACCTTCTCTGTGCCTGGGAAGCAGAAGTGTTCACATTGCTTCGCAGAATCGCTTTTGTGCAGAAAACAGTAACACTTGTTCAGAAGGAAAGAAAGCACAGAGCCCCAGATTTTATGTTGTCCTGGAGAGCTTGCAGAGCACTGGGGAAAGGCAGGCAGAGAATTCCCTGATAGCACCTTCTCTGTGCCTGTTCACATTGCTTCGCAGAATCGCTTTTGTGCAGAAAACAGTAACACTTGTTCAGAACGAAAGAAAGCACAGAGCCCCAGATTTTATGTTGTCCTGGAGAGCTTGCAGAGCACTGGGGAAAGGCAGGCAGAGAATTCCTTGTTAGCACCTTCTCTGTGCCTGGGAAGCAGAAGTGTTCACATTGCTTCGCAAGAATCGCTTTTGTGCAGAAAACAGTAACACTTGTTCAGAAGGAAAGAAAGCACAGAGTCCCAGATTTTATGTTGTTCTGGAGAGCTTGCAGAGCACTGGGGAAAGGCAGGCAGAGAATTCCCTGATAGCACCTTCTCTGTGCCTGTTCACATTGCTTCGCAGAATCGCTTTTGTGCAGAAAACAGTAACACTTGTTCAGAAGGAAAGAAAGCACAGAGCCCCAGAGTCTATGTTGTCCTGGAGAGCTTGCAGAGCACTGGGGAAAGGCAGGCAGAGAATTCCCTGCTAGCACCTTCTCTGTGCCTGGGAAGCAGAAGTGTTCACATTGCTTCGCAAGAATCGCTTTTGTGCAGAAAACAGTAGCAGATGTTCAGAAGGAAAGAAAGCACAGAGACCCAGATTTTATGTTGTCCTGGAGAGCTTGCAGAGCACTGGGGAAAGGCAGGCAGAGAATTCCCTGCTAGCACCTTCTCTGTGCCTGGGAAGCAGAAGTGTTCACATTGCTTCGCAGAATCGCTTTTGTGCAGAAAACAGTAACACTTGTTCAGAACGAAAGAAAGCACAGAGCCCCAGATTCTATGTTGTCCTGGAGAGCTTGCAGAGCACTGGGGAAAGGCAGGCAGAGAATTCCCTGCTAGCACCTTCTCTGTGCCTGTTCACATTGCTTCACAGAATCGCTTTTGTGCAGAAAACAGTAACACTTGTTCAGAACGAAAGAAAGCACAGAGCCCCAGATTCTATGTTGTCCTGGAGAGCTTGCAGAGCACTGGGGAAAGGCAGGCAGAGAATTCCCTGCTAGCACCTTCTCTGTGCCTGGGAAGCAGAAGTGTTCACATTCCTTCGCAAGAATCGCTTTTGTGCAGAAAACAGTAACACTTGTTCAGAACGAAAGAAAGCACAGAGCCCCAGATTTTATGTTGTCCTGGAGAGCTTGCAGAGCACTGGGGAAAGGCAGGCAGAGAATTCCCTGCTAGCACCTTCTCTGTGCCTGTTCACATTGCTTCGCAGAATCGCTTTTGTGCAGAAAACAGTAACACTTGTTCAGAACGAAAGAAAGCACAGAGCCCCAGATTTTATGTTGTCCTGGAGAGCTTGCAGAGCACTGGGGAAAGGCAGGCAGAGAATTCCTTGCTAGCACCTTCTCTGTGCCTGGGAAGCAGAAGTGTTCACATTGCTTCGCAAGAATCGCTTTTGTGCAGAAAACAGTAACACTTGTTCAGAAGGAAAGAAAGCACAGAGCCCCAGATTCTATGTTGTCCTGGAGAGCTTGCAGAGCACTGGGGAAAGGCAGGCAGAGAATTCCCTGCTAGCACCTTCTCTGTGCCTGTTCACATTGCTTCGCAGAATCGCTTTTGTGCAGAAAACAGTAACACTTGTTCAGAACGAAAGAAAGCACAGAGCCCCAGATTCTATGTTGTCCTGGGGAGCTTGCAGAGCACTGGGGAAAGGCAGGCAGAGAATTCCCTGCTAGCACCTTCTCTGTGCCTGGGAAGTAGAAGTGTTCACATTGCTTCGCAAGAATCGCTTCTGTGCAGAAAACACTAACACTTGTTCAGAAGGAAAGAAAGCACAGAGCCCCAGATTTTATGTTGTCCTGGAGAGCTTGCAGAGCACTGGGGAAAGGCAGGCAGAGAATTCCTTGCTAGCACCTTCTCTGTGCCTGGGAAGCAGAAGTGTTCACATTGCTTCGCAGAATCGCTTTTGTGCAGAAAACAGTAACACTTGTTCAGAAGGAAAGAAAGCACAGAGCCCCAGATTTTATGTTGTCCTGGAGAGCTTGCAGAGCACTGGGGAAAGGCAGGCAGAGAATTCCCTGATAGCACCTTCTCTGTGCCTGTTCACATTGCTTCGCAGAATCGCTTTTGTGCAGAAAACAGTAACACTTGTTCAGAACGAAAGAAAGCACAGAGCCCCAGATTCTATGTTGTCCTGGAGAGCATGCAGAGCACTGGGGAAAGGCAGGCAGAGAATTCCCTGATAGCACCTTCTCTGTGCCTGGGAAGCAGAAGTGTTCACATTGCTTCGCAAGAATCGCTTTTGTGCAGAAAACACTAACACTTGTTCAGAAGGAAAGAAAGCACAGAGCCCCAGATTTTATGTTGCACTGGAGAGCTTGCAGAGCACTGGGGAAAGGCAGGCAGAGAATTCCCTGCTAGCACCTTCTCTGTGCCTGGGAAGCAGAAGTGTTCACATTGCTTCGCAGAATCGCTTTTGTGCAGAAAACAGTAACACTTTTTCAGAAGGAAAGAAAGCACAGAGCCCCAGATTCTATGTTGTCCTGGAGAGCTTTCAGAGCACTGGGGAAAGGCAGGCAGAGAATTCCCTGATAGCAGCTTCTCTGTGCCTGTTCACATTGCTTCGCAGAATCGCTTTTGTGCAGAAAACAGTTACACTTGTTCACAACGAAAGAAAGCACAGAGCCCCAGATTCTATGTTGTCCTGGAGAGCTTGCAGAGCACTGGGGAAAGGCAGGCAGAGAATTCCCTGCTAGCACCTTCTCTGTGCCTGTTCACATTGCTTCGCAGAATCGCTTTTGTGCAGAAAACAGTAACACTTGTTCAGAACGAAAGAAAGCACAGAGCCCCAGATTTGCTGTTGTCCTGGAGAGCTTGCAGAGCACTGGGGAAAGGCAGGCAGAGAATTCCCTGCTAGCACCTTCTCTGTGCCTGGGAAGCAGAAGTGTTCACATTGCTTCGCAAGAATCGCTTTTGTGCAGAAAACAGTAACAGTTGTTCAGAACGAAAGAAAGCACAGAGCCCCAGATTCTATGTTGTCCTGGAGAGCTTGCAGAGCACTGGGGAAAGGCAGGCAGAGAATTCCTTGCTAGCACCTTCTCTGTGCCTGGGAAGCAGAAGTGTTCACATTGCTTCGCAGAATCGCTTTTGTGCAGAAAACAGTAACACTTGTTCAGAAGGAAAGAAAGCACAGAGCCCCAGAGTTTATGTTGTCCTGGAGAGCTTGCAGAGCACTGGGGAAAGGCAGGCAGAGAATTCCCTGCTAGCACCTTCTCTGTGCCTGGGAAGCAGAAGTGTTCACATTGCTTCGCAAGAATCGCTTTTGTGCAGAAAACAGTAACACTTGTTCAGAACGAAAGAAAGCACAGAGCCCCAGATTTTATGTTGTCCTGGAGAGCTTGCAGAGCACTGGGGAAAGGCAGGCAGAGAATTCCCTGATAGCACCTTCTCTGTGCCTGTTCACATTGCTTCGCAGAATCGCTTTTGTGCAGAAAACAGTAACACTTGTTCAGAACGAAAGAAAGCACAGAGCCCCAGATTTTATGTTGTCCTGGAGAGCTTGCAGAGCACTGGGGAAAGGCAGGCAGAGAATTCCTTGCTAGCACCTTCTCTGTGCCTGGGAAGCAGAAGTGTTCACATTGCTTCGCAGAATCGCTTTTGTGCAGAAAACAGTAACACTTGTTCAGAACGAAAGAAAGCACAGAGCCCCAGATTTTATGTTGTCCTGGAGAGCTTGCAGAGCACTGGGGAAAGGCAGGCAGAGAATTCCCTGCTAGCACCTTCTCTGTGCCTGGGAAGCAGAAGTGTTCACATTGCTTCGCAGAATCGCTTTTGTGCAGAAAACAGTAACACTTGTTCAGAACGAAAGAAAGCACAGAGCCCCAGATTCTATGTTGTCCTGGAGAGCTTGCAGAGCACTGGGGAAAGGCAGGCAGAGAATTCCCTGCTAGCACCTTCTCTGTGCCTGTTCACATTGCTTCACAGAATCGCTTTTGTGCAGAAAACAGTAACACTTGTTCAGAACGAAAGAAAGCACAGAGCCCCAGATTCTATGTTGTCCTGGAGAGCTTGCAGAGCACTGGGGAAAGGCAGGCAGAGAATTCCCTGATAGCACCTTCTCTGTGCCTGGGAAGCAGAAGTGTTCACATTCCTTCGCAAGAATCGCTTTTGTGCAGAAAACAGTAACACTTGTTCAGAAGGAAAGAAAGCACAGAGCCCCAGATTTTATGTTGTCCTGGAGAGCTTGCAGAGCACTGGGGAAAGGCAGGCAGAGAATTCCCTGCTAGCACCTTCTCTGTGCCTGTTCACATTGCTTCGCAGAATCGCTTTTGTGCAGAAAACAGTAACACTTGTTCAGAACGAAAGAAAGCACAGAGCCCCAGATTTTATGTTGTCCTGGAGAGCTTTTAGAGCACTGGGGAAAGGCAGGCAGAGAATTCCTTGCTAGCACCTTCTCTGTGCCTGGGAAGCAGAAGTGTTCACATTGCTTCGCAAGAATCGCTTTTGTGCAGAAAACAGTAACACTTGTTCAGAAGGAAAGAAAGCACAGAGCCCCAGATTCTATGTTGTCCTGGAGAGCTTGCAGAGCACTGGGGAAAGGCAGGCAGAGAATTCCCTGCTAGCACCTTCTCTGTGCCTGTTCACATTGCTTCGCAGAATCGCTTTTGTGCAGAAAACAGTAACACTTGTTCAGAACGAAAGAAAGCACAGAGCCCCAGATTCTATGTTGTCCTGGGGAGCTTGCAGAGCACTGGGGAAAGGCAGGCAGAGAATTCCCTGCTAGCACCTTCTCTGTGCCTGGGAAGTAGAAGTGTTCACATTGCTTCGCAAGAATCGCTTCTGTGCAGAAAACACTAACACTTGTTCAGAAGGAAAGAAAGCACAGAGCCCCAGATTTTATGTTGTCCTGGAGAGCTTGCAGAGCACTGGGGAAAGGCAGGCAGAGAATTCCTTGCTAGCACCTTCTCTGTGCCTGGGAAGCAGAAGTGTTCACATTGCTTCGCAGAATCGCTTTTGTGCAGAAAACAGTAACACTTGTTCAGAAGGAAAGAAAGCACAGAGCCCCAGATTTTATGTTGTCCTGGAGAGCTTGCAGAGCACTGGGGAAAGGCAGGCAGAGAATTCCCTGATAGCACCTTCTCTGTGCCTGTTCACATTGCTTCGCAGAATCGCTTTTGTGCAGAAAACAGTAACACTTGTTCAGAACGAAAGAAAGCACAGAGCCCCAGATTTTATGTTGTCCTGGAGAGCTTGCAGAGCACTGGGGAAAGGCAGGCAGAGAATTCCCTGCTAGCACCTTCTCTGTGCCTGGGAAGCAGAAGTGTTCACATTGCTTCGCAAGAATCGCTTTTGTGCAGAAAACAGTAACACTTGTTCAGAAGGAAAGAAAGCACAGAGCCCCAGATTTTATGTTGTCCTGGAGAGCTTGCAGAGCACTGGGGAAAGGCAGGCAGAGAATTCCCTGATAGCACCTTCTCTGTGCCTGTTCACATTGCTTCGCAGAATCGCTTTTGTGCAGAAAACAGTAACACTTGTTCAGAACGAAAGAAAGCACAGAGCCCCAGATTCTATGTTGTCCTGGAGAGCATGCAGAGCACTGGGGAAAGGCAGGCAGAGAATTCCCTGATAGCACCTTCTCTGTGCCTGGGAAGCAGAAGTGTTCACATTGCTTCGCAAGAATCGCTTTTGTGCAGAAAACACTAACACTTGTTCAGAAGGAAAGAAAGCACAGAGCCCCAGATTTTATGTTGCACTGGAGAGCTTGCAGAGCACTGGGGAAAGGCAGGCAGAGAATTCCCTGCTAGCACCTTCTCTGTGCCTGGGAAGCAGAAGTGTTCACATTGCTTCGCAGAATCGCTTTTGTGCAGAAAACAGTAACACTTGTTCAGAAGGAAAGAAAGCACAGAGCCCCAGATTCTATGTTGTCCTGGAGAGCTTGCAGAGCACTGGGGAAAGGCAGGCAGAGAATTCCCTGCTAGCACCTTCTCTGTGCCTGTTCACATTGCTTCGCAGAATCGCTTTTGTGCAGAAAACAGTAACACTTGTTCAGAACGAAAGAAAGCACAGAGCCCCAGATTCTATGTTGTCCTGGGGAGCTTGCAGAGCACTGGGGAAAGGCAGGCAGAGAATTCCCTGCTAGCACCTTCTCTGTGCCTGGGAAGTAGAAGTGTTCACATTGCTTCGCAAGAATCGCTTCTGTGCAGAAAACACTAACACTTGTTCAGAAGGAAAGAAAGCACAGAGCCCCAGATTTTATGTTGTCCTGGAGAGCTTGCAGAGCACTGGGGAAAGGCAGGCAGAGAATTCCTTGCTAGCACCTTCTCTGTGCCTGGGAAGCAGAAGTGTTCACATTGCTTCGCAGAATCGCTTTTGTGCAGAAAACAGTAACACTTGTTCAGAAGGAAAGAAAGCACAGAGCCCCAGATTTTATGTTGTCCTGGAGAGCTTGCAGAGCACTGGGGAAAGGCAGGCAGAGAATTCCCTGATAGCACCTTCTCTGTGCCTGTTCACATTGCTTCGCAGAATCGCTTTTGTGCAGAAAACAGTAACACTTGTTCAGAACGAAAGAAAGCACAGAGCCCCAGATTCTATGTTGTCCTGGAGAGCATGCAGAGCACTGGGGAAAGGCAGGCAGAGAATTCCCTGATAGCACCTTCTCTGTGCCTGGGAAGCAGAAGTGTTCACATTGCTTCGCAAGAATCGCTTTTGTGCAGAAAACACTAACACTTGTTCAGAAGGAAAGAAAGCACAGAGCCCCAGATTTTATGTTGCACTGGAGAGCTTGCAGAGCACTGGGGAAAGGCAGGCAGAGAATTCCCTGCTAGCACCTTCTCTGTGCCTGGGAAGCAGAAGTGTTCACATTGCTTCGCAGAATCGCTTTTGTGCAGAAAACAGTAACACTTTTTCAGAAGGAAAGAAAGCACAGAGCCCCAGATTCTATGTTGTCCTGGAGAGCTTTCAGAGCACTGGGGAAAGGCAGGCAGAGAATTCCCTGATAGCAGCTTCTCTGTGCCTGTTCACATTGCTTCGCAGAATCGCTTTTGTGCAGAAAACAGTTACACTTGTTCACAACGAAAGAAAGCACAGAGCCCCAGATTCTATGTTGTCCTGGAGAGCTTGCAGAGCACTGGGGAAAGGCAGGCAGAGAATTCCCTGCTAGCACCTTCTCTGTGCCTGTTCACATTGCTTCGCAGAATCGCTTTTGTGCAGAAAACAGTAACACTTGTTCAGAACGAAAGAAAGCACAGAGCCCCAGATTTGCTGTTGTCCTGGAGAGCTTGCAGAGCACTGGGGAAAGGCAGGCAGAGAATTCCCTGCTAGCACCTTCTCTGTGCCTGGGAAGCAGAAGTGTTCACATTGCTTCGCAAGAATCGCTTTTGTGCAGAAAACAGTAACAGTTGTTCAGAACGAAAGAAAGCACAGAGCCCCAGATTCTATGTTGTCCTGGAGAGCTTGCAGAGCACTGGGGAAAGGCAGGCAGAGAATTCCTTGCTAGCACCTTCTCTGTGCCTGGGAAGCAGAAGTGTTCACATTGCTTCGCAGAATCGCTTTTGTGCAGAAAACAGTAACACTTGTTCAGAAGGAAAGAAAGCACAGAGCCCCAGAGTTTATGTTGTCCTGGAGAGCTTGCAGAGCACTGGGGAAAGGCAGGCAGAGAATTCCCTGCTAGCACCTTCTCTGTGCCTGGGAAGCAGAAGTGTTCACATTGCTTCGCAAGAATCGCTTTTGTGCAGAAAACAGTAACACTTGTTCAGAACGAAAGAAAGCACAGAGCCCCAGATTTTATGTTGTCCTGGAGAGCTTGCAGAGCACTGGGGAAAGGCAGGCAGAGAATTCCCTGATAGAACCTTCTCTGTGCCTGTTCACATTGCTTCGCAGAATCGCTTTTGTGCAGAAAACAGTAACACTTGTTCAGAACGAAAGAAAGCACAGAGCCCCAGATTTTATGTTGTCCTGGAGAGCTTGCAGAGCACTGGGGAAAGGCAGGCAGAGAATTCCTTGCTAGCACCTTCTCTGTGCCTGGGAAGCAGAAGTGTTCACATTGCTTCGCAGAATCGCTTTTGTGCAGAAAACAGTAACACTTGTTCAGAACGAAAGAAAGCACAGAGCCCCAGATTTTATGTTGTCCTGGAGAGCTTGCAGAGCACTGGGGAAAGGCAGGCAGAGAATTCCCTGCTAGCACCTTCTCTGTGCCTGGGAAGCAGAAGTGTTCACATTGCTTCGCAGAATCGCTTTTGTGCAGAAAACAGTAACACTTGTTCAGAACGAAAGAAAGCACAGAGCCCCAGATTCTATGTTGTCCTGGAGAGCTTGCAGAGCACTGGGGAAAGGCAGGCAGAGAATTCCCTGCTAGCACCTTCTCTGTGCCTGTTCACATTGCTTCACAGAATCGCTTTTGTGCAGAAAACAGTAACACTTGTTCAGAACGAAAGAAAGCACAGAGCCCCAGATTCTATGTTGTCCTGGAGAGCTTGCAGAGCACTGGGGAAAGGCAGGCAGAGAATTCCCTGATAGCACCTTCTCTGTGCCTGGGAAGCAGAAGTGTTCACATTCCTTCGCAAGAATCGCTTTTGTGCAGAAAACAGTAACACTTGTTCAGAAGGAAAGAAAGCACAGAGCCCCAGATTTTATGTTGTCCTGGAGAGCTTGCAGAGCACTGGGGAAAGGCAGGCAGAGAATTCCCTGCTAGCACCTTCTCTGTGCCTGTTCACATTGCTTCGCAGAATCGCTTTTGTGCAGAAAACAGTAACACTTGTTCAGAACGAAAGAAAGCACAGAGCCCCAGATTTTATGTTGTCCTGGAGAGCTTGCAGAGCACTGGGGAAAGGCAGGCAGAGAATTCCTTGCTAGCACCTTCTCTGTGCCTGGGAAGCAGAAGTGTTCACATTGCTTCGCAAGAATCGCTTTTGTGCAGAAAACAGTAACACTTGTTCAGAAGGAAAGAAAGCACAGAGCCCCAGATTCTATGTTGTCCTGGAGAGCTTGCAGAGCACTGGGGAAAGGCAGGCAGAGAATTCCCTGCTAGCACCTTCTCTGTGCCTGTTCACATTGCTTCGCAGAATCGCTTTTGTGCAGAAAACAGTAACACTTGTTCAGAACGAAAGAAAGCACAGAGCCCCAGATTCTATGTTGTCCTGGGGAGCTTGCAGAGCACTGGGGAAAGGCAGGCAGAGAATTCCCTGCTAGCACCTTCTCTGTGCCTGGGAAGTAGAAGTGTTCACATTGCTTCGCAAGAATCGCTTCTGTGCAGAAAACACTAACACTTGTTCAGAAGGAAAGAAAGCACAGAGCCCCAGATTTTATGTTGTCCTGGAGAGCTTGCAGAGCACTGGGGAAAGGCAGGCAGAGAATTCCTTGCTAGCACCTTCTCTGTGCCTGGGAAGCAGAAGTGTTCACATTGCTTCGCAGAATCGCTTTTGTGCAGAAAACAGTAACACTTGTTCAGAAGGAAAGAAAGCACAGAGCCCCAGATTTTATGTTGTCCTGGAGAGCTTGCAGAGCACTGGGGAAAGGCAGGCAGAGAATTCCCTGATAGCACCTTCTCTGTGCCTGTTCACATTGCTTCGCAGAATCGCTTTTGTGCAGAAAACAGTAACACTTGTTCAGAACGAAAGAAAGCACAGAGCCCCAGATTCTATGTTGTCCTGGAGAGCATGCAGAGCACTGGGGAAAGGCAGGCAGAGAATTCCCTGATAGCACCTTCTCTGTGCCTGGGAAGCAGAAGTGTTCACATTGCTTCGCAAGAATCGCTTTTGTGCAGAAAACACTAACACTTGTTCAGAAGGAAAGAAAGCACAGAGCCCCAGATTTTATGTTGCACTGGAGAGCTTGCAGAGCACTGGGGAAAGGCAGGCAGAGAATTCCCTGCTAGCACCTTCTCTGTGCCTGGGAAGCAGAAGTGTTCACATTGCTTCGCAGAATCGCTTTTGTGCAGAAAACAGTAACACTTTTTCAGAAGGAAAGAAAGCACAGAGCCCCAGATTCTATGTTGTCCTGGAGAGCTTTCAGAGCACTGGGGAAAGGCAGGCAGAGAATTCCCTGATAGCAGCTTCTCTGTGCCTGTTCACATTGCTTCGCAGAATCGCTTTTGTGCAGAAAACAGTTACACTTGTTCACAACGAAAGAAAGCACAGAGCCCCAGATTCTATGTTGTCCTGGAGAGCTTGCAGAGCACTGGGGAAAGGCAGGCAGAGAATTCCCTGCTAGCACCTTCTCTGTGCCTGTTCACATTGCTTCGCAGAATCGCTTTTGTGCAGAAAACAGTAACACTTGTTCAGAACGAAAGAAAGCACAGAGCCCCAGATTTGCTGTTGTCCTGGAGAGCTTGCAGAGCACTGGGGAAAGGCAGGCAGAGAATTCCCTGCTAGCACCTTCTCTGTGCCTGGGAAGCAGAAGTGTTCACATTGCTTCGCAAGAATCGCTTTTGTGCAGAAAACAGTAACAGTTGTTCAGAACGAAAGAAAGCACAGAGCCCCAGATTCTATGTTGTCCTGGAGAGCTTGCAGAGCACTGGGGAAAGGCAGGCAGAGAATTCCTTGCTAGCACCTTCTCTGTGCCTGGGAAGCAGAAGTGTTCACATTGCTTCGCAGAATCGCTTTTGTGCAGAAAACAGTAACACTTGTTCAGAAGGAAAGAAAGCACAGAGCCCCAGAGTTTATGTTGTCCTGGAGAGCTTGCAGAGCACTGGGGAAAGGCAGGCAGAGAATTCCCTGCTAGCACCTTCTCTGTGCCTGGGAAGCAGAAGTGTTCACATTGCTTCGCAAGAATCGCTTTTGTGCAGAAAACAGTAACACTTGTTCAGAACGAAAGAAAGCACAGAGCCCCAGATTTTATGTTGTCCTGGAGAGCTTGCAGAGCACTGGGGAAAGGCAGGCAGAGAATTCCCTGATAGCACCTTCTCTGTGCCTGTTCACATTGCTTCGCAGAATCGCTTTTGTGCAGAAAACAGTAACACTTGTTCAGAACGAAAGAAAGCACAGAGCCCCAGATTTTATGTTGTCCTGGAGAGCTTGCAGAGCACTGGGGAAAGGCAGGCAGAGAATTCCTTGCTAGCACCTTCTCTGTGCCTGGGAAGCAGAAGTGTTCACATTGCTTCGCAGAATCGCTTTTGTGCAGAAAACAGTAACACTTGTTCAGAACGAAAGAAAGCACAGAGCCCCAGATTTTATGTTGTCCTGGAGAGCTTGCAGAGCACTGGGGAAAGGCAGGCAGAGAATTCCCTGATAGCACCTTCTCTGTGCCTGTTCACATTGCTTCGCAGAATCGCTTTTGTGCAGAAAACAGTAACACTTGTTCAGAACGAAAGAAAGCACAGAGCCCCAGATTTTATGTTGTCCTGGAGAGCTTGCAGAGCACTGGGGAAAGGCAGGCAGAGAATTCCTTGCTAGCACCTTCTCTGTGCCTGGGAAGCAGAAGTGTTCACATTGCTTCGCAGAATCGCTTTTGTGCAGAAAACAGTAACACTTGTTCAGAACGAAAGAAAGCACAGAGCCCCAGATTCTATGTTGTCCTGGAGAGCTTGCAGAGCACTGGGGAAAGGCAGGCAGAGAATTCCCTGCTAGCACCTTCTCTGTGCCTGTTCACATTGCTTCACAGAATCGCTTTTGTGCAGAAAACAGTAACACTTGTTCAGAACGAAAGAAAGCACAGAGCCCCAGATTCTATGTTGTCCTGGAGAGCTTGCAGAGCACTGGGGAAAGGCAGGCAGAGAATTCCCTGATAGCACCTTCTCTGTGCCTGGGAAGCAGAAGTGTTCACATTCCTTCGCAAGAATCGCTTTTGTGCAGAAAACAGTAACACTTGTTCAGAACGAAAGAAAGCACAGAGCCCCAGATTTTATGTTGTCCTGGAGAGCTTGCAGAGCACTGGGGAAAGGCAGGCAGAGAATTCCCTGCTAGCACCTTCTCTGTGCCTGTTCACATTGCTTCGCAGAATCGCTTTTGTGCAGAAAACAGTAACACTTGTTCAGAACGAAAGAAAGCACAGAGCCCCAGATTTTATGTTGTCCTGGAGAGCTTGCAGAGCACTGGGGAAAGGCAGGCAGAGAATTCCTTGCTAGCACCTTCTCTGTGCCTGGGAAGCAGAAGTGTTCACATTGCTTCGCAAGAATCGCTTTTGTGCAGAAAACAGTAACACTTGTTCAGAAGGAAAGAAAGCACAGAGCCCCAGATTCTATGTTGTCCTGGAGAGCTTGCAGAGCACTGGGGAAAGGCAGGCAGAGAATTCCCTGCTAGCACCTTCTCTGTGCCTGTTCACATTGCTTCGCAGAATCGCTTTTGTGCAGAAAACAGTAACACTTGTTCAGAACGAAAGAAAGCACAGAGCCCCAGATTCTATGTTGTCCTGGGGAGCTTGCAGAGCACTGGGGAAAGGCAGGCAGAGAATTCCCTGCTAGCACCTTCTCTGTGCCTGGGAAGTAGAAGTGTTCACATTGCTTCGCAAGAATCGCTTTTGTGCAGAAAACACTAACACTTGTTCAGAAGGAAAGAAAGCACAGAGCCCCAGATTTTATGTTGTCCTGGAGAGCTTGCAGAGCACTGGGGAAAGGCAGGCAGAGAATTCCTTGCTAGCACCTTCTCTGTGCCTGGGAAGCAGAAGTGTTCACATTGCTTCGCAGAATCGCTTTTGTGCAGAAAACAGTAACACTTGTTCAGAAGGAAAGAAAGCACAGAGCCCCAGATTTTATGTTGTCCTGGAGAGCTTGCAGAGCACTGGGGAAAGGCAGGCAGAGAATTCCCTGATAGCACCTTCTCTGTGCCTGTTCACATTGCTTCGCAGAATCGCTTTTGTGCAGAAAACAGTAACACTTGTTCAGAACGAAAGAAAGCACAGAGCCCCAGATTCTATGTTGTCCTGGAGAGCTTGCAGAGCACTGGGGAAAGGCAGGCAGAGAATTCCCTGCTAGCACCTTCTCTGTGCCTGGGAAGCAGAAGTGTTCACATTGCTTCGCAGAATCGCTTTTGTGCAGAAAACAGTAACACTTGTTCAGAAGGAAAGAAAGCACAGAGCCCCAGATTTTATGTTGTCCTGGAGAGCTTGCAGAGCACTGGGGAAAGGCAGGCAGAGAATTCCTTGTTAGCACCTTCTCTGTGCCTGGGAAGCAGAAGTGTTCACATTGCTTCGCAAGAATCGCTTTTGTGCAGAAAACAGTAACACTTGTTCAGAAGGAAAGAAAGCACAGAGTCCCAGATTTTATGTTGTTCTGGAGAGCTTGCAGAGCACTGGGGAAAGGCAGGCAGAGAATTCCCTGATAGCACCTTCTCTGTGCCTGTTCACATTGCTTCGCAGAATCGCTTTTGTGCAGAAAACAGTAACACTTGTTCAGAAGGAAAGAAAGCACAGAGCCCCAGAGTCTATGTTGTCCTGGAGAGCTTGCAGAGCACTGGGGAAAGGCAGGCAGAGAATTCCCTGCTAGCACCTTCTCTGTGCCTGGGAAGCAGAAGTGTTCACATTGCTTCGCAAGAATTGCTTTTGTGCAGAAAACAGTAGCAGTTGTTCAGAAGGAAAGAAAGCACAGAGCCCCAGATTTTATGTTGTCCTGGAGAGCTTGCAGAGCACTGGGGAAAGGCAGGCAGAGAATTCCTTGCTAGCACCTTCTCTGTGCCTGGGAAGCAGAAGTGTTCACATTGCTTCGCAGAATCGCTTTTGTGCAGAAAACAGTAACACTTGTTCAGAACGAAAGAAAGCACAGAGCCCCAGATTTTATGTTGTCCTGGAGAGCTTGCAGAGCACTGGGGAAAGGCAGGCAGAGAATTCCCTGATAGCACCTTCTCTGTGCCTGTTCACATTGCTTCGCAGAATCGCTTTTGTGCAGAAAACAGTAACACTTGTTCAGAACGAAAGAAAGCACAGAGCCCCAGATTTTATGTTGTCCTGGAGAGCTTGCAGAGCACTGGGGAAAGGCAGGCAGAGAATTCCTTGCTAGCACCTTCTCTGTGCCTGGGAAGCAGAAGTGTTCACATTGCTTCGCAGAATCGCTTTTGTGCAGAAAACAGTAACACTTGTTCAGAACGAAAGAAAGCACAGAGCCCCAGATTCTATGTTGTCCTGGAGAGCTTGCAGAGCACTGGGGAAAGGCAGGCAGAGAATTCCCTGCTAGCACCTTCTCTGTGCCTGTTCACATTGCTTCACAGAATCGCTTTTGTGCAGAAAACATTAACACTTGTTCAGAACGAAAGAAAGCACAGAGCCCCAGATTCTATGTTGTCCTGGAGAGCTTGCAGAGCACTGGGGAAAGGCAGGCAGAGAATTCCCTGATAGCACCTTCTCTGTGCCTGGGAAGCAGAAGTGTTCACATTCCTTCGCAAGAATCGCTTTTGTGCAGAAAACAGTAACACTTGTTCAGAACGAAAGAAAGCACAGAGCCCCAGATTTTATGTTGTCCTGGAGAGCTTGCAGAGCACTGGGGAAAGGCAGGCAGAGAATTCCCTGCTAGCACCTTCTCTGTGCCTGTTCACATTGCTTCGCAGAATCGCTTTTGTGCAGAAAACAGTAACACTTGTTCAGAACGAAAGAAAGCACAGAGCCCCAGATTTTATGTTGTCCTGGAGAGCTTGCAGAGCACTGGGGAAAGGCAGGCAGAGAATTCCTTGCTAGCACCTTCTCTGTGCCTGGGAAGCAGAAGTGTTCACATTGCTTCGCAGAATCGCTTTTGTGCAGAAAACAGTAACACTTGTTCAGAACGAAAGAAAGCACAGAGCCCCAGATTCTATGTTGTCCTGGAGAGCTTGCAGAGCACTGGGGAAAGGCAGGCAGAGAATTCCCTGATAGCACCTTCTCTGTGCCTGTTCACATTGCTTCACAGAATCGCTTTTGTGCAGAAAACAGTAACACTTGTTCAGAACGAAAGAAAGCACAGAGCCCCAGATTCTATGTTGTCCTGGAGAGCTTGCAGAGCACTGGGGAAAGGCAGGCAGAGAATTCCCTGATAGCACCTTCTCTGTGCCTGGGAAGCAGAAGTGTTCACATTCCTTCGCAAGAATCGCTTTTGTGCAGAAAACAGTAACACTTTTTCAGAAGGAAAGAAAGCACAGAGCCCCAGATTCTATGTTGTCCTGGAGAGCTTTCAGAGCACTGGGGAAAGGCAGGCAGAGAATTCCCTGATAGCAGCTTCTCTGTGCCTGTTCACATTGCTTCGCAGAATCGCTTTTGTGCAGAAAACAGTTACACTTGTTCACAACGAAAGAAAGCACAGAGCCCCAGATTCTATGTTGTCCTGGAGAGCTTGCAGAGCACTGGGGAAAGGCAGGCAGAGAATTCCCTGCTAGCACCTTCTCTGTGCCTGTTCACATTGCTTCGCAGAATCGCTTTTGTGCAGAAAACAGTAACACTTGTTCAGAACGAAAGAAAGCACAGAGCCCCAGATTTGCTGTTGTCCTGGAGAGCTTGCAGAGCACTGGGGAAAGGCAGGCAGAGAATTCCCTGCTAGCACCTTCTCTGTGCCTGGGAAGCAGAAGTGTTCACATTGCTTCGCAAGAATCGCTTTTGTGCAGAAAACAGTAACAGTTGTTCAGAACGAAAGAAAGCACAGAGCCCCAGATTCTATGTTGTCCTGGAGAGCTTGCAGAGCACTGGGGAAAGGCAGGCAGAGAATTCCTTGCTAGCACCTTCTCTGTGCCTGGGAAGCAGAAGTGTTCACATTGCTTCGCAGAATCGCTTTTGTGCAGAAAACAGTAACACTTGTTCAGAAGGAAAGAAAGCACAGAGCCCCAGAGTTTATGTTGTCCTGGAGAGCTTGCAGAGCACTGGGGAAAGGCAGGCAGAGAATTCCCTGCTAGCACCTTCTCTGTGCCTGGGAAGCAGAAGTGTTCACATTGCTTCGCAAGAATCGCTTTTGTGCAGAAAACAGTAACACTTGTTCAGAACGAAAGAAAGCACAGAGCCCCAGATTTTATGTTGTCCTGGAGAGCTTGCAGAGCACTGGGGAAAGGCAGGCAGAGAATTCCCTGATAGAACCTTCTCTGTGCCTGTTCACATTGCTTCGCAGAATCGCTTTTGTGCAGAAAACAGTAACACTTGTTCAGAACGAAAGAAAGCACAGAGCCCCAGATTTTATGTTGTCCTGGAGAGCTTGCAGAGCACTGGGGAAAGGCAGGCAGAGAATTCCTTGCTAGCACCTTCTCTGTGCCTGGGAAGCAGAAGTGTTCACATTGCTTCGCAGAATCGCTTTTGTGCAGAAAACAGTAACACTTGTTCAGAACGAAAGAAAGCACAGAGCCCCAGATTTTATGTTGTCCTGGAGAGCTTGCAGAGCACTGGGGAAAGGCAGGCAGAGAATTCCCTGCTAGCACCTTCTCTGTGCCTGGGAAGCAGAAGTGTTCACATTGCTTCGCAGAATCGCTTTTGTGCAGAAAACAGTAACACTTGTTCAGAACGAAAGAAAGCACAGAGCCCCAGATTCTATGTTGTCCTGGAGAGCTTGCAGAGCACTGGGGAAAGGCAGGCAGAGAATTCCCTGCTAGCACCTTCTCTGTGCCTGTTCACATTGCTTCACAGAATCGCTTTTGTGCAGAAAACAGTAACACTTGTTCAGAACGAAAGAAAGCACAGAGCCCCAGATTCTATGTTGTCCTGGAGAGCTTGCAGAGCACTGGGGAAAGGCAGGCAGAGAATTCCCTGATAGCACCTTCTCTGTGCCTGGGAAGCAGAAGTGTTCACATTCCTTCGCAAGAATCGCTTTTGTGCAGAAAACAGTAACACTTGTTCAGAAGGAAAGAAAGCACAGAGCCCCAGATTTTATGTTGTCCTGGAGAGCTTGCAGAGCACTGGGGAAAGGCAGGCAGAGAATTCCCTGCTAGCACCTTCTCTGTGCCTGTTCACATTGCTTCGCAGAATCGCTTTTGTGCAGAAAACAGTAACACTTGTTCAGAACGAAAGAAAGCACAGAGCCCCAGATTTTATGTTGTCCTGGAGAGCTTGCAGAGCACTGGGGAAAGGCAGGCAGAGAATTCCTTGCTAGCACCTTCTCTGTGCCTGGGAAGCAGAAGTGTTCACATTGCTTCGCAAGAATCGCTTTTGTGCAGAAAACAGTAACACTTGTTCAGAAGGAAAGAAAGCACAGAGCCCCAGATTCTATGTTGTCCTGGAGAGCTTGCAGAGCACTGGGGAAAGGCAGGCAGAGAATTCCCTGCTAGCACCTTCTCTGTGCCTGTTCACATTGCTTCGCAGAATCGCTTTTGTGCAGAAAACAGTAACACTTGTTCAGAACGAAAGAAAGCACAGAGCCCCAGATTCTATGTTGTCCTGGGGAGCTTGCAGAGCACTGGGGAAAGGCAGGCAGAGAATTCCCTGCTAGCACCTTCTCTGTGCCTGGGAAGTAGAAGTGTTCACATTGCTTCGCAAGAATCGCTTCTGTGCAGAAAACACTAACACTTGTTCAGAAGGAAAGAAAGCACAGAGCCCCAGATTTTATGTTGTCCTGGAGAGCTTGCAGAGCACTGGGGAAAGGCAGGCAGAGAATTCCTTGCTAGCACCTTCTCTGTGCCTGGGAAGCAGAAGTGTTCACATTGCTTCGCAGAATCGCTTTTGTGCAGAAAACAGTAACACTTGTTCAGAAGGAAAGAAAGCACAGAGCCCCAGATTTTATGTTGTCCTGGAGAGCTTGCAGAGCACTGGGGAAAGGCAGGCAGAGAATTCCCTGATAGCACCTTCTCTGTGCCTGTTCACATTGCTTCGCAGAATCGCTTTTGTGCAGAAAACAGTAACACTTGTTCAGAACGAAAGAAAGCACAGAGCCCCAGATTCTATGTTGTCCTGGAGAGCATGCAGAGCACTGGGGAAAGGCAGGCAGAGAATTCCCTGATAGCACCTTCTCTGTGCCTGGGAAGCAGAAGTGTTCACATTGCTTCGCAAGAATCGCTTTTGTGCAGAAAACACTAACACTTGTTCAGAAGGAAAGAAAGCACAGAGCCCCAGATTTTATGTTGCACTGGAGAGCTTGCAGAGCACTGGGGAAAGGCAGGCAGAGAATTCCCTGCTAGCACCTTCTCTGTGCCTGGGAAGCAGAAGTGTTCACATTGCTTCGCAGAATCGCTTTTGTGCAGAAAACAGTAACACTTTTTCAGAAGGAAAGAAAGCACAGAGCCCCAGATTCTATGTTGTCCTGGAGAGCTTTCAGAGCACTGGGGAAAGGCAGGCAGAGAATTCCCTGATAGCAGCTTCTCTGTGCCTGTTCACATTGCTTCGCAGAATCGCTTTTGTGCAGAAAACAGTTACACTTGTTCACAACGAAAGAAAGCACAGAGCCCCAGATTCTATGTTGTCCTGGAGAGCTTGCAGAGCACTGGGGAAAGGCAGGCAGAGAATTCCCTGCTAGCACCTTCTCTGTGCCTGTTCACATTGCTTCGCAGAATCGCTTTTGTGCAGAAAACAGTAACACTTGTTCAGAACGAAAGAAAGCACAGAGCCCCAGATTTGCTGTTGTCCTGGAGAGCTTGCAGAGCACTGGGGAAAGGCAGGCAGAGAATTCCCTGCTAGCACCTTCTCTGTGCCTGGGAAGCAGAAGTGTTCACATTGCTTCGCAAGAATCGCTTTTGTGCAGAAAACAGTAACAGTTGTTCAGAACGAAAGAAAGCACAGAGCCCCAGATTCTATGTTGACCTGGAGAGCTTGCAGAGCACTGGGGAAAGGCAGGCAGAGAATTCCTTGCTAGCACCTTCTCTGTGCCTGGGAAGCAGAAGTGTTCACATTGCTTCGCAGAATCGCTTTTGTGCAGAAAACAGTAACACTTGTTCAGAAGGAAAGAAAGCACAGAGCCCCAGAGTTTATGTTGTCCTGGAGAGCTTGCAGAGCACTGGGGAAAGGCAGGCAGAGAATTCCCTGCTAGCACCTTCTCTGTGCCTGGGAAGCAGAAGTGTTCACATTGCTTCGCAAGAATCGCTTTTGTGCAGAAAACAGTAACACTTGTTCAGAACGAAAGAAAGCACAGAGCCCCAGATTTTATGTTGTCCTGGAGAGCTTGCAGAGCACTGGGGAAAGGCAGGCAGAGAATTCCCTGATAGCACCTTCTCTGTGCCTGTTCACATTGCTTCGCAGAATCGCTTTTGTGCAGAAAACAGTAACACTTGTTCAGAACGAAAGAAAGCACAGAGCCCCAGATTTTATGTTGTCCTGGAGAGCTTGCAGAGCACTGGGGAAAGGCAGGCAGAGAATTCCTTGCTAGCACCTTCTCTGTGCCTGGGAAGCAGAAGTGTTCACATTGCTTCGCAGAATCGCTTTTGTGCAGAAAACAGTAACACTTGTTCAGAACGAAAGAAAGCACAGAGCCCCAGATTTTATGTTGTCCTGGAGAGCTTGCAGAGCACTGGGGAAAGGCAGGCAGAGAATTCCCTGATAGCACCTTCTCTGTGCCTGTTCACATTGCTTCGCAGAATCGCTTTTGTGCAGAAAACAGTAACACTTGTTCAGAACGAAAGAAAGCACAGAGCCCCAGATTTTATGTTGTCCTGGAGAGCTTGCAGAGCACTGGGGAAAGGCAGGCAGAGAATTCCTTGCTAGCACCTTCTCTGTGCCTGGGAAGCAGAAGTGTTCACATTGCTTCGCAGAATCGCTTTTGTGCAGAAAACAGTAACACTTGTTCAGAACGAAAGAAAGCACAGAGCCCCAGATTCTATGTTGTCCTGGAGAGCTTGCAGAGCACTGGGGAAAGGCAGGCAGAGAATTCCCTGCTAGCACCTTCTCTGTGCCTGTTCACATTGCTTCACAGAATCGCTTTTGTGCAGAAAACAGTAACACTTGTTCAGAACGAAAGAAAGCACAGAGCCCCAGATTCTATGTTGTCCTGGAGAGCTTGCAGAGCACTGGGGAAAGGCAGGCAGAGAATTCCCTGATAGCACCTTCTCTGTGCCTGGGAAGCAGAAGTGTTCACATTCCTTCGCAAGAATCGCTTTTGTGCAGAAAACAGTAACACTTGTTCAGAACGAAAGAAAGCACAGAGCCCCAGATTTTATGTTGTCCTGGAGAGCTTGCAGAGCACTGGGGAAAGGCAGGCAGAGAATTCCCTGCTAGCACCTTCTCTGTGCCTGTTCACATTGCTTCGCAGAATCGCTTTTGTGCAGAAAACAGTAACACTTGTTCAGAACGAAAGAAAGCACAGAGCCCCAGATTTTATGTTGTCCTGGAGAGCTTGCAGAGCACTGGGGAAAGGCAGGCAGAGAATTCCTTGCTAGCACCTTCTCTGTGCCTGGGAAGCAGAAGTGTTCACATTGCTTCGCAAGAATCGCTTTTGTGCAGAAAACAGTAACACTTGTTCAGAAGGAAAGAAAGCACAGAGCCCCAGATTCTATGTTGTCCTGGAGAGCTTGCAGAGCACTGGGGAAAGGCAGGCAGAGAATTCCCTGCTAGCACCTTCTCTGTGCCTGTTCACATTGCTTCGCAGAATCGCTTTTGTGCAGAAAACAGTAACACTTGTTCAGAAGGAAAGAAAGCACAGAGCCCCAGATTCTATGTTGTCCTGGGGAGCTTGCAGAGCACTGGGGAAAGGCAGGCAGAGAATTCCCTGCTAGCACCTTCTCTGTGCCTGGGAAGTAGAAGTGTTCACATTGCTTCGCAAGAATCGCTTTTGTGCAGAAAACACTAACACTTGTTCAGAAGGAAAGAAAGCACAGAGCCCCAGATTTTATGTTGTCCTGGAGAGCTTGCAGAGCACTGGGGAAAGGCAGGCAGAGAATTCCTTGCTAGCACCTTCTCTGTGCCTGGGAAGCAGAAGTGTTCACATTGCTTCGCAGAATCGCTTTTGTGCAGAAAACAGTAACACTTGTTCAGAAGGAAAGAAAGCACAGAGCCCCAGATTTTATGTTGTCCTGGAGAGCTTGCAGAGCACTGGGGAAAGGCAGGCAGAGAATTCCCTGATAGCACCTTCTCTGTGCCTGTTCACATTGCTTCGCAGAATCGCTTTTGTGCAGAAAACAGTAACACTTGTTCAGAACGAAAGAAAGCACAGAGCCCCAGATTCTATGTTGTCCTGGAGAGCTTGCAGAGCACTGGGGAAAGGCAGGCAGAGAATTCCCTGCTAGCACCTTCTCTGTGCCTGGGAAGCAGAAGTGTTCACATTGCTTCGCAGAATCGCTTTTGTGCAGAAAACAGTAACACTTGTTCAGAAGGAAAGAAAGCACAGAGCCCCAGATTTTATGTTGTCCTGGAGAGCTTGCAGAGCACTGGGGAAAGGCAGGCAGAGAATTCCTTGTTAGCACCTTCTCTGTGCCTGGGAAGCAGAAGTGTTCACATTGCTTCGCAAGAATCGCTTTTGTGCAGAAAACAGTAACACTTGTTCAGAAGGAAAGAAAGCACAGAGTCCCAGATTTTATGTTGTTCTGGAGAGCTTGCAGAGCACTGGGGAAAGGCAGGCAGAGAATTCCCTGATAGCACCTTCTCTGTGCCTGTTCACATTGCTTCGCAGAATCGCTTTTGTGCAGAAAACAGTAACACTTGTTCAGAAGGAAAGAAAGCACAGAGCCCCAGAGTCTATGTTGTCCTGGAGAGCTTGCAGAGCACTGGGGAAAGGCAGGCAGAGAATTCCCTGCTAGCACCTTCTCTGTGCCTGGGAAGCAGAAGTGTTCACATTGCTTCGCAAGAATTGCTTTTGTGCAGAAAACAGTAGCAGTTGTTCAGAAGGAAAGAAAGCACAGAGCCCCAGATTTTATGTTGTCCTGGAGAGCTTGCAGAGCACTGGGGAAAGGCAGGCAGAGAATTCCTTGCTAGCACCTTCTCTGTGCCTGGGAAGCAGAAGTGTTCACATTGCTTCGCAGAATCGCTTTTGTGCAGAAAACAGTAACACTTGTTCAGAACGAAAGAAAGCACAGAGCCCCAGATTTTATGTTGTCCTGGAGAGCTTGCAGAGCACTGGGGAAAGGCAGGCAGAGAATTCCCTGATAGCACCTTCTCTGTGCCTGTTCACATTGCTTCGCAGAATCGCTTTTGTGCAGAAAACAGTAACACTTGTTCAGAACGAAAGAAAGCACAGAGCCCCAGATTTTATGTTGTCCTGGAGAGCTTGCAGAGCACTGGGGAAAGGCAGGCAGAGAATTCCTTGCTAGCACCTTCTCTGTGCCTGGGAAGCAGAAGTGTTCACATTGCTTCGCAGAATCGCTTTTGTGCAGAAAACAGTAACACTTGTTCAGAACGAAAGAAAGCACAGAGCCCCAGATTCTATGTTGTCCTGGAGAGCTTGCAGAGCACTGGGGAAAGGCAGGCAGAGAATTCCCTGCTAGCACCTTCTCTGTGCCTGTTCACATTGCTTCACAGAATCGCTTTTGTGCAGAAAACATTAACACTTGTTCAGAACGAAAGAAAGCACAGAGCCCCAGATTCTATGTTGTCCTGGAGAGCTTGCAGAGCACTGGGGAAAGGCAGGCAGAGAATTCCCTGATAGCACCTTCTCTGTGCCTGGGAAGCAGAAGTGTTCACATTCCTTCGCAAGAATCGCTTTTGTGCAGAAAACAGTAACACTTGTTCAGAACGAAAGAAAGCACAGAGCCCCAGATTTTATGTTGTCCTGGAGAGCTTGCAGAGCACTGGGGAAAGGCAGGCAGAGAATTCCCTGCTAGCACCTTCTCTGTGCCTGTTCACATTGCTTCGCAGAATCGCTTTTGTGCAGAAAACAGTAACACTTGTTCAGAACGAAAGAAAGCACAGAGCCCCAGATTTTATGTTGTCCTGGAGAGCTTGCAGAGCACTGGGGAAAGGCAGGCAGAGAATTCCTTGCTAGCACCTTCTCTGTGCCTGGGAAGCAGAAGTGTTCACATTGCTTCGCAGAATCGCTTTTGTGCAGAAAACAGTAACACTTGTTCAGAACGAAAGAAAGCACAGAGCCCCAGATTCTATGTTGTCCTGGAGAGCTTGCAGAGCACTGGGGAAAGGCAGGCAGAGAATTCCCTGATAGCACCTTCTCTGTGCCTGTTCACATTGCTTCACAGAATCGCTTTTGTGCAGAAAACAGTAACACTTGTTCAGAACGAAAGAAAGCACAGAGCCCCAGATTCTATGTTGTCCTGGAGAGCTTGCAGAGCACTGGGGAAAGGCAGGCAGAGAATTCCCTGATAGCACCTTCTCTGTGCCTGGGAAGCAGAAGTGTTCACATTCCTTCGCAAGAATCGCTTTTGTGCAGAAAACAGTAACACTTGTTCAGAACGAAAGAAAGCACAGAGCCCCAGATTTTATGTTGTCCTGGAGAGCTTGCAGAGCACTGGGGAAAGGCAGGCAGAGAATTCCCTGCTAGCACCTTCTCTGTGCCTGTTCACATTGCTTCGCAGAATCGCTTTTGTGCAGAAAACAGTAACACTTGTTCAGAACGAAAGAAAGCACAGAGCCCCAGATTTTATGTTGTCCTGGAGAGCTTGCAGAGCACTGGGGAAAGGCAGGCAGAGAATTCCTTGCTAGCACCTTCTCTGTGCCTGGGAAGCAGAAGTGTTCACATTGCTTCGCAAGAATCGCTTTTGTGCAGAAAACAGTAACACTTGTTCAGAAGGAAAGAAAGCACAGAGCCCCAGATTCTATGTTGTCCTGGAGAGCTTGCAGAGCACTGGGGAAAGGCAGGCAGAGAATTCCCTGCTAGCACCTTCTCTGTGCCTGTTCACATTGCTTCGCAGAATCGCTTTTGTGCAGAAAACAGTAACACTTGTTCAGAAGGAAAGAAAGCACAGAGCCCCAGATTCTATGTTGTCCTGGGGAGCTTGCAGAGCACTGGGGAAAGGCAGGCAGAGAATTCCCTGCTAGCACCTTCTCTGTGCCTGGGAAGTAGAAGTGTTCACATTGCTTCGCAAGAATCGCTTTTGTGCAGAAAACACTAACACTTGTTCAGAAGGAAAGAAAGCACAGAGCCCCAGATTTTATGTTGTCCTGGAGAGCTTGCAGAGCACTGGGGAAAGGCAGGCAGAGAATTCCTTGCTAGCACCTTCTCTGTGCCTGGGAAGCAGAAGTGTTCACATTGCTTCGCAGAATCGCTTTTGTGCAGAAAACAGTAACACTTGTTCAGAAGGAAAGAAAGCACAGAGCCCCAGATTTTATGTTGTCCTGGAGAGCTTGCAGAGCACTGGGGAAAGGCAGGCAGAGAATTCCCTGATAGCACCTTCTCTGTGCCTGTTCACATTGCTTCGCAGAATCGCTTTTGTGCAGAAAACAGTAACACTTGTTCAGAACGAAAGAAAGCACAGAGCCCCAGATTCTATGTTGTCCTGGAGAGCTTGCAGAGCACTGGGGAAAGGCAGGCAGAGAATTCCCTGCTAGCACCTTCTCTGTGCCTGGGAAGCAGAAGTGTTCACATTGCTTCGCAGAATCGCTTTTGTGCAGAAAACAGTAACACTTGTTCAGAAGGAAAGAAAGCACAGAGCCCCAGATTTTATGTTGTCCTGGAGAGCTTGCAGAGCACTGGGGAAAGGCAGGCAGAGAATTCCTTGTTAGCACCTTCTCTGTGCCTGGGAAGCAGAAGTGTTCACATTGCTTCGCAAGAATCGCTTTTGTGCAGAAAACAGTAACACTTGTTCAGAAGGAAAGAAAGCACAGAGTCCCAGATTTTATGTTGTTCTGGAGAGCTTGCAGAGCACTGGGGAAAGGCAGGCAGAGAATTCCCTGATAGCACCTTCTCTGTGCCTGTTCACATTGCTTCGCAGAATCGCTTTTGTGCAGAAAACAGTAACACTTGTTCAGAAGGAAAGAAAGCACAGAGCCCCAGAGTCTATGTTGTCCTGGAGAGCTTGCAGAGCACTGGGGAAAGGCAGGCAGAGAATTCCCTGCTAGCACCTTCTCTGTGCCTGGGAAGCAGAAGTGTTCACATTGCTTCGCAAGAATTGCTTTTGTGCAGAAAACAGTAGCAGTTGTTCAGAAGGAAAGAAAGCACAGAGCCCCAGATTTTATGTTGTCCTGGAGAGCTTGCAGAGCACTGGGGAAAGGCAGGCAGAGAATTCCTTGCTAGCACCTTCTCTGTGCCTGGGAAGCAGAAGTGTTCACATTGCTTCGCAGAATCGCTTTTGTGCAGAAAACAGTAACACTTGTTCAGAACGAAAGAAAGCACAGAGCCCCAGATTTTATGTTGTCCTGGAGAGCTTGCAGAGCACTGGGGAAAGGCAGGCAGAGAATTCCCTGATAGCACCTTCTCTGTGCCTGTTCACATTGCTTCGCAGAATCGCTTTTGTGCAGAAAACAGTAACACTTGTTCAGAACGAAAGAAAGCACAGAGCCCCAGATTTTATGTTGTCCTGGAGAGCTTGCAGAGCACTGGGGAAAGGCAGGCAGAGAATTCCTTGCTAGCACCTTCTCTGTGCCTGGGAAGCAGAAGTGTTCACATTGCTTCGCAGAATCGCTTTTGTGCAGAAAACAGTAACACTTGTTCAGAACGAAAGAAAGCACAGAGCCCCAGATTCTATGTTGTCCTGGAGAGCTTGCAGAGCACTGGGGAAAGGCAGGCAGAGAATTCCCTGCTAGCACCTTCTCTGTGCCTGTTCACATTGCTTCACAGAATCGCTTTTGTGCAGAAAACATTAACACTTGTTCAGAACGAAAGAAAGCACAGAGCCCCAGATTCTATGTTGTCCTGGAGAGCTTGCAGAGCACTGGGGAAAGGCAGGCAGAGAATTCCCTGATAGCACCTTCTCTGTGCCTGGGAAGCAGAAGTGTTCACATTCCTTCGCAAGAATCGCTTTTGTGCAGAAAACAGTAACACTTGTTCAGAACGAAAGAAAGCACAGAGCCCCAGATTTTATGTTGTCCTGGAGAGCTTGCAGAGCACTGGGGAAAGGCAGGCAGAGAATTCCCTGCTAGCACCTTCTCTGTGCCTGTTCACATTGCTTCGCAGAATCGCTTTTGTGCAGAAAACAGTAACACTTGTTCAGAACGAAAGAAAGCACAGAGCCCCAGATTTTATGTTGTCCTGGAGAGCTTGCAGAGCACTGGGGAAAGGCAGGCAGAGAATTCCTTGCTAGCACCTTCTCTGTGCCTGGGAAGCAGAAGTGTTCACATTGCTTCGCAGAATCGCTTTTGTGCAGAAAACAGTAACACTTGTTCAGAACGAAAGAAAGCACAGAGCCCCAGATTCTATGTTGTCCTGGAGAGCTTGCAGAGCACTGGGGAAAGGCAGGCAGAGAATTCCCTGATAGCACCTTCTCTGTGCCTGTTCACATTGCTTCACAGAATCGCTTTTGTGCAGAAAACAGTAACACTTGTTCAGAACGAAAGAAAGCACAGAGCCCCAGATTCTATGTTGTCCTGGAGAGCTTGCAGAGCACTGGGGAAAGGCAGGCAGAGAATTCCCTGATAGCACCTTCTCTGTGCCTGGGAAGCAGAAGTGTTCACATTCCTTCGCAAGAATCGCTTTTGTGCAGAAAACAGTAACACTTGTTCAGAACGAAAGAAAGCACAGAGCCCCAGATTTTATGTTGTCCTGGAGAGCTTGCAGAGCACTGGGGAAAGGCAGGCAGAGAATTCCCTGCTAGCACCTTCTCTGTGCCTGTTCACATTGCTTCGCAGAATCGCTTTTGTGCAGAAAACAGTAACACTTGTTCAGAACGAAAGAAAGCACAGAGCCCCAGATTTTATGTTGTCCTGGAGAGCTTGCAGAGCACTGGGGAAAGGCAGGCAGAGAATTCCTTGCTAGCACCTTCTCTGTGCCTGGGAAGCAGAAGTGTTCACATTGCTTCGCAAGAATCGCTTTTGTGCAGAAAACAGTAACACTTGTTCAGAAGGAAAGAAAGCACAGAGCCCCAGATTCTATGTTGTCCTGGAGAGCTTGCAGAGCACTGGGGAAAGGCAGGCAGAGAATTCCCTGCTAGCACCTTCTCTGTGCCTGTTCACATTGCTTCGCAGAATCGCTTTTGTGCAGAAAACAGTAACACTTGTTCAGAAGGAAAGAAAGCACAGAGCCCCAGATTCTATGTTGTCCTGGGGAGCTTGCAGAGCACTGGGGAAAGGCAGGCAGAGAATTCCCTGCTAGCACCTTCTCTGTGCCTGGGAAGTAGAAGTGTTCACATTGCTTCGCAAGAATCGCTTTTGTGCAGAAAACACTAACACTTGTTCAGAAGGAAAGAAAGCACAGAGCCCCAGATTTTATGTTGTCCTGGAGAGCTTGCAGAGCACTGGGGAAAGGCAGGCAGAGAATTCCTTGCTAGCACCTTCTCTGTGCCTGGGAAGCAGAAGTGTTCACATTGCTTCGCAGAATCGCTTTTGTGCAGAAAACAGTAACACTTGTTCAGAAGGAAAGAAAGCACAGAGCCCCAGATTTTATGTTGTCCTGGAGAGCTTGCAGAGCACTGGGGAAAGGCAGGCAGAGAATTCCCTGATAGCACCTTCTCTGTGCCTGTTCACATTGCTTCGCAGAATCGCTTTTGTGCAGAAAACAGTAACACTTGTTCAGAACGAAAGAAAGCACAGAGCCCCAGATTCTATGTTGTCCTGGAGAGCTTGCAGAGCACTGGGGAAAGGCAGGCAGAGAATTCCCTGCTAGCACCTTCTCTGTGCCTGGGAAGCAGAAGTGTTCACATTGCTTCGCAGAATCGCTTTTGTGCAGAAAACAGTAACACTTGTTCAGAAGGAAAGAAAGCACAGAGCCCCAGATTTTATGTTGTCCTGGAGAGCTTGCAGAGCACTGGGGAAAGGCAGGCAGAGAATTCCTTGTTAGCACCTTCTCTGTGCCTGGGAAGCAGAAGTGTTCACATTGCTTCGCAAGAATCGCTTTTGTGCAGAAAACAGTAACACTTGTTCAGAAGGAAAGAAAGCACAGAGTCCCAGATTTTATGTTGTTCTGGAGAGCTTGCAGAGCACTGGGGAAAGGCAGGCAGAGAATTCCCTGATAGCACCTTCTCTGTGCCTGTTCACATTGCTTCGCAGAATCGCTTTTGTGCAGAAAACAGTAACACTTGTTCAGAAGGAAAGAAAGCACAGAGCCCCAGAGTCTATGTTGTCCTGGAGAGCTTGCAGAGCACTGGGGAAAGGCAGGCAGAGAATTCCCTGCTAGCACCTTCTCTGTGCCTGGGAAGCAGAAGTGTTCACATTGCTTCGCAAGAATCGCTTTTGTGCAGAAAACAGTAGCAGTTGTTCAGAAGGAAAGAAAGCACAGAGCCCCAGATTTTATGTTGTCCTGGAGAGCTTGCAGAGCACTGGGGAAAGGCAGGCAGAGAATTCCTTGCTAGCACCTTCTCTGTGCCTGGGAAGCAGAAGTGTTCACATTGCTTCGCAGAATCGCTTTTGTGCAGAAAACAGTAACACTTGTTCAGAACGAAAGAAAGCACAGAGCCCCAGATTCTATGTTGTCCTGGAGAGCTTGCAGAGCACTGGGGAAAGGCAGGCAGAGAATTCCCTGCTAGCACCTTCTCTGTGCCTGTTCAGATTGCTTCACAGAATCGCTTTTGTGCAGAAAACAGTAACACTTGTTCAGAACGAAAGAAAGCACAGAGCCCCAGATTCTATGTTGTCCTGGAGAGCTTGCAGAGCACTGGGGAAAGGCAGGCAGAGAATTCCCTGATAGCACCTTCTCTGTGCCTGGGAAGCAGAAGTGTTCACATTCCTTCGCAAGAATCGCTTTTGTGCAGAAAACAGTAACACTTGTTCAGAACGAAAGAAAGCACAGAGCCCCAGATTTTATGTTGTCCTGGAGAGCTTGCAGAGCACTGGGGAAAGGCAGGCAGAGAATTCCCTGCTAGCACCTTCTCTGTGCCTGTTCACATTGCTTCGCAGAATCGCTTTTGTGCAGAAAACAGTAACACTTGTTCAGAAGGAAAGAAAGCACAGAGCCCCAGATTTTATGTTGTCCTGGAGAGCTTGCAGAGCACTGGGGAAAGGCAGGCAGAGAATTCCCTGCTAGCACCTTCTCTGTGCCTGGGAAGTAGAAGTGTTCACATTGCTTCGCAAGAATCGCTTTTGTGCAGAAAACACTAACACTTGTTCAGAAGGAAAGAAAGCACAGAGCCCCAGATTTTATGTTGTCCTGGAGAGCTTGCAGAGCACTGGGGAAAGGCAGGCAGAGAATTCCCTGCTAGCACCTTCTCTGTGCCTGGGAAGCAGAAGTGTTCACATTGCTTCGCAAGAATCGCTTTTGTGCAGAAAACACTAACACTTGTTCAGAACGAAAGAAAGCACAGAGCCCCAGATTCTATGTTGTCCTGGAGAGCTTGCAGAGCACTGGGGAAAGGCAGGCAGAGAATTCCCTGCTAGCACCTTCTCTGTGCCTGTTCACATTGCTTCGCAGAATCGCTTTTGTGCAGAAAACAGTAACACTTGTTCAGAACGAAAGAAAGCACAGAGCCCCAGATTCTATGTTGTCCTGGAGAGCTTGCAGAGCACTGGGGAAAGGCAGGCAGAGAATTCCCTGCTAGCACCTTCTCTGTGCCTGGGAAGCAGAAGTGTTCACATTGCTTCGCAGAATCGCTTTTGTGCAGAAAACAGTAACACTTGTTCAGAAGGAAAGAAAGCACAGAGCCCCAGATTTTATGTTGTCCTGGAGAGCTTGCAGAGCACTGGGGAAAGGCAGGCAGAGAATTCCTTGTTAGCACCTTCTCTGTGCCTGGGAAGCAGAAGTGTTCACAGTGCTTCGCAAGAATCGCTTTTGTGCAGAAAACAGTAACACTTGTTCAGAAGGAAAGAAAGCACAGAGCCCCAGATTTTATGTTGTTCTGGAGAGCTTGCAGAGCACTGGGGAAAGGCAGGCAGAGAATTCCCTGATAGCACCTTCTCTGTGCCTGGGAAGCAGAAGTGTTCACATTGCTTCGCAGAATCGCTTTTGTGCAGAAAACAGTAGCAGTTGTTCAGAAGGAAAGAAAGCACAGAGCCCCAGATTTTATGTTGTCCTGGAGAGCTTGCAGAGCACTGGGGAAAGGCAGGCAGAGAATTCCTTGCTAGCACCTTCTCTGTGCCTGGGAAGCAGAAGTGTTCACATTGCTTCGCAGAATCGCTTTTGTGCAGAAAACAGTAACACTTGTTCAGAACGAAAGAAAGCACAGAGCCCCAGATTCTATGTTGTCCTGGAGAGCTTGCAGAGCACTGGGGAAAGGCAGGCAGAGAATTCCCTGCTAGCACCTTCTCTGTGCCTGTTCACATTGCTTCACAGAATCGCTTTTGTGCAGAAAACAGTAACACTTGTTCAGAACGAAAGAAAGCACAGAGCCCCAGATTCTATGTTGTCCTGGAGAGCTTGCAGAGCACTGGGGAAAGGCAGGCAGAGAATTCCCTGATAGCACCTTCTCTGTGCCTGGGAAGCAGAAGTGTTCACATTCCTTCGCAAGAATCGCTTTTGTGCAGAAAACAGTAACACTTGTTCAGAACGAAAGAAAGCACAGAGCCCCAGATTTTATGTTGTCCTGGAGAGCTTGCAGAGCACTGGGGAAAGGCAGGCAGAGAATTCCCTGCTAGCACCTTCTCTGTGCCTGTTCACATTGCTTCGCAGAATCGCTTTTGTGCAGAAAACAGTAACACTTGTTCAGAAGGAAAGAAAGCACAGAGCCCCAGATTCTATGTTGTCCTGGGGAGCTTGCAGAGCACTGGGGAAAGGCAGGCAGAGAATTCCCTGCTAGCACCTTCTCTGTGCCTGGGAAGTAGAAGTGTTCACATTGCTTCGCAAGAATCGCTTTTGTGCAGAAAAAACTAACACTTGTTCAGAAGGAAAGAAAGCACAGAGCCCCAGATTTTATGTTGTCCTGGAGAGCTTGCAGAGCACTGGGGAAAGGCAGGCAGAGAATTCCTTGCTAGCACCTTCTCTGTGCCTGGGAAGCAGAAGTGTTCACATTGCTTCGCAGAATCGCTTTTGTGCAGAAAACAGTAACACTTGTTCAGAAGGAAAGAAAGCACAGAGCCCCAGATTTTATGTTGTCCTGGAGAGCTTGCAGAGCACTGGGGAAAGGCAGGCAGAGAATTCCCTGATAGCACCTTCTCTGTGCCTGTTCACATTGCTTCGCAGAATCGCTTTTGTGCAGAAAACAGTAACACTTGTTCAGAACGAAAGAAAGCACAGAGCCCCAGATTCTATGTTGTCCTGGAGAGCTTGCAGAGCACTGGGGAAAGGCAGGCAGAGAATTCCCTGATAGCACCTTCTCTGTGCCTGGGAAGCAGAAGTGTTCACATTGCTTCGCAAGAATCGCTTTTGTGCAGAAAACACTAACACTTGTTCAGAAGGAAAGAAAGCACAGAGCCCCAGATTTTATGTTGCACTGGAGAGCTTGCAGAGCACTGGGGAAAGGCAGGCAGAGAATTCCCTGCTAGCACCTTCTCTGTGCCTGGGAAGCAGAAGTGTTCACATTGCTTCGCAGAATCGCTTTTGTGCAGAAAACAGTAACACTTGTTCAGAACGAAAGAAAGCACAGAGCCCCAGATTCTATGTTGTCCTGGAGAGCTTTCAGAGCACTGGGGAAAGGCAGGCAGAGAATTCCCTGATAGCAGCTTCTCTGTGCCTGTTCACATTGCTTCGCAGAATCGCTTTTGTGCAGAAAACAGTTACACTTGTTCACAACGAAAGAAAGCACAGAGCCCCAGATTCTATGTTGTCCTGGAGAGCTTGCAGAGCACTGGGGAAAGGCAGGCAGAGAATTCCCTGCTAGCACCTTCTCTGTGCCTGTTCACATTGCTTCGCAGAATCGCTTTTGTGCAGAAAACAGTAACACTTGTTCAGAACGAAAGAAAGCACAGAGCCCCAGATTTGCTGTTGTCCTGGAGAGCTTGCAGAGCACTGGGGAAAGGCAGGCAGAGAATTCCCTGCTAGCACCTTCTCTGTGCCTGGGAAGCAGAAGTGTTCACATTGCTTCGCAAGAATCGCTTTTGTGCAGAAAACAGTAACAGTTGTTCAGAACGAAAGAAAGCACAGAGCCCCAGATTCTATGTTGTCCTGGAGAGCTTGCAGAGCACTGGGGAAAGGCAGGCAGAGAATTCCTTGCTAGCACCTTCTCTGTGCCTGGGAAGCAGAAGTGTTCACATTGCTTCGCAGAATAGCTTTTGTGCAGAAAACAATAACACTTGTTCAGAAGGAAAGAAAGCACAGAGCCCCAGAGTTTATGTTGTCCTGGAGAGCTTGCAGAGCACTGGGGAAAGGCAGGCAGAGAATTCCCTGATAGCACCTTCTCTGTGCCTGTTCACATTGCTTCGCAGAATCGCTTTTGTGCAGAAAACACTAACACTTGTTCAGAAGGAAAGAAAGCACAGAGCCCCAGATTTTATGTTGTCCTGGAGAGCTTGCAGAGCACTGGGGAAAGGCAGGCAGAGAATTCCCTGCTAGCACCTTCTCTGTGCCTGGGAAGCAGAAGTGTTCACATTGCTTCGCAAGAATCGCTTTTGTGCAGAAAACAGTAACACTTGTTCAGAAGGAAAGAAAGCACAGAGCCCCAGATTTTATGTTGTCCTGGAGAGCTTGCAGAGCACTGGGGAAAGGCAGGCAGAGAATTCCTTGCTAGCACCTTCTCTGTGCCTGGGAAGCAGAAGTGTTCACATTGCTTCGCAGAATCGCTTTTGTGCAGAAAACAATAACACTTGTTCAGAAGGAAAGAAAGCACAGAGCCCCAGATTTTATGTTGTCCTGGAGAGCTTTTAGAGCATTGGGGAAAGGCAGGCAGAGAATTCCTTGCTAGCACCTTCTCTGTGCCTGGGAAGCAGAAGTGTTCACATTGCTTCGCAGAATCGCTTTTGTGCAGAAAACAGTAACACTTGTTCAGAACGAAAGAAAGCACAGAGCCCCAGATTTTATGTTGTCCTGGAGAGCTTGCAGAGCACTGGGGAAAGGCAGGCAGAGAATTCCCTGATAGCACCTTCTCTGTGCCTGTTCACATTGCTTCGCAGAATCGCTTTTGTGCAGAAAACAGTAACACTTGTTCAGAACGAAAGAAAGCACAGAGCCCCAGATTTTATGTTGTCCTGGAGAGCTTGCAGAGCACTGGGGAAAGGCAGGCAGAGAATTCCTTGCTAGCACCTTCTCTGTGCCTGGGAAGCAGAAGTGTTCACATTGCTTCGCAGAATCGCTTTTGTGCAGAAAACAGTAACACTTGTTCAGAACGAAAGAAAGCACAGAGCCCCAGATTCTATGTTGTCCTGGAGAGCTTGCAGAGCACTGGGGAAAGGCAGGCAGAGAATTCCCTGCTAGCACCTTCTCTGTGCCTGTTCACATTGCTTCACAGAATCGCTTTTGTGCAGAAAACATTAACACTTGTTCAGAACGAAAGAAAGCACAGAGCCCCAGATTCTATGTTGTCCTGGAGAGCTTGCAGAGCACTGGGGAAAGGCAGGCAGAGAATTCCCTGATAGCACCTTCTCTGTGCCTGGGAAGCAGAAGTGTTCACATTCCTTCGCAAGAATCGCTTTTGTGCAGAAAACAGTAACACTTGTTCAGAACGAAAGAAAGCACAGAGCCCCAGATTTTATGTTGTCCTGGAGAGCTTGCAGAGCACTGGGGAAAGGCAGGCAGAGAATTCCCTGCTAGCACCTTCTCTGTGCCTGTTCACATTGCTTCGCAGAATCGCTTTTGTGCAGAAAACAGTAACACTTGTTCAGAACGAAAGAAAGCACAGAGCCCCAGATTTTATGTTGTCCTGGAGAGCTTGCAGAGCACTGGGGAAAGGCAGGCAGAGAATTCCTTGCTAGCACCTTCTCTGTGCCTGGGAAGCAGAAGTGTTCACATTGCTTCGCAGAATCGCTTTTGTGCAGAAAACAGTAACACTTGTTCAGAACGAAAGAAAGCACAGAGCCCCAGATTCTATGTTGTCCTGGAGAGCTTGCAGAGCACTGGGGAAAGGCAGGCAGAGAATTCCCTGATAGCACCTTCTCTGTGCCTGTTCACATTGCTTCACAGAATCGCTTTTGTGCAGAAAACAGTAACACTTGTTCAGAACGAAAGAAAGCACAGAGCCCCAGATTCTATGTTGTCCTGGAGAGCTTGCAGAGCACTGGGGAAAGGCAGGCAGAGAATTCCCTGATAGCACCTTCTCTGTGCCTGGGAAGCAGAAGTGTTCACATTCCTTCGCAAGAATCGCTTTTGTGCAGAAAACAGTAACACTTGTTCAGAACGAAAGAAAGCACAGAGCCCCAGATTTTATGTTGTCCTGGAGAGCTTGCAGAGCACTGGGGAAAGGCAGGCAGAGAATTCCCTGCTAGCACCTTCTCTGTGCCTGTTCACATTGCTTCGCAGAATCGCTTTTGTGCAGAAAACAGTAACACTTGTTCAGAACGAAAGAAAGCACAGAGCCCCAGATTTTATGTTGTCCTGGAGAGCTTGCAGAGCACTGGGGAAAGGCAGGCAGAGAATTCCTTGCTAGCACCTTCTCTGTGCCTGGGAAGCAGAAGTGTTCACATTGCTTCGCAAGAATCGCTTTTGTGCAGAAAACAGTAACACTTGTTCAGAAGGAAAGAAAGCACAGAGCCCCAGATTCTATGTTGTCCTGGAGAGCTTGCAGAGCACTGGGGAAAGGCAGGCAGAGAATTCCCTGCTAGCACCTTCTCTGTGCCTGTTCACATTGCTTCGCAGAATCGCTTTTGTGCAGAAAACAGTAACACTTGTTCAGAAGGAAAGAAAGCACAGAGCCCCAGATTCTATGTTGTCCTGGGGAGCTTGCAGAGCACTGGGGAAAGGCAGGCAGAGAATTCCCTGCTAGCACCTTCTCTGTGCCTGGGAAGTAGAAGTGTTCACATTGCTTCGCAAGAATCGCTTTTGTGCAGAAAACACTAACACTTGTTCAGAAGGAAAGAAAGCACAGAGCCCCAGATTTTATGTTGTCCTGGAGAGCTTGCAGAGCACTGGGGAAAGGCAGGCAGAGAATTCCTTGCTAGCACCTTCTCTGTGCCTGGGAAGCAGAAGTGTTCACATTGCTTCGCAGAATCGCTTTTGTGCAGAAAACAGTAACACTTGTTCAGAAGGAAAGAAAGCACAGAGCCCCAGATTTTATGTTGTCCTGGAGAGCTTGCAGAGCACTGGGGAAAGGCAGGCAGAGAATTCCCTGATAGCACCTTCTCTGTGCCTGTTCACATTGCTTCGCAGAATCGCTTTTGTGCAGAAAACAGTAACACTTGTTCAGAACGAAAGAAAGCACAGAGCCCCAGATTCTATGTTGTCCTGGAGAGCTTGCAGAGCACTGGGGAAAGGCAGGCAGAGAATTCCCTGCTAGCACCTTCTCTGTGCCTGGGAAGCAGAAGTGTTCACATTGCTTCGCAGAATCGCTTTTGTGCAGAAAACAGTAACACTTGTTCAGAAGGAAAGAAAGCACAGAGCCCCAGATTTTATGTTGTCCTGGAGAGCTTGCAGAGCACTGGGGAAAGGCAGGCAGAGAATTCCTTGTTAGCACCTTCTCTGTGCCTGGGAAGCAGAAGTGTTCACATTGCTTCGCAAGAATCGCTTTTGTGCAGAAAACAGTAACACTTGTTCAGAAGGAAAGAAAGCACAGAGTCCCAGATTTTATGTTGTTCTGGAGAGCTTGCAGAGCACTGGGGAAAGGCAGGCAGAGAATTCCCTGATAGCACCTTCTCTGTGCCTGTTCACATTGCTTCGCAGAATCGCTTTTGTGCAGAAAACAGTAACACTTGTTCAGAAGGAAAGAAAGCACAGAGCCCCAGAGTCTATGTTGTCCTGGAGAGCTTGCAGAGCACTGGGGAAAGGCAGGCAGAGAATTCCCTGCTAGCACCTTCTCTGTGCCTGGGAAGCAGAAGTGTTCACATTGCTTCGCAAGAATCGCTTTTGTGCAGAAAACAGTAGCAGTTGTTCAGAAGGAAAGAAAGCACAGAGCCCCAGATTTTATGTTGTCCTGGAGAGCTTGCAGAGCACTGGGGAAAGGCAGGCAGAGAATTCCTTGCTAGCACCTTCTCTGTGCCTGGGAAGCAGAAGTGTTCACATTGCTTCGCAGAATCGCTTTTGTGCAGAAAACAGTAACACTTGTTCAGAACGAAAGAAAGCACAGAGCCCCAGATTCTATGTTGTCCTGGAGAGCTTGCAGAGCACTGGGGAAAGGCAGGCAGAGAATTCCCTGCTAGCACCTTCTCTGTGCCTGTTCAGATTGCTTCACAGAATCGCTTTTGTGCAGAAAACAGTAACACTTGTTCAGAACGAAAGAAAGCACAGAGCCCCAGATTCTATGTTGTCCTGGAGAGCTTGCAGAGCACTGGGGAAAGGCAGGCAGAGAATTCCCTGATAGCACCTTCTCTGTGCCTGGGAAGCAGAAGTGTTCACATTCCTTCGCAAGAATCGCTTTTGTGCAGAAAACAGTAACACTTGTTCAGAACGAAAGAAAGCACAGAGCCCCAGATTTTATGTTGTCCTGGAGAGCTTGCAGAGCACTGGGGAAAGGCAGGCAGAGAATTCCCTGCTAGCACCTTCTCTGTGCCTGTTCACATTGCTTCGCAGAATCGCTTTTGTGCAGAAAACAGTAACACTTGTTCAGAAGGAAAGAAAGCACAGAGCCCCAGATTTTATGTTGTCCTGGAGAGCTTGCAGAGCACTGGGGAAAGGCAGGCAGAGAATTCCCTGCTAGCACCTTCTCTGTGCCTGGGAAGTAGAAGTGTTCACATTGCTTCGCAAGAATCGCTTTTGTGCAGAAAACACTAACACTTGTTCAGAAGGAAAGAAAGCACAGAGCCCCAGATTTTATGTTGTCCTGGAGAGCTTGCAGAGCACTGGGGAAAGGCAGGCAGAGAATTCCCTGCTAGCACCTTCTCTGTGCCTGGGAAGCAGAAGTGTTCACATTGCTTCGCAAGAATCGCTTTTGTGCAGAAAACACTAACACTTGTTCAGAACGAAAGAAAGCACAGAGCCCCAGATTCTATGTTGTCCTGGAGAGCTTGCAGAGCACTGGGGAAAGGCAGGCAGAGAATTCCCTGCTAGCACCTTCTCTGTGCCTGTTCACATTGCTTCGCAGAATCGCTTTTGTGCAGAAAACAGTAACACTTGTTCAGAACGAAAGAAAGCACAGAGCCCCAGATTCTATGTTGTCCTGGAGAGCTTGCAGAGCACTGGGGAAAGGCAGGCAGAGAATTCCCTGCTAGCACCTTCTCTGTGCCTGGGAAGCAGAAGTGTTCACATTGCTTCGCAGAATCGCTTTTGTGCAGAAAACAGTAACACTTGTTCAGAAGGAAAGAAAGCACAGAGCCCCAGATTTTATGTTGTCCTGGAGAGCTTGCAGAGCACTGGGGAAAGGCAGGCAGAGAATTCCTTGTTAGCACCTTCTCTGTGCCTGGGAAGCAGAAGTGTTCACATTGCTTCGCAAGAATCGCTTTTGTGCAGAAAACAGTAACACTTGTTCAGAAGGAAAGAAAGCACAGAGCCCCAGATTTTATGTTGTTCTGGAGAGCTTGCAGAGCACTGGGGAAAGGCAGGCAGAGAATTCCCTGATAGCACCTTCTCTGTGCCTGGGAAGCAGAAGTGTTCACATTGCTTCGCAGAATCGCTTTTGTGCAGAAAACAGTAGCAGTTGTTCAGAAGGAAAGAAAGCACAGAGCCCCAGATTTTATGTTGTCCTGGAGAGCTTGCAGAGCACTGGGGAAAGGCAGGCAGAGAATTCCTTGCTAGCACCTTCTCTGTGCCTGGGAAGCAGAAGTGTTCACATTGCTTCGCAGAATCGCTTTTGTGCAGAAAACAGTAACACTTGTTCAGAACGAAAGAAAGCACAGAGCCCCAGATTCTATGTTGTCCTGGAGAGCTTGCAGAGCACTGGGGAAAGGCAGGCAGAGAATTCCCTGCTAGCACCTTCTCTGTGCCTGTTCACATTGCTTCACAGAATCGCTTTTGTGCAGAAAACAGTAACACTTGTTCAGAACGAAAGAAAGCACAGAGCCCCAGATTCTATGTTGTCCTGGAGAGCTTGCAGAGCACTGGGGAAAGGCAGGCAGAGAATTCCCTGATAGCACCTTCTCTGTGCCTGGGAAGCAGAAGTGTTCACATTCCTTCGCAAGAATCGCTTTTGTGCAGAAAACAGTAACACTTGTTCAGAACGAAAGAAAGCACAGAGCCCCAGATTTTATGTTGTCCTGGAGAGCTTGCAGAGCACTGGGGAAAGGCAGGCAGAGAATTCCCTGCTAGCACCTTCTCTGTGCCTGTTCACATTGCTTCGCAGAATCGCTTTTGTGCAGAAAACAGTAACACTTGTTCAGAAGGAAAGAAAGCACAGAGCCCCAGATTCTATGTTGTCCTGGGGAGCTTGCAGAGCACTGGGGAAAGGCAGGCAGAGAATTCCCTGCTAGCACCTTCTCTGTGCCTGGGAAGTAGAAGTGTTCACATTGCTTCGCAAGAATCGCTTTTGTGCAGAAAAAACTAACACTTGTTCAGAAGGAAAGAAAGCACAGAGCCCCAGATTTTATGTTGTCCTGGAGAGCTTGCAGAGCACTGGGGAAAGGCAGGCAGAGAATTCCTTGCTAGCACCTTCTCTGTGCCTGGGAAGCAGAAGTGTTCACATTGCTTCGCAGAATCGCTTTTGTGCAGAAAACAGTAACACTTGTTCAGAAGGAAAGAAAGCACAGAGCCCCAGATTTTATGTTGTCCTGGAGAGCTTGCAGAGCACTGGGGAAAGGCAGGCAGAGAATTCCCTGATAGCACCTTCTCTGTGCCTGTTCACATTGCTTCGCAGAATCGCTTTTGTGCAGAAAACAGTAACACTTGTTCAGAACGAAAGAAAGCACAGAGCCCCAGATTCTATGTTGTCCTGGAGAGCTTGCAGAGCACTGGGGAAAGGCAGGCAGAGAATTCCCTGATAGCACCTTCTCTGTGCCTGGGAAGCAGAAGTGTTCACATTGCTTCGCAAGAATCGCTTTTGTGCAGAAAACACTAACACTTGTTCAGAAGGAAAGAAAGCACAGAGCCCCAGATTTTATGTTGCACTGGAGAGCTTGCAGAGCACTGGGGAAAGGCAGGCAGAGAATTCCCTGCTAGCACCTTCTCTGTGCCTGGGAAGCAGAAGTGTTCACATTGCTTCGCAGAATCGCTTTTGTGCAGAAAACAGTAACACTTGTTCAGAACGAAAGAAAGCACAGAGCCCCAGATTCTATGTTGTCCTGGAGAGCTTTCAGAGCACTGGGGAAAGGCAGGCAGAGAATTCCCTGATAGCAGCTTCTCTGTGCCTGTTCACATTGCTTCGCAGAATCGCTTTTGTGCAGAAAACAGTTACACTTGTTCACAACGAAAGAAAGCACAGAGCCCCAGATTCTATGTTGTCCTGGAGAGCTTGCAGAGCACTGGGGAAAGGCAGGCAGAGAATTCCCTGCTAGCACCTTCTCTGTGCCTGTTCACATTGCTTCGCAGAATCGCTTTTGTGCAGAAAACAGTAACACTTGTTCAGAACGAAAGAAAGCACAGAGCCCCAGATTTGCTGTTGTCCTGGAGAGCTTGCAGAGCACTGGGGAAAGGCAGGCAGAGAATTCCCTGCTAGCACCTTCTCTGTGCCTGGGAAGCAGAAGTGTTCACATTGCTTCGCAAGAATCGCTTTTGTGCAGAAAACAGTAACAGTTGTTCAGAACGAAAGAAAGCACAGAGCCCCAGATTCTATGTTGTCCTGGAGAGCTTGCAGAGCACTGGGGAAAGGCAGGCAGAGAATTCCTTGCTAGCACCTTCTCTGTGCCTGGGAAGCAGAAGTGTTCACATTGCTTCGCAGAATAGCTTTTGTGCAGAAAACAATAACACTTGTTCAGAAGGAAAGAAAGCACAGAGCCCCAGAGTTTATGTTGTCCTGGAGAGCTTGCAGAGCACTGGGGAAAGGCAGGCAGAGAATTCCCTGATAGCACCTTCTCTGTGCCTGTTCACATTGCTTCGCAGAATCGCTTTTGTGCAGAAAACACTAACACTTGTTCAGAAGGAAAGAAAGCACAGAGCCCCAGATTTTATGTTGTCCTGGAGAGCTTGCAGAGCACTGGGGAAAGGCAGGCAGAGAATTCCCTGCTAGCACCTTCTCTGTGCCTGGGAAGCAGAAGTGTTCACATTGCTTCGCAAGAATCGCTTTTGTGCAGAAAACAGTAACACTTGTTCAGAAGGAAAGAAAGCACAGAGCCCCAGATTTTATGTTGTCCTGGAGAGCTTGCAGAGCACTGGGGAAAGGCAGGCAGAGAATTCCTTGCTAGCACCTTCTCTGTGCCTGGGAAGCAGAAGTGTTCACATTGCTTCGCAGAATCGCTTTTGTGCAGAAAACAATAACACTTGTTCAGAAGGAAAGAAAGCACAGAGCCCCAGATTTTATGTTGTCCTGGAGAGCTTTTAGAGCATTGGGGAAAGGGAGGCAGAGAATTCCCTGCTAGCACCTTCTCTGTGCCTGTTCACATTGCTTCGCAGAATCGCTTTTGTGCAGAAAACAGTAACACTTGTTCAGAAGGAAAGAAAGCACAGAGCCCCAGATTCTATGTTGTCCTGGAGAGCTTGCAGAGCACTGGGGAAAGGCAGGCAGAGAATTCCTTGCTAGCACCTTCTCTGTGCCTGGGAAGCAGAAGTGTTCACATCTCTTCGCAAGAATCGCTTTTGTGCAGAAAACAGTAACACTTGTTCAGAAGGAAAGAAAGCACAGAGCCCCAGATTTTATGTTGCCCTGGAGAGCTTGCAGAGCACTGGGGAAAGGCAGGCAGAGGATTCCCTGCTAGCACCTTCTCTGTGCCTGTTCACATTGCTTCGCAGAATCGCTTTTGTGCAGAAAACAGTAACACTTGTTCAGAACGAAAGAAAGCACAGAGCCCCAGATTTTATGTTGTCCTGGAGAGCTTGCAGAGCACTGGGGAAAGGCAGGCAGAGAATTCCCTGCTAGCACCTTCTCTGTGCCTGGGAAGCAGAAGTGTTCACATTGCTTCGCAGAATCGCTTTTGTGCAGAAAACACTAACACTTGTTCAGAACGAAAGAAAGCACAGAGCCCCAGACTCTATGTTGTCCTGGAGAGCTTGCAGAGCACTGGGGAAAGGCAGGCAGAGAATTCCCTGCTAGCACCTTCTCTGTGCCTGTTCACATTGCTTCGCAGAATCGCTTTTGTGCAGAAAACAGTAACAGTTGTTCAGAACGAAAGAAAGCACAGAGCCCCAGATTTGATGTTGTCCTGGAGAGCTTGCAGAGCACTGGGGAAAGGCAGGCAGAGAATTCCCTGCTAGCACCTTCTCTGTGCCTGGGAAGCAGAAGTGTTCACATTGCTTCGCAAGAATCGCTTTTGTGCAGAAAACAGTAACACTTGTTCAGAACGAAAGAAAGCACAGAGCCCCAGATTTTATGTTGTCCTGGAGAGCTTGCAGAGCACTGGGGAAAGGCAGGCAGAGAATTCCCTGATAGCACCTTCTCTGTGCCTGTTCACATTGCTTCGCAGAATCGCTTTTGTGCAGAAAACAGTAACACTTGTTCAGAACGAAAGAAAGCACAGAGCCCCAGATTTTATGTTGTCCTGGAGAGCTTGCAGAGCACTGGGGAAAGGCAGGCAGAGAATTCCTTGCTAGCACCTTCTCTGTGCCTGGGAAGCAGAAGTGTTCACATTGCTTCGCAGAATCGCTTTTGTGCAGAAAACAGTAACACTTGTTCAGAACGAAAGAAAGCACAGAGCCCCAGATTCTATGTTGTCCTGGAGAGCTTGCAGAGCACTGGGGAAAGGCAGGCAGAGAATTCCCTGCTAGCACCTTCTCTGTGCCTGTTCACATTGCTTCACAGAATCGCTTTTGTGCAGAAAACAGTAACACTTGTTCAGAACGAAAGAAAGCACAGAGCCCCAGATTCTATGTTGTCCTGGAGAGCTTGCAGAGCACTGGGGAAAGGCAGGCAGAGAATTCCCTGATAGCACCTTCTCTGTGCCTGGGAAGCAGAAGTGTTCACATTCCTTCGCAAGAATCGCTTTTGTGCAGAAAACAGTAACACTTGTTCAGAACGAAAGAAAGCACAGAGCCCCAGATTTTATGTTGTCCTGGAGAGCTTGCAGAGCACTGGGGAAAGGCAGGCAGAGAATTCCCTGCTAGCACCTTCTCTGTGCCTGTTCACATTGCTTCGCAGAATCGCTTTTGTGCAGAAAACAGTAACACTTGTTCAGAACGAAAGAAAGCACAGAGCCCCAGATTTTATGTTGTCCTGGAGAGCTTGCAGAGCACTGGGGAAAGGCAGGCAGAGAATTCCTTGCTAGCACCTTCTCTGTGCCTGGGAAGCAGAAGTGTTCACATTGCTTCGCAAGAATCGCTTTTGTGCAGAAAACAGTAACACTTGTTCAGAAGGAAAGAAAGCACAGAGCCCCAGATTCTATGTTGTCCTGGAGAGCTTGCAGAGCACTGGGGAAAGGCAGGCAGAGAATTCCCTGCTAGCACCTTCTCTGTGCCTGTTCACATTGCTTCGCAGAATCGCTTTTGTGCAGAAAACAGTAACACTTGTTCAGAAGGAAAGAAAGCACAGAGCCCCAGATTCTATGTTGTCCTGGGGAGCTTGCAGAGCACTGGGGAAAGGCAGGCAGAGAATTCCCTGCTAGCACCTTCTCTGTGCCTGGGAAGTAGAAGTGTTCACATTGCTTCGCAAGAATCGCTTTTGTGCAGAAAACACTAACACTTGTTCAGAAGGAAAGAAAGCACAGAGCCCCAGATTTTATGTTGTCCTGGAGAGCTTGCAGAGCACTGGGGAAAGGCAGGCAGAGAATTCCTTGCTAGCACCTTCTCTGTGCCTGGGAAGCAGAAGTGTTCACATTGCTTCGCAGAATCGCTTTTGTGCAGAAAACAGTAACACTTGTTCAGAAGGAAAGAAAGCACAGAGCCCCAGATTTTATGTTGTCCTGGAGAGCTTGCAGAGCACTGGGGAAAGGCAGGCAGAGAATTCCCTGATAGCACCTTCTCTGTGCCTGTTCACATTGCTTCGCAGAATCGCTTTTGTGCAGAAAACAGTAACACTTGTTCAGAACGAAAGAAAGCACAGAGCCCCAGATTCTATGTTGTCCTGGAGAGCTTGCAGAGCACTGGGGAAAGGCAGGCAGAGAATTCCCTGCTAGCACCTTCTCTGTGCCTGGGAAGCAGAAGTGTTCACATTGCTTCGCAGAATCGCTTTTGTGCAGAAAACAGTAACACTTGTTCAGAAGGAAAGAAAGCACAGAGCCCCAGATTTTATGTTGTCCTGGAGAGCTTGCAGAGCACTGGGGAAAGGCAGGCAGAGAATTCCTTGTTAGCACCTTCTCTGTGCCTGGGAAGCAGAAGTGTTCACATTGCTTCGCAAGAATCGCTTTTGTGCAGAAAACAGTAACACTTGTTCAGAAGGAAAGAAAGCACAGAGTCCCAGATTTTATGTTGTTCTGGAGAGCTTGCAGAGCACTGGGGAAAGGCAGGCAGAGAATTCCCTGATAGCACCTTCTCTGTGCCTGTTCACATTGCTTCGCAGAATCGCTTTTGTGCAGAAAACAGTAACACTTGTTCAGAAGGAAAGAAAGCACAGAGCCCCAGAGTCTATGTTGTCCTGGAGAGCTTGCAGAGCACTGGGGAAAGGCAGGCAGAGAATTCCCTGCTAGCACCTTCTCTGTGCCTGGGAAGCAGAAGTGTTCACATTGCTTCGCAAGAATTGCTTTTGTGCAGAAAACAGTAGCAGTTGTTCAGAAGGAAAGAAAGCACAGAGCCCCAGATTTTATGTTGTCCTGGAGAGCTTGCAGAGCACTGGGGAAAGGCAGGCAGAGAATTCCTTGCTAGCACCTTCTCTGTGCCTGGGAAGCAGAAGTGTTCACATTGCTTCGCAGAATCGCTTTTGTGCAGAAAACAGTAACACTTGTTCAGAACGAAAGAAAGCACAGAGCCCCAGATTTTATGTTGTCCTGGAGAGCTTGCAGAGCACTGGGGAAAGGCAGGCAGAGAATTCCCTGATAGCACCTTCTCTGTGCCTGTTCACATTGCTTCGCAGAATCGCTTTTGTGCAGAAAACAGTAACACTTGTTCAGAACGAAAGAAAGCACAGAGCCCCAGATTCTATGTTGTCCTGGAGAGCTTGCAGAGCACTGGGGAAAGGCAGGCAGAGAATTCCCTGATAGCACCTTCTCTGTGCCTGGGAAGCAGAAGTGTTCACATTCCTTCGCAAGAATCGCTTTTGTGCAGAAAACAGTAACACTTGTTCAGAACGAAAGAAAGCACAGAGCCCCAGATTTTATGTTGTCCTGGAGAGCTTGCAGAGCACTGGGGAAAGGCAGGCAGAGAATTCCCTGCTAGCACCTTCTCTGTGCCTGTTCACATTGCTTCGCAGAATCGCTTTTGTGCAGAAAACAGTAACACTTGTTCAGAAGGAAAGAAAGCACAGAGCCCCAGATTCTATGTTGTCCTGGGGAGCTTGCAGAGCACTGGGGAAAGGCAGGCAGAGAATTCCCTGCTAGCACCTTCTCTGTGCCTGGGAAGTAGAAGTGTTCACATTGCTTCGCAAGAATCGCTTTTGTGCAGAAAAAACTAACACTTGTTCAGAAGGAAAGAAAGCACAGAGCCCCAGATTTTATGTTGTCCTGGAGAGCTTGCAGAGCACTGGGGAAAGGCAGGCAGAGAATTCCTTGCTAGCACCTTCTCTGTGCCTGGGAAGCAGAAGTGTTCACATTGCTTCGCAGAATCGCTTTTGTGCAGAAAACAGTAGCAGTTGTTCAGAAGGAAAGAAAGCACAGAGCCCCAGATTTTATGTTGTCCTGGAGAGCTTGCAGAGCACTGGGGAAAGGCAGGCAGAGAATTCCCTGATAGCACCTTCTCTGTGCCTGTTCACATTGCTTCGCAGCATCGCTTTTGTGCAGAAAACAGTAACACTTGTTCAGAAGGAAAGAAAGCACAGAGCCCCAGATTCTATGTTGTCCTGGAGAGCTTGCAGAGCACTGGGGAAAGGCAGGCAGAGAATTCCCTGATAGCACCTTCTCTGTGCCTGGGAAGCAGAAGTGTTCACATTGCTTCGCAAGAATCGCTTTTGTGCAGAAAACACTAACACTTGTTCAGAAGGAAAGAAAGCACAGAGCCCCAGATTTTATGTTGCACTGGAGAGCTTGCAGAGCACTGGGGAAAGGCAGGCAGAGAATTCCCTGCTAGCACCTTCTCTGTGCCTGGGAAGCAGAAGTGTTCACATTGCTTCGCAGAATCGCTTTTGTGCAGAAAACAGTAACACTTGTTCAGAACGAAAGAAAGCACAGAGCCCCAGATTCTATGTTGTCCTGGAGAGCTTTCAGAGCACTGGGGAAAGGCAGGCAGAGAATTCCCTGATAGCAGCTTCTCTGTGCCTGTTCACATTGCTTCGCAGAATCGCTTTTGTGCAGAAAACAGTTACACTTGTTCACAACGAAAGAAAGCACAGAGCCCCAGATTCTATGTTGTCCTGGAGAGCTTGCAGAGCACTGGGGAAAGGCAGGCAGAGAATTCCCTGCTAGCACCTTCTCTGTGCCTGTTCACATTGCTTCGCAGAATCGCTTTTGTGCAGAAAACAGTAACACTTGTTCAGAACGAAAGAAAGCACAGAGCCCCAGATTTGCTGTTGTCCTGGAGAGCTTGCAGAGCACTGGGGAAAGGCAGGCAGAGAATTCCCTGCTAGCACCTTCTCTGTGCCTGGGAAGCAGAAGTGTTCACATTGCTTCGCAAGAATCGCTTTTGTGCAGAAAACAGTAACAGTTGTTCAGAACGAAAGAAAGCACAGAGCCCCAGATTCTATGTTGTCCTGGAGAGCTTGCAGAGCACTGGGGAAAGGCAGGCAGAGAATTCCTTGCTAGCACCTTCTCTGTGCCTGGGAAGCAGAAGTGTTCACATTGCTTCGCAGAATAGCTTTTGTGCAGAAAACAATAACACTTGTTCAGAAGGAAAGAAAGCACAGAGCCCCAGAGTTTATGTTGTCCTGGAGAGCTTGCAGAGCACTGGGGAAAGGCAGGCAGAGAATTCCCTGATAGCACCTTCTCTGTGCCTGTTCACATTGCTTCGCAGAATCGCTTTTGTGCAGAAAACACTAACACTTGTTCAGAAGGAAAGAAAGCACAGAGCCCCAGATTTTATGTTGTCCTGGAGAGCTTGCAGAGCACTGGGGAAAGGCAGGCAGAGAATTCCCTGCTAGCACCTTCTCTGTGCCTGGGAAGCAGAAGTGTTCACATTGCTTCGCAAGAATCGCTTTTGTGCAGAAAACAGTAACACTTGTTCAGAAGGAAAGAAAGCACAGAGCCCCAGATTTTATGTTGTCCTGGAGAGCTTGCAGAGCACTGGGGAAAGGCAGGCAGAGAATTCCTTGCTAGCACCTTCTCTGTGCCTGGGAAGCAGAAGTGTTCACATTGCTTCGCAGAATCGCTTTTGTGCAGAAAACAATAACACTTGTTCAGAAGGAAAGAAAGCACAGAGCCCCAGATTTTATGTTGTCCTGGAGAGCTTTTAGAGCATTGGGGAAAGGGAGGCAGAGAATTCCCTGCTAGCACCTTCTCTGTGCCTGTTCACATTGCTTCGCAGAATCGCTTTTGTGCAGAAAACAGTAACACTTGTTCAGAACGAAAGAAAGCACAGAGCCCCAGATTCTATGTTGTCCTGGAGAGCTTGCAGAGCACTGGGGAAAGGCAGGCAGAGAATTCCTTGCTAGCACCTTCTCTGTGCCTGGGAAGCAGAAGTGTTCACATCTCTTCGCAAGAATCGCTTTTGTGCAGAAAACACTAACACTTGTTCAGAAGGAAAGAAAGCACAGAGCCCCAGATTTTATGTTGCCCTGGAGAGCTTGCAGAGCACTGGGGAAAGGCAGGCAGAGGATTCCCTGCTAGCACCTTCTCTGTGCCTGTTCACATTGCTTCGCAGAATCGCTTTTGTGCAGAAAACAGTAACACTTGTTCAGAACGAAAGAAAGCACAGAGCCCCAGATTTTATGTTGTCCTGGAGAGCTTGCAGAGCACTGGGGAAAGGCAGGCAGAGAATTCCCTGCTAGCACCTTCTCTGTGCCTGGGAAGCAGAAGTGTTCACATTGCTTCGCAGAATCGCTTTTGTGCAGAAAACACTAACACTTGTTCAGAACGAAAGAAAGCACAGAGCCCCAGACTCTATGTTGTCCTGGAGAGCTTGCAGAGCACTGGGGAAAGGCAGGCAGAGAATTCCCTGCTAGCACCTTCTCTGTGCCTGTTCACATTGCTTCGCAGAATCGCTTTTGTGCAGAAAACAGTAACAGTTGTTCAGAACGAAAGAAAGCACAGAGCCCCAGATTTGATGTTGTCCTGGAGAGCTTGCAGAGCACTGGGGAAAGGCAGGCAGAGAATTCCCTGCTAGCACCTTCTCTGTGCCTGGGAAGCAGAAGTGTTCACATTGCTTCGCAAGAATCGCTTTTGTGCAGAAAACAGTAACACTTGTTCAGAACGAAAGAAAGCACAGAGCCCCAGATTTTATGTTGTCCTGGAGAGCTTGCAGAGCACTGGGGAAAGGCAGGCAGAGAATTCCCTGATAGCACCTTCTCTGTGCCTGTTCACATTGCTTCGCAGAATCGCTTTTGTGCAGAAAACAGTAACACTTGTTCAGAACGAAAGAAAGCACAGAGCCCCAGATTTTATGTTGTCCTGGAGAGCTTGCAGAGCACTGGGGAAAGGCAGGCAGAGAATTCCTTGCTAGCACCTTCTCTGTGCCTGGGAAGCAGAAGTGTTCACATTGCTTCGCAGAATCGCTTTTGTGCAGAAAACAGTAACACTTGTTCAGAACGAAAGAAAGCACAGAGCCCCAGATTCTATGTTGTCCTGGAGAGCTTGCAGAGCACTGGGGAAAGGCAGGCAGAGAATTCCCTGCTAGCACCTTCTCTGTGCCTGTTCACATTGCTTCACAGAATCGCTTTTGTGCAGAAAACAGTAACACTTGTTCAGAACGAAAGAAAGCACAGAGCCCCAGATTCTATGTTGTCCTGGAGAGCTTGCAGAGCACTGGGGAAAGGCAGGCAGAGAATTCCCTGATAGCACCTTCTCTGTGCCTGGGAAGCAGAAGTGTTCACATTCCTTCGCAAGAATCGCTTTTGTGCAGAAAACAGTAACACTTGTTCAGAACGAAAGAAAGCACAGAGCCCCAGATTTTATGTTGTCCTGGAGAGCTTGCAGAGCACTGGGGAAAGGCAGGCAGAGAATTCCCTGCTAGCACCTTCTCTGTGCCTGTTCACATTGCTTCGCAGAATCGCTTTTGTGCAGAAAACAGTAACACTTGTTCAGAACGAAAGAAAGCACAGAGCCCCAGATTTTATGTTGTCCTGGAGAGCTTGCAGAGCACTGGGGAAAGGCAGGCAGAGAATTCCTTGCTAGCACCTTCTCTGTGCCTGGGAAGCAGAAGTGTTCACATTGCTTCGCAAGAATCGCTTTTGTGCAGAAAACAGTAACACTTGTTCAGAAGGAAAGAAAGCACAGAGCCCCAGATTCTATGTTGTCCTGGAGAGCTTGCAGAGCACTGGGGAAAGGCAGGCAGAGAATTCCCTGCTAGCACCTTCTCTGTGCCTGTTCACATTGCTTCGCAGAATCGCTTTTGTGCAGAAAACAGTAACACTTGTTCAGAAGGAAAGAAAGCACAGAGCCCCAGATTCTATGTTGTCCTGGGGAGCTTGCAGAGCACTGGGGAAAGGCAGGCAGAGAATTCCCTGCTAGCACCTTCTCTGTGCCTGGGAAGTAGAAGTGTTCACATTGCTTCGCAAGAATCGCTTTTGTGCAGAAAACACTAACACTTGTTCAGAAGGAAAGAAAGCACAGAGCCCCAGATTTTATGTTGTCCTGGAGAGCTTGCAGAGCACTGGGGAAAGGCAGGCAGAGAATTCCTTGCTAGCACCTTCTCTGTGCCTGGGAAGCAGAAGTGTTCACATTGCTTCGCAGAATCGCTTTTGTGCAGAAAACAGTAACACTTGTTCAGAAGGAAAGAAAGCACAGAGCCCCAGATTTTATGTTGTCCTGGAGAGCTTGCAGAGCACTGGGGAAAGGCAGGCAGAGAATTCCCTGATAGCACCTTCTCTGTGCCTGTTCACATTGCTTCGCAGAATCGCTTTTGTGCAGAAAACAGTAACACTTGTTCAGAACGAAAGAAAGCACAGAGCCCCAGATTCTATGTTGTCCTGGAGAGCTTGCAGAGCACTGGGGAAAGGCAGGCAGAGAATTCCCTGCTAGCACCTTCTCTGTGCCTGGGAAGCAGAAGTGTTCACATTGCTTCGCAGAATCGCTTTTGTGCAGAAAACAGTAACACTTGTTCAGAAGGAAAGAAAGCACAGAGCCCCAGATTTTATGTTGTCCTGGAGAGCTTGCAGAGCACTGGGGAAAGGCAGGCAGAGAATTCCTTGTTAGCACCTTCTCTGTGCCTGGGAAGCAGAAGTGTTCACATTGCTTCGCAAGAATCGCTTTTGTGCAGAAAACAGTAACACTTGTTCAGAAGGAAAGAAAGCACAGAGTCCCAGATTTTATGTTGTTCTGGAGAGCTTGCAGAGCACTGGGGAAAGGCAGGCAGAGAATTCCCTGATAGCACCTTCTCTGTGCCTGTTCACATTGCTTCGCAGAATCGCTTTTGTGCAGAAAACAGTAACACTTGTTCAGAAGGAAAGAAAGCACAGAGCCCCAGAGTCTATGTTGTCCTGGAGAGCTTGCAGAGCACTGGGGAAAGGCAGGCAGAGAATTCCTTGCTAGCACCTTCTCTGTGCCTGGGAAGCAGAAGTGTTCACATTGCTTCGCAGAATCGCTTTTGTGCAGAAAACAGTAGCAGTTGTTCAGAAGGAAAGAAAGCACAGAGCCCCAGATTCTATGTTGTCCTGGAGAGCTTGCAGAGCACTGGGGAAAGGCAGGCAGAGAATTCCCTGCTAGCACCTTCTCTGTGCCTGTTCACATTGCTTCACAGAATCGCTTTTGTGCAGAAAACAGTAACACTTGTTCAGAACGAAAGAAAGCACAGAGCCCCAGATTCTATGTTGTCCTGGAGAGCTTGCAGAGCACTGGGGAAAGGCAGGCAGAGAATTCCCTGATAGCACCTTCTCTGTGCCTGGGAAGCAGAAGTGTTCACATTCCTTCGCAAGAATCGCTTTTGTGCAGAAAACAGTAACACTTGTTCAGAACGAAAGAAAGCACAGAGCCCCAGATTTTATGTTGTCCTGGAGAGCTTGCAGAGCACTGGGGAAAGGCAGGCAGAGAATTCCCTGCTAGCACCTTCTCTGTGCCTGTTCACATTGCTTCGCAGAATCGCTTTTGTGCAGAAAACAGTAACACTTGTTCAGAACGAAAGAAAGCACAGAGCCCCAGATTTTATGTTGTCCTGGAGAGCTTGCAGAGCACTGGGGAAAGGCAGGCAGAGAATTCCTTGCTAGCACCTTCTCTGTGCCTGGGAAGCAGAAGTGTTCACATTGCTTCGCAAGAATCGCTTTTGTGCAGAAAACAGTAACACTTGTTCAGAAGGAAAGAAAGCACAGAGCCCCAGATTCTATGTTGTCCTGGAGAGCTTGCAGAGCACTGGGGAAAGGCAGGCAGAGAATTCCCTGCTAGCACCTTCTCTGTGCCTGTTCACATTGCTTCGCAGAATCGCTTTTGTGCAGAAAACAGTAACACTTGTTCAGAAGGAAAGAAAGCACAGAGCCCCAGATTCTATGTTGTCCTGGGGAGCTTGCAGAGCACTGGGGAAAGGCAGGCAGAGAATTCCCTGCTAGCACCTTCTCTGTGCCTGGGAAGTAGAAGTGTTCACATTGCTTCGCAAGAATCGCTTTTGTGCAGAAAACACTAACACTTGTTCAGAAGGAAAGAAAGCACAGAGCCCCAGATTTTATGTTGTCCTGGAGAGCTTGCAGAGCACTGGGGAAAGGCAGGCAGAGAATTCCTTGCTAGCACCTTCTCTGTGCCTGGGAAGCAGAAGTGTTCACATTGCTTCGCAGAATCGCTTTTGTGCAGAAAACAGTAACACTTGTTCAGAAGGAAAGAAAGCACAGAGCCCCAGATTTTATGTTGTCCTGGAGAGCTTGCAGAGCACTGGGGAAAGGCAGGCAGAGAATTCCCTGATAGCACCTTCTCTGTGCCTGTTCACATTGCTTCGCAGAATCGCTTTTGTGCAGAAAACAGTAACACTTGTTCAGAACGAAAGAAAGCACAGAGCCCCAGATTCTATGTTGTCCTGGAGAGCTTGCAGAGCACTGGGGAAAGGCAGGCAGAGAATTCCCTGCTAGCACCTTCTCTGTGCCTGGGAAGCAGAAGTGTTCACATTGCTTCGCAGAATCGCTTTTGTGCAGAAAACAGTAACACTTGTTCAGAAGGAAAGAAAGCACAGAGCCCCAGATTTTATGTTGTCCTGGAGAGCTTGCAGAGCACTGGGGAAAGGCAGGCAGAGAATTCCTTGTTAGCACCTTCTCTGTGCCTGGGAAGCAGAAGTGTTCACATTGCTTCGCAAGAATCGCTTTTGTGCAGAAAACAGTAACACTTGTTCAGAAGGAAAGAAAGCACAGAGTCCCAGATTTTATGTTGTTCTGGAGAGCTTGCAGAGCACTGGGGAAAGGCAGGCAGAGAATTCCCTGATAGCACCTTCTCTGTGCCTGTTCACATTGCTTCGCAGAATCGCTTTTGTGCAGAAAACAGTAACACTTGTTCAGAAGGAAAGAAAGCACAGAGCCCCAGAGTCTATGTTGTCCTGGAGAGCTTGCAGAGCACTGGGGAAAGGCAGGCAGAGAATTCCTTGCTAGCACCTTCTCTGTGCCTGGGAAGCAGAAGTGTTCACATTGCTTCGCAGAATCGCTTTTGTGCAGAAAACAGTAGCAGTTGTTCAGAAGGAAAGAAAGCACAGAGCCCCAGATTCTATGTTGTCCTGGAGAGCTTGCAGAGCACTGGGGAAAGGCAGGCAGAGAATTCCCTGCTAGCACCTTCTCTGTGCCTGTTCACATTGCTTCACAGAATCGCTTTTGTGCAGAAAACAGTAACACTTGTTCAGAACGAAAGAAAGCACAGAGCCCCAGATTCTATGTTGTCCTGGAGAGCTTGCAGAGCACTGGGGAAAGGCAGGCAGAGAATTCCCTGATAGCACCTTCTCTGTGCCTGGGAAGCAGAAGTGTTCACATTCCTTCGCAAGAATCGCTTTTGTGCAGAAAACAGTAACACTTGTTCAGAACGAAAGAAAGCACAGAGCCCCAGATTTTATGTTGTCCTGGAGAGCTTGCAGAGCACTGGGGAAAGGCAGGCAGAGAATTCCCTGCTAGCACCTTCTCTGTGCCTGTTCACATTGCTTCGCAGAATCGCTTTTGTGCAGAAAACAGTAACACTTGTTCAGAACGAAAGAAAGCACAGAGCCCCAGATTTTATGTTGTCCTGGAGAGCTTGCAGAGCACTGGGGAAAGGCAGGCAGAGAATTCCTTGCTAGCACCTTCTCTGTGCCTGGGAAGCAGAAGTGTTCACATTGCTTCGCAAGAATCGCTTTTGTGCAGAAAACAGTAACACTTGTTCAGAAGGAAAGAAAGCACAGAGCCCCAGATTCTATGTTGTCCTGGAGAGCTTGCAGAGCACTGGGGAAAGGCAGGCAGAGAATTCCCTGCTAGCACCTTCTCTGTGCCTGTTCACATTGCTTCGCAGAATCGCTTTTGTGCAGAAAACAGTAACACTTGTTCAGAAGGAAAGAAAGCACAGAGCCCCAGATTCTATGTTGTCCTGGGGAGCTTGCAGAGCACTGGGGAAAGGCAGGCAGAGAATTCCCTGCTAGCACCTTCTCTGTGCCTGGGAAGTAGAAGTGTTCACATTGCTTCGCAAGAATCGCTTTTGTGCAGAAAACACTAACACTTGTTCAGAAGGAAAGAAAGCACAGAGCCCCAGATTTTATGTTGTCCTGGAGAGCTTGCAGAGCACTGGGGAAAGGCAGGCAGAGAATTCCTTGCTAGCACCTTCTCTGTGCCTGGGAAGCAGAAGTGTTCACATTGCTTCGCAGAATCGCTTTTGTGCAGAAAACAGTAACACTTGTTCAGAAGGAAAGAAAGCACAGAGCCCCAGATTTTATGTTGTCCTGGAGAGCTTGCAGAGCACTGGGGAAAGGCAGGCAGAGAATTCCCTGATAGCACCTTCTCTGTGCCTGTTCACATTGCTTCGCAGAATCGCTTTTGTGCAGAAAACAGTAACACTTGTTCAGAACGAAAGAAAGCACAGAGCCCCAGATTCTATGTGTCCTGGAGAGCTTTCAGAGCACTGGGGAAAGGCAGGCAGAGAATTCCCTGATAGCACCTTCTCTGTGCCTGGGAAGCAGAAGTGTTCACATTGCTTCGCAAGAATCGCTTTTGTGCAGAAAACACTAACACTTGTTCAGAAGGAAAGAAAGCACAGAGCCCCAGATTTTATGTTGCACTGGAGAGCTTGCAGAGCACTGGGGAAAGGCAGGCAGAGAATTCCCTGCTAGCACCTTCTCTGTGCCTGGGAAGCAGAAGTGTTCACATTGCTTCGCAGAATCGCTTTTGTGCAGAAAACAGTAACACTTTTTCAGAAGGAAAGAAAGCACAGAGCCCCAGATTCTATGTTGTCCTGGAGAGCTTTCAGAGCACTGGGGAAAGGCAGGCAGAGAATTCCCTGATAGCAGCTTCTCTGTGCCTGTTCACATTGCTTCGCAGAATCGCTTTTGTGCAGAAAACAGTTACACTTGTTCACAACGAAAGAAAGCACAGAGCCCCAGATTCTATGTTGTCCTGGAGAGCTTGCAGAGCACTGGGGAAAGGCAGGCAGAGAATTCCCTGCTAGCACCTTCTCTGTGCCTGTTCACATTGCTTCGCAGAATCGCTTTTGTGCAGAAAACAGTAACACTTGTTCAGAACGAAAGAAAGCACAGAGCCCCAGATTTGCTGTTGTCCTGGAGAGCTTGCAGAGCACTGGGGAAAGGCAGGCAGAGAATTCCCTGCTAGCACCTTCTCTGTGCCTGGGAAGCAGAAGTGTTCACATTGCTTCGCAAGAATCGCTTTTGTGCAGAAAACAGTAACAGTTGTTCAGAACGAAAGAAAGCACAGAGCCCCAGATTCTATGTTGTCCTGGAGAGCTTGCAGAGCACTGGGGAAAGGCAGGCAGAGAATTCCTTGCTAGCACCTTCTCTGTGCCTGGGAAGCAGAAGTGTTCACATTGCTTCGCAGAATAGCTTTTGTGCAGAAAACAATAACACTTGTTCAGAAGGAAAGAAAGCACAGAGCCCCAGAGTTTATGTTGTCCTGGAGAGCTTGCAGAGCACTGGGGAAAGGCAGGCAGAGAATTCCCTGATAGCACCTTCTCTGTGCCTGTTCACATTGCTTCGCAGAATCGCTTTTGTGCAGAAAACACTAACACTTGTTCAGAAGGAAAGAAAGCACAGAGCCCCAGATTTTATGTTGTCCTGGAGAGCTTGCAGAGCACTGGGGAAAGGCAGGCAGAGAATTCCCTGCTAGCACCTTCTCTGTGCCTGGGAAGCAGAAGTGTTCACATTGCTTCGCAAGAATCGCTTTTGTGCAGAAAACAGTAACACTTGTTCAGAAGGAAAGAAAGCACAGAGCCCCAGATTTTATGTTGTCCTGGAGAGCTTGCAGAGCACTGGGGAAAGGCAGGCAGAGAATTCCTTGCTAGCACCTTCTCTGTGCCTGGGAAGCAGAAGTGTTCACATTGCTTCGCAGAATCGCTTTTGTGCAGAAAACAATAACACTTGTTCAGAAGGAAAGAAAGCACAGAGCCCCAGATTTTATGTTGTCCTGGAGAGCTTTTAGAGCATTGGGGAAAGGGAGGCAGAGAATTCCCTGCTAGCACCTTCTCTGTGCCTGTTCACATTGCTTCGCAGAATCGCTTTTGTGCAGAAAACAGTAACACTTGTTCAGAACGAAAGAAAGCACAGAGCCCCAGATTCTATGTTGTCCTGGAGAGCTTGCAGAGCACTGGGTAAAGGCAGGCAGAGAATTCCTTGCTAGCACCTTCTCTGTGCCTGGGAAGCAGAAGTGTTCACATCTCTTCGCAAGAATCGCTTTTGTGCAGAAAACACTAACACTTGTTCAGAAGGAAAGAAAGCACAGAGCCCCAGATTTTATGTTGTCCTGGAGAGCTTGCAGAGCACTGGGGAAAGGCAGGCAGAGAATTCCCTGCTAGCACCTTCTCTGTGCCTGGGAAGCAGAAGTGTTCACATTGCTTCGCAGAATCGCTTTTGTGCAGAAAACAGTAACACTTGTTCAGAAGGAAAGAAAGCACAGAGCCCCAGATTCTATGTTGTCCTGGAGAGCTTTCAGAGCACTGGGGAAAGGCAGGCAGAGAATTCCCTGATAGCACCTTCTCTGTGCCTGTTCACATTGCTTCGCAGAATCGCTTTTGTGCAGAAAACAGTAACACTTGTTCAGAACGAAAGAAAGCACAGAGCCCCAGATTCTATGTTGTCCTGGGGAGCTTGCAGAGCACTGGGGAAAGGCAGGCAGAGAATTCCCTGCTAGCACCTTCTCTGTGCCTGGGAAGTAGAAGTGTTCACATTGCTTCGCAAGAATCGCTTTTGTGCAGAAAACAGTAACAGTTGTTCAGAAGGAAAGAAAGCACAGAGCCCCAGATTCTATGTTGTCCTGGAGAGCTTGCAGAGCACTGGGGAAAGGCAGGCAGAGAATTCCTTGCTAGCACCTTCTCTGTGCCTGGGAAGCAGAAGTGTTCACATTGCTTCGCAGAATCGCTTTTGTGCAGAAAACACTAACACTTGTTCAGAAGGAAAGAAAGCACAGAGCCCCAGATTTTATGTTGTCCTGGAGAGCTTGCAGAGCACTGGGGAAAGGCAGGCAGAGAATTCCCTGATAGCACCTTCTCTGTGCCTGTTCACATTGCTTCGCAGAATCGCTTTTGTGCAGAAAACAGTAACACTTGTTCAGAACGAAAGAAAGCACAGAGCCCCAGATTCTATGTTGTCCTGGAGAGCTTGCAGAGCACTGGGGAAAGGCAGGCAGAGAATTCCCTGCTAGCACCTTCTCTGTGCCTGGGAAGCAGAAGTGTTCACATTGCTTCGCAAGAATCGCTTTTGTGCAGAAAACAGTAACAGTTGTTGAGAACGAAAGAAAGCACAGAGCCCCAGATTCTATGTTGTCCTGGAGAGCTTGCAGAGCACTGGGGAAAGGCAGGCAGAGAATTCCCTGATAGCAGCTTCTCTGTGCCTGTTCACATTGCTTCGCAGAATCGCTTTTGTGCAGAAAACAGTTACACTTGTTCACAACGAAAGAAAGCACAGAGCCCCAGATTCTATGTTGTCCTGGAGAGCTTGCAGAGCACTGGGGAAAGGCAGGCAGAGAATTCCCTGCTAGCACCTTCTCTGTGCCTGTTCACATTGCTTCGCAGAATCGCTTTTGTGCAGAAAACAGTAACACTTGTTCAGAACGAAAGAAAGCACAGAGCCCCAGATTTGCTGTTCTCCTGGAGAGCTTGCAGAGCACTGGGGAAAGGCAGGCAGAGAATTCCCTGCTAGCACCTTCTCTGTGCCTGGGAAGCAGAAGTGTTCACATTGCTTCGCAAGAATCGCTTTTGTGCAGAAAACAGTAACAGTTATTCAGAACGAAAGAAAGCACAGAGCCCCAGATTCTATGTTGTCCTGGAGAGCTTGCAGAGCACTGGGGAAAGGCAGGCAGAGAATTCCTTGCTAGCACCTTCTCTGTGCCTGGGAAGCAGAAGTGTTCACATTGCTTCGCAGAATAGCTTTTGTGCAGAAAACAGTAACACTTGTTCAGAACGAAAGAAAGCACAGAGCCCCAGAGTTTATGTTGTCCTGGAGAGCTTGCAGAGCACTGGGGAAAGGCAGGCAGAGAATTCCCTGCTAGCACCTTCTCTGTGCCTGTTCACATTGCTTCGCAGAATCGCTTTTGTGCAGAAAACAGTAACACTTGTTCAGAACGAAAGAAAGCACAGAGCCCCAGATTCTATGTTGTCCTGGAGAGCTTGCAGAGCACTGGGGAAAGGCAGGCAGAGAATTCCTTGCTAGCACCTTCTCTGTGCCTGGGAAGCAGAAGTGTTCACATCTCTTCGCAAGAATCGCTTTTGTGCAGAAAACACTAACACTTGTTCAGAAGGAAAGAAAGCACAGAGCCCCAGATTTTATGTTGCCCTGGAGAGCTTGCAGAGCACTGGGGAAAGGCAGGCAGAGGATTCCCTGCTAGCACCTTCTCTGTGCCTGTTCACATTGCTTCGCAGAATCGCTTTTGTGCAGAAAACAGTAACACTTGTTCAGAACGAAAGAAAGCACAGAGCCCCAGATTTTATGTTGTCCTGGAGAGCTTGCAGAGCACTGGGGAAAGGCAGGCAGAGAATTCCCTGCTAGCACCTTCTCTGTGCCTGGGAAGCAGAAGTGTTCACATTGCTTCGCAGAATCGCTTTTGTGCAGAAAACACTAACACTTGTTCAGAACGAAAGAAAGCACAGAGCCCCAGACTCTATGTTGTCCTGGAGAGCTTGCAGAGCACTGGGGAAAGGCAGGCAGAGAATTCCCTGCTAGCACCTTCTCTGTGCCTGTTCACATTGCTTCGCAGAATCGCTTTTGTGCAGAAAACAGTAACAGTTGTTCAGAACGAAAGAAAGCACAGAGCCCCAGATTTGATGTTGTCCTGGAGAGCTTGCAGAGCACTGGGGAAAGGCAGGCAGAGAATTCCCTGCTAGCACCTTCTCTGTGCCTGGGAAGCAGAAGTGTTCACATTGCTTCGCAAGAATCGCTTTTGTGCAGAAAACAGTAACACTTGTTCAGAACGAAAGAAAGCACAGAGCCCCAGATTTTATGTTGTCCTGGAGAGCTTGCAGAGCACTGGGGAAAGGCAGGCAGAGAATTCCCTGCTAGCACCTTCTCTGTGCCTGTTCACATTGCTTCGCAGAATCGCTTTTGTGCAGAAAACAGTAACACTTGTTCAGAACGAAAGAAAGCACAGAGCCCCAGATTTTATGTTGTCCTGGAGAGCTTGCAGAGCACTGGGGAAAGGCAGGCAGAGAATTCCTTGCTAGCACCTTCTCTGTGCCTGGGAAGCAGAAGTGTTCACATTGCTTCGCAGAATCGCTTTTGTGCAGAAAACAGTAACACTTGTTCAGAACGAAAGAAAGCACAGAGCCCCAGATTCTATGTTGTCCTGGAGAGCTTGCAGAGCACTGGGGAAAGGCAGGCAGAGAATTCCCTGCTAGCACCTTCTCTGTGCCTGTTCACATTGCTTCACAGAATCGCTTTTGTGCAGAAAACAGTAACACTTGTTCAGAACGAAAGAAAGCACAGAGCCCCAGATTCTATGTTGTCCTGGAGAGCTTGCAGAGCACTGGGGAAAGGCAGGCAGAGAATTCCCTGATAGCACCTTCTCTGTGCCTGGGAAGCAGAAGTGTTCACATTCCTTCGCAAGAATCTCTTTTGTGCAGAAAACAGTAACACTTGTTCAGAACGAAAGAAAGCACAGAGCCCCAGATTTTATGTTGTCCTGGAGAGCTTGCAGAGCACTGGGGAAAGGCAGGCAGAGAATTCCCTGCTAGCACCTTCTCTGTGCCTGTTCACATTGCTTCGCAGAATCGCTTTTGTGCAGAAAACAGTAACACTTGTTCAGAACGAAAGAAAGCACAGAGCCCCAGATTTTATGTTGTCCTGGAGAGCTTGCAGAGCACTGGGGAAAGGCAGGCAGAGAATTCCTTGCTAGCACCTTCTCTGTGCCTGGGAAGCAGAAGTGTTCACATTGCTTCGCAAGAATCGCTTTTGTGCAGAAAACAGTAACACTTGTTCAGAAGGAAAGAAAGCACAGAGCCCCAGATTCTATGTTGTCCTGGAGAGCTTGCAGAGCACTGGGGAAAGGCAGGCAGAGAATTCCCTGCTAGCACCTTCTCTGTGCCTGTTCACATTGCTTCGCAGAATCGCTTTTGTGCAGAAAACAGTAACACTTGTTCAGAAGGAAAGAAAGCACAGAGCCCCAGATTCTATGTTGTCCTGGGGAGCTTGCAGAGCACTGGGGAAAGGCAGGCAGAGAATTCCCTGCTAGCACCTTCTCTGTGCCTGGGAAGTAGAAGTGTTCACATTGCTTCGCAAGAATCGCTTTTGTGCAGAAAACACTAACACTTGTTCAGAAGGAAAGAAAGCACAGAGCCCCAGATTTTATGTTGTCCTGGAGAGCTTGCAGAGCACTGGGGAAAGGCAGGCAGAGAATTCCTTGCTAGCACCTTCTCTGTGCCTGGGAAGCAGAAGTGTTCACATTGCTTCGCAGAATCGCTTTTGTGCAGAAAACAGTAACACTTGTTCAGAAGGAAAGAAAGCACAGAGCCCCAGATTTTATGTTGTCCTGGAGAGCTTGCAGAGCACTGGGGAAAGGCAGGCAGAGAATTCCCTGATAGCACCTTCTCTGTGCCTGTTCACATTGCTTCGCAGAATCGCTTTTGTGCAGAAAACACTAACACTTGTTCAGAAGGAAAGAAAGCACAGAGCCCCAGATTCTATGTTGTCCTGGAGAGCTTGCAGAGCACTGGGGAAAGGCAGGCAGAGAATTCCCTGCTAGCACCTTCTCTGTGCCTGGGAAGCAGAAGTGTTCACATTGCTTCGCAGAATCGCTTTTGTGCAGAAAACAGTAACACTTGTTCAGAAGGAAAGAAAGCACAGAGCCCCAGATTCTATGTTGTCCTGGAGAGCTTGCAGAGCACTGGGGAAAGGCAGGCAGAGAATTCCCTGCTAGCACCTTCTCTGTGCCTGGGAAGCAGAAGTGTTCACATTGCTTCGCAGAATCGCTTTTGTGCAGAAAACACTAACACTTGTTCAGAAGGAAAGAAAGCACAGAGCCCCAGATTCTATGTTGTCCTGGAGAGCTTGCAGAGCACTGGGGAAAGGCAGGCAGAGAATTCCCTGATACCACCTTCTCTGTGCCTGTTCACATTGCTTCGCAGAATCGCTTTTGTGCAGAAAACAGTAACACTTGTTCAGAAGGAAAGAAAGCACAGAGCCCCAGATTCTATGTTGTCCTGGAGAGCTTTCAGAGCACTGGGGAAAGGCAGGCAGAGAATTCCCTGATAGCACCTTCTCTGTGCCTGTTCACATTGCTTCGCAGAATCGCTTTTGTGCAGAAAACAGTAACACTTGTTCAGAAGGAAAGAAAGCACAGAGCCCCAGATTCTATGTTGTCCTGGGGAGCTTGCAGAGCACTGGGGAAAGGCAGGCAGAGAATTCCCTGCTAGCACCTTCTCTGTGCCTGGGAAGTAGAAGTGTTCACATTGCTTCGCAAGAATCGCTTTTGTGCAGAAAACAGTAACAGTTGTTCAGAAGGAAAGAAAGCACAGAGCCCCAGATTCTATGTTGTCCTGGAGAGCTTGCAGAGCACTGGGGAAAGGCAGGCAGAGAATTCCTTGCTAGCACCTTCTCTGTGCCTGGGAAGCAGAAGTGTTCACATTGCTTCGCAGAATCGCTTTTGTGCAGAAAACAGTAACACTTGTTCAGAAGGAAAGAAAGCACAGAGCCCCAGATTTTATGTTGTCCTGGAGAGCTTGCAGAGCACTGGGGAAAGGCAGGCAGAGAATTCCCTGATAGCACCTTCTCTGTGCCTGTTCACATTGCTTCGCAGAATCGCTTTTGTGCAGAAAACAGTAACACTTGTTCAGAAGGAAAGAAAGCACAGAGCCCCAGATTCTATGTTGTCCTGGAGAGCTTGCAGAGCACTGGGGAAAGGCAGGCAGAGAATTCCCTGCTAGCACCTTCTCTGTGCCTGGGAAGCAGAAGTGTTCACATTGCTTCGCAAGAATCGCTTTTGTGCAGAAAACAGTAACAGTTGTTGAGAACGAAAGAAAGCACAGAGCCCCAGATTCTATGTTGCCCTGGAGAGCTTGCAGAGCACTGGGGAAAGGCAGGCAGAGAATTCCCTGATAGCAGCTTCTCTGTGCCTGTTCACATTGCTTCGCAGAATCGCTTTTGTGCAGAAAACAGTTACACTTGTTCACAACGAAAGAAAGCACAGAGCCCCAGATTCTATGTTGTCCTGGAGAGCTTGCAGAGCACTGGGGAAAGGCAGGCAGAGAATTCCCTGCTAGCACCTTCTCTGTGCCTGTTCACATTGCTTCGCAGAATCGCTTTTGTGCAGAAAACAGTAACACTTGTTCAGAACGAAAGAAAGCACAGAGCCCCAGATTTGCTGTTCTCCTGGAGAGCTTGCAGAGCACTGGGGAAAGGCAGGCAGAGAATTCCCTGCTAGCACCTTCTCTGTGCCTGGGAAGCAGAAGTGTTCACATTGCTTCGCAAGAATCGCTTTTGTGCAGAAAACAGTAACAGTTATTCAGAACGAAAGAAAGCACAGAGCCCCAGATTCTATGTTGTCCTGGAGAGCTTGCAGAGCACTGGGGAAAGGCAGGCAGAGAATTCCTTGCTAGCACCTTCTCTGTGCCTGGGAAGCAGAAGTGTTCACATTGCTTCGCAGAATAGCTTTTGTGCAGAAAACAGTAACACTTGTTCAGAACGAAAGAAAGCACAGAGCCCCAGAGTTTATGTTGTCCTGGAGAGCTTGCAGAGCACTGGGGAAAGGCAGGCAGAGAATTCCCTGCTAGCACCTTCTCTGTGCCTGTTCACATTGCTTCGCAGAATCGCTTTTGTGCAGAAAACAGTAACACTTGTTCAGAACGAAAGAAAGCACAGAGCCCCAGATTCTATGTTGTCCTGGAGAGCTTGCAGAGCACTGGGGAAAGGCAGGCAGAGAATTCCTTGCTAGCACCTTCTCTGTGCCTGGGAAGCAGAAGTGTTCACATCTCTTCGCAAGAATCGCTTTTGTGCAGAAAACACTAACACTTGTTCAGAAGGAAAGAAAGCACAGAGCCCCAGATTTTATGTTGCCCTGGAGAGCTTGCAGAGCACTGGGGAAAGGCAGGCAGAGGATTCCCTGCTAGCACCTTCTCTGTGCCTGTTCACATTGCTTCGCAGAATCGCTTTTGTGCAGAAAACAGTAACACTTGTTCAGAACGAAAGAAAGCACAGAGCCCCAGATTTTATGTTGTCCTGGAGAGCTTGCAGAGCACTGGGGAAAGGCAGGCAGAGAATTCCCTGCTAGCACCTTCTCTGTGCCTGGGAAGCAGAAGTGTTCACATTGCTTCGCAAGAATCGCTTTTGTGCAGAAAACAGTAACACTTGTTCAGAACGAAAGAAAGCACAGAGCCCCAGATTTTATGTTGTCCTGGAGAGCTTGCAGAGCACTGGGGAAAGGCAGGCAGAGAATTCCCTGATAGCACCTTCTCTGTGCCTGTTCACATTGCTTCGCAGAATCGCTTTTGTGCAGAAAACAGTAACACTTGTTCAGAACGAAAGAAAGCACAGAGCCCCAGATTTTATGTTGTCCTGGAGAGCTTGCAGAGCACTGGGGAAAGGCAGGCAGAGAATTCCTTGCTAGCACCTTCTCTGTGCCTGGGAAGCAGAAGTGTTCACATTGCTTCGCAGAATCGCTTTTGTGCAGAAAACAGTAACACTTGTTCAGAACGAAAGAAAGCACAGAGCCCCAGATTCTATGTTGTCCTGGAGAGCTTGCAGAGCACTGGGGAAAGGCAGGCAGAGAATTCCCTGCTAGCACCTTCTCTGTGCCTGTTCACATTGCTTCACAGAATCGCTTTTGTGCAGAAAACAGTAACACTTGTTCAGAACGAAAGAAAGCACAGAGCCCCAGATTCTATGTTGTCCTGGAGAGCTTGCAGAGCACTGGGGAAAGGCAGGCAGAGAATTCCCTGATAGCACCTTCTCTGTGCCTGGGAAGCAGAAGTGTTCACATTCCTTCGCAAGAATCGCTTTTGTGCAGAAAACAGTAACACTTGTTCAGAACGAAAGAAAGCACAGAGCCCCAGATTTTATGTTGTCCTGGAGAGCTTGCAGAGCACTGGGGAAAGGCAGGCAGAGAATTCCCTGCTAGCACCTTCTCTGTGCCTGTTCACATTGCTTCGCAGAATCGCTTTTGTGCAGAAAACAGTAACACTTGTTCAGAACGAAAGAAAGCACAGAGCCCCAGATTTTATGTTGTCCTGGAGAGCTTGCAGAGCACTGGGGAAAGGCAGGCAGAGAATTCCTTGCTAGCACCTTCTCTGTGCCTGGGAAGCAGAAGTGTTCACATTGCTTCGCAAGAATCGCTTTTGTGCAGAAAACAGTAACACTTGTTCAGAAGGAAAGAAAGCACAGAGCCCCAGATTCTATGTTGTCCTGGAGAGCTTGCAGAGCACTGGGGAAAGGCAGGCAGAGAATTCCCTGCTAGCACCTTCTCTGTGCCTGTTCACATTGCTTCGCAGAATCGCTTTTGTGCAGAAAACAGTAACACTTGTTCAGAAGGAAAGAAAGCACAGAGCCCCAGATTCTATGTTGTCCTGGGGAGCTTGCAGAGCACTGGGGAAAGGCAGGCAGAGAATTCCCTGCTAGCACCTTCTCTGTGCCTGGGAAGTAGAAGTGTTCACATTGCTTCGCAAGAATCGCTTTTGTGCAGAAAACACTAACACTTGTTCAGAAGGAAAGAAAGCACAGAGCCCCAGATTTTATGTTGTCCTGGAGAGCTTGCAGAGCACTGGGGAAAGGCAGGCAGAGAATTCCTTGCTAGCACCTTCTCTGTGCCTGGGAAGCAGAAGTGTTCACATTGCTTCGCAGAATCGCTTTTGTGCAGAAAACAGTAACACTTGTTCAGAAGGAAAGAAAGCACAGAGCCCCAGATTTTATGTTGTCCTGGAGAGCTTGCAGAGCACTGGGGAAAGGCAGGCAGAGAATTCCCTGATAGCACCTTCTCTGTGCCTGTTCACATTGCTTCGCAGAATCGCTTTTGTGCAGAAAACACTAACACTTGTTCAGAAGGAAAGAAAGCACAGAGCCCCAGATTCTATGTTGTCCTGGAGAGCTTGCAGAGCACTGGGGAAAGGCAGGCAGAGAATTCCCTGCTAGCACCTTCTCTGTGCCTGGGAAGCAGAAGTGTTCACATTGCTTCGCAGAATCGCTTTTGTGCAGAAAACAGTAACACTTGTTCAGAAGGAAAGAAAGCACAGAGCCCCAGATTCTATGTTGTCCTGGAGAGCTTGCAGAGCACTGGGGAAAGGCAGGCAGAGAATTCCCTGCTAGCACCTTCTCTGTGCCTGGGAAGCAGAGGTGTTCACATTGCTTCGCAGAATCGCTTTTGTGCAGAAAACACTAACACTTGTTCAGAAGGAAAGAAAGCACAGAGCCCCAGATTCTATGTTGTCCTGGAGAGCTTGCAGAGCACTGGGGAAAGGCAGGCAGAGAATTCCCTGATACCACCTTCTCTGTGCCTGTTCACATTGCTTCGCAGAATCGCTTTTGTGCAGAAAACAGTAACACTTGTTCAGAAGGAAAGAAAGCACAGAGCCCCAGATTCTATGTTGTCCTGGAGAGCTTGCAGAGCACTGGGGAAAGGCAGGCAGAGAATTCCCTGCTAGCACCTTCTCTGTGCCTTGGAAGCAGAAGTGTTCACATTGCTTCGCAAGAATCACTTTTGTGCAGAAAACAGTAACACTTGTTCAGAAGGAAAGAAAGCACAGAGCCCCAGATTTTATGTTGTCCTGGAGAGCTTGCAGAGCACTGGGGAAAGGCAGGCAGAGAATTCCTTGCTAGCACCTTCTCTGTGCCTGGGAAGCAGAAGTGTTCACATTGCTTCGCAGAATCGCTTTTGTGCAGAAAACAGTAACACTTGTTCAGAAGGAAAGAAAGCACAGAGCCCCAGATTCTATGTTGTCCTGGAGAGCTTGCAGAGCACTGGGGAAAGGCAGGCAGAGAATTCCCTGCTAGCACCTTCTCTGTGCCTGGGAAGCAGAAGTGTTCACATTGCTTCGCAAGAATCACTTTTGTGCAGAAAACAGTAACACTTGTTCAGAAGGAAAGAAAGCACAGAGCCCCAGATTCTATGTTGTCCTGGAGAGCTTGCAGAGCACTGGGGAAAGGCAGGCAGAGAATTCCCTGATAGCACCTTCTCTGTGCCTGTTCACATTGCTTCGCAGCATCGCTTTTGTGCAGAAAACAGTAACACTTGTTCAGAAGGAAAGAAAGCACAGAGCCCCAGATTCTATGTTGTCCTGGAGAGCTTGCAGAGCACTGGGGAAAGGCAGGCAGAGAATTCCCTGATAGTACCTTCTCTGTGCCTGTTCACATTGCTTCGCAGAATCGCTTTTGTGCAGAAAACAGTAACACTTGTTCAGAAGGAAAGAAAGCACAGAGCCCCAGATTCTATGTTGTCCTGGAGAGCTTGCAGAGCACTGGGGAAAGGCAGGCAGAGAATTCCCTGATAGCACCTTCTCTGTGCCTGGGAAGCAGAAGTGTTCACATTGCTTCGCAAGAATCACTTTTGTGCAGAAAACAGTAACACTTGTTCAGAAGGAAAGAAAGCACAGAGCCCCAGATTTGCTGTTGTCCTGGAGAGCTTGCAGAGCACTGGGGAAAGGCAGGCAGAGAATTCCCTGATAGCACCTTCTCTGTGCCTGGGAAGCAGAAGTGTTCACATTGCTTCGCAAGAATCGCTTTTGTGCAGAAAACAGTAACACTTGTTCAGAAGGAAAGAAAGCACAGAGCCCCAGATTTTATGTTGTCCTGGAGAGCTTGCAGAGCACTGGGGAAAGGCAGGCAGAGAATTCCCTGCTAGCACCTTCTCTGTGCCTGTTCACATTGCTTCGCAGAATCGCTTTTGTGCAGAAAACATTAACACTTGTTCAGAACGAAAGAAAGCACAGAGCCCCAGATTCTATGTTGTCCTGGAGAGCTTGCAGAGCACTGGGGAAAGGCAGGCAGAGAATTCCCTGCTAGCACCTTCTCTGTGCCTGGGAAGCTGAAGTGTTCACATTGCTTCGCAGAATCGCCTTTGTGCAGAAAACACTAACACTTGTTCAGAACAAAAGAAAGCACAGAGCCCCAGATTTGCTGTTGTTCTGGAGAGCTTGCAGAGCACTGGGGAAAGGCAGGCAGAGAATTCCCTGCTAGCACCTTCTCTGTGCCTGTTCACATTGCTTCGCAGAATCGCTTTTGTGCAGAAAACAGTAACACTTGTTCAGAACGAAAGAAAGCACAGAGCCCCAGATTCTATGTTGTCCTGGAGAGCTTGCAGAGCACTGGGGAAAGGCAGGCAGAGAATTCCCTGCTAGCACCTTCTCTGTGCCTGGGAAGCAGAAGTGTTCACATTGCTTCGCAAGAATCACTTTTGTGCAGAAAACAGTAACACTTGTTCAGAAGGAAAGAAAGCACAGAGCCCCAGATTCTATGTTGTCCTGGAGAGCTTGCAGAGCACTGGGGAAAGGCAGGCAGAGAATTCCCTGCTAGCACCTTCTCTGTGCCTGGGAAGCAGAAGTGTTCACATTGCTTCGCAAGAATCGCTTTTGTGCAGAAAACACTAACACTTGTTCAGAAGGAAAGAAAGCACAGAGCCCCAGATTCTATGTTGTCCTGGAGAGCTTGCAGAGCACTGGGGAAAGGCAGGCAGAGAATTCCCTGCTAGCACCTTCTCTGTGCCTGGAAAGCAGAAGTGTTCACATTGCTTCGCAAAAATCACTTTTGTGCAGAAAACAGTAACACTTGTTCAGAACGAAAGAAAGCACAGAGCCCCAGATTTTATGTTGTCCTGGAGAGCTTGCAGAGCACTGGGGAAAGGCAGGCAGAGAATTCCTTGCTAGCACCTTCTCTGTGCCTGGGAAGCAGAAGTGTTCACATTGCTTCGCAGAATCGCTTTTGTGCAGAAAACACTAACACTTGTTCAGAAGGAAAGAAAGCACAGAGCCCCAGATTCTATGTTGTCCTGGAGAGCTTGCAGAGCACTGGGGAAACGCAGGCAGAGAATTCCTTGCTAGCACCTTCTCTGTGCCTGCGAAGCAGAAGTGTTCACATGGCTTCGCAAGAATCACTTTCGTGCAGAAAACAGTAACACTTGTTCAGAACGAAAGAAAGCACAGAGCCCCAGATTCTATGTTGTCCTGGAGAGCTTGCAGAGCACTGGGGAAAGGCAGGCAGAGAATTCCCTGATAGCACCTTCTCTGTGCCTGTTCACATTGCTTCGCAGAATCGCTTTTGTGCAGAAAACAGTAACACTTGTTCAGAATGAAAGAAAGCACAGAGCCCCAGATTTGCTGTTGCCCTGGAGAGCTTGCAGAGCACTGGGGAAAGGCAGGCAGAGAATTCCCTGATAGCACCTTCTCTGTGCCTGGGAAGCAGAAGTGTTCACATTGCTTCGCAAGAATCACTTTTGTGCAGAAAACAGTAATACTTGTTCAGAACGAAAGAAAGCACAGAGCCCCAGATTTTATGTTGTCCTGGAGAGCTTGCAGAGCACTGGGGAAAGGCAGGCAGAGAATTCCTTGCTAGCACCTTCTCTGTGCCTGGGAAGCAGAAGTGTTCACATTGCTTCGCAGAATCGCTTTTGTGCAGAAAACAGTAACACTTGTTCAGAAGGAAAGAAAGCACAGAGCCCCAGATTTGCTGTTGTCCTGGAGAGCTTGCAGAGCACTGGGGAAAGGCAGGCAGAGAATTCCCTGATAGCACCTTCTCTGTGCCTGGGAAGCAGAAGTGTTCACATTGCTTCGCAAGAATCGCTTTTGTGCAGAAAACAGTAACACTTGTTCAGAAGGAAAGAAAGCACAGAGCCCCAGATTTGCTGTTGTCCTGGAGAGCTTGCAGAGCACTGGGGAAAGGCAGGCAGAGAATTCCCTGATAGCACCTTCTCTGTGCCTGGGAAGCAGAAGTGTTCACATTGCTTCGCAAGAATCACTTTTGTGCAGAAAACAGTAACACTTGTTCAGAAGGAAAGAAAGCACAGAGCCCCAAATTTGCTGTTGTCCTGGAGAGCTTGCAGAGCACTGGGGAAAGGCAGGCAGAGAATTCCCTGATAGCACCTTCTCTGTGCCTGGGAAGCAGAAGTGTTCACATTGCTTCGCAAGAATCGCTTTTGTGCAGAAAACAGTAACACTTGTTCAGAAGGAAAGAAAGCACAGAGCCCCAGATTTTATGTTGTCCTGGAGAGCTTGCAGAGCACTGGGGAAAGGCAGGCAGAGAATTCCCTGCTAGCACCTTCTCTGTGCCTGTTCACATTGCTTCGCAGAATCGCTTTTGTGCAGAAAACAGTAACACTTGTTCAGAACGAAAGAAAGCACAGAGCCCCAGATTTGCTGTTGTTCTGGAGAGCTTGCAGAGCACTGGGGAAAGGCAGGCAGAGAATTCCCTGCTAGCACCTTCTCTGTGCCTGTTCACATTGCTTCGCAGAATCGCTTTTGTGCAGAAAACAGTAACACTTGTTCAGAAGGAAAGAAAGCACAGAGCCCCAGATTCTATGTTGTCCTGGAGAGCTTGCAGAGCACTGGGGAAAGGCAGGCAGAGAATTCCCTGCTAGCACCTTCTCTGTGCCTGGGAAGCAGAAGTGTTCACATTGCTTCGCAAGAATCGCTTTTGTGCAGAAAACACTAACACTTGTTCAGAAGGAAAGAAAGCACAGAGCCCCAGATTCTATGTTGTCCTGGAGAGCTTGCAGAGCACTGGGGAAAGGCAGGCAGAGAATTCCCTGCTAGCACCTTCTCTGTGCCTGTTTACATTGCTTCGCAGAATCGCTTTTGTGCAGAAAACAGTAACACTTGTTCAGAAGGAAAGAAAGCACAGAGCCCCAGATTTGCTGTTGTCCTGGAGAGCTTGCAGAGCACTGGGGAAAGGCAGGCAGAGAATTCCTTGCTAGCACCTTCTCTGTGCCTGGGAAGCAGAAGTGTTCACATTGCTTCGCAGAATCGCTTTTGTGCAGAAAACAGTAACACTTGTTCAGAAGGAAAGAAAGCACAGAGCCCCAGATTCTATGTTGTCCTGGAGAGCTTGCAGAGCACTGGGGAAAGGCAGGCAGAGAATTCCTTGCTAGCACCTTCTCTGTGCCTGGGAAGCAGAAGTGTTCACATTGCTTCGCAAGAATCGCTTTTGTGCAGAAAACAGTAACACTTGTTCAGAACGAAAGAAAGCACAGAGCCCCAGATTTGCTGTTGTCCTGGAGAGCTTGCAGAGCACTGGGGAAAGGCAGGCAGAGAATTCCCTGCTAGCACCTTCTCTGTGCCTGTTCACATTGCTTCGCAGAATCGCTTTTGTGCAGAAAACAGTAACACTTGTTCAAAAGGAAAGAAAGCACAGAGCCCCAGATTCTATGTTGTCCTGGAGAGCTTGCAGAGCACTGGGGAAAGGCAGGCAGAGAATTCCCTGATAGCACCTTCTCTGTGCCTGTTCACATTGCTTCGCAGAATCGCTTTTGTGCAGAAAACAGTAACACTTGTTCAGAACGAAAGAAAGCACAGAGCCCCAGATTTGCTGTTGTCCCGGAGAGCTTGCAGAGCACTGGGGAAAGGCAGGCAGAGAATTCCCTGCTAGCACCTTCTCTGTGCCTGGGAAGCAGAAGTGTTCACATTGCTTCGCAAGAATCGCTCTTGTGCAGAAAACACTAACACTTGTTCAGAAGGAAAGAAAGCACAGAGCCCCAGATTTTATGTTGTCCTGGAGAGCTTGCAGAGCACTGGGGAAAGGCAGGCAGAGAATTCCCTGATAGCACCTTCTCTGTGCCTGTTCACATTGCTTCGCAGAATCGCTTTTGTGCAGAAAACAGTAACACTTGTTCAGAAGGAAAGAAAGCACAGAGCCCCAGATTCTATGTTGTCCTGGAGAGCTTGCAGAGCACTGGGGAAAGGCAGGCAGAGAATTCCCTGCTAGCAGCTTCTCTGTGCCTGGGAAGCAGAAGTGTTCTCATTGCTACGCAAGAATCGCTTTTGTGCAGAAAACACTAACACTTCTTCAGAAGGAAAGAAAGCACAGAGCCCCAGATTTTATGTTGTCCTGGAGAGCTTGCAGAGCACTGGGGAATGGCAGGCAGAGAATTCCTTGCTAGTACCTTCTCTGTGCCTGGGAAGCAGAAGTGTTCACATTGCTTCGCAAGAATCGCTTTTGTGCAGAAAACAGTAACACTTGTTCAGAACGAAAGAAAGCACAGAGCCCCAGATTTTATGTTGTCCTGGAGAGCTTGCAGAGCACTGGGGAAAGGCAGGCAGAGAATTCCTTGCTAGCACCTTCTCTGTGCCTGGGAAGCAGAAGTGTTCACATTGCTTCGCAGAATCGCTTTTGTGCAGAAAACAGTAACACTTGTTCAGAAGGAAAGAAAGCACAGAGCCCCAGATTCTATGTTGTCCTGGAGAGCTTGCAGAGCACTGGGGAAAGGCAGGCAGAGAATTCCCTGCTAGCACCTTCTCTGTGCCTGGGAAGCAGAAGTGTTCACATTGCTTCGCAGAATCGCTTTTGTGCAGAAAACACTAACACTTGTTCAGAAGGAAAGAAAGCACAGAGCCCCAGATTCTATGTTGTCCTGGAGAGCTTGCAGAGCACTGGGGAAAGGCAGGCAGAGAATTCCCTGATAGCACCTTCTCTGTGCCTGGGAAGCAGAAGTGTTCACATTGCTTTGCAGAATCGCTTTTGTGCAGAAAACACTAACACTTGTTCAGAACGAAAGAAAGCACAGAGCCCCAGATTCTATGTTGTCCTGGAGAGCTTGCAGAGCACTGGGGAAAGGCAGGCAGAGAATTCCCTGCTAGCACCTTCTCTGTGCCTGTTCACATTGCTTCGCAGAATCGCTTTTGTGCAGAAAACAGTAACACTTGTTCAGAAGGAAAGAAAGCACAGAGCCCCAGATTTTATGTTGTCCTGGAGAGCTTGCAGAGCACTGGGGAAAGGCAGGCAGAGAATTCCCTGCTAGCACCTTCTCTGTGCCTGTTCACATTGCTTCGCAGAATCGCTTTTGTGCAGAAAACAGTAACACTTGTTCAGAACGAAAGAAAGCACAGAGCCCCAGATTCTATGTTGTCCTGGAGAGCTTGCAGAGCACTGGGGAAAGGCAGGCAGAGAATTCCTTGCTAGCACCTTCTCTGTGCCTGGGAAGCAGAAGTGTTCACATTGCTTCGCAAGAATCGCTTTTGTGCAGAAAACAGTAACACTTGTTCAGAAGGAAAGAAAGCACAGAGCCCCAGATTCTATGTTGTCCTGGAGAGCTTGCAGAGCACTGGGGAAAGGCAGGCAGAGAATTCCCTGATAGCACCTTCTCTGTGCCTGTTCACATTGCTTCGCAGAATCGCTTTTGTGCAGAAAACAGTAACACTTGTTCAGAAGGAAAGAAAGCACAGAGCCCCAGATTCTATGTTGTCCTGGAGAGCTTGCAGAGCACTGGGGAAAGGCAGGCAGAGAATTCCTTGCTAGCACCTTCTCTGTGCCTGGGAAGCAGAAGTGTTCACATTGCTTCGCAGAATCGCTCTTGTGCAGAAAACACTAACACTTGTTCAGAAGGAAATAAAGCACAGAGCCCCAGATTTTATGTTGTCCTGGAGAGCTTGCAGAGCACTGGGGAAAGGCAGGCAGAGAATTCCCTGATAGCACCTTCTCTGTGCCTGTTTACATTGCTTCGCAGCATCGCTTTTGTGCAGAAAACAGTAACACTTGTTCAGAAGGAAAGAAAGCACAGAGCCCCAGATTCTATGTTGTCCTGGAGAGCTTGCAGAGCACTGGGGAAAGGCAGGCAGAGAATTCCCTGCTAGCAGCTTCTCTGTGCCTGGGAAGCAGAAGTGTTCTCATTGCTACGCAAGAATCGCTTTTGTGCAGAAAACACTAACACTTCTTCAGAAGGAAAGAAAGCACAGAGCCCCAGATTTTATGTTGTCCTGGAGAGCTTGCAGAGCACTGGGGAATGGCAGGCAGAGAATTCCTTGCTAGTACCTTCTCTGTGCCTGGGAAGCAGAAGTGTTCACATTGCTTCGCAAGAATCGCTTTTGTGCAGAAAACAGTAACACTTGTTCAGAACGAAAGAAAGCACAGAGCCCCAGATTTTATGTTGTCCTGGAGAGCTTGCAGAGCACTGGGGAAAGGCAGGCAGAGAATTCCTTGCTAGCACCTTCTCTGTGCCTGGGAAGCAGAAGTGTTCACATTGCTTCGCAGAATCGCTTTTGTGCAGAAAACAGTAACACTTGTTCAGAAGGAAAGAAAGCACAGAGCCCCAGATTCTATGTTGTCCTGGAGAGCTTGCAGAGCACTGGGGAAAGGCAGGCAGAGAATTCCCTGCTAGCACCTTCTCTGTGCCTGGGAAGCAGAAGTGTTCACATTGCTTCGCAGAATCGCTTTTGTGCAGAAAACACTAACACTTGTTCAGAAGGAAAGAAAGCACAGAGCCCCAGATTCTATGTTGTCCTGGAGAGCTTGCAGAGCACTGGGGAAAGGCAGGCAGAGAATTCCTTGCTAGCACCTTCTCTGTGCCTGGGAAGCAGAAGTGTTCACATTGCTTCGCAAGAATCGCTTTTGTGCAGAAAACAGTAACACTTGTTCAGAACGAAAGAAAGCACAGAGCCCCAGATTTGCTGTTGTCCTGGAGAGCTTGCAGAGCACTGGGGAAAGGCAGGCAGAGAATTCCCTGCTAGCACCTTCTCTGTGCCTGTTCACATTGCTTCGCAGAATCGCTTTTGTGCAGAAAACAGTAACACTTGTTCAAAAGGAAAGAAAGCACAGAGCCCCAGATTCTATGTTGTCCTGGAGAGCTTGCAGAGCACTGGGGAAAGGCAGGCAGAGAATTCCCTGATAGCACCTTCTCTGTGCCTGGGAAGCAGAAGTGTTCACATTGCTTTGCAGAATCGCTTTTGTGCAGAAAACACTAACACTTGTTCAGAACGAAAGAAAGCACAGAGCCCCAGATTCTATGTTGTCCTGGAGAGCTTGCAGAGCACTGGGGAAAGGCAGGCAGAGAATTCCCTGCTAGCACCTTCTCTGTGCCTGTTCACATTGCTTCGCAGAATCGCTTTTGTGCAGAAAACAGTAACACTTGTTCAGAAGGAAAGAAAGCACAGAGCCCCAGATTTTATGTTGTCCTGGAGAGCTTGCAGAGCACTGGGGAAAGGCAGGCAGAGAATTCCCTGCTAGCACCTTCTCTGTGCCTGTTCACATTGCTTCGCAGAATCGCTTTTGTGCAGAAAACAGTAACACTTGTTCAGAACGAAAGAAAGCACAGAGCCCCAGATTCTATGTTGTCCTGGAGAGCTTGCAGAGCACTGGGGAAAGGCAGGCAGAGAATTCCTTGCTAGCACCTTCTCTGTGCCTGGGAAGCAGAAGTGTTCACATTGCTTCGCAAGAATCGCTTTTGTGCAGAAAACAGTAACACTTGTTCAGAAGGAAAGAAAGCACAGAGCCCCAGATTCTATGTTGTCCTGGAGAGCTTGCAGAGCACTGGGGAAAGGCAGGCAGAGAATTCCCTGATAGCACCTTCTCTGTGCCTGTTCACATTGCTTCGCAGAATCGCTTTTGTGCAGAAAACAGTAACACTTGTTCAGAAGGAAAGAAAGCACAGAGCCCCAGATTCTATGTTGTCCTGGAGAGCTTGCAGAGCACTGGGGAAAGGCAGGCAGAGAATTCCTTGCTAGCACCTTCTCTGTGCCTGGGAAGCAGAAGTGTTCACATTGCTTCGCAGAATCGCTCTTGTGCAGAAAACACTAACACTTGTTCAGAAGGAAAGAAAGCACAGAGCCCCAGATTTTATGTTGTCCTGGAGAGCTTGCAGAGCACTGGGGAAAGGCAGGCAGAGAATTCCCTGATAGCACCTTCTCTGTGCCTGTTTACATTGCTTCGCAGAATCGCTTTTGTGCAGAAAACAGTAACACTTGTTCAGAAGGAAAGAAAGCACAGAGCCCCAGATTCTATGTTGTCCTGGAGAGCTTGCAGAGCACTGGGGAAAGGCAGGCAGAGAATTCCCTGCTAGCAGCTTCTCTGTGCCTGGGAAGCAGAAGTGTTCACATTGCTTCGCAAGAATCGCTTTTGTGCAGAAAACACTAACACTTCTTCAGAAGGAAAGAAAGCACAGAGCCCCAGATTTTATGTTGTCCTGGAGAGCTTGCAGAGCACTGGGGAAAGGCAGGCAGAGAATTCCCTGATAGCACCTTCTCTGTGCCTGTTCACATTGCTTCGCAGAATCGCTTTTGTGCAGAAAACAGTAACACTTGTTCAGAACGAAAGAAAGCACAGAGCCCCAGATTCTATGTTGTCCTGGAGAGCTTGCAGAGCACTGGGGAAAGGCAGGCAGAGAATTCCCTGCTAGCACCTTCTCTGTGCCTGGGAAGCAGAAGTGTTCACATTGCTTCGCAGAATCGCTTTTGTGCAGAAAACACTAACACTTGTTCAGAAGGAAAGAAAGCACAGAGCCCCAGATTCTATGTTGTTCTGGAGAGCTTGCAGAGCACTGGGGAAAGGCAGGCAGAGAATTCCTTGCTAGCACCTTCTCTGTGCCTGGGAAGCAGAAGTGTTCACATTGCTTTGCAGAATCGCTTTTGTGCAGAAAACACTAACACTTGTTCAGAAGGAAAGAAAGCACAGAGCCCCAGATTCTATGTTGTCCTGGAGAGCTTGCAGAGCACTGGGGAAAGGCAGGCAGAGAATTCCTTGCTAGCACCTTCTCTGTGCCTGGGAAGCAGAAGTGTTCACATTGCTTCGCAAGAATCGCTTTTGTGCAGAAAACACTAACACTTGTTCAGAAGGAAAGAAAGCACAGAGCCCCAGATTCTATGTTGTCCTGGAGAGCTTGCAGAGCACTGGGGAAAGGCAGGCAGAGAATTCCCTGATAGCACCTTCTCTGTGCCTGGGAAGCAGAAGTGTTCACATTGCTTCGCAGAATCGCTTTTGTGCAGAAAACACTAAAACTTGTTCAGAACGAAAGAAAGCACAGAGCCACAGATTCTATGTTGTCCTGGAGAGCTTGCAGAGCACTGGGGAAAGGCAGGCAGAGAATTCCTTGCTAGCACCTTCTCTGTGCCTGGGAAGCAGAAGTGTTCACATTGCTTCGCAAGAATCGCTTTTGTGCAGAAAACAGTAACACTTGTTCAGAAGGAAAGAAAGCACAGAGCCCCAGATTCTATGTTGTCCTGGAGAGCTTGCAGAGCACTGGGGAAAGGCAGGCAGAGAATTCCCTGCTAGCACCTTCTCTGTGCCTGTTCACATTGCTTCGCAGAATCGCTTTTGTGCAGAAAACAGTAACACTTGTTCAGAAGGAAAGAAAGCACAGAGCCCCAGATTCTATGTTGTCCTGGAGAGCTTGCAGAGCACTGGGGAAAGGCAGGCAGAGAATTCCCTGATAGCACCTTCTCTGTGCCTGGGAAGCAGAAGTGTTCACATTGCTTCGCAAGAATCACTTTTGTGCAGAAAACAGTAACACTTGTTCAGAAGGAAAGAAAGCACAGAGCCCCAGATTTTATGTTGTCCTGGAGAGCTTGCAGAGCACTGGGGAAAGGCAGGCAGAGAATTCCTTGCTAGCACCTTCTCTGTGCCTGGGAAGCAGAAGTGTTCACATTGCTTCGCAGAATCGCTTTTGTGCAGAAAACAGTAACACTTGTTCAGAAGGAAAGAAAGCACAGAGCCCCAGATTCTATGTTGTCCTGGAGAGCTTGCAGAGCACTGGGGAAAGGCAGGCAGAGAATTCCTTGCTAGCACCTTCTCTGTGCCTGTTCACATTGCTTCGCAGAATCGCTTTTGTGCAGAAAAAAGTAACACTTGTTCAGAAGGAAAGAAAGCACAGAGCCCCAGATTCTATGTTGTCCTGGAGAGCTTGCAGAGCACTGGGGAAAGGCAGGCAGAGAATTCCCTGCTAGCACCTTCTCTGTGCCTGGGAAGCAGAAGTGTTCACATTGCTTCGCAGAATCGCTTTTGTGCAGAAAACAGTAACACTTGTTCAGAAGGAAAGAAAGCACAGAGCCCCAGATTCTATGTTGTCCTGGAGAGCTTGCAGAGCACTGGGGAAAGGCAGGCAGAGAATTCCTTGCTAGCACCTTCTCTGTGCCTGGGAAGCAGAAGTGTTCACATTGCTTCGCAGAATCGCTTTTGTGCAGAAAACAGTAACACTTGTTCAGAAGGAAAGAAAGCACAGAGCCCCAGATTCTATGTTGTCCTGGAGAGCTTGCAGAGCACTGGGGAAAGGCAGGCAGAGAATTCCTTGCTAGCACCTTCTCTGTGCCTGGGAAGCAGAAGTGTTCACATTGCTTCGCAGAATCGCTTTTGTGCAGAAAACAGTAACACTTGTTCAGAACGAAAGAAAGCACAGAGCCCCAGATTCTATGTTGTCCTGGAGAGCTTGCAGAGCACTGGGGAAAGGCAGGCAGAGAATTCCTTGCTAGCACCTTCTCTGTGCCTGCGAAGCAGAAGTGTTCACATTGCTTCGCAGAATCGCTTTTGTGCAGAAAACAGTAACACTTGTTCAGAAGGAAAGAAAGCACAGAGCCCCAGATTCTATGTTGTCCTGGAGAGCTTGCAGAGCACTGGGGAAAGGCAGGCAGAGAATTCCCTGATAGCACCTTCTCTGTGCCTGGGAAGCAGAAGTGTTCACATTGCTTCGCAGAATCGCTTTTGTGCAGAAAACACTAACACTTGTTCAGAAGGAAAGAAAGCACAGAGCCCCAGATTCTATGTTGTCCTGGAGAGCTTGCAGAGCACTGGGGAAAGGCAGGCAGAGAATTCCCTGATAGCACCTTCTCTGTGCCTGTTCACATTGCTTCGCAGAATCGCTTTTGTGCAGAAAACAGTAACACTTGTTCAGAAGGAAAGAAAGCACAGAGCCCCAGATTCTATGTTGTCCTGGAGAGCTTGCAGAGCACTGGGGAAAGGCAGGCAGAGAATTCGCTGCTAGCACCTTCTCTGTGCCTTGGAAGCAGAAGTGTTCACATTGCTTCGCAAGAATCACTTTTGTGCAGAAAACAGTAACACTTGTTCAGAAGGAAAGAAAGCACAGAGCCCCAGATTTTATGTTGTCCTGGAGAGCTTGCAGAGCACTGGGGAAAGGCAGGCAGAGAATTCCTTGCTAGCACCTTCTCTGTGCCTGGGAAGCAGAAGTGTTCACATTGCTTCGCAGAATCGCTTTTGTGCAGAAAACACTAACACTTGTTCAGAAGGAAAGAAAGCACAGAGCCCCAGATTCTATGTTGTCCTGGAGAGCTTGCAGAGCACTGGGGAAAGGCAGGCAGAGAATTCCCTGCTAGCACCTTCTCTGTGCCTGGGAAGCAGAAGTGTTCACATTGCTTCGCAGAATCGCTTTTGTGCAGAAAACAGTAACACTTGTTCAGAAGGAAAGAAAGCACAGAGCCCCAGATTTTATGTTGTCCTGGAGAGCTTGCAGAGCACTGGGGAAAGGCAGGCAGAGAATTCCTTGCTAGCACCTTCTCTGTGCCTGGGAAGCAGAAGTGTTCACATTGCTTCGCAGAATCGCTTTTGTGCAGAAAACAGTAACACTTGTTCAGAAGGAAAGAAAGCACAGAGCCCCAGATTCTATGTTGTCCTGGAGAGCTTGCAGAGCACTGGGGAAAGGCAGGCAGAGAATTCCCTGCTAGCACCTTCTCTGTGCCTGGGAAGCAGAAGTGTTCACATTGCTTCGCAGAATCGCTTTTGTGCAGAAAACAGTAACACTTGTTCAGAACGAAAGAAAGCACAGAGCCCCAGATTCTATGTTGTCCTGGAGAGCTTGCAGAGCACTGGGGAAAGGCAGGCAGAGAATTCCCTGCTAGCACCTTCTCTGTGCCTGTTCACATTGCTTCGCAGAATCGCTTTTGTGCAGAAAACAGTAACACTTGTTCAGAACGAAAGAAAGCACAGAGCCCCAGATTTTATGTTGTCCTGGAGAGCTTGCAGAGCACTGGGGAAAGGCAGGCAGAGAATTCCCTGCTAGCACCTTCTCTGTGCCTGTTCACATTGCTTCGCAGAATCGCTTTTGTGCAGAAAACAGTAACACTTGTTCAGAACGAAAGAAAGCACAGAGCCCCAGATTTGCTGTTGTCCTGGAGAGCTTGCAGAGCACTGGGGAAAGGCAGGCAGAGAATTCCCTGCTAGCACCTTCTCTGTGCCTGGGAAGCAGAAGTGTTCACATTGCTTCGCAGAATCGCTTTTGTGCAGAAAACACTAACACTTGTTCAGAACGAAAGAAAGCACAGAGCCCCAGATTCTATGTTGTCCTGGAGAGCTTGCAGAGCACTGGGGAAAGGCAGGCAGAGAATTCCTTGCTAGCACCTTCTCTGTGCCTGGGAAGCAGAATTGTTCACATTGCTTCGCAAGAATCGCTTTTGTGCAGAAAACAGTAACACTTGTTCAGAAGGAAAGAAAGCACAGAGCCCCAGATTCTATGTTGTCCTGGAGAGCTTGCAGAGCACTGGGGAAAGGCAGGCAGAGAATTCCCTGCTAGCACCTTCTCTGTGCCTTGGAAGCAGAAGTGTTCACATTGCTTCGCAAGAATCACTTTTGTGCAGAAAACAGTAACACTTGTTCAGAAGGAAAGAAAGCACAGAGCCCCAGATTTTATGTTGTCCTGGAGAGCTTGCAGAGCACTGGGGAAAGGCAGGCAGAGAATTCCTTGCTAGCACCTTCTCTGTGCCTGCGAAGCAGAAGTGTTCACATTGCTTCGCAGAATCGCTTTTGTGCAGAAAACAGTAACACTTGTTCAGAAGGAAAGAAAGCACAGAGCCCCAGATTCTATGTTGTCCTGGAGAGCTTGCAGAGCACTGGGGAAAGGCAGGCAGAGAATTCCCTGCTAGCACCTTCTCTGTGCCTGGGAAGCAGAAGTGTTCACATTGCTTCGCAGAATCGCTTTTGTGCAGAAAACAGTAACACTTGTTCAGAACGAAAGAAAGCACAGAGCCCCAGATTCTATGTTGTCCTGGAGAGCTTGCAGAGCACTGGGGAAAGGCAGGCAGAGAATTCCTTGCTAGCACCTTCTCTGTGCCTGGGAAGCAGAAGTGTTCACATTGCTTCGCAAGAATCGCTTTTGTGCAGAAAACAGTAACACTTGTTCAGAAGGAAAGAAAGCACAGAGCCCCAGATTCTATGTTGTCCTGGAGAGCTTGCAGAGCACTGGGGAAAGGCAGGCAGAGAATTCCCTGCTAGCACCTTCTCTGTGCCTGGGAAGCAGAAGTGTTTACATTGCTTCGCAGAATCGCTTTTGTGCAGAAAACAGTAACACTTGTTCAGAAGGAAAGAAAGCACAGAGCCCCAGATTCTATGTTGTCCTGGAGAGCTTGCAGAGCACTGGGGAAAGGCAGGCAGAGAATTCCCTGCTAGCACCTTCTCTGTGCCTGTTCACATTGCTTCGCAGAATCGCTTTTGTGCAGAAAACAGTAACACTTGTTCAGAACGAAAGAAAGCACAGAGCCCCAGATTTTATGTTGTCCTGGAGAGCTTGCAGAGCACTGGGGAAAGGCAGGCAGAGAATTCCCTGCTAGCACCTTCTCTGTGCCTGTTCACATTGCTTCGCAGAATCGCTTTTGTGCAGAAAACAGTAACACTTGTTCAGAACGAAAGAAAGCACAGAGCCCCAGATTTGCTGTTGTCCTGGAGAGCTTGCAGAGCACTGGGGAAAGGCAGGCAGAGAATTCCCTGCTAGCACCTTCTCTGTGCCTGGGAAGCAGAAGTGTTCACATTGCTTCGCAGAATCGCTCTTGTGCAGAAAACACTAACACTTGTTCAGAACGAAAGAAAGCACAGAGCCCCAGATTCTATGTTGTCCTGGAGAGCTTGCAGAGCACTGGGAAAAGGCAGGCAGAGAATTCCTTGCTAGCGCCTTCTCTGTGCCTGGGAAGCAGAAGTGTTCACATTGCTTCGCAAGAATCGCTTTTGTGCAGAAAACAGTAACACTTGTTCAGAAGGAAAGAAAGCACAGAGCCCCAGATTCTATGTTGTCCTGGAGAGCTTGCAGAGCACTGGGGAAAGGCAGGCAGAGAATTCCTTGCTAGCACCTTCTCTGTGCCTGCGAAGCAGAAGTGTTCACATTGCTTCGCAGAATCTCTTTTGTGCAGAAAACAGTAACACTTGTTCAGAAGGAAAGAAAGCACAGAGCCCCAGATTCTATGTTGTCCTGGAGAGCTTGCAGAGCACTGGGGAAAGGCAGGCAGAGAATTCCCTGCTAGCACCTTCTCTGTGCCTGGGAAGCAGAAGTGTTCACATTGCTTCGCAGAATCGCTTTTGTGCAGAAAACAGTAACACTTGTTCAGAAGGAAAGAAAGCACAGAGCCCCAGATTCTATGTTGTCCTGGAGAGCTTGCAGAGCACTGGGGAAAGGCAGGCAGAGAATTCCTTGCTAGCACCTTCTCTGTGCCTGGGAAGCAGAAATGTTCACATTGCTTCGCAAGAATCGCTCTTGTGCAGAAAACACTAACACTTGTTCAGAAGGAAAGAAAGCACAGAGCCCCAGATTTTATGTTGTCCTGGAGAGCTTGCAGAGCACTGGGGAAAGGCAGGCAGAGAATTCCCTGCTAGCACCTTCTCTGTGCCTGGGAAGCAGAAGTGTTCACATTGCTTCGCAGAATCGCTTTTGTGCAGAAAACAGTAACACTTGTTCAGAAGGAAAGAAAGCACAGAGCCCCAGATTCTATGTTGTCCTGGAGAGCTTGCAGAGCACTGGGGAAAGGCAGGCAGAGAATTCCTTGCTAGCACCTTCTCTGTGCCTGCGAAGCAGAAGTGTTCACATTGCTTCGCAGAATCGCTTTTGTGCAGAAAACAGTAACACTTGTTCAGAAGGAAAGAAAGCACAGAGCCCCAGATTCTATGTTGTCCTGGAGAGCTTGCAGAGCACTGGGGAAAGGCAGGCAGAGAATTCCCTTCTAGCACCTTCTCTGTGCCTGGGAAGCAGAAGTGTTCACATTGCTTCGCAGAATCGCTTTTGTGCAGAAAACACTAAAACTTGTTCAGAACGAAAGAAAGCACAGAGCCCCAGATTCTATGTTGTCCTGGAGAGCTTGCAGAGCACTGGGGAAAGGCAGGCAGAGAATTCCTTGCTAGCACCTTCTCTGTGCCTGGGAAGCAGAAATGTTCACATTGCTTCGCAGAATCGATTTTGTGCAGAAAACAGTAACACTTGTTCAGAACGAAAGAAAGCACAGAGCCCCAGATTCTATGTTGTCCTGGAGAGCTTGCAGAGCACTGGGGAAAGGCAGGCAGAGAATTCCCTGATAGCACCTTCTCTGTGCCTGGGAAGCAGAAGTGTTCACATTGCTTCGCAGAATCGCTTTTGTGCAGAAAACAGTAACACTTGTTCAGAAGGAAAGAAATCACAGAGCCCCAGATTCTATGTTGTCCTGGAGAGCTTGCAGAGCACTGGGGAAAGGCAGGCAGAGAATTCCTTGCTAGCACCTTCTCTGTGCCTGGGAAGCAGAAGTGTTCACATTGCTTCGCAGAATCGCTTTTGTGCAGAAAACACTAACACTTGTTCAGAAGGAAAGAAAGCACAGAGCCCCAGATTCTATGTTGTCCTGGAGAGCTTGCAGAGCACTGGGGAAAGGCAGGCAGAGAATTCCTTGCTAGCACCTTCTCTGTGCCTGGGAAGCAGAAATGTTCACATTGCTTCGCAAGAATCGCTCTTGTGCAGAAAACACTAACACTTGTTCAGAAGGAAAGAAAGCACAGAGCCCCAGATTTTATGTTGTCCTGGAGAGCTTGCAGAGCACTGGGGAAAGGCAGGCAGAGAATTCCCTGATAGCACCTTCTCTGTGCCTGTTCACATTGCTTCGCAGAATCGCTTTTGTGCAGAAAACAGTAACAGTTGTTCAGAAGGAAAGAAAGCACAGAGCCCAAGATTCTATGTTGTCCTGGAGAGCTTGCAGAGCACTGGGGAAAGGCAGGCAGAGAATTCCTTGCTAGCACCTTCTCTGTGCCTGGGAAGCAGAAGTGTTCACATTGCTTTGCAGAATCGCTTTTGTGCAGAAAACACTAACACTTGTTCAGAACGAAAGAAAGCACAGAGCCCCAGATTCTATGTTGTCCTGGAGAGCTTGCAGAGCACTGGGGAAAGGCAGGCAGAGAATTCCCTGATAGCACCTTCTCTGTGCCTGGGAAGCAGAAGTGTTCACATTGCTTCGCAGAATCGCTTTTGTGCAGAAAACACTAAAACTTGTTCAGAACGAAAGAAAGCACAGAGCCACAGATTCTATGTTGTCCTGGAGAGCTTGCAGAGCACTGGGGAAAGGCAGGCAGAGAATTCCTTGCTAGCACCTTCTCTGTGCCTGGGAAGCAGAAGTGTTCACATTGCTTCGCAAGAATCGCTTTTGTGCAGAAAACAGTAACACTTGTTCAGAAGGAAAGAAAGCAAAGAGCCCCAGATTCTATGTTGTCCTGGAGAGCTTGCAGAGCACTGGGGAAAGGCAGGCAGAGAATTCCCTGCTAGCACCTTCTCTGTGCCTGTTCACATTGCTTCGCAGAATCGCTTTTGTGCAGAAAACAGTAACACTTGTTCAGAACGAAAGAAAGCACAGAGCCCCAGATTCTATGTTGTCCTGGAGAGCTTGCAGAGCACTGGGGAAAGGCAGGCAGAGAATTCCCTGATAGCACCTTCTCTGTGCCTGGGAAGCAGAAGTGTTCACATTGCTTCGCAAGAATCACTTTTGTGCAGAAAACAGTAACACTTGTTCAGAAGGAAAGAAAGCACAGAGCCCCAGATTTTATGTTGTCCTGGAGAGCTTGCAGAGCACTGGGGAAAGGCAGGCAGAGAATTCCTTGCTAGCACCTTCTCTGTGCCTGGGACGCAGAAGTGTTCACATTGCTTCGCAGAATCGCTTTTGTGCAGAAAACAGTAACACTTGTTCAGAAGGAAAGAAAGCACAGAGCCCCAGATTCTATGTTGTCCTGGAGAGCTTGCAGAGCACTGGGGAAAGGCAGGCAGAGAATTCCTTGCTAGCACCTTCTCTGTGCCTGTTCACATTGCTTCGCAGAATCGCTTTTGTGCAGAAAACAGTAACACTTGTTCAGAAGGAAAGAAAGCACAGAGCCCCAGATTCTATGTTGTCCTGGAGAGCTTGCAGAGCACTGGGGAAAGGCAGGCAGAGAATTCCCTGCTAGCACCTTCTCTGTGCCTGGGAACCAGAAGTGTTCACATTGCTTCGCAGAATCGCTTTTGTGCAGAAAACAGTAACACTTGTTCAGAAGGAAAGAAAGCACAGAGCCCCAGATTCTATGTTGTCCTGGAGAGCTTGCAGAGCACTGGGGAAAGGCAGGCAGAGAATTCCCTGCTAGCACCTTCTCTGTGCCTGGGAAGCAGAAGTGTTCACATTGCTTCGCAGAATCGCTTTTGTGCAGAAAACACTAACACTTGTTCAGAAGGAAAGAAAGCACAGAGCCCCAGATTCTATGTTGTCCTGGAGAGCTTGCAGAGCACTGGGGAAAGGCAGGCAGAGAATTCCCTGATACCACCTTCTCTGTGCCTGTTCACATTGCTTCGCAGAATCGCTTTTGTGCAGAAAACAGTAACACTTGTTCAGAAGGAAAGAAAGCACAGAGCCCCAGATTCTATGTTGTCCTGGAGAGCTTGCAGAGCACTGGGGAAAGGCAGGCAGAGAATTCCCTGCTAGCACCTTCTCTGTGCCTTGGAAGCAGAAGTGTTCACATTGCTTCGCAAGAATCACTTTTGTGCAGAAAACAGTAACACTTGTTCAGAAGGAAAGAAAGCACAGAGCCCCAGATTTTATGTTGTCCTGGAGAGCTTGCAGAGCACTGGGGAAAGGCAGGCAGAGAATTCCTTGCTAGCACCTTCTCTGTGCCTGGGAAGCAGAAGTGTTCACATTGCTTCGCAGAATCGCTTTTGTGCAGAAAACAGTAACACTTGTTCAGAAGGAAAGAAAGCACAGAGCCCCAGATTCTATGTTGTCCTGGAGAGCTTGCAGAGCACTGGGGAAAGGCAGGCAGAGAATTCCCTGCTAGCACCTTCTCTGTGCCTGGGAAGCAGAAGTGTTCACATTGCTTCGCAAGAATCACTTTTGTGCAGAAAACAGTAACACTTGTTCAGAAGGAAAGAAAGCACAGAGCCCCAGATTCTATGTTGTCCTGGAGAGCTTGCAGAGCACTGGGGAAAGGCAGGCAGAGAATTCCCTGATAGCACCTTCTCTGTGCCTGGGAAGCAGAAGTGTTCACATTGCTTCGCAGAATCGCTTTTGTGCAGAAAACAGTAACACTTGTTCAGAAGGAAAGAAAGCACAGAGCCCCAGATTTTATGTTGTCCTGGAGAGCTTGCAGAGCACTGGGGAAAGGCAGGCAGAGAATTCCCTGCTAGCACCTTCTCTGTGCCTGGGAAGCAGAAGTGTTCACAGTGCTTCGCAGAATCGCTTTTGTGCAGAAAACACTAACACTTGTGCAGAACGAAAGAAAGCACAGAGCCCCAGATTTTATGTTGTCCTGGAGAGCTTGCAGAGCACTGGGGAAAGGCAGGCAGAGAATTCCTTGCTAGCACCTTCTCTGTGCCTGGGAAGCAGAAGTGTTCACACTGCTTCGCAGAATCGCTTTTGTGCAGAAAACAGTAACACTTGTTCAGAAGGTAAGAAAGCACAGAGCCCCAGATTCTATGTTGTCCTGGAGAGCTTGCAGAGCACTGGGGAAAGGCAGGCAGAGAATTCCCTGCTAGCACCTTCTCTGTGCCTGGGAAGCAGAAGTGTTCACATTGCTTCGCAGAATCGCTTTTGTGCAGAAAAGAGTAACACTTGTTCAGAAGGAAAGAAAGCACAGAGCCCCAGATTCTATGTTGTCCTGGAGAGCTTGCAGAGCACTGGGGAAAGGCAGGCAGAGAATTCCTTGCTAGCACCTTCTCTGTGCCTGGGAAGCAGAAGTGTTCACATTGCTTCGCAGAATCGCTTTTGTGCAGAAAACAGTAACACTTGTTCAGAAGGAAAGAAAGCACAGAGCCCCAGATTCTATGTTGTCCTGGAGAGCTTGCAGAGCACTGGGGAAAGGCAGGCAGAGAATTCCTTGCTAGCACCTTCTCTGTGCCTGGGAAGCAGAAGTGTTCACATTGCTTCGCAAGAATCGCTTTTGTGCAGAAAACACTAACACTTGTTCAGAAGGAAAGAAAGCACAGAGCCCCAGATTCTATGTTGTCCTGGAGAGCTTGCAGAGCACTGGGGAAAGGCAGGCAGAGAATTCCCTGCTAGCACCTTCTCTGTGCCTGTTCACATTGCTTCGCAGAATCGCTTTTATGCAGAAAACAGTAACACTTGTTCAGAAGGAAAGAAAGCACAGAGCCCCAGATTCTATGTTGTCCTGGAGAGCTTGCAGAGCACTGGGGAAAGGCAGGCAGAGAATTCCTTGCTAGCACCTTCTCTGTGCCTGGGAAGCAGAAGTGTTCACATTGCTTCGCAGAATCGCTTTTGTGCAGAAAACACTAACACTTGTTCAGAAGGAAAGTAAGCACAGAGCCCCAGATTCTATGTTGTCCTGGAGAGCTTGCAGAGCACTGGGGAAAGGCAGGCAGAGAATTCCTTGCTAGCACCTTCTCTGTGCCTGGGAAGCAGAAGTGTTCACATTGCTTCGCAGAATCGCTTTTGTGCAGAAAACAGTAACACTTGTTCAGAAGGAAAGAAAGCACAGAGCCCCAGATTCTATGTTGTCCTGGAGAGCTTGCAGAGCACTGGGGAAAGGCAGGCAGAGAATTCCTTGCTAGCACCTTCTCTGTGCCTGGGAAGCAGAAATGTTCACATTGCTTCGCAAGAATCGCTCTTGTGCAGAAAACACTAACACTTGTTCAGAAGGAAAGAAAGCACAGAGCCCCAGATTTTATGTTGTCCTGGAGAGCTTGCAGAGCACTGGGGAAAGGCAGGCAGAGAATTCCCTGATAGCACCTTCTCTGTGCCTGTTCACATTGCTTCGCACAATCGCTTTTGTGCAGAAAACAGTAACACTTGTTCAGAAGGAAAGAAAGCACAGAGCCCCAGATTCTATGTTGTCCTGGAGAGCTTGCAGAGCACTGGGGAAAGGCAGGCAGAGAATTCCTTGCTAGCACCTTCTCTGTGCCTGGGAAGCAGAAGTGTTCACATTGCTTCGCAGAATCGCTTTTGTGCAGAAAACAGTAACACTTGTTCAGAAGGAAAGAAAGCACAGAGCCCCAGATTCTATGTTGTCCTGGAGAGCTTGCAGAGCACTGGGGAAAGGCAGGCAGAGAATTCCTTGCTAGCACCTTCTCTGTGCCTGGGAAGCAGAAGTGTTCACATTGCTTCGCAGAATCGCTTTTGTGCAGAAAACAGTAACACTTGTTCAGAAGGAAAGAAAGCACAGAGCCCCAGATTCTATGTTGTCCTGGAGAGCTTGCAGAGCACTGGGGAAAGGCAGGCAGAGAATTCCTTGCTAGCACCTTCTCTGTGCCTGGGAAGCAGAAGTGTTCACATTGCTTCGCAGAATCGCTTTTGTGCAGAAAACAGTAACACTTGTTCAGAAGGAAAGAAAGCACAGAGCCCCAGATTCTATGTTGTCCTGGAGAGCTTGCAGAGCACTGGGGAAAGGCAGGCAGAGAATTCCTTGCTAGCACCTTCTCTGTGCCTGGGAAGCAGAAATGTTCACATTGCTTCGCAAGAATCGCTCTTGTGCAGAAAACACTAACACTTGTTCAGAAGGAAAGAAAGCACAGAGCCCCAGATTTTATGTTGTCCTGGAGAGCTTGCAGAGCACTGGGGAAAGGCAGGCAGAGAATTCCCTGCTAGCACCTTCTCTGTGCCTGTTCACATTGCTTCGCAGAATCGCTTTTGTGCAGAAAACAGTAACACTTGTTCAGAAGGAAAGAAAGCACAGAGCCCCAGATTCTATGTTGTCCTGGAGAGCTTGCAGAGCACTGGGGAAAGGCAGGCAGAGAATTCCTTGCTAGCACCTTCTCTGTGCCTGGGAAGCAGAAGTGTTCACATTGCTTCGCAGAATCGCTTTTGTGCAGAAAACAGTAACACTTGTTCAGAAGGAAAGAAAGCACAGAGCCCCAGATTCTATGTTGTCCTGGAGAGCTTGCAGAGCACTGGGGAAAGGCAGGCAGAGAATTCCTTGCTAGCACCTTCTCTGTGCCTGGGAAGCAGAAATGTTCACATTGCTTCGCAAGAATCGCTCTTGTACAGAAAACACTAACACTTGTTCAGAAGGAAAGAAAGCACAGAGCCCCAGATTTTATGTTGTCCTGGAGAGCTTGCAGAGCACTGGGGAAAGGCAGGCAGAGAATTCCCTGATAGCACCTTCTCTGTGCCTGTTCACATTGCTTCGCAGAATCGCTTTTGTGCAGAAAACAGTAACACTTGTTCAGAAGGAAAGAAAGCACAGAGCCCCAGATTCTATGTTGTCCTGGAGAGCTTGCAGAGCACTGGGGAAAGGCAGGCAGAGAATTCCTTGCTAGCACCTTCTCTGTGCCTGGGAAGCAGAAGTGTTCACATTGCTTCGCAGAATCGCTTTTGTGCAGAAAACAGTAACACTTGTTCAGAAGGAAAGAAAGCACAGAGCCCCAGATTCTATGTTGTCCTGGAGAGCTTGCAGAGCACTGGGGAAAGGCAGGCAGAGAATTCCTTGCTAGCAGCTTCTCTGTGCCTGGGAAGCAGAAGTGTTCACATTGCTTCGCAGAATCGCTTTTGTGCAGAAAACACTAACACTTGTTCAGAACGAAAGAAAGCACAGAGCCCCAGATTCTATGTTGTCCTGGAGAGCTTGCAGAGCACTGGGGAAAGGCAGGCAGAGAATTCCTTGCTAGCACCTTCTCTGTGCCTGGGAAGCAGAAGTGTTCACATTGCTTCGCAAGAATCGCTTTTGTGCAGAAAACACTAACACTTGTTCAGAAGGAAAGAAAGCACAGAGCCCCAGATTCTATGTTGTCCTGGAGAGCTTGCAGAGCACTGGGGAAAGGCAGGCAGAGAATTCCCTGCTAGCACCTTCTCTGTGCCTGTTCACATTGCTTCGCAGAATCGCTTTTGTGCAGAAAACAGTAACACTTGTTCAGAACGAAAGAAAGCACAGAGCCCCAGATTCTATGTTGTCCTGGAGAGCTTGCAGAGCACTGGGGAAAGGCAGGCAGAGAATTCCCTGATAGCACCTTCTCTGTGCCTGGGAAGCAGAAGTGTTCACATTGCTTCGCAAGAATCACTTTTGTGCAGAAAACAGTAACACTTGTTCAGAAGGAAAGAAAGCACAGAGCCCCAGATTTTATGTTGTCCTGGAGAGCTTGCAGAGCACTGGGGAAAGGCAGGCAGAGAATTCCTTGCTAGCACCTTCTCTGTGCCTGGGAAGCAGAAGTGTTCACATTGCTTCGCAGAATCGCTTTTGTGCAGAAAACAGTAACACTTGTTCAGAAGGAAAGAAAGCACAGAGCCCCAGATTTTATGTTGTCCTGGAGAGCTTGCAGAGCACTGGGGAAAGGCAGGCAGAGAATTCCCTGATAGCACCTTCTCTGTGCCTGTTCACATTGCTTCGCAGAATCGCTTTTGTGCAGAAAACAGTAACACTTGTTCAGAAGGAAAGAAAGCACAGAGCCCCAGATTCTATGTTGTCCTGGAGAGCTTGCAGAGCACTGGGGAAAGGCAGGCAGAGAATTCCCTGCTAGCACCTTCTCTGTGCCTGGGAAGCAGAAGTGTTCACATTGCTTCGCAGAATCGCTTTTGTGCAGAAAACAGTAACACTTGTTCAGAAGGAAAGAAAGCACAGAGCCCCAGATTCTATGTTGTCCTGGAGAGCTTGCAGAGCACTGGGGAAAGGCAGGCAGAGAATTCCTTGCTAGCACCTTCTCTGTGTCTGGGAAGCAGAAGTGTTCACATTGCTTCGCAGAATCGCTTTTGTGCAGAAAACAGTAACACTTGTTCAGAAGGAAAGAAAGCACAGAGCCCCAGATTCTATGTTGTCCTGGAGAGCTTGCAGAGCACTGGGGAAAGGCAGGCAGAGAATTCCTTGCTAGCACCTTCTCTGTGCCTGGGAAGCAGAAGTGTTCACATTGCTTCGCAGAATCGCTTTTGTGCAGAAAACAGTAACACTTGTTCAGAAGGAAAGAAAGCACAGAGCCCCAGATTCTATGTTGTCCTGGAGAGCTTGCAGAGCACTGGGGAAAGGCAGGCAGAGAATTCCTTGCTAGCACCTTCTCTGTGCCTTGGAAGCAGAAGTGTTCACATTGCTTCGCAAGAATCACTTTTGTGCAGAAAACAGTAACACTTGTTCAGAAGGAAAGAAAGCACAGAGCCCCAGATTCTATGTTGTCCTGGAGAGCTTGCAGAGCACTGGGGAAAGGCAGGCAGAGAATTCCTTGCTAGCACCTTCTCTGTGCCTGGGAAGCAGAAGTGTTCACATTGCTTCGCAAGAATCACTTTTGTGCAGAAAACAGTAACACTTGTTCAGAAGGAAAGAAAGCACAGAGCCCCAGATTCTATGTTGTCCTGGAGAGCTTGCAGAGCACTGGGGAAAGGCAGGCAGAGAATTCCCTGATAGCACCTTCTCTGTGCCTGGGAAGCAGAAGTGTTCACATTGCTTCGCAAGAATCACTTTTGTGCAGAAAACAGTAACACTTGTTCAGAAGGAAAGAAAGCACAGAGCCCCAGATTCTATGTTGTCCTGGAGAGCTTGCAGAGCACTGCGGAAAGGCAGGCAGAGAATTCCCTGCTAGCACCTTCTCTGTGCCTGGGAAGCAGAAGTGTTCACATTGCTTCGCAGAATCGCTTTTGTGCAGAAAACAGTAACACTTGTTCAGAAGGAAAGAAAGCACAGAGCCCCAGATTCTATGTTGTCCTGGAGAGCTTGCAGAGCACTGGGGAAAGGCAGGCAGAGAATTCCTTGCTAGCACCTTCTCTGTGCCTGGGAAGCAGAAGTGTTCACATTGCTTCGCAAGAATCACTTTTGTGCAGAAAACAGTAACACTTGTTCAGAAGGAAAGAAAGCACAGAGCCCCAGATTCTATGTTGTCCTGGAGAGCTTGCAGAGCACTGCGGAAAGGCAGGCAGAGAATTCCCTGCTAGCACCTTCTCTGTGCCTGGGAAGCAGAAGTGTTCACATTGCTTCGCAGAATCGCTTTTGTGCAGAAAACAGTAACACTTGTTCAGAAGGAAAGAAAGCACAGAGCCCCAGATTCTATGTTGTCCTGGAGAGCTTGCAGAGCACTGGGGAAAGGCAGGCAGAGAATTCCTTGCTAGCACCTTCTCTGTGCCTGGGAAGCAGAAATGTTCACATTGCTTCGCAAGAATCGCTCTTGTGCAGAAAACACTAACACTTGTTCAGAAGGAAAGAAAGCACAGAGCCCCAGATTTTATGTTGTCCTGGAGAGCTTGCAGAGCACTGGGGAAAGGCAGGCAGAGAATTCCCTGATAGCACCTTCTCTGTGCCTGTTCACATTGCTTCACAGAATCGCTTTTGTGCAGAAAACAGTAACACTTGTTCAGAAGGAAAGAAAGCACAGAGCCCCAGATTCTATGTTGTCCTGGAGAGCTTGCAGAGCACTGGGGAAAGGCAGGCAGAGAATTCCCTGCTAGCACCTTCTCTGTGCCTGGGAAGCAGAAGTGTTCACATTGCTTCGCAGAATCGCTTTTGTGCAGAAAACAGTAACACTTGTTCAGAAGGAAAGAAAGCACAGAGCCCCAGATTCTATGTTGTCCTGGAGAGCTTGCAGAGCACTGGGGAAAGGCAGGCAGAGAATTCCTTGCTAGCACCTTCTCTGTGCCTGGGAAGCAGAAGTGTTCACATTGCTTCGCAGAATCGCTTTTGTGCAGAAAACACTAACACTTGTTCAGAAGGAAAGAAAGCACAGAGCCCCAGATTCTATGTTGTCCTGGAGAGCTTGCAGAGCACTGGGGAAAGGCAGGCAGAGAATTCCTTGCTAGCACCTTCTCTGTGCCTGGGAAGCAGAAGTGTTCACATTGCTTCGCAGAATCGCTTTTGTGCAGAAAACACTAACACTTGTTCAGAACGAAAGAAAGCACAGAGCCCCAGATTCTATGTTGTCCTGGAGAGCTTGCAGAGCACTGGGGAAAGGCAGGCAGAGAATTCCCTGCTAGCACCTTCTCTGTGCCTGGGAAGCAGAAGTGTTCACATTGCTTCGCAGAATCGCTTTTGTGCAGAAAACAGTAACACTTGTTCAGAAGGAAAGAAAGCACAGAGCCCCAGATTCTATGTTGTCCTGGAGAGCTTGCAGAGCACTGGGGAAAGGCAGGCAGAGAATTCCTTGCTAGCACCTTCTCTGTGCCTGGGAAGCAGAAGTGTTCACATTGCTTCGCAAGAATCGCTTTTGTGCAGAAAACAGTAACACTTGTTCAGAAGGAAAGAAAGCACAGAGCCCCAGATTCTATGTTGTCCTGGAGAGCTTGCAGAGCACTGGGGAAAGGCAGGCAGAGAATTCCTTGCTAGCACCTTCTCTGTGCCTGGGAAGCAGAAGTGTTCACATTGCTTCGCAGAATCGCTTTTGTGCAGAAAACAGTAGCACTTGTTCAGAAGGAAAGAAAGCACAGAGCCCCAGATTCTATGTTGTCCTGGAGAGCTTGCAGAGCACTGGGGAAAGGCAGGCAGAGAATTCCCTGCTAGCACCTTCTCTGTGCCTGTTCACATTGCTTCGCAGAATCGCTTTTGTGCAGAAAACAGTAACACTTGTTCAGAACGAAAGAAAGCACAGAGCCCCAGATTCTATGTTGTGCTGGAGAGCTTGCAGAGCACTGGGGAAAGGCAGGCAGAGAATTCCCTGATAGCACCTTCTCTGTGCCTGGGAAGCAGAAGTGTTCACATTGCTTCGCAGAATCGCTTTTGTGCAGAAAACAGTAACACTTGTTCAGAAGGAAAGAAAGCACAGAGCCCCAGATTTTATGTTGTCCTGGAGAGCTTGCAGAGCACTGGGGAAAGGCAGGCAGAGAATTCCCTGCTAGCACCTTCTCTGTGCCTGGGAAGCAGAAGTGTTCACAGTGCTTCGCAGAATCGCTTTTGTGCAGAAAACACTAACACTTGTGCAGAACGAAAGAAAGCACAGAGCCCCAGATTTTATGTTGTCCTGGAGAGCTTGCAGAGCACTGGGGAAAGGCAGGCAGAGAATTCCTTGCTAGCACCTTCTCTGTGCCTGGGAAGCAGAAGTGTTCACACTGCTTCGCAGAATCGCTTTTGTGCAGAAAACAGTAACACTTGTTCAGAAGGAAAGAAAGCACAGAGCCCCAGATTCTATGTTGTCCTGGAGAGCTTGCAGAGCACTGGGGAAAGGCAGGCAGAGAATTCCCTGCTAGCACCTTCTCTGTGCCTGGGAAGCAGAAGTGTTCACATTGCTTCGCAGAATCGCTTTTGTGCAGAAAACAGTAACACTTGTTCAGAAGGAAAGAAAGCACAGAGCCCCAGATTCTATGTTGTCCTGGAGAGCTTGCAGAGCACTGGGGAAAGGCAGGCAGAGAATTCCTTGCTAGCACCTTCTCTGTGCCTGGGAAGCAGAAGTGTTCACATTGCTTCGCAGAATCGCTTTTGTGCAGAAAACAGTAACACTTGTTCAGAAGGAAAGAAAGCACAGAGCCCCAGATTCTATGTTGTCCTGGAGAGCTTGCAGAGCACTGGGGAAAGGCAGGCAGAGAATTCCTTGCTAGCACCTTCTCTGTGCCTGGGAAGCAGAAATGTTCACATTGCTTCGCAAGGATCGCTCTTGTGCAGAAAACACTAACACTTGTTCAGAAGGAAAGAAAGCACAGAGCCCCAGATTTTATGTTGTCCTGGAGAGCTTGCAGAGCACTGGGGAAAGGCAGGCAGAGAATTCCCTGATAGCACCTTCTCTGTGCCTGTTCACATTGCTTCGCAGAATCGCTTTTATGCAGAAAACAGTAACACTTGTTCAGAAGGAAAGAAAGCACAGAGCCCCAGATTCTATGTTGTCCTGGAGAGCTTGCAGAGCACTGGGGAAAGGCAGGCAGAGAATTCCTTGCTAGCACCTTCTCTGTGCCTGGGAAGCAGAAGTGTTCACATTGCTTCGCAGAATCGCTTTTGTGCAGAAAACACTAACACTTGTTCAGAAGGAAAGTAAGCACAGAGCCCCAGATTCTATGTTGTCCTGGAGAGCTTGCAGAGCACTGGGGAAAGGCAGGCAGAGAATTCCTTGCTAGCACCTTCTCTGTGCCTGGGAAGCAGAAGTGATCACATTGCTTCGCAGAATCGCTTTTGTGCAGAAAACAGTAACACTTGTTCAGAAGGAAAGAAAGCACAGAGCCCCAGATTCTATGTTGTCCTGGAGAGCTTGCAGAGCACTGGGGAAAGGCAGGCAGAGAATTCCTTGCTAGCACCTTCTCTGTGCCTGGGAAGCAGAAATGTTCACATTGCTTCGCAAGAATCGCTCTTGTGCAGAAAACAGTAACACTTGTTCAGAAGGAAAGAAAGCACAGAGCCCCAGATTTTATGTTGTCCTGGAGAGCTTGCAGAGCACTGGGGAAAGGCAGGCAGAGAATTCCCTGATAGCACCTTCTCTGTGCCTGTTCACATTGCTTCGCACAATCGCTTTTGTGCAGAAAACAGTAACACTTGTTCAGAAGGAAAGAAAGCACAGAGCCCCAGATTCTATGTTGTCCTGGAGAGCTTGCAGAGCACTGGGGAAAGGCAGGCAGAGAATTCCTTGCTAGCACCTTCTCTGTGCCTGGGAAGCAGAAGTGTTCACATTGCTTCGCAGAATCGCTTTTGTGCAGAAAACAGTAACACTTGTTCAGAAGGAAAGAAAGCACAGAGCCCCAGATTCTATGTTGTCCTGGAGAGCTTGCAGAGCACTGGGGAAAGGCAGGCAGAGAATTCCCTGCTAGCACCTTCTCTGTGCCTGGGAAGCAGAAGTGTTCACATTGCTTCGCAGAATCGCTTTTGTGCAGAAAAGAGTAACACTTGTTCAGAAGGAAAGAAAGCACAGAGCCCCAGATTCTATGTTGTCCTGGAGAGCTTGCAGAGCACTGGGGAAAGGCAGGCAGAGAATTCCTTGCTAGCACCTTCTCTGTGCCTGGGAAGCAGAAGTGTTCACATTGCTTCGCAGAATCGCTTTTGTGCAGAAAAGAGTAACACTTGTTCAGAAGGAAAGAAAGCACAGAGCCCCAGATTCTATGTTGTCCTGGAGAGCTTGCAGAGCACTGGGGAAAGGCAGGCAGAGAATTCCTTGCTAGCACCTTCTCTGTGCCTGGGAAGCAGAAATGTTCACATTGCTTCGCAAGAATCGCTCTTGTGCAGAAAACACTAACACTTGTTCAGAAGGAAAGAAAGCACAGAGCCCCAGATTTTATGTTGTCCTGGAGAGCTTGCAGAGCACTGGGGAAAGGCAGGCAGAGAATTCCCTGCTAGCACCTTCTCTGTGCCTGTTCACATTGCTTCGCAGAATCGCTTTTGTGCAGAAAACAGTAACACTTGTTCAGAAGGAAAGAAAGCACAGAGCCCCAGATTCTATGTTGTCCTGGAGAGCTTGCAGAGCACTGGGGAAAGGCAGGCAGAGAATTCCTTGCTAGCAGCTTCTCTGTGCCTGGGAAGCAGAAGTGTTCACATTGCTTCGCAGAATCGCTTTTGTGCAGAAAACAGTAACACTTGTTCAGAAGGAAAGAAAGCACAGAGCCCCAGATTCTATGTTGTCCTGGAGAGCTTGCAGAGCACTGGGGAAAGGCAGGCAGAGAATTCCTTGCTAGCACCTTCTCTGTGCCTGGGAAGCAGAAATGTTCACATTGCTTCGCAAGAATCGCTCTTGTACAGAAAACACTAACACTTGTTCAGAAGGAAAGAAAGCACAGAGCCCCAGATTTTATGTTGTCCTGGAGAGCTTGCAGAGCACTGGGGAAAGGCAGGCAGAGAATTCCCTGATAGCACCTTCTCTGTGCCTGTTCACATTGCTTCGCAGAATCGCTTTTGTGCAGAAAACATAACACTTGTTCAGAAGGAAAGAAAGCACAGAGCCCCAGATTCTATGTTGTCCTGGAGAGCTTGCAGAGCACTGGGGAAAGGCAGGCAGAGAATTCCTTGCTAGCACCTTCTCTGTGCCTGGGAAGCAGAAGTGTTCACATTGCTTCGCAGAATCGCTTTTGTGCAGAAAACAGTAACACTTGTTCAGAAGGAAAGAAAGCACAGAGCCCCAGATTCTATGTTGTCCTGGAGAGCTTGCAGAGCACTGGGGAAAGGCAGGCAGAGAATTCCTTGCTAGCACCTTCTCTGTGCCTGGGAAGCAGAAGTGTTCACATTGCTTCGCAGAATCGCTTTTGTGCAGAAAACACTAACACTTGTTCAGAACGAAAGAAAGCACAGAGCCCCAGATTCTATGTTGTCCTGGAGAGCTTGCAGAGCACTGGGGAAAGGCAGGCAGAGAATTCCTTGCTAGCACCTTCTCTGTGCCTGGGAAGCAGAAGTGTTCACATTGCTTCGCAAGAATCGCTTTTGTGCAGAAAACAGTAACACTTGTTCAGAAGGAAAGAAAGCACAGAGCCCCAGATTCTATGTTGTCCTGGAGAGCTTGCAGAGGACTGGGGAAAGGCAGGCAGAGAATTCCCTGCTAGCACCTTCTCTGTGCCTGTTCACATTGCTTCGCAGAATCGCTTTTGTGCAGAAAACAGTAACACTTGTTCAGAACGAAAGAAAGCACAGAGCCCCAGATTCTATGTTGTCCTGGAGAGCTTGCAGAGCACTGGGGAAAGGCAGGCAGAGAATTCCCTGCTAGCACCTTCTCTGTGCCTGGGAAGCAGAAGTGTTCACATTGCTTCGCAAGAATCACTTTTGTGCAGAAAACAGTAACACTTGTTCAGAAGGAAAGAAAGCACAGAGCCCCAGATTTTATGTTGTCCTGGAGAGCTTGCAGAGCACTGGGGAAAGGCAGGCAGAGAATTCCTTGCTAGCACCTTCTCTGTGCCTGGGAAGCAGAAGTGTTCACATTGCTTCGCAGAATCGCTTTTGTGCAGAAAACACTAACACTTGTTCAGAAGGAAAGAAAGCACAGAGCCCCAGATTCTATGTTGTCCTGGAGAGCTTGCAGAGCACTGGGGAAAGGCAGGCAGAGAATTCCTTGCTAGCACCTTCTCTGTGCCTGGGAAGCAGAAGTGTTCACATTGCTTCGCAGAATCGCTTTTGTGCAGAAAACAGTAACACTTGTTCAGAACGAAAGAAAGCACAGAGCCCCAGATTCTATGTTGTCCTGGAGAGCTTGCAGAGCACTGGGGAAAGGCAGGCAGAGAATTCCTTGCTAGCACCTTCTCTGTGCCTGGGAAGCAGAAATGTTCACATTGCTTTGCAAGAATCGCTCTTGTGCAGAAAACACTAACACTTGTTCAGAAGGAAAGAAAGCACAGAGCCCCAGATTTTATGTTGTCCTGGAGAGCTTGCAGAGCACTGGGGAAAGGCAGGCAGAGAATTCCCTGATAGCACCTTCTCTGTGCCTGTTCACATTGCTTCGCAGAATCGCTTTTGTGCAGAAAACAGTAACACTTGTTCAGAAGGAAAGAAAGCACAGAGCCCCAGATTCTATGTTGTCCTGGAGAGCTTGCAGAGCACTGGGGAAAGGCAGGCAGAGAATTCCCTGCTAGCACCTTCTCTGTGCCTGGGAAGCAGAAGTGTTCACATTGCTTCGCAGAATCGCTTTTGTGCAGAAAACAGTAACACTTGTTCAGAAGGAAAGAAAGCACAGAGCCCCAGATTCTATGTTGTCCTGGAGAGCTTGCAGAGCACTGGGGAAAGGCAGGCAGAGAATTCCTTGCTAGCACCTTCTCTGTGTCTGGGAAGCAGAAGTGTTCACATTGCTTCGCAGAATCGCTTTTGTGCAGAAAACAGTAACACTTGTTCAGAAGGAAAGAAAGCACAGAGCCCCAGATTCTATGTTGTCCTGGAGAGCTTGCAGAGCACTGGGGAAAGGCAGGCAGAGAATTCCTTGCTAGCACCTTCTCTGTGCCTGGGAAGCAGAAGTGTTCACATTGCTTCGCAGAATCGCTTTTGTGCAGAAAACAGTAACACTTGTTCAGAAGGAAAGAAAGCACAGAGCCCCAGATTCTATGTTGTCCTGGAGAGCTTGCAGAGCACTGGGGAAAGGCAGGCAGAGAATTCCCTGCTAGCACCTTCTCTGTGCCTGGGAAGCAGAAGTGTTCACATTGCTTCGCAGAATCGCTTTTGTGCAGAAAACAGTAACACTTGTTCAGAAGGAAAGAAAGCACAGAGCCCCAGATTCTATGTTGTCCTGGAGAGCTTGCAGAGCACTGGGGAAAGGCAGGCAGAGAATTCCCTGCTAGCACCTTCTCTGTGCCTGGGAAGCAGAAGTGTTCACATTGCTTCGCAGAATCGCTTTTGTGCAGAAAACAGTAACACTTGTTCAGAAGGAAAGAAAGCACAGAGCCCCAGATTCTATGTTGTCCTGGAGAGCTTGCAGAGCACTGGGGAAAGGCAGGCAGAGAATTCCCTGATAGCACCTTCTCTGTGCCTTGGAAGCAGAAGTGTTCACATTGCTTCGCAAGAATCACTTTTGTGCAGAAAACAGTAACACTTGTTCAGAAGGAAAGAAAGCACAGAGCCCCAGATTCTATGTTGTCCTGGAGAGCTTGCAGAGCACTGGGGAAAGGCAGGCAGAGAATTCCTTGCTAGCACCTTCTCTGTGCCTGGGAAGCAGAAGTGTTCACATTGCTTCGCAAGAATCACTTTTGTGCAGAAAACAGTAACACTTGTTCAGAAGGAAAGAAAGCACAGAGCCCCAGATTCTATGTTGTCCTGGAGAGCTTGCAGAGCACTGGGGAAAGGCAGGCAGAGAATTCCCTGATAGCACCTTCTCTGTGCCTGGGAAGCAGAAGTGTTCACATTGCTTCGCAAGAATCACTTTTGTGCAGAAAACAGTAACACTTGTTCAGAAGGAAAGAAAGCACAGAGCCCCAGATTCTATGTTGTCCTGGAGAGCTTGCAGAGCACTGCGGAAAGGCAGGCAGAGAATTCCCTGCTAGCACCTTCTCTGTGCCTGGGAAGCAGAAGTGTTCACATTGCTTCGCAGAATCGCTTTTGTGCAGAAAACAGTAACACTTGTTCAGAAGGAAAGAAAGCACAGAGCCCCAGATTCTATGTTGTCCTGGAGAGCTTGCAGAGCACTGGGGAAAGGCAGGCAGAGAATTCCTTGCTAGCACCTTCTCTGTGCCTGGGAAGCAGAAATGTTCACATTGCTTCGCAAGAATCGCTCTTGTGCAGAAAACACTAACACTTGTTCAGAAGGAAAGAAAGCACAGAGCCCCAGATTTTATGTTGTCCTGGAGAGCTTGCAGAGCACTGGGGAAAGGCAGGCAGAGAATTCCCTGATAGCACCTTCTCTGTGCCTGTTCACATTGCTTCGCAGAATCGCTTTTGTGCAGAAAACAGTAACACTTGTTCAGAAGGAAAGAAAGCACAGAGCCCCAGATTCTATGTTGTCCTGGAGAGCTTGCAGAGCACTGGGGAAAGGCAGGCAGAGAATTCCCTGCTAGCACCTTCTCTGTGCCTGGGAAGCAGAAGTGTTCACATTGCTTCGCAGAATCGCTTTTGTGCAGAAAACAGTAACACTTGTTCAGAAGGAAAGAAAGCACAGAGCCCCAGATTTTATGTTGTCCTGGAGAGCTTGCAGAGCACTGGGGAAAGGCAGGCAGAGAATTCCTTGCTAGCACCTTCTCTGTGCCTGGGAAGCAGAAGTGTTCACATTGCTTCGCAAGAATCGCTTTTGTGCAGAAAACAGTAACACTTGTTCAGAAGGAAAGAAAGCACAGAGCCCCAGATTCTATGTTGTCCTGGAGAGCTTGCAGAGCACTGGGGAAAGGCAGGCAGAGAATTCCTTGCTAGCACCTTCTCTGTGCCTGGGAAGCAGAAGTGTTCACATTGCTTCGCAGAATCGCTTTTGTGCAGAAAACAGTAGCACTTGTTCAGAAGGAAAGAAAGCACAGAGCCCCAGATTCTATGTTGTCCTGGAGAGCTTGCAGAGCACTGGGGAAAGGCAGGCAGAGAATTCCCTGCTAGCACCTTCTCTGTGCCTGTTCACATTGCTTCGCAGAATCGCTTTTGTGCAGAAAACAGTAACACTTGTTCAGAACGAAAGAAAGCACAGAGCCCCAGATTCTATGTTGTGCTGGAGAGCTTGCAGAGCACTGGGGAAAGGCAGGCAGAGAATTCCCTGCTAGCACCTTCTCTGTGCCTGGGAAGCAGAAGTGTTCACATGGCTTCGCAGAATCGCTTTTGTGCAGAAAACACTAACACTTGTTCAGAACGAAAGAAAGCACAGAGCCCCAGATTCTATGTTGTCCTGGAGAGCTTGCAGAGCACTGGGGAAAGGCAGGCAGAGAATTCCTTGCTAGCACCTTCTCTGTGCCTGGGAAGCAGAAGTGTTCACATTGCTTCGCAAGAATCGCTTTTGTGCAGAAAACAGTAACACTTGTTCAGAAGGAAAGAAAGCACAGAGCCCCAGATTCTATGTTGTCCTGGAGAGCTTGCAGAGCACTGGGGAAAGGCAGGCAGAGAATTCCTTGCTAGCACCTTCTCTGTGCCTGGGAAGCAGAAGTGTTCACATTGCTTCGCAAGAATCGCTCTTGTGCAGAAAACACTAACACTTGTTCAGAAGGAAAGAAAGCACAGAGCCCCAGATTCTATGTTGTCCTGGAGAGCTTGCAGAGCACTGGGGAAAGGCAGGCAGAGAATTCCCTGATAGCACCTTCTCTGTGCCTGGGAAGCAGAAGTGTTCACATTGCTTCGCAGAATCGCTTTTGTGCAGAAAACAGTAACACTTGTTCAGAACGAAAGAAAGCACAGAGCCCCAGATTCTATGTTGTCCTGGAGAGCTTGCAGAGCACTGGGGAAAGGCAGGCAGAGAATTCCCTGCTAGCACCTTCTCTGTGCCTGTTCACATTGCTTCGCAGAATCGCTTTCGTGCAGAGAACAGTAACACTTGTTCAGAACGAAAGAAAGCACAGAGCCCCAGATTTTATGTTGTCCTGGAGAGCTTGCAGAGCACTGGGGAAAGGCAGGCAGAGAATTCCCTGCTAGCACCTTCTCTGTGCCTGGGAAGCAGAAGTGTTCACATTGCTTCGCAAGAATCGCTCTTGTGCAGAAAACACTAACACTTGTTCAGAAGGAAAGAAAGCACAGAGCCCCAGATTCTATGTTGTCCTGGAGAGCTTGCAGAGCACTGGGGAAAGGCAGGCAGAGAATTCCCTGATAGCACCTTCTCTGTGCCTGGGAAGCAGAAGTGTTCACATTGCTTCGCAGAATCGCTTTTGTGCAGAAAACAGTAACACTTGTTCAGAACGAAAGAAAGCACAGAGCCCCAGATTCTATGTTGTCCTGGAGAGCTTGCAGAGCACTGGGGAAAGGCAGGCAGAGAATTCCCTGATAGCACCTTCTCTGTGCCTGTTCACATTGCTTCGCAGAATCGCTTTCGTGCAGAGAACAGTAACACTTGTTCAGAACGAAAGAAAGCACAGAGCCCCAGATTTTATGTTGTCCTGGAGAGCTTGCAGAGCACTGGGGAAAGGCAGGCAGAGAATTCCCTGCTAGCACCTTCTCTGTGCCTGGGAAGCAGAAGTGTTCACATTGCTTCGCAAGAATCACTTTTGTGCAGAAAACAGTAACACTTGTTCAGAAGGAAAGAAAGCACAGAGCCCCAGATTCTATGTTGTCCTGGAGAGCTTGCAGAGCACTGGGGAAAGGCAGGCAGAGAATTCCCTGATAGCACCTTCTCTGTGCCTGGGAAGCAGAAGTGTTCACATTGCTTCGCAAGAATCACTTTTGTGCAGAAAACAGTAACACTTGTTCAGAAGGAAAGAAAGCACAGAGCCCCAGATTCTATGTTGTCCTGGAGAGCTTGCAGAGCACTGCGGAAAGGCAGGCAGAGAATTCCCTGCTAGCACCTTCTCTGTGCCTGTTCACATTGCTTCGCAGAATCGCTTTTGTGCAGAGAACAGTAACACTTGTTCAGAACGAAAGAAAGCACAGAGCCCCAGATTTTATGTTGTCCTGGAGAGCTTGCAGAGCACTGGGGAAAGGCAGGCAGAGAATTCCCTGCTAGCACCTTCTCTGTGCCTGGGAAGCAGAAGTGTTCACATTGCTTTGCAAGAATCGCTTTTGTGCAGAAAACAGTAACACTTGTTCAGAACGAAAGAAAGCACAGAGCCCCAGATTCTATGTTGTCCTGGAGAGCTTGCAGAGCACTGGGGAAAGGCAGGCAGAGAATTCCCTGATAGCACCTTCTCTGTGCCTGGGAAGCAGAAGTGTTCACATTGCTTCGCAGAATCGCTTTTGTGCAGAAAACACTAACACTTGTTCAGAAGGAAAGAAAGCACAGAGCCCCAGATTCTATGTTGTCCTGGAGAGCTTGCAGAGCACTGGGGAAAGGCAGGCAGAGAATTCCCTGATAGCACCTTCTCTGTGCCTGTTCACATTGCTTCGCAGAATCGCTTTTGTGCAGAGAACAGTAACACTTGTTCAGAACGAAAGAAAGCACAGAGCCCCAGATTTTATGTTGTCCTGGAGAGCTTGCAGAGCACTGGGGAAAGGCAGGCAGAGAATTCCCTGCTAGCACCTTCTCTGTGCCTGGGAAGCAGAAGTGTTCACATTGCTTCGCAAGAATCGCTTTTGTGCAGAAAACAGTAACACTTGTTCAGAACGAAAGAAAGCACAGAGCCCCAGATTCTATGTTGTCCTGGAGAGCTTGCAGAGCACTGGGGAAAGGCAGGCAGAGAATTCCCTGATAGCACCTTCTCTGTGCCTGTTCACATTGCTTCGCAAGAATCGCTTTTGTGCAGAAAACACTAACACTTGTTCAGAACGAAAGAAAGCACAGAGCCCCAGATTCTATGTTGTCCTGGAGAGCTTGCAGAGCACTGGGGAAAGGCAGGCAGAGAATTCCTTGCTAGCACCTTCTCTGTGCCTGGGAAGCAGAAGTGTTCACATTGCTTCGCAGAATCGCTTTTGTGCAGAAAACACTAACACTTGTTCAGAAGGAAAGAAAGCACAGAGCCCCAGATTCTATGTTGTCCTGGAGAGCTTGCAGAGCACTGGGGAAAGGCAGGCAGAGAATTCCCTGATAGCACCTTCTCTGTGCCTGTTCACATTGCTTCGCAGAATCGCTTTTGTGCAGAGAACAGTAACACTTGTTCAGAACGAAAGAAAGCACAGAGCCCCAGATTTTATGTTGTCCTGGAGAGCTTGCAGAGCACTGGGGAAAGGCAGGCAGAGAATTCCCTGCTAGCACCTTCTCTGTGCCTGGGAAGCAGAAGTGTTCACATTGCTTCGCAAGAATCGCTTTTGTGCAGAAAACAGTAACACTTGTTCAGAAGGAAAGAAAGCACAGAGCCCCAGATTCTATGTTGTCCTGGAGAGCTTGCAGAGCACTGGGGAAAGGCAGGCAGAGAATTCCCTGCTAGCACCTTCTCTGTGCCTGTTCACATTGCTTCGCAGAATCGCTTTTGTGCAGAAAACAGTAACACTTGTTCAGAAGGAAAGAAAGCACAGAGCCCCAGATTCTATGTTGTCCTGGAGAGCTTGCAGAGCACTGGGGAAAGGCAGGCAGAGAATTCCCTGCTAGCACCTTCTCTGTGCCTGGGAAGCAGAAGTGTTCACATTGCTTCGCAGAATCGCTTTTGTGCAGAAAACACTAACACTTGTTCAGAACGAAAGAAAGCACAGAGCCCCAGATTCTATGTTGTCCTGGAGAGCTTGCAGAGCACTGGGGAAAGGCAGGCAGAGAATTCCTTGCTAGCACCTTCTCTGTGCCTGGGAAGCAGAAGTGTTCACATTGCTTCGCAAGAATCGCTTTTGTGCAGAAAACAGTAACACTTGTTCAGAAGGAAAGAAAGCACAGAGCCCCACATTCTATGTTGTCCTGGAGAGCTTGCAGAGCACTGGGGAAAGGCAGGCAGAGAATTCCCTGCTAGCACCTTCTCTGTGCCTGTTCACATTGCTTCGCAGAATCGCTTTTGTGCAGAAAACAGTAACACTTGTTCAGAAGGAAAGAAAGCACAGAGCCCCAGATTCTATGTTTTCCTGGAGAGCTTGAAGAGCACTGGGGAAAGGCAGGCAGAGAATTCCCTGATAGCACCTTCTCTGTGCCTGGAAAGCAGAACTGTTCACATTGCTTCGCAAGAATCACTTTTGTGCAGAAAACAGTAACACTTGTTCAGAACGAAAGAAAGCACAGAGCCCCAGATTTTATGTTGTCCTGGAGAGCTTGCAGAGCACTGGGGAAAGGCAGGCAGAGAATTCCTTGCTAGCACCTTCTCTGTGCCTGGGAAGCAGAAGTGTTCACATTGCTTCGCAGAATCGCTTTTGTGCAGAAAACACTAACACTTGTTCAGAAGGAAAGAAAGCACAGAGCCCCAGATTCTATGTTGTCCTGGAGAGCTTGCAGAGCACTGGGGAAAGGCAGGCAAAGAATTCCTTCCTAGCACCTTCTCTGTGCCTGGGAAGCAGAAGTGTTCACATTGCTTCGCAGAATCGCTTTTGTGCAGAAAACAGTAACACTTGTTCAGAACGAAAGAAAGCACAGAGCCCCAGATTCTATGTTGTCCTGGAGAGCTTGCAGAGCACTGGGGAAAGGCAGGCAGAGAGTTCCTTGCTAGCACCTTCTCTGTGCCTGGGAAGCAGAAGTGTTCACATTGCTTCGCAGAATCGCTTTTGTGCAGAAAACACTAACACTTGTTCAGAAGGAAAGAAAGCACAGAGCCCCAGATTCTATGCTGTCCTGGAGAGCTTGCAGAGCACTGGGGAAAGGCAGGCAGAGAATTCCCTGATAGCACATTCTCTGTGCCTGTTCACATTGCTTCGCAGCATTGCTTTTGTGCAGAAAACAGTAACACTTGTTCAGAAGGAAAGAAAGCACAGAGCCCCAGATTCTATGTTGTCCTGGAGAGCTTGCAGAGCACTGGGGAAAGGCAGGCAGAGAATTCCCTGATAGTACCTTCTCTGTGCCTGTTCACATTGCTTCGCAGAATCGCTTTTGTGCAGAAAACAGTAACACTTGTTCAGAAGGAAAGAAAGCACAGAGCCCCAGATTCTATGTTGTCCTGGAGAGCTTGCAGAGCACTGGGGAAAGGCAGGCAGAGAATTCCCTGCTAGCACCTTCTCTGTGCCTGGGAAGCAGAAGTGTTCACATTGCTTCGCAAGAATCGCTTTTGTGCAGAAAACAGTAACACTTGTTCAGAAGGAAAGAAAGCACAGAGCCCCAGATTTTATGTTGTCCTGGAGAGCTTGCAGAGCACTGGGGAAAGGCAGGCAGAGAATTCCCTGCTAGCACCTTCTCTGTGCCTGGGAAGCAGAAGTGTTCACATTGCTTCGCAGCATCGCTTTTGTGCAGAAAACAGTAACACTTGTTCAGAAGGAAAGAAAGCACAGAGCCCCAGATTCTATGTTGTCCTGGAGAGCTTGCAGAGCACTGGGGAAAGGCAGGCAGAGAATTCCCTGCTAGCACCTTCTCTGTGCCTGTTCACATTGCTTCGCAGAATCGCTTTTGTGCAGAAAACAGTAACACTTGTTCAGAACGAAAGAAAGCACAGAGCCCCAGATTCTATGTTGTCCTGGAGAGCTTGCAGAGCACTGGGGAAAGGCAGGCAGAGAATTCCCTGCTAGCACCTTCTCTGTGCCTGGGAAGCAGAAGTGTTCACATTGCTTCGCAAGAATCGCTTTTGTGCAGAAAACAGTAACACTTGTTCAGAACGAAAGAAAGCACAGAGCCCCAGATTTTATGTTGTCCTGGAGAGCTTGCAGAGCACTGGGGAAAGGCAGGCAGAGAATTCCTTGCTAGCACCTTCTCTGTGCCTGGGAAGCTGAAGTGTTCACATTGCTTCGCAGAATCGCTTTTGTGCAGAAAACACTAACACTTGTTCAGAAGGAAAGAAAGCACAGAGCCCCAGATTCTATGTTGTCCTGGAGAGCTTGCAGAGCACTGGGGAAAGGCAGGCAGAGAATTCCCTGCTAGCACCTTCTCTGTGCCTGGGAAGCAGAAGTGTTCACATTGCTTCGCAAGAATCGCTTTTGTGCAGAAAACAGTAACACTTGTTCAGAAGGAAAGAAAGCACAGAGCCCCAGATTCTATGTTGTGCTGGAGAGCTTGCAGAGCACTGGGGAAAGGCAGGCAGAGAATTCCCTGCTAGCACCTTCTCTGTGCCTGGGAAGCAGAAGTGTTCACATTGCTTCGCAAGAATCGCTTTTGTGCAGAAAACAGTAACACTTGTTCAGAAGGAAAGAAAGCACAGAGCCCCACATTCTATGTTGTCCTGGAGAGCTTGCAGAGCACTGGGGAAAGGCAGGCAGAGAATTCCCTGCTAGCACCTTCTCTGTGCCTGTTCACATTGCTTCGCAGAATCGCTTTTGTGCAGAAAACAGTAACACTTGTTCAGAAGGAAAGAAAGCACAGAGCCCCAGATTCTATGTTTTCCTGGAGAGCTTGCAGAGCACTGGGGAAAGCAAGGCAGAGAATTCCCTGATAGCACCTTCTCTGTGCCTGGAAAGCAGAACTGTTCACATTGCTTCGCAAGAATCACTTTTGTGCAGAAAACAGTAACACTTGTTCAGAACGAAAGAAAGCACAGAGCCCCAGATTTTATGTTGTCCTGGAGAGCTTGCAGAGCACTGGGGAAAGGCAGGCAGAGAATTCCTTGCTAGCACCTTCTCTGTGCCTGGGAAGCAGAAGTGTTCACATTGCTTCGCAGAATCGCTTTTGTGCAGAAAACACTAACACTTGTTCAGAAGGAAAGAAAGCACAGAGCCCCAGATTCTATGTTGTCCTGGAGAGCTTGCAGAGCACTGGGGAAAGGCAGGCAGAGAATTCCTTGCTAGCACCTTCTCTGTGCCTGCGAAGCAGAAGTGTTCACATTGCTTCGCAGAATCGCTTTTGTGCAGAAAACAGTAACACTTGTTCAGAAGGAAAGAAAGCACAGAGCCCCAGATTCTATGTTGTCCTGGAGAGCTTGCAGAGCACTGGGGAAAGGCAGGCAGAGAATTCCTTCCTAGCACCTTCTCTGTGCCTGGGAAGCAGAAGTGTTCACATTGCTTCGCAGAATCGCTTTTGTGCAGAAAACAGTAACACTTGTTCAGAAGGAAAGAAAGCACAGAGCCCCAGATTCTATGTTGTCCTGGAGAGCTTGCAGAGCACTGGGGAAAGGCAGGCAGAGAGTTCCTTGCTAGCACCTTCTCTGTGCCTGGGAAGCAGAAGTGTTCACATTGCTTCGCAGAATCGCTTTTGTGCAGAAAACACTAACACTTGTTCAGAAGGAAAGAAAGCACAGAGCCCCAGATTCTATGCTGTCCTGGAGAGCTTGCAGAGCACTGGGGAAAGGCAGGCAGAGAATTCCCTGATAGCACATTCTCTGTGCCTGTTCACATTGCTTCGCAGCATCGCTTTTGTGCAGAAAACAGTAACACTTGTTCAGAAGGAAAGAAAGCACAGAGCCCCAGATTCTATGTTGTCCTGGAGAGCTTGCAGAGCACTGGGGAAAGGCAGGCAGAGAATTCCCTGCTAGCACCTTCTCTGTGCCTGTTCACATTGCTTCGCAGAATCGCTTTTGTGCAGAAAACAGTAACACTTGTTCAGAACGAAAGAAAGCACAGAGCCCCAGATTCTATGTTGTCCTGGAGAGCTTGCAGAGCACTGGGGAAAGGCAGGCAGAGAATTCCCTGCTAGCACCTTCTCTGTGCCTGGGAAGCAGAAGTGTTCACATTGCTTCGCAAGAATCGCTTTTGTGCAGAAAACAGTAACACTTGTTCAGAACGAAAGAAAGCACAGAGCCCCAGATTCTATGTTGTCCTGGAGAGCTTGCAGAGCACTGGGGAAAGGCAGGCAGAGAATTCCTTGCTAGCACCTTCTCTGTGCCTGGGAAGCTGAAGTGTTCACATTGCTTCGCAGAATCGCTTTTGTGCAGAAAACACTAACACTTGTTCAGAAGGAAAGAAAGCACAGAGCCCCAGATTCTATGTTGTCCTGGAGAGCTTGCAGAGCACTGGGGAAAGGCAGGCAGAGAATTCCCTGCTAGCACCTTCTCTGTGCCTGGGAAGCAGAAGTGTTCACATTGCTTCGCAGAATCGCTTTTGTGCAGAAAACACTAACACTTGTTCAGAAGGAAAGAAAGCACAGAGCCCCAGATTCTATGTTGTCCTGGAGAGCTTGCAGAGCACTGGGGAAAGGCAGGCAGAGAATTCCTTGCTAGCACCTTCTCTGTGCCTGGGAAGCAGAAGTGTTCACATTGCTTCGCAAGAATCGCTTTTGTGCAGAAAACAGTAACACTTGTTCAGAAGGAAAGAAAGCACAGAGCCCCACATTCTATGTTGTCCTGGAGAGCTTGCAGAGCACTGGGGAAAGGCAGGCAGAGAATTCCCTGCTAGCACCTTCTCTGTGCCTGTTCACATTGCTTCGCAGCATCGCTTTTGTGCAGAAAACAGTAACACTTGTTCAGAAGGAAAGAAAGCACAGAGCCCCAGATTCTATGTTGTCCTGGAGAGCTTGCAGAGCACTGGGGAAAGGCAGGCAGAGAATTCCCTGATAGCACCTTCTCTGTGCCTGTTCACATTGCTTCGCAGAATCGCTTTTGTGCAGAAAACAGTAACACTTGTTCAGAAGGAAAGAAAGCACAGAGCCCCAGATTCTATGTTGTCCTGGAGAGCTTGCAGAGCACTGGGGAAAGGCAGGCAGAGAATTCCTTGCTAGCACCTTCTCTGTGCCTGTTCACATTGCTTCGCAGCATCGCTTTTGTGCAGAAAACAGTAACACTTGTTCAGAAGGAAAGAAAGCACAGAGCCCCAGATTCTATGTTGTCCTGGAGAGCTTGCAGAGCACTGGGGAAAGGCAGGCAGAGAATTCCCTGATAGCACCTTCTCTGTGCCTGTTCACATTGCTTCGCAGAATCGCTTTTGTGCAGAAAACAGTAACACTTGTTCAGAAGGAAAGAAAGCACAGAGCCCCAGATTCTATGTTGTCCTGGAGAGCTTGCAGAGCACTGGGGAAAGGCAGGCAGAGAATTCCCTGATAGTACCTTCTCTGTGCCTGTTCACATTGCTTCGCAGAATCGCTTTTGTGCAGAAAACAGTAACACTTGTTCAGAAGGAAAGAAAGCACAGAGCCCCAGATTCTATGTTGTCCTGGAGAGCTTGCAGAGCACTGGGGAAAGGCAGGCAGAGAATTCCCTGCTAGCACCTTCTCTGTGCCTGGGAAGCAGAAGTGTTCACATTGCTTCGCAAGAATCGCTTTTGTGCAGAAAACAGTAACACTTGTTCAGAAGGAAAGAAAGCACAGAGCCCCAGATTTTATGTTGTCCTGGAGAGCTTGCAGAGCACTGGGGAAAGGCAGGCAGAGAATTCCCTGCTAGCACCTTCTCTGTGCCTGGGAAGCAGAAGTGTTCACATTGCTTCGCAGCATCGCTTTTGTGCAGAAAACAGTAACACTTGTTCAGAAGGAAAGAAAGCACAGAGCCCCAGATTCTATGTTGTCCTGGAGAGCTTGCAGAGCACTGGGGAAAGGCAGGCAGAGAATTCCCTGCTAGCACCTTCTCTGTGCCTGTTCACATTGCTTCGCAGAATCGCTTTTGTGCAGAAAACAGTAACACTTGTTCAGAACGAAAGAAAGCACAGAGCCCCAGATTCTATGTTGTCCTGGAGAGCTTGCAGAGCACTGGGGAAAGGCAGGCAGAGAATTCCCTGCTAGCACCTTCTCTGTGCCTGGGAAGCAGAAGTGTTCACATTGCTTCGCAAGAATCGCTTTTGTGCAGAAAACAGTAACACTTGTTCAGAACGAAAGAAAGCACAGAGCCCCAGATTTTATGTTGTCCTGGAGAGCTTGCAGAGCACTGGGGAAAGGCAGGCAGAGAATTCCTTGCTAGCACCTTCTCTGTGCCTGGGAAGCTGAAGTGTTCACATTGCTTCGCAGAATCGCTTTTGTGCAGAAAACACTAACACTTGTTCAGAAGGAAAGAAAGCACAGAGCCCCAGATTCTATGTTGTCCTGGAGAGCTTGCAGAGCACTGGGGAAAGGCAGGCAGAGAATTCCCTGCTAGCACCTTCTCTGTGCCTGGGAAGCAGAAGTGTTCACATTGCTTCGCAAGAATCGCTTTTGTGCAGAAAACAGTAACACTTGTTCAGAAGGAAAGAAAGCACAGAGCCCCAGATTCTATGTTGTGCTGGAGAGCTTGCAGAGCACTGGGGAAAGGCAGGCAGAGAATTCCCTGCTAGCACCTTCTCTGTGCCTGGGAAGCAGAAGTGTTCACATTGCTTCGCAAGAATCGCTTTTGTGCAGAAAACAGTAACACTTGTTCAGAAGGAAAGAAAGCACAGAGCCCCACATTCTATGTTGTCCTGGAGAGCTTGCAGAGCACTGGGGAAAGGCAGGCAGAGAATTCCCTGCTAGCACCTTCTCTGTGCCTGTTCACATTGCTTCGCAGAATCGCTTTTGTGCAGAAAACAGTAACACTTGTTCAGAAGGAAAGAAAGCACAGAGCCCCAGATTCTATGTTTTCCTGGAGAGCTTGCAGAGCACTGGGGAAAGCAAGGCAGAGAATTCCCTGATAGCACCTTCTCTGTGCCTGGAAAGCAGAACTGTTCACATTGCTTCGCAAGAATCACTTTTGTGCAGAAAACAGTAACACTTGTTCAGAACGAAAGAAAGCACAGAGCCCCAGATTTTATGTTGTCCTGGAGAGCTTGCAGAGCACTGGGGAAAGGCAGGCAGAGAATTCCTTGCTAGCACCTTCTCTGTGCCTGGGAAGCAGAAGTGTTCACATTGCTTCGCAGAATCGCTTTTGTGCAGAAAACACTAACACTTGTTCAGAAGGAAAGAAAGCACAGAGCCCCAGATTCTATGTTGTCCTGGAGAGCTTGCAGAGCACTGGGGAAAGGCAGGCAGAGAATTCCTTGCTAGCACCTTCTCTGTGCCTGCGAAGCAGAAGTGTTCACATTGCTTCGCAGAATCGCTTTTGTGCAGAAAACAGTAACACTTGTTCAGAAGGAAAGAAAGCACAGAGCCCCAGATTCTATGTTGTCCTGGAGAGCTTGCAGAGCACTGGGGAAAGGCAGGCAGAGAATTCCTTCCTAGCACCTTCTCTGTGCCTGGGAAGCAGAAGTGTTCACATTGCTTCGCAGAATCGCTTTTGTGCAGAAAACAGTAACACTTGTTCAGAAGGAAAGAAAGCACAGAGCCCCAGATTCTATGTTGTCCTGGAGAGCTTGCAGAGCACTGGGGAAAGGCAGGCAGAGAGTTCCTTGCTAGCACCTTCTCTGTGCCTGGGAAGCAGAAGTGTTCACATTGCTTCGCAGAATCGCTTTTGTGCAGAAAACACTAACACTTGTTCAGAAGGAAAGAAAGCACAGAGCCCCAGATTCTATGCTGTCCTGGAGAGCTTGCAGAGCACTGGGGAAAGGCAGGCAGAGAATTCCCTGATAGCACATTCTCTGTGCCTGTTCACATTGCTTCGCAGCATCGCTTTTGTGCAGAAAACAGTAACACTTGTTCAGAAGGAAAGAAAGCACAGAGCCCCAGATTCTATGTTGTCCTGGAGAGCTTGCAGAGCACTGGGGAAAGGCAGGCAGAGAATTCCCTGCTAGCACCTTCTCTGTGCCTGTTCACATTGCTTCGCAGAATCGCTTTTGTGCAGAAAACAGTAACACTTGTTCAGAACGAAAGAAAGCACAGAGCCCCAGATTCTATGTTGTCCTGGAGAGCTTGCAGAGCACTGGGGAAAGGCAGGCAGAGAATTCCCTGCTAGCACCTTCTCTGTGCCTGGGAAGCAGAAGTGTTCACATTGCTTCGCAAGAATCGCTTTTGTGCAGAAAACAGTAACACTTGTTCAGAACGAAAGAAAGCACAGAGCCCCAGATTCTATGTTGTCCTGGAGAGCTTGCAGAGCACTGGGGAAAGGCAGGCAGAGAATTCCTTGCTAGCACCTTCTCTGTGCCTGGGAAGCTGAAGTGTTCACATTGCTTCGCAGAATCGCTTTTGTGCAGAAAACACTAACACTTGTTCAGAAGGAAAGAAAGCACAGAGCCCCAGATTCTATGTTGTCCTGGAGAGCTTGCAGAGCACTGGGGAAAGGCAGGCAGAGAATTCCCTGCTAGCACCTTCTCTGTGCCTGGGAAGCAGAAGTGTTCACATTGCTTCGCAGAATCGCTTTTGTGCAGAAAACACTAACACTTGTTCAGAAGGAAAGAAAGCACAGAGCCCCAGATTCTATGTTGTCCTGGAGAGCTTGCAGAGCACTGGGGAAAGGCAGGCAGAGAATTCCTTGCTAGCACCTTCTCTGTGCCTGGGAAGCAGAAGTGTTCACATTGCTTCGCAAGAATCGCTTTTGTGCAGAAAACAGTAACACTTGTTCAGAAGGAAAGAAAGCACAGAGCCCCACATTCTATGTTGTCCTGGAGAGCTTGCAGAGCACTGGGGAAAGGCAGGCAGAGAATTCCCTGCTAGCACCTTCTCTGTGCCTGTTCACATTGCTTCGCAGCATCGCTTTTGTGCAGAAAACAGTAACACTTGTTCAGAAGGAAAGAAAGCACAGAGCCCCAGATTCTATGTTGTCCTGGAGAGCTTGCAGAGCACTGGGGAAAGGCAGGCAGAGAATTCCCTGATAGCACCTTCTCTGTGCCTGTTCACATTGCTTCGCAGAATCGCTTTTGTGCAGAAAACAGTAACACTTGTTCAGAAGGAAAGAAAGCACAGAGCCCCAGATTCTATGTTGTCCTGGAGAGCTTGCAGAGCACTGGGGAAAGGCAGGCAGAGAATTCCTTGCTAGCACCTTCTCTGTGCCTGGGAAGCAGAAGTGTTCACATTGCTTCGCAGAATCGCTTTTGTGCAGAAAACAGTAACACTTGTTCAGAAGGAAAGAAAGCACAGAGCCCCAGATTCTATGTTGTCCTGGAGAGCTTGCAGAGCACTGGGGAAAGGCAGGCAGAGAATTCCTTCCTAGCACCTTCTCTGTGCCTGGGAAGCAGAAGTGTTCACATTGCTTCGCAGAATCGCTTTTGTGCAGAAAACAGTAACACTTGTTCAGAAGGAAAGAAAGCACAGAGCCCCAGATTCTATGTTGTCCTGGAGAGCTTGCAGAGCACTGGGGAAAGGCAGGCAGAGAATTCCCTGCTAGCACCTTCTCTGTGCCTGGGAAGCAGAAGTGTTCACATTGCTTCGCAGAATCGCTTTTGTGCAGAAAACAGTAACACTTGTTCAGAAGGAAAGAAAGCACAGAGCCCCAGATTCTATGTTGTCCTGGAGAGCTTGCAGAGCACTGGGGAAAGGCAGGCAGAGAATTCCCTGCTAGCACCTTCTCTGTGCCTGGGAAGCAGAAGTGTTCACATTGCTTCGCAAGAATCGCTTTTGTGCAGAAAACAGTAACACTTGTTCAGAACGAAAGAAAGCACAGAGCCCCAGATTTTATGTTGTCCTGGAGAGCTTGCAGAGCACTGGGGAAAGGCAGGCAGAGAATTCCTTGCTAGCACCTTCTCTGTGCCTGGGAAGCTGAAGTGTTCACATTGCTTCGCAGAATCGCTTTTGTGCAGAAAACACTAACACTTGTTCAGAAGGAAAGAAAGCACAGAGCCCCAGATTCTATGTTGTCCTGGAGAGCTTGCAGAGCACTGGGGAAAGGCAGGCAGAGAATTCCCTGCTAGCACCTTCTCTGTGCCTGGGAAGCAGAAGTGTTCACATTGCTTCGCAAGAATCGCTTTTGTGCAGAAAACAGTAACACTTGTTCAGAAGGAAAGAAAGCACAGAGCCCCAGATTCTATGTTGTCCTGGAGAGCTTGCAGAGCACTGGGGAAAGGCAGGCAGAGAATTCCCTGCTAGCACCTTCTCTGTGCCTGGGAAGCAGAAGTGTTCACATTGCTTCGCAGAATCGCTTTTGTGCAGAAAACACTAACACTTGTTCAGAAGGAAAGAAAGCACAGAGCCCCAGATTCTATGTTGTCCTGGAGAGCTTGCAGAGCACTGGGGAAAGGCAGGCAGAGAATTCCTTGCTAGCACCTTCTCTGTGCCTGGGAAGCAGAAGTGTTCTCATTGCTTCGCAAGAATCGCTTTTGTGCAGAAAACAGTAACACTTGTTCAGAAGGAAAGAAAGCACAGAGCCCCACATTCTATGTTGTCCTGGAGAGCTTGCAGAGCACTGGGGAAAGGCAGGCAGAGAATTCCCTGCTAGCACCTTCTCTGTGCCTGTTCACATTGCTTCGCAGAATCGCTTTTGTGCAGAAAACAGTAACACTTGTTCAGAAGGAAAGAAAGCACAGAGCCCCAGATTCTATGTTGTCCTGGAGAGCTTGCAGAGCACTGGGGAAAGGCAGGCAGAGAATTCCCTGATAGCACCTTCTCTGTGCCTGGAAAGCAGAACTGTTCACATTGCTTCGCAAGAATCACTTTTGTGCAGAAAACAGTAACACTTGTTCAGAACGAAAGAAAGCACAGAGCCCCAGATTCTATGTTGTCCTGGAGAGCTTGCAGAGCACTGGGGAAAGGCAGGCAGAGAATTCCTTGCTAGCACCTTCTCTGTGCCTGGGAAGCAGAAGTGTTCACATTGCTTCGCAGAATCGCTTTTGTGCAGAAAACAGTAACACTTGTTCAGAAGGAAAGAAAGCACAGAGCCCCAGATTCTATGTTGTCCTGGAGAGCTTGCAGAGCACTGGGGAAAGGCAGGCAGAGAATTCCCTGATAGCACCTTCTCTGTGCCTGGAAAGCAGAACTGTTCACATTGCTTCGCAAGAATCACTTTTGTGCAGAAAACAGTAACACTTGTTCAGAACGAAAGAAAGCACAGAGCCCCAGATTCTATGTTGTCCTGGAGAGCTTGCAGAGCACTGGGGAAAGGCAGGCAGAGAATTCCTTGCTAGCACCTTCTCTGTGCCTGGGAAGCAGAAGTGTTCACATTGCTTCGCAGAATCGCTTTTGTGCAGAAAACAGTAACACTTGTTCAGAAGGAAAGAAAGCACAGAGCCCCAGATTCTATGTTGTCCTGGAGAGCTTGCAGAGCACTGGGGAAAGGCAGGCAGAGAATTCCTTGCTAGCACCTTCTCTGTGCCTGCGAAGCAGAAGTGTTCACATTGCTTCGCAGAATCGCTTTTGTGCAGAAAACAGTAACACTTGTTCAGAAGGAAAGAAAGCACAGAGCCCCAGATTCTATGTTGTCCTGGAGAGCTTGCAGAGCACTGGGGAAAGGCAGGCAGAGAATTCCCTGATAGCACCTTCTCTGTGCCTGTTCACATTGCTTCGCAGCATCGCTTTTGTGCAGAAAACAGTAACACTTGTTCAGAAGGAAAGAAAGCACAGAGCCCCAGATTCTATGTTGTCCTGGAGAGCTTGCAGAGCACTGGGGAAAGGCAGGCAGAGAATTCCCTGATAGCACCTTCTCTGTGCCTGGGAAGCAGAAGTGTTCACATTGCTTCGCAAGAATCACTTTTGTGCAGAAAACAGTAACACTTGTTCAGAAGGAAAGAAAGCACAGAGCCCCAGATTTGCTGTTGTCCTGGAGAGCTTGCAGAGCACTGGGGAAAGGCAGGCAGAGAATTCCCTGATAGCACCTTCTCTGTGCCTGGGAAGCAGAAGTGTTCACATTGCTTCGCAAGAATCGCTCTTGTGCAGAAAACAGTAACACTTGTTCAGAAGGAAAGAAAGCACAGAGCCCCAGATTTTATGTTGTCCTGGAGAGCTTGCAGAGCACTGGGGAAAGGCAGGCAGAGAATTCCCTGCTAGCACCTTCTCTGTGCCTGTTCACATTGCTTCGCAGAATCGCTTTTGTGCAGAAAACATTAACACTTGTTCAGAACGAAAGAAAGCACAGAGCCCCAGATTCTATGTTGTCCTGGAGAGCTTGCAGAGCACTGGGGAAAGGCAGGCAGAGAATTCCCTGCTAGCACCTTCTCTGTGCCTGGGAAGCAGAAGTGTTCACATTGCTTCGCAGAATCGCCTTTGTGCAGAAAACACTAACACTTGTTCAGAACAAAAGAAAGCACAGAGCCCCAGATTTGCTGTTGTTCTGGAGAGCTTGCAGAGCACTGGGGAAAGGCAGGCAGAGAATTCCCTGCTAGCACCTTCTCTGTGCCTGTTCACATTGCTTCGCAGAATCGCTTTTGTGCAGAAAACAGTAACACTTGTTCAGAACGAAAGAAAGCACAGAGCCCCAGATTCTATGTTGTCCTGGAGAGCTTGCAGAGCACTGGGGAAAAGCAGGCAGAGAATTCCCTGCTAGCACCTTCTCTGTGCCTGGGAAGCAGAAGTGTTCACATTGCTTCGCAAGAATCGCTTTTGTGCGGAAAACACTAACACTTGTTCAGAAGGAAAGAAAGCACAGAGCCCCAGATTCTATGTTGTCCTGGAGAGCTTGCAGAGCACTGGGGAAAGGCAGGCAGAGAATTCCTTGCTAGCACCTTCTCTGTGCCTGGGAAGCAGAAATGTTCACATTGCTTCGCAAGAATCGCTTTTGTGCAGAAAACAGTAACACTTGTTCAGAAGGAAAGAAAGCACAGAGCCCCACATTCTATGTTGTCCTGGAGAGCTTGCAGAGCACTGGGGAAAGGCAGGCAGAGAATTCCCTGCTAGCACCTTCTCTGTGCCTGTTCACATTGCTTCGCAGAATCGCTTTTGTGCAGAAAACAGTAACACTTGTTCAGAAGGAAAGAAAGCACAGAGCCCCAGATTCTATGTTGTCCTGGAGAGCTTGCAGAGCACTGGGGAAAGGCAGGCAGAGAATTCCTTGCTAGCACCTTCTCTGTGCCTGGGAAGCAGAAGTGTTCACATTGCTTCGCAGAATCGCTTTTGTGCAGAAAACAGTAACACTTGTTCAGAAGGAAAGAAAGCACAGAGCCCCAGATTCTATGTTGTCCTGGAGAGCTTGCAGAGCACTGGGGAAAGGCAGGCAGAGAATTCCTTGCTAGCACCTTCTCTGTGCCTGCGAAGCAGAAGTGTTCACATTGCTTCGCAGAATCGCTTTTGTGCAGAAAACAGTAACACTTGTTCAGAAGGAAAGAAAGCACAGAGCCCCAGATTCTATGTTGTCCTGGAGAGCTTGCAGAGCACTGGGGAAAGGCAGGCAGAGAATTCCCTGCTAGCACCTTCTCTGTGCCTGGGAAGCAGAAGTGTTCACATTGCTTCGCAGAATCGCCTTTGTGCAGAAAACACTAACACTTGTTCAGAACAAAAGAAAGCACAGAGCCCCAGATTTGCTGTTGTTCTGGAGAGCTTGCAGAGCACTGGGGAAAGGCAGGCAGAGAATTCCCTGCTAGCACCTTCTCTGTGCCTGTTCACATTGCTTCGCAGAATCGCTTTTGTGCAGAAAACAGTAACACTTGTTCAGAACGAAAGAAAGCACAGAGCCCCAGATTCTATGTTGTCCTGGAGAGCTTGCAGAGCACTGGGGAAAGGCAGGCAGAGAATTCCCTGCTAGCACCTTCTCTGTGCCTGGGAAGCAGAAGTGTTCACATTGCTTCGCAAGAATCGCTTTTGCGCAGAAAACACTAACACTTGTTCAGAAGGAAAGAAAGCACAGAGCCCCAGATTCTATGTTGTCCTGGAGAGCTTGCAGAGCACTGGGGAAAGGCAGGCAGAGAATTCCCTGCTAGCACCTTCTCTGTGCCTGGAAAGCAGAAGTGTTCACATTGCTTCGCAAAAATCACTTTTGTGCAGAAAACAGTAACACTTGTTCAGAACGAAAGAAAGCACAGAGCCCCAGATTTTATGTTGTCCTGGAGAGCTTGCAGAGCACTGGGGAAAGGCAGGCAGAGAATTCCTTGCTAGCACCTTCTATGTGCCTGGGAAGCAGAAGTGTTCACATTGCTTCGCAGAATCGCTTTTGTGCAGAAAACAGTAACACTTGTTCAGAAGGAAAGAAAGCACAGAGCCCCAGATTCTATGTTGTCCTGGAGAGCTTGCAGAGCACTGGGGAAACGCAGGCAGAGAATTCCTTGCTAGCACCTTCTCTGTGCCTGCGAAGCAGAAGTGTTCACATGGCTTCGCAAGAATCACTTTTGTGCAGAAAACAGTAACACTTGTTCAGAACGAAAGAAAGCACAGAGCCCCAGATTCTATGTTGTCCTGGAGAGCTTGCAGAGCACTGGGGAAAGGCAGGCAGAGAATTCCCTGCTAGCACCTTCTCTGTGCCTGTTCACATTGCTTCGCAGAATCGCTTTTGTGCAGAAAACAGTAACACTTGTTCAGAATGAAAGAAAGCACAGAGCCCCAGATTTGCTGTTGTCCTGGAGAGCTTGCAGAGCACTGGGGAAAGGCAGGCAGAGAATTCCCTGATAGCACCTTCTCTGTGCCTGGGAAGCAGAAGTGTTCACATTGCTTCGCAAGAATCACTTTTGTGCAGAAAACAGTAATACTTGTTCAGAACGAAAGAAAGCACAGAGCCCCAGATTTTATGTTGTCCTGGAGAGCTTGCAGAGCACTGGGGAAAGGCAGGCAGAGAATTCCTTGCTAGCACCTTCTCTGTGCCTGGGAAGCAGAAGTGTTCACATTGCTTCGCAGAATCGCTTTTGTGCAGAAAACAGTAACACTTGTTCAGAAGGAAAGAAAGCACAGAGCCCCAGATTCTATGTTGTCCTGGAGAGCTTGCAGAGCACTGGGGAAAGGCAGGCAGAGAATTCCCTGATAGCACCTTCTCTGTGCCTGGGAAGCAGAAGTGTTCACATTGCTTCGCAAGAATCACTTTTGTGCAGAAAACAGTAACACTTGTTCAGAAGGAAAGAAAGCACAGAGCCCCAGATTCTATGTTGTCCTGGAGAGCTTGCAGAGCACTGCGGAAAGGCAGGCAGAGAATTCCCTGATAGCACCTTCTCTGTGCCTGGGAAGCAGAAGTGTTCACATTGCTTCGCAAGAATCGCTTTTGTGCAGAAAACAGTAACACTTGTTCAGAAGGAAAGAAAGCACAGAGCCCCAGATTTGCTGTTGTCCTGGAGAGCTTGCAGAGCACTGGGGAAAGGCAGGCAGAGAATTCCCTGATAGCACCTTCTCTGTGCCTGGGAAGCAGAAGTGTTCACATTGCTTCGCAAGAATCACTTTTGTGCAGAAAACAGTAACACTTGTTCAGAAGGAAAGAAAGCACAGAGCCCCAAATTTGCTGTTGTCCTGGAGAGCTTGCAGAGCACTGGGGAAAGGCAGGCAGAGAATTCCCTGATAGCGCCTTCTCTGTGCCTGGGAAGCAGAAGTGTTCACATTGCTTCGCAAGAATCGCTTTTGTGCAGAAAACAGTAACACTTGTTCAGAAGGAAAGAAAGCACAGAGCCCCAGATTTTATGTTGTCCTGGAGAGCTTGCAGAGCACTGGGGAAAGGCAGGCAGAGAATTCCCTGCTAGCACCTTCTCTGTGCCTGTTCACATTGCTTCGCAGAATCGCTTTTGTGCAGAAAACAGTAACACTTGTTCAGAACGAAAGAAAGCACAGAGCCCCAGATTTGCTGTTGTTCTGGAGAGCTTGCAGAGCACTGGGGAAAGGCAGGCAGAGAATTCCCTGCTAGCACCTTCTCTGTGCCTGTTCACATTGCTTCGCAGAATCGCTTTTGTGCAGAAAACAGTAACACTTGTTCAGAAGGAAAAAAAGCACAGAGCCCCAGATTCTATGTTGTCCTGGAGAGCTTGCAGAGCACTGGGGAAAGGCAGGCAGAGAATTCCCTGCTAGCACCTTCTCTGTGCCTGGGAAGCAGAAGTGTTCACATTGCTTCGCAAGAATCGCTTTTGTGCAGAAAACACTAACACTTGTTCAGAAGGAAAGAAAGCACAGAGCCCCAGATTCTATGTTGTCCTGGAGAGCTTGCAGAGCACTGGGGAAAGGCAGGCAGAGAATTCCCTGATAGCACCTTCTCTGTGCCTGTTTACATTGCTTCGCAGAATCGCTTTTGTGCAGAAAACAGTAACACTTGTTCAGAAGGAAAGAAAGCACAGAGCCCCAGATTTGCTGTTGTCCTGGAGAGCTTGCAGAGCACTGGGGAAAGGCAGGCAGAGAATTCCTTGCTAGCACCTTCTCTGTGCCTGGGAAGCAGAAGTGTTCACATTGCTTCGCAGAATCGCTTTTGTGCAGAAAACAGTAACACTTGTTCAGAAGGAAAGAAAGCACAGAGCCCCAGATTCTATGTTGTCCTGGAGAGCTTGCAGAGCACTGGGGAAAGGCAGGCAGAGAATTCCTTGCTAGCACCTTCTCTGTGCCTGGGAAGCAGAAGTGTTCACATTGCTTCGCAAGAATCGCTTTTGTGCAGAAAACAGTAACACTTGTTCAGAACGAAAGAAAGCACAGAGCCCCAGATTTGCTGTTGTCCTGGAGAGCTTGCAGAGCACTGGGGAAAGGCAGGCAGAGAATTCCCTGCTAGCACCTTCTCTGTGCCTGTTCACATTGCTTCGCAAGAATCGCTTTTGTGCAGAAAACAGTAACACTTGTTCAGAAGGAAAGAAAGCACAGAGCCCCAGATTCTATGTTGTCCTGGAGAGCTTGCAGGGCACTGGGGAAAGGCAGGCAGAGAATTCCCTGATAGCACCTTCTCTGTGCCTGGGAAGCAGAAGTGTTCACATTGCTTCGCAAGAATCACTTTTGTGCAGAAAACAGTAACACTTGTTCAGAAGGAAAGAAAGCACAGAGCCCCAGATTTGCTGTTGTCCTGGAGAGCTTGCAGAGCACTGGGGAAAGGCAGGCAGAGAATTCCCTGCTAGCACCTTCTCTGTGCCTGTTCACATTGCTTCGCAGAATCGCTTTTGTGCAGAAAACAGTAACACTTGTTCAGAAGGAAAGAAAGCACAGAGCCCCAGATTCTATGTTGTCCTGGAGAGCTTGCAGAGCACTGGGGAAAGGCAGGCAGAGAATTCCCTGCTAGCACCTTCTCTGTGCCTGGGAAGCAGAAGTGTTCACATTGCTTCGCAGAATCGCTTTTGTGCGGAAAACACTAACACTTGTTCAGAAGGAAAGAAAGCACAGAGCCCCAGATTCTATGTTGTCCTGGAGAGCTTGCAGAGCACTGGGGAAAGGCAGGCAGAGAATTCCTTGCTAGCACCTTCTCTGTGCCTGGGAAGCAGAAGTGTTCACATTGCTTCGCAAGAATCGCTTTTGTGCAGAAAACAGTAACACTTGTTCAGAAGGAAAGAAAGCACAGAGCCCCACATTCTATGTTGTCCTGGAGAGCTTGCAGAGCACTGGGGAAAGGCAGGCAGAGAATTCCCTGCTAGCACCTTCTCTGTGCCTGTTCACATTGCTTCGCAGAATCGCTTTTGTGCAGAAAACAGTAACACTTGTTCAGAAGGAAAGAAAGCACAGAGCCCCAGATTCTATGTTGTCCTGGAGAGCTTGCAGAGCACTGGGGAAAGGCAGGCAGAGAATTCCTTGCTAGCACCTTCTCTGTGCCTGGGAAGCAGAAGTGTTCACATTGCTTCGCAGAATCGCTTTTGTGCAGAAAACAGTAACACTTGTTCAGAAGGAAAGAAAGCACAGAGCCCCAGATTCTATGTTGTCCTGGAGAGCTTGCAGAGCACTGGGGAAAGGCAGGCAGAGAATTCCTTGCTAGCACCTTCTCTGTGCCTGCGAAGCAGAAGTGTTCACATTGCTTCGCAGAATCGCTTTTGTGCAGAAAACAGTAACACTTGTTCAGAAGGAAAGAAAGCACAGAGCCCCAGATTCTATGTTGTCCTGGAGAGCTTGCAGAGCACTGGGGAAAGGCAGGCAGAGAATTCCCTGCTAGCACCTTCTCTGTGCCTGGGAAGCAGAAGTGTTCACATTGCTTCGCAGAATCGCCTTTGTGCAGAAAACACTAACACTTGTTCAGAACAAAAGAAAGCACAGAGCCCCAGATTTGCTGTTGTTCTGGAGAGCTTGCAGAGCACTGGGGAAAGGCAGGCAGAGAATTCCCTGCTAGCACCTTCTCTGTGCCTGTTCACATTGCTTCGCAGAATCGCTTTTGTGCAGAAAACAGTAACACTTGTTCAGAACGAAAGAAAGCACAGAGCCCCAGATTCTATGTTGTCCTGGAGAGCTTGCAGAGCACTGGGGAAAGGCAGGCAGAGAATTCCCTGCTAGCACCTTCTCTGTGCCTGGGAAGCAGAAGTGTTCACATTGCTTCGCAAGAATCGCTTTTGCGCAGAAAACACTAACACTTGTTCAGAAGGAAAGAAAGCACAGAGCCCCAGATTCTATGTTGTCCTGGAGAGCTTGCAGAGCACTGGGGAAAGGCAGGCAGAGAATTCCCTGCTAGCACCTTCTCTGTGCCTGGAAAGCAGAAGTGTTCACATTGCTTCGCAAAAATCACTTTTGTGCAGAAAACAGTAACACTTGTTCAGAACGAAAGAAAGCACAGAGCCCCAGATTTTATGTTGTCCTGGAGAGCTTGCAGAGCACTGGGGAAAGGCAGGCAGAGAATTCCTTGCTAGCACCTTCTATGTGCCTGGGAAGCAGAAGTGTTCACATTGCTTCGCAGAATCGCTTTTGTGCAGAAAACAGTAACACTTGTTCAGAAGGAAAGAAAGCACAGAGCCCCAGATTCTATGTTGTCCTGGAGAGCTTGCAGAGCACTGGGGAAACGCAGGCAGAGAATTCCTTGCTAGCACCTTCTCTGTGCCTGCGAAGCAGAAGTGTTCACATGGCTTCGCAAGAATCACTTTTGTGCAGAAAACAGTAACACTTGTTCAGAACGAAAGAAAGCACAGAGCCCCAGATTCTATGTTGTCCTGGAGAGCTTGCAGAGCACTGGGGAAAGGCAGGCAGAGAATTCCCTGCTAGCACCTTCTCTGTGCCTGGGAAGCAGAAGTGTTTACATTGCTTCGCAGAATCGCTTTTGTGCAGAAAACAGTAACACTTGTTCAGAAGGAAAGAAAGCACAGAGCCCCAGATTCTATGTTGTCCTGGAGAGCTTGCAGAGCACTGGGGAAAGGCAGGCAGAGAATTCCCTGCTAGCACCTTCTCTGTGCCTGTTCACATTGCTTCGCAGAATCGCTTTTGTGCAGAAAACAGTAACACTTGTTCAGAACGAAAGAAAGCACAGAGCCCCAGATTTTATGTTGTCCTGGAGAGCTTGCAGAGCACTGGGGAAAGGCAGGCAGAGAATTCCCTGCTAGCACCTTCTCTGTGCCTGTTCACATTGCTTCGCAGAATCGCTTTTGTGCAGAAAACAGTAACACTTGTTCAGAACGAAAGAAAGCACAGAGCCCCAGATTTGCTGTTGTCCTGGAGAGCTTGCAGAGCACTGGGGAAAGGCAGGCAGAGAATTCCCTGCTAGCACCTTCTCTGTGCCTGGGAAGCAGAAGTGTTCACATTGCTTCGCAGAATCGCTCTTGTGCAGAAAACACTAACACTTGTTCAGAACGAAAGAAAGCACAGAGCCCCAGATTCTATGTTGTCCTGGAGAGCTTGCAGAGCACTGGGAAAAGGCAGGCAGAGAATTCCTTGCTAGCGCCTTCTCTGTGCCTGGGAAGCAGAAGTGTTCACATTGCTTCGCAAGAATCGCTTTTGTGCAGAAAACAGTAACACTTGTTCAGAAGGAAAGAAAGCACAGAGCCCCAGATTCTATGTTGTCCTGGAGAGCTTGCAGAGCACTGGGGAAAGGCAGGCAGAGAATTCCTTGCTAGCACCTTCTCTGTGCCTGCGAAGCAGAAGTGTTCACATTGCTTCGCAGAATCTCTTTTGTGCAGAAAACAGTAACACTTGTTCAGAAGGAAAGAAAGCACAGAGCCCCAGATTCTATGTTGTCCTGGAGAGCTTGCAGAGCACTGGGGAAAGGCAGGCAGAGAATTCCCTGCTAGCACCTTCTCTGTGCCTGGGAAGCAGAAGTGTTCACATTGCTTCGCAGAATCGCTTTTGTGCAGAAAACAGTAACACTTGTTCAGAAGGAAAGAAAGCACAGAGCCCCAGATTCTATGTTGTCCTGGAGAGCTTGCAGAGCACTGGGGAAAGGCAGGCAGAGAATTCCTTGCTAGCACCTTCTCTGTGCCTGGGAAGCAGAAATGTTCACATTGCTTCGCAAGAATCGCTCTTGTGCAGAAAACACTAACACTTGTTCAGAAGGAAAGAAAGCACAGAGCCCCAGATTTTATGTTGTCCTGGAGAGCTTGCAGAGCACTGGGGAAAGGCAGGCAGAGAATTCCCTGCTAGCACCTTCTCTGTGCCTGGGAAGCAGAAGTGTTCACATTGCTTCGCAGAATCGCTTTTGTGCAGAAAACAGTAACACTTGTTCAGAAGGAAAGAAAGCACAGAGCCCCAGATTCTATGTTGTCCTGGAGAGCTTGCAGAGCACTGGGGAAAGGCAGGCAGAGAATTCCTTGCTAGCACCTTCTCTGTGCCTGCGAAGCAGAAGTGTTCACATTGCTTCGCAGAATCGCTTTTGTGCAGAAAACAGTAACACTTGTTCAGAAGGAAAGAAAGCACAGAGCCCCAGATTCTATGTTGTCCTGGAGAGCTTGCAGAGCACTGGGGAAAGGCAGGCAGAGAATTCCCTTCTAGCACCTTCTCTGTGCCTGGGAAGCAGAAGTGTTCACATTGCTTCGCAGAATCGCTTTTGTGCAGAAAACACTAAAACTTGTTCAGAACGAAAGAAAGCACAGAGCCCCAGATTCTATGTTGTCCTGGAGAGCTTGCAGAGCACTGGGGAAAGGCAGGCAGAGAATTCCTTGCTAGCACCTTCTCTGTGCCTGGGAAGCAGAAATGTTCACATTGCTTCGCAGAATCGATTTTGTGCAGAAAACAGTAACACTTGTTCAGAACGAAAGAAAGCACAGAGCCCCAGATTCTATGTTGTCCTGGAGAGCTTGCAGAGCACTGGGGAAAGGCAGGCAGAGAATTCCCTGATAGCACCTTCTCTGTGCCTGGGAAGCAGAAGTGTTCACATTGCTTCGCAGAATCGCTTTTGTGCAGAAAACAGTAACACTTGTTCAGAAGGAAAGAAATCACAGAGCCCCAGATTCTATGTTGTCCTGGAGAGCTTGCAGAGCACTGGGGAAAGGCAGGCAGAGAATTCCTTGCTAGCACCTTCTCTGTGCCTGGGAAGCAGAAGTGTTCACATTGCTTCGCAGAATCGCTTTTGTGCAGAAAACACTAACACTTGTTCAGAAGGAAAGAAAGCACAGAGCCCCAGATTCTATGTTGTCCTGGAGAGCTTGCAGAGCACTGGGGAAAGGCAGGCAGAGAATTCCTTGCTAGCACCTTCTCTGTGCCTGGGAAGCAGAAATGTTCACATTGCTTCGCAGAATCGCTTTTGTGCAGAAAACACTAACACTTGTTCAGAAGGAAAGAAAGCACAGAGCCCCAGATTTTATGTTGTCCTGGAGAGCTTGCAGAGCACTGGGGAAAGGCAGGCAGAGAATTCCCTGATAGCACCTTCTCTGTGCCTGTTCACATTGCTTCGCAGAATCGCTTTTGTGCAGAAAACAGTAACAGTTGTTCAGAAGGAAAGAAAGCACAGAGCCCAAGATTCTATGTTGTCCTGGAGAGCTTGCAGAGCACTGGGGAAAGGCAGGCAGAGAATTCCTTGCTAGCACCTTCTCTGTGCCTGGGAAGCAGAAGTGTTCACATTGCTTTGCAGAATCGCTTTTGTGCAGAAAACACTAACACTTGTTCAGAACGAAAGAAAGCACAGAGCCCCAGATTCTATGTTGTCCTGGAGAGCTTGCAGAGCACTGGGGAAAGGCAGGCAGAGAATTCCCTGATAGCACCTTCTCTGTGCCTGGGAAGCAGAAGTGTTCACATTGCTTCGCAGAATCGCTTTTGTGCAGAAAACACTAAAACTTGTTCAGAACGAAAGAAAGCACAGAGCCACAGATTCTATGTTGTCCTGGAGAGCTTGCAGAGCACTGGGGAAAGGCAGGCAGAGAATTCCTTGCTAGCACCTTCTCTGTGCCTGGGAAGCAGAAGTGTTCACATTGCTTCGCAAGAATCGCTTTTGTGCAGAAAACAGTAACACTTGTTCAGAAGGAAAGAAAGCAAAGAGCCCCAGATTCTATGTTGTCCTGGAGAGCTTGCAGAGCACTGGGGAAAGGCAGGCAGAGAATTCCCTGCTAGCACCTTCTCTGTGCCTGTTCACATTGCTTCGCAGAATCGCTTTTGTGCAGAAAACAGTAACACTTGTTCAGAACGAAAGAAAGCACAGAGCCCCAGATTCTATGTTGTCCTGGAGAGCTTGCAGAGCACTGGGGAAAGGCAGGCAGAGAATTCCCTGATAGCACCTTCTCTGTGCCTGGGAAGCAGAAGTGTTCACATTGCTTCGCAAGAATCACTTTTGTGCAGAAAACAGTAACACTTGTTCAGAAGGAAAGAAAGCACAGAGCCCCAGATTTTATGTTGTCCTGGAGAGCTTGCAGAGCACTGGGGAAAGGCAGGCAGAGAATTCCTTGCTAGCACCTTCTCTGTGCCTGGGACGCAGAAGTGTTCACATTGCTTCGCAGAATCGCTTTTGTGCAGAAAACAGTAACACTTGTTCAGAAGGAAAGAAAGCACAGAGCCCCAGATTCTATGTTGTCCTGGAGAGCTTGCAGAGCACTGGGGAAAGGCAGGCAGAGAATTCCTTGCTAGCACCTTCTCTGTGCCTGTTCACATTGCTTCGCAGAATCGCTTTTGTGCAGAAAACAGTAACACTTGTTCAGAAGGAAAGAAAGCACAGAGCCCCAGATTCTATGTTGTCCTGGAGAGCTTGCAGAGCACTGGGGAAAGGCAGGCAGAGAATTCCCTGCTAGCACCTTCTCTGTGCCTGGGAACCAGAAGTGTTCACATTGCTTCGCAGAATCGCTTTTGTGCAGAAAACAGTAACACTTGTTCAGAAGGAAAGAAAGCACAGAGCCCCAGATTCTATGTTGTCCTGGAGAGCTTGCAGAGCACTGGGGAAAGGCAGGCAGAGAATTCCCTGCTAGCACCTTCTCTGTGCCTGGGAAGCAGAAGTGTTCACATTGCTTCGCAGAATCGCTTTTGTGCAGAAAACACTAACACTTGTTCAGAAGGAAAGAAAGCACAGAGCCCCAGATTCTATGTTGTCCTGGAGAGCTTGCAGAGCACTGGGGAAAGGCAGGCAGAGAATTCCCTGATACCACCTTCTCTGTGCCTGTTCACATTGCTTCGCAGAATCGCTTTTGTGCAGAAAACAGTAACACTTGTTCAGAAGGAAAGAAAGCACAGAGCCCCAGATTCTATGTTGTCCTGGAGAGCTTGCAGAGCACTGGGGAAAGGCAGGCAGAGAATTCCCTGCTAGCACCTTCTCTGTGCCTTGGAAGCAGAAGTGTTCACATTGCTTCGCAAGAATCACTTTTGTGCAGAAAACAGTAACACTTGTTCAGAAGGAAAGAAAGCACAGAGCCCCAGATTTTATGTTGTCCTGGAGAGCTTGCAGAGCACTGGGGAAAGGCAGGCAGAGAATTCCTTGCTAGCACCTTCTCTGTGCCTGGGAAGCAGAAGTGTTCACATTGCTTCGCAGAATCGCTTTTGTGCAGAAAACAGTAACACTTGTTCAGAAGGAAAGAAAGCACAGAGCCCCAGATTCTATGTTGTCCTGGAGAGCTTGCAGAGCACTGGGGAAAGGCAGGCAGAGAATTCCCTGCTAGCACCTTCTCTGTGCCTGGGAAGCAGAAGTGTTCACATTGCTTCGCAAGAATCACTTTTGTGCAGAAAACAGTAACACTTGTTCAGAAGGAAAGAAAGCACAGAGCCCCAGATTCTATGTTGTCCTGGAGAGCTTGCAGAGCACTGGGGAAAGGCAGGCAGAGAATTCCCTGATAGCACCTTCTCTGTGCCTGGGAAGCAGAAGTGTTCACATTGCTTCGCAGAATCGCTTTTGTGCAGAAAACAGTAACACTTGTTCAGAAGGAAAGAAAGCACAGAGCCCCAGATTTTATGTTGTCCTGGAGAGCTTGCAGAGCACTGGGGAAAGGCAGGCAGAGAATTCCCTGCTAGCACCTTCTCTGTGCCTGGGAAGCAGAAGTGTTCACAGTGCTTCGCAGAATCGCTTTTGTGCAGAAAACACTAACACTTGTGCAGAACGAAAGAAAGCACAGAGCCCCAGATTTTATGTTGTCCTGGAGAGCTTGCAGAGCACTGGGGAAAGGCAGGCAGAGAATTCCTTGCTAGCACCTTCTCTGTGCCTGGGAAGCAGAAGTGTTCACACTGCTTCGCAGAATCGCTTTTGTGCAGAAAACAGTAACACTTGTTCAGAAGGTAAGAAAGCACAGAGCCCCAGATTCTATGTTGTCCTGGAGAGCTTGCAGAGCACTGGGGAAAGGCAGGCAGAGAATTCCCTGCTAGCACCTTCTCTGTGCCTGGGAAGCAGAAGTGTTCACATTGCTTCGCAGAATCGCTTTTGTGCAGAAAAGAGTAACACTTGTTCAGAAGGAAAGAAAGCACAGAGCCCCAGATTCTATGTTGTCCTGGAGAGCTTGCAGAGCACTGGGGAAAGGCAGGCAGAGAATTCCTTGCTAGCACCTTCTCTGTGCCTGGGAAGCAGAAGTGTTCACATTGCTTCGCAGAATCGCTTTTGTGCAGAAAACAGTAACACTTGTTCAGAAGGAAAGAAAGCACAGAGCCCCAGATTCTATGTTGTCCTGGAGAGCTTGCAGAGCACTGGGGAAAGGCAGGCAGAGAATTCCTTGCTAGCACCTTCTCTGTGCCTGGGAAGCAGAAATGTTCACATTGCTTCGCAAGAATCGCTCTTGTGCAGAAAACACTAACACTTGTTCAGAAGGAAAGAAAGCACAGAGCCCCAGATTTTATGTTGTCCTGGAGAGCTTGCAGAGCACTGGGGAAAGGCAGGCAGAGAATTCCCTGCTAGCACCTTCTCTGTGCCTGTTCACATTGCTTCGCAGAATCGCTTTTATGCAGAAAACAGTAACACTTGTTCAGAAGGAAAGAAAGCACAGAGCCCCAGATTCTATGTTGTCCTGGAGAGCTTGCAGAGCACTGGGGAAAGGCAGGCAGAGAATTCCTTGCTAGCACCTTCTCTGTGCCTGGGAAGCAGAAGTGTTCACATTGCTTCGCAGAATCGCTTTTGTGCAGAAAACACTAACACTTGTTCAGAAGGAAAGTAAGCACAGAGCCCCAGATTCTATGTTGTCCTGGAGAGCTTGCAGAGCACTGGGGAAAGGCAGGCAGAGAATTCCTTGCTAGCACCTTCTCTGTGCCTGGGAAGCAGAAGTGTTCACATTGCTTCGCAGAATCGCTTTTGTGCAGAAAACAGTAACACTTGTTCAGAAGGAAAGAAAGCACAGAGCCCCAGATTCTATGTTGTCCTGGAGAGCTTGCAGAGCACTGGGGAAAGGCAGGCAGAGAATTCCTTGCTAGCACCTTCTCTGTGCCTGGGAAGCAGAAATGTTCACATTGCTTCGCAAGAATCGCTCTTGTGCAGAAAACACTAACACTTGTTCAGAAGGAAAGAAAGCACAGAGCCCCAGATTTTATGTTGTCCTGGAGAGCTTGCAGAGCACTGGGGAAAGGCAGGCAGAGAATTCCCTGATAGCACCTTCTCTGTGCCTGTTCACATTGCTTCGCACAATCGCTTTTGTGCAGAAAACAGTAACACTTGTTCAGAAGGAAAGAAAGCACAGAGCCCCAGATTCTATGTTGTCCTGGAGAGCTTGCAGAGCACTGGGGAAAGGCAGGCAGAGAATTCCTTGCTAGCACCTTCTCTGTGCCTGGGAAGCAGAAGTGTTCACATTGCTTCGCAGAATCGCTTTTGTGCAGAAAACAGTAACACTTGTTCAGAAGGAAAGAAAGCACAGAGCCCCAGATTCTATGTTGTCCTGGAGAGCTTGCAGAGCACTGGGGAAAGGCAGGCAGAGAATTCCTTGCTAGCACCTTCTCTGTGCCTGGGAAGCAGAAGTGTTCACATTGCTTCGCAGAATCGCTTTTGTGCAGAAAACAGTAACACTTGTTCAGAAGGAAAGAAAGCACAGAGCCCCAGATTCTATGTTGTCCTGGAGAGCTTGCAGAGCACTGGGGAAAGGCAGGCAGAGAATTCCTTGCTAGCACCTTCTCTGTGCCTGGGAAGCAGAAGTGTTCACATTGCTTCGCAGAATCGCTTTTGTGCAGAAAACAGTAACACTTGTTCAGAAGGAAAGAAAGCACAGAGCCCCAGATTCTATGTTGTCCTGGAGAGCTTGCAGAGCACTGGGGAAAGGCAGGCAGAGAATTCCTTTCTAGCACCTTCTCTGTGCCTGGGAAGCAGAAATGTTCACATTGCTTCGCAAGAATCGCTCTTGTGCAGAAAACACTAACACTTGTTCAGAAGGAAAGAAAGCACAGAGCCCCAGATTTTATGTTGTCCTGGAGAGCTTGCAGAGCACTGGGGAAAGGCAGGCAGAGAATTCCCTGCTAGCACCTTCTCTGTGCCTGTTCACATTGCTTCGCAGAATCGCTTTTGTGCAGAAAACAGTAACACTTGTTCAGAAGGAAAGAAAGCACAGAGCCCCAGATTCTATGTTGTCCTGGAGAGCTTGCAGAGCACTGGGGAAAGGCAGGCAGAGAATTCCTTGCTAGCACCTTCTCTGTGCCTGGGAAGCAGAAGTGTTCACATTGCTTCGCAGAATCGCTTTTGTGCAGAAAACAGTAACACTTGTTCAGAAGGAAAGAAAGCACAGAGCCCCAGATTCTATGTTGTCCTGGAGAGCTTGCAGAGCACTGGGGAAAGGCAGGCAGAGAATTCCTTGCTAGCACCTTCTCTGTGCCTGGGAAGCAGAAATGTTCACATTGCTTCGCAAGAATCGCTCTTGTACAGAAAACACTAACACTTGTTCAGAAGGAAAGAAAGCACAGAGCCCCAGATTTTATGTTGTCCTGGAGAGCTTGCAGAGCACTGGGGAAAGGCAGGCAGAGAATTCCCTGATAGCACCTTCTCTGTGCCTGTTCACATTGCTTCGCAGAATCGCTTTTGTGCAGAAAACAGTAACACTTGTTCAGAAGGAAAGAAAGCACAGAGCCCCAGATTCTATGTTGTCCTGGAGAGCTTGCAGAGCACTGGGGAAAGGCAGGCAGAGAATTCCTTGCTAGCACCTTCTCTGTGCCTGGGAAGCAGAAGTGTTCACATTGCTTCGCAGAATCGCTTTTGTGCAGAAAACAGTAACACTTGTTCAGAAGGAAAGAAAGCACAGAGCCCCAGATTCTATGTTGTCCTGGAGAGCTTGCAGAGCACTGGGGAAAGGCAGGCAGAGAATTCCTTGCTAGCAGCTTCTCTGTGCCTGGGAAGCAGAAGTGTTCACATTGCTTCGCAGAATCGCTTTTGTGCAGAAAACACTAACACTTGTTCAGAACGAAAGAAAGCACAGAGCCCCAGATTCTATGTTGTCCTGGAGAGCTTGCAGAGCACTGGGGAAAGGCAGGCAGAGAATTCCTTGCTAGCACCTTCTCTGTGCCTGGGAAGCAGAAGTGTTCACATTGCTTCGCAAGAATCGCTTTTGTGCAGAAAACACTAACACTTGTTCAGAAGGAAAGAAAGCACAGAGCCCCAGATTCTATGTTGTCCTGGAGAGCTTGCAGAGCACTGGGGAAAGGCAGGCAGAGAATTCCCTGCTAGCACCTTCTCTGTGCCTGTTCACATTGCTTCGCAGAATCGCTTTTGTGCAGAAAACAGTAACACTTGTTCAGAACGAAAGAAAGCACAGAGCCCCAGATTCTATGTTGTCCTGGAGAGCTTGCAGAGCACTGGGGAAAGGCAGGCAGAGAATTCCCTGATAGCACCTTCTCTGTGCCTGGGAAGCAGAAGTGTTCACATTGCTTCGCAAGAATCACTTTTGTGCAGAAAACAGTAACACTTGTTCAGAAGGAAAGAAAGCACAGAGCCCCAGATTTTATGTTGTCCTGGAGAGCTTGCAGAGCACTGGGGAAAGGCAGGCAGAGAATTCCTTGCTAGCACCTTCTCTGTGCCTGGGAAGCAGAAGTGTTCACATTGCTTCGCAGAATCGCTTTTGTGCAGAAAACAGTAACACTTGTTCAGAAGGAAAGAAAGCACAGAGCCCCAGATTTTATGTTGTCCTGGAGAGCTTGCAGAGCACTGGGGAAAGGCAGGCAGAGAATTCCCTGATAGCACCTTCTCTGTGCCTGTTCACATTGCTTCGCAGAATCGCTTTTGTGCAGAAAACAGTAACACTTGTTCAGAAGGAAAGAAAGCACAGAGCCCCAGATTCTATGTTGTCCTGGAGAGCTTGCAGAGCACTGGGGAAAGGCAGGCAGAGAATTCCCTGCTAGCACCTTCTCTGTGCCTGGGAAGCAGAAGTGTTCACATTGCTTCGCAGAATCGCTTTTGTGCAGAAAACAGTAACACTTGTTCAGAAGGAAAGAAAGCACAGAGCCCCAGATTCTATGTTGTCCTGGAGAGCTTGCAGAGCACTGGGGAAAGGCAGGCAGAGAATTCCTTGCTAGCACCTTCTCTGTGTCTGGGAAGCAGAAGTGTTCACATTGCTTCGCAGAATCGCTTTTGTGCAGAAAACAGTAACACTTGTTCAGAAGGAAAGAAAGCACAGAGCCCCAGATTCTATGTTGTCCTGGAGAGCTTGCAGAGCACTGGGGAAAGGCAGGCAGAGAATTCCTTGCTAGCACCTTCTCTGTGCCTGGGAAGCAGAAGTGTTCACATTGCTTCGCAGAATCGCTTTTGTGCAGAAAACAGTAACACTTGTTCAGAAGGAAAGAAAGCACAGAGCCCCAGATTCTATGTTGTCCTGGAGAGCTTGCAGAGCACTGGGGAAAGGCAGGCAGAGAATTCCTTGCTAGCACCTTCTCTGTGCCTTGGAAGCAGAAGTGTTCACATTGCTTCGCAAGAATCACTTTTGTGCAGAAAACAGTAACACTTGTTCAGAAGGAAAGAAAGCACAGAGCCCCAGATTCTATGTTGTCCTGGAGAGCTTGCAGAGCACTGGGGAAAGGCAGGCAGAGAATTCCTTGCTAGCACCTTCTCTGTGCCTGGGAAGCAGAAGTGTTCACATTGCTTCGCAAGAATCACTTTTGTGCAGAAAACAGTAACACTTGTTCAGAAGGAAAGAAAGCACAGAGCCCCAGATTCTATGTTGTCCTGGAGAGCTTGCAGAGCACTGGGGAAAGGCAGGCAGAGAATTCCCTGATAGCACCTTCTCTGTGCCTGGGAAGCAGAAGTGTTCACATTGCTTCGCAAGAATCACTTTTGTGCAGAAAACAGTAACACTTGTTCAGAAGGAAAGAAAGCACAGAGCCCCAGATTCTATGTTGTCCTGGAGAGCTTGCAGAGCACTGCGGAAAGGCAGGCAGAGAATTCCCTGCTAGCACCTTCTCTGTGCCTGGGAAGCAGAAGTGTTCACATTGCTTCGCAGAATCGCTTTTGTGCAGAAAACAGTAACACTTGTTCAGAAGGAAAGAAAGCACAGAGCCCCAGATTCTATGTTGTCCTGGAGAGCTTGCAGAGCACTGGGGAAAGGCAGGCAGAGAATTCCTTGCTAGCACCTTCTCTGTGCCTGGGAAGCAGAAGTGTTCACATTGCTTCGCAAGAATCACTTTTGTGCAGAAAACAGTAACACTTGTTCAGAAGGAAAGAAAGCACAGAGCCCCAGATTCTATGTTGTCCTGGAGAGCTTGCAGAGCACTGCGGAAAGGCAGGCAGAGAATTCCCTGCTAGCACCTTCTCTGTGCCTGGGAAGCAGAAGTGTTCACATTGCTTCGCAGAATCGCTTTTGTGCAGAAAACAGTAACACTTGTTCAGAAGGAAAGAAAGCACAGAGCCCCAGATTCTATGTTGTCCTGGAGAGCTTGCAGAGCACTGGGGAAAGGCAGGCAGAGAATTCCTTGCTAGCACCTTCTCTGTGCCTGGGAAGCAGAAATGTTCACATTGCTTCGCAAGAATCGCTCTTGTGCAGAAAACACTAACACTTGTTCAGAAGGAAAGAAAGCACAGAGCCCCAGATTTTATGTTGTCCTGGAGAGCTTGCAGAGCACTGGGGAAAGGCAGGCAGAGAATTCCCTGATAGCACCTTCTCTGTGCCTGTTCACATTGCTTCACAGAATCGCTTTTGTGCAGAAAACAGTAACACTTGTTCAGAAGGAAAGAAAGCACAGAGCCCCAGATTCTATGTTGTCCTGGAGAGCTTGCAGAGCACTGGGGAAAGGCAGGCAGAGAATTCCCTGCTAGCACCTTCTCTGTGCCTGGGAAGCAGAAGTGTTCACATTGCTTCGCAGAATCGCTTTTGTGCAGAAAACAGTAACACTTGTTCAGAAGGAAAGAAAGCACAGAGCCCCAGATTCTATGTTGTCCTGGAGAGCTTGCAGAGCACTGGGGAAAGGCAGGCAGAGAATTCCTTGCTAGCACCTTCTCTGTGCCTGGGAAGCAGAAGTGTTCACATTGCTTCGCAGAATCGCTTTTGTGCAGAAAACACTAACACTTGTTCAGAAGGAAAGAAAGCACAGAGCCCCAGATTCTATGTTGTCCTGGAGAGCTTGCAGAGCACTGGGGAAAGGCAGGCAGAGAATTCCTTGCTAGCACCTTCTCTGTGCCTGGGAAGCAGAAGTGTTCACATTGCTTCGCAGAATCGCTTTTGTGCAGAAAACACTAACACTTGTTCAGAACGAAAGAAAGCACAGAGCCCCAGATTCTATGTTGTCCTGGAGAGCTTGCAGAGCACTGGGGAAAGGCAGGCAGAGAATTCCCTGCTAGCACCTTCTCTGTGCCTGGGAAGCAGAAGTGTTCACATTGCTTCGCAGAATCGCTTTTGTGCAGAAAACAGTAACACTTGTTCAGAAGGAAAGAAAGCACAGAGCCCCAGATTCTATGTTGTCCTGGAGAGCTTGCAGAGCACTGGGGAAAGGCAGGCAGAGAATTCCTTGCTAGCACCTTCTCTGTGCCTGGGAAGCAGAAGTGTTCACATTGCTTCGCAAGAATCGCTTTTGTGCAGAAAACAGTAACACTTGTTCAGAAGGAAAGAAAGCACAGAGCCCCAGATTCTATGTTGTCCTGGAGAGCTTGCAGAGCACTGGGGAAAGGCAGGCAGAGAATTCCTTGCTAGCACCTTCTCTGTGCCTGGGAAGCAGAAGTGTTCACATTGCTTCGCAGAATCGCTTTTGTGCAGAAAACAGTAGCACTTGTTCAGAAGGAAAGAAAGCACAGAGCCCCAGATTCTATGTTGTCCTGGAGAGCTTGCAGAGCACTGGGGAAAGGCAGGCAGAGAATTCCCTGCTAGCACCTTCTCTGTGCCTGTTCACATTGCTTCGCAGAATCGCTTTTGTGCAGAAAACAGTAACACTTGTTCAGAACGAAAGAAAGCACAGAGCCCCAGATTCTATGTTGTGCTGGAGAGCTTGCAGAGCACTGGGGAAAGGCAGGCAGAGAATTCCCTGATAGCACCTTCTCTGTGCCTGGGAAGCAGAAGTGTTCACATTGCTTCGCAGAATCGCTTTTGTGCAGAAAACAGTAACACTTGTTCAGAAGGAAAGAAAGCACAGAGCCCCAGATTTTATGTTGTCCTGGAGAGCTTGCAGAGCACTGGGGAAAGGCAGGCAGAGAATTCCCTGCTAGCACCTTCTCTGTGCCTGGGAAGCAGAAGTGTTCACAGTGCTTCGCAGAATCGCTTTTGTGCAGAAAACACTAACACTTGTGCAGAACGAAAGAAAGCACAGAGCCCCAGATTTTATGTTGTCCTGGAGAGCTTGCAGAGCACTGGGGAAAGGCAGGCAGAGAATTCCTTGCTAGCACCTTCTCTGTGCCTGGGAAGCAGAAGTGTTCACACTGCTTCGCAGAATCGCTTTTGTGCAGAAAACAGTAACACTTGTTCAGAAGGAAAGAAAGCACAGAGCCCCAGATTCTATGTTGTCCTGGAGAGCTTGCAGAGCACTGGGGAAAGGCAGGCAGAGAATTCCCTGCTAGCACCTTCTCTGTGCCTGGGAAGCAGAAGTGTTCACATTGCTTCGCAGAATCGCTTTTGTGCAGAAAACAGTAACACTTGTTCAGAAGGAAAGAAAGCACAGAGCCCCAGATTCTATGTTGTCCTGGAGAGCTTGCAGAGCACTGGGGAAAGGCAGGCAGAGAATTCCTTGCTAGCACCTTCTCTGTGCCTGGGAAGCAGAAGTGTTCACATTGCTTCGCAGAATCGCTTTTGTGCAGAAAACAGTAACACTTGTTCAGAAGGAAAGAAAGCACAGAGCCCCAGATTCTATGTTGTCCTGGAGAGCTTGCAGAGCACTGGGGAAAGGCAGGCAGAGAATTCCTTGCTAGCACCTTCTCTGTGCCTGGGAAGCAGAAATGTTCACATTGCTTCGCAAGGATCGCTCTTGTGCAGAAAACACTAACACTTGTTCAGAAGGAAAGAAAGCACAGAGCCCCAGATTTTATGTTGTCCTGGAGAGCTTGCAGAGCACTGGGGAAAGGCAGGCAGAGAATTCCCTGATAGCACCTTCTCTGTGCCTGTTCACATTGCTTCGCAGAATCGCTTTTATGCAGAAAACAGTAACACTTGTTCAGAAGGAAAGAAAGCACAGAGCCCCAGATTCTATGTTGTCCTGGAGAGCTTGCAGAGCACTGGGGAAAGGCAGGCAGAGAATTCCTTGCTAGCACCTTCTCTGTGCCTGGGAAGCAGAAGTGTTCACATTGCTTCGCAGAATCGCTTTTGTGCAGAAAACACTAACACTTGTTCAGAAGGAAAGTAAGCACAGAGCCCCAGATTCTATGTTGTCCTGGAGAGCTTGCAGAGCACTGGGGAAAGGCAGGCAGAGAATTCCTTGCTAGCACCTTCTCTGTGCCTGGGAAGCAGAAGTGATCACATTGCTTCGCAGAATCGCTTTTGTGCAGAAAACAGTAACACTTGTTCAGAAGGAAAGAAAGCACAGAGCCCCAGATTCTATGTTGTCCTGGAGAGCTTGCAGAGCACTGGGGAAAGGCAGGCAGAGAATTCCTTGCTAGCACCTTCTCTGTGCCTGGGAAGCAGAAATGTTCACATTGCTTCGCAAGAATCGCTCTTGTGCAGAAAACAGTAACACTTGTTCAGAAGGAAAGAAAGCACAGAGCCCCAGATTTTATGTTGTCCTGGAGAGCTTGCAGAGCACTGGGGAAAGGCAGGCAGAGAATTCCCTGATAGCACCTTCTCTGTGCCTGTTCACATTGCTTCGCACAATCGCTTTTGTGCAGAAAACAGTAACACTTGTTCAGAAGGAAAGAAAGCACAGAGCCCCAGATTCTATGTTGTCCTGGAGAGCTTGCAGAGCACTGGGGAAAGGCAGGCAGAGAATTCCTTGCTAGCACCTTCTCTGTGCCTGGGAAGCAGAAGTGTTCACATTGCTTCGCAGAATCGCTTTTGTGCAGAAAACAGTAACACTTGTTCAGAAGGAAAGAAAGCACAGAGCCCCAGATTCTATGTTGTCCTGGAGAGCTTGCAGAGCACTGGGGAAAGGCAGGCAGAGAATTCCCTGCTAGCACCTTCTCTGTGCCTGGGAAGCAGAAGTGTTCACATTGCTTCGCAGAATCGCTTTTGTGCAGAAAAGAGTAACACTTGTTCAGAAGGAAAGAAAGCACAGAGCCCCAGATTCTATGTTGTCCTGGAGAGCTTGCAGAGCACTGGGGAAAGGCAGGCAGAGAATTCCTTGCTAGCACCTTCTCTGTGCCTGGGAAGCAGAAGTGTTCACATTGCTTCGCAGAATCGCTTTTGTGCAGAAAAGAGTAACACTTGTTCAGAAGGAAAGAAAGCACAGAGCCCCAGATTCTATGTTGTCCTGGAGAGCTTGCAGAGCACTGGGGAAAGGCAGGCAGAGAATTCCTTGCTAGCACCTTCTCTGTGCCTGGGAAGCAGAAATGTTCACATTGCTTCGCAAGAATCGCTCTTGTGCAGAAAACACTAACACTTGTTCAGAAGGAAAGAAAGCACAGAGCCCCAGATTTTATGTTGTCCTGGAGAGCTTGCAGAGCACTGGGGAAAGGCAGGCAGAGAATTCCCTGCTAGCACCTTCTCTGTGCCTGTTCACATTGCTTCGCAGAATCGCTTTTGTGCAGAAAACAGTAACACTTGTTCAGAAGGAAAGAAAGCACAGAGCCCCAGATTCTATGTTGTCCTGGAGAGCTTGCAGAGCACTGGGGAAAGGCAGGCAGAGAATTCCTTGCTAGCAGCTTCTCTGTGCCTGGGAAGCAGAAGTGTTCACATTGCTTCGCAGAATCGCTTTTGTGCAGAAAACAGTAACACTTGTTCAGAAGGAAAGAAAGCACAGAGCCCCAGATTCTATGTTGTCCTGGAGAGCTTGCAGAGCACTGGGGAAAGGCAGGCAGAGAATTCCTTGCTAGCACCTTCTCTGTGCCTGGGAAGCAGAAATGTTCACATTGCTTCGCAAGAATCGCTCTTGTACAGAAAACACTAACACTTGTTCAGAAGGAAAGAAAGCACAGAGCCCCAGATTTTATGTTGTCCTGGAGAGCTTGCAGAGCACTGGGGAAAGGCAGGCAGAGAATTCCCTGATAGCACCTTCTCTGTGCCTGTTCACATTGCTTCGCAGAATCGCTTTTGTGCAGAAAACATAACACTTGTTCAGAAGGAAAGAAAGCACAGAGCCCCAGATTCTATGTTGTCCTGGAGAGCTTGCAGAGCACTGGGGAAAGGCAGGCAGAGAATTCCTTGCTAGCACCTTCTCTGTGCCTGGGAAGCAGAAGTGTTCACATTGCTTCGCAGAATCGCTTTTGTGCAGAAAACAGTAACACTTGTTCAGAAGGAAAGAAAGCACAGAGCCCCAGATTCTATGTTGTCCTGGAGAGCTTGCAGAGCACTGGGGAAAGGCAGGCAGAGAATTCCTTGCTAGCACCTTCTCTGTGCCTGGGAAGCAGAAGTGTTCACATTGCTTCGCAGAATCGCTTTTGTGCAGAAAACACTAACACTTGTTCAGAACGAAAGAAAGCACAGAGCCCCAGATTCTATGTTGTCCTGGAGAGCTTGCAGAGCACTGGGGAAAGGCAGGCAGAGAATTCCTTGCTAGCACCTTCTCTGTGCCTGGGAAGCAGAAGTGTTCACATTGCTTCGCAAGAATCGCTTTTGTGCAGAAAACAGTAACACTTGTTCAGAAGGAAAGAAAGCACAGAGCCCCAGATTCTATGTTGTCCTGGAGAGCTTGCAGAGGACTGGGGAAAGGCAGGCAGAGAATTCCCTGCTAGCACCTTCTCTGTGCCTGTTCACATTGCTTCGCAGAATCGCTTTTGTGCAGAAAACAGTAACACTTGTTCAGAACGAAAGAAAGCACAGAGCCCCAGATTCTATGTTGTCCTGGAGAGCTTGCAGAGCACTGGGGAAAGGCAGGCAGAGAATTCCCTGCTAGCACCTTCTCTGTGCCTGGGAAGCAGAAGTGTTCACATTGCTTCGCAAGAATCACTTTTGTGCAGAAAACAGTAACACTTGTTCAGAAGGAAAGAAAGCACAGAGCCCCAGATTTTATGTTGTCCTGGAGAGCTTGCAGAGCACTGGGGAAAGGCAGGCAGAGAATTCCTTGCTAGCACCTTCTCTGTGCCTGGGAAGCAGAAGTGTTCACATTGCTTCGCAGAATCGCTTTTGTGCAGAAAACACTAACACTTGTTCAGAAGGAAAGAAAGCACAGAGCCCCAGATTCTATGTTGTCCTGGAGAGCTTGCAGAGCACTGGGGAAAGGCAGGCAGAGAATTCCTTGCTAGCACCTTCTCTGTGCCTGGGAAGCAGAAGTGTTCACATTGCTTCGCAGAATCGCTTTTGTGCAGAAAACAGTAACACTTGTTCAGAACGAAAGAAAGCACAGAGCCCCAGATTCTATGTTGTCCTGGAGAGCTTGCAGAGCACTGGGGAAAGGCAGGCAGAGAATTCCTTGCTAGCACCTTCTCTGTGCCTGGGAAGCAGAAATGTTCACATTGCTTTGCAAGAATCGCTCTTGTGCAGAAAACACTAACACTTGTTCAGAAGGAAAGAAAGCACAGAGCCCCAGATTTTATGTTGTCCTGGAGAGCTTGCAGAGCACTGGGGAAAGGCAGGCAGAGAATTCCCTGATAGCACCTTCTCTGTGCCTGTTCACATTGCTTCGCAGAATCGCTTTTGTGCAGAAAACAGTAACACTTGTTCAGAAGGAAAGAAAGCACAGAGCCCCAGATTCTATGTTGTCCTGGAGAGCTTGCAGAGCACTGGGGAAAGGCAGGCAGAGAATTCCCTGCTAGCACCTTCTCTGTGCCTGGGAAGCAGAAGTGTTCACATTGCTTCGCAGAATCGCTTTTGTGCAGAAAACAGTAACACTTGTTCAGAAGGAAAGAAAGCACAGAGCCCCAGATTCTATGTTGTCCTGGAGAGCTTGCAGAGCACTGGGGAAAGGCAGGCAGAGAATTCCTTGCTAGCACCTTCTCTGTGTCTGGGAAGCAGAAGTGTTCACATTGCTTCGCAGAATCGCTTTTGTGCAGAAAACAGTAACACTTGTTCAGAAGGAAAGAAAGCACAGAGCCCCAGATTCTATGTTGTCCTGGAGAGCTTGCAGAGCACTGGGGAAAGGCAGGCAGAGAATTCCTTGCTAGCACCTTCTCTGTGCCTGGGAAGCAGAAGTGTTCACATTGCTTCGCAGAATCGCTTTTGTGCAGAAAACAGTAACACTTGTTCAGAAGGAAAGAAAGCACAGAGCCCCAGATTCTATGTTGTCCTGGAGAGCTTGCAGAGCACTGGGGAAAGGCAGGCAGAGAATTCCCTGCTAGCACCTTCTCTGTGCCTGGGAAGCAGAAGTGTTCACATTGCTTCGCAGAATCGCTTTTGTGCAGAAAACAGTAACACTTGTTCAGAAGGAAAGAAAGCACAGAGCCCCAGATTCTATGTTGTCCTGGAGAGCTTGCAGAGCACTGGGGAAAGGCAGGCAGAGAATTCCCTGCTAGCACCTTCTCTGTGCCTGGGAAGCAGAAGTGTTCACATTGCTTCGCAGAATCGCTTTTGTGCAGAAAACAGTAACACTTGTTCAGAAGGAAAGAAAGCACAGAGCCCCAGATTCTATGTTGTCCTGGAGAGCTTGCAGAGCACTGGGGAAAGGCAGGCAGAGAATTCCCTGATAGCACCTTCTCTGTGCCTTGGAAGCAGAAGTGTTCACATTGCTTCGCAAGAATCACTTTTGTGCAGAAAACAGTAACACTTGTTCAGAAGGAAAGAAAGCACAGAGCCCCAGATTCTATGTTGTCCTGGAGAGCTTGCAGAGCACTGGGGAAAGGCAGGCAGAGAATTCCTTGCTAGCACCTTCTCTGTGCCTGGGAAGCAGAAGTGTTCACATTGCTTCGCAAGAATCACTTTTGTGCAGAAAACAGTAACACTTGTTCAGAAGGAAAGAAAGCACAGAGCCCCAGATTCTATGTTGTCCTGGAGAGCTTGCAGAGCACTGGGGAAAGGCAGGCAGAGAATTCCCTGATAGCACCTTCTCTGTGCCTGGGAAGCAGAAGTGTTCACATTGCTTCGCAAGAATCACTTTTGTGCAGAAAACAGTAACACTTGTTCAGAAGGAAAGAAAGCACAGAGCCCCAGATTCTATGTTGTCCTGGAGAGCTTGCAGAGCACTGCGGAAAGGCAGGCAGAGAATTCCCTGCTAGCACCTTCTCTGTGCCTGGGAAGCAGAAGTGTTCACATTGCTTCGCAGAATCGCTTTTGTGCAGAAAACAGTAACACTTGTTCAGAAGGAAAGAAAGCACAGAGCCCCAGATTCTATGTTGTCCTGGAGAGCTTGCAGAGCACTGGGGAAAGGCAGGCAGAGAATTCCTTGCTAGCACCTTCTCTGTGCCTGGGAAGCAGAAATGTTCACATTGCTTCGCAAGAATCGCTCTTGTGCAGAAAACACTAACACTTGTTCAGAAGGAAAGAAAGCACAGAGCCCCAGATTTTATGTTGTCCTGGAGAGCTTGCAGAGCACTGGGGAAAGGCAGGCAGAGAATTCCCTGATAGCACCTTCTCTGTGCCTGTTCACATTGCTTCGCAGAATCGCTTTTGTGCAGAAAACAGTAACACTTGTTCAGAAGGAAAGAAAGCACAGAGCCCCAGATTCTATGTTGTCCTGGAGAGCTTGCAGAGCACTGGGGAAAGGCAGGCAGAGAATTCCCTGCTAGCACCTTCTCTGTGCCTGGGAAGCAGAAGTGTTCACATTGCTTCGCAGAATCGCTTTTGTGCAGAAAACAGTAACACTTGTTCAGAAGGAAAGAAAGCACAGAGCCCCAGATTTTATGTTGTCCTGGAGAGCTTGCAGAGCACTGGGGAAAGGCAGGCAGAGAATTCCTTGCTAGCACCTTCTCTGTGCCTGGGAAGCAGAAGTGTTCACATTGCTTCGCAAGAATCGCTTTTGTGCAGAAAACAGTAACACTTGTTCAGAAGGAAAGAAAGCACAGAGCCCCAGATTCTATGTTGTCCTGGAGAGCTTGCAGAGCACTGGGGAAAGGCAGGCAGAGAATTCCTTGCTAGCACCTTCTCTGTGCCTGGGAAGCAGAAGTGTTCACATTGCTTCGCAGAATCGCTTTTGTGCAGAAAACAGTAGCACTTGTTCAGAAGGAAAGAAAGCACAGAGCCCCAGATTCTATGTTGTCCTGGAGAGCTTGCAGAGCACTGGGGAAAGGCAGGCAGAGAATTCCCTGCTAGCACCTTCTCTGTGCCTGTTCACATTGCTTCGCAGAATCGCTTTTGTGCAGAAAACAGTAACACTTGTTCAGAACGAAAGAAAGCACAGAGCCCCAGATTCTATGTTGTGCTGGAGAGCTTGCAGAGCACTGGGGAAAGGCAGGCAGAGAATTCCCTGCTAGCACCTTCTCTGTGCCTGGGAAGCAGAAGTGTTCACATGGCTTCGCAGAATCGCTTTTGTGCAGAAAACACTAACACTTGTTCAGAACGAAAGAAAGCACAGAGCCCCAGATTCTATGTTGTCCTGGAGAGCTTGCAGAGCACTGGGGAAAGGCAGGCAGAGAATTCCTTGCTAGCACCTTCTCTGTGCCTGGGAAGCAGAAGTGTTCACATTGCTTCGCAAGAATCGCTTTTGTGCAGAAAACAGTAACACTTGTTCAGAAGGAAAGAAAGCACAGAGCCCCAGATTCTATGTTGTCCTGGAGAGCTTGCAGAGCACTGGGGAAAGGCAGGCAGAGAATTCCTTGCTAGCACCTTCTCTGTGCCTGGGAAGCAGAAGTGTTCACATTGCTTCGCAAGAATCGCTCTTGTGCAGAAAACACTAACACTTGTTCAGAAGGAAAGAAAGCACAGAGCCCCAGATTCTATGTTGTCCTGGAGAGCTTGCAGAGCACTGGGGAAAGGCAGGCAGAGAATTCCCTGATAGCACCTTCTCTGTGCCTGGGAAGCAGAAGTGTTCACATTGCTTCGCAGAATCGCTTTTGTGCAGAAAACAGTAACACTTGTTCAGAACGAAAGAAAGCACAGAGCCCCAGATTCTATGTTGTCCTGGAGAGCTTGCAGAGCACTGGGGAAAGGCAGGCAGAGAATTCCCTGCTAGCACCTTCTCTGTGCCTGTTCACATTGCTTCGCAGAATCGCTTTCGTGCAGAGAACAGTAACACTTGTTCAGAACGAAAGAAAGCACAGAGCCCCAGATTTTATGTTGTCCTGGAGAGCTTGCAGAGCACTGGGGAAAGGCAGGCAGAGAATTCCCTGCTAGCACCTTCTCTGTGCCTGGGAAGCAGAAGTGTTCACATTGCTTCGCAAGAATCGCTCTTGTGCAGAAAACACTAACACTTGTTCAGAAGGAAAGAAAGCACAGAGCCCCAGATTCTATGTTGTCCTGGAGAGCTTGCAGAGCACTGGGGAAAGGCAGGCAGAGAATTCCCTGATAGCACCTTCTCTGTGCCTGGGAAGCAGAAGTGTTCACATTGCTTCGCAGAATCGCTTTTGTGCAGAAAACAGTAACACTTGTTCAGAACGAAAGAAAGCACAGAGCCCCAGATTCTATGTTGTCCTGGAGAGCTTGCAGAGCACTGGGGAAAGGCAGGCAGAGAATTCCCTGATAGCACCTTCTCTGTGCCTGTTCACATTGCTTCGCAGAATCGCTTTCGTGCAGAGAACAGTAACACTTGTTCAGAACGAAAGAAAGCACAGAGCCCCAGATTTTATGTTGTCCTGGAGAGCTTGCAGAGCACTGGGGAAAGGCAGGCAGAGAATTCCCTGCTAGCACCTTCTCTGTGCCTGGGAAGCAGAAGTGTTCACATTGCTTCGCAAGAATCGCTTTTGTGCAGAAAACAGTAACACTTGTTCAGAAGGAAAGAAAGCACAGAGCCCCAGATTCTATGTTGTCCTGGAGAGCTTGCAGAGCACTGGGGAAAGGCAGGCAGAGAATTCCCTGATAGCACCTTCTCTGTGCCTGGGAAGCAGAAGTGTTCACATTGCTTCGCAGAATCGCTTTTGTGCAGAAAACAGTAACACTTTTTCAGAAGGAAAGAAAGCACAGAGCCCCAGATTCTATGTTGTCCTGGAGAGCTTGCAGAGCACTGGGGAAAGGCAGGCAGAGAATTCCCTGATAGCACCTTCTCTGTGCCTGTTCACATTGCTTCGCAGAATCGCTTTTGTGCAGAGAACAGTAACACTTGTTCAGAACGAAAGAAAGCACAGAGCCCCAGATTTTATGTTGTCCTGGAGAGCTTGCAGAGCACTGGGGAAAGGCAGGCAGAGAATTCCCTGCTAGCACCTTCTCTGTGCCTGGGAAGCAGAAGTGTTCACATTGCTTTGCAAGAATCGCTTTTGTGCAGAAAACAGTAACACTTGTTCAGAACGAAAGAAAGCACAGAGCCCCAGATTCTATGTTGTCCTGGAGAGCTTGCAGAGCACTGGGGAAAGGCAGGCAGAGAATTCCCTGATAGCACCTTCTCTGTGCCTGGGAAGCAGAAGTGTTCACATTGCTTCGCAGAATCGCTTTTGTGCAGAAAACACTAACACTTGTTCAGAAGGAAAGAAAGCACAGAGCCCCAGATTCTATGTTGTCCTGGAGAGCTTGCAGAGCACTGGGGAAAGGCAGGCAGAGAATTCCCTGATAGCACCTTCTCTGTGCCTGTTCACATTGCTTCGCAGAATCGCTTTTGTGCAGAGAACAGTAACACTTGTTCAGAACGAAAGAAAGCACAGAGCCCCAGATTTTATGTTGTCCTGGAGAGCTTGCAGAGCACTGGGGAAAGGCAGGCAGAGAATTCCCTGCTAGCACCTTCTCTGTGCCTGGGAAGCAGAAGTGTTCACATTGCTTCGCAAGAATCGCTTTTGTGCAGAAAACAGTAACACTTGTTCAGAACGAAAGAAAGCACAGAGCCCCAGATTCTATGTTGTCCTGGAGAGCTTGCAGAGCACTGGGGAAAGGCAGGCAGAGAATTCCCTGATAGCACCTTCTCTGTGCCTGTTCACATTGCTTCGCAAGAATCGCTTTTGTGCAGAAAACACTAACACTTGTTCAGAACGAAAGAAAGCACAGAGCCCCAGATTCTATGTTGTCCTGGAGAGCTTGCAGAGCACTGGGGAAAGGCAGGCAGAGAATTCCTTGCTAGCACCTTCTCTGTGCCTGGGAAGCAGAAGTGTTCACATTGCTTCGCAGAATCGCTTTTGTGCAGAAAACACTAACACTTGTTCAGAAGGAAAGAAAGCACAGAGCCCCAGATTCTATGTTGTCCTGGAGAGCTTGCAGAGCACTGGGGAAAGGCAGGCAGAGAATTCCCTGATAGCACCTTCTCTGTGCCTGTTCACATTGCTTCGCAGAATCGCTTTTGTGCAGAGAACAGTAACACTTGTTCAGAACGAAAGAAAGCACAGAGCCCCAGATTTTATGTTGTCCTGGAGAGCTTGCAGAGCACTGGGGAAAGGCAGGCAGAGAATTCCCTGCTAGCACCTTCTCTGTGCCTGGGAAGCAGAAGTGTTCACATTGCTTCGCAAGAATCGCTTTTGTGCAGAAAACAGTAACACTTGTTCAGAAGGAAAGAAAGCACAGAGCCCCAGATTCTATGTTGTCCTGGAGAGCTTGCAGAGCACTGGGGAAAGGCAGGCAGAGAATTCCCTGCTAGCACCTTCTCTGTGCCTGTTCACATTGCTTCGCAGAATCGCTTTTGTGCAGAAAACAGTAACACTTGTTCAGAAGGAAAGAAAGCACAGAGCCCCAGATTCTATGTTGTCCTGGAGAGCTTGCAGAGCACTGGGGAAAGGCAGGCAGAGAATTCCCTGCTAGCACCTTCTCTGTGCCTGGGAAGCAGAAGTGTTCACATTGCTTCGCAGAATCGCTTTTGTGCAGAAAACACTAACACTTGTTCAGAACGAAAGAAAGCACAGAGCCCCAGATTCTATGTTGTCCTGGAGAGCTTGCAGAGCACTGGGGAAAGGCAGGCAGAGAATTCCTTGCTAGCACCTTCTCTGTGCCTGGGAAGCAGAAGTGTTCACATTGCTTCGCAAGAATCGCTTTTGTGCAGAAAACAGTAACACTTGTTCAGAAGGAAAGAAAGCACAGAGCCCCACATTCTATGTTGTCCTGGAGAGCTTGCAGAGCACTGGGGAAAGGCAGGCAGAGAATTCCCTGCTAGCACCTTCTCTGTGCCTGTTCACATTGCTTCGCAGAATCGCTTTTGTGCAGAAAACAGTAACACTTGTTCAGAAGGAAAGAAAGCACAGAGCCCCAGATTCTATGTTTTCCTGGAGAGCTTGAAGAGCACTGGGGAAAGGCAGGCAGAGAATTCCCTGATAGCACCTTCTCTGTGCCTGGAAAGCAGAACTGTTCACATTGCTTCGCAAGAATCACTTTTGTGCAGAAAACAGTAACACTTGTTCAGAACGAAAGAAAGCACAGAGCCCCAGATTTTATGTTGTCCTGGAGAGCTTGCAGAGCACTGGGGAAAGGCAGGCAGAGAATTCCTTGCTAGCACCTTCTCTGTGCCTGGGAAGCAGAAGTGTTCACATTGCTTCGCAGAATCGCTTTTGTGCAGAAAACACTAACACTTGTTCAGAAGGAAAGAAAGCACAGAGCCCCAGATTCTATGTTGTCCTGGAGAGCTTGCAGAGCACTGGGGAAAGGCAGGCAAAGAATTCCTTCCTAGCACCTTCTCTGTGCCTGGGAAGCAGAAGTGTTCACATTGCTTCGCAGAATCGCTTTTGTGCAGAAAACAGTAACACTTGTTCAGAACGAAAGAAAGCACAGAGCCCCAGATTCTATGTTGTCCTGGAGAGCTTGCAGAGCACTGGGGAAAGGCAGGCAGAGAGTTCCTTGCTAGCACCTTCTCTGTGCCTGGGAAGCAGAAGTGTTCACATTGCTTCGCAGAATCGCTTTTGTGCAGAAAACACTAACACTTGTTCAGAAGGAAAGAAAGCACAGAGCCCCAGATTCTATGCTGTCCTGGAGAGCTTGCAGAGCACTGGGGAAAGGCAGGCAGAGAATTCCCTGATAGCACATTCTCTGTGCCTGTTCACATTGCTTCGCAGCATTGCTTTTGTGCAGAAAACAGTAACACTTGTTCAGAAGGAAAGAAAGCACAGAGCCCCAGATTCTATGTTGTCCTGGAGAGCTTGCAGAGCACTGGGGAAAGGCAGGCAGAGAATTCCCTGATAGTACCTTCTCTGTGCCTGTTCACATTGCTTCGCAGAATCGCTTTTGTGCAGAAAACAGTAACACTTGTTCAGAAGGAAAGAAAGCACAGAGCCCCAGATTCTATGTTGTCCTGGAGAGCTTGCAGAGCACTGGGGAAAGGCAGGCAGAGAATTCCCTGCTAGCACCTTCTCTGTGCCTGGGAAGCAGAAGTGTTCACATTGCTTCGCAAGAATCGCTTTTGTGCAGAAAACAGTAACACTTGTTCAGAAGGAAAGAAAGCACAGAGCCCCAGATTTTATGTTGTCCTGGAGAGCTTGCAGAGCACTGGGGAAAGGCAGGCAGAGAATTCCCTGCTAGCACCTTCTCTGTGCCTGGGAAGCAGAAGTGTTCACATTGCTTCGCAGCATCGCTTTTGTGCAGAAAACAGTAACACTTGTTCAGAAGGAAAGAAAGCACAGAGCCCCAGATTCTATGTTGTCCTGGAGAGCTTGCAGAGCACTGGGGAAAGGCAGGCAGAGAATTCCCTGCTAGCACCTTCTCTGTGCCTGTTCACATTGCTTCGCAGAATCGCTTTTGTGCAGAAAACAGTAACACTTGTTCAGAACGAAAGAAAGCACAGAGCCCCAGATTCTATGTTGTCCTGGAGAGCTTGCAGAGCACTGGGGAAAGGCAGGCAGAGAATTCCCTGCTAGCACCTTCTCTGTGCCTGGGAAGCAGAAGTGTTCACATTGCTTCGCAAGAATCGCTTTTGTGCAGAAAACAGTAACACTTGTTCAGAACGAAAGAAAGCACAGAGCCCCAGATTTTATGTTGTCCTGGAGAGCTTGCAGAGCACTGGGGAAAGGCAGGCAGAGAATTCCTTGCTAGCACCTTCTCTGTGCCTGGGAAGCTGAAGTGTTCACATTGCTTCGCAGAATCGCTTTTGTGCAGAAAACACTAACACTTGTTCAGAAGGAAAGAAAGCACAGAGCCCCAGATTCTATGTTGTCCTGGAGAGCTTGCAGAGCACTGGGGAAAGGCAGGCAGAGAATTCCCTGCTAGCACCTTCTCTGTGCCTGGGAAGCAGAAGTGTTCACATTGCTTCGCAAGAATCGCTTTTGTGCAGAAAACAGTAACACTTGTTCAGAAGGAAAGAAAGCACAGAGCCCCAGATTCTATGTTGTGCTGGAGAGCTTGCAGAGCACTGGGGAAAGGCAGGCAGAGAATTCCCTGCTAGCACCTTCTCTGTGCCTGGGAAGCAGAAGTGTTCACATTGCTTCGCAAGAATCGCTTTTGTGCAGAAAACAGTAACACTTGTTCAGAAGGAAAGAAAGCACAGAGCCCCACATTCTATGTTGTCCTGGAGAGCTTGCAGAGCACTGGGGAAAGGCAGGCAGAGAATTCCCTGCTAGCACCTTCTCTGTGCCTGTTCACATTGCTTCGCAGAATCGCTTTTGTGCAGAAAACAGTAACACTTGTTCAGAAGGAAAGAAAGCACAGAGCCCCAGATTCTATGTTTTCCTGGAGAGCTTGCAGAGCACTGGGGAAAGCAAGGCAGAGAATTCCCTGATAGCACCTTCTCTGTGCCTGGAAAGCAGAACTGTTCACATTGCTTCGCAAGAATCACTTTTGTGCAGAAAACAGTAACACTTGTTCAGAACGAAAGAAAGCACAGAGCCCCAGATTTTATGTTGTCCTGGAGAGCTTGCAGAGCACTGGGGAAAGGCAGGCAGAGAATTCCTTGCTAGCACCTTCTCTGTGCCTGGGAAGCAGAAGTGTTCACATTGCTTCGCAGAATCGCTTTTGTGCAGAAAACACTAACACTTGTTCAGAAGGAAAGAAAGCACAGAGCCCCAGATTCTATGTTGTCCTGGAGAGCTTGCAGAGCACTGGGGAAAGGCAGGCAGAGAATTCCTTGCTAGCACCTTCTCTGTGCCTGCGAAGCAGAAGTGTTCACATTGCTTCGCAGAATCGCTTTTGTGCAGAAAACAGTAACACTTGTTCAGAAGGAAAGAAAGCACAGAGCCCCAGATTCTATGTTGTCCTGGAGAGCTTGCAGAGCACTGGGGAAAGGCAGGCAGAGAATTCCTTCCTAGCACCTTCTCTGTGCCTGGGAAGCAGAAGTGTTCACATTGCTTCGCAGAATCGCTTTTGTGCAGAAAACAGTAACACTTGTTCAGAAGGAAAGAAAGCACAGAGCCCCAGATTCTATGTTGTCCTGGAGAGCTTGCAGAGCACTGGGGAAAGGCAGGCAGAGAGTTCCTTGCTAGCACCTTCTCTGTGCCTGGGAAGCAGAAGTGTTCACATTGCTTCGCAGAATCGCTTTTGTGCAGAAAACACTAACACTTGTTCAGAAGGAAAGAAAGCACAGAGCCCCAGATTCTATGCTGTCCTGGAGAGCTTGCAGAGCACTGGGGAAAGGCAGGCAGAGAATTCCCTGATAGCACATTCTCTGTGCCTGTTCACATTGCTTCGCAGCATCGCTTTTGTGCAGAAAACAGTAACACTTGTTCAGAAGGAAAGAAAGCACAGAGCCCCAGATTCTATGTTGTCCTGGAGAGCTTGCAGAGCACTGGGGAAAGGCAGGCAGAGAATTCCCTGCTAGCACCTTCTCTGTGCCTGTTCACATTGCTTCGCAGAATCGCTTTTGTGCAGAAAACAGTAACACTTGTTCAGAACGAAAGAAAGCACAGAGCCCCAGATTCTATGTTGTCCTGGAGAGCTTGCAGAGCACTGGGGAAAGGCAGGCAGAGAATTCCCTGCTAGCACCTTCTCTGTGCCTGGGAAGCAGAAGTGTTCACATTGCTTCGCAAGAATCGCTTTTGTGCAGAAAACAGTAACACTTGTTCAGAACGAAAGAAAGCACAGAGCCCCAGATTCTATGTTGTCCTGGAGAGCTTGCAGAGCACTGGGGAAAGGCAGGCAGAGAATTCCTTGCTAGCACCTTCTCTGTGCCTGGGAAGCTGAAGTGTTCACATTGCTTCGCAGAATCGCTTTTGTGCAGAAAACACTAACACTTGTTCAGAAGGAAAGAAAGCACAGAGCCCCAGATTCTATGTTGTCCTGGAGAGCTTGCAGAGCACTGGGGAAAGGCAGGCAGAGAATTCCCTGCTAGCACCTTCTCTGTGCCTGGGAAGCAGAAGTGTTCACATTGCTTCGCAGAATCGCTTTTGTGCAGAAAACACTAACACTTGTTCAGAAGGAAAGAAAGCACAGAGCCCCAGATTCTATGTTGTCCTGGAGAGCTTGCAGAGCACTGGGGAAAGGCAGGCAGAGAATTCCTTGCTAGCACCTTCTCTGTGCCTGGGAAGCAGAAGTGTTCACATTGCTTCGCAAGAATCGCTTTTGTGCAGAAAACAGTAACACTTGTTCAGAAGGAAAGAAAGCACAGAGCCCCACATTCTATGTTGTCCTGGAGAGCTTGCAGAGCACTGGGGAAAGGCAGGCAGAGAATTCCCTGCTAGCACCTTCTCTGTGCCTGTTCACATTGATTCGCAGCATCGCTTTTGTGCAGAAAACAGTAACACTTGTTCAGAAGGAAAGAAAGCACAGAGCCCCAGATTCTATGTTGTCCTGGAGAGCTTGCAGAGCACTGGGGAAAGGCAGGCAGAGAATTCCCTGATAGCACCTTCTCTGTGCCTGTTCACATTGCTTCGCAGAATCGCTTTTGTGCAGAAAACAGTAACACTTGTTCAGAAGGAAAGAAAGCACAGAGCCCCAGATTCTATGTTGTCCTGGAGAGCTTGCAGAGCACTGGGGAAAGGCAGGCAGAGAATTCCTTGCTAGCACCTTCTCTGTGCCTGGGAAGCAGAAGTGTTCACATTGCTTCGCAGAATCGCTTTTGTGCAGAAAACAGTAACACTTGTTCAGAAGGAAAGAAAGCACAGAGCCCCAGATTCTATGTTGTCCTGGAGAGCTTGCAGAGCACTGGGGAAAGGCAGGCAGAGAATTCCTTCCTAGCACCTTCTCTGTGCCTGGGAAGCAGAAGTGTTCACATTGCTTCGCAGAATCGCTTTTGTGCAGAAAACAGTAACACTTGTTCAGAAGGAAAGAAAGCACAGAGCCCCAGATTCTATGTTGTCCTGGAGAGCTTGCAGAGCACTGGGGAAAGGCAGGCAGAGAATTCCCTGCTAGCACCTTCTCTGTGCCTGGGAAGCAGAAGTGTTCACATTGCTTCGCAGAATCGCTTTTGTGCAGAAAACAGTAACACTTGTTCAGAAGGAAAGAAAGCACAGAGCCCCAGATTCTATGTTGTCCTGGAGAGCTTGCAGAGCACTGGGGAAAGGCAGGCAGAGAATTCCCTGCTAGCACCTTCTCTGTGCCTGGGAAGCAGAAGTGTTCACATTGCTTCGCAAGAATCGCTTTTGTGCAGAAAACAGTAACACTTGTTCAGAACGAAAGAAAGCACAGAGCCCCAGATTTTATGTTGTCCTGGAGAGCTTGCAGAGCACTGGGGAAAGGCAGGCAGAGAATTCCTTGCTAGCACCTTCTCTGTGCCTGGGAAGCTGAAGTGTTCACATTGCTTCGCAGAATCGCTTTTGTGCAGAAAACACTAACACTTGTTCAGAAGGAAAGAAAGCACAGAGCCCCAGATTCTATGTTGTCCTGGAGAGCTTGCAGAGCACTGGGGAAAGGCAGGCAGAGAATTCCCTGCTAGCACCTTCTCTGTGCCTGGGAAGCAGAAGTGTTCACATTGCTTCGCAAGAATCGCTTTTGTGCAGAAAACAGTAACACTTGTTCAGAAGGAAAGAAAGCACAGAGCCCCAGATTCTATGTTGTCCTGGAGAGCTTGCAGAGCACTGGGGAAAGGCAGGCAGAGAATTCCCTGCTAGCACCTTCTCTGTGCCTGGGAAGCAGAAGTGTTCACATTGCTTCGCAGAATCGCTTTTGTGCAGAAAACACTAACACTTGTTCAGAAGGAAAGAAAGCACAGAGCCCCAGATTCTATGTTGTCCTGGAGAGCTTGCAGAGCACTGGGGAAAGGCAGGCAGAGAATTCCTTGCTAGCACCTTCTCTGTGCCTGGGAAGCAGAAGTGTTCTCATTGCTTCGCAAGAATCGCTTTTGTGCAGAAAACAGTAACACTTGTTCAGAAGGAAAGAAAGCACAGAGCCCCACATTCTATGTTGTCCTGGAGAGCTTGCAGAGCACTGGGGAAAGGCAGGCAGAGAATTCCCTGCTAGCACCTTCTCTGTGCCTGTTCACATTGCTTCGCAGAATCGCTTTTGTGCAGAAAACAGTAACACTTGTTCAGAAGGAAAGAAAGCACAGAGCCCCAGATTCTATGTTGTCCTGGAGAGCTTGCAGAGCACTGGGGAAAGGCAGGCAGAGAATTCCCTGATAGCACCTTCTCTGTGCCTGGAAAGCAGAACTGTTCACATTGCTTCGCAAGAATCACTTTTGTGCAGAAAACAGTAACACTTGTTCAGAACGAAAGAAAGCACAGAGCCCCAGATTCTATGTTGTCCTGGAGAGCTTGCAGAGCACTGGGGAAAGGCAGGCAGAGAATTCCTTGCTAGCACCTTCTCTGTGCCTGGGAAGCAGAAGTGTTCACATTGCTTCGCAGAATCGCTTTTGTGCAGAAAACAGTAACACTTGTTCAGAAGGAAAGAAAGCACAGAGCCCCAGATTCTATGTTGTCCTGGAGAGCTTGCAGAGCACTGGGGAAAGGCAGGCAGAGAATTCCCTGATAGCACCTTCTCTGTGCCTGGAAAGCAGAACTGTTCACATTGCTTCGCAAGAATCACTTTTGTGCAGAAAACAGTAACACTTGTTCAGAACGAAAGAAAGCACAGAGCCCCAGATTCTATGTTGTCCTGGAGAGCTTGCAGAGCACTGGGGAAAGGCAGGCAGAGAATTCCTTGCTAGCACCTTCTCTGTGCCTGGGAAGCAGAAGTGTTCACATTGCTTCGCAGAATCGCTTTTGTGCAGAAAACAGTAACACTTGTTCAGAAGGAAAGAAAGCACAGAGCCCCAGATTCTATGTTGTCCTGGAGAGCTTGCAGAGCACTGGGGAAAGGCAGGCAGAGAATTCCTTGCTAGCACCTTCTCTGTGCCTGCGAAGCAGAAGTGTTCACATTGCTTCGCAGAATCGCTTTTGTGCAGAAAACAGTAACACTTGTTCAGAAGGAAAGAAAGCACAGAGCCCCAGATTCTATGTTGTCCTGGAGAGCTTGCAGAGCACTGGGGAAAGGCAGGCAGAGAATTCCCTGATAGCACCTTCTCTGTGCCTGTTCACATTGCTTCGCAGCATCGCTTTTGTGCAGAAAACAGTAACACTTGTTCAGAAGGAAAGAAAGCACAGAGCCCCAGATTCTATGTTGTCCTGGAGAGCTTGCAGAGCACTGGGGAAAGGCAGGCAGAGAATTCCCTGATAGCACCTTCTCTGTGCCTGGGAAGCAGAAGTGTTCACATTGCTTCGCAAGAATCACTTTTGTGCAGAAAACAGTAACACTTGTTCAGAAGGAAAGAAAGCACAGAGCCCCAGATTTGCTGTTGTCCTGGAGAGCTTGCAGAGCACTGGGGAAAGGCAGGCAGAGAATTCCCTGATAGCACCTTCTCTGTGCCTGGGAAGCAGAAGTGTTCACATTGCTTCGCAAGAATCGCTCTTGTGCAGAAAACAGTAACACTTGTTCAGAAGGAAAGAAAGCACAGAGCCCCAGATTTTATGTTGTCCTGGAGAGCTTGCAGAGCACTGGGGAAAGGCAGGCAGAGAATTCCCTGCTAGCACCTTCTCTGTGCCTGTTCACATTGCTTCGCAGAATCGCTTTTGTGCAGAAAACATTAACACTTGTTCAGAACGAAAGAAAGCACAGAGCCCCAGATTCTATGTTGTCCTGGAGAGCTTGCAGAGCACTGGGGAAAGGCAGGCAGAGAATTCCCTGCTAGCACCTTCTCTGTGCCTGGGAAGCAGAAGTGTTCACATTGCTTCGCAGAATCGCCTTTGTGCAGAAAACACTAACACTTGTTCAGAACAAAAGAAAGCACAGAGCCCCAGATTTGCTGTTGTTCTGGAGAGCTTGCAGAGCACTGGGGAAAGGCAGGCAGAGAATTCCCTGCTAGCACCTTCTCTGTGCCTGTTCACATTGCTTCGCAGAATCGCTTTTGTGCAGAAAACAGTAACACTTGTTCAGAACGAAAGAAAGCACAGAGCCCCAGATTCTATGTTGTCCTGGAGAGCTTGCAGAGCACTGGGGAAAAGCAGGCAGAGAATTCCCTGCTAGCACCTTCTCTGTGCCTGGGAAGCAGAAGTGTTCACATTGCTTCGCAAGAATCGCTTTTGTGCGGAAAACACTAACACTTGTTCAGAAGGAAAGAAAGCACAGAGCCCCAGATTCTATGTTGTCCTGGAGAGCTTGCAGAGCACTGGGGAAAGGCAGGCAGAGAATTCCTTGCTAGCACCTTCTCTGTGCCTGGGAAGCAGAAATGTTCACATTGCTTCGCAAGAATCGCTTTTGTGCAGAAAACAGTAACACTTGTTCAGAAGGAAAGAAAGCACAGAGCCCCACATTCTATGTTGTCCTGGAGAGCTTGCAGAGCACTGGGGAAAGGCAGGCAGAGAATTCCCTGCTAGCACCTTCTCTGTGCCTGTTCACATTGCTTCGCAGAATCGCTTTTGTGCAGAAAACAGTAACACTTGTTCAGAAGGAAAGAAAGCACAGAGCCCCAGATTCTATGTTGTCCTGGAGAGCTTGCAGAGCACTGGGGAAAGGCAGGCAGAGAATTCCTTGCTAGCACCTTCTCTGTGCCTGGGAAGCAGAAGTGTTCACATTGCTTCGCAGAATCGCTTTTGTGCAGAAAACAGTAACACTTGTTCAGAAGGAAAGAAAGCACAGAGCCCCAGATTCTATGTTGTCCTGGAGAGCTTGCAGAGCACTGGGGAAAGGCAGGCAGAGAATTCCTTGCTAGCACCTTCTCTGTGCCTGCGAAGCAGAAGTGTTCACATTGCTTCGCAGAATCGCTTTTGTGCAGAAAACAGTAACACTTGTTCAGAAGGAAAGAAAGCACAGAGCCCCAGATTCTATGTTGTCCTGGAGAGCTTGCAGAGCACTGGGGAAAGGCAGGCAGAGAATTCCCTGCTAGCACCTTCTCTGTGCCTGGGAAGCAGAAGTGTTCACATTGCTTCGCAGAATCGCCTTTGTGCAGAAAACACTAACACTTGTTCAGAACAAAAGAAAGCACAGAGCCCCAGATTTGCTGTTGTTCTGGAGAGCTTGCAGAGCACTGGGGAAAGGCAGGCAGAGAATTCCCTGCTAGCACCTTCTCTGTGCCTGTTCACATTGCTTCGCAGAATCGCTTTTGTGCAGAAAACAGTAACACTTGTTCAGAACGAAAGAAAGCACAGAGCCCCAGATTCTATGTTGTCCTGGAGAGCTTGCAGAGCACTGGGGAAAGGCAGGCAGAGAATTCCCTGCTAGCACCTTCTCTGTGCCTGGGAAGCAGAAGTGTTCACATTGCTTCGCAAGAATCGCTTTTGCGCAGAAAACACTAACACTTGTTCAGAAGGAAAGAAAGCACAGAGCCCCAGATTCTATGTTGTCCTGGAGAGCTTGCAGAGCACTGGGGAAAGGCAGGCAGAGAATTCCCTGCTAGCACCTTCTCTGTGCCTGGAAAGCAGAAGTGTTCACATTGCTTCGCAAAAATCACTTTTGTGCAGAAAACAGTAACACTTGTTCAGAACGAAAGAAAGCACAGAGCCCCAGATTTTATGTTGTCCTGGAGAGCTTGCAGAGCACTGGGGAAAGGCAGGCAGAGAATTCCTTGCTAGCACCTTCTATGTGCCTGGGAAGCAGAAGTGTTCACATTGCTTCGCAGAATCGCTTTTGTGCAGAAAACAGTAACACTTGTTCAGAAGGAAAGAAAGCACAGAGCCCCAGATTCTATGTTGTCCTGGAGAGCTTGCAGAGCACTGGGGAAACGCAGGCAGAGAATTCCTTGCTAGCACCTTCTCTGTGCCTGCGAAGCAGAAGTGTTCACATGGCTTCGCAAGAATCACTTTTGTGCAGAAAACAGTAACACTTGTTCAGAACGAAAGAAAGCACAGAGCCCCAGATTCTATGTTGTCCTGGAGAGCTTGCAGAGCACTGGGGAAAGGCAGGCAGAGAATTCCCTGCTAGCACCTTCTCTGTGCCTGTTCACATTGCTTCGCAGAATCGCTTTTGTGCAGAAAACAGTAACACTTGTTCAGAATGAAAGAAAGCACAGAGCCCCAGATTTGCTGTTGTCCTGGAGAGCTTGCAGAGCACTGGGGAAAGGCAGGCAGAGAATTCCCTGATAGCACCTTCTCTGTGCCTGGGAAGCAGAAGTGTTCACATTGCTTCGCAAGAATCACTTTTGTGCAGAAAACAGTAATACTTGTTCAGAACGAAAGAAAGCACAGAGCCCCAGATTTTATGTTGTCCTGGAGAGCTTGCAGAGCACTGGGGAAAGGCAGGCAGAGAATTCCTTGCTAGCACCTTCTCTGTGCCTGGGAAGCAGAAGTGTTCACATTGCTTCGCAGAATCGCTTTTGTGCAGAAAACAGTAACACTTGTTCAGAAGGAAAGAAAGCACAGAGCCCCAGATTCTATGTTGTCCTGGAGAGCTTGCAGAGCACTGGGGAAAGGCAGGCAGAGAATTCCCTGATAGCACCTTCTCTGTGCCTGGGAAGCAGAAGTGTTCACATTGCTTCGCAAGAATCACTTTTGTGCAGAAAACAGTAACACTTGTTCAGAAGGAAAGAAAGCACAGAGCCCCAGATTCTATGTTGTCCTGGAGAGCTTGCAGAGCACTGCGGAAAGGCAGGCAGAGAATTCCCTGATAGCACCTTCTCTGTGCCTGGGAAGCAGAAGTGTTCACATTGCTTCGCAAGAATCGCTTTTGTGCAGAAAACAGTAACACTTGTTCAGAAGGAAAGAAAGCACAGAGCCCCAGATTTGCTGTTGTCCTGGAGAGCTTGCAGAGCACTGGGGAAAGGCAGGCAGAGAATTCCCTGATAGCACCTTCTCTGTGCCTGGGAAGCAGAAGTGTTCACATTGCTTCGCAAGAATCACTTTTGTGCAGAAAACAGTAACACTTGTTCAGAAGGAAAGAAAGCACAGAGCCCCAAATTTGCTGTTGTCCTGGAGAGCTTGCAGAGCACTGGGGAAAGGCAGGCAGAGAATTCCCTGATAGCGCCTTCTCTGTGCCTGGGAAGCAGAAGTGTTCACATTGCTTCGCAAGAATCGCTTTTGTGCAGAAAACAGTAACACTTGTTCAGAAGGAAAGAAAGCACAGAGCCCCAGATTTTATGTTGTCCTGGAGAGCTTGCAGAGCACTGGGGAAAGGCAGGCAGAGAATTCCCTGCTAGCACCTTCTCTGTGCCTGTTCACATTGCTTCGCAGAATCGCTTTTGTGCAGAAAACAGTAACACTTGTTCAGAACGAAAGAAAGCACAGAGCCCCAGATTTGCTGTTGTTCTGGAGAGCTTGCAGAGCACTGGGGAAAGGCAGGCAGAGAATTCCCTGCTAGCACCTTCTCTGTGCCTGTTCACATTGCTTCGCAGAATCGCTTTTGTGCAGAAAACAGTAACACTTGTTCAGAAGGAAAAAAAGCACAGAGCCCCAGATTCTATGTTGTCCTGGAGAGCTTGCAGAGCACTGGGGAAAGGCAGGCAGAGAATTCCCTGCTAGCACCTTCTCTGTGCCTGGGAAGCAGAAGTGTTCACATTGCTTCGCAAGAATCGCTTTTGTGCAGAAAACACTAACACTTGTTCAGAAGGAAAGAAAGCACAGAGCCCCAGATTCTATGTTGTCCTGGAGAGCTTGCAGAGCACTGGGGAAAGGCAGGCAGAGAATTCCCTGATAGCACCTTCTCTGTGCCTGTTTACATTGCTTCGCAGAATCGCTTTTGTGCAGAAAACAGTAACACTTGTTCAGAAGGAAAGAAAGCACAGAGCCCCAGATTTGCTGTTGTCCTGGAGAGCTTGCAGAGCACTGGGGAAAGGCAGGCAGAGAATTCCTTGCTAGCACCTTCTCTGTGCCTGGGAAGCAGAAGTGTTCACATTGCTTCGCAGAATCGCTTTTGTGCAGAAAACAGTAACACTTGTTCAGAAGGAAAGAAAGCACAGAGCCCCAGATTCTATGTTGTCCTGGAGAGCTTGCAGAGCACTGGGGAAAGGCAGGCAGAGAATTCCTTGCTAGCACCTTCTCTGTGCCTGGGAAGCAGAAGTGTTCACATTGCTTCGCAAGAATCGCTTTTGTGCAGAAAACAGTAACACTTGTTCAGAACGAAAGAAAGCACAGAGCCCCAGATTTGCTGTTGTCCTGGAGAGCTTGCAGAGCACTGGGGAAAGGCAGGCAGAGAATTCCCTGCTAGCACCTTCTCTGTGCCTGTTCACATTGCTTCGCAAGAATCGCTTTTGTGCAGAAAACAGTAACACTTGTTCAGAAGGAAAGAAAGCACAGAGCCCCAGATTCTATGTTGTCCTGGAGAGCTTGCAGGGCACTGGGGAAAGGCAGGCAGAGAATTCCCTGATAGCACCTTCTCTGTGCCTGGGAAGCAGAAGTGTTCACATTGCTTCGCAAGAATCACTTTTGTGCAGAAAACAGTAACACTTGTTCAGAAGGAAAGAAAGCACAGAGCCCCAGATTTGCTGTTGTCCTGGAGAGCTTGCAGAGCACTGGGGAAAGGCAGGCAGAGAATTCCCTGCTAGCACCTTCTCTGTGCCTGTTCACATTGCTTCGCAGAATCGCTTTTGTGCAGAAAACAGTAACACTTGTTCAGAAGGAAAGAAAGCACAGAGCCCCAGATTCTATGTTGTCCTGGAGAGCTTGCAGAGCACTGGGGAAAGGCAGGCAGAGAATTCCCTGCTAGCACCTTCTCTGTGCCTGGGAAGCAGAAGTGTTCACATTGCTTCGCAGAATCGCTTTTGTGCGGAAAACACTAACACTTGTTCAGAAGGAAAGAAAGCACAGAGCCCCAGATTCTATGTTGTCCTGGAGAGCTTGCAGAGCACTGGGGAAAGGCAGGCAGAGAATTCCTTGCTAGCACCTTCTCTGTGCCTGGGAAGCAGAAGTGTTCACATTGCTTCGCAAGAATCGCTTTTGTGCAGAAAACAGTAACACTTGTTCAGAAGGAAAGAAAGCACAGAGCCCCACATTCTATGTTGTCCTGGAGAGCTTGCAGAGCACTGGGGAAAGGCAGGCAGAGAATTCCCTGCTAGCACCTTCTCTGTGCCTGTTCACATTGCTTCGCAGAATCGCTTTTGTGCAGAAAACAGTAACACTTGTTCAGAAGGAAAGAAAGCACAGAGCCCCAGATTCTATGTTGTCCTGGAGAGCTTGCAGAGCACTGGGGAAAGGCAGGCAGAGAATTCCTTGCTAGCACCTTCTCTGTGCCTGGGAAGCAGAAGTGTTCACATTGCTTCGCAGAATCGCTTTTGTGCAGAAAACAGTAACACTTGTTCAGAAGGAAAGAAAGCACAGAGCCCCAGATTCTATGTTGTCCTGGAGAGCTTGCAGAGCACTGGGGAAAGGCAGGCAGAGAATTCCTTGCTAGCACCTTCTCTGTGCCTGCGAAGCAGAAGTGTTCACATTGCTTCGCAGAATCGCTTTTGTGCAGAAAACAGTAACACTTGTTCAGAAGGAAAGAAAGCACAGAGCCCCAGATTCTATGTTGTCCTGGAGAGCTTGCAGAGCACTGGGGAAAGGCAGGCAGAGAATTCCCTGCTAGCACCTTCTCTGTGCCTGGGAAGCAGAAGTGTTCACATTGCTTCGCAGAATCGCCTTTGTGCAGAAAACACTAACACTTGTTCAGAACAAAAGAAAGCACAGAGCCCCAGATTTGCTGTTGTTCTGGAGAGCTTGCAGAGCACTGGGGAAAGGCAGGCAGAGAATTCCCTGCTAGCACCTTCTCTGTGCCTGTTCACATTGCTTCGCAGAATCGCTTTTGTGCAGAAAACAGTAACACTTGTTCAGAACGAAAGAAAGCACAGAGCCCCAGATTCTATGTTGTCCTGGAGAGCTTGCAGAGCACTGGGGAAAGGCAGGCAGAGAATTCCCTGCTAGCACCTTCTCTGTGCCTGGGAAGCAGAAGTGTTCACATTGCTTCGCAAGAATCGCTTTTGCGCAGAAAACACTAACACTTGTTCAGAAGGAAAGAAAGCACAGAGCCCCAGATTCTATGTTGTCCTGGAGAGCTTGCAGAGCACTGGGGAAAGGCAGGCAGAGAATTCCCTGCTAGCACCTTCTCTGTGCCTGGAAAGCAGAAGTGTTCACATTGCTTCGCAAAAATCACTTTTGTGCAGAAAACAGTAACACTTGTTCAGAACGAAAGAAAGCACAGAGCCCCAGATTTTATGTTGTCCTGGAGAGCTTGCAGAGCACTGGGGAAAGGCAGGCAGAGAATTCCTTGCTAGCACCTTCTATGTGCCTGGGAAGCAGAAGTGTTCACATTGCTTCGCAGAATCGCTTTTGTGCAGAAAACAGTAACACTTGTTCAGAAGGAAAGAAAGCACAGAGCCCCAGATTCTATGTTGTCCTGGAGAGCTTGCAGAGCACTGGGGAAACGCAGGCAGAGAATTCCTTGCTAGCACCTTCTCTGTGCCTGCGAAGCAGAAGTGTTCACATGGCTTCGCAAGAATCACTTTTGTGCAGAAAACAGTAACACTTGTTCAGAACGAAAGAAAGCACAGAGCCCCAGATTCTATGTTGTCCTGGAGAGCTTGCAGAGCACTGGGGAAAGGCAGGCAGAGAATTCCCTGCTAGCACCTTCTCTGTGCCTGTTCACATTGCTTCGCAGAATCGCTTTTGTGCAGAAAACAGTAACACTTGTTCAGAAGGAAAGAAAGCACAGAGCCCCAGATTTGCTGTTGTCCTGGAGAGCTTGCAGAGCACTGGGGAAAGGCAGGCAGAGAATTCCCTGATAGCACCTTCTCTGTGCCTGGGAAGCAGAAGTGTTCACATTGCTTCGCAAGAATCACTTTTGTGCAGAAAACAGTAATACTTGTTCAGAACGAAAGAAAGCACAGAGCCCCAGATTTTATGTTGTCCTGGAGAGCTTGCAGAGCACTGGGGAAAGGCAGGCAGAGAATTCCTTGCTAGCACCTTCTCTGTGCCTGGGAAGCAGAAGTGTTCACATTGCTTCGCAGAATCGCTTTTGTGCAGAAAACAGTAACACTTGTTCAGAAGGAAAGAAAGCACAGAGCCCCAGATTCTATGTTGTCCTGGAGAGCTTGCAGAGCACTGGGGAAAGGCAGGCAGAGAATTCCCTGATAGCACCTTCTCTGTGCCTGGGAAGCAGAAGTGTTCACATTGCTTCGCAAGAATCACTTTTGTGCAGAAAACAGTAACACTTGTTCAGAAGGAAAGAAAGCACAGAGCCCCAGATTTGCTGTTGTCCTGGAGAGCTTGCAGAGCACTGCGGAAAGGCAGGCAGAGAATTCCCTGATAGCACCTTCTCTGTGCCTGGGAAGCAGAAGTGTTCACATTGCTTCGCAAGAATCGCTTTTGTGCAGAAAACAGTAACACTTGTTCAGAAGGAAAGAAAGCACAGAGCCCCAGATTTGCTGTTGTCCTGGAGAGCTTGCAGAGCACTGGGGAAAGGCAGGCAGAGAATTCCCTGATAGCACCTTCTCTGTGCCTGGGAAGCAGAAGTGTTCACATTGCTTCGCAAGAATCACTTTTGTGCAGAAAACAGTAACACTTGTTCAGAAGGAAAGAAAGCACAGAGCCCCAAATTTGCTGTTGTCCTGGAGAGCTTGCAGAGCACTGGGGAAAGGCAGGCAGAGAATTCCCTGATAGCACCTTCTCTGTGCCTGGGAAGCAGAAGTGTTCACATTGCTTCGCAAGAATCGCTTTTGTGCAGAAAACAGTAACACTTGTTCAGAAGGAAAGAAAGCACAGAGCCCCAGATTTTATGTTGTCCTGGAGAGCTTGCAGAGCACTGGGGAAAGGCAGGCAGAGAATTCCCTGCTAGCACCTTCTCTGTGCCTGTTCACATTGCTTCGCAGAATCGCTTTTGTGCAGAAAACAGTAACACTTGTTCAGAACGAAAGAAAGCACAGAGCCCCAGATTTGCTGTTGTTCTGGAGAGCTTGCAGAGCACTGGGGAAAGGCAGGCAGAGAATTCCCTGCTAGCACCTTCTCTGTGCCTGTTCACATTGCTTCGCAGAATCGCTTTTGTGCAGAAAACAGTAACACTTGTTCAGAAGGAAAGAAAGCACAGAGCCCCAGATTCTATGTTGTCCTGGAGAGCTTGCAGAGCACTGGGGAAAGGCAGGCAGAGAATTCCCTGCTAGCACCTTCTCTGTGCCTGGGAAGCAGAAGTGTTCACATTGCTTCGCAAGAATCGCTTTTGTGCAGAAAACACTAACACTTGTTCAGAAGGAAAGAAAGCACAGAGCCCCAGATTCTATGTTGTCCTGGAGAGCTTGCAGAGCACTGGGGAAAGGCAGGCAGAGAATTCCCTGATAGCACCTTCTCTGTGCCTGTTTACATTGCTTCGCAGAATCGCTTTTGTGCAGAAAACAGTAACACTTGTTCAGAAGGAAAGAAAGCACAGAGCCCCAGATTTGCTGTTGTCCTGGAGAGCTTGCAGAGCACTGGGGAAAGGCAGGCAGAGAATTCCTTGCTAGCACCTTCTCTGTGCCTGGGAAGCAGAAGTGTTCACATTGCTTCGCAGAATCGCTTTTGTGCAGAAAACAGTAACACTTGTTCAGAAGGAAAGAAAGCACAGAGCCCCAGATTCTATGTTGTCCTGGAGAGCTTGCAGAGCACTGGGGAAAGGCAGGCAGAGAATTCCTTGCTAGCACCTTCTCTGTGCCTGGGAAGCAGAAGTGTTCACATTGCTTCGCAAGAATCGCTTTTGTGCAGAAAACAGTAACACTTGTTCAGAAGGAAAGAAAGCACAGAGCCCCAGATTTGCTGTTGTCCTGGAGAGCTTGCAGAGCACTGGGGAAAGGCAGGCAGAGAATTCCCTGCTAGCACCTTCTCTGTGCCTGTTCACATTGCTTCGCAGAATCGCTTTTGTGCAGAAAACAGTAACACTTGTTCAAAAGGAAAGAAAGCACAGAGCCCCAGATTCTATGTTGTCCTGGAGAGCTTGCAGAGCACTGGGGAAAGGCAGGCAGAGAATTCCCTGATAGCACCTTCTCTGTGCCTGTTCACATTGCTTCGCAGAATCGCTTTTGTGCAGAAAACAGTAACACTTGTTCAGAACGAAAGAAAGCACAGAGCCCCAGATTTGCTGTTGTCCCGGAGAGCTTGCAGAGCACTGGGGAAAGGCAGGCAGAGAATTCCCTGCTAGCACCTTCTCTGTGCCTGGGAAGCAGAAGTGTTCACATTGCTTCGCAAGAATCGCTCTTGTGCAGAAAACACTAACACTTGTTCAGAAGGAAAGAAAGCACAGAGCCCCAGATTTTATGTTGTCCTGGAGAGCTTGCAGAGCACTGGGGAAAGGCAGGCAGAGAATTCCCTGATAGCACCTTCTCTGTGCCTGTTCACATTGCTTCGCAGAATCGCTTTTGTGCAGAAAACAGTAACACTTGTTCAGAAGGAAAGAAAGCACAGAGCCCCAGATTCTATGTTGTCCTGGAGAGCTTGCAGAGCACTGGGGAAAGGCAGGCAGAGAATTCCCTGCTAGCAGCTTCTCTGTGCCTGGGAAGCAGAAGTGTTCACATTGCTACGCAAGAATCGCTTTTGTGCAGAAAACACTAACACTTCTTCAGAAGGAAAGAAAGCACAGAGCCCCAGATTTTATGTTGTCCTGGAGAGCTTGCAGAGCACTGGGGAATGGCAGGCAGAGAATTCCTTGCTAGTACCTTCTCTGTGCCTGGGAAGCAGAAGTGTTCACATTGCTTCGCAAGAATCGCTTTTGTGCAGAAAACAGTAACACTTGTTCAGAACGAAAGAAAGCACAGAGCCCCAGATTTTATGTTGTCCTGGAGAGCTTGCAGAGCACTGGGGAAAGGCAGGCAGAGAATTCCTTGCTAGCACCTCCTCTGTGCCTGGGAAGCAGAAGTGTTCACATTGCTTCGCAGAATCGCTTTTGTGCAGAAAACAGTAACACTTGTTCAGAAGGAAAGAAAGCACAGAGCCCCAGATTCTATGTTGTCCTGGAGAGCTTGCAGAGCACTGGGGAAAGGCAGGCAGAGAATTCCCTGCTAGCACCTTCTCTGTGCCTGGGAAGCAGAAGTGTTCACATTGCTTCGCAGAATCGCTTTTGTGCAGAAAACACTAACACTTGTTCAGAAGGAAAGAAAGCACAGAGCCCCAGATTCTATGTTGTCCTGGAGAGCTTGCAGAGCACTGGGGAAAGGCAGGCAGAGAATTCCCTGATAGCACCTTCTCTGTGCCTGGGAAGCAGAAGTGTTCACATTGCTTCGCAGAATCGCTTTTGTGCAGAAAACACTAACACTTGTTCAGAACGAAAGAAAGCACAGAGCCCCAGATTCTATGTTGTCCTGGAGAGCTTGCAGAGCACTGGGGAAAGGCAGGCAGAGAATTCCCTGCTAGCACCTTCTCTGTGCCTGTTCACATTGCTTCGCAGAATCGCTTTTGTGCAGAAAACAGTAACACTTGTTCAGAAGGAAAGAAAGCACAGAGCCCCAGATTTTATGTTGTCCTGGAGAGCTTGCAGAGCACTGGGGAAAGGCAGGCAGAGAATTCCCTGCTAGCACCTTCTCTGTGCCTGTTCACATTGCTTCGCAGAATCGCTTTTGTGCAGAAAACAGTAACACTTGTTCAGAACGAAAGAAAGCACAGAGCCCCAGATTCTATGTTGTCCTGGAGAGCTTGCAGAGCACTGGGGAAAGGCAGGCAGAGAATTCCTTGCTAGCACCTTCTCTGTGCCTGGGAAGCAGAAGTGTTCACATTGCTTCGCAAGAATCGCTTTTGTGCAGAAAACACTAACACTTGTTCAGAAGGAAAGAAAGCACAGAGCCCCAGATTCTATGTTGTCCTGGAGAGCTTGCAGAGCACTGGGGAAAGGCAGGCAGAGAATTCCCTGATAGCACCTTCTCTGTGCCTGTTCACATTGCTTCGCAGAATCGCTTTTGTGCAGAAAACAGTAACACTTGTTCAGAAGGAAAGAAAGCACAGAGCCCCAGATTCTATGTTGTCCTGGAGAGCTTGCAGAGCACTGGGGAAAGGCAGGCAGAGAATTCCTTGCTAGCACCTTCTCTGTGCCTGGGAAGCAGAAGTGTTCACATTGCTTCGCAGAAATGCTCTTGTGCAGAAAACACTAACACTTGTTCAGAAGGAAAGAAAGCACAGAGCCCCAGATTTTATGTTGTCCTGGAGAGCTTGCAGAGCACTGGGGAAAGGCAGGCAGAGAATTCCCTGATAGCACCTTCTCTGTGCCTGTTCACATTGCTTCGCAGAATCGCTTTTGTGCAGAAAACAGTAACACTTGTTCAGAAGGAAAGAAAGCACAGAGCCCCAGATTCTATGTTGTCCTGGAGAGCTTGCAGAGCACTGGGGAAAGGCAGGCAGAGAATTCCCTGCTAGCAGCTTCTCTGTGCCTGGGAAGCAGAAGTGTTCACATTGCTTCGCAAGAATCGCTTTTGTGCAGAAAACACTAACACTTCTTCAGAAGGAAAGAAAGCACAGAGCCCCAGATTTTATGTTGTCCTGGAGAGCTTGCAGAGCACTGGGGAATGGCAGGCAGAGAATTCCTTGCTAGTACCTTCTCTGTGCCTGGGAAGCAGAAGTGTTCACATTGCTTCGCAAGAATCGCTTTTGTGCAGAAAACAGTAACACTTGTTCAGAAGGAAAGAAAGCACAGAGCCCCAGATTTTATGTTGTCCTGGAGAGCTTGCAGAGCACTGGGGAAAGGCAGGCAGAGAATTCCCTGATAGCACCTTCTCTGTGCCTGTTCACATTGCTTCGCAGAATCGCTTTTGTGCAGAAAACAGTAACACTTGTTCAGAACGAAAGAAAGCACAGAGCCCCAGATTCTATGTTGTCCTGGAGAGCTTGCAGAGCACTGGGGAAAGGCAGGCAGAGAATTCCCTGCTAGCACCTTCTCTGTGCCTGGGAAGCAGAAGTGTTCACATTGCTTCGCAGAATCGCTTTTGTGCAGAAAACAGTAACACTTGTTCAGAAGGAAAGAAAGCACAGAGCCCCAGATTCTATGTTGTTCTGGAGAGCTTGCAGAGCACTGGGGAAAGGCAGGCAGAGAATTCCTTGCTAGCACCTTCTCTGTGCCTGGGAAGCAGAAGTGTTCACATTGCTTTGCAGAATCGCTTTTGTGCAGAAAACACTAACACTTGTTCAGAACGAAAGAAAGCACAGAGCCCCAGATTCTATGTTGTCCTGGAGAGCTTGCAGAGCACTGGGGAAAGGCAGGCAGAGAATTCCTTGCTAGCACCTTCTCTGTGCCTGGGAAGCAGAAGTGTTCACATTGCTTCGCAAGAATCGCTTTTGTGCAGAAAACACTAACACTTGTTCAGAAGGAAAGAAAGCACAGAGCCCCAGATTCTATGTTGTCCTGGAGAGCTTGCAGAGCACTGGGGAAAGGCAGGCAGAGAATTCCCTGATAGCACCTTCTCTGTGCCTGGGAAGCAGAAGTGTTCACATTGCTTCGCAGAATCGCTTTTGTGCAGAAAACACTAAAACTTGTTCAGAACGAAAGAAAGCACAGAGCCCCAGATTCTATGTTGTCCTGGAGAGCTTGCAGAGCACTGGGGAAAGGCAGGCAGAGAATTCCTTGCTAGCACCTTCTCTGTGCCTGGGAAGCAGAAGTGTTCACATTGCTTCGCAAGAATCGCTTTTGTGCAGAAAACAGTAACACTTGTTCAGAAGGAAAGAAAGCACAGAGCCCCAGATTCTATGTTGTCCTGGAGAGCTTGCAGAGCACTGGGGAAAGGCAGGCAGAGAATTCCTTGCTAGCACCTTCTCTGTGCCTGGGAAGCAGAAGTGTTCACATTGCTTCGCAGAATCGCTTTTGTGCAGAAAACAGTAACACTTGTTCAGAACGAAAGAAAGCACAGAGCCCCAGATTCTATGTTGTCCTGGAGAGCTTGCAGAGCACTGGGGAAAGGCAGGCAGAGAATTCCCTGATAGCACCTTCTCTGTGCCTGGGAAGCAGAAGTGTTCACATTGCTTCGCAAGAATCGCTTTTGTGCAGAAAACAGTAACACTTGTTCAGAAGGAAAGAAAGCACAGAGCCCCAGATTTTATGTTGTCCTGGAGAGCTTGCAGAGCACTGGGGAAAGGCAGGCAGAGAATTCCCTGATAGCACCTTCTCTGTGCCTGTTCACATTGCTTCGCAGAATCGCTTTTGTGCAGAAAACAGTAACACTTGTTCAGAACGAAAGAAAGCACAGAGCCCCAGATTTGCTGTTGTTCTGGAGAGCTTGCAGAGCACTGGGGAAAGGCAGGCAGAGAATTCCCTGCTAGCACCTTCTCTGTGCCTGTTCACATTGCTTCGCAGAATCGCTTTTGTGCAGAAAACAGTAACACTTGTTCAGAAGGAAAAAAAGCACAGAGCCCCAGATTCTATGTTGTCCTGGAGAGCTTGCAGAGCACTGGGGAAAGGCAGGCAGAGAATTCCCTGCTAGCACCTTCTCTGTGCCTGGGAAGCAGAAGTGTTCACATTGCTTCGCAAGAATCGCTTTTGTGCAGAAAACACTAACACTTGTTCAGAAGGAAAGAAAGCACAGAGCCCCAGATTCTATGTTGTCCTGGAGAGCTTGCAGAGCACTGGGGAAAGGCAGGCAGAGAATTCCCTGATAGCACCTTCTCTGTGCCTGTTTACATTGCTTCGCAGAATCGCTTTTGTGCAGAAAACAGTAACACTTGTTCAGAAGGAAAGAAAGCACAGAGCCCCAGATTTGCTGTTGTCCTGGAGAGCTTGCAGAGCACTGGGGAAAGGCAGGCAGAGAATTCCTTGCTAGCACCTTCTCTGTGCCTGGGAAGCAGAAGTGTTCACATTGCTTCGCAGAATCGCTTTTGTGCAGAAAACAGTAACACTTGTTCAGAAGGAAAGAAAGCACAGAGCCCCAGATTCTATGTTGTCCTGGAGAGCTTGCAGAGCACTGGGGAAAGGCAGGCAGAGAATTCCTTGCTAGCACCTTCTCTGTGCCTGGGAAGCAGAAGTGTTCACATTGCTTCGCAAGAATCGCTCTTGTGCAGAAAACAGTAACACTTGTTCAGAACGAAAGAAAGCACAGAGCCCCAGATTTGCTGTTGTCCTGGAGAGCTTGCAGAGCACTGGGGAAAGGCAGGCAGAGAATTCCCTGCTAGCACCTTCTCTGTGCCTGTTCACATTGCTTCACAGAATCGCTTTTGTGCAGAAAACAGTAACACTTGTTCAAAAGGAAAGAAAGCACAGAGCCCCAGATTCTATGTTGTCCTGGAGAGCTTGCAGAGCACTGGGGAAAGGCAGGCAGAGAATTCCCTGATAGCACCTTCTCTGTGCCTGTTCACATTGCTTCGCAAGAATCGCTTTTGTGCAGAAAACAGTAACACTTGTTCAGAAGGAAAGAAAGCACAGAGCCCCAGATTCTATGTTGTCCTGGAGAGCTTGCAGGGCACTGGGGAAAGGCAGGCAGAGAATTCCCTGATAGCACCTTCTCTGTGCCTGCGAAGCAGAAGTGTTCACATTGCTTCGCAGAATCGCTTTTGTGCAGAAAACAGTAACACTTGTTCAGAAGGAAAGAAAGCACAGAGCCCCAGATTCTATGTTGTCCTGGAGAGCTTGCAGAGCACTGGGGAAAGGCAGGCAGAGAATTCCCTGCTAGCACCTTCTCTGTGCCTGGGAAGCAGAAGTGTTCACATTGCTTCGCAGAATCGCCTTTGTGCAGAAAACACTAACACTTGTTCAGAACAAAAGAAAGCACAGAGCCCCAGATTTGCTGTTGTTCTGGAGAGCTTGCAGAGCACTGGGGAAAGGCAGGCAGAGAATTCCCTGCTAGCACCTTCTCTGTGCCTGTTCACATTGCTTCGCAGAATCGCTTTTGTGCAGAAAACAGTAACACTTGTTCAGAACGAAAGAAAGCACAGAGCCCCAGATTCTATGTTGTCCTGGAGAGCTTGCAGAGCACTGGGGAAAGGCAGGCAGAGAATTCCCTGCTAGCACCTTCTCTGTGCCTGGGAAGCAGAAGTGTTCACATTGCTTCGCAAGAATCGCTTTTGCGCAGAAAACACTAACACTTGTTCAGAAGGAAAGAAAGCACAGAGCCCCAGATTCTATGTTGTCCTGGAGAGCTTGCAGAGCACTGGGGAAAGGCAGGCAGAGAATTCCCTGCTAGCACCTTCTCTGTGCCTGGAAAGCAGAAGTGTTCACATTGCTTCGCAAAAATCACTTTTGTGCAGAAAACAGTAACACTTGTTCAGAACGAAAGAAAGCACAGAGCCCCAGATTTTATGTTGTCCTGGAGAGCTTGCAGAGCACTGGGGAAAGGCAGGCAGAGAATTCCTTGCTAGCACCTTCTATGTGCCTGGGAAGCAGAAGTGTTCACATTGCTTCGCAGAATCGCTTTTGTGCAGAAAACAGTAACACTTGTTCAGAAGGAAAGAAAGCACAGAGCCCCAGATTCTATGTTGTCCTGGAGAGCTTGCAGAGCACTGGGGAAACGCAGGCAGAGAATTCCTTGCTAGCACCTTCTCTGTGCCTGCGAAGCAGAAGTGTTCACATGGCTTCGCAAGAATCACTTTTGTGCAGAAAACAGTAACACTTGTTCAGAACGAAAGAAAGCACAGAGCCCCAGATTCTATGTTGTCCTGGAGAGCTTGCAGAGCACTGGGGAAAGGCAGGCAGAGAATTCCCTGCTAGCACCTTCTCTGTGCCTGTTCACATTGCTTCGCAGAATCGCTTTTGTGCAGAAAACAGTAACACTTGTTCAGAATGAAAGAAAGCACAGAGCCCCAGATTTGCTGTTGTCCTGGAGAGCTTGCAGAGCACTGGGGAAAGGCAGGCAGAGAATTCCCTGATAGCACCTTCTCTGTGCCTGGGAAGCAGAAGTGTTCACATTGCTTCGCAGAATCACTTTTGTGCAGAAAACAGTAATACTTGTTCAGAACGAAAGAAAGCACAGAGCCCCAGATTTTATGTTGTCCTGGAGAGCTTGCAGAGCACTGGGGAAAGGCAGGCAGAGAATTCCTTGCTAGCACCTTCTCTGTGCCTGGGAAGCAGAAGTGTTCACATTGCTTCGCAGAATCGCTTTTGTGCAGAAAACAGTAACACTTGTTCAGAAGGAAAGAAAGCACAGAGCCCCAGATTCTATGTTGTCCTGGAGAGCTTGCAGAGCACTGCGGAAAGGCAGGCAGAGAATTCCCTGATAGCACCTTCTCTGTGCCTGGGAAGCAGAAGTGTTCACATTGCTTCGCAAGAATCGCTTTTGTGCAGAAAACAGTAACACTTGTTCAGAAGGAAAGAAAGCACAGAGCCCCAGATTTGCTGTTGTCCTGGAGAGCTTGCAGAGCACTGGGGAAAGGCAGGCAGAGAATTCCCTGATAGCACCTTCTCTGTGCCTGGGAAGCAGAAGTGTTCACATTGCTTCGCAAGAATCACTTTTGTGCAGAAAACAGTAACACTTGTTCAGAAGGAAAGAAAGCACAGAGCCCCAAATTTGCTGTTGTCCTGGAGAGCTTGCAGAGCACTGGGGAAAGGCAGGCAGAGAATTCCCTGATAGCACCTTCTCTGTGCCTGGGAAGCAGAAGTGTTCACATTGCTTCGCAAGAATCGCTTTTGTGCAGAAAACAGTAACACTTGTTCAGAAGGAAAGAAAGCACAGAGCCCCAGATTTTATGTTGTCCTGGAGAGCTTGCAGAGCACTGGGGAAAGGCAGGCAGAGAATTCCCTGCTAGCACCTTCTCTGTGCCTGTTCACATTGCTTCGCAGAATCGCTTTTGTGCAGAAAACATTAACACTTGTTCAGAACGAAAGAAAGCACAGAGCCCCAGATTTGCTGTTGTTCTGGAGAGCTTGCAGAGCACTGGGGAAAGGCAGGCAGAGAATTCCCTGCTAGCACCTTCTCTGTGCCTGTTCACATTGCTTCGCAGAATCGCTTTTGTGCAGAAAACAGTAACACTTGTTCAGAAGGAAAAAAAGCACAGAGCCCCAGATTCTATGTTGTCCTGGAGAGCTTGCAGAGCACTGGGGAAAGGCAGGCAGAGAATTCCCTGCTAGCACCTTCTCTGTGCCTGGGAAGCAGAAGTGTTCACATTGCTTCGCAAGAATCGCTTTTGTGCAGAAAACACTAACACTTGTTCAGAAGGAAAGAAAGCACAGAGCCCCAGATTCTATGTTGTCCTGGAGAGCTTGCAGAGCACTGGGGAAAGGCAGGCAGAGAATTCCCTGATAGCACCTTCTCTGTGCCTGTTTACATTGCTTCGCAGAATCGCTTTTGTGCAGAAAACAGTAACACTTGTTCAGAAGGAAAGAAAGCACAGAGCCCCAGATTTGCTGTTGTCCTGGAGAGCTTGCAGAGCACTGGGGAAAGGCAGGCAGAGAATTCCTTGCTAGCACCTTCTCTGTGCCTGGGAAGCAGAAGTGTTCACATTGCTTCGCAGAATCGCTTTTGTGCAGAAAACAGTAACACTTGTTCAGAAGGAAAGAAAGCACAGAGCCCCAGATTCTATGTTGTCCTGGAGAGCTTGCAGAGCACTGGGGAAAGGCAGGCAGAGAATTCCTTGCTAGCACCTTCTCTGTGCCTGGGAAGCAGAAGTGTTCACATTGCTTCGCAAGAATCGCTTTTGTGCAGAAAACAGTAACACTTGTTCAGAACGAAAGAAAGCACAGAGCCCCAGATTTGCTGTTGTCCTGGAGAGCTTGCAGAGCACTGGGGAAAGGCAGGCAGAGAATTCCCTGCTAGCACCTTCTCTGTGCCTGTTCACATTGCTTCGCAGAATCGCTTTTGTGCAGAAAACAGTAACACTTGTTCAAAAGGAAAGAAAGCACAGAGCCCCAGATTCTATGTTGTCCTGGAGAGCTTGCAGAGCACTGGGGAAAGGCAGGCAGAGAATTCCCTGATAGCACCTTCTCTGTGCCTGTTCACATTGCTTCGCAAGAATCGCTTTTGTGCAGAAAACAGTAACACTTGTTCAGAAGGAAAGAAAGCACAGAGCCCCAGATTCTATGTTGTCCTGGAGAGCTTGCAGGGCACTGGGGAAAGGCAGGCAGAGAATTCCCTGATAGCACCTTCTCTGTGCCTGGGAAGCAGAAGTGTTCACATTGCTTCGCAAGAATCACTTTTGTGCAGAAAACAGTAACACTTGTTCAGAAGGAAAGAAAGCACAGAGCCCCAGATTTGCTGTTGTCCTGGAGAGCTTGCAGAGCACTGGGGAAAGGCAGGCAGAGAATTCCCTGCTAGCACCTTCTCTGTGCCTGTTCACATTGCTTCGCAGAATCGCTTTTGTGCAGAAAACAGTAACACTTGTTCAGAAGGAAAGAAAGCACAGAGCCCCAGATTCTATGTTGTCCTGGAGAGCTTGCAGAGCACTGGGGAAAGGCAGGCAGAGAATTCCCTGCTAGCACCTTCTCTGTGCCTGGGAAGCAGAAGTGTTCACATTGCTTCGCAGAATCGCTTTTGTGCGGAAAACACTAACACTTGTTCAGAAGGAAAGAAAGCACAGAGCCCCAGATTCTATGTTGTCCTGGAGAGCTTGCAGAGCACTGGGGAAAGGCAGGCAGAGAATTCCTTGCTAGCACCTTCTCTGTGCCTGGGAAGCAGAAGTGTTCACATTGCTTCGCAAGAATCGCTTTTGTGCAGAAAACAGTAACACTTGTTCAGAAGGAAAGAAAGCACAGAGCCCCACATTCTATGTTGTCCTGGAGAGCTTGCAGAGCACTGGGGAAAGGCAGGCAGAGAATTCCCTGCTAGCACCTTCTCTGTGCCTGTTCACATTGCTTCGCAGAATCGCTTTTGTGCAGAAAACAGTAACACTTGTTCAGAAGGAAAGAAAGCACAGAGCCCCAGATTCTATGTTGTCCTGGAGAGCTTGCAGAGCACTGGGGAAAGGCAGGCAGAGAATTCCTTGCTAGCACCTTCTCTGTGCCTGGGAAGCAGAAGTGTTCACATTGCTTCGCAGAATCGCTTTTGTGCAGAAAACAGTAACACTTGTTCAGAAGGAAAGAAAGCACAGAGCCCCAGATTCTATGTTGTCCTGGAGAGCTTGCAGAGCACTGGGGAAAGGCAGGCAGAGAATTCCTTGCTAGCACCTTCTCTGTGCCTGCGAAGCAGAAGTGTTCACATTGCTTCGCAGAATCGCTTTTGTGCAGAAAACAGTAACACTTGTTCAGAAGGAAAGAAAGCACAGAGCCCCAGATTCTATGTTGTCCTGGAGAGCTTGCAGAGCACTGGGGAAAGGCAGGCAGAGAATTCCCTGCTAGCACCTTCTCTGTGCCTGGGAAGCAGAAGTGTTCACATTGCTTCGCAGAATCGCCTTTGTGCAGAAAACACTAACACTTGTTCAGAACAAAAGAAAGCACAGAGCCCCAGATTTGCTGTTGTTCTGGAGAGCTTGCAGAGCACTGGGGAAAGGCAGGCAGAGAATTCCCTGCTAGCACCTTCTCTGTGCCTGTTCACATTGCTTCGCAGAATCGCTTTTGTGCAGAAAACAGTAACACTTGTTCAGAACGAAAGAAAGCACAGAGCCCCAGATTCTATGTTGTCCTGGAGAGCTTGCAGAGCACTGGGGAAAGGCAGGCAGAGAATTCCCTGCTAGCACCTTCTCTGTGCCTGGGAAGCAGAAGTGTTCACATTGCTTCGCAAGAATCGCTTTTGCGCAGAAAACACTAACACTTGTTCAGAAGGAAAGAAAGCACAGAGCCCCAGATTCTATGTTGTCCTGGAGAGCTTGCAGAGCACTGGGGAAAGGCAGGCAGAGAATTCCCTGCTAGCACCTTCTCTGTGCCTGGAAAGCAGAAGTGTTCACATTGCTTCGCAAAAATCACTTTTGTGCAGAAAACAGTAACACTTGTTCAGAACGAAAGAAAGCACAGAGCCCCAGATTTTATGTTGTCCTGGAGAGCTTGCAGAGCACTGGGGAAAGGCAGGCAGAGAATTCCTTGCTAGCACCTTCTATGTGCCTGGGAAGCAGAAGTGTTCACATTGCTTCGCAGAATCGCTTTTGTGCAGAAAACAGTAACACTTGTTCAGAAGGAAAGAAAGCACAGAGCCCCAGATTCTATGTTGTCCTGGAGAGCTTGCAGAGCACTGGGGAAACGCAGGCAGAGAATTCCTTGCTAGCACCTTCTCTGTGCCTGCGAAGCAGAAGTGTTCACATGGCTTCGCAAGAATCACTTTTGTGCAGAAAACAGTAACACTTGTTCAGAACGAAAGAAAGCACAGAGCCCCAGATTCTATGTTGTCCTGGAGAGCTTGCAGAGCACTGGGGAAAGGCAGGCAGAGAATTCCCTGCTAGCACCTTCTCTGTGCCTGTTCACATTGCTTCGCAGAATCGCTTTTGTGCAGAAAACAGTAACACTTGTTCAGAATGAAAGAAAGCACAGAGCCCCAGATTTGCTGTTGTCCTGGAGAGCTTGCAGAGCACTGGGGAAAGGCAGGCAGAGAATTCCCTGATAGCACCTTCTCTGTGCCTGGGAAGCAGAAGTGTTCACATTGCTTCGCAAGAATCACTTTTGTGCAGAAAACAGTAATACTTGTTCAGAACGAAAGAAAGCACAGAGCCCCAGATTTTATGTTGTCCTGGAGAGCTTGCAGAGCACTGGGGAAAGGCAGGCAGAGAATTCCTTGCTAGCACCTTCTCTGTGCCTGGGAAGCAGAAGTGTTCACATTGCTTCGCAGAATCGCTTTTGTGCAGAAAACAGTAACACTTGTTCAGAAGGAAAGAAAGCACAGAGCCCCAGATTCTATGTTGTCCTGGAGAGCTTGCAGAGCACTGGGGAAAGGCAGGCAGAGAATTCCCTGATAGCACCTTCTCTGTGCCTGGGAAGCAGAAGTGTTCACATTGCTTCGCAAGAATCACTTTTGTGCAGAAAACAGTAACACTTGTTCAGAAGGAAAGAAAGCACAGAGCCCCAGATTTGCTGTTGTCCTGGAGAGCTTGCAGAGCACTGGGGAAAGGCAGGCAGAGAATTCCCTGATAGCACCTTCTCTGTGCCTGGGAAGCAGAAGTGTTCACATTGCTTCGCAAGAATCGCTTTTGTGCAGAAAACAGTAACACTTGTTCAGAAGGAAAGAAAGCACAGAGCCCCAGATTTGCTGTTGTCCTGGAGAGCTTGCAGAGCACTGGGGAAAGGCAGGCAGAGAATTCCCTGATAGCACCTTCTCTGTGCCTGGGAAGCAGAAGTGTTCACATTGCTTCGCAAGAATCACTTTTGTGCAGAAAACAGTAACACTTGTTCAGAAGGAAAGAAAGCACAGAGCCCCAAATTTGCTGTTGTCCTGGAGAGCTTGCAGAGCACTGGGGAAAGGCAGGCAGAGAATTCCCTGATAGCACCTTCTCTGTGCCTGGGAAGCAGAAGTGTTCACATTGCTTCGCAAGAATCGCTTTTGTGCAGAAAACAGTAACACTTGTTCAGAAGGAAAGAAAGCACAGAGCCCCAGATTTTATGTTGTCCTGGAGAGCTTGCAGAGCACTGGGGAAAGGCAGGCAGAGAATTCCCTGCTAGCACCTTCTCTGTGCCTGTTCACATTGCTTCGCAGAATCGCTTTTGTGCAGAAAACAGTAACACTTGTTCAGAACGAAAGAAAGCACAGAGCCCCAGATTTGCTGTTGTTCTGGAGAGCTTGCAGAGCACTGGGGAAAGGCAGGCAGAGAATTCCCTGCTAGCACCTTCTCTGTGCCTGTTCACATTGCTTCGCAGAATCGCTTTTGTGCAGAAAACAGTAACACTTGTTCAGAAGGAAAGAAAGCACAGAGCCCCAGATTCTATGTTGTCCTGGAGAGCTTGCAGAGCACTGGGGAAAGGCAGGCAGAGAATTCCCTGCTAGCACCTTCTCTGTGCCTGGGAAGCAGAAGTGTTCACATTGCTTCGCAAGAATCGCTTTTGTGCAGAAAACACTAACACTTGTTCAGAAGGAAAGAAAGCACAGAGCCCCAGATTCTATGTTGTCCTGGAGAGCTTGCAGAGCACTGGGGAAAGGCAGGCAGAGAATTCCCTGATAGCACCTTCTCTGTGCCTGTTCACATTGCTTCGCAGAATCGCTTTTGTGCAGAAAACAGTAACACTTGTTCAGAAGGAAAGAAAGCACAGAGCCCCAGATTTGCTGTTGTCCTGGAGAGCTTGCAGAGCACTGGGGAAAGGCAGGCAGAGAATTCCTTGCTAGCACCTTCTCTGTGCCTGGGAAGCAGAAGTGTTCACATTGCTTCGCAGAATCGCTTTTGTGCAGAAAACAGTAACACTTGTTCAGAAGGAAAGAAAGCACAGAGCCCCAGATTCTATGTTGTCCTGGAGAGCTTGCAGAGCACTGGGGAAAGGCAGGCAGAGAATTCCTTGCTAGCACCTTCTCTGTGCCTGGGAAGCAGAAGTGTTCACATTGCTTCGCAAGAATCGCTTTTGTGCAGAAAACAGTAACACTTGTTCAGAAGGAAAGAAAGCACAGAGCCCCAGATTTGCTGTTGTCCTGGAGAGCTTGCAGAGCACTGGGGAAAGGCAGGCAGAGAATTCCCTGCTAGCACCTTCTCTGTGCCTGTTCACATTGCTTCGCAGAATCGCTTTTGTGCAGAAAACAGTAACACTTGTTCAAAAGGAAAGAAAGCACAGAGCCCCAGATTCTATGTTGTCCTGGAGAGCTTGCAGAGCACTGGGGAAAGGCAGGCAGAGAATTCCCTGATAGCACCTTCTCTGTGCCTGTTCACATTGCTTCGCAGAATCGCTTTTGTGCAGAAAACAGTAACACTTGTTCAGAACGAAAGAAAGCACAGAGCCCCAGATTTGCTGTTGTCCCGGAGAGCTTGCAGAGCACTGGGGAAAGGCAGGCAGAGAATTCCCTGCTAGCACCTTCTCTGTGCCTGGGAAGCAGAAGTGTTCACATTGCTTCGCAAGAATCGCTCTTGTGCAGAAAACACTAACACTTGTTCAGAAGGAAAGAAAGCACAGAGCCCCAGATTTTATGTTGTCCTGGAGAGCTTGCAGAGCACTGGGGAAAGGCAGGCAGAGAATTCCCTGATAGCACCTTCTCTGTGCCTGTTCACATTGCTTCGCAGAATCGCTTTTGTGCAGAAAACAGTAACACTTGTTCAGAAGGAAAGAAAGCACAGAGCCCCAGATTCTATGTTGTCCTGGAGAGCTTGCAGAGCACTGGGGAAAGGCAGGCAGAGAATTCCCTGCTAGCAGCTTCTCTGTGCCTGGGAAGCAGAAGTGTTCACATTGCTACGCAAGAATCGCTTTTGTGCAGAAAACACTAACACTTCTTCAGAAGGAAAGAAAGCACAGAGCCCCAGATTTTATGTTGTCCTGGAGAGCTTGCAGAGCACTGGGGAATGGCAGGCAGAGAATTCCTTGCTAGTACCTTCTCTGTGCCTGGGAAGCAGAAGTGTTCACATTGCTTCGCAAGAATCGCTTTTGTGCAGAAAACAGTAACACTTGTTCAGAACGAAAGAAAGCACAGAGCCCCAGATTTTATGTTGTCCTGGAGAGCTTGCAGAGCACTGGGGAAAGGCAGGCAGAGAATTCCTTGCTAGCACCTCCTCTGTGCCTGGGAAGCAGAAGTGTTCACATTGCTTCGCAGAATCGCTTTTGTGCAGAAAACAGTAACACTTGTTCAGAAGGAAAGAAAGCACAGAGCCCCAGATTCTATGTTGTCCTGGAGAGCTTGCAGAGCACTGGGGAAAGGCAGGCAGAGAATTCCCTGCTAGCACCTTCTCTGTGCCTGGGAAGCAGAAGTGTTCACATTGCTTCGCAGAATCGCTTTTGTGCAGAAAACACTAACACTTGTTCAGAAGGAAAGAAAGCACAGAGCCCCAGATTCTATGTTGTCCTGGAGAGCTTGCAGAGCACTGGGGAAAGGCAGGCAGAGAATTCCCTGATAGCACCTTCTCTGTGCCTGGGAAGCAGAAGTGTTCACATTGCTTCGCAGAATCGCTTTTGTGCAGAAAACACTAACACTTGTTCAGAACGAAAGAAAGCACAGAGCCCCAGATTCTATGTTGTCCTGGAGAGCTTGCAGAGCACTGGGGAAAGGCAGGCAGAGAATTCCCTGCTAGCACCTTCTCTGTGCCTGTTCACATTGCTTCGCAGAATCGCTTTTGTGCAGAAAACAGTAACACTTGTTCAGAAGGAAAGAAAGCACAGAGCCCCAGATTTTATGTTGTCCTGGAGAGCTTGCAGAGCACTGGGGAAAGGCAGGCAGAGAATTCCCTGCTAGCACCTTCTCTGTGCCTGTTCACATTGCTTCGCAGAATCGCTTTTGTGCAGAAAACAGTAACACTTGTTCAGAACGAAAGAAAGCACAGAGCCCCAGATTCTATGTTGTCCTGGAGAGCTTGCAGAGCACTGGGGAAAGGCAGGCAGAGAATTCCTTGCTAGCACCTTCTCTGTGCCTGGGAAGCAGAAGTGTTCACATTGCTTCGCAAGAATCGCTTTTGTGCAGAAAACAGTAACACTTGTTCAGAAGGAAAGAAAGCACAGAGCCCCAGATTCTATGTTGTCCTGGAGAGCTTGCAGAGCACTGGGGAAAGGCAGGCAGAGAATTCCCTGATAGCACCTTCTCTGTGCCTGTTCACATTGCTTCGCAGAATCGCTTTTGTGCAGAAAACAGTAACACTTGTTCAGAAGGAAAGAAAGCACAGAGCCCCAGATTCTATGTTGTCCTGGAGAGCTTGCAGAGCACTGGGGAAAGGCAGGCAGAGAATTCCTTGCTAGCACCTTCTCTGTGCCTGGGAAGCAGAAGTGTTCACATTGCTTCGCAGAAATGCTCTTGTGCAGAAAACACTAACACTTGTTCAGAAGGAAAGAAAGCACAGAGCCCCAGATTTTATGTTGTCCTGGAGAGCTTGCAGAGCACTGGGGAAAGGCAGGCAGAGAATTCCCTGATAGCACCTTCTCTGTGCCTGTTCACATTGCTTCGCAGAATCGCTTTTGTGCAGAAAACAGTAACACTTGTTCAGAAGGAAAGAAAGCACAGAGCCCCAGATTCTATGTTGTCCTGGAGAGCTTGCAGAGCACTGGGGAAAGGCAGGCAGAGAATTCCCTGCTAGCAGCTTCTCTGTGCCTGGGAAGCAGAAGTGTTCACATTGCTTCGCAAGAATCGCTTTTGTGCAGAAAACACTAACACTTCTTCAGAAGGAAAGAAAGCACAGAGCCCCAGATTTTATGTTGTCCTGGAGAGCTTGCAGAGCACTGGGGAATGGCAGGCAGAGAATTCCTTGCTAGTACCTTCTCTGTGCCTGGGAAGCAGAAGTGTTCACATTGCTTCGCAAGAATCGCTTTTGTGCAGAAAACAGTAACACTTGTTCAGAAGGAAAGAAAGCACAGAGCCCCAGATTTTATGTTGTCCTGGAGAGCTTGCAGAGCACTGGGGAAAGGCAGGCAGAGAATTCCCTGATAGCACCTTCTCTGTGCCTGTTCACATTGCTTCGCAGAATCGCTTTTGTGCAGAAAACAGTAACACTTGTTCAGAACGAAAGAAAGCACAGAGCCCCAGATTCTATGTTGTCCTGGAGAGCTTGCAGAGCACTGGGGAAAGGCAGGCAGAGAATTCCCTGCTAGCACCTTCTCTGTGCCTGGGAAGCAGAAGTGTTCACATTGCTTCGCAGAATCGCTTTTGTGCAGAAAACAGTAACACTTGTTCAGAAGGAAAGAAAGCACAGAGCCCCAGATTCTATGTTGTTCTGGAGAGCTTGCAGAGCACTGGGGAAAGGCAGGCAGAGAATTCCTTGCTAGCACCTTCTCTGTGCCTGGGAAGCAGAAGTGTTCACATTGCTTTGCAGAATCGCTTTTGTGCAGAAAACACTAACACTTGTTCAGAACGAAAGAAAGCACAGAGCCCCAGATTCTATGTTGTCCTGGAGAGCTTGCAGAGCACTGGGGAAAGGCAGGCAGAGAATTCCTTGCTAGCACCTTCTCTGTGCCTGGGAAGCAGAAGTGTTCACATTGCTTCGCAAGAATCGCTTTTGTGCAGAAAACACTAACACTTGTTCAGAAGGAAAGAAAGCACAGAGCCCCAGATTCTATGTTGTCCTGGAGAGCTTGCAGAGCACTGGGGAAAGGCAGGCAGAGAATTCCCTGATAGCACCTTCTCTGTGCCTGGGAAGCAGAAGTGTTCACATTGCTTCGCAGAATCGCTTTTGTGCAGAAAACACTAAAACTTGTTCAGAACGAAAGAAAGCACAGAGCCACAGATTCTATGTTGTCCTGGAGAGCTTGCAGAGCACTGGGGAAAGGCAGGCAGAGAATTCCTTGCTAGCACCTTCTCTGTGCCTGGGAAGCAGAAGTGTTCACATTGCTTCGCAAGAATCGCTTTTGTGCAGAAAACAGTAACACTTGTTCAGAAGGAAAGAAAGCACAGAGCCCCAGATTCTATGTTGTCCTGGAGAGCTTGCAGAGCACTGGGGAAAGGCAGGCAGAGAATTCCTTGCTAGCACCTTCTCTGTGCCTGGGAAGCAGAAGTGTTCACATTGCTTCGCAGAATCGCTTTTGTGCAGAAAACAGTAACACTTGTTCAGAACGAAAGAAAGCACAGAGCCCCAGATTCTATGTTGTCCTGGAGAGCTTGCAGAGCACTGGGGAAAGGCAGGCAGAGAATTCCCTGATAGCACCTTCTCTGTGCCTGGGAAGCAGAAGTGTTCACATTGCTTCGCAAGAATCGCTTTTGTGCAGAAAACAGTAACACTTGTTCAGAAGGAAAGAAAGCACAGAGCCCCAGATTTTATGTTGTCCTGGAGAGCTTGCAGAGCACTGGGGAAAGGCAGGCAGAGAATTCCCTGATAGCACCTTCTCTGTGCCTGTTCACATTGCTTCGCAGAATCGCTTTTGTGCAGAAAACAGTAACACTTGTTCAGAACGAAAGAAAGCACAGAGCCCCAGATTTGCTGTTGTTCTGGAGAGCTTGCAGAGCACTGGGGAAAGGCAGGCAGAGAATTCCCTGCTAGCACCTTCTCTGTGCCTGTTCACATTGCTTCGCAGAATCGCTTTTGTGCAGAAAACAGTAACACTTGTTCAGAAGGAAAAAAAGCACAGAGCCCCAGATTCTATGTTGTCCTGGAGAGCTTGCAGAGCACTGGGGAAAGGCAGGCAGAGAATTCCCTGCTAGCACCTTCTCTGTGCCTGGGAAGCAGAAGTGTTCACATTGCTTCGCAAGAATCGCTTTTGTGCAGAAAACACTAACACTTGTTCAGAAGGAAAGAAAGCACAGAGCCCCAGATTCTATGTTGTCCTGGAGAGCTTGCAGAGCACTGGGGAAAGGCAGGCAGAGAATTCCCTGATAGCACCTTCTCTGTGCCTGTTTACATTGCTTCGCAGAATCGCTTTTGTGCAGAAAACAGTAACACTTGTTCAGAAGGAAAGAAAGCACAGAGCCCCAGATTTGCTGTTGTCCTGGAGAGCTTGCAGAGCACTGGGGAAAGGCAGGCAGAGAATTCCTTGCTAGCACCTTCTCTGTGCCTGGGAAGCAGAAGTGTTCACATTGCTTCGCAGAATCGCTTTTGTGCAGAAAACAGTAACACTTGTTCAGAAGGAAAGAAAGCACAGAGCCCCAGATTCTATGTTGTCCTGGAGAGCTTGCAGAGCACTGGGGAAAGGCAGGCAGAGAATTCCTTGCTAGCACCTTCTCTGTGCCTGGGAAGCAGAAGTGTTCACATTGCTTCGCAAGAATCGCTCTTGTGCAGAAAACAGTAACACTTGTTCAGAACGAAAGAAAGCACAGAGCCCCAGATTTGCTGTTGTCCTGGAGAGCTTGCAGAGCACTGGGGAAAGGCAGGCAGAGAATTCCCTGCTAGCACCTTCTCTGTGCCTGTTCACATTGCTTCACAGAATCGCTTTTGTGCAGAAAACAGTAACACTTGTTCAAAAGGAAAGAAAGCACAGAGCCCCAGATTCTATGTTGTCCTGGAGAGCTTGCAGAGCACTGGGGAAAGGCAGGCAGAGAATTCCCTGATAGCACCTTCTCTGTGCCTGTTCACATTGCTTCGCAAGAATCGCTTTTGTGCAGAAAACAGTAACACTTGTTCAGAAGGAAAGAAAGCACAGAGCCCCAGATTCTATGTTGTCCTGGAGAGCTTGCAGGGCACTGGGGAAAGGCAGGCAGAGAATTCCCTGATAGCACCTTCTCTGTGCCTGGGAAGCAGAAGTGTTCACATTGCTTCGCAAGAATCACTTTTGTGCAGAAAACAGTAACACTTGTTCAGAAGGAAAGAAAGCACAGAGCCCCAGATTTGCTGTTGTCCTGGAGAGCTTGCAGAGCACTGGGGAAAGGCAGGCAGAGAATTCCCTGCTAGCACCTTCTCTGTGCCTGTTCACATTGCTTCGCAGAATCGCTTTTGTGCAGAAAACAGTAACACTTGTTCAGAAGGAAAGAAAGCACAGAGCCCCAGATTCTATGTTGTCCTGGAGAGCTTGCAGAGCACTGGGGAAAGGCAGGCAGAGAATTCCCTGCTAGCACCTTCTCTGTGCCTGGGAAGCAGAAGTGTTCACATTGCTTCGCAGAATCGCTTTTGTGCGGAAAACACTAACACTTGTTCAGAAGGAAAGAAAGCACAGAGCCCCAGATTCTATGTTGTCCTGGAGAGCTTGCAGAGCACTGGGGAAAGGCAGGCAGAGAATTCCTTGCTAGCACCTTCTCTGTGCCTGGGAAGCAGAAGTGTTCACATTGCTTCGCAAGAATCGCTTTTGTGCAGAAAACACTAACACTTGTTCAGAAGGAAAGAAAGCACAGAGCCCCACATTCTATGTTGTCCTGGAGAGCTTGCAGAGCACTGGGGAAAGGCAGGCAGAGAATTCCCTGCTAGCACCTTCTCTGTGCCTGTTCACATTGCTTCGCAGAATCGCTTTTGTGCAGAAAACAGTAACACTTGTTCAGAAGGAAAGAAAGCACAGAGCCCCAGATTCTATGTTGTCCTGGAGAGCTTGCAGAGCACTGGGGAAAGGCAGGCAGAGAATTCCTTGCTAGCACCTTCTCTGTGCCTGGGAAGCAGAAGTGTTCACATTGCTTCGCAGAATCGCTTTTGTGCAGAAAACAGTAACACTTGTTCAGAAGGAAAGAAAGCACAGAGCCCCAGATTCTATGTTGTCCTGGAGAGCTTGCAGAGCACTGGGGAAAGGCAGGCAGAGAATTCCTTGCTAGCACCTTCTCTGTGCCTGCGAAGCAGAAGTGTTCACATTGCTTCGCAGAATCGCTTTTGTGCAGAAAACAGTAACACTTGTTCAGAAGGAAAGAAAGCACAGAGCCCCAGATTCTATGTTGTCCTGGAGAGCTTGCAGAGCACTGGGGAAAGGCAGGCAGAGAATTCCCTGCTAGCACCTTCTCTGTGCCTGGGAAGCAGAAGTGTTCACATTGCTTCGCAGAATCGCCTTTGTGCAGAAAACACTAACACTTGTTCAGAACAAAAGAAAGCACAGAGCCCCAGATTTGCTGTTGTTCTGGAGAGCTTGCAGAGCACTGGGGAAAGGCAGGCAGAGAATTCCCTGCTAGCACCTTCTCTGTGCCTGTTCACATTGCTTCGCAGAATCGCTTTTGTGCAGAAAACAGTAACACTTGTTCAGAACGAAAGAAAGCACAGAGCCCCAGATTCTATGTTGTCCTGGAGAGCTTGCAGAGCACTGGGGAAAGGCAGGCAGAGAATTCCCTGCTAGCACCTTCTCTGTGCCTGGGAAGCAGAAGTGTTCACATTGCTTCGCAAGAATCGCTTTTGCGCAGAAAACACTAACACTTGTTCAGAAGGAAAGAAAGCACAGAGCCCCAGATTCTATGTTGTCCTGGAGAGCTTGCAGAGCACTGGGGAAAGGCAGGCAGAGAATTCCCTGCTAGCACCTTCTCTGTGCCTGGAAAGCAGAAGTGTTCACATTGCTTCGCAAAAATCACTTTTGTGCAGAAAACAGTAACACTTGTTCAGAACGAAAGAAAGCACAGAGCCCCAGATTTTATGTTGTCCTGGAGAGCTTGCAGAGCACTGGGGAAAGGCAGGCAGAGAATTCCTTGCTAGCACCTTCTATGTGCCTGGGAAGCAGAAGTGTTCACATTGCTTCGCAGAATCGCTTTTGTGCAGAAAACAGTAACACTTGTTCAGAAGGAAAGAAAGCACAGAGCCCCAGATTCTATGTTGTCCTGGAGAGCTTGCAGAGCACTGGGGAAACGCAGGCAGAGAATTCCTTGCTAGCACCTTCTCTGTGCCTGCGAAGCAGAAGTGTTCACATGGCTTCGCAAGAATCACTTTTGTGCAGAAAACAGTAACACTTGTTCAGAACGAAAGAAAGCACAGAGCCCCAGATTCTATGTTGTCCTGGAGAGCTTGCAGAGCACTGGGGAAAGGCAGGCAGAGAATTCCCTGCTAGCACCTTCTCTGTGCCTGTTCACATTGCTTCGCAGAATCGCTTTTGTGCAGAAAACAGTAACACTTGTTCAGAAGGAAAGAAAGCACAGAGCCCCAGATTTGCTGTTGTCCTGGAGAGCTTGCAGAGCACTGGGGAAAGGCAGGCAGAGAATTCCCTGATAGCACCTTCTCTGTGCCTGGGAAGCAGAAGTGTTCACATTGCTTCGCAAGAATCACTTTTGTGCAGAAAACAGTAATACTTGTTCAGAACGAAAGAAAGCACAGAGCCCCAGATTTTATGTTGTCCTGGAGAGCTTGCAGAGCACTGGGGAAAGGCAGGCAGAGAATTCCTTGCTAGCACCTTCTCTGTGCCTGGGAAGCAGAAGTGTTCACATTGCTTCGCAGAATCGCTTTTGTGCAGAAAACAGTAACACTTGTTCAGAAGGAAAGAAAGCACAGAGCCCCAGATTCTATGTTGTCCTGGAGAGCTTGCAGAGCACTGGGGAAAGGCAGGCAGAGAATTCCCTGATAGCACCTTCTCTGTGCCTGGGAAGCAGAAGTGTTCACATTGCTTCGCAAGAATCACTTTTGTGCAGAAAACAGTAACACTTGTTCAGAAGGAAAGAAAGCACAGAGCCCCAGATTTGCTGTTGTCCTGGAGAGCTTGCAGAGCACTGCGGAAAGGCAGGCAGAGAATTCCCTGATAGCACCTTCTCTGTGCCTGGGAAGCAGAAGTGTTCACATTGCTTCGCAAGAATCGCTTTTGTGCAGAAAACAGTAACACTTGTTCAGAAGGAAAGAAAGCACAGAGCCCCAGATTTGCTGTTGTCCTGGAGAGCTTGCAGAGCACTGGGGAAAGGCAGGCAGAGAATTCCCTGATAGCACCTTCTCTGTGCCTGGGAAGCAGAAGTGTTCACATTGCTTCGCAAGAATCACTTTTGTGCAGAAAACAGTAACACTTGTTCAGAAGGAAAGAAAGCACAGAGCCCCAAATTTGCTGTTGTCCTGGAGAGCTTGCAGAGCACTGGGGAAAGGCAGGCAGAGAATTCCCTGATAGCACCTTCTCTGTGCCTGGGAAGCAGAAGTGTTCACATTGCTTCGCAAGAATCGCTTTTGTGCAGAAAACAGTAACACTTGTTCAGAAGGAAAGAAAGCACAGAGCCCCAGATTTTATGTTGTCCTGGAGAGCTTGCAGAGCACTGGGGAAAGGCAGGCAGAGAATTCCCTGCTAGCACCTTCTCTGTGCCTGTTCACATTGCTTCGCAGAATCGCTTTTGTGCAGAAAACAGTAACACTTGTTCAGAACGAAAGAAAGCACAGAGCCCCAGATTTGCTGTTGTTCTGGAGAGCTTGCAGAGCACTGGGGAAAGGCAGGCAGAGAATTCCCTGCTAGCACCTTCTCTGTGCCTGTTCACATTGCTTCGCAGAATCGCTTTTGTGCAGAAAACAGTAACACTTGTTCAGAAGGAAAGAAAGCACAGAGCCCCAGATTCTATGTTGTCCTGGAGAGCTTGCAGAGCACTGGGGAAAGGCAGGCAGAGAATTCCCTGCTAGCACCTTCTCTGTGCCTGGGAAGCAGAAGTGTTCACATTGCTTCGCAAGAATCGCTTTTGTGCAGAAAACACTAACACTTGTTCAGAAGGAAAGAAAGCACAGAGCCCCAGATTCTATGTTGTCCTGGAGAGCTTGCAGAGCACTGGGGAAAGGCAGGCAGAGAATTCCCTGATAGCACCTTCTCTGTGCCTGTTTACATTGCTTCGCAGAATCGCTTTTGTGCAGAAAACAGTAACACTTGTTCAGAAGGAAAGAAAGCACAGAGCCCCAGATTTGCTGTTGTCCTGGAGAGCTTGCAGAGCACTGGGGAAAGGCAGGCAGAGAATTCCTTGCTAGCACCTTCTCTGTGCCTGGGAAGCAGAAGTGTTCACATTGCTTCGCAGAATCGCTTTTGTGCAGAAAACAGTAACACTTGTTCAGAAGGAAAGAAAGCACAGAGCCCCAGATTCTATGTTGTCCTGGAGAGCTTGCAGAGCACTGGGGAAAGGCAGGCAGAGAATTCCTTGCTAGCACCTTCTCTGTGCCTGGGAAGCAGAAGTGTTCACATTGCTTCGCAAGAATCGCTTTTGTGCAGAAAACAGTAACACTTGTTCAGAAGGAAAGAAAGCACAGAGCCCCAGATTTGCTGTTGTCCTGGAGAGCTTGCAGAGCACTGGGGAAAGGCAGGCAGAGAATTCCCTGCTAGCACCTTCTCTGTGCCTGTTCACATTGCTTCGCAGAATCGCTTTTGTGCAGAAAACAGTAACACTTGTTCAAAAGGAAAGAAAGCACAGAGCCCCAGATTCTATGTTGTCCTGGAGAGCTTGCAGAGCACTGGGGAAAGGCAGGCAGAGAATTCCCTGATAGCACCTTCTCTGTGCCTGTTCACATTGCTTCGCAGAATCGCTTTTGTGCAGAAAACAGTAACACTTGTTCAGAAGGAAAGAAAGCACAGAGCCCCAGATTTGCTGTTGTCCCGGAGAGCTTGCAGAGCACTGGGGAAAGGCAGGCAGAGAATTCCCTGCTAGCACCTTCTCTGTGCCTGGGAAGCAGAAGTGTTCACATTGCTTCGCAAGAATCGCTCTTGTGCAGAAAACACTAACACTTGTTCAGAAGGAAAGAAAGGACAGAGCCCCAGATTTTATGTTGTCCTGGAGAGCTTGCAGAGCACTGGGGAAAGGCAGGCAGAGAATTCCCTGATAGCACCTTCTCTGTGCCTGTTCACATTGCTTCGCAGAATCGCTTTTGTGCAGAAAACAGTAACACTTGTTCAGAAGGAAAGAAAGCACAGAGCCCCAGATTCTATGTTGTCCTGGAGAGCTTGCAGAGCACTGGGGAAAGGCAGGCAGAGAATTCCCTGCTAGCAGCTTCTCTGTGCCTGGGAAGCAGAAGTGTTCACATTGCTACGCAAGAATCGCTTTTGTGCAGAAAACACTAACACTTCTTCAGAAGGAAAGAAAGCACAGAGCCCCAGATTTTATGTTGTCCTGGAGAGCTTGCAGAGCACTGGGGAATGGCAGGCAGAGAATTCCTTGCTAGTACCTTCTCTGTGCCTGGGAAGCAGAAGTGTTCACATTGCTTCGCAAGAATCGCTTTTGTGCAGAAAACAGTAACACTTGTTCAGAACGAAAGAAAGCACAGAGCCCCAGATTTTATGTTGTCCTGGAGAGCTTGCAGAGCACTGGGGAAAGGCAGGCAGAGAATTCCTTGCTAGCACCTCCTCTGTGCCTGGGAAGCAGAAGTGTTCACATTGCTTCGCAGAATCGCTTTTGTGCAGAAAACAGTAACACTTGTTCAGAAGGAAAGAAAGCACAGAGCCCCAGATTCTATGTTGTCCTGGAGAGCTTGCAGAGCACTGGGGAAAGGCAGGCAGAGAATTCCCTGCTAGCACCTTCTCTGTGCCTGGGAAGCAGAAGTGTTCACATTGCTTCGCAGAATCGCTTTTGTGCAGAAAACACTAACACTTGTTCAGAAGGAAAGAAAGCACAGAGCCCCAGATTCTATGTTGTCCTGGAGAGCTTGCAGAGCACTGGGGAAAGGCAGGCAGAGAATTCCCTGATAGCACCTTCTCTGTGCCTGGGAAGCAGAAGTGTTCACATTGCTTCGCAGAATCGCTTTTGTGCAGAAAACACTAACACTTGTTCAGAACGAAAGAAAGCACAGAGCCCCAGATTCTATGTTGTCCTGGAGAGCTTGCAGAGCACTGGGGAAAGGCAGGCAGAGAATTCCCTGCTAGCACCTTCTCTGTGCCTGTTCACATTGCTTCGCAGAATCGCTTTTGTGCAGAAAACAGTAACACTTGTTCAGAAGGAAAGAAAGCACAGAGCCCCAGATTTTATGTTGTCCTGGAGAGCTTGCAGAGCACTGGGGAAAGGCAGGCAGAGAATTCCCTGCTAGCACCTTCTCTGTGCCTGTTCACATTGCTTCGCAGAATCGCTTTTGTGCAGAAAACAGTAACACTTGTTCAGAACGAAAGAAAGCACAGAGCCCCAGATTCTATGTTGTCCTGGAGAGCTTGCAGAGCACTGGGGAAAGGCAGGCAGAGAATTCCTTGCTAGCACCTTCTCTGTGCCTGGGAAGCAGAAGTGTTCACATTGCTTCGCAAGAATCGCTTTTGTGCAGAAAACAGTAACACTTGTTCAGAAGGAAAGAAAGCACAGAGCCCCAGATTCTATGTTGTCCTGGAGAGCTTGCAGAGCACTGGGGAAAGGCAGGCAGAGAATTCCCTGATAGCACCTTCTCTGTGCCTGTTCACATTGCTTCGCAGAATCGCTTTTGTGCAGAAAACAGTAACACTTGTTCAGAAGGAAAGAAAGCACAGAGCCCCAGATTCTATGTTGTCCTGGAGAGCTTGCAGAGCACTGGGGAAAGGCAGGCAGAGAATTCCTTGCTAGCACCTTCTCTGTGCCTGGGAAGCAGAAGTGTTCACATTGCTTCGCAGAAATGCTCTTGTGCTGAAAACACTAACACTTGTTCAGAAGGAAAGAAAGCACAGAGCCCCAGATTTTATGTTGTCCTGGAGAGCTTGCAGAGCACTGGGGAAAGGCAGGCAGAGAATTCCCTGATAGCACCTTCTCTGTGCCTGTTCACATTGCTTCGCAGAATCGCTTTTGTGCAGAAAACAGTAACACTTGTTCAGAAGGAAAGAAAGCACAGAGCCCCAGATTCTATGTTGTCCTGGAGAGCTTGCAGAGCACTGGGGAAAGGCAGGCAGAGAATTCCCTGCTAGCAGCTTCTCTGTGCCTGGGAAGCAGAAGTGTTCACATTGCTTCGCAAGAATCGCTTTTGTGCAGAAAACACTAACACTTCTTCAGAAGGAAAGAAAGCACAGAGCCCCAGATTTTATGTTGTCCTGGAGAGCTTGCAGAGCACTGGGGAATGGCAGGCAGAGAATTCCTTGCTAGTACCTTCTCTGTGCCTGGGAAGCAGAAGTGTTCACATTGCTTCGCAAGAATCGCTTTTGTGCAGAAAACAGTAACACTTGTTCAGAAGGAAAGAAAGCACAGAGCCCCAGATTTTATGTTGTCCTGGAGAGCTTGCAGAGCACTGGGGAAAGGCAGGCAGAGAATTCCCTGATAGCACCTTCTCTGTGCCTGTTCACATTGCTTCGCAGAATCGCTTTTGTGCAGAAAACAGTAACACTTGTTCAGAACGAAAGAAAGCACAGAGCCCCAGATTCTATGTTGTCCTGGAGAGCTTGCAGAGCACTGGGGAAAGGCAGGCAGAGAATTCCCTGCTAGCACCTTCTCTGTGCCTGGGAAGCAGAAGTGTTCACATTGCTTCGCAGAATCGCTTTTGTGCAGAAAACACTAACACTTGTTCAGAAGGAAAGAAAGCACAGAGCCCCAGATTCTATGTTGTTCTGGAGAGCTTGCAGAGCACTGGGGAAAGGCAGGCAGAGAATTCCTTGCTAGCACCTTCTCTGTGCCTGGGAAGCAGAAGTGTTCACATTGCTTTGCAGAATCGCTTTTGTGCAGAAAACACTAACACTTGTTCAGAACGAAAGAAAGCACAGAGCCCCAGATTCTATGTTGTCCTGGAGAGCTTGCAGAGCACTGGGGAAAGGCAGGCAGAGAATTCCTTGCTAGCACCTTCTCTGTGCCTGGGAAGCAGAAGTGTTCACATTGCTTTGCAGAATCGCTTTTGTGCAGAAAACAGTAACACTTGTTCAGAAGGAAAGAAAGCACAGAGCCCCAGATTCTATGTTGTCCTGGAGAGCTTGCAGAGCACTGGGGAAAGGCAGGCAGAGAATTCCTTGCTAGCACCTTCTCTGTGCCTGCGAAGCAGAAGTGTTCACATTGCTTCGCAGAATCGCTTTTGTGCAGAAAACAGTAACACTTGTTCAGAAGGAAAGAAAGCACAGAGCCCCAGATTCTATGTTGTCCTGGAGAGCTTGCAGAGCACTGGGGAAAGGCAGGCAGAGAATTCCCTGCTAGCACCTTCTCTGTGCCTGGGAAGCAGAAGTGTTCACATTGCTTCGCAAGAATCGCTTTTGTGCAGAAAACACTAACACTTGTTCAGAAGGAAAGAAAGCACAGAGCCCCAGATTCTATGTTGTCCTGGAGAGCTTGCAGAGCACTGGGGAAAGGCAGGCAGAGAATTCCCTGATAGCACCTTCTCTGTGCCTGTTTACATTGCTTCGCAGAATCGCTTTTGTGCAGAAAACAGTAACACTTGTTCAGAAGGAAAGAAAGCACAGAGCCCCAGATTTGCTGTTGTCCTGGAGAGCTTGCAGAGCACTGGGGAAAGGCAGGCAGAGAATTCCTTGCTAGCACCTTCTCTGTGCCTGGGAAGCAGAAGTGTTCACATTGCTTCGCAGAATCGCTTTTGTGCAGAAAACAGTAACACTTGTTCAGAAGGAAAGAAAGCACAGAGCCCCAGATTCTATGTTGTCCTGGAGAGCTTGCAGAGCACTGGGGAAAGGCAGGCAGAGAATTCCTTGCTAGCACCTTCTCTGTGCCTGGGAAGCAGAAGTGTTCACATTGCTTCGCAAGAATCGCTTTTGTGCAGAAAACAGTAACACTTGTTCAGAAGGAAAGAAAGCACAGAGCCCCAGATTTGCTGTTGTCCTGGAGAGCTTGCAGAGCACTGGGGAAAGGCAGGCAGAGAATTCCCTGCTAGCACCTTCTCTGTGCCTGTTCACATTGCTTCGCAGAATCGCTTTTGTGCAGAAAACAGTAACACTTGTTCAAAAGGAAAGAAAGCACAGAGCCCCAGATTCTATGTTGTCCTGGAGAGCTTGCAGAGCACTGGGGAAAGGCAGGCAGAGAATTCCCTGATAGCACCTTCTCTGTGCCTGTTCACATTGCTTCGCAGAATCGCTTTTGTGCAGAAAACAGTAACACTTGTTCAGAAGGAAAGAAAGCACAGAGCCCCAGATTTGCTGTTGTCCCGGAGAGCTTGCAGAGCACTGGGGAAAGGCAGGCAGAGAATTCCCTGCTAGCACCTTCTCTGTGCCTGGGAAGCAGAAGTGTTCACATTGCTTCGCAAGAATCGCTCTTGTGCAGAAAACACTAACACTTGTTCAGAAGGAAAGAAAGCACAGAGCCCCAGATTTTATGTTGTCCTGGAGAGCTTGCAGAGCACTGGGGAAAGGCAGGCAGAGAATTCCCTGATAGCACCTTCTCTGTGCCTGTTCACATTGCTTCGCAGAATCGCTTTTGTGCAGAAAACAGTAACACTTGTTCAGAAGGAAAGAAAGCACAGAGCCCCAGATTCTATGTTGTCCTGGAGAGCTTGCAGAGCACTGGGGAAAGGCAGGCAGAGAATTCCCTGCTAGCAGCTTCTCTGTGCCTGGGAAGCAGAAGTGTTCACATTGCTACGCAAGAATCGCTTTTGTGCAGAAAACACTAACACTTCTTCAGAAGGAAAGAAAGCACAGAGCCCCAGATTTTATGTTGTCCTGGAGAGCTTGCAGAGCACTGGGGAATGGCAGGCAGAGAATTCCTTGCTAGTACCTTCTCTGTGCCTGGGAAGCAGAAGTGTTCACATTGCTTCGCAAGAATCGCTTTTGTGCAGAAAACAGTAACACTTGTTCAGAACGAAAGAAAGCACAGAGCCCCAGATTTTATGTTGTCCTGGAGAGCTTGCAGAGCACTGGGGAAAGGCAGGCAGAGAATTCCTTGCTAGCACCTCCTCTGTGCCTGGGAAGCAGAAGTGTTCACATTGCTTCGCAGAATCGCTTTTGTGCAGAAAACAGTAACACTTGTTCAGAAGGAAAGAAAGCACAGAGCCCCAGATTCTATGTTGTCCTGGAGAGCTTGCAGAGCACTGGGGAAAGGCAGGCAGAGAATTCCCTGCTAGCACCTTCTCTGTGCCTGGGAAGCAGAAGTGTTCACATTGCTTCGCAGAATCGCTTTTGTGCAGAAAACACTAACACTTGTTCAGAAGGAAAGAAAGCACAGAGCCCCAGATTCTATGTTGTCCTGGAGAGCTTGCAGAGCACTGGGGAAAGGCAGGCAGAGAATTCCCTGATAGCACCTTCTCTGTGCCTGGGAAGCAGAAGTGTTCACATTGCTTCGCAGAATCGCTTTTGTGCAGAAAACACTAACACTTGTTCAGAACGAAAGAAAGCACAGAGCCCCAGATTCTATGTTGTCCTGGAGAGCTTGCAGAGCACTGGGGAAAGGCAGGCAGAGAATTCCCTGCTAGCACCTTCTCTGTGCCTGTTCACATTGCTTCGCAGAATCGCTTTTGTGCAGAAAACAGTAACACTTGTTCAGAAGGAAAGAAAGCACAGAGCCCCAGATTTTATGTTGTCCTGGAGAGCTTGCAGAGCACTGGGGAAAGGCAGGCAGAGAATTCCCTGCTAGCACCTTCTCTGTGCCTGTTCACATTGCTTCGCAGAATCGCTTTTGTGCAGAAAACAGTAACACTTGTTCAGAACGAAAGAAAGCACAGAGCCCCAGATTCTATGTTGTCCTGGAGAGCTTGCAGAGCACTGGGGAAAGGCAGGCAGAGAATTCCTTGCTAGCACCTTCTCTGTGCCTGGGAAGCAGAAGTGTTCACATTGCTTCGCAAGAATCGCTTTTGTGCAGAAAACAGTAACACTTGTTCAGAAGGAAAGAAAGCACAGAGCCCCAGATTCTATGTTGTCCTGGAGAGCTTGCAGAGCACTGGGGAAAGGCAGGCAGAGAATTCCCTGATAGCACCTTCTCTGTGCCTGTTCACATTGCTTCGCAGAATCGCTTTTGTGCAGAAAACAGTAACACTTGTTCAGAAGGAAAGAAAGCACAGAGCCCCAGATTCTATGTTGTCCTGGAGAGCTTGAAGAGCACTGGGGAAAGGCAGGCAGAGAATTCCTTGCTAGCACCTTCTCTGTGCCTGGGAAGCAGAAGTGTTCACATTGCTTCGCAGAAATGCTCTTGTGCTGAAAACACTAACACTTGTTCAGAAGGAAAGAAAGCACAGAGCCCCAGATTTTATGTTGTCCTGGAGAGCTTGCAGAGCACTGGGGAAAGGCAGGCAGAGAATTCCCTGATAGCACCTTCTCTGTGCCTGTTCACATTGCTTCGCAGAATCGCTTTTGTGCAGAAAACAGTAACACTTGTTCAGAAGGAAAGAAAGCACAGAGCCCCAGATTCTATGTTGTCCTGGAGAGCTTGCAGAGCACTGGGGAAAGGCAGGCAGAGAATTCCCTGCTAGCAGCTTCTCTGTGCCTGGGAAGCAGAAGTGTTCACATTGCTTCGCAAGAATCGCTTTTGTGCAGAAAACACTAACACTTCTTCAGAAGGAAAGAAAGCACAGAGCCCCAGATTTTATGTTGTCCTGGAGAGCTTGCAGAGCACTGGGGAATGGCAGGCAGAGAATTCCTTGCTAGTACCTTCTCTGTGCCTGGGAAGCAGAAGTGTTCACATTGCTTCGCAAGAATCGCTTTTGTGCAGAAAACAGTAACACTTGTTCAGAAGGAAAGAAAGCACAGAGCCCCAGATTTTATGTTGTCCTGGAGAGCTTGCAGAGCACTGGGGAAAGGCAGGCAGAGAATTCCCTGATAGCACCTTCTCTGTGCCTGTTCACATTGCTTCGCAGAATCGCTTTTGTGCAGAAAACAGTAACACTTGTTCAGAACGAAAGAAAGCACAGAGCCCCAGATTCTATGTTGTCCTGGAGAGCTTGCAGAGCACTGGGGAAAGGCAGGCAGAGAATTCCCTGCTAGCACCTTCTCTGTGCCTGGGAAGCAGAAGTGTTCACATTGCTTCGCAGAATCGCTTTTGTGCAGAAAACACTAACACTTGTTCAGAAGGAAAGAAAGCACAGAGCCCCAGATTCTATGTTGTTCTGGAGAGCTTGCAGAGCACTGGGGAAAGGCAGGCAGAGAATTCCTTGCTAGCACCTTCTCTGTGCCTGGGAAGCAGAAGTGTTCACATTGCTTTGCAGAATCGCTTTTGTGCAGAAAACACTAACACTTGTTCAGAACGAAAGAAAGCACAGAGCCCCAGATTCTATGTTGTCCTGGAGAGCTTGCAGAGCACTGGGGAAAGGCAGGCAGAGAATTCCTTGCTAGCACCTTCTCTGTGCCTGGGAAGCAGAAGTGTTCACATTGCTTTGCAGAATCGCTTTTGTGCAGAAAACAGTAACACTTGTTCAGAAGGAAAGAAAGCACAGAGCCCCAGATTCTATGTTGTCCTGGAGAGCTTGCAGAGCACTGGGGAAAGGCAGGCAGAGAATTCCTTGCTAGCACCTTCTCTGTGCCTGCGAAGCAGAAGTGTTCACATTGCTTCGCAGAATCGCTTTTGTGCAGAAAACAGTAACACTTGTTCAGAAGGAAAGAAAGCACAGAGCCCCAGATTCTATGTTGTCCTGGAGAGCTTGCAGAGCACTGGGGAAAGGCAGGCAGAGAATTCCCTGCTAGCACCTTCTCTGTGCCTGGGAAGCAGAAGTGTTCACATTGCTTCGCAGAATCGCCTTTGTGCAGAAAACACTAACACTTGTTCAGAACAAAAGAAAGCACAGAGCCCCAGATTTGCTGTTGTTCTGGAGAGCTTGCAGAGCACTGGGGAAAGGCAGGCAGAGAATTCCCTGCTAGCACCTTCTCTGTGCCTGTTCACATTGCTTCGCAGAATCGCTTTTGTGCAGAAAACAGTAACACTTGTTCAGAACGAAAGAAAGCACAGAGCCCCAGATTCTATGTTGTCCTGGAGAGCTTGCAGAGCACTGGGGAAAGGCAGGCAGAGAATTCCCTGCTAGCACCTTCTCTGTGCCTGGGAAGCAGAAGTGTTCACATTGCTTCGCAAGAATCGCTTTTGCGCAGAAAACACTAACACTTGTTCAGAAGGAAAGAAAGCACAGAGCCCCAGATTTTATGTTGTCCTGGAGAGCTTGCAGAGCACTGGGGAAAGGCAGGCAGAGAATTCCCTGCTAGCACCTTCTCTGTGCCTGGAAAGCAGAAGTGTTCACATTGCTTCGCAAAAATCACTTTTGTGCAGAAAACAGTAACACTTGTTCAGAACGAAAGAAAGCACAGAGCCCCAGATTTTATGTTGTCCTGGAGAGCTTGCAGAGCACTGGGGAAAGGCAGGCAGAGAATTCCTTGCTAGCACCTTCTATGTGCCTGGGAAGCAGAAGTGTTCACATTGCTTCGCAGAATCGCTTTTGTGCAGAAAACAGTAACACTTGTTCAGAAGGAAAGAAAGCACAGAGCCCCAGATTCTATGTTGTCCTGGAGAGCTTGCAGAGCACTGGGGAAACGCAGGCAGAGAATTCCTTGCTAGCACCTTCTCTGTGCCTGCGAAGCAGAAGTGTTCACATGGCTTCGCAAGAATCACTTTTGTGCAGAAAACAGTAACACTTGTTCAGAACGAAAGAAAGCACAGAGCCCCAGATTCTATGTTGTCCTGGAGAGCTTGCAGAGCACTGGGGAAAGGCAGGCAGAGAATTCCCTGCTAGCACCTTCTCTGTGCCTGTTCACATTGCTTCGCAGAATCGCTTTTGTGCAGAAAACAGTAACACTTGTTCAGAATGAAAGAAAGCACAGAGCCCCAGATTTGCTGTTGTCCTGGAGAGCTTGCAGAGCACTGGGGAAAGGCAGGCAGAGAATTCCCTGATAGCACCTTCTCTGTGCCTGGGAAGCAGAAGTGTTCACATTGCTTCGCAAGAATCACTTTTGTGCAGAAAACAGTAATACTTGTTCAGAACGAAAGAAAGCACAGAGCCCCAGATTTGCTGTTGTCCTGGAGAGCTTGCAGAGCACTGCGGAAAGGCAGGCAGAGAATTCCCTGATAGCACCTTCTCTGTGCCTGGGAAGCAGAAGTGTTCACATTGCTTCGCAAGAATCGCTTTTGTGCAGAAAACAGTAACACTTGTTCAGAAGGAAAGAAAGCACAGAGCCCCAGATTTGCTGTTGTCCTGGAGAGCTTGCAGAGCACTGGGGAAAGGCAGGCAGAGAATTCCCTGATAGCACCTTCTCTGTGCCTGGGAAGCAGAAGTGTTCACATTGCTTCGCAAGAATCACTTTTGTGCAGAAAACAGTAACACTTGTTCAGAAGGAAAGAAAGCACAGAGCCCCAAATTTGCTGTTGTCCTGGAGAGCTTGCAGAGCACTGGGGAAAGGCAGGCAGAGAATTCCCTGATAGCACCTTCTCTGTGCCTGGGAAGCAGAAGTGTTCACATTGCTTCGCAAGAATCGCTTTTGTGCAGAAAACAGTAACACTTGTTCAGAAGGAAAGAAAGCACAGAGCCCCAGATTTTATGTTGTCCTGGAGAGCTTGCAGAGCACTGGGGAAAGGCAGGCAGAGAATTCCCTGCTAGCACCTTCTCTGTGCCTGTTCACATTGTTTCGCAGAATCGCTTTTGTGCAGAAAACAGTAACACTTGTTCAGAACGAAAGAAAGCACAGAGCCCCAGATTTGCTGTTGTTCTGGAGAGCTTGCAGAGCACTGGGGAAAGGCAGGCAGAGAATTCCCTGATAGCACCTTCTCTGTGCCTGTTCACATTGCTTCGCAGAATCGCTTTTGTGCAGAAAACAGTAACACTTGTTCAGAAGGAAAGAAAGCACAGAGCCCCAGATTCTATGTTGTCCTGGAGAGCTTGCAGAGCACTGGGGAAAGGCAGGCAGAGAATTCCCTGATAGCACCTTCTCTGTGCCTGTTTACATTGCTTCGCAGAATCGCTTTTGTGCAGAAAACAGTAACACTTGTTCAGAAGGAAAGAAAGCACAGAGCCCCAGATTTGCTGTTGTCCTGGAGAGCTTGCAGAGCACTGGGGAAAGGCAGGCAGAGAATTCCTTGCTAGCACCTTCTCTGTGCCTGGGAAGCAGAAGTGTTCACATTGCTTCGCAGAATCGCTTTTGTGCAGAAAACAGTAACACTTGTTCAGAAGGAAAGAAAGCACAGAGCCCCAGATTCTATGTTGTCCTGGAGAGCTTGCAGAGCACTGGGGAAAGGCAGGCAGAGAATTCCTTGCTAGCACCTTCTCTGTGCCTGGGAAGCAGAAGTGTTCACATTGCTTCGCAAGAATCGCTTTTGTGCAGAAAACAGTAACACTTGTTCAGAAGGAAAGAAAGCACAGAGCCCCAGATTTGCTGTTGTCCTGGAGAGCTTGCAGAGCACTGGGGAAAGGCAGGCAGAGAATTCCCTGCTAGCACCTTCTCTGTGCCTGTTCACATTGCTTCGCAGAATCGCTTTTGTGCAGAAAACAGTAACACTTGTTCAAAAGGAAAGAAAGCACAGAGCCCCAGATTCTATGTTGTCCTGGAGAGCTTGCAGAGCACTGGGGAAAGGCAGGCAGAGAATTCCCTGATAGCACCTTCTCTGTGCCTGTTCACATTGCTTCGCAGAATCGCTTTTGTGCAGAAAACAGTAACACTTGTTCAGAACGAAAGAAAGCACAGAGCCCCAGATTTGCTGTTGTCCCGGAGAGCTTGCAGAGCACTGGGGAAAGGCAGGCAGAGAATTCCCTGCTAGCACCTTCTCTGTGCCTGGGAAGCAGAAGTGTTCACATTGCTTCGCAAGAATCGCTCTTGTGCAGAAAACACTAACACTTGTTCAGAAGGAAAGAAAGCACAGAGCCCCAGATTTTATGTTGTCCTGGAGAGCTTGCAGAGCACTGGGGAAAGGCAGGCAGAGAATTCCCTGATAGCACCTTCTCTGTGCCTGTTCACATTGCTTCGCAGAATCGCTTTTGTGCAGAAAACAGTAACACTTGTTCAGAAGGAAAGAAAGCACAGAGCCCCAGATTCTATGTTGTCCTGGAGAGCTTGCAGAGCACTGGGGAAAGGCAGGCAGAGAATTCCCTGCTAGCAGCTTCTCTGTGCCTGGGAAGCAGAAGTGTTCACATTGCTACGCAAGAATCGCTTTTGTGCAGAAAACACTAACACTTCTTCAGAAGGAAAGAAAGCACAGAGCCCCAGATTTTATGTTGTCCTGGAGAGCTTGCAGAGCACTGGGGAATGGCAGGCAGAGAATTCCTTGCTAGTACCTTCTCTGTGCCTGGGAAGCAGAAGTGTTCACATTGCTTCGCAAGAATCACTTTTGTGCAGAAAACAGTAACACTTGTTCAGAACGAAAGAAAGCACAGAGCCCCAGATTTTATGTTGTCCTGGAGAGCTTGCAGAGCACTGGGGAAAGGCAGGCAGAGAATTCCTTGCTAGCACCTCCTCTGTGCCTGCTAAGCAGAAGTGTTCACATTGCTTCGCAGAATCGCTTTTGTGCAGAAAACAGTAACACTTGTTCAGAAGGAAAGAAAGCACAGAGCCCCAGATTCTATGTTGTCCTGGAGAGCTTGCAGAGCACTGGGGAAAGGCAGGCAGAGAATTCCCTGCTAGCACCTTCTCTGTGCCTGGGAAGCAGAAGTGTTCACATTGCTTCGCAGAATCGCTTTTGTGCAGAAAACACTAACACTTGTTCAGAAGGAAAGAAAGCACAGAGCCCCAGATTCTATGTTGTCCTGGAGAGCTTGCAGAGCACTGGGGAAAGGCAGGCAGAGAATTCCCTGATAGCACCTTCTCTGTGCCTGGGAAGCAGAAGTGTTCACATTGCTTCGCAGAATCGCTTTTGTGCAGAAAACACTAACACTTGTTCAGAACGAAAGAAAGCACAGAGCCCCAGATTCTATGTTGTCCTGGAGAGCTTGCAGAGCACTGGGGAAAGGCAGGCAGAGAATTCCCTGCTAGCACCTTCTCTGTGCCTGTTCACATTGCTTCGCAGAATCGCTTTTGTGCAGAAAACAGTAACACTTGTTCAGAAGGAAAGAAAGCACAGAGCCCCAGATTTTATGTTGTCCTGGAGAGCTTGCAGAGCACTGGGGAAAGGCAGGCAGAGAATTCCCTGCTAGCACCTTCTCTGTGCCTGTTCACATTGCTTCGCAGAATCGCTTTTGTGCAGAAAACAGTAACACTTGTTCAGAACGAAAGAAAGCACAGAGCCCCAGATTCTATGTTGTCCTGGAGAGCTTGCAGAGCACTGGGGAAAGGCAGGCAGAGAATTCCTTGCTAGCACCTTCTCTGTGCCTGGGAAGCAGAAGTGTTCACATTGCTTCGCAAGAATCGCTTTTGTGCAGAAAACAGTAACACTTGTTCAGAAGGAAAGAAAGCACAGAGCCCCAGATTCTATGTTGTCCTGGAGAGCTTGCAGAGCACTGGGGAAAGGCAGGCAGAGAATTCCCTGATAGCACCTTCTCTGTGCCTGTTCACATTGCTTCGCAGAATCGCTTTTGTGCAGAAAACAGTAACACTTGTTCAGAAGGAAAGAAAGCACAGAGCCCCAGATTCTATGTTGTCCTGGAGAGCTTGCAGAGCACTGGGGAAAGGCAGGCAGAGAATTCCTTGCTAGCACCTTCTCTGTGCCTGGGAAGCAGAAGTGTTCACATTGCTTCGCAGAAATGCTCTTGTGCAGAAAACACTAACACTTGTTCAGAAGGAAAGAAAGCACAGAGCCCCAGATTTTATGTTGTCCTGGAGAGCTTGCAGAGCACTGGGGAAAGGCAGGCAGAGAATTCCCTGATAGCACCTTCTCTGTGCCTGTTCACATTGCTTCGCAGAATCGCTTTTGTGCAGAAAACAGTAACACTTGTTCAGAAGGAAAGAAAGCACAGAGCCCCAGATTCTATGTTGTCCTGGAGAGCTTGCAGAGCACTGGGGAAAGGCAGGCAGAGAATTCCCTGCTAGCAGCTTCTCTGTGCCTGGGAAGCAGAAGTGTTCACATTGCTTCGCAAGAATCGCTTTTGTGCAGAAAACACTAACACTTCTTCAGAAGGAAAGAAAGCACAGAGCCCCAGATTTTATGTTGTCCTGGAGAGCTTGCAGAGCACTGGGGAATGGCAGGCAGAGAATTCCTTGCTAGTACCTTCTCTGTGCCTGGGAAGCAGAAGTGTTCACATTGCTTCGCAAGAATCGCTTTTGTGCAGAAAACAGTAACACTTGTTCAGAAGGAAAGAAAGCACAGAGCCCCAGATTTTATGTTGTCCTGGAGAGCTTGCAGAGCACTGGGGAAAGGCAGGCAGAGAATTCCCTGATAGCACCTTCTCTGTGCCTGTTCACATTGCTTCGCAGAATCGCTTTTGTGCAGAAAACAGTAACACTTGTTCAGAACGAAAGAAAGCACAGAGCCCCAGATTCTATGTTGTCCTGGAGAGCTTGCAGAGCACTGGGGAAAGGCAGGCAGAGAATTCCCTGCTAGCACCTTCTCTGTGCCTGGGAAGCAGAAGTGTTCACATTGCTTCGCAGAATCGCTTTTGTGCAGAAAACACTAACACTTGTTCAGAAGGAAAGAAAGCACAGAGCCCCAGATTCTATGTTGTTCTGGAGAGCTTGCAGAGCACTGGGGAAAGGCAGGCAGAGAATTCCTTGCTAGCACCTTCTCTGTGCCTGGGAAGCAGAAGTGTTCACATTGCTTTGCAGAATCGCTTTTGTGCAGAAAACACTAACACTTGTTCAGAACGAAAGAAAGCACAGAGCCCCAGATTCTATGTTGTCCTGGAGAGCTTGCAGAGCACTGGGGAAAGGCAGGCAGAGAATTCCTTGCTAGCACCTTCTCTGTGCCTGGGAAGCAGAAGTGTTCACATTGCTTCGCAAGAATCGCTTTTGTGCAGAAAACCGTAACACTTGTTCAGAAGGAAAGAAAGCACAGAGCCCCAGATTCTATGTTGTCCTGGAGAGCTTGCAGAGCACTGGGGAAAGGCAGGCAGAGAATTCCCTGATAGCACCTTCTCTGTGCCTGGGAAGCAGAAGTGTTCACATTGCTTCGCAGAATCGCTTTTGTGCAGAAAACACTAAAACTTGTTCAGAACGAAAGAAAGCACAGAGCCACAGATTCTATGTTGTCCTGGAGAGCTTGCAGAGCACTGGGGAAAGGCAGGCAGAGAATTCCTTGCTAGCACCTTCTCTGTGCCTGGGAAGCAGAAGTGTTCACATTGCTTCGCAAGAATCGCTTTTGTGCAGAAAACACTAACACTTGTTCAGAAGGAAAGAAAGCACAGAGCCCCAGATTCTATGTTGTCCTGGAGAGCTTGCAGAGCACTGGGGAAAGGCAGGCAGAGAATTCCTTGCTAGCACCTTCTCTGTGCCTGGGAAGCAGAAGTGTTCACATTGCTTCGCAGAATCGCTTTTGTGCAGAAAACAGTAACACTTGTTCAGAAGGAAAGAAAGCACAGAGCCCCAGATTCTATGTTGTCCTGGAGAGCTTGCAGAGCACTGGGGAAAGGCAGGCAGAGAATTCCTTGCTAGCACCTTCTCTGTGCCTGTTCACATTGCTTCGCAGAATCGCTTTTGTGCAGAAAAAAGTAACACTTGTTCAGAAGGAAAGAAAGCACAGAGCCCCAGATTCTATGTTGTCCTGGAGAGCTTGCAGAGCACTGGGGAAAGGCAGGCAGAGAATTCCCTGCTAGCACCTTCTCTGTGCCTGGGAAGCAGAAGTGTTCACATTGCTTCGCAGAATCGCTTTTGTGCAGAAAACAGTAACACTTGTTCAGAAGGAAAGAAAGCACAGAGCCCCAGATTCTATGTTGTCCTGGAGAGCTTGCAGAGCACTGGGGAAAGGCAGGCAGAGAATTCCCTGCTAGCACCTTCTCTGTGCCTGGGAAGCAGAAGTGTTCACATTGCTTCGCAGAATCGCTTTTGTGCAGAAAACAGTAACACTTGTTCAGAAGGAAAGAAAGCACAGAGCCCCAGATTCTATGTTGTCCTGGAGAGCTTGCAGAGCACTGGGGAAAGGCAGGCAGAGAATTCCTTGCTAGCACCTTCTCTGTGCCTGGGAAGCAGAAGTGTTCACATTGCTTCGCAGAATCGCTTTTGTGCAGAAAACAGTAACACTTGTTCAGAAGGAAAGAAAGCACAGAGCCCCAGATTCTATGTTGTCCTGGAGAGCTTGCAGAGCACTGGGGAAAGGCAGGCAGAGAATTCCTTGCTAGCACCTTCTCTGTGCCTGGGAAGCAGAAGTGTTCACATTGCTTCGCAGAATCGCTTTTGTGCAGAAAACAGTAACACTTGTTCAGAACGAAAGAAAGCACAGAGCCCCAGATTCTATGTTGTCCTGGAGAGCTTGCAGAGCACTGGGGAAAGGCAGGCAGAGAATTCCTTGCTAGCACCTTCTCTGTGCCTGGGAAGCAGAAGTGTTCACATTGCTTCGCAGAATCGCTTTTGTGCAGAAAACAGTAACACTTGTTCAGAAGGAAAGAAAGCACAGAGCCCCAGATTCTATGTTGTCCTGGAGAGCTTGCAGAGCACTGGGGAAAGGCAGGCAGAGAATTCCCTGCTAGCACCTTCTCTGTGCCTGGGAAGCAGAAGTGTTCACATTGCTTCGCAGAATCGCTTTTGTGCAGAAAACAGTAACACTTGTTCAGAAGGAAAGAAAGCACAGAGCCCCAGATTCTATGTTGTCCTGGAGAGCTTGCAGAGCACTGGGGAAAGGCAGGCAGAGAATTCCCTGATAGCACCTTCTCTGTGCCTGTTCACATTGCTTCGCAGAATCGCTTTTGTGCAGAAAACAGTAACACTTGTTCAGAAGGAAAGAAAGCACAGAGCCCCAGATTCTATGTTGTCCTGGAGAGCTTGCAGAGCACTGGGGAAAGGCAGGCAGAGAATTCGCTGCTAGCACCTTCTCTGTGCCTGGGAAGCAGAAGTGTTCACATTGCTTCGCAAGAATCACTTTTGTGCAGAAAACAGTAACACTTGTTCAGAAGGAAAGAAAGCACAGAGCCCCAGATTTTATGTTGTCCTGGAGAGCTTGCAGAGCACTGGGGAAAGGCAGGCAGAGAATTCCTTGCTAGCACCTTCTCTGTGCCTGGGAAGCAGAAGTGTTCACATTGCTTCGCAGAATCGCTTTTGTGCAGAAAACAGTAACACTTGTTCAGAAGGAAAGAAAGCACAGAGCCCCAGATTCTATGTTGTCCTGGAGAGCTTGCAGAGCACTGGGGAAAGGCAGGCAGAGAATTCCCTGCTAGCACCTTCTCTGTGCCTGGGAAGCAGAAGTGTTCACATTGCTTCGCAAGAATCACTTTTGTGCAGAAAACAGTAACACTTGTTCAGAAGGAAAGAAAGCACAGAGCCCCAGATTCTATGTTGTCCTGGAGAGCTTGCAGAGCACTGGGGAAAGGCAGGCAGAGAATTCCCTGCTAGCACCTTCTCTGTGCCTGGGAAGCAGAAGTGTTCACATTGCTTCGCAGAATCGCTTTTGTGCAGAAAACACTAACACTTGTTCAGAAGGAAAGAAAGCACAGAGCCCCAGATTTTATGTTGTCCTGGAGAGCTTGCAGAGCACTGCGGAAAGGCAGGCAGAGAATTCCCTGCTAGCACCTTCTCTGTGCCTGCGAAGCAGAAGTGTTCACATTGCTTCGCAGAATCGCTTTTGTGCAGAAAACAGTAACACTTGTTCAGAAGGAAAGAAAGCACAGAGCCCCAGATTTTATGTTGTCCTGGAGAGCTTGCAGAGCACTGGGGAAAGGCAGGCAGAGAATTCCTTGCTAGCACCTTCTCTGTGCCTGGGAAGCAGAAGTGTTCACATTGCTTCGCAGAATCGCTTTTGTGCAGAAAACAGTAACACTTGTTCAGAAGGAAAGAAAGCACAGAGCCCCAGATTCTATGTTGTCCTGGAGAGCTTGCAGAGCACTGGGGAAAGGCAGGCAGAGAATTCCCTGCTAGCACCTTCTCTGTGCCTGGGAAGCAGAAGTGTTCACATTGCTTCGCAGAATCGCTTTTGTGCAGAAAACAGTAACACTTGTTCAGAACGAAAGAAAGCACAGAGCCCCAGATTCTATGTTGTCCTGGAGAGCTTGCAGAGCACTGGGGAAAGGCAGGCAGAGAATTCCCTGCTAGCACCTTCTCTGTGCCTGTTCACATTGCTTCGCAGAATCGCTTTTGTGCAGAAAACAGTAACACTTGTTCAGAACGAAAGAAAGCACAGAGCCCCAGATTTTATGTTGTCCTGGAGAGCTTGCAGAGCACTGGGGAAAGGCAGGCAGAGAATTCCCTGCTAGCACCTTCTCTGTGCCTGTTCACATTGCTTCGCAGAATCGCTTTTGTGCAGAAAACAGTAACACTTGTTCAGAACGAAAGAAAGCACAGAGCCCCAGAATTGCTGTTGTCCTGGAGAGCTTGCAGAGCACTGGGGAAAGGCAGGCAGAGAATTCCCTGCTAGCACCTTCTCTGTGCCTGGGAAGCAGAAGTGTTCACATTGCTTCGCAGAATCGCTTTTGTGCAGAAAACACTAACACTTGTTCAGAACGAAAGAAAGCACAGAGCCCCAGATTCTATGTTGTCCTGGAGAGCTTGCAGAGCACTGGGGAAAGGCAGGCAGAGAATTCCTTGCTAGCACCTTCTCTGTGCCTGGGAAGCAGAATTGTTCACATTGCTTCGCAAGAATCGCTTTTGTGCAGAAAACAGTAACACTTGTTCAGAAGGAAAGAAAGCACAGAGCCCCAGATTCTATGTTGTCCTGGAGAGCTTGCAGAGCACTGGGGAAAGGCAGGCAGAGAATTCCCTGCTAGCACCTTCTCTGTGCCTTGGAAGCAGAAGTGTTCGCATTGCTTCGCAAGAATCACTTTTGTGCAGAAAACAGTAACACTTGTTCAGAAGGAAAGAAAGCACAGAGCCCCAGATTTTATGTTGTCCTGGAGAGCTTGCAGAGCACTGGGGAAAGGCAGGCAGAGAATTCCTTGCTAGCACCTTCTCTGTGCCTGCGAAGCAGAAGTGTTCACATTGCTTCGCAGAATCGCTTTTGTGCAGAAAACAGTAACACTTGTTCAGAAGGAAAGAAAGCACAGAGCCCCAGATTCTATGTTGTCCTGGAGAGCTTGCAGAGCACTGGGGAAAGGCAGGCAGAGAATTCCCTGCTAGCACCTTCTCTGTGCCTGGGAAGCAGAAGTGTTCACATTGCTTCGCAGAATCGCTTTTGTGCAGAAAACAGTAACACTTGTTCAGAACGAAAGAAAGCACAGAGCCCCAGATTCTATGTTGTCCTGGAGAGCTTGCAGAGCACTGGGGAAAGGCAGGCAGAGAATTCCTTGCTAGCACCTTCTCTGTGCCTGGGAAGCAGAAGTGTTCACATTGCTTCGCAGAATCGCTTTTGTGCAGAAAACAGTAACACTTGTTCAGAAGGAAAGAAAGCACAGAGCCCCAGATTCTATGTTGTCCTGGAGAGCTTGCAGAGCACTGGGGAAAGGCAGGCAGAGAATTCCCTGCTAGCACCTTCTCTGTGCCTGGGAAGCAGAAGTGTTTACATTGCTTCGCAGAATCGCTTTTGTGCAGAAAACAGTAACACTTGTTCAGAAGGAAAGAAAGCACAGAGCCCCAGATTCTATGTTGTCCTGGAGAGCTTGCAGAGCACTGGGGAAAGGCAGGCAGAGAATTCCTTGCTAGCACCTTCTCTGTGCCTGGGAAGCAGAAGTGTTCACATTGCTTCGCAGAATCGCTTTTGTGCAGAAAACAGTAACACTTGTTCAGAAGGAAAGAAAGCACAGAGCCCCAGATTCTATGTTGTCCTGGAGAGCTTGCAGAGCACTGGGGAAAGGCAGGCAGAGAATTCCCTGCTAGCACCTTCTCTGTGCCTGTTCACATTGCTTCGCAGAATCGCTTTTGTGCAGAAAACAGTAACACTTGTTCAGAAGGAAAGAAAGCACAGAGCCCCAGATTTTATGTTGTCCTGGAGAGCTTGCAGAGCACTGGGGAAAGGCAGGCAGAGAATTCCCTGCTAGCACCTTCTCTGTGCCTGTTCACATTGCTTCGCAGAATCGCTTTTGTGCAGAAAACAGTAACACTTGTTCAGAACGAAAGAAAGCACAGAGCCCCAGATTTGCTGTTGTCCTGGAGAGCTTGCAGAGCACTGGGGAAAGGCAGGCAGAGAATTCCCTGCTAGCACCTTCTCTGTGCCTGCGAAGCAGAAGTGTTCACATTGCTTCGCAGAATCGCTTTTGTGCAGAAAACACTAACACTTGTTCAGAACGAAAGAAAGCACAGAGCCCCAGATTTTATGTTGTCCTGGAGAGCTTGCAGAGCACTGGGAAAAGGCAGGCAGAGAATTCCTTGCTAGCGCCTTCTCTGTGCCTGGGAAGCAGAAGTGTTCACATTGCTTCGCAAGAATCGCTTTTGTGCAGAAAACAGTAACACTTGTTCAGAAGGAAAGAAAGCACAGAGCCCCAGATTCTATGTTGTCCTGGAGAGCTTGCAGAGCACTGGGGAAAGGCAGGCAGAGAATTCCTTGCTAGCACCTTCTCTGTGCCTGCGAAGCAGAAGTGTTCACATTGCTTCGCAGAATCTCTTTTGTGCAGAAAACAGTAACACTTGTTCAGAAGGAAAGAAAGCACAGAGCCCCAGATTCTATGTTGTCCTGGAGAGCTTGCAGAGCACTGGGGAAAGGCAGGCAGAGAATTCCCTGCTAGCACCTTCTCTGTGCCTGGGAAGCAGAAGTGTTCACATTGCTTCGCAGAATCGCTTTTGTGCAGAAAACAGTAACACTTGTTCAGAAGGAAAGAAAGCACAGAGCCCCAGATTCTATGTTGTCCTGGAGAGCTTGCAGAGCACTGGGGAAAGGCAGGCAGAGAATTCCTTGCTAGCACCTTCTCTGTGCCTGGGAAGCAGAAATGTTCACATTGCTTCGCAGAATCGCTTTTGTGCAGAAAACAGTAACACTTGTTCAGAAGGAAAGAAAGCACAGAGCCCCAGATTCTATGTTGTCCTGGAGAGCTTGCAGAGCACTGGGGAAAGGCAGGCAGAGAATTCCCTGATAGCACCTTCTCTGTGCCTGGGAAGCAGAAGTGTTCACATTGCTTCGCAGAATCGCTTTTGTGCAGAAAACAGTAACACTTGTTCAGAAGGAAAGAAAGCACAGAGCCCCAGATTCTATGTTGTCCTGGAGAGCTTGCAGAGCACTGGGGAAAGGCAGGCAGAGAATTCCTTGCTAGCACCTTCTCTGTGCCTGGGAAGCAGAAGTGTTCACATTGCTTTGCAGAATCGCTTTTGTGCAGAAAACACTAACACTTGTTCAGAAGGAAAGAAAGCACAGAGCCCCAGATTCTATGTTGTCCTGGAGAGCTTGCAGAGCACTGGGGAAAGGCAGGCAGAGAATTCCTTGCTAGCACCTTCTCTGTGCCTGGGAAGCAGAAGTGTTCACATTGCTTCGCAGAATCGCTTTTGTGCAGAAAACAGTAACACTTGTTCAGAAGGAAAGAAAGCACAGAGCCCCAGATTCTATGTTGTCCTGGAGAGCTTGCAGAGCACTGGGGAAAGGCAGGCAGAGAATTCCTTGCTAGCACCTTCTCTGTGCCTGGGAAGCAGAAATGTTCACATTGCTTCGCAAGAATCGCTCTTGTGCAGAAAACACTAACACTTGTTCAGAAGGAAAGAAAGCACAGAGCCCCAGATTTTATGTTGTCCTGGAGAGCTTGCAGAGCACTGGGGAAAGGCAGGCAGAGAATTCCCTGCTAGCACCTTCTCTGTGCCTGGGAAGCAGAAGTGTTCACATTGCTTCGCAGAATCGCTTTTGTGCAGAAAACAGTAACACTTGTTCAGAAGGAAAGAAAGCACAGAGCCCCAGATTCTATGTTGTCCTGGAGAGCTTGCAGAGCACTGGGGAAAGGCAGGCAGAGAATTCCTTGCTAGCACCTTCTCTGTGCCTGCGAAGCAGAAGTGTTCACATTGCTTCGCAGAATCGCTTTTGTGCAGAAAACAGTAACACTTGTTCAGAAGGAAAGAAAGCACAGAGCCCCAGATTCTATGTTGTCCTGGAGAGCTTGCAGAGCACTGGGGAAAGGCAGGCAGAGAATTCCCTTCTAGCACCTTCTCTGTGCCTGGGAAGCAGAAGTGTTCACATTGCTTCGCAGAATTGCTTTTGTGCAGAAAACACTAAAACTTGTTCAGAACGAAAGAAAGCACAGAGCCCCAGATTCTATGTTGTCCTGGAGAGCTTGCAGAGCACTGGGGAAAGGCAGGCAGAGAATTCCTTGCTAGCACCTTCTCTGTGCCTGGGAAGCAGAAATGTTCACATTGCTTCGCAGAATCGATTTTGTGCAGAAAACAGTAACACTTGTTCAGAACGAAAGAAAGCACAGAGCCCCAGATTCTATGTTGTCCTGGAGAGCTTGCAGAGCACTGCGGAAAGGCAGGCAGAGAATTCCCTGATAGCACCTTCTCTGTGCCTGGGAAGCAGAAGTGTTCACATTGCTTCGCAGAATCGCTTTTGTGCAGAAAACAGTAACACTTGTTCAGAAGGAAAGAAAGCACAGAGCCCCAGATTCTATGTTGTCCTGGAGAGCTTGCAGAGCACTGGGGAAAGGCAGGCAGAGAATTCCTTGCTAGCACCTTCTCTGTGCCTGGGAAGCAGAAATGTTCACATTGCTTCGCAGAATCGCTTTTGTGCAGAAAACACTAACACTTGTTCAGAAGGAAAGAAAGCACAGAGCCCCAGATTCTATGTTGTCCTGGAGAGCTTGCAGAGCACTGGGGAAAGGCAGGCAGAGAATTCCTTGCTAGCACCTTCTCTGTGCCTGGGAAACAGAAATGTTCACATTGCTTCGCAAGAATCGCTCTTGTGCAGAAAACACTAACACTTGTTCAGAAGGAAAGAAAGCACAGAGCCCCAGATTTTATGTTGTCCTGGAGAGCTTGCAGAGCACTGGGGAAAGGCAGGCAGAGAATTCCCTGATAGCACCTTCTCTGTGCCTGTTCACATTGCTTCGCAGAATCGCTTTTGTGCAGAAAACAGTAACACTTGTTCAGAAGGAAAGAAAGCACAGAGCCCCAGATTCTATGTTGTCCTGGAGAGCTTGCAGAGCACTGGGGAAAGGCGGGCAGAGAATTCCCTGCTAGCACCTTCTCTGTGCCTGGGAAGCAGAAGTGTTCACATTGCTTCGCAGAATCGCTTTTGTGCAGAAAACACTAACACTTGTTCAGAAGGAAAGAAAGCACAGAGCCCCAGATTCTATGTTGTCCTGGAGAGCTTGCAGAGCACTGGGGAAAGGCAGGCAGAGAATTCCTTGCTAGCACCTTCTCTGTGCCTGGGAAGCAGAAGTGTTCACATTGCTTTGCAGAATCGCTTTTGTGCAGAAAACACTAACACTTGTTCAGAACGAAAGAAAGCACAGAGCCCCAGATTCTATGTTGTCCTGGAGAGCTTGCAGAGCACTGGGGAAAGGCAGGCAGAGAATTCCTTGCTAGCGCCTTCTCTGTGCCTGGGAAGCAGAAGTGTTCACATTGCTTCGCAAGAATCGCTTTTGTGCAGAAAACACTAACACTTGTTCAGAAGGAAAGAAAGCACAGAGCCCCAGATTCTATGTTGTCCTGGAGAGCTTGCAGAGCACTGGGGAAAGGCAGGCAGAGAATTCCCTGATAGCACCTTCTCTGTGCCTGGGAAGCAGAAGTGTTCACATTGCTTCGCAGAATCGCTTTTGTGCAGAAAACACTAAAACTTGTTCAGAACGAAAGAAAGCACAGAGCCACAGATTCTATGTTGTCCTGGAGAGCTTGCAGAGCACTGGGGAAAGGCAGGCAGAGAATTCCTTGCTAGCACCTTCTCTGTGCCTGGGAAGCAGAAGTGTTCACATTGCTTCGCAAGAATCGCTTTTGTGCAGAAAACAGTAACACTTGTTCAGAAGGAAAGAAAGCACAGAGCCCCAGATTCTATGTTGTCCTGGAGAGCTTGCAGAGCACTGGGGAAAGGCAGGCAGAGAATTCCCTGCTAGCACCTTCTCTGTGCCTGTTCACATTGCTTCGCAGAATCGCTTTTGTGCAGAAAACAGTAACACTTGTTCAGAACGAAAGAAAGCACAGAGCCCCAGATTCTATGTTGTCCTGGAGAGCTTGCAGAGCACTGGGGAAAGGCAGGCAGAGAATTCCTTGCTAGCACCTTCTCTGTGCCTGGGAAGCAGAAGTGTTCACATTGCTTCGCAAGAATCACTTTTGTGCAGAAAACAGTAACACTTGTTCAGAAGGAAAGAAAGCACAGAGCCCCAGATTTTATGTTGTCCTGGAGAGCTTGCAGAGCACTGGGGAAAGGCAGGCAGAGAATTCCTTGCTAGCACCTTCTCTGTGCCTGGGAAGCAGAAGTGTTCACATTGCTTCGCAGAATCGCTTTTGTGCAGAAAACAGTAACACTTGTTCAGAAGGAAAGAAAGCACAGAGCCCCAGATTCTATGTTGTCCTGGAGAGCTTGCAGAGCACTGGGGAAAGGCAGGCAGAGAATTCCTTGCTAGCACCTTCTCTGTGCCTGTTCACATTGCTTCGCAGAATCGCTTTTGTGCAGAAAACAGTAACACTTGTTCAGAAGGAAAGAAAGCACAGAGCCCCAGATTCTATGTTGTCCTGGAGAGCTTGCAGAGCACTGGGGAAAGGCAGGCAGAGAATTCCCTGCTAGCACCTTCTCTGTGCCTGGGAAGCAGAAGTGTTCACATTGCTTCGCAGAATCGCTTTTGTGCAGAAAACAGTAACACTTGTTCAGAAGGAAAGAAAGCACAGAGCCCCAGATTCTATGTTGTCCTGGAGAGCTTGCAGAGCACTGGGGAAAGGCAGGCAGAGAATTCCCTGCTAGCACCTTCTCTGTGCCTGGGAAGCAGAAGTGTTCACATTGCTTCGCAGAATCGCTTTTGTGCAGAAAACAGTAACACTTGTTCAGAAGGAAAGAAAGCACAGAGCCCCAGATTCTATGTTGTCCTGGAGAGCTTGCAGAGCACTGGGGAAAGGCAGGCAGAGAATTCCCTGATAGCACCTTCTCTGTGCCTGTTCACATTGCTTCGCAGAATCGCTTTTGTGCAGAAAACAGTAACACTTGTTCAGAAGGAAAGAAAGCACAGAGCCCCAGATTCTATGTTGTCCTGGAGAGCTTGCAGAGCACTGGGGAAAGGCAGGCAGAGAATTCCCTGCTAGCACCTTCTCTGTGCCTTGGAAGCAGAAGTGTTCACATTGCTTCGCAAGAATCACTTTTGTGCAGAAAACAGTAACACTTGTTCAGAAGGAAAGAAAGCACAGAGCCCCAGATTTTATGTTGTCCTGGAGAGCTTGCAGAGCACTGGGGAAAGGCAGGCAGAGAATTCCTTGCTAGCACCTTCTCTGTGCCTGGGAAGCAGAAGTGTTCACATTGCTTCGCAGAATCGCTTTTGTGCAGAAAACAGTAACACTTGTTCAGAAGGAAAGAAAGCACAGAGCCCCAGATTCTATGTTGTCCTGGAGAGCTTGCAGAGCACTGGGGAAAGGCAGGCAGAGAATTCCCTGCTAGCACCTTCTCTGTGCCTGGGAAGCAGAAGTGTTCACATTGCTTCGCAAGAATCACTTTTGTGCAGAAAACAGTAACACTTGTTCAGAAGGAAAGAAAGCACAGAGCCCCAGATTCTATGTTGTCCTGGAGAGCTTGCAGAGCACTGGGGAAAGGCAGGCAGAGAATTCCCTGATAGCACCTTCTCTGTGCCTGGGAAGCAGAAGTGTTCACATTGCTTCGCAGAATCGCTTTTGTGCAGAAAACAGTAACACTTGTTCAGAAGGAAAGAAAGCACAGAGCCCCAGATTTTATGTTGTCCTGGAGAGCTTGCAGAGCACTGGGGAAAGGCAGGCAGAGAATTCCTTGCTAGCACCTTCTCTGTGCCTTGGAAGCAGAAGTGTTCACAGTGCTTCGCAGAATCGCTTTTGTGCAGAAAACACTAACACTTGTGCAGAACGAAAGAAAGCACAGAGCCCCAGATTCTATGTTGTCCTGGAGAGCTTGCAGAGCACTGGGGAAAGGCAGGCAGAGAATTCCTTGCTAGCACCTTCTCTGTGTCTGGGAAGCAGAAATGTTCACATTGCTTCGCAAGAATCGCTCTTGTGCAGAAAACACTAACACTTGTTCAGAAGGAAAGAAAGCACAGAGCCCCAGATTTTATGTTGTCCTGGAGAGCTTGCAGAGCACTGGGGAAAGGCAGGCAGAGAATTCCCTGCTAGCACCTTCTCTGTGCCTGTTCACATTGCTTCGCAGAATCGCTTTTATGCAGAAAACAGTAACACTTGTTCAGAAGGAAAGAAAGCACAGAGCCCCAGATTCTATGTTGTCCTGGAGAGCTTGCAGAGCACTGGGGAAAGGCAGGCAGAGAATTCCTTGCTAGCACCTTCTCTGTGCCTGGGAAGCAGAAGTGTTCACATTGCTTCGCAGAATCGCTTTTGTGCAGAAAACACTAACACTTGTTCAGAAGGAAAGTAAGCACAGAGCCCCAGATTCTATGTTGTCCTGGAGAGCTTGCAGAGCACTGGGGAAAGGCAGGCAGAGAATTCCTTGCTAGCACCTTCTCTGTGCCTGGGAAGCAGAAGTGTTCACATTGCTTCGCAGAATCGCTTTTGTGCAGAAAACAGTAACACTTGTTCAGAAGGAAAGAAAGCACAGAGCCCCAGATTCTATGTTGTCCTGGAGAGCTTGCAGAGCACTGGGGAAAGGCAGGCAGAGAATTCCTTGCTAGCACCTTCTCTGTGCCTGGGAAGCAGAAATGTTCACATTGCTTCGCAAGAATCGCTCTTGTGCAGAAAACACTAACACTTGTTCAGAAGGAAAGAAAGCACAGAGCCCCAGATTTTATGTTGTCCTGGAGAGCTTGCAGAGCACTGGGGAAAGGCAGGCAGAGAATTCCCTGATAGCACCTTCTCTGTGCCTGTTCACATTGCTTCGCACAATCGCTTTTGTGCAGAAAACAGTAACACTTGTTCAGAAGGAAAGAAAGCACAGAGCCCCAGATTCTATGTTGTCCTGGAGAGCTTGCAGAGCACTGGGGAAAGGCAGGCAGAGAATTCCTTGCTAGCACCTTCTCTGTGCCTGGGAAGCAGAAGTGTTCACATTGCTTCGCAGAATCGCTTTTGTGCAGAAAACAGTAACACTTGTTCAGAAGGAAAGAAAGCACAGAGCCCCAGATTCTATGTTGTCCTGGAGAGCTTGCAGAGCACTGGGGAAAGGCAGGCAGAGAATTCCTTGCTAGCACCTTCTCTGTGCCTGGGAAGCAGAAGTGTTCACATTGCTTCGCAGAATCGCTTTTGTGCAGAAAACAGTAACACTTGTTCAGAAGGAAAGAAAGCACAGAGCCCCAGATTCTATGTTGTCCTGGAGAGCTTGCAGAGCACTGGGGAAAGGCAGGCAGAGAATTCCTTGCTAGCACCTTCTCTGTGCCTGGGAAGCAGAAGTGTTCACATTGCTTCGCAGAATCGCTTTTGTGCAGAAAACAGTAACACTTGTTCAGAAGGAAAGAAAGCACAGAGCCCCAGATTCTATGTTGTCCTGGAGAGCTTGCAGAGCACTGGGGAAAGGCAGGCAGAGAATTCCTTGCTAGCACCTTCTCTGTGCCTGGGAAGCAGAAATGTTCACATTGCTTCGCAAGAATCGCTCTTGTGCAGAAAACACTAACACTTGTTCAGAAGGAAAGAAAGCACAGAGCCCCAGATTTTATATTGTCCTGGAGAGCTTGCAGAGCACTGGGGAAAGGCAGGCAGAGAATTCCCTGCTAGCACCTTCTCTGTGCCTGTTCACATTGCTTCGCAGAATCGCTTTTGTGCAGAAAACAGTAACACTTGTTCAGAAGGAAAGAAAGCACAGAGCCCCAGATTCTATGTTGTCCTGGAGAGCTTGCAGAGCACTGGGGAAAGGCAGGCAGAGAATTCCTTGCTAGCACCTTCTCTGTGCCTGGGAAGCAGAAGTGTTCACATTGCTTCGCAGAATCGCTTTTGTGCAGAAAACAGTAACACTTGTTCAGAAGGAAAGAAAGCACAGAGCCCCAGATTCTATGTTGTCCTGGAGAGCTTGCAGAGCACTGGGGAAAGGCAGGCAGAGAATTCCTTGCTAGCACCTTCTCTGTGCCTGGGAAGCAGAAATGTTCACATTGCTTCGCAAGAATCGCTTTTGTGCAGAAAACACTAACACTTGTTCAGAAGGAAAGAAAGCACAGAGCCCCAGATTCTATGTTGTCCTGGAGAGCTTGCAGAGCACTGGGGAAAGGCAGGCAGAGAATTCCCTGCTAGCACCTTCTCTGTGCCTGTTCACATTGCTTCGCAGAATCGCTTTTGTGCAGAAAACAGTAACACTTGTTCAGAACGAAAGAAAGCACAGAGCCCCAGATTCTATGTTGTCCTGGAGAGCTTGCAGAGCACTGGGGAAAGGCAGGCAGAGAATTCCCTGATAGCACCTTCTCTGTGCCTGGGAAGCAGAAGTGTTCACATTGCTTCGCAAGAATCACTTTTGTGCAGAAAACAGTAACACTTGTTCAGAAGGAAAGAAAGCACAGAGCCCCAGATTTTATGTTGTCCTGGAGAGCTTGCAGAGCACTGGGGAAAGGCAGGCAGAGAATTCCTTGCTAGCACCTTCTCTGTGCCTGGGAAGCAGAAGTGTTCACATTGCTTCGCAGAATCGCTTTTGTGCAGAAAACAGTAACACTTGTTCAGAAGGAAAGAAAGCACAGAGCCCCAGATTCTATGTTGTCCTGGAGAGCTTGCAGAGCACTGGGGAAAGGCAGGCAGAGAATTCCTTGCTAGCACCTTCTCTGTGCCTGGGAAGCAGAAGTGTTCACATTGCTTCGCAGAATCGCTTTTGTGCAGAAAACAGTAACACTTGTTCAGAAGGAAAGAAAGCACAGAGCCCCAGATTCTATGTTGTCCTGGAGAGCTTGCAGAGCACTGGGGAAAGGCAGGCAGAGAATTCCTTGCTAGCACCTTCTCTGTGCCTGGGAAGCAGAAATGTTCACATTGCTTTGCAAGAATCGCTCTTGTGCAGAAAACACTAACACTTGTTCAGAAGGAAAGAAAGCACAGAGCCCCAGATTTTATGTTGTCCTGGAGAGCTTGCAGAGCACTGGGGAAAGGCAGGCAGAGAATTCCCTGATAGCACCTTCTCTGTGCCTGTTCACATTGCTTCGCAGAATCGCTTTTGTGCAGAAAACAGTAACACTTGTTCAGAAGGAAAGAAAGCACAGAGCCCCAGATTCTATGTTGTCCTGGAGAGCTTGCAGAGCACTGGGGAAAGGCAGGCAGAGAATTCCCTGCTAGCACCTTCTCTGTGCCTGGGAAGCAGAAGTGTTCACATTGCTTCGCAGAATCGCTTTTGTGCAGAAAACAGTAACACTTGTTCAGAAGGAAAGAAAGCACAGAGCCCCAGATTCTATGTTGTCCTGGAGAGCTTGCAGAGCACTGGGGAAAGGCAGGCAGAGAATTCCTTGCTAGCACCTTCTCTGTGTCTGGGAAGCAGAAGTGTTCACATTGCTTCGCAGAATCGCTTTTGTGCAGAAAACAGTAACACTTGTTCAGAAGGAAAGAAAGCACAGAGCCCCAGATTCTATGTTGTCCTGGAGAGCTTGCAGAGCACTGGGGAAAGGCAGGCAGAGAATTCCTTGCTAGCACCTTCTCTGTGCCTGGGAAGCAGAAGTGTTCACATTGCTTCGCAGAATCGCTTTTGTGCAGAAAACAGTAACACTTGTTCAGAAGGAAAGAAAGCACAGAGCCCCAGATTCTATGTTGTCCTGGAGAGCTTGCAGAGCACTGGGGAAAGGCAGGCAGAGAATTCCCTGCTAGCACCTTCTCTGTGCCTGGGAAGCAGAAGTGTTCACATTGCTTCGCAGAATCGCTTTTGTGCAGAAAACAGTAACACTTGTTCAGAAGGAAAGAAAGCACAGAGCCCCAGATTCTATGTTGTCCTGGAGAGCTTGCAGAGCACTGGGGAAAGGCAGGCAGAGAATTCCCTGCTAGCACCTTCTCTGTGCCTGGGAAGCAGAAGTGTTCACATTGCTTCGCAGAATCGCTTTTGTGCAGAAAACACTAACACTTGTTCAGAAGGAAAGAAAGCACAGAGCCCCAGATTCTATGTTGTCCTGGAGAGCTTGCAGAGCACTGGGGAAAGGCAGGCAGAGAATTCCCTGATAGCACCTTCTCTGTGCCTGTTCACATTGCTTCGCAGAATCGCTTTTGTGCAGAAAACAGTAACACTTGTTCAGAAGGAAAGAAAGCACAGAGCCCCAGATTCTATGTTGTCCTGGAGAGCTTGCAGAGCACTGGGGAAAGGCAGGCAGAGAATTCCCTGATAGCACCTTCTCTGTGCCTTGGAAGCAGAAGTGTTCACATTGCTTCGCAAGAATCACTTTTGTGCAGAAAACAGTAACACTTGTTCAGAAGGAAAGAAAGCACAGAGCCCCAGATTCTATGTTGTCCTGGAGAGCTTGCAGAGCACTGGGGAAAGGCAGGCAGAGAATTCCTTGCTAGCACCTTCTCTGTGCCTGGGAAGCAGAAGTGTTCACATTGCTTCGCAAGAATCACTTTTGTGCAGAAAACAGTAACACTTGTTCAGAAGGAAAGAAAGCACAGAGCCCCAGATTCTATGTTGTCCTGGAGAGCTTGCAGAGCACTGGGGAAAGGCAGGCAGAGAATTCCCTGATAGCACCTTCTCTGTGCCTGGGAAGCAGAAGTGTTCACATTGCTTCGCAAGAATCACTTTTGTGCAGAAAACAGTAACACTTGTTCAGAAGGAAAGAAAGCACAGAGCCCCAGATTTTATGTTGTCCTGGAGAGCTTGCAGAGCACTGCGGAAAGGCAGGCAGAGAATTCCCTGCTAGCACCTTCTCTGTGCCTGGGAAGCAGAAGTGTTCACATTGCTTCGCAGAATCGCTTTTGTGCAGAAAACAGTAACACTTGTTCAGAAGGAAAGAAAGCACAGAGCCCCAGATTCTATGTTGTCCTGGAGAGCTTGCAGAGCACTGGGGAAAGGCAGGCAGAGAATTCCCTGATAGCACCTTCTCTGTGCCTGGGAAGCAGAAATGTTCACATTGCTTCGCAAGAATCGCTCTTGTGCAGAAAACACTAACACTTGTTCAGAAGGAAAGAAAGCACAGAGCCCCAGATTTTATGTTGTCCTGGAGAGCTTGCAGAGCAGTGGGGAAAGGCAGGCAGAGAATTCCCTGATAGCACCTTCTCTGTGCCTGTTCACATTGCTTCGCAGAATCGCTTTTGTGCAGAAAACAGTAACACTTGTTCAGAAGGAAAGAAAGCACAGAGCCCCAGATTCTATGTTGTCCTGGAGAGCTTGCAGAGCACTGGGGAAAGGCAGGCAGAGAATTCCCTGCTAGCACCTTCTCTGTGCCTGGGAAGCAGAAGTGTTCACATTGCTTCGCAGAATCGCTTTTGTGCAGAAAACAGTAACACTTGTTCAGAAGGAAAGAAAGCACAGAGCCCCAGATTCTATGTTGTCCTGGAGAGCTTGCAGAGCACTGGGGAAAGGCAGGCAGAGAATTCCTTGCTAGCACCTTCTCTGTGCCTGGGAAGCAGAAGTGTTCACATTGCTTCGCAGAATCGCTTTTGTGCAGAAAACACTAACACTTGTTCAGAAGGAAAGAAAGCACAGAGCCCCAGATTCTATGTTGTCCTGGAGAGCTTGCAGAGCACTGGGGAAAGGCAGGCAGAGAATTCCTTGCTAGCACCTTCTCTGTGCCTGGGAAGCAGAAGTGTTCACATTGCTTCGCAGAATCGCTTTTGTGCAGAAAACAGTAACACTTGTTCAGAAGGAAAGAAAGCACAGAGCCCCAGATTCTATGTTGTCCTGGAGAGCTTGCAGAGCACTGGGGAAAGGCAGGCAGAGAATTCCCTGCTAGCACCTTCTCTGTGCCTGGGAAGCAGAAGTGTTCACATTGCTTCGCAGAATCGCTTTTGTGCAGAAAACAGTAACACTTGTTCAGAAGGAAAGAAAGCACAGAGCCCCAGATTCTATGTTGTCCTGGAGAGCTTGCAGAGCACTGGGGAAAGGCAGGCAGAGAATTCCCTGATAGCACCTTCTCTGTGCCTGGGAAGCAGAAGTGTTCACATTGCTTCGCAGAATCGCTTTTGTGCAGAAAACAGTAACACTTGTTCAGAAGGAAAGAAAGCACAGAGCCCCAGATTCTATGTTGTCCTGGAGAGCTTGCAGAGCACTGCGGAAAGGCAGGCAGAGAATTCCCTGCTAGCACCTTCTCTGTGCCTGGGAAGCAGAAGTGTTCACATTGCTTCGCAGAATCGCTTTTGTGCAGAAAACACTAACACTTGTTCAGAAGGAAAGAAAGCACAGAGCCCCAGATTCTATGTTGTCCTGGAGAGCTTGCAGAGCACTGGGGAAAGGCAGGCAGAGAATTCCCTGATAGCACCTTCTCTGTGCCTGTTCACATTGCTTCGCAGAATCGCTTTTGTGCAGAAAACAGTAACACTTGTTCAGAAGGAAAGAAAGCACAGAGCCCCAGATTCTATGTTGTCCTGGAGAGCTTGCAGAGCACTGGGGAAAGGCAGGCAGAGAATTCCTTGCTAGCACCTTCTCTGTGCCTTGGAAGCAGAAGTGTTCACATTGCTTCGCAAGAATCACTTTTGTGCAGAAAACAGTAACACTTGTTCAGAAGGAAAGAAAGCACAGAGCCCCAGATTCTATGTTGTCCTGGAGAGCTTGCAGAGCACTGGGGAAAGGCAGGCAGAGAATTCCCTGCTAGCACCTTCTCTGTGCCTGGGAAGCAGAAGTGTTCACATTGCTTCGCAAGAATCACTTTTGTGCAGAAAACAGTAACACTTGTTCAGAAGGAAAGAAAGCACAGAGCCCCAGATTCTATGTTGTCCTGGAGAGCTTGCAGAGCACTGGGGAAAGGCAGGCAGAGAATTCCCTGATAGCACCTTCTCTGTGCCTGGGAAGCAGAAGTGTTCACATTGCTTCGCAGAATCGCTTTTGTGCAGAAAACAGTAACACTTGTTCAGAAGGAAAGAAAGCACAGAGCCCCAGATTTTATGTTGTCCTGGAGAGCTTGCAGAGCACTGGGGAAAGGCAGGCAGAGAATTCCCTGCTAGCACCTTCTCTGTGCCTGGGAAGCAGAAGTGTTCACATTGCTTCGCAGAATCGCTTTTGTGCAGAAAACAGTAACACTTGTTCAGAAGGAAAGAAAGCACAGAGCCCCAGATTCTATGTTGTCCTGGAGAGCTTGCAGAGCACTGGGGAAAGGCAGGCAGAGAATTCCTTGCTAGCACCTTCTCTGTGCCTGGGAAGCAGAAGTGTTCACATTGCTTCGCAGAATCGCTTTTGTGCAGAAAACAGTAACACTTGTTCAGAAGGAAAGAAAGCACAGAGCCCCAGATTCTATGTTGTCCTGGAGAGCTTGCAGAGCACTGGGGAAAGGCAGGCAGAGAATTCCTTGCTAGCACCTTCTCTGTGCCTGGGAAGCAGAAATGTTCACATTGCTTCGCAAGAATCACTCTTGTGCAGAAAACACTAACACTTGTTCAGAAGGAAAGAAAGCACAGAGCCCCAGATTTTATGTTGTCCTGGAGAGCTTGCAGAGCACTGGGGAAAGGCAGGCAGAGAATTCCCTGATAGCACCTTCTCTGTGCCTGTTCACATTGCTTCGCAGAATCGCTTTTGTGCAGAAAACAGTAACACTTGTTCAGAACGAAAGAAAGCACAGAGCCCCAGATTCTATGTTGTCCTGGAGAGCTTGCAGAGCACTGGGGAAAGGCAGGCAGAGAATTCCCTGCTAGCACCTTCTCTGTGCCTGGGAAGCAGAAGTGTTCACATTGCTTCGCAGAATCGCTTTTGTGCAGAAAACAGTAACACTTGTTCAGAAGGAAAGAAAGCACAGAGCCCCAGATTCTATGTTGTCCTGGAGAGCTTGCAGAGCACTGGGGAAAGGCAGGCAGAGAATTCCTTGCTAGCACCTTCTCTGTGCCTGGGAAGCAGAAGTGTTCACATTGCTTCGCAGAATCGCTTTTGTGCAGAAAACAGTAACACTTGTTCAGAAGGAAAGAAAGCACAGAGCCCCAGATTCTATGTTGTCCTGGAGAGCTTGCAGAGCACTGGGGAAAGGCAGGCAGAGAATTCCTTGCTAGCACCTTCTCTGTGCCTGGGAAGCAGAAGTGTTCACATTGCTTCGCAGAATCGCTTTTGTGCAGAAAACAGTAACACTTGTTCAGAAGGAAAGAAAGCACAGAGCCCCAGATTCTATGTTGTCCTGGAGAGCTTGCAGAGCACTGGGGAAAGGCAGGCAGAGAATTCCCTGCTAGCACCTTCTCTGTGCCTGGGAAGCAGAAATGTTCACATTGCTTCGCAAGAATCGCTCTTGTGCAGAAAACACTAACACTTGTTCAGAAGGAAAGAAAGCACAGAGCCCCAGATTTTATGTTGTCCTGGAGAGCTTGCAGAGCACTGGGGAAAGGCAGGCAGAGAATTCCCTGATAGCACCTTCTCTGTGCCTGTTCACATTGCTTCGCAGAATCGCTTTTGTGCAGAAAACAGTAACACTTGTTCAGAAGGAAAGAAAGCACAGAGCCCCAGATTCTATGTTGTCCTGGAGAGCTTGCAGAGCACTGGGGAAAGGCAGGCAGAGAATTCCTTGCTAGCACCTTGTCTGTGCCTGGGAAGCAGAAGTGTTCACATTGCTTCGCAGAATCGCTTTTGTGCAGAAAACAGTAACACTTGTTCAGAAGGAAAGAAAGCACAGAGCCCCAGATTCTATGTTGTCCTGGAGAGCTTGCAGAGCACTGGGGAAAGGCAGGCAGAGAATTCCTTGCTAGCACCTTCTCTGTGCCTGGGAAGCAGAAGTGTTCACATTGCTTCGCAAGAATCGCTTTTGTGCAGAAAACACTAACACTTGTTCAGAAGGAAAGAAAGCACAGAGCCCCAGATTCTATGTTGTCCTGGAGAGCTTGCAGAGCACTGGGGAAAGGCAGGCAGAGAATTCCCTGCTAGCACCTTCTCTGTGCCTGTTCACATTGCTTCGCAGAATCGCTTTTGTGCAGAAAACAGTAACACTTGTTCAGAAGGAAAGAAAGCACAGAGCCCCAGATTCTATGTTGTCCTGGAGAGCTTGCAGAGCACTGGGGAAAGGCAGGCAGAGAATTCCCTGCTAGCACCTTCTCTGTGCCTGGGAAGCAGAAGTGTTCACATTGCTTCGCAGAATCGCTTTTGTGCAGAAAACAGTAAAACTTGTTCAGAAGGAAAGAAAGCACAGAGCCCCAGATTCTATGTTGTCCTGGAGAGCTTGCAGAGCACTGGGGAAAGGCAGGCAGAGAATTCCCTGCTAGCACCTTCTCTGTGCCTGGGAAGCAGAAGTGTTCACATTGCTTCGCAAGAATCACTTTTGTGCAGAAAACAGTAACACTTGTTCAGAAGGAAAGAAAGCACAGAGCCCCAGATTTTATGTTGTCCTGGAGAGCTTGCAGAGCACTGGGGAAAGGCAGGCAGAGAATTCCTTGCTAGCACCTTCTCTGTGCCTGGGAAGCAGAAGTGTTCACATTGCTTCGCAGAATCGCTTTTGTGCAGAAAACAGTAACACTTGTTCAGAAGGAAAGAAAGCACAGAGCCCCAGATTCTATGTTGTCCTGGAGAGCTTGCAGAGCACTGGGGAAAGGCAGGCAGAGAATTCCTTGCTAGCACCTTCTCTGTGCCTGGGAAGCAGAAGTGTTCACATTGCTTCGCAGAATCGCTTTTGTGCAGAAAACAGTAACACTTGTTCAGAAGGAAAGAAAGCACAGAGCCCCAGATTCTATGTTGTCCTGGAGAGCTTGCAGAGCACTGGGGAAAGGCAGGCAGAGAATTCCTTGCTAGCACCTTCTCTGTGCCTGGGAAGCAGAAATGTTCACATTGCTTCGCAAGAATCGCTCTTGTGCAGAAAACACTAACACTTGTTCAGAAGGAAAGAAAGCACAGAGCCCCAGATTTTATGTTGTCCTGGAGAGCTTGCAGAGCACTGGGGAAAGGCAGGCAGAGAATTCCCTGATAGCACCTTCTCTGTGCCTGTTCACATTGCTTCGCAGAATCGCTTTTGTGCAGAAAACACTAACACTTGTTCAGAACGAAAGAAAGCACAGAGCCCCAGATTCTATGTTGTCCTGGAGAGCTTGCAGAGCACTGGGGAAAGGCAGGCAGAGAATTCCTTGCTAGCACCTTGTCTGTGCCTGGGAAGCAGAAGTGTTCACATTGCTTCGCAGAATCGCTTTTGTGCAGAAAACAGTAACACTTGTTCAGAAGGAAAGAAAGCACAGAGCCCCAGATTCTATGTTGTCCTGGAGAGCTTGCAGAGCACTGGGGAAAGGCAGGCAGAGAATTCCTTGCTAGCACCTTCTCTGTGCCTGGGAAGCAGAAGTGTTCACATTGCTTCGCAGAATCGCTTTTGTGCAGAAAACAGTAACACTTGTTCAGAAGGAAAGAAAGCACAGAGCCCCAGATTCTATGTTGTCCTGGAGAGCTTGCAGAGCACTGGGGAAAGGCAGGCAGAGAATTCCTTGCTAGCACCTTCTCTGTGCCTGCGAAGCAGAAGTGTTCACATTGCTTCGCAAGAATCGCTTTTGTGCAGAAAACACTAACACTTGTTCAGAAGGAAAGAAAGCACAGAGCCCCAGATTCTATGTTGTCCTGGAGAGCTTGCAGAGCACTGGGGAAAGGCAGGCAGAGAATTCCCTGCTAGCACCTTCTCTGTGCCTGTTCACATTGCTTCGCAGAATCGCTTTTGTGCAGAAAACAGTAACACTTGTTCAGAACGAAAGAAAGCACAGAGCCCCAGATTCTATGTTGTCCTGGAGAGCTTGCAGAGCACTGGGGAAAGGCAGGCAGAGAATTCCCTGCTAGCACCTTCTCTGTGCCTGGGAAGCAGAAGTGTTCACATTGCTTCGCAGAATCGCTTTTGTGCAGAAAACAGTAAAACTTGTTCAGAAGGAAAGAAAGCACAGAGCCCCAGATTCTATGTTGTCCTGGAGAGCTTGCAGAGCACTGGGGAAAGGCAGGCAGAGAATTCCCTGCTAGCACCTTCTCTGTGCCTGGGAAGCAGAAGTGTTCACATTGCTTCGCAAGAATCACTTTTGTGCAGAAAACAGTAACACTTGTTCAGAAGGAAAGTAAGCACAGAGCCCCAGATTTTATGTTGTCCTGGAGAGCTTGCAGAGCACTGGGGAAAGGCAGGCAGAGAATTCCTTGCTAGCACCTTCTCTGTGCCTGGGAAGCAGAAGTGTTCACATTGCTTCGCAGAATCGCTTTTGTGCAGAAAACAGTAACACTTGTTCAGAAGGAAAGAAAGCACAGAGCCCCAGATTCTATGTTGTCCTGGAGAGCTTGCAGAGCACTGGGGAAAGGCAGGCAGAGAATTCCTTGCTAGCACCTTCTCTGTGCCTGGGAAGCAGAAGTGTTCACATTGCTTCGCAGAATCGCTTTTGTGCAGAAAACACTAACACTTGTTCAGAAGGAAAGAAAGCACAGAGCCCCAGATTCTATGTTGTCCTGGAGAGCTTGCAGAGCACTGGGGAAAGGCAGGCAGAGAATTCCTTGCTAGCACCTTCTCTGTGCCTGGGAAGCAGAAATGTTCACATTGCTTCGCAAGAATCGCTCTTGTGCAGAAAACACTAACACTTGTTCAGAAGGAAAGAAAGCACAGAGCCCCAGATTTTATGTTGTCCTGGAGAGCTTGCAGAGCACTGGGGAAAGGCAGGCAGAGAATTCCCTGATAGCACCTTCTCTGTGCCTGTTCACATTGCTTCGCAGAATCGCTTTTGTGCAGAAAACACTAACACTTGTTCAGAACGAAAGAAAGCACAGAGCCCCAGATTCTATGTTGTCCTGGAGAGCTTGCAGAGCACTGGGGAAAGGCAGGCAGAGAATTCCTTGCTAGCACCTTGTCTGTGCCTGGGAAGCAGAAGTGTTCACATTGCTTCGCAGAATCGCTTTTGTGCAGAAAACAGTAACACTTGTTCAGAAGGAAAGAAAGCACAGAGCCCCAGATTCTATGTTGTCCTGGAGAGCTTGCAGAGCACTGGGGAAAGGCAGGCAGAGAATTCCTTGCTAGCACCTTCTCTGTGCCTGGGAAGCAGAAGTGTTCACATTGCTTCGCAGAATCGCTTTTGTGCAGAAAACAGTAACACTTGTTCAGAACGAAAGAAAGCACAGAGCCCCAGATTCTATGTTGTCCTGGAGAGCTTGCAGAGCACTGGGGAAAGGCAGGCAGAGAATTCCCTGCTAGCACCTTCTCTGTGCCTTGGAAGCAGAAGTGTTCACATTGCTTCGCAAGAATCACTTTTGTGCAGAAAACAGTAACACTTGTTCAGAAGGAAAGAAAGCACAGAGCCCCAGATTCTATGTTGTCCTGGAGAGCTTGCAGAGCACTGGGGAAAGGCAGGCAGAGAATTCCCTGCTAGCACCTTCTCTGTGCCTGGGAAGCAGAAGTGTTCACATTGCTTCGCAGAATCGCTTTTGTGCAGAAAACAGTAACACTTGTTCAGAAGGAAAGAAAGCACAGAGCCCCAGATTCTATGTTGTCCTGGAGAGCTTGCAGAGCACTGGGGAAAGGCAGGCAGAGAATTCCCTGATAGCACCTTCTCTGTGCCTGGGAAGCAGAAGTGTTCACATTGCTTCGCAGAATCGCTTTTGTGCAGAAAACAGTAACACTTGTTCAGAAGGAAAGAAAGCACAGAGCCCCAGATTTTATGTTGTCCTGGAGAGCTTGCAGAGCACTGCGGAAAGGCAGGCAGAGAATTCCCTGCTAGCACCTTCTCTGTGCCTGGGAAGCAGAAGTGTTCACATTGCTTCGCAGAATCGCTTTTGTGCAGAAAACAGTAACACTTGTTCAGAAGGAAAGAAAGCACAGAGCCCCAGATTCTATGTTGTCCTGGAGAGCTTGCAGAGCACTGGGGAAAGGCAGGCAGAGAATTCCTTGCTAGCACCTTCTCTGTGCCTGGGAAGCAGAAATGTTCACATTGCTTCGCAAGAATCACTCTTGTGCAGAAAACACTAACACTTGTTCAGAAGGAAAGAAAGCACAGAGCCCCAGATTTTATGTTGTCCTGGAGAGCTTGCAGAGCACTGGGGAAAGGCAGGCAGAGAATTCCCTGATAGCACCTTCTCTGTGCCTGTTCACATTGCTTCGCAGAATCGCTTTTGTGCAGAAAACAGTAACACTTGTTCAGAACGAAAGAAAGCACAGAGCCCCAGATTCTATGTTGTCCTGGAGAGCTTGCAGAGCACTGGGGAAAGGCAGGCAGAGAATTCCCTGCTAGCACCTTCTCTGTGCCTGGGAAGCAGAAGTGTTCACATTGCTTCGCAGAATCGCTTTTGTGCAGAAAACAGTAACACTTGTTCAGAAGGAAAGAAAGCACAGAGCCCCAGATTCTATGTTGTCCTGGAGAGCTTGCAGAGCACTGGGGAAAGGCAGGCAGAGAATTCCTTGCTAGCACCTTCTCTGTGCCTGGGAAGCAGAAGTGTTCACATTGCTTCGCAGAATCGCTTTTGTGCAGAAAACAGTAACACTTGTTCAGAAGGAAAGAAAGCACAGAGCCCCAGATTCTATGTTGTCCTGGAGAGCTTGCAGAGCACTGGGGAAAGGCAGGCAGAGAATTCCTTGCTAGCACCTTCTCTGTGCCTGGGAAGCAGAAGTGTTCACATTGCTTCGCAGAATCGCTTTTGTGCAGAAAACAGTAACACTTGTTCAGAAGGAAAGAAAGCACAGAGCCCCAGATTCTATGTTGTCCTGGAGAGCTTGCAGAGCACTGGGGAAAGGCAGGCAGAGAATTCCTTGCTAGCACCTTCTCTGTGCCTGGGAAGCAGAAATGTTCACATTGCTTCGCAAGAATCGCTCTTGTGCAGAAAACACTAACACTTGTTCAGAAGGAAAGAAAGCACAGAGCCCCAGATTTTATGTTGTCCTGGAGAGCTTGCAGAGCACTGGGGAAAGGCAGGCAGAGAATTCCCTGATAGCACCTTCTCTGTGCCTGTTCACATTGCTTCGCAGAATCGCTTTTGTGCAGAAAACAGTAACACTTGTTCAGAAGGAAAGAAAGCACAGAGCCCCAGATTCTATGTTGTCCTGGAGAGCTTGCAGAGCACTGGGGAAAGGCAGGCAGAGAATTCCTTGCTAGCACCTTGTCTGTGCCTGGGAAGCAGAAGTGTTCACATTGCTTCGCAGAATCGCTTTTGTGCAGAAAACAGTAACACTTGTTCAGAAGGAAAGAAAGCACAGAGCCCCAGATTCTATGTTGTCCTGGAGAGCTTGCAGAGCACTGGGGAAAGGCAGGCAGAGAATTCCTTGCTAGCACCTTCTCTGTGCCTGGGAAGCAGAAGTGTTCACATTGCTTCGCAAGAATCGCTTTTGTGCAGAAAACACTAACACTTGTTCAGAAGGAAAGAAAGCACAGAGCCCCAGATTCTATGTTGTCCTGGAGAGCTTGCAGAGCACTGGGGAAAGGCAGGCAGAGAATTCCCTGCTAGCACCTTCTCTGTGCCTGTTCACATTGCTTCGCAGAATCGCTTTTGTGCAGAAAACAGTAACACTTGTTCAGAACGAAAGAAAGCACAGAGCCCCAGATTCTATGTTGTCCTGGAGAGCTTGCAGAGCACTGGGGAAAGGCAGGCAGAGAATTCCCTGCTAGCACCTTCTCTGTGCCTGGGAAGCAGAAGTGTTCACATTGCTTCGCAGAATCGCTTTTGTGCAGAAAACAGTAAAACTTGTTCAGAAGGAAAGAAAGCACAGAGCCCCAGATTCTATGTTGTCCTGGAGAGCTTGCAGAGCACTGGGGAAAGGCAGGCAGAGAATTCCCTGCTAGCACCTTCTCTGTGCCTGGGAAGCAGAAGTGTTCACATTGCTTCGCAAGAATCACTTTTGTGCAGAAAACAGTAACACTTGTTCAGAAGGAATGTAAGCACAGAGCCCCAGATTTTATGTTGTCCTGGAGAGCTTGCAGAGCACTGGGGAAAGGCAGGCAGAGAATTCCTTGCTAGCACCTTCTCTGTGCCTGGGAAGCAGAAGTGTTCACATTGCTTCGCAGAATCGCTTTTGTGCAGAAAACAGTAACACTTGTTCAGAAGGAAAGAAAGCACAGAGCCCCAGATTCTATGTTGTCCTGGAGAGCTTGCAGAGCACTGGGGAAAGGCAGGCAGAGAATTCCTTGCTAGCACCTTCTCTGTGCCTGGGAAGCAGAAGTGTTCACATTGCTTCGCAGAATCGCTTTTGTGCAGAAAACAGTAACACTTGTTCAGAAGGAAAGAAAGCACAGAGCCCCAGATTCTATGTTGTCCTGGAGAGCTTGCAGAGCACTGGGGAAAGGCAGGCAGAGAATTCCTTGCTAGCACCTTCTCTGTGCCTGGGAAGCAGAAATGTTCACATTGCTTCGCAAGAATCGCTCTTGTGCAGAAAACACTAACACTTGTTCAGAAGGAAAGAAAGCACAGAGCCCCAGATTTTATGTTGTCCTGGAGAGCTTGCAGAGCACTGGGGAAAGGCAGGCAGAGAATTCCCTGATAGCACCTTCTCTGTGCCTGTTCACATTGCTTCGCAGAATCGCTTTTGTGCAGAAAACACTAACACTTGTTCAGAACGAAAGAAAGCACAGAGCCCCAGATTCTATGTTGTCCTGGAGAGCTTGCAGAGCACTGGGGAAAGGCAGGCAGAGAATTCCTTGCTAGCACCTTCTCTGTGCCTGGGAAGCAGAAGTGTTCACATTGCTTCGCAGAATCGCTTTTGTGCAGAAAACAGTAACACTTGTTCAGAAGGAAAGAAAGCACAGAGCCCCAGATTCTATGTTGTCCTGGAGAGCTTGCAGAGCACTGGGGAAAGGCAGGCAGAGAATTCCTTGCTAGCACCTTCTCTGTGCCTGGGAAGCAGAAGTGTTCACATTGCTTCGCAGAATCGCTTTTGTGCAGAAAACAGTAACACTTGTTCAGAACGAAAGAAAGCACAGAGCCCCAGATTCTATGTTGTCCTGGAGAGCTTGCAGAGCACTGGGGAAAGGCAGGCAGAGAATTCCTTGCTAGCACCTTCTCTGTGCCTGGGAAGCAGAAGTGTTCACATTGCTTCGCAAGAATCGCTTTTGTGCAGAAAACACTAACACTTGTTCAGAAGGAAAGAAAGCACAGAGCCCCAGATTCTATGTTGTCCTGGAGAGCTTGCAGAGCACTGGGGAAAGGCAGGCAGAGAATTCCCTGCTAGCACCTTCTCTGTGCCTGTTCACATTGCTTCGCAGAATCGCTTTTGTGCAGAAAACACTAACACTTGTTCAGAAGGAAAGAAAGCACAGAGCCCCAGATTCTATGTTGTCCTGGAGAGCTTGCAGAGCACTGGGGAAAGGCAGGCAGAGAATTCCCTGCTAGCACCTTCTCTGTGCCTGGGAAGCAGAAGTGTTCACATTGCTTCGCAGAATCGCCTTTGTGCAGAAAACACTAACACTTGTTCAGAACGAAAGAAAGCACAGAGCCCCAGATTCTATGTTGTCCTGGAGAGCTTGCAGAGCACTGGGGAAAGGCAGGCAGAGAATTCCTTGCTAGCACCTTCTCTGTGCCTGGGAAGCAGAAGTGTTCACATTGCTTCGCAGAATCGCTTTTGTGCAGAAAACAGTAACACTTGTTCAGAAGGAAAGAAAGCACAGAGCCCCAGATTCTATGTTGTCCTGGAGAGCTTGCAGAGCACTGGGGAAAGGTAGGCAGAGAATTCCTTGCTAGCACCTTCTCTGTGCCTGCGAAGCAGAAATGTTCACATTGCTTCGCAAGAATCGCTCTTGTGCAGAAAACACTAACACTTGTTCAAAAGGAAAGAAAGCACAGAGCCCCAGATTTTATGTTGTCCTGGAGAGCTTGCAGAGCACTGGGGAAAGGCAGGCAGAGAATTCCCTGATAGCACCTTCTCTGTGCCTGTTCACATTGCTTCGCAGAATCGCTTTTGTGCAGAAAACAGTAACACTTGTTCAGAAGGAAAGAAAGCACAGAGCCCCAGATTCTATGTTGTCCTGGAGAGCTTGCAGAGCACTGGGGAAAGGCAGGCAGAGAATTCCCTGCTAGCACCTTCTCTGTGCCTGGGAAGCAGAAGTGTTCACATTGCTTCGCAGAATCGCTTTTGTGCAGAAAACAGTAACACTTGTTCAGAAGGAAAGAAAGCACAGAGCCCCAGATTCTATGTTGTCCTGGAGAGCTTGCAGAGCACTGGGGAAAGGCAGGCAGAGAATTCCTTGCTAGCACCTTCTCTGTGCCTGGGAAGCAGAAGTGTTCACATTGCTTCGCAGAATCGCTTTTGTGCAGAAAACAGTAACACTTGTTCAGAAGGAAAGAAAGCACAGAGCCCCAGATTCTATGTTGTCCTGGAGAGCTTGCAGAGCACTGGGGAAAGGCAGGCAGAGAATTCCTTGCTAGCACCTTCTCTGTGCCTGGGAAGCAGAAGTGTTCACATTGCTTCGCAGAATCGCTTTTGTGCAGAAAACAGTAACACTTGTTCAGAAGGAAAGAAAGCACAGAGCCCCAGATTCTATGTTGTCCTGGAGAGCTTGCAGAGCACTGGGGAAAGGCAGGCAGAGAATTCCTTGCTAGAACCTTCTCTATGCCTGGGAAGCAGAAGTGTTCACATTGCTTCGCAGAATCGCTTTTGTGCAGAAAACAGTAACACTTGTTCAGAAGGAAAGAAAGCACAGAGCCCCAGATTTGCTGTTGTCCTGGAGAGCTTGCAGAGCACTGGGGAAAGGCAGGCAGAGAATTCCCTGCTAGCACCTTCTCTGTGCCTGGGAAGCAGAAGTGTTCACATTGCTTCGCAGAATCGCTTTTGTGCAGAAAACACTAACACTTGTTCAGAAGGAAAGAAAGCACAGAGCCCCAGATTCTATGTTGTCCTGGAGAGCTTGCAGAGCACTGGGGAAAGGCAGGCAGAGAATTCCCTGATAGCACCTTCTCTGTGCCTGTTCACATTGCTTCGCAGAATCGCTTTTGTGCAGAAAACAGTAACACTTGTTCAGAAGGAAAGAAAGCACAGAGCCCCAGATTCTATGTTGTCCTGGAGAGCTTGCAGAGCACTGGGGAAAGGCAGGCAGAGAATTCCCTGCTAGCACCTTCTCTCTGCCTTGGAAGCAGAAGTGTTCACATTGCTTCGCAAGAATCACTTTTGTGCAGAAAACAGTAACACTTGTTCAGAAGGAAAGAAAGCACAGAGCCCCAGATTTTATGTTGTCCTGGAGAGCTTGCAGAGCACTGGGGAAAGGCAGGCAGAGAATTCCTTGCTAGCACCTTCTCTGTGCCTGGGAAGCAGAAGTGTTCACATTGCTTCGCAGAATCGCTTTTGTGCAGAAAACAGTAACACTTGTTCAGAAGGAAAGAAAGCACAGAGCCCCAGATTCTATGTTGTCCTGGAGAGCTTGCAGAGCACTGGGGAAAGGCAGGCAGAGAATTCCTTGCTAGCACCTTCTCTGTGCCTGGGAAGCAGAAATGTTCACATTGCTTCGCAAGAATCGCTCTTGTGCAGAAAACACTAACACTTGTTCAGAAGGAAAGAAAGCACAGAGCCCCAGATTTTATGTTGTCCTGGAGAGCTTGCAGAGCACTGGGGAAAGGCAGGCAGAGAATTCCCTGATAGCACCTTCTCTGTGCCTGTTCACATTGCTTCGCAGAATCGCTTTTGTGCAGAAAACACTAACACTTGTTCAGAACGAAAGAAAGCACAGAGCCCCAGATTCTATGTTGTCCTGGAGAGCTTGCAGAGCACTGGGGAAAGGCAGGCAGAGAATTCCCTGCTAGCACCTTCTCTGTGCCTGGGAAGCAGAAGTGTTCACATTGCTTCGCAAGAATCACTTTTGTGCAGAAAACAGTAACACTTGTTCAGAAGGAAAGAAAGCACAGAGCCCCAGATTCTATGTTGTCCTGGAGAGCTTGCAGAGCACTGGGGAAAGGCAGGCAGAGAATTCCTTGCTAGCACCTTCTCTGTGCCTGGGAAGCAGAAGTGTTCACATTGCTTCGCAAGAATCGCTTTTGTGCAGAAAACACTAACACTTGTTCAGAAGGAAAGAAAGCACAGAGCCCCAGATTCTATGTTGTCCTGGAGAGCTTGCAGAGCACTGGGGAAAGGCAGGCAGAGAATTCCCTGCTAGCACCTTCTCTGTGCCTGTTCACATTGCTTCGCAGAATCGCTTTTGTGCAGAAAACAGTAACACTTGTTCAGAAGGAAAGAAAGCACAGAGCCCCAGATTCTATGTTGTCCTGGAGAGCTTGCAGAGCACTGGGGAAAGGCAGGCAGAGAATTCCCTGCTAGCACCTTCTCTGTGCCTGGGAAGCAGAAGTGTTCACATTGCTTCGCAGAATCGCCTTTGTGCAGAAAACACTAACACTTGTTCAGAACGAAAGAAAGCACAGAGCCACAGATTCTATGTTGTCCTGGAGAGCTTGCAGAGCACTGGGGAAAGGCAGGCAGAGAATTCCCTGCTAGCACCTTCTCTGTGCCTGTTCACATTGCTTCGCAGAATCGCTTTTGTGCAGAAAACAGTAACACTTGTTCAGAACGAAAGAAAGCACAGAGCCCCAGATTCTATGTTGTCCTGGAGAGCTTGCAGAGCACTGGGGAAAGGCAGGCAGAGAATTCCCTGCTAGCACCTTCTCTGTGCCTGGGAAGCAGAAGTGTTCACATTGCTTCGCAGAATCGCTTTTGTGCAGAAAACAGTAAAACTTGTTCAGAAGGAAAGAAAGCACAGAGCCCCAGATTCTATGTTGTCCTGGAGAGCTTGCAGAGCACTGGGGAAAGGCAGGCAGAGAATTCCCTGCTAGCACCTTCTCTGTGCCTGGGAAGCAGAAGTGTTCACATTGCTTCGCAAGAATCACTTTTGTGCAGAAAACAGTAACACTTGTTCAGAAGGAATGTAAGCACAGAGCCCCAGATTTTATGTTGTCCTGGAGAGCTTGCAGAGCACTGGGGAAAGGCAGGCAGAGAATTCCTTGCTAGCACCTTCTCTGTGCCTGGGAAGCAGAAGTGTTCACATTGCTTCGCAGAATCGCTTTTGTGCAGAAAACAGTAACACTTGTTCAGAAGGAAAGAAAGCACAGAGCCCCAGATTCTATGTTGTCCTGGAGAGCTTGCAGAGCACTGGGGAAAGGCAGGCAGAGAATTCCTTGCTAGCACCTTCTCTGTGCCTGGGAAGCAGAAGTGTTCACATTGCTTCGCAGAATCGCTTTTGTGCAGAAAACAGTAACACTTGTTCAGAAGGAAAGAAAGCACAGAGCCCCAGATTCTATGTTGTCCTGGAGAGCTTGCAGAGCACTGGGGAAAGGCAGGCAGAGAATTCCTTGCTAGCACCTTCTCTGTGCCTGGGAAGCAGAAATGTTCACATTGCTTCGCAAGAATCGCTCTTGTGCAGAAAACACTAACACTTGTTCAGAAGGAAAGAAAGCACAGAGCCCCAGATTTTATGTTGTCCTGGAGAGCTTGCAGAGCACTGGGGAAAGGCAGGCAGAGAATTCCCTGATAGCACCTTCTCTGTGCCTGTTCACATTGCTTCGCAGAATCGCTTTTGTGCAGAAAACACTAACACTTGTTCAGAACGAAAGAAAGCACAGAGCCCCAGATTCTATGTTGTCCTGGAGAGCTTGCAGAGCACTGGGGAAAGGCAGGCAGAGAATTCCTTGCTAGCACCTTCTCTGTGCCTGGGAAGCAGAAGTGTTCACATTGCTTCGCAGAATCGCTTTTGTGCAGAAAACAGTAACACTTGTTCAGAAGGAAAGAAAGCACAGAGCCCCAGATTCTATGTTGTCCTGGAGAGCTTGCAGAGCACTGGGGAAAGGCAGGCAGAGAATTCCTTGCTAGCACCTTCTCTGTGCCTGGGAAGCAGAAGTGTTCACATTGCTTCGCAGAATCGCTTTTGTGCAGAAAACAGTAACACTTGTTCAGAACGAAAGAAAGCACAGAGCCCCAGATTCTATGTTGTCCTGGAGAGCTTGCAGAGCACTGGGGAAAGGCAGGCAGAGAATTCCTTGCTAGCACCTTCTCTGTGCCTGGGAAGCAGAAGTGTTCACATTGCTTCGCAAGAATCGCTTTTGTGCAGAAAACACTAACACTTGTTCAGAAGGAAAGAAAGCACAGAGCCCCAGATTCTATGTTGTCCTGGAGAGCTTGCAGAGCACTGGGGAAAGGCAGGCAGAGAATTCCCTGCTAGCACCTTCTCTGTGCCTGTTCACATTGCTTCGCAGAATCGCTTTTGTGCAGAAAACACTAACACTTGTTCAGAAGGAAAGAAAGCACAGAGCCCCAGATTCTATGTTGTCCTGGAGAGCTTGCAGAGCACTGGGGAAAGGCAGGCAGAGAATTCCCTGCTAGCACCTTCTCTGTGCCTGGGAAGCAGAAGTGTTCACATTGCTTCGCAGAATCGCCTTTGTGCAGAAAACACTAACACTTGTTCAGAACGAAAGAAAGCACAGAGCCCCAGATTCTATGTTGTCCTGGAGAGCTTGCAGAGCACTGGGGAAAGGCAGGCAGAGAATTCCTTGCTAGCACCTTCTCTGTGCCTGGGAAGCAGAAGTGTTCACATTGCTTCGCAGAATCGCTTTTGTGCAGAAAACAGTAACACTTGTTCAGAAGGAAAGAAAGCACAGAGCCCCAGATTCTATGTTGTCCTGGAGAGCTTGCAGAGCACTGGGGAAAGGTAGGCAGAGAATTCCTTGCTAGCACCTTCTCTGTGCCTGCGAAGCAGAAATGTTCACATTGCTTCGCAAGAATCGCTCTTGTGCAGAAAACACTAACACTTGTTCAAAAGGAAAGAAAGCACAGAGCCCCAGATTTTATGTTGTCCTGGAGAGCTTGCAGAGCACTGGGGAAAGGCAGGCAGAGAATTCCCTGATAGCACCTTCTCTGTGCCTGTTCACATTGCTTCGCAGAATCGCTTTTGTGCAGAAAACAGTAACACTTGTTCAGAAGGAAAGAAAGCACAGAGCCCCAGATTCTATGTTGTCCTGGAGAGCTTGCAGAGCACTGGGGAAAGGCAGGCAGAGAATTCCCTGCTAGCACCTTCTCTGTGCCTGGGAAGCAGAAGTGTTCACATTGCTTCGCAGAATCGCTTTTGTGCAGAAAACAGTAACACTTGTTCAGAAGGAAAGAAAGCACAGAGCCCCAGATTCTATGTTGTCCTGGAGAGCTTGCAGAGCACTGGGGAAAGGCAGGCAGAGAATTCCTTGCTAGCACCTTCTCTGTGCCTGGGAAGCAGAAGTGTTCACATTGCTTCGCAGAATCGCTTTTGTGCAGAAAACAGTAACACTTGTTCAGAAGGAAAGAAAGCACAGAGCCCCAGATTCTATGTTGTCCTGGAGAGCTTGCAGAGCACTGGGGAAAGGCAGGCAGAGAATTCCTTGCTAGCACCTTCTCTGTGCCTGGGAAGCAGAAGTGTTCACATTGCTTCGCAGAATCGCTTTTGTGCAGAAAACAGTAACACTTGTTCAGAAGGAAAGAAAGCACAGAGCCCCAGATTCTATGTTGTCCTGGAGAGCTTGCAGAGCACTGGGGAAAGGCAGGCAGAGAATTCCTTGCTAGAACCTTCTCTATGCCTGGGAAGCAGAAGTGTTCACATTGCTTCGCAGAATCGCTTTTGTGCAGAAAACAGTAACACTTGTTCAGAAGGAAAGAAAGCACAGAGCCCCAGATTTGCTGTTGTCCTGGAGAGCTTGCAGAGCACTGGGGAAAGGCAGGCAGAGAATTCCCTGCTAGCACCTTCTCTGTGCCTGGGAAGCAGAAGTGTTCACATTGCTTCGCAGAATCGCTTTTGTGCAGAAAACACTAACACTTGTTCAGAAGGAAAGAAAGCACAGAGCCCCAGATTCTATGTTGTCCTGGAGAGCTTGCAGAGCACTGGGGAAAGGCAGGCAGAGAATTCCCTGATAGCACCTTCTCTGTGCCTGTTCACATTGCTTCGCAGAATCGCTTTTGTGCAGAAAACAGTAACACTTGTTCAGAAGGAAAGAAAGCACAGAGCCCCAGATTCTATGTTGTCCTGGAGAGCTTGCAGAGCACTGGGGAAAGGCAGGCAGAGAATTCCCTGCTAGCACCTTCTCTCTGCCTTGGAAGCAGAAGTGTTCACATTGCTTCGCAAGAATCACTTTTGTGCAGAAAACAGTAACACTTGTTCAGAAGGAAAGAAAGCACAGAGCCCCAGATTTTATGTTGTCCTGGAGAGCTTGCAGAGCACTGGGGAAAGGCAGGCAGAGAATTCCTTGCTAGCACCTTCTCTGTGCCTGGGAAGCAGAAGTGTTCACATTGCTTCGCAGAATCGCTTTTGTGCAGAAAACAGTAACACTTGTTCAGAAGGAAAGAAAGCACAGAGCCCCAGATTCTATGTTGTCCTGGAGAGCTTGCAGAGCACTGGGGAAAGGCAGGCAGAGAATTCCTTGCTAGCACCTTCTCTGTGCCTGGGAAGCAGAAATGTTCACATTGCTTCGCAAGAATCGCTCTTGTGCAGAAAACACTAACACTTGTTCAGAAGGAAAGAAAGCACAGAGCCCCAGATTTTATGTTGTCCTGGAGAGCTTGCAGAGCACTGGGGAAAGGCAGGCAGAGAATTCCCTGATAGCACCTTCTCTGTGCCTGTTCACATTGCTTCGCAGAATCGCTTTTGTGCAGAAAACACTAACACTTGTTCAGAACGAAAGAAAGCACAGAGCCCCAGATTCTATGTTGTCCTGGAGAGCTTGCAGAGCACTGGGGAAAGGCAGGCAGAGAATTCCCTGCTAGCACCTTCTCTGTGCCTGGGAAGCAGAAGTGTTCACATTGCTTCGCAAGAATCACTTTTGTGCAGAAAACAGTAACACTTGTTCAGAAGGAAAGAAAGCACAGAGCCCCAGATTCTATGTTGTCCTGGAGAGCTTGCAGAGCACTGGGGAAAGGCAGGCAGAGAATTCCTTGCTAGCACCTTCTCTGTGCCTGGGAAGCAGAAGTGTTCACATTGCTTCGCAAGAATCGCTTTTGTGCAGAAAACACTAACACTTGTTCAGAAGGAAAGAAAGCACAGAGCCCCAGATTCTATGTTGTCCTGGAGAGCTTGCAGAGCACTGGGGAAAGGCAGGCAGAGAATTCCCTGCTAGCACCTTCTCTGTGCCTGTTCACATTGCTTCGCAGAATCGCTTTTGTGCAGAAAACAGTAACACTTGTTCAGAAGGAAAGAAAGCACAGAGCCCCAGATTCTATGTTGTCCTGGAGAGCTTGCAGAGCACTGGGGAAAGGCAGGCAGAGAATTCCCTGCTAGCACCTTCTCTGTGCCTGGGAAGCAGAAGTGTTCACATTGCTTCGCAGAATCGCCTTTGTGCAGAAAACACTAACACTTGTTCAGAACGAAAGAAAGCACAGAGCCACAGATTCTATGTTGTCCTGGAGAGCTTGCAGAGCACTGGGGAAAGGCAGGCAGAGAATTCCTTGCTAGCACCTTCTCTGTGCCTGGGAAGCAGAAGTGTTCACATTGCTTCGCAGAATCGCTTTTGTGCAGAAAACAGTAACACTTGTTCAGAAGGAAAGAAAGCACAGAGCCCCAGATTCTATGTTGTCCTGGAGAGCTTGCAGAGCACTGGGGAAAGGTAGGCAGAGAATTCCTTGCTAGCACCTTCTCTGTGCCTGCGAAGCAGAAATGTTCACATTGCTTCGCAAGAATCGCTCTTGTGCAGAAAACACTAACACTTGTTCAAAAGGAAAGAAAGCACAGAGCCCCAGATTTTATGTTGTCCTGGAGAGCTTGCAGAGCACTGGGGAAAGGCAGGCAGAGAATTCCCTGATAGCACCTTCTCTGTGCCTGTTCACATTGCTTCGCAGAATCGCTTTTGTGCAGAAAACAGTAACACTTGTTCAGAATGAAAGAAAGCACAGAGCCCCAGATTTGCTGTTGTCCTGGAGAGCTTGCAGAGCACTGGGGAAAGGCAGGCAGAGAATTCCCTGATAGCACCTTCTCTGTGCCTGGGAAGCAGAAGTGTTCACATTGCTTCGCAGAATCGCTTTTGTGCAGAAAACAGTAACACTTGTTCAGAAGGAAAGAAAGCACAGAGCCCCAGATTCTATGTTGTCCTGGAGAGCTTGCAGAGCACTGGGGAAAGGCAGGCAGAGAATTCCTTGCTAGCACCTTCTCTGTGCCTGGGAAGCAGAAGTGTTCACATTGCTTCGCAGAATCGCTTTTGTGCAGAAAACAGTAACACTTGTTCAGAAGGAAAGAAAGCACAGAGCCCCAGATTCTATGTTGTCCTGGAGAGCTTGCAGAGCACTGGGGAAAGGCAGGCAGAGAATTCCTTGCTAGCACCTTCTCTGTGCCTGGGAAGCAGAAGTGTTCACATTGCTTCGCAGAATCGCTTTTGTGCAGAAAACAGTAACACTTGTTCAGAAGGAAAGAAAGCACAGAGCCCCAGATTCTATGTTGTCCTGGAGAGCTTGCAGAGCACTGGGGAAAGGCAGGCAGAGAATTCCTTGCTAGAACCTTCTCTATGCCTGGGAAGCAGAAGTGTTCACATTGCTTCGCAGAATCGCTTTTGTGCAGAAAACAGTAACACTTGTTCAGAAGGAAAGAAAGCACAGAGCCCCAGATTTGCTGTTGTCCTGGAGAGCTTGCAGAGCACTGGGGAAAGGCAGGCAGAGAATTCCCTGCTAGCACCTTCTCTGTGCCTGGGAAGCAGAAGTGTTCACATTGCTTCGCAGAATCGCTTTTGTGCAGAAAACACTAACACTTGTTCAGAAGGAAAGAAAGCACAGAGCCCCAGATTCTATGTTGTCCTGGAGAGCTTGCAGAGCACTGGGGAAAGGCAGGCAGAGAATTCCCTGATAGCACCTTCTCTGTGCCTGTTCACATTGCTTCGCAGAATCGCTTTTGTGCAGAAAACAGTAACACTTGTTCAGAAGGAAAGAAAGCACAGAGCCCCAGATTCTATGTTGTCCTGGAGAGCTTGCAGAGCACTGGGGAAAGGCAGGCAGAGAATTCCTTGCTAGCACCTTCTCTGTGCCTGGGAAGCAGAATTGTTCACATTGCTTCGCAGAATCGCTTTTGTGCAGAAAACAGTAACACTTGTTCAGAAGGAAAGAAAGCACAGAGCCCCAGATTTTATGTTGTCCTGGAGAGCTTGCAGAGCACTGGGGAAAGGCAGGCAGAGAATTCCCTGATAGCACCTTCTCTGTGCCTGGGAAGCAGAAGTGTTCACATTGCTTCGCAGAATCGCTTTTGTGCAGAAAACAGTAACACTTGTTCAGAAGGAAAGAAAGCACAGAGCCCCAGATTCTATGTTGTCCTGGAGAGCTTGCAGAGCACTGGGGAAAGGCAGGCAGAGAATTCCTTGCTAGCACCTTCTCTGTGCCTGGGAAGCAGAAGTGTTCACATTGCTTCGCAAGAATCGCTTTTGTGCAGAAAACAGTAACACTTGTTCAGAAGGAAAGAAAGCACAGAGCCCCAGATTCTATGTTGTCCTGGAGAGCTTGCAGAGCACTGGGGAAAGGCAGGCAGAGAATTCCTTGCTAGCACCTTCTCTGTGCCTGGGAAGCAGAAATGTTCACATTGCTTCGCAAGAATCGCTCTTGTGCAGAAAACACTAACACTTGTTCAGAAGGAAAGAAAGCACAGAGCCCCAGATTTTATGTTGTCCTGGAGAGCTTGCAGAGCACTGGGGAAAGGCAGGCAGAGAATTCCCTGATAGCACCTTCTCTGTGCCTGTTCACATTGCTTCGCAGAATCGCTTTTGTGCAGAAAACAGTAACACTTGTTCAGAAGGAAAGAAAGCACAGAGCCCCAGATTCTATGTTGTCCTGGAGAGCTTGCAGAGCACTGGGGAAAGGCAGGCAGAGAATTCCCTGCTAGCACCTTCTCTGTGCCTGGGAAGCAGAAGTGTTCACATTGCTTCGCAGAATCGCTTTTGTGCAGAAAACAGTAACACTTGTTCAGAAGGAAAGAAAGCACAGAGCCCCAGATTCTATGTTGTCCTGGAGAGCTTGCAGAGCACTGGGGAAAGGCAGGCAGAGAATTCCTTGCTAGCACCTTCTCTGTGCCTGGGAAGCAGAAGTGTTCACATTGCTTCGCAGAATCGCTTTTGTGCAGAAAACAGTAAAACTTGTTCAGAAGGAAAGAAAGCACAGAGCCCCAGATTCTATGTTGTCCTGGAGAGCTTGCAGAGCACTGGGGAAAGGCAGGCAGAGAATTCCTTGCTAGCACCTTCTCAGTGCCTGGGAAGCAGAAATGTTCACATTGCTTCGCAAGAATCGCTCTTGTGCAGAAAACACTAACACTTGTTCAGAAGGAAAGAAAGCACAGAGCCCCAGATTCTATGTTGTCCTGGAGAGCTTGCAGAGCACTGGGGAAAGGCAGGCAGAGAATTCCCTGATAGCACCTTCTCTGTGCCTGTTCACATTGCTTCGCAGAATCGCTTTTGTGCAGAAAACAGTAACACTTGTTCAGAAGGAAAGAAAGCACAGAGCCCCAGATTCTGTGTTGTCCTGGAGAGCTTGCAGAGCACTGGGGAAAGGCAGGCAGAGAATTCCCTGCTAGCACCTTCTCTGTGCCTGGGAAGCAGAAGTGTTCACATTGCTTCGCAGAATCGCTTTTGTGCAGAAAACAGTAACACTTGTTCAGAAGGAAAGAAAGCACAGAGCCCCAGATTCTATGTTGTCCTGGAGAGCTTGCAGAGCACTGGGGAAAGGCAGGCAGAGAATTCCCTGATAGCACCTTCTCTGTGCCTGGGAAGCAGAAGTGTTCACATTGCTTCGCAGAATCGCTTTTGTGCAGAAAACAGTAACACTTGTTCAGAAGGAAAGAAAGCACAGAGCCCCAGATTCTATGTTGTCCTGGAGAGCTTGCAGAGCACTGCGGAAAGGCAGGCAGAGAATTCCCTGCTAGCACCTTCTCTGTGCCTGGGAAGCAGAAGTGTTCACATTGCTTCGCAGAATCGCTTTTGTGCAGAAAACACTAACACTTGTTCAGAACGAAAGAAAGCACAGAGCCCCAGATTCTATGTTGTCCTGGAGAGCTTGCAGAGCACTGGGGAAAGGCAGGCAGAGAATTCCTTGCTAGCACCTTCTCTGTGCCTGGGAAGCAGAAGTGTTCACATTGCTTCGCAGAATCGCTTTTGTGCAGAAAACAGTAACACTTGTTCAGAAGGAAAGAAAGCACAGAGCCCCAGATTTTATGTTGTCCTGGAGAGCTTGCAGAGCACTGGGGAAAGGCAGGCAGAGAATTCCCTGATAGCACCTTCTCTGTGCCTGGGAAGCAGAAGTGTTCACATTGCTTCGCAGAATCGCTTTTGTGCAGAAAACAGTAACACTTGTTCAGAAGGAAAGAAAGCACAGAGCCCCAGATTCTATGTTGTCCTGGAGAGCTTGCAGAGCACTGGGGAAAGGCAGGCAGAGAATTCCTTGCTAGCACCTTCTCTGTGCCTGGGAAGCAGAAGTGTTCACATTGCTTCGCAGAATCGCTTTTGTGCAGAAAACAGTAACACTTGTTCAGAAGGAAAGAAAGCACAGAGCCCCAGATTCTATGTTGTCCTGGAGAGCTTGCAGAGCACTGGGGAAAGGCAGGCAGAGAATTCCTTGCTAGCACCTTCTCTGTGCCTGGGAAGCAGAAATGTTCACATTGCTTCGCAAGAATCGCTCTTGTGCAGAAAACACTAACACTTGTTCAGAAGGAAAGAAAGCACAGAGCCCCAGATTTTATGTTGTCCTGGAGAGCTTGCAGAGCACTGGGGAAAGGCAGGCAGAGAATTCCCTGATAGCACCTTCTCTGTGCCTGTTCACATTGCTTCGCAGAATCGCTTTTGTGCAGAAAACAGTAACACTTGTTCAGAAGGAAAGAAAGCACAGAGCCCCAGATTCTGTGTTGTCCTGGAGAGCTTGCAGAGCACTGGGGAAAGGCAGGCAGAGAATTCCCTGCTAGCACCTTCTCTGTGCCTGGGAAGCAGAAGTGTTCACATTGCTTCGCAGAATCGCTTTTGTGCAGAAAACAGTAACACTTGTTCAGAAGGAAAGAAAGCACAGAGCCCCAGATTCTATGTTGTCCTGGAGAGCTTGCAGAGCACTGGGGAAAGGCAGGCAGAGAATTCCCTGATAGCACCTTCTCTGTGCCTGGGAAGCAGAAGTGTTCACATTGCTTCGCAGAATCGCTTTTGTGCAGAAAACAGTAACACTTGTTCAGAAGGAAAGAAAGCACAGAGCCCCAGATTTGCTGTTGTCCTGGAGAGCTTGCAGAGCACTGCGGAAAGGCAGGCAGAGAATTCCCTGCTAGCACCTTCTCTGTGCCTGGGAAGCAGAAGTGTTCACATTGCTTCGCAGAATCGCTTTTGTGCAGAAAACAGTAACACTTGTTCAGAAGGAAAGAAAGCACAGAGCCCCAGATTCTATGTTGTCCTGGAGAGCTTGCAGAGCACTGGGGAAAGGCAGGCAGAGAATTCCTTGCTAGCACCTTCTCTGTGCCTGGGAAGCAGAAGTGTTCACATTGCTTCGCAGAATCGCTTTTGTGCAGAAAACAGTAACACTTGTTCAGAAGGAAAGAAAGCACAGAGCCCCAGATTCTATGTTGTCCTGGAGAGCTTGCAGAGCACTGGGGAAAGGCAGGCAGAGAATTCCCTGCTAGCACCTTCTCTGTGCCTGGGAAGCAGAAGTGTTCACATTGCTTCACAGAATCGCTTTTGTGCAGAAAACAGTAACACTTGTTCAGAACGAAAGAAAGCACAGAGCCCCAGATTCTATGTTGTCCTGGAGAGCTTGCAGAGCACTGGGGAAAGGCAGGCAGAGAATTCCCTGCTAGCACCTTCTCTGTGCCTGTTCACATTGCTTCGCAGAATCGCTTTTGTGCAGAAAACAGTAACACTTGTTCAGAACGAAAGAAAGCACAGAGCCCCAGATTCTATGTTGTCCTGGAGAGCTTGCAGAGCACTGGGGAAAGGCAGGCAGAGAATTCCTTGCTAGCACCTTCTCTGTGCCTGGGAAGCAGAAGTGTTCACATTGCTTCGCAAGAATCGCTTTTGTGCAGAAAACACTAACACTTGTTCAGAAGGAAAGAAAGCACAGAGCCCCAGATTCTATGTTGTCCTGGAGAGCTTGCAGAGCACTGGGGAAAGGCAGGCAGAGAATTCCCTGCTAGCACCTTCTCTGTGCCTGTTCACATTGCTTCGCAGAATCGCTTTTGTGCAGAAAACAGTAACACTTGTTCAGAAGGAAAGAAAGCACAGAGCCCCAGATTCTATGTTGTCCTGGAGAGCTTGCAGAGCACTGGGGAAAGGCAGGCAGAGAATTCCCTGCTAGCACCTTCTCTGTGCCTGGGAAGCAGAAGTGTTCACATTGCTTCGCAGAATCGCCTTTGTGCAGAAAACACTAACACTTGTTCAGAACGAAAGAAAGCACAGAGCCACAGATTCTATGTTGTCCTGGAGAGCTTGCAGAGCACTGGGGAAAGGCAGGCAGAGAATTCCTTGCTAGCACCTTCTCTGTGCCTGGGAAGCAGAAGTGTTCACATTGCTTCGCAGAATCGCTTTTGTGCAGAAAACAGTAACACTTGTTCAGAAGGAAAGAAAGCACAGAGCCCCAGATTCTATGTTGTCCTGGAGAGCTTGCAGAGCACTGGGGAAAGGTAGGCAGAGAATTCCTTGCTAGCACCTTCTCTGTGCCTGCGAAGCAGAAATGTTCACATTGCTTCGCAAGAATCGCTCTTGTGCAGAAAACACTAACACTTGTTCAAAAGGAAAGAAAGCACAGAGCCCCAGATTTTATGTTGTCCTGGAGAGCTTGCAGAGCACTGGGGAAAGGCAGGCAGAGAATTCCCTGATAGCACCTTCTCTGTGCCTGTTCACATTGCTTCGCAGAATCGCTTTTGTGCAGAAAACAGTAACACTTGTTCAGAAGGAAAGAAAGCACAGAGCCCCAGATTCTATGTTGTCCTGGAGAGCTTGCAGAGCACTGGGGAAAGGCAGGCAGAGAATTCCCTGCTAGCACCTTCTCTGTGCCTGGGAAGCAGAAGTGTTCACATTGCTTCGCAGAATCGCTTTTGTGCAGAAAACAGTAACACTTGTTCAGAAGGAAAGAAAGCACAGAGCCCCAGATTCTATGTTGTCCTGGAGAGCTTGCAGAGCACTGGGGAAAGGCAGGCAGAGAATTCCTTGCTAGCACCTTCTCTGTGCCTGGGAAGCAGAAGTGTTCACATTGCTTCGCAGAATCGCTTTTGTGCAGAAAACAGTAACACTTGTTCAGAAGGAAAGAAAGCACAGAGCCCCAGATTCTATGTTGTCCTGGAGAGCTTGCAGAGCACTGGGGAAAGGCAGGCAGAGAATTCCTTGCTAGCACCTTCTCTGTGCCTGGGAAGCAGAAGTGTTCACATTGCTTCGCAGAATCGCTTTTGTGCAGAAAACAGTAACAATTGTTCAGAAGGAAAGAAAGCACAGAGCCCCAGATTCTATGTTGTCCTGGAGAGCTTGCAGAGCACTGGGGAAAGGCAGGCAGAGAATTCCTTGCTAGAACCTTCTCTGTGCCTGGGAAGCAGAAGTGTTCACATTGCTTCGCAGAATCGCTTTTGTGCAGAAAACAGTAACACTTGTTCAGAAGGAAAGAAAGCACAGAGCCCCAGATTTGCTGTTGTCCTGGAGAGCTTGCAGAGCACTGGGGAAAGGCAGGCAGAGAATTCCCTGCTAGCACCTTCTCTGTGCCTGGGAAGCAGAAGTGTTCACATTGCTTCGCAGAATCGCTTTTGTGCAGAAAACACTAACACTTGTTCAGAAGGAAAGAAAGCACAGAGCCCCAGATTCTATGTTGTCCTGGAGAGCTTGCAGAGCACTGGGGAAAGGCAGGCAGAGAATTCCCTGATAGCACCTTCTCTGTGCCTGTTCACATTGCTTCGCAGAATCGCTTTTGTGCAGAAAACAGTAACACTTGTTCAGAAGGAAAGAAAGCACAGAGCCCCAGATTCTATGTTGTCCTGGAGAGCTTGCAGAGCACTGGGGAAAGGCAGGCAGAGAATTCCCTGCTAGCACCTTCTCTCTGCCTTGGAAGCAGAAGTGTTCACATTGCTTCGCAAGAATCACTTTTGTGCAGAAAACAGTAACACTTGTTCAGAAGGAAAGAAAGCACAGAGCCCCAGATTTTATGTTGTCCTGGAGAGCTTGCAGAGCACTGGGGAAAGGCAGGCAGAGAATTCCTTGCTAGCACCTTCTCTGTGCCTGGGAAGCAGAAGTGTTCACATTGCTTCGCAGAATCGCTTTTGTGCAGAAAACAGTAACACTTGTTCAGAAGGAAAGAAAGCACAGAGCCCCAGATTCTATGTTGTCCTGGAGAGCTTGCAGAGCACTGGGGAAAGGCAGGCAGAGAATTCCCTGATAGCACCTTCTCTGTGCCTGGGAAGCAGAAGTGTTCACATTGCTTCGCAGAATCGCTTTTGTGCAGAAAACAGTAACACTTGTTCAGAAGGAAAGAAAGCACAGAGCCCCAGATTCTATGTTGTCCTGGAGAGCTTGCAGAGCACTGGGGAAAGGCAGGCAGAGAATTCCCTGCTAGCACCTTCTCTGTGCCTGGGAAGCAGAAGTGTTCACATTGCTTCGCAGAATCGCTTTTGTGCAGAAAACAGTAACACTTGTTCAGAAGGAAAGAAAGCACAGAGCCCCAGATTCTATGTTGTCCTGGAGAGCTTGCAGAGCACTGGGGAAAGGCAGGCAGAGAATTCCTTGCTAGCACCTTCTCTGTGCCTGGGAAGCAGAATTGTTCACATTGCTTCGCAGAATCGCTTTTGTGCAGAAAACAGTAACACTTGTTCAGAAGGAAAGAAAGCACAGAGCCCCAGATTTTATGTTGTCCTGGAGAGCTTGCAGAGCACTGGGGAAAGGCAGGCAGAGAATTCCCTGATAGCACCTTCTCTGTGCCTGGGAAGCAGAAGTGTTCACATTGCTTCGCAGAATCGCTTTTGTGCAGAAAACAGTAACACTTGTTCAGAAGGAAAGAAAGCACAGAGCCCCAGATTCTATGTTGTCCTGGAGAGCTTGCAGAGCACTGGGGAAAGGCAGGCAGAGAATTCCTTGCTAGCACCTTCTCTGTGCCTGGGAAGCAGAAGTGTTCACATTGCTTCGCAGAATCGCTTTTGTGCAGAAAACAGTAACACTTGTTCAGAAGGAAAGAAAGCACAGAGCCCCAGATTCTATGTTGTCCTGGAGAGCTTGCAGAGCACTGGGGAAAGGCAGGCAGAGAATTCCTTGCTAGCACCTTCTCAGTGCCTGGGAAGCAGAAATGTTCACATTGCTTCGCAAGAATCGCTCTTGTGCAGAAAACACTAACACTTGTTCAGAAGGAAAGAAAGCACAGAGCCCCAGATTTTATGTTGTCCTGGAGAGCTTGCAGAGCACTGGGGAAAGGCAGGCAGAGAATTCCCTGATAGCACCTTCTCTGTGCCTGTTCACATTGCTTCGCAGAATCGCTTTTGTGCAGAAAACAGTAACACTTGTTCAGAAGGAAAGAAAGCACAGAGCCCCAGATTCTGTGTTGTCCTGGAGAGCTTGCAGAGCACTGGGGAAAGGCAGGCAGAGAATTCCCTGCTAGCACCTTCTCTGTGCCTGGGAAGCAGAAGTGTTCACATTGCTTCGCAGAATCGCTTTTGTGCAGAAAACAGTAACACTTGTTCAGAAGGAAAGAAAGCACAGAGCCCCAGATTCTATGTTGTCCTGGAGAGCTTGCAGAGCACTGGGGAAAGGCAGGCAGAGAATTCCCTGATAGCACCTTCTCTGTGCCTGGGAAGCAGAAGTGTTCACATTGCTTCGCAGAATCGCTTTTGTGCAGAAAACAGTAACACTTGTTCAGAAGGAAAGAAAGCACAGAGCCCCAGATTTGCTGTTGTCCTGGAGAGCTTGCAGAGCACTGCGGAAAGGCAGGCAGAGAATTCCCTGCTAGCACCTTCTCTGTGCCTGGGAAGCAGAAGTGTTCACATTGCTTCGCAGAATCGCTTTTGTGCAGAAAACACTAACACTTGTTCAGAAGGAAAGAAAGCACAGAGCCCCAGATTCTATGTTGTCCTGGAGAGCTTGCAGAGCACTGGGGAAAGGCAGGCAGAGAATTCCTTGCTAGCACCTTCTCTGTGCCTGGGAAGCAGAATTGTTCACATTGCTTCGCAGAATCGCTTTTGTGCAGAAAACAGTAACACTTGTTCAGAAGGAAAGAAAGCACAGAGCCCCAGATTTTATGTTGTCCTGGAGAGCTTGCAGAGCACTGGGGAAAGGCAGGCAGAGAATTCCCTGATAGCACCTTCTCTGTGCCTGGGAAGCAGAAGTGTTCACATTGCTTCGCAGAATCGCTTTTGTGCAGAAAACAGTAACACTTGTTCAGAAGGAAAGAAAGCACAGAGCCCCAGATTCTATGTTGTCCTGGAGAGCTTGCAGAGCACTGGGGAAAGGCAGGCAGAGAATTCCTTGCTAGCACCTTCTCTGTGCCTGGGAAGCAGAAATGTTCACATTGCTTCGCAAGAATCGCTCTTGTGCAGAAAACACTAACACTTGTTCAGAAGGAAAGAAAGCACAGAGCCCCAGATTTTATGTTGTCCTGGAGAGCTTGCAGAGCACTGGGGAAAGGCAGGCAGAGAATTCCCTGATAGCACCTTCTCTGTGCCTGTTCACATTGCTTCGCAGAATCGCTTTTGTGCAGAAAACAGTAACACTTGTTCAGAAGGAAAGAAAGCACAGAGCCCCAGATTCTATGTTGTCCTGGAGAGCTTGCAGAGCACTGGGGAAAGGCAGGCAGAGAATTCCTTGCTAGCACCTTCTCTGTGCCTGGGAAGCAGAAGTGTTCACATTGCTTCGCAGAATCGCTTTTGTGCAGAAAACAGTAACACTTGTTCAGAAGGAAAGAAAGCACAGAGCCCCAGATTCTATGTTGTCCTGGAGAGCTTGCAGAGCACTGGGGAAAGGCAGGCAGAGAATTCCTTGCTAGCACCTTCTCTGTGCCTGGGAAGCAGAAGTGTTCACATTGCTTCGCAGAATCGCTTTTGTGCAGAAAACAGTAACACTTGTTCAGAAGGAAAGAAAGCACAGAGCCCCAGATTCTATGTTGTCCTGGAGAGCTTGCAGAGCACTGGGGAAAGGCAGGCAGAGAATTCCTTGCTAGCACCTTCTCAGTGCCTGGGAAGCAGAAATGTTCACATTGCTTCGCAAGAATCGCTCTTGTGCAGAAAACACTAACACTTGTTCAGAAGGAAAGAAAGCACAGAGCCCCAGATTTTATGTTGTCCTGGAGAGCTTGCAGAGCACTGGGGAAAGGCAGGCAGAGAATTCCCTGATAGCACCTTCTCTGTGCCTGTTCACATTGCTTCGCAGAATCGCTTTTGTGCAGAAAACAGTAACACTTGTTCAGAAGGAAAGAAAGCACAGAGCCCCAGATTCTATGTTGTCCTGGAGAGCTTGCAGAGCACTGGGGAAAGGCAGGCAGAGAATTCCTTGCTAGCACCTTCTCTGTGCCTGGGAAGCAGAAGTGTTCACATTGCTTCGCAGAATCGCTTTTGTGCAGAAAACAGTAACGCTTGTTCAGAACGAAAGAAAGCACAGAGCCCCAGATTCTATGTTGTCCTGGAGAGCTTGCAGAGCACTGGGGAAAGGCAGGCAGAGAATTCCTTGCTAGCACCTTCTCTGTGCCTGGGAAGCAGAAATGTTCACATTGCTTCGCAAGAATCGCACTTGTGCAGAAAACACTAACACTTGTTCAGAAGGAAAGAAAGCACAGAGCCCCAGATTCTATGTTGTCCTGGAGAGCTTGCAGAGCACTGGGGAAAGGCAGGCAGAGAATTCCCTGCTAGCACCTTCTCTGTGCCTGTTCACATTGCTTCGCAGAATCGCTTTTGTGCAGAAAACAGTAACACTTGTTCAGAAGGAAAGAAAGCACAGAGCCCCAGATTCTATGTTGTCCTGGAGAGCTTGCAGAGCACTGGGGAAAGGCAGGCAGAGAATTCCCTGCTAGCACCTTCTCTGTGCCTGGGAAGCAGAAGTGTTCACATTGCTTCGCAGAATCGCTTTTGTGCAGAAAACAGTAACACTTGTTCAGAAGGAAAGAAAGCACAGAGCCCCAGATTCTATGTTGTCCTGGAGAGCTTGCAGAGCACTGGGGAAAGGCAGGCAGAGAATTCCTTGCTAGCACCTTCTCTGTGCCTGGGAAGCAGAAGTGTTCACATTGCTTCGCAAGAATCACTTTTGTGCAGAAAACAGTAACACTTGTTCAGAAGGAAAGAAAGCACAGAGCCCCAGATTTTATGTTGTCCTGGAGAGCTTGCAGAGCACTGGGGAAAGGCAGGCAGAGAATTCCTTGCTAGCACCTTCTCTGTGCCTGGGAAGCAGAAGTGTTCACATTGCTTCGCAGAATCGCTTTTGTGCAGAAAACAGTAACACTTGTTCAGAAGGAAAGAAAGCACAGAGCCCCAGATTCTATGTTGTCCTGGAGAGCTTGCAGAGCACTGGGGAAAGGCAGGCAGAGAATTCCCTGCTAGCACCTTCTCTGTGCCTGGGAAGCAGAAGTGTTCACATTGCTTCGCAAGAATCACTTTTGTGCAGAAAACAGTAACACTTGTTCAGAAGGAAAGAAAGCACAGAGCCCCAGATTCTATGTTGTCCTGGAGAGCTTGCAGAGCACTGGGGAAAGGCAGGCAGAGAATTCCCTGCTAGCACCTTCTCTGTGCCTGTTCACATTGCTTCGCAGAATCGCTTTTGTGCAGAAAACAGTAACACTTGTTCAGAACGAAAGAAAGCACAGAGCCCCAGATTCTATGTTGTCCTGGAGAGCTTGCAGAGCACTGGGGAAAGGCAGGCAGAGAATTCCTTGCTAGCACCTTCTCTGTGCCTGCGAAGCAGAAATGTTCACATTGCTTCGCAAGAATCGCTCTTGTGCAGAAAACACTAACACTTGTTCAAAAGGAAAGAAAGCACAGAGCCCCAGATTTTATGTTGTCCTGGAGAGCTTGCAGAGCACTGGGGAAAGGCAGGCAGAGAATTCCCTGATAGCACCTTCTCTGTGCCTGTTCACATTGCTTCGCAGAATCGCTTTTGTGCAGAAAACAGTAACACTTGTTCAGAAGGAAAGAAAGCACAGAGCCCCAGATTCTATGTTGTCCTGGAGAGCTTGCAGAGCACTGGGGAAAGGCAGGCAGAGAATTCCTTGCTAGCACCTTCTCTGTGCCTGGGAAGCAGAAGTGTTCACATTGCTTCGCAGAATCGCTTTTGTGCAGAAAACAGTAACACTTGTTCAGAAGGAAAGAAAGCACAGAGCCCCAGATTCTATGTTGTCCTGTAGAGCTTGCAGAGCACTGGGGAAAGGCAGGCAGAGAATTCCTTGCTAGCACCTTCTCTGTGCCTGGGAAGCAGAAGTGTTCACATTGCTTCGCAGAATCGCTTTTGTGCAGAAAACAGTAACACTTGTTCAGAAGGAAAGAAAGCACAGAGCCCCAGATTCTATGTTGTCCTGGAGAGCTTGCAGAGCACTGGGGAAAGGCAGGCAGAGAATTCCTTGCTAGCACCTTCTCTGTGCCTGGGAAGCAGAAGTGTTCACATTGCTTCGCAGAATCGCTTTTGTGCAGAAAACAGTAACACTTGTTCAGAAGGAAAGAAAGCACAGAGCCCCAGATTCTATGTTGTCCTGGAGAGCTTGCAGAGCACTGGGGAAAGGCAGGCAGAGAATTCCTTGCTAGAACCTTCTCTGTGCCTGGGAAGCAGAAGTGTTCACATTGCTTCGCAGAATCGCTTTTGTGCAGAAAACAGTAACACTTGTTCAGAAGGAAAGAAAGCACAGAGCCCCAGATTTGCTGTTGTCCTGGAGAGCTTGCAGAGCACTGCGGAAAGGCAGGCAGAGAATTCCCTGCTAGCACCTTCTCTGTGCCTGGGAAGCAGAAGTGTTCACATTGCTTCGCAGAATCGCTTTTGTGCAGAAAACACTAACACTTGTTCAGAAGGAAAGAAAGCACAGAGCCCCAGATTCTATGTTGTCCTGGAGAGCTTGCAGAGCACTGGGGAAAGGCAGGCAGAGAATTCCCTGATAGCACCTTCTCTGTGCCTGTTCACATTGCTTCGCAGAATCGCTTTTGTGCAGAAAACAGTAACACTTGTTCAGAAGGAAAGAAAGCACAGAGCCCCAGATTCTATGTTGTCCTGGAGAGCTTGCAGAGCACTGGGGAAAGGCAGGCAGAGAATTCCCTGCTAGCACCTTCTCTCTGCCTTGGAAGCAGAAGTGTTCACATTGCTTCGCAAGAATCACTTTTGTGCAGAAAACAGTAACACTTGTTCAGAAGGAAAGAAAGCACAGAGCCCCAGATTTTATGTTGTCCTGGAGAGCTTGCAGAGCACTGGGGAAAGGCAGGCAGAGAATTCCTTGCTAGCACCTTCTCTGTGCCTGGGAAGCAGAAGTGTTCACATTGCTTCGCAGAATCGCTTTTGTGCAGAAAACAGTAACACTTGTTCAGAAGGAAAGAAAGCACAGAGCCCCAGATTCTATGTTGTCCTGGAGAGCTTGCAGAGCACTGGGGAAAGGCAGGCAGAGAATTCCCTGATAGCACCTTCTCTGTGCCTGGGAAGCAGAAGTGTTCACATTGCTTCGCAGAATCGCTTTTGTGCAGAAAACAGTAACACTTGTTCAGAAGGAAAGAAAGCACAGAGCCCCAGATTCTATGTTGTCCTGGAGAGCTTGCAGAGCACTGGGGAAAGGCAGGCAGAGAATTCCCTGCTAGCACCTTCTCTGTGCCTGGGAAGCAGAAGTGTTCACATTGCTTCGCAGAATCGCTTTTGTGCAGAAAACAGTAACACTTGTTCAGAAGGAAAGAAAGCACAGAGCCCCAGATTCTATGTTGTCCTGGAGAGCTTGCAGAGCACTGGGGAAAGGCAGGCAGAGAATTCCTTGCTAGCACCTTCTCTGTGCCTGGGAAGCAGAAGTGTTCACATTGCTTCGCAGAATCGCTTTTGTGCAGAAAACAGTAACACTTGTTCAGAAGGAAAGAAAGCACAGAGCCCCAGATTTTATGTTGTCCTGGAGAGCTTGCAGAGCACTGGGGAAAGGCAGGCAGAGAATTCCCTGATAGCACCTTCTCTGTGCCTGGGAAGCAGAAGTGTTCACATTGCTTCGCAGAATCGCTTTTGTGCAGAAAACAGTAACACTTGTTCAGAAGGAAAGAAAGCACAGAGCCCCAGATTCTATGTTGTCCTGGAGAGCTTGCAGAGCACTGGGGAAAGGCAGGCAGAGAATTCCTTGCTAGCACCTTCTCTGTGCCTGGGAAGCAGAAGTGTTCACATTGCTTCGCAAGAATCGCTTTTGTGCAGAAAACAGTACCACTTGTTCAGAAGGAAAGAAAGCACAGAGCCCCAGATTCTATGTTGTCCTGGAGAGCTTGCAGAGCACTGGGGAAAGGCAGGCAGAGAATTCCTTGCTAGCACCTTCTCTGTGCCTGGGAAGCAGAAATGTTCACATTGCTTCGCAAGAATCGCTCTTGTGCAGAAAACACTAACACTTGTTCAGAAGGAAAGAAAGCACAGAGCCCCAGATTTTATGTTGTCCTGGAGAGCTTGCAGAGCACTGGGGAAAGGCAGGCAGAGAATTCCCTGCTAGCACCTTCTCTGTGCCTGTTCACATTGCTTCGCAGAATCGCTTTTGTGCAGAAAACAGTAACACTTGTTCAGAAGGAAAGAAAGCACAGAGCCCCAGATTCTATGTTGTCCTGGAGAGCTTGCAGAGCACTGGGGAAAGGCAGGCAGAGAATTCCTTGCTAGCACCTTCTCTGTGCCTGGGAAGCAGAAGTGTTCACATTGCTTCGCAGAATCGCTTTTGTGCAGAAAACAGTAACACTTGTTCAGAAGGAAAGAAAGCACAGAGCCCCAGATTCTATGTTGTCCTGGAGAGCTTGCAGAGCACTGGGGAAAGGCAGGCAGAGAATTCCTTGCTAGCACCTTCTCTGTGCCTGGGAAGCAGAAGTGTTCACATTGCTTCGCAGAATCGCTTTTGTGCAGAAAACAGTAAAACTTGTTCAGAAGGAAAGAAAGCACAGAGCCCCAGATTCTATGTTGTCCTGGAGAGCTTGCAGAGCACTGGGGAAAGGCAGGCAGAGAATTCCTTGCTAGCACCTTCTCAGTGCCTGGGAAGCAGAAATGTTCACATTGCTTCGCAAGAATCGCTCTTGTGCAGAAAACACTAACACTTGTTCAGAAGGAAAGAAAGCACAGAGCCCCAGATTTTATGTTGTCCTGGAGAGCTTGCAGAGCACTGGGGAAAGGCAGGCAGAGAATTCCCTGATAGCACCTTCTCTGTGCCTGTTCACATTGCTTCGCAGAATCGCTTTTGTGCAGAAAACAGTAACACTTGTTCAGAAGGAAAGAAAGCACAGAGCCCCAGATTCTGTGTTGTCCTGGAGAGCTTGCAGAGCACTGGGGAAAGGCAGGCAGAGAATTCCCTGCTAGCACCTTCTCTGTGCCTGGGAAGCAGAAGTGTTCACATTGCTTCGCAGAATCGCTTTTGTGCAGAAAACAGTAACACTTGTTCAGAAGGAAAGAAAGCACAGAGCCCCAGATTCTATGTTGTCCTGGAGAGCTTGCAGAGCACTGGGGAAAGGCAGGCAGAGAATTCCCTGATAGCACCTTCTCTGTGCCTGGGAAGCAGAAGTGTTCACATTGCTTCGCAGAATCGCTTTTGTGCAGAAAACAGTAACACTTGTTCAGAAGGAAAGAAAGCACAGAGCCCCAGATTTGCTGTTGTCCTGGAGAGCTTGCAGAGCACTGCGGAAAGGCAGGCAGAGAATTCCCTGCTAGCACCTTCTCTGTGCCTGGGAAGCAGAAGTGTTCACATTGCTTCGCAGAATCGCTTTTGTGCAGAAAACACTAACACTTGTTCAGAAGGAAAGAAAGCACAGAGCCCCAGATTCTATGTTGTCCTGGAGAGCTTGCAGAGCACTGGGGAAAGGCAGGCAGAGAATTCCTTGCTAGCACCTTCTCTGTGCCTGGGAAGCAGAATTGTTCACATTGCTTCGCAGAATCGCTTTTGTGCAGAAAACAGTAACACTTGTTCAGAAGGAAAGAAAGCACAGAGCCCCAGATTTTATGTTGTCCTGGAGAGCTTGCAGAGCACTGGGGAAAGGCAGGCAGAGAATTCCCTGATAGCACCTTCTCTGTGCCTGGGAAGCAGAAGTGTTCACATTGCTTCGCAGAATCGCTTTTGTGCAGAAAACAGTAACACTTGTTCAGAAGGAAAGAAAGCACAGAGCCCCAGATTCTATGTTGTCCTGGAGAGCTTGCAGAGCACTGGGGAAAGGCAGGCAGAGAATTCCTTGCTAGCACCTTCTCTGTGCCTGGGAAGCAGAAGTGTTCACATTGCTTCGCAGAATCGCTTTTGTGCAGAAAACAGTAACACTTGTTCAGAAGGAAAGAAAGCACAGAGCCCCAGATTCTATGTTGTCCTGGAGAGCTTGCAGAGCACTGGGGAAAGGCAGGCAGAGAATTCCTTGCTAGCACCTTCTCTGTGCCTGGGAAGCAGAAATGTTCACATTGCTTCGCAAGAATCGCTCTTGTGCAGAAAACACTAACACTTGTTCAGAAGGAAAGAAAGCACAGAGCCCCAGATTTTATGTTGTCCTGGAGAGCTTGCAGAGCACTGGGGAAAGGCAGGCAGAGAATTCCCTGATAGCACCTTCTCTGTGCCTGTTCACATTGCTTCGCAGAATCGCTTTTGTGCAGAAAACAGTAACACTTGTTCAGAAGGAAAGAAAGCACAGAGCCCCAGATTCTATGTTGTCCTGGAGAGCTTGCAGAGCACTGGGGAAAGGCAGGCAGAGAATTCCTTGCTAGCACCTTCTCTGTGCCTGGGAAGCAGAAGTGTTCACATTGCTTCGCAGAATCGCTTTTGTGCAGAAAACAGTAACACTTGTTCAGAAGGAAAGAAAGCACAGAGCCCCAGATTCTATGTTGTCCTGGAGAGCTTGCAGAGCACTGGGGAAAGGCAGGCAGAGAATTCCTTGCTAGCACCTTCTCTGTGCCTGGGAAGCAGAAGTGTTCACATTGCTTCGCAGAATCGCTTTTGTGCAGAAAACAGTAACACTTGTTCAGAAGGAAAGAAAGCACAGAGCCCCAGATTCTATGTTGTCCTGGAGAGCTTGCAGAGCACTGGGGAAAGGCAGGCAGAGAATTCCTTGCTAGCACCTTCTCAGTGCCTGGGAAGCAGAAATGTTCACATTGCTTCGCAAGAATCGCTCTTGTGCAGAAAACACTAACACTTGTTCAGAAGGAAAGAAAGCACAGAGCCCCAGATTTTATGTTGTCCTGGAGAGCTTGCAGAGCACTGGGGAAAGGCAGGCAGAGAATTCCCTGATAGCACCTTCTCTGTGCCTGTTCACATTGCTTCGCAGAATCGCTTTTGTGCAGAAAACAGTAACACTTGTTCAGAAGGAAAGAAAGCACAGAGCCCCAGATTCTGTGTTGTCCTGGAGAGCTTGCAGAGCACTGGGGAAAGGCAGGCAGAGAATTCCTTGCTAGCACCTTCTCTGTGCCTGGGAAGCAGAAGTGTTCACATTGCTTCGCAGAATCGCTTTTGTGCAGAAAACAGTAACACTTGTTCAGAACGAAAGAAAGCACAGAGCCCCAGATTCTATGTTGTCCTGGAGAGCTTGCAGAGCACTGGGGAAAGGCAGGCAGAGAATTCCTTGCTAGCACCTTCTCTGTGCCTGGGAAGCAGAAATGTTCACATTGCTTCGCAAGAATCGCACTTGTGCAGAAAACACTAACACTTGTTCAGAAGGAAAGAAAGCACAGAGCCCCAGATTCTATGTTGTCCTGGAGAGCTTGCAGAGCACTGGGGAAAGGCAGGCAGAGAATTCCCTGCTAGCACCTTCTCTGTGCCTGTTCACATTGCTTCGCAGAATCGCTTTTGTGCAGAAAACAGTAACACTTGTTCAGAACGAAAGAAAGCACAGAGCCCCAGATTCTATGTTGTCCTGGAGAGCTTGCAGAGCACTGGGGAAAGGCAGGCAGAGAATTCCCTGCTAGCACCTTCTCTGTGCCTGGGAAGCAGAAGTGTTCACATTGCTTCGCAGAATCGCTTTTGTGCAGAAAACAGTAACACTTGTTCAGAAGGAAAGAAAGCACAGAGCCCCAGATTCTATGTTGTCCTGGAGAGCTTGCAGAGCACTGGGGAAAGGCAGGCAGAGAATTCCTTGCTAGCACCTTCTCTGTGCCTGGGAAGCAGAAGTGTTCACATTGCTTCGCAAGAATCACTTTTGTGCAGAAAACAGTAACACTTGTTCAGAAGGAAAGAAAGCACAGAGCCCCAGATTTTATGTTGTCCTGGAGAGCTTGCAGAGCACTGGGGAAAGGCAGGCAGAGAATTCCCTGATAGCACCTTCTCTGTGCCTGGGAAGCAGAAGTGTTCACATTGCTTCGCAGAATCGCTTTTGTGCAGAAAACAGTAACACTTGTTCAGAAGGAAAGAAAGCACAGAGCCCCAGATTCTATGTTGTCCTGGAGAGCTTGCAGAGCACTGGGGAAAGGCAGGCAGAGAATTCCCTGATAGCACCTTCTCTGTGCCTGGGAAGCAGAAGTGTTCACATTGCTTCGCAAGAATCACTTTTGTGCAGAAAACAGTAACACTTGTTCAGAAGGAAAGAAAGCACAGAGCCCCAGATTTTATGTTGTCCTGGAGAGCTTGCAGAGCACTGGGGAAAGGCAGGCAGAGAATTCCTTGCTAGCACCTTCTCTGTGCCTGGGAAGCAGAAGTGTTCACATTGCTTCGCAGAATCGCTTTTGTGCAGAAAACAGTAACACTTGTTCAGAAGGAAAGAAAGCACAGAGCCCCAGATTCTATGTTGTCCTGGAGAGCTTGCAGAGCACTGGGGAAAGGCAGGCAGAGAATTCCCTGATAGCACCTTCTCTGTGCCTGTTCACATTGCTTCGCAGAATCGCTTTTGTGCAGAAAACAGTAACACTTGTTCAGAAGGAAAGAAAGCACAGAGCCCCAGATTCTATGTTGTCCTGGAGAGCTTGCAGAGCACTGGGGAAAGGCAGGCAGAGAATTCCTTGCTAGCACCTTCTCTGTGCCTGGGAAGCAGAAGTGTTCACATTGCTTCGCAGAATCGCTTTTGTGCAGAAAACAGTAACACTTGTTCAGAAGGAAAGAAAGCACAGAGCCCCAGATTCTATGTTGTCCTGGAGAGCTTGCAGAGCACTGGGGAAAGGCAGGCAGAGAATTCCTTGCTAGCACCTTCTCTGTGCCTGGGAAGCAGAAGTGTTCACATTGCTTCGCAGAATCGCTTTTGTGCAGAAAACACTAACACTTGTTCAGAACGAAAGAAAGCACAGAGCCCCAGATTCTATGTTGTCCTGGAGAGCTTGCAGAGCACTGGGGAAAGGCAGGCAGAGAATTCCTTGCTAGCACCTTCTCTGTGCCTGGGAAGCAGAAGTGTTCACATTGCTTCGCAAGAATCGCTTTTGTGCAGAAAACACTAACACTTGTTCAGAAGGAAAGAAAGCACAGAGCCCCAGATTCTATGTTGTCCTGGAGAGCTTGCAGAGCACTGGGGAAAGGCAGGCAGAGAATTCCCTGCTAGCACCTTCTCTGTGCCTGTTCACATTGCTTCGCAGAATCGCTTTTGTGCAGAAAACAGTAACACTTGTTCAGAACGAAAGAAAGCACAGAGCCCCAGATTTTATGTTGTCCTGGAGAGCTTGCAGAGCACTGGGGAAAGGCAGGCAGAGAATTCCTTGCTAGCACCTTCTCTGTGCCCGGGAAGCAGAAGTGTTCACATTGCTTCGCAGAATCGCTTTTGTGCAGAAAACAGTAACACTTGTTCAGAAGGAAAGAAAGCACAGAGCCCCAGATTCTATGTTGTCCTGGAGAGCTTGCAGAGCACTGGGGAAAGGCAGGCAGAGAATTCCTTGCTAGCACCTTCTCTGTGCCCGGGAAGCAGAAGTGTTCACATTGCTTCGCAGAATCGCTTTTGTGCAGAAAACAGTAACACTTGTTCAGAAGGAAAGAAAGCACAGAGCCCCAGATTCTATGTTGTCCTGGAGAGCTTGCAGAGCACTGGGGAAAGGCAGGCAGAGAATTCCCTGCTAGCACCTTCTCTGTGCCTGGGAAGCAGAAGTGTTCACATTGCTTCGCAGAATCGCTTTTGTGCAGAAAACAGTAACACTTGTTCAGAAGGAAAGAAAGCACAGAGCCCCAGATTCTATGTTGTCCTGGAGAGCTTGCAGAGCACTGGGGAAAGGCAGGCAGAGAATTCCTTGCTAGCACCTTCTCTGTGCCTGGGAAGCAGAAGTGTTCACATTGCTTCGCAGAATCGCTTTTGTGCAGAAAACAGTAACACTTGTTCAGAAGGAAAGAAAGCACAGAGCCCCAGATTCTATGTTGTCCTGGAGAGCTTGCAGAGCACTGGGGAAAGGCAGGCAGAGAATTCCTTGCTAGCACCTTCTCTGTGCCTGGGAAGCAGAAGTGTTCACATTGCTTCGCAGAATCGCTTTTGTGCAGAAAACACTAACACTTGTTCAGAACGAAAGAAAGCACAGAGCCCCAGATTCTATGTTGTCCTGGAGAGCTTGCAGAGCACTGGGGAAAGGCAGGCAGAGAATTCCTTGCTAGCACCTTCTCTGTGCCTGGGAAGCAGAAGTGTTCACATTGCTTCGCAAGAATCGCTTTTGTGCAGAAAACACTAACACTTGTTCAGAAGGAAAGAAAGCACAGAGCCCCAGATTCTATGTTCTCCTGGAGAGCTTGCAGAGCACTGGGGAAAGGCAGGCAGAGAATTCCCTGCTAGCACCTTCTCTGTGCCTGTTCACATTGCTTCGCAGAATCGCTTTTGTGCAGAAAACAGTAACACTTGTTCAGAACGAAAGAAAGCACAGAGCCCCAGATTCTATGTTGTCCTGGAGAGCTTGCAGAGCACTGGGGAAAGGCAGGCAGAGAATTCCCTGATAGCACCTTCTCTGTGCCTGGGAAGCAGAAGTGTTCACATTGCTTCGCAGAATCACTTTTGTGCAGAAAACAGTAACACTTGTTCAGAAGGAAAGAAAGCACAGAGCCCCAGATTTTATGTTGTCCTGGAGAGCTTGCAGAGCACTGGGGAAAGGCAGGCAGAGAATTCCTTGCTAGCACCTTCTCTGTGCCTGGGAAGCAGAAGTGTTCACATTGCTTCGCAGAATCGCTTTTGTGCAGAAAACAGTAACACTTGTTCAGAAGGAAAGAAAGCACAGAGCCCCAGATTCTATGTTGTCCTGGAGAGCTTGCAGAGCACTGGGGAAAGGCAGGCAGAGAATTCCTTGCTAGCACCTTCTCTGTGCCTGGGAAGCAGAAGTGTTCACATTGCTTCGCAGAATCGCTTTTGTGCAGAAAACAGTAACACTTGTTCAGAAGGAAAGAAAGCACAGAGCCCCAGATTCTATGTTGTCCTGGAGAGCTTGCAGAGCACTGGGGAAAGGCAGGCAGAGAATTCCCTGATAGCACCTTCTCTGTGCCTGGGAAGCAGAAGTGTTCACATTGCTTCGCAGAATCGCTTTTGTGCAGAAAACAGTAACACTTGTTCAGAAGGAAAGAAAGCACAGAGCCCCAGATTTGCTGTTGTCCTGGAGAGCTTGCAGAGCACTGCGGAAAGGCAGGCAGAGAATTCCCTGCTAGCACCTTCTCTGTGCCTGGGAAGCAGAAGTGTTCACATTGCTTCGCAGAATCGCTTTTGTGCAGAAAACAGTAACACTTGTTCAGAAGGAAAGAAAGCACAGAGCCCCAGATTCTATGTTGTCCTGGAGAGCTTGCAGAGCACTGGGGAAAGGCAGGCAGAGAATTCCTTGCTAGCACCTTCTCTGTGCCTGGGAAGCAGAATTGTTCACATTGCTTCGCAGAATCGCTTTTGTGCAGAAAACAGTAACACTTGTTCAGAAGGAAAGAAAGCACAGAGCCCCAGATTTTATGTTGTCCTGGAGAGCTTGCAGAGCACTGGGGAAAGGCAGGCAGAGAATTCCCTGATAGCACCTTCTCTGTGCCTGGGAAGCAGAAGTGTTCACATTGCTTCGCAGAATCGCTTTTGTGCAGAAAACAGTAACACTTGTTCAGAAGGAAAGAAAGCACAGAGCCCCAGATTCTATGTTGTCCTGGAGAGCTTGCAGAGCACTGGGGAAAGGCAGGCAGAGAATTCCTTGCTAGCACCTTCTCTGTGCCTGGGAAGCAGAAGTGTTCACATTGCTTCGCAGAATCGCTTTTGTGCAGAAAACAGTAACACTTGTTCAGAAGGAAAGAAAGCACAGAGCCCCAGATTCTATGTTGTCCTGGAGAGCTTGCAGAGCACTGGGGAAAGGCAGGCAGAGAATTCCTTGCTAGCACCTTCTCTGTGCCTGGGAAGCAGAAATGTTCACATTGCTTCGCAAGAATCGCTCTTGTGCAGAAAACACTAACACTTGTTCAGAAGGAAAGAAAGCACAGAGCCCCAGATTTTATGTTGTCCTGGAGAGCTTGCAGAGCACTGGGGAAAGGCAGGCAGAGAATTCCCTGATAGCACCTTCTCTGTGCCTGTTCACATTGCTTCGCAGAATCGCTTTTGTGCAGAAAACAGTAACACTTGTTCAGAAGGAAAGAAAGCACAGAGCCCCAGATTCTATGTTGTCCTGGAGAGCTTGCAGAGCACTGGGGAAAGGCAGGCAGAGAATTCCTTGCTAGCACCTTCTCTGTGCCTGGGAAGCAGAAGTGTTCACATTGCTTCGCAGAATCGCTTTTGTGCAGAAAACAGTAACACTTGTTCAGAAGGAAAGAAAGCACAGAGCCCCAGATTCTATGTTGTCCTGGAGAGCTTGCAGAGCACTGGGGAAAGGCAGGCAGAGAATTCCTTGCTAGCACCTTCTCTGTGCCTGGGAAGCAGAAATGTTCACATTGCTTCGCAAGAATCGCTCTTGTGCAGAAAACACTAACACTTGTTCAGAAGGAAAGAAAGCACAGAGCCCCAGATTTTATGTTGTCCTGGAGAGCTTGCAGAGCACTGGGGAAAGGCAGGCAGAGAATTCCCTGATAGCACCTTCTCTGTGCCTGTTCACATTGCTTCGCAGAATCGCTTTTGTGCAGAAAACAGTAACACTTGTTCAGAAGGAAAGAAAGCACAGAGCCCCAGATTCTATGTTGTCCTGGAGAGCTTGCAGAGCACTGGGGAAAGGCAGGCAGAGAATTCCTTGCTAGCACCTTCTCTGTGCCTGGGAAGCAGAAGTGTTCACATTGCTTCGCAGAATCGCTTTTGTGCAGAAAACAGTAACACTTGTTCAGAAGGAAAGAAAGCACAGAGCCCCAGATTCTATGTTGTCCTGGAGAGCTTGCAGAGCACTGGGGAAAGGCAGGCAGAGAATTCCTTGCTAGCACCTTCTCTGTGCCTGGGAAGCAGAAGTGTTCACATTGCTTCGCAGAATCGCTTTTGTGCAGAAAACAGTAACACTTGTTCAGAAGGAAAGAAAGCACAGAGCCCCAGATTTTATGTTGTCCTGGAGAGCTTGCAGAGCACTGGGGAAAGGCAGGCAGAGAATTCCTTGCTAGCACCTTCTCAGTGCCTGGGAAGCAGAAATGTTCACATTGCTTCGCAAGAATCGCTCTTGTGCAGAAAACACTAACACTTGTTCAGAAGGAAAGAAAGCACAGAGCCCCAGATTTTATGTTGTCCTGGAGAGCTTGCAGAGCACTGGGGAAAGGCAGGCAGAGAATTCCCTGATAGCACCTTCTCTGTGCCTGTTCACATTGCTTCGCAGAATCGCTTTTGTGCAGAAAACAGTAACACTTGTTCAGAAGGAAAGAAAGCACAGAGCCCCAGATTCTGTGTTGTCCTGGAGAGCTTGCAGAGCACTGGGGAAAGGCAGGCAGAGAATTCCTTGCTAGCACCTTCTCTGTGCCTGGGAAGCAGAAGTGTTCACATTGCTTCGCAGAATCGCTTTTGTGCAGAAAACAGTAACACTTGTTCAGAACGAAAGAAAGCACAGAGCCCCAGATTCTATGTTGTCCTGGAGAGCTTGCAGAGCACTGGGGAAAGGCAGGCAGAGAATTCCTTGCTAGCACCTTCTCTGTGCCTGGGAAGCAGAAATGTTCACATTGCTTCGCAAGAATCGCACTTGTGCAGAAAACACTAACACTTGTTCAGAAGGAAAGAAAGCACAGAGCCCCAGATTCTATGTTGTCCTGGAGAGCTTGCAGAGCACTGGGGAAAGGCAGGCAGAGAATTCCCTGCTAGCACCTTCTCTGTGCCTGTTCACATTGCTTCGCAGAATCGCTTTTGTGCAGAAAACAGTAACACTTGTTCAGAACGAAAGAAAGCACAGAGCCCCAGATTCTATGTTGTCCTGGAGAGCTTGCAGAGCACTGGGGAAAGGCAGGCAGAGAATTCCCTGCTAGCACCTTCTCTGTGCCTGGGAAGCAGAAGTGTTCACATTGCTTCGCAGAATCGCTTTTGTGCAGAAAACAGTAACACTTGTTCAGAAGGAAAGAAAGCACAGAGCCCCAGATTCTATGTTGTCCTGGAGAGCTTGCAGAGCACTGGGGAAAGGCAGGCAGAGAATTCCTTGCTAGCACCTTCTCTGTGCCTGGGAAGCAGAAATGTTCACATTGCTTCGCAAGAATCGCTCTTGTGCAGAAAACACTAACACTTGTTCAGAAGGAAAGAAAGCACAGAGCCCCAGATTTTATGTTGTCCTGGAGAGCTTGCAGAGCACTGGGGAAAGGCAGGCAGAGAATTCCCTGATAGCACCTTCTCTGTGCCTGTTCACATTGCTTCGCAGAATCGCTTTTGTGCAGAAAACAGTAACACTTGTTCAGAAGGAAAGAAAGCACAGAGCCCCAGATTCTATGTTGTCCTGGAGAGCTTGCAGAGCACTGGGGAAAGGCAGGCAGAGAATTCCTTGCTAGCACCTTCTCTGTGCCTGGGAAGCAGAAGTGTTCACATTGCTTCGCAGAATCGCTTTTGTGCAGAAAACAGTAACACTTGTTCAGAAGGAAAGAAAGCACAGAGCCCCAGATTCTATGTTGTCCTGGAGAGCTTGCAGAGCACTGGGGAAAGGCAGGCAGAGAATTCCTTGCTAGCACCTTCTCTGTGCCTGGGAAGCAGAAGTGTTCACATTGCTTCGCAGAATCGCTTTTGTGCAGAAAACAGTAACACTTGTTCAGAAGGAAAGAAAGCACAGAGCCCCAGATTCTATGTTGTCCTGGAGAGCTTGCAGAGCACTGGGGAAAGGCAGGCAGAGAATTCCTTGCTAGCACCTTCTCAGTGCCTGGGAAGCAGAAATGTTCACATTGCTTCGCAAGAATCGCTCTTGTGCAGAAAACACTAACACTTGTTCAGAAGGAAAGAAAGCACAGAGCCCCAGATTTTATGTTGTCCTGGAGAGCTTGCAGAGCACTGGGGAAAGGCAGGCAGAGAATTCCCTGATAGCACCTTCTCTGTGCCTGTTCACATTGCTTCGCAGAATCGCTTTTGTGCAGAAAACAGTAACACTTGTTCAGAAGGAAAGAAAGCACAGAGCCCCAGATTCTGTGTTGTCCTGGAGAGCTTGCAGAGCACTGGGGAAAGGCAGGCAGAGAATTCCTTGCTAGCACCTTCTCTGTGCCTGGGAAGCAGAAGTGTTCACATTGCTTCGCAGAATCGCTTTTGTGCAGAAAACAGTAACACTTGTTCAGAACGAAAGAAAGCACAGAGCCCCAGATTCTATGTTGTCCTGGAGAGCTTGCAGAGCACTGGGGAAAGGCAGGCAGAGAATTCCTTGCTAGCACCTTCTCTGTGCCTGGGAAGCAGAAATGTTCACATTGCTTCGCAAGAATCGCACTTGTGCAGAAAACACTAACACTTGTTCAGAAGGAAAGAAAGCACAGAGCCCCAGATTCTATGTTGTCCTGGAGAGCTTGCAGAGCACTGGGGAAAGGCAGGCAGAGAATTCCCTGCTAGCACCTTCTCTGTGCCTGTTCACATTGCTTCGCAGAATCGCTTTTGTGCAGAAAACAGTAACACTTGTTCAGAACGAAAGAAAGCACAGAGCCCCAGATTCTATGTTGTCCTGGAGAGCTTGCAGAGCACTGGGGAAAGGCAGGCAGAGAATTCCCTGCTAGCACCTTCTCTGTGCCTGGGAAGCAGAAGTGTTCACATTGCTTCGCAGAATCGCTTTTGTGCAGAAAACAGTAACACTTGTTCAGAAGGAAAGAAAGCACAGAGCCCCAGATTCTATGTTGTCCTGGAGAGCTTGCAGAGCACTGGGGAAAGGCAGGCAGAGAATTCCTTGCTAGCACCTTCTCTGTGCCTGGGAAGCAGAAGTGTTCACATTGCTTCGCAAGAATCACTTTTGTGCAGAAAACAGTAACACTTGTTCAGAACGAAAGAAAGCACAGAGCCCCAGATTTTATGTTGTCCTGGAGAGCTTGCAGAGCACTGGGGAAAGGCAGGCAGAGAATTCCTTGCTAGCACCTTCTCTGTGCCTGGGAAGCAGAAGTGTTCACATTGCTTCGCAGAATCGCTTTTGTGCAGAAAACAGTAACACTTGTTCAGAAGGAAAGAAAGCACAGAGCCCCAGATTCTATGTTGTCCTGGAGAGCTTGCAGAGCACTGGGGAAAGGCAGGCAGAGAATTCCCTGATAGCACCTTCTCTGTGCCTGGGAAGCAGAAGTGTTCACATTGCTTCGCAAGAATCACTTTTGTGCAGAAAACAGTAACACTTGTTCAGAAGGAAAGAAAGCACAGAGCCCCAGATTTTATGTTGTCCTGGAGAGCTTGCAGAGCACTGGGGAAAGGCAGGCAGAGAATTCCTTGCTAGCACCTTCTCTGTGCCTGGGAAGCAGAAGTGTTCACATTGCTTCGCAGAATCGCTTTTGTGCAGAAAACAGTAACACTTGTTCAGAAGGAAAGAAAGCACAGAGCCCCAGATTCTATGTTGTCCTGGAGAGCTTGCAGAGCACTGGGGAAAGGCAGGCAGAGAATTCCCTGATAGCACCTTCTCTGTGCCTGTTCACATTGCTTCGCAGAATCGCTTTTGTGCAGAAAACAGTAACACTTGTTCAGAAGGAAAGAAAGCACAGAGCCCCAGATTCTATGTTGTCCTGGAGAGCTTGCAGAGCACTGGGGAAAGGCAGGCAGAGAATTCCTTGCTAGCACCTTCTCTGTGCCTGGGAAGCAGAAGTGTTCACATTGCTTCGCAGAATCGCTTTTGTGCAGAAAACAGTAACACTTGTTCAGAAGGAAAGAAAGCACAGAGCCCCAGATTCTATGTTGTCCTGGAGAGCTTGCAGAGCACTGGGGAAAGGCAGGCAGAGAATTCCTTGCTAGCACCTTCTCTGTGCCTGGGAAGCAGAAGTGTTCACATTGCTTCGCAGAATCGCTTTTGTGCAGAAAACACTAACACTTGTTCAGAACGAAAGAAAGCACAGAGCCCCAGATTCTATGTTGTCCTGGAGAGCTTGCAGAGCACTGGGGAAAGGCAGGCAGAGAATTCCTTGCTAGCACCTTCTCTGTGCCTGGGAAGCAGAAGTGTTCACATTGCTTCGCAAGAATCGCTTTTGTGCAGAAAACACTAACACTTGTTCAGAAGGAAAGAAAGCACAGAGCCCCAGATTCTATGTTGTCCTGGAGAGCTTGCAGAGCACTGGGGAAAGGCAGGCAGAGAATTCCTTGCTAGCACCTTCTCTGTGCCTGGGAAGCAGAAATGTTCACATTGCTTCGCAAGAATCGCTCTTGTGCAGAAAACACTAACACTTGTTCAGAAGGAAAGAAAGCACAGAGCCCCAGATTTTATGTTGTCCTGGAGAGCTTGCAGAGCACTGGGGAAAGGCAGGCAGAGAATTCCCTGATAGCACCTTCTCTGTGCCTGTTCACATTGCTTCGCAGAATCGCTTTTGTGCAGAAAACAGTAACACTTGTTCAGAAGGAAAGAAAGCACAGAGCCCCAGATTCTATGTTGTCCTGGAGAGCTTGCAGAGCACTGGGGAAAGGCAGGCAGAGAATTCCTTGCTAGCACCTTCTCTGTGCCTGGGAAGCAGAAGTGTTCACATTGCTTCGCAGAATCGCTTTTGTGCAGAAAACAGTAACACTTGTTCAGAAGGAAAGAAAGCACAGAGCCCCAGATTCTATGTTGTCCTGGAGAGCTTGCAGAGCACTGGGGAAAGGCAGGCAGAGAATTCCTTGCTAGCACCTTCTCTGTGCCTGGGAAGCAGAAGTGTTCACATTGCTTCGCAGAATCGCTTTTGTGCAGAAAACAGTAACACTTGTTCAGAAGGAAAGAAAGCACAGAGCCCCAGATTCTATGTTGTCCTGGAGAGCTTGCAGAGCACTGGGGAAAGGCAGGCAGAGAATTCCTTGCTAGCACCTTCTCAGTGCCTGGGAAGCAGAAATGTTCACATTGCTTCGCAAGAATCGCTCTTGTGCAGAAAACACTAACACTTGTTCAGAAGGAAAGAAAGCACAGAGCCCCAGATTTTATGTTGTCCTGGAGAGCTTGCAGAGCACTGGGGAAAGGCAGGCAGAGAATTCCCTGATAGCACCTTCTCTGTGCCTGTTCACATTGCTTCGCAGAATCGCTTTTGTGCAGAAAACAGTAACACTTGTTCAGAAGGAAAGAAAGCACAGAGCCCCAGATTCTGTGTTGTCCTGGAGAGCTTGCAGAGCACTGGGGAAAGGCAGGCAGAGAATTCCTTGCTAGCACCTTCTCTGTGCCTGGGAAGCAGAAGTGTTCACATTGCTTCGCAGAATCGCTTTTGTGCAGAAAACAGTAACACTTGTTCAGAACGAAAGAAAGCACAGAGCCCCAGATTCTATGTTGTCCTGGAGAGCTTGCAGAGCACTGGGGAAAGGCAGGCAGAGAATTCCTTGCTAGCACCTTCTCTGTGCCTGGGAAGCAGAAATGTTCACATTGCTTCGCAAGAATCGCACTTGTGCAGAAAACACTAACACTTGTTCAGAAGGAAAGAAAGCACAGAGCCCCAGATTCTATGTTGTCCTGGAGAGCTTGCAGAGCACTGGGGAAAGGCAGGCAGAGAATTCCCTGCTAGCACCTTCTCTGTGCCTGTTCACATTGCTTCGCAGAATCGCTTTTGTGCAGAAAACAGTAACACTTGTTCAGAACGAAAGAAAGCACAGAGCCCCAGATTCTATGTTGTCCTGGAGAGCTTGCAGAGCACTGGGGAAAGGCAGGCAGAGAATTCCCTGCTAGCACCTTCTCTGTGCCTGGGAAGCAGAAGTGTTCACATTGCTTCGCAGAATCGCTTTTGTGCAGAAAACAGTAACACTTGTTCAGAAGGAAAGAAAGCACAGAGCCCCAGATTCTATGTTGTCCTGGAGAGCTTGCAGAGCACTGGGGAAAGGCAGGCAGAGAATTCCTTGCTAGCACCTTCTCTGTGCCTGGGAAGCAGAAGTGTTCACATTGCTTCGCAAGAATCACTTTTGTGCAGAAAACAGTAACACTTGTTCAGAAGGAAAGAAAGCACAGAGCCCCAGATTTTATGTTGTCCTGGAGAGCTTGCAGAGCACTGGGGAAAGGCAGGCAGAGAATTCCTTGCTAGCACCTTCTCTGTGCCTGGGAAGCAGAAGTGTTCACATTGCTTCGCAGAATCGCTTTTGTGCAGAAAACAGTAACACTTGTTCAGAAGGAAAGAAAGCACAGAGCCCCAGATTCTATGTTGTCCTGGAGAGCTTGCAGAGCACTGGGGAAAGGCAGGCAGAGAATTCCCTGATAGCACCTTCTCTGTGCCTGGGAAGCAGAAGTGTTCACATTGCTTCGCAAGAATCACTTTTGTGCAGAAAACAGTAACACTTGTTCAGAAGGAAAGAAAGCACAGAGCCCCAGATTTTATGTTGTCCTGGAGAGCTTGCAGAGCACTGGGGAAAGGCAGGCAGAGAATTCCTTGCTAGCACCTTCTCTGTGCCTGGGAAGCAGAAGTGTTCACATTGCTTCGCAGAATCGCTTTTGTGCAGAAAACAGTAACACTTGTTCAGAAGGAAAGAAAGCACAGAGCCCCAGATTCTATGTTGTCCTGGAGAGCTTGCAGAGCACTGGGGAAAGGCAGGCAGAGAATTCCCTGATAGCACCTTCTCTGTGCCTGTTCACATTGCTTCGCAGAATCGCTTTTGTGCAGAAAACAGTAACACTTGTTCAGAAGGAAAGAAAGCACAGAGCCCCAGATTCTATGTTGTCCTGGAGAGCTTGCAGAGCACTGGGGAAAGGCAGGCAGAGAATTCCTTGCTAGCACCTTCTCTGTGCCTGGGAAGCAGAAGTGTTCACATTGCTTCGCAGAATCGCTTTTGTGCAGAAAACAGTAACACTTGTTCAGAAGGAAAGAAAGCACAGAGCCCCAGATTCTATGTTGTCCTGGAGAGCTTGCAGAGCACTGGGGAAAGGCAGGCAGAGAATTCCTTGCTAGCACCTTCTCTGTGCCTGGGAAGCAGAAGTGTTCACATTGCTTCGCAGAATCGCTTTTGTGCAGAAAACACTAACACTTGTTCAGAACGAAAGAAAGCACAGAGCCCCAGATTCTATGTTGTCCTGGAGAGCTTGCAGAGCACTGGGGAAAGGCAGGCAGAGAATTCCTTGCTAGCACCTTCTCTGTGCCTGGGAAGCAGAAGTGTTCACATTGCTTCGCAAGAATCGCTTTTGTGCAGAAAACACTAACACTTGTTCAGAAGGAAAGAAAGCACAGAGCCCCAGATTCTATGTTGTCCTGGAGAGCTTGCAGAGCACTGGGGAAAGGCAGGCAGAGAATTCCCTGCTAGCACCTTCTCTGTGCCTGTTCACATTGCTTCGCAGAATCGCTTTTGTGCAGAAAACAGTAACACTTGTTCAGAACGAAAGAAAGCACAGAGCCCCAGATTCTATGTTGTCCTGGAGAGCTTGCAGAGCACTGGGGAAAGGCAGGCAGAGAATTCCTTGCTAGCACCTTCTCTGTGCCCGGGAAGCAGAAGTGTTCACATTGCTTCGCAGAATCGCTTTTGTGCAGAAAACAGTAACACTTGTTCAGAAGGAAAGAAAGCACAGAGCCCCAGATTCTATGTTGTCCTGGAGAGCTTGCAGAGCACTGGGGAAAGGCAGGCAGAGAATTCCCTGCTAGCACCTTCTCTGTGCCTGGGAAGCAGAAGTGTTCACATTGCTTCGCAGAATCGCTTTTGTGCAGAAAACAGTAACACTTGTTCAGAAGGAAAGAAAGCACAGAGCCCCAGATTCTATGTTGTCCTGGAGAGCTTGCAGAGCACTGGGGAAAGGCAGGCAGAGAATTCCTTGCTAGCACCTTCTCTGTGCCTGGGAAGCAGAAGTGTTCACATTGCTTCGCAGAATCGCTTTTGTGCAGAAAACAGTAACACTTGTTCAGAAGGAAAGAAAGCACAGAGCCCCAGATTCTATGTTGTCCTGGAGAGCTTGCAGAGCACTGGGGAAAGGCAGGCAGAGAATTCCTTGCTAGCACCTTCTCTGTGCCTGGGAAGCAGAAGTGTTCACATTGCTTCGCAGAATCGCTTTTGTGCAGAAAACACTAACACTTGTTCAGAACGAAAGAAAGCACAGAGCCCCAGATTCTATGTTGTCCTGGAGAGCTTGCAGAGCACTGGGGAAAGGCAGGCAGAGAATTCCTTGCTAGCACCTTCTCTGTGCCTGGGAAGCAGAAGTGTTCACATTGCTTCGCAAGAATCGCTTTTGTGCAGAAAACACTAACACTTGTTCAGAAGGAAAGAAAGCACAGAGCCCCAGATTCTATGTTGTCCTGGAGAGCTTGCAGAGCACTGGGGAAAGGCAGGCAGAGAATTCCCTGCTAGCACCTTCTCTGTGCCTGTTCACATTGCTTCGCAGAATCGCTTTTGTGCAGAAAACAGTAACACTTGTTCAGAACGAAAGAAAGCACAGAGCCCCAGATTCTATGTTGTCCTGGAGAGCTTGCAGAGCACTGGGGAAAGGCAGGCAGAGAATTCCCTGATAGCACCTTCTCTGTGCCTGGGAAGCAGAAGTGTTCACATTGCTTCGCAGAATCACTTTTGTGCAGAAAACAGTAACACTTGTTCAGAAGGAAAGAAAGCACAGAGCCCCAGATTTTATGTTGTCCTGGAGAGCTTGCAGAGCACTGGGGAAAGGCAGGCAGAGAATTCCTTGCTAGCACCTTCTCTGTGCCTGGGAAGCAGAAGTGTTCACATTGCTTCGCAGAATCGCTTTTGTGCAGAAAACAGTAACACTTGTTCAGAAGGAAAGAAAGCACAGAGCCCCAGATTCTATGTTGTCCTGGAGAGCTTGCAGAGCACTGGGGAAAGGCAGGCAGAGAATTCCTTGCTAGCACCTTCTCTGTGCCTGGGAAGCAGAAGTGTTCACATTGCTTCGCAGAATCGCTTTTGTGCAGAAAAACGTAACACTTGTTCAGAAGGAAAGAAAGCACAGAGCCCCAGATTCTATGTTGTCCTGGAGAGCTTGCAGAGCACTGGGGAAAGGCAGGCAGAGAATTCCCTGATAGCACCTTCTCTGTGCCTGGGAAGCAGAAGTGTTCACATTGCTTCGCAGAATCGCTTTTGTGCAGAAAACAGTAACACTTGTTCAGAAGGAAAGAAAGCACAGAGCCCCAGATTCTATGTTGTCCTGGAGAGCTTGCAGAGCACTGCGGAAAGGCAGGCAGAGAATTCCCTGCTAGCACCTTCTCTGTGCCTGGGAAGCAGAAGTGTTCACATTGCTTCGCAGAATCGCTTTTGTGCAGAAAACAGTAACACTTGTTCAGAAGGAAAGAAAGCACAGAGCCCCAGATTCTATGTTGTCCTGGAGAGCTTGCAGAGCACTGGGGAAAGGCAGGCAGAGAATTCCTTGCTAGCACCTTCTCTGTGCCTGGGAAGCAGAATTGTTCACATTGCTTCGCAGAATCGCTTTTGTGCAGAAAACAGTAACACTTGTTCAGAAGGAAAGAAAGCACAGAGCCCCAGATTTTATGTTGTCCTGGAGAGCTTGCAGAGCACTGGGGAAAGGCAGGCAGAGAATTCCCTGATAGCACCTTCTCTGTGCCTGGGAAGCAGAAGTGTTCACATTGCTTCGCAGAATCGCTTTTGTGCAGAAAACAGTAACACTTGTTCAGAAGGAAAGAAAGCACAGAGCCCCAGATTCTATGTTGTCCTGGAGAGCTTGCAGAGCACTGGGGAAAGGCAGGCAGAGAATTCCTTGCTAGCACCTTCTCTGTGCCTGGGAAGCAGAAGTGTTCACATTGCTTCGCAGAATCGCTTTTGTGCAGAAAACAGTAACACTTGTTCAGAAGGAAAGAAAGCACAGAGCCCCAGATTCTATGTTGTCCTGGAGAGCTTGCAGAGCACTGGGGAAAGGCAGGCAGAGAATTCCTTGCTAGCACCTTCTCTGTGCCTGGGAAGCAGAAATGTTCACATTGCTTCGCAAGAATCGCTCTTGTGCAGAAAACACTAACACTTGTTCAGAAGGAAAGAAAGCACAGAGCCCCAGATTTTATGTTGTCCTGGAGAGCTTGCAGAGCACTGGGGAAAGGCAGGCAGAGAATTCCCTGATAGCACCTTCTCTGTGCCTGTTCACATTGCTTCGCAGAATCGCTTTTGTGCAGAAAACAGTAACACTTGTTCAGAAGGAAAGAAAGCACAGAGCCCCAGATTCTATGTTGTCCTGGAGAGCTTGCAGAGCACTGGGGAAAGGCAGGCAGAGAATTCCTTGCTAGCACCTTCTCTGTGCCTGGGAAGCAGAAGTGTTCACATTGCTTCGCAGAATCGCTTTTGTGCAGAAAACAGTAACACTTGTTCAGAAGGAAAGAAAGCACAGAGCCCCAGATTCTATGTTGTCCTGGAGAGCTTGCAGAGCACTGGGGAAAGGCAGGCAGAGAATTCCTTGCTAGCACCTTCTCTGTGCCTGGGAAGCAGAAATGTTCACATTGCTTCGCAAGAATCGCTCTTGTGCAGAAAACACTAACACTTGTTCAGAAGGAAAGAAAGCACAGAGCCCCAGATTTTATGTTGTCCTGGAGAGCTTGCAGAGCACTGGGGAAAGGCAGGCAGAGAATTCCCTGATAGCACCTTCTCTGTGCCTGTTCACATTGCTTCGCAGAATCGCTTTTGTGCAGAAAACAGTAACACTTGTTCAGAAGGAAAGAAAGCACAGAGCCCCAGATTCTATGTTGTCCTGGAGAGCTTGCAGAGCACTGGGGAAAGGCAGGCAGAGAATTCCTTGCTAGCACCTTCTCTGTGCCTGGGAAGCAGAAGTGTTCACATTGCTTCGCAGAATCGCTTTTGTGCAGAAAACAGTAACACTTGTTCAGAAGGAAAGAAAGCACAGAGCCCCAGATTCTATGTTGTCCTGGAGAGCTTGCAGAGCACTGGGGAAAGGCAGGCAGAGAATTCCTTGCTAGCACCTTCTCTGTGCCTGGGAAGCAGAAGTGTTCACATTGCTTCGCAGAATCGCTTTTGTGCAGAAAACAGTAACACTTGTTCAGAAGGAAAGAAAGCACAGAGCCCCAGATTCTATGTTGTCCTGGAGAGCTTGCAGAGCACTGGGGAAAGGCAGGCAGAGAATTCCTTGCTAGCACCTTCTCAGTGCCTGGGAAGCAGAAATGTTCACATTGCTTCGCAAGAATCGCTCTTGTGCAGAAAACACTAACACTTGTTCAGAAGGAAAGAAAGCACAGAGCCCCAGATTTTATGTTGTCCTGGAGAGCTTGCAGAGCACTGGGGAAAGGCAGGCAGAGAATTCCCTGATAGCACCTTCTCTGTGCCTGTTCACATTGCTTCGCAGAATCGCTTTTGTGCAGAAAACAGTAACACTTGTTCAGAAGGAAAGAAAGCACAGAGCCCCAGATTCTGTGTTGTCCTGGAGAGCTTGCAGAGCACTGGGGAAAGGCAGGCAGAGAATTCCTTGCTAGCACCTTCTCTGTGCCTGGGAAGCAGAAGTGTTCACATTGCTTCGCAGAATCGCTTTTGTGCAGAAAACAGTAACACTTGTTCAGAACGAAAGAAAGCACAGAGCCCCAGATTCTATGTTGTCCTGGAGAGCTTGCAGAGCACTGGGGAAAGGCAGGCAGAGAATTCCTTGCTAGCACCTTCTCTGTGCCTGGGAAGCAGAAATGTTCACATTGCTTCGCAAGAATCGCACTTGTGCAGAAAACACTAACACTTGTTCAGAAGGAAAGAAAGCACAGAGCCCCAGATTCTATGTTGTCCTGGAGAGCTTGCAGAGCACTGGGGAAAGGCAGGCAGAGAATTCCCTGCTAGCACCTTCTCTGTGCCTGTTCACATTGCTTCGCAGAATCGCTTTTGTGCAGAAAACAGTAACACTTGTTCAGAAGGAAAGAAAGCACAGAGCCCCAGATTCTATGTTGTCCTGGAGAGCTTGCAGAGCACTGGGGAAAGGCAGGCAGAGAATTCCCTGCTAGCACCTTCTCTGTGCCTGGGAAGCAGAAGTGTTCACATTGCTTCGCAGAATCGCTTTTGTGCAGAAAACAGTAACACTTGTTCAGAAGGAAAGAAAGCACAGAGCCCCAGATTCTATGTTGTCCTGGAGAGCTTGCAGAGCACTGGGGAAAGGCAGGCAGAGAATTCCTTGCTAGCACCTTCTCTGTGCCTGGGAAGCAGAAGTGTTCACATTGCTTCGCAAGAATCACTTTTGTGCAGAAAACAGTAACACTTGTTCAGAAGGAAAGAAAGCACAGAGCCCCAGATTTTATGTTGTCCTGGAGAGCTTGCAGAGCACTGGGGAAAGGCAGGCAGAGAATTCCTTGCTAGCACCTTCTCTGTGCCTGGGAAGCAGAAGTGTTCACATTGCTTCGCAGAATCGCTTTTGTGCAGAAAACAGTAACACTTGTTCAGAAGGAAAGAAAGCACAGAGCCCCAGATTCTATGTTGTCCTGGAGAGCTTGCAGAGCACTGGGGAAAGGCAGGCAGAGAATTCCCTGATAGCACCTTCTCTGTGCCTGGGAAGCAGAAGTGTTCACATTGCTTCGCAAGAATCACTTTTGTGCAGAAAACAGTAACACTTGTTCAGAAGGAAAGAAAGCACAGAGCCCCAGATTTTATGTTGTCCTGGAGAGCTTGCAGAGCACTGGGGAAAGGCAGGCAGAGAATTCCTTGCTAGCACCTTCTCTGTGCCTGGGAAGCAGAAGTGTTCACATTGCTTCGCAGAATCGCTTTTGTGCAGAAAACAGTAACACTTGTTCAGAAGGAAAGAAAGCACAGAGCCCCAGATTCTATGTTGTCCTGGAGAGCTTGCAGAGCACTGGGGAAAGGCAGGCAGAGAATTCCCTGATAGCACCTTCTCTGTGCCTGTTCACATTGCTTCGCAGAATCGCTTTTGTGCAGAAAACAGTAACACTTGTTCAGAAGGAAAGAAAGCACAGAGCCCCAGATTCTATGTTGTCCTGGAGAGCTTGCAGAGCACTGGGGAAAGGCAGGCAGAGAATTCCTTGCTAGCACCTTCTCTGTGCCTGGGAAGCAGAAGTGTTCACATTGCTTCGCAGAATCGCTTTTGTGCAGAAAACAGTAACACTTGTTCAGAAGGAAAGAAAGCACAGAGCCCCAGATTCTATGTTGTCCTGGAGAGCTTGCAGAGCACTGGGGAAAGGCAGGCAGAGAATTCCTTGCTAGCACCTTCTCTGTGCCTGGGAAGCAGAAGTGTTCACATTGCTTCGCAGAATCGCTTTTGTGCAGAAAACACTAACACTTGTTCAGAACGAAAGAAAGCACAGAGCCCCAGATTCTATGTTGTCCTGGAGAGCTTGCAGAGCACTGGGGAAAGGCAGGCAGAGAATTCCTTGCTAGCACCTTCTCTGTGCCTGGGAAGCAGAAGTGTTCACATTGCTTCGCAAGAATCGCTTTTGTGCAGAAAACACTAACACTTGTTCAGAAGGAAAGAAAGCACAGAGCCCCAGATTCTATGTTGTCCTGGAGAGCTTGCAGAGCACTGGGGAAAGGCAGGCAGAGAATTCCCTGCTAGCACCTTCTCTGTGCCTGTTCACATTGCTTCGCAGAATCGCTTTTGTGCAGAAAACAGTAACACTTGTTCAGAACGAAAGAAAGCACAGAGCCCCAGATTTTATGTTGTCCTGGAGAGCTTGCAGAGCACTGGGGAAAGGCAGGCAGAGAATTCCTTGCTAGCACCTTCTCTGTGCCCGGGAAGCAGAAGTGTTCACATTGCTTCGCAGAATCGCTTTTGTGCAGAAAACAGTAACACTTGTTCAGAAGGAAAGAAAGCACAGAGCCCCAGATTCTATGTTGTCCTGGAGAGCTTGCAGAGCACTGGGGAAAGGCAGGCAGAGAATTCCTTGCTAGCACCTTCTCTGTGCCCGGGAAGCAGAAGTGTTCACATTGCTTCGCAGAATCGCTTTTGTGCAGAAAACAGTAACACTTGTTCAGAAGGAAAGAAAGCACAGAGCCCCAGATTCTATGTTGTCCTGGAGAGCTTGCAGAGCACTGGGGAAAGGCAGGCAGAGAATTCCCTGCTAGCACCTTCTCTGTGCCTGGGAAGCAGAAGTGTTCACATTGCTTCGCAGAATCGCTTTTGTGCAGAAAACAGTAACACTTGTTCAGAAGGAAAGAAAGCACAGAGCCCCAGATTCTATGTTGTCCTGGAGAGCTTGCAGAGCACTGGGGAAAGGCAGGCAGAGAATTCCTTGCTAGCACCTTCTCTGTGCCTGGGAAGCAGAAGTGTTCACATTGCTTCGCAGAATCGCTTTTGTGCAGAAAACAGTAACACTTGTTCAGAAGGAAAGAAAGCACAGAGCCCCAGATTCTATGTTGTCCTGGAGAGCTTGCAGAGCACTGGGGAAAGGCAGGCAGAGAATTCCTTGCTAGCACCTTCTCTGTGCCTGGGAAGCAGAAATGTTCACATTGCTTCGCAGAATCGCTTTTGTGCAGAAAACACTAACACTTGTTCAGAAGGAAAGAAAGCACAGAGCCCCAGATTCTATGTTGTCCTGGAGAGCTTGCAGAGCACTGGGGAAAGGCAGGCAGAGAATTCCTTGCTAGCACCTTCTCTGTGCCTGGGAAGCAGAAGTGTTCACATTGCTTCGCAAGAATCGCTTTTGTGCAGAAAACACTAACACTTGTTCAGAAGGAAAGAAAGCACAGAGCCCCAGATTCTATGTTGTCCTGGAGAGCTTGCAGAGCACTGGGGAAAGGCAGGCAGAGAATTCCCTGCTAGCACCTTCTCTGTGCCTGTTCACATTGCTTCGCAGAATCGCTTTTGTGCAGAAAACAGTAACACTTGTTCAGAACGAAAGAAAGCACAGAGCCCCAGATTCTATGTTGTCCTGGAGAGCTTGCAGAGCACTGGGGAAAGGCAGGCAGAGAATTCCCTGATAGCACCTTCTCTGTGCCTGGGAAGCAGAAGTGTTCACATTGCTTCGCAGAATCACTTTTGTGCAGAAAACAGTAACACTTGTTCAGAAGGAAAGAAAGCACAGAGCCCCAGATTTTATGTTGTCCTGGAGAGCTTGCAGAGCACTGGGGAAAGGCAGGCAGAGAATTCCTTGCTAGCACCTTCTCTGTGCCTGGGAAGCAGAAGTGTTCACATTGCTTCGCAGAATCGCTTTTGTGCAGAAAACAGTAACACTTGTTCAGAAGGAAAGAAAGCACAGAGCCCCAGATTCTATGTTGTCCTGGAGAGCTTGCAGAGCACTGGGGAAAGGCAGGCAGAGAATTCCTTGCTAGCACCTTCTCTGTGCCTGGGAAGCAGAAGTGTTCACATTGCTTCGCAGAATCGCTTTTGTGCAGAAAACAGTAACACTTGTTCAGAAGGAAAGAAAGCACAGAGCCCCAGATTCTATGTTGTCCTGGAGAGCTTGCAGAGCACTGGGGAAAGGCAGGCAGAGAATTCCCTGATAGCACCTTCTCTGTGCCTGGGAAGCAGAAGTGTTCACATTGCTTCGCAGAATCGCTTTTGTGCAGAAAACAGTAACACTTGTTCAGAAGGAAAGAAAGCACAGAGCCCCAGATTTGCTGTTGTCCTGGAGAGCTTGCAGAGCACTGCGGAAAGGCAGGCAGAGAATTCCCTGCTAGCACCTTCTCTGTGCCTGGGAAGCAGAAGTGTTCACATTGCTTCGCAGAATCGCTTTTGTGCAGAAAACAGTAACACTTGTTCAGAAGGAAAGAAAGCACAGAGCCCCAGATTCTATGTTGTCCTGGAGAGCTTGCAGAGCACTGGGAAAGGCAGGCAGAGAATTCCTTGCTAGCACCTTCTCTGTGCCTGGGAAGCAGAATTGTTCACATTGCTTCGCAGAATCGCTTTTGTGCAGAAAACAGTAACACTTGTTCAGAAGGAAAGAAAGCACAGAGCCCCAGATTTTATGTTGTCCTGGAGAGCTTGCAGAGCACTGGGGAAAGGCAGGCAGAGAATTCCCTGATAGCACCTTCTCTGTGCCTGTTCACATTGCTTCGCAGAATCGCTTTTGTGCAGAAAACAGTAACACTTGTTCAGAAGGAAAGAAAGCACAGAGCCCCAGATTCTGTGTTGTCCTGGAGAGCTTGCAGAGCACTGGGGAAAGGCAGGCAGAGAATTCCTTGCTAGCACCTTCTCTGTGCCTGGGAAGCAGAAGTGTTCACATTGCTTCGCAGAATCGCTTTTGTGCAGAAAACAGTAACACTTGTTCAGAACGAAAGAAAGCACAGAGCCCCAGATTCTATGTTGTCCTGGAGAGCTTGCAGAGCACTGGGGAAAGGCAGGCAGAGAATTCCTTGCTAGCACCTTCTCTGTGCCTGGGAAGCAGAAATGTTCACATTGCTTCGCAAGAATCGCACTTGTGCAGAAAACACTAACACTTGTTCAGAAGGAAAGAAAGCACAGAGCCCCAGATTCTATGTTGTCCTGGAGAGCTTGCAGAGCACTGGGGAAAGGCAGGCAGAGAATTCCCTGCTAGCACCTTCTCTGTGCCTGTTCACATTGCTTCGCAGAATCGCTTTTGTGCAGAAAACAGTAACACTTGTTCAGAACGAAAGAAAGCACAGAGCCCCAGATTCTATGTTGTCCTGGAGAGCTTGCAGAGCACTGGGGAAAGGCAGGCAGAGAATTCCCTGCTAGCACCTTCTCTGTGCCTGGGAAGCAGAAGTGTTCACATTGCTTCGCAGAATCGCTTTTGTGCAGAAAACAGTAACACTTGTTCAGAAGGAAAGAAAGCACAGAGCCCCAGATTCTATGTTGTCCTGGAGAGCTTGCAGAGCACTGGGGAAAGGCAGGCAGAGAATTCCTTGCTAGCACCTTCTCTGTGCCTGGGAAGCAGAAGTGTTCACATTGCTTCGCAAGAATCACTTTTGTGCAGAAAACAGTAACACTTGTTCAGAAGGAAAGAAAGCACAGAGCCCCAGATTTTATGTTGTCCTGGAGAGCTTGCAGAGCACTGGGGAAAGGCAGGCAGAGAATTCCTTGCTAGCACCTTCTCTGTGCCCGGGAAGCAGAAGTGTTCACATTGCTTCGCAGAATCGCTTTTGTGCAGAAAACAGTAACACTTGTTCAGAAGGAAAGAAAGCACAGAGCCCCAGATTCTATGTTGTCCTGGAGAGCTTGCAGAGCACTGGGGAAAGGCAGGCAGAGAATTCCCTGATAGCACCTTCTCTGTGCCTGTTCACATTGCTTCGCAGAATCGCTTTTGTGCAGAAAACAGTAACACTTGTTCAGAAGGAAAGAAAGCACAGAGCCCCAGATTCTATGTTGTCCTGGAGAGCTTGCAGAGCACTGGGGAAAGGCAGGCAGAGAATTCCTTGCTAGCACCTTCTCTGTGCCTGGGAAGCAGAAGTGTTCACATTGCTTCGCAGAATCGCTTTTGTGCAGAAAACAGTAACACTTGTTCAGAAGGAAAGAAAGCACAGAGCCCCAGATTCTATGTTGTCCTGGAGAGCTTGCAGAGCACTGGGGAAAGGCAGGCAGAGAATTCCCTGATAGCACCTTCTCTGTGCCTGTTCACATTGCTTCGCAGAATCGCTTTTGTGCAGAAAACAGTAACACTTGTTCAGAAGGAAAGAAAGCACAGAGCCCCAGATTCTATGTTGTCCTGGAGAGCTTGCAGAGCACTGGGGAAAGGCAGGCAGAGAATTCCTTGCTAGCACCTTCTCTGTGCCTGGGAAGCAGAAGTGTTCACATTGCTTCGCAGAATCGCTTTTGTGCAGAAAACAGTAACACTTGTTCAGAAGGAAAGAAAGCACAGAGCCCCAGATTCTATGTTGTCCTGGAGAGCTTGCAGAGCACTGGGGAAAGGCAGGCAGAGAATTCCCTGCTAGCACCTTCTCTGTGCCTGTTCACATTGCTTCGCAGAATCGCTTTTGTGCAGAAAACAGTAACACTTGTTCAGAACGAAAGAAAGCACAGAGCCCCAGATTTTATGTTGTCCTGGAGAGCTTGCAGAGCACTGGGGAAAGGCAGGCAGAGAATTCCTTGCTAGCACCTTCTCTGTGCCCGGGAAGCAGAAGTGTTCACATTGCTTCGCAGAATCGCTTTTGTGCAGAAAACAGTAACACTTGTTCAGAAGGAAAGAAAGCACAGAGCCCCAGATTCTATGTTGTCCTGGAGAGCTTGCAGAGCACTGGGGAAAGGCAGGCAGAGAATTCCTTGCTAGCACCTTCTCTGTGCCCGGGAAGCAGAAGTGTTCACATTGCTTCGCAGAATCGCTTTTGTGCAGAAAACAGTAACACTTGTTCAGAAGGAAAGAAAGCACAGAGCCCCAGATTCTATGTTGTCCTGGAGAGCTTGCAGAGCACTGGGGAAAGGCAGGCAGAGAATTCCCTGCTAGCACCTTCTCTGTGCCTGGGAAGCAGAAGTGTTCACATTGCTTCGCAGAATCGCTTTTGTGCAGAAAACAGTAACACTTGTTCAGAAGGAAAGAAAGCACAGAGCCCCAGATTCTATGTTGTCCTGGAGAGCTTGCAGAGCACTGGGGAAAGGCAGGCAGAGAATTCCTTGCTAGCACCTTCTCTGTGCCTGGGAAGCAGAAGTGTTCACATTGCTTCGCAGAATCGCTTTTGTGCAGAAAACAGTAACACTTGTTCAGAAGGAAAGAAAGCACAGAGCCCCAGATTCTATGTTGTCCTGGAGAGCTTGCAGAGCACTGGGGAAAGGCAGGCAGAGAATTCCTTGCTAGCACCTTCTCTGTGCCTGGGAAGCAGAAGTGTTCACATTGCTTCGCAGAATCGCTTTTGTGCAGAAAACACTAACACTTGTTCAGAACGAAAGAAAGCACAGAGCCCCAGATTCTATGTTGTCCTGGAGAGCTTGCAGAGCACTGGGGAAAGGCAGGCAGAGAATTCCTTGCTAGCACCTTCTCTGTGCCTGGGAAGCAGAAGTGTTCACATTGCTTCGCAAGAATCGCTTTTGTGCAGAAAACACTAACACTTGTTCAGAAGGAAAGAAAGCACAGAGCCCCAGATTCTATGTTGTCCTGGAGAGCTTGCAGAGCACTGGGGAAAGGCAGGCAGAGAATTCCCTGATAGCACCTTCTCTGTGCCTGTTCACATTGCTTCGCAGAATCGCTTTTGTGCAGAAAACAGTAACACTTGTTCAGAACGAAAGAAAGCACAGAGCCCCAGATTCTATGTTGTCCTGGAGAGCTTGCAGAGCACTGGGGAAAGGCAGGCAGAGAATTCCCTGATAGCACCTTCTCTGTGCCTGGGAAGCAGAAGTGTTCACATTGCTTCGCAGAATCACTTTTGTGCAGAAAACAGTAACACTTGTTCAGAAGGAAAGAAAGCACAGAGCCCCAGATTTTATGTTGTCCTGGAGAGCTTGCAGAGCACTGGGGAAAGGCAGGCAGAGAATTCCTTGCTAGCACCTTCTCTGTGCCTGGGAAGCAGAAGTGTTCACATTGCTTCGCAGAATCGCTTTTGTGCAGAAAACAGTAACACTTGTTCAGAAGGAAAGAAAGCACAGAGCCCCAGATTCTATGTTGTCCTGGAGAGCTTGCAGAGCACTGGGGAAAGGCAGGCAGAGAATTCCTTGCTAGCACCTTCTCTGTGCCTGGGAAGCAGAAGTGTTCACATTGCTTCGCAGAATCGCTTTTGTGCAGAAAACAGTAACACTTGTTCAGAAGGAAAGAAAGCACAGAGCCCCAGATTCTATGTTGTCCTGGAGAGCTTGCAGAGCACTGGGGAAAGGCAGGCAGAGAATTCCCTGATAGCACCTTCTCTGTGCCTGGGAAGCAGAAGTGTTCACATTGCTTCGCAGAATCGCTTTTGTGCAGAAAACAGTAACACTTGTTCAGAAGGAAAGAAAGCACAGAGCCCCAGATTTGCTGTTGTCCTGGAGAGCTTGCAGAGCACTGCGGAAAGGCAGGCAGAGAATTCCCTGATAGCACCTTCTCTGTGCCTGGGAAGCAGAAGTGTTCACATTGCTTCGCAGAATCGCTTTTGTGCAGAAAACAGTAACACTTGTTCAGAAGGAAAGAAAGCACAGAGCCCCAGATTCTATGTTGTCCTGGAGAGCTTGCAGAGCACTGGGGAAAGGCAGGCAGAGAATTCCTTGCTAGCACCTTCTCTGTGCCTGGGAAGCAGAATTGTTCACATTGCTTCGCAGAATCGCTTTTGTGCAGAAAACAGTAACACTTGTTCAGAAGGAAAGAAAGCACAGAGCCCCAGATTTTATGTTGTCCTGGAGAGCTTGCAGAGCACTGGGGAAAGGCAGGCAGAGAATTCCCTGATAGCACCTTCTCTGTGCCTGGGAAGCAGAAGTGTTCACATTGCTTCGCAGAATCGCTTTTGTGCAGAAAACAGTAACACTTGTTCAGAAGGAAAGAAAGCACAGAGCCCCAGATTCTATGTTGTCCTGGAGAGCTTGCAGAGCACTGGGGAAAGGCAGGCAGAGAATTCCTTGCTAGCACCTTCTCTGTGCCTGCGAAGCAGAAGTGTTCACATTGCTTCGCAGAATCGCTTTTGTGCAGAAAACAGTAACACTTGTTCAGAAGGAAAGAAAGCACAGAGCCCCAGATTCTATGTTGTCCTGGAGAGCTTGCAGAGCACTGGGGAAAGGCAGGCAGAGAATTCCTTGCTAGCACCTTCTCTGTGCCTGGGAAGCAGAAATGTTCACATTGCTTCGCAAGAATCGCTCTTGTGCAGAAAACACTAACACTTGTTCAGAAGGAAAGAAAGCACAGAGCCCCAGATTTTATGTTGTCCTGGAGAGCTTGCAGAGCACTGGGGAAAGGCAGGCAGAGAATTCCCTGATAGCACCTTCTCTGTGCCTGTTCACATTGCTTCGCAGAATCGCTTTTGTGCAGAAAACAGTAACACTTGTTCAGAAGGAAAGAAAGCACAGAGCCCCAGATTCTATGTTGTCCTGGAGAGCTTGCAGAGCACTGGGGAAAGGCAGGCAGAGAATTCCTTGCTAGCACCTTCTCTGTGCCTGGGAAGCAGAAGTGTTCACATTGCTTCGCAGAATCGCTTTTGTGCAGAAAACAGTAACACTTGTTCAGAAGGAAAGAAAGCACAGAGCCCCAGATTCTATGTTGTCCTGGAGAGCTTGCAGAGCACTGGGGAAAGGCAGGCAGAGAATTCCTTGCTAGCACCTTCTCTGTGCCTGGGAAGCAGAAATGTTCACATTGCTTCGCAAGAATCGCTCTTGTGCAGAAAACACTAACACTTGTTCAGAAGGAAAGAAAGCACAGAGCCCCAGATTTTATGTTGTCCTGGAGAGCTTGCAGAGCACTGGGGAAAGGCAGGCAGAGAATTCCCTGATAGCACCTTCTCTGTGCCTGTTCACATTGCTTCGCAGAATCGCTTTTGTGCAGAAAACAGTAACACTTGTTCAGAAGGAAAGAAAGCACAGAGCCCCAGATTCTATGTTGTCCTGGAGAGCTTGCAGAGCACTGGGGAAAGGCAGGCAGAGAATTCCTTGCTAGCACCTTCTCTGTGCCTGGGAAGCAGAAGTGTTCACATTGCTTCGCAGAATCGCTTTTGTGCAGAAAACAGTAACACTTGTTCAGAAGGAAAGAAAGCACAGAGCCCCAGATTCTATGTTGTCCTGGAGAGCTTGCAGAGCACTGGGGAAAGGCAGGCAGAGAATTCCTTGCTAGCACCTTCTCTGTGCCTGGGAAGCAGAAGTGTTCACATTGCTTCGCAGAATCGCTTTTGTGCAGAAAACAGTAACACTTGTTCAGAAGGAAAGAAAGCACAGAGCCCCAGATTCTATGTTGTCCTGGAGAGCTTGCAGAGCACTGGGGAAAGGCAGGCAGAGAATTCCTTGCTAGCACCTTCTCAGTGCCTGGGAAGCAGAAATGTTCACATTGCTTCGCAAGAATCGCTCTTGTGCAGAAAACACTAACACTTGTTCAGAAGGAAAGAAAGCACAGAGCCCCAGATTTTATGTTGTCCTGGAGAGCTTGCAGAGCACTGGGGAAAGGCAGGCAGAGAATTCCCTGATAGCACCTTCTCTGTGCCTGTTCACATTGCTTCGCAGAATCGCTTTTGTGCAGAAAACAGTAACACTTGTTCAGAAGGAAAGAAAGCACAGAGCCCCAGATTCTGTGTTGTCCTGGAGAGCTTGCAGAGCACTGGGGAAAGGCAGGCAGAGAATTCCTTGCTAGCACCTTCTCTGTGCCTGGGAAGCAGAAGTGTTCACATTGCTTCGCAGAATCGCTTTTGTGCAGAAAACAGTAACACTTGTTCAGAACGAAAGAAAGCACAGAGCCCCAGATTCTATGTTGTCCTGGAGAGCTTGCAGAGCACTGGGGAAAGGCAGGCAGAGAATTCCTTGCTAGCACCTTCTCTGTGCCTGGGAAGCAGAAATGTTCACATTGCTTCGCAAGAATCGCACTTGTGCAGAAAACACTAACACTTGTTCAGAAGGAAAGAAAGCACAGAGCCCCAGATTCTATGTTGTCCTGGAGAGCTTGCAGAGCACTGGGGAAAGGCAGGCAGAGAATTCCCTGCTAGCACCTTCTCTGTGCCTGTTCACATTGCTTCGCAGAATCGCTTTTGTGCAGAAAACAGTAACACTTGTTCAGAACGAAAGAAAGCACAGAGCCCCAGATTCTATGTTGTCCTGGAGAGCTTGCAGAGCACTGGGGAAAGGCAGGCAGAGAATTCCCTGCTAGCACCTTCTCTGTGCCTGGGAAGCAGAAGTGTTCACATTGCTTCGCAGAATCGCTTTTGTGCAGAAAACAGTAACACTTGTTCAGAAGGAAAGAAAGCACAGAGCCCCAGATTCTATGTTGTCCTGGAGAGCTTGCAGAGCACTGGGGAAAGGCAGGCAGAGAATTCCTTGCTAGCACCTTCTCTGTGCCTGGGAAGCAGAAGTGTTCACATTGCTTCGCAAGAATCACTTTTGTGCAGAAAACAGTAACACTTGTTCAGAAGGAAAGAAAGCACAGAGCCCCAGATTTTATGTTGTCCTGGAGAGCTTGCAGAGCACTGGGGAAAGGCAGGCAGAGAATTCCTTGCTAGCACCTTCTCTGTGCCTGGGAAGCAGAAGTGTTCACATTGCTTCGCAGAATCGCTTTTGTGCAGAAAACAGTAACACTTGTTCAGAAGGAAAGAAAGCACAGAGCCCCAGATTCTATGTTGTCCTGGAGAGCTTGCAGAGCACTGGGGAAAGGCAGGCAGAGAATTCCCTGATAGCACCTTCTCTGTGCCTGGGAAGCAGAAGTGTTCACATTGCTTCGCAGAATCGCTTTTGTGCAGAAAACAGTAACACTTGTTCAGAAGGAAAGAAAGCACAGAGCCCCAGATTCTATGTTGTCCTGGAGAGCTTGCAGAGCACTGGGGAAAGGCAGGCAGAGAATTCCTTGCTAGCACCTTCTCTGTGCCTGGGAAGCAGAATTGTTCACATTGCTTCGCAGAATCGCTTTTGTGCAGAAAACAGTAACACTTGTTCAGAAGGAAAGAAAGCACAGAGCCCCAGATTTTATGTTGTCCTGGAGAGCTTGCAGAGCACTGGGGAAAGGCAGGCAGAGAATTCCCTGATAGCACCTTCTCTGTGCCTGGGAAGCAGAAGTGTTCACATTGCTTCGCAGAATCGCTTTTGTGCAGAAAACAGTAACACTTGTTCAGAAGGAAAGAAAGCACAGAGCCCCAGATTCTATGTTGTCCTGGAGAGCTTGCAGAGCACTGGGGAAAGGCAGGCAGAGAATTCCTTGCTAGCACCTTCTCTGTGCCTGGGAAGCAGAAGTGTTCACATTGCTTCGCAGAATCGCTTTTGTGCAGAAAACAGTAACACTTGTTCAGAAGGAAAGAAAGCACAGAGCCCCAGATTCTATGTTGTCCTGGAGAGCTTGCAGAGCACTGGGGAAAGGCAGGCAGAGAATTCCTTGCTAGCACCTTCTCTGTGCCTGGGAAGCAGAAATGTTCACATTGCTTCGCAAGAATCGCTCTTGTGCAGAAAACACTAACACTTGTTCAGAAGGAAAGAAAGCACAGAGCCCCAGATTTTATGTTGTCCTGGAGAGCTTGCAGAGCACTGGGGAAAGGCAGGCAGAGAATTCCCTGATAGCACCTTCTCTGTGCCTGTTCACATTGCTTCGCAGAATCGCTTTTGTGCAGAAAACAGTAACACTTGTTCAGAAGGAAAGAAAGCACAGAGCCCCAGATTCTATGTTGTCCTGGAGAGCTTGCAGAGCACTGGGGAAAGGCAGGCAGAGAATTCCTTGCTAGCACCTTCTCTGTGCCTGGGAAGCAGAAGTGTTCACATTGCTTCGCAGAATCGCTTTTGTGCAGAAAACAGTAACACTTGTTCAGAAGGAAAGAAAGCACAGAGCCCCAGATTCTATGTTGTCCTGGAGAGCTTGCAGAGCACTGGGGAAAGGCAGGCAGAGAATTCCTTGCTAGCACCTTCTCTGTGCCTGGGAAGCAGAAATGTTCACATTGCTTCGCAAGAATCGCTCTTGTGCAGAAAACACTAACACTTGTTCAGAAGGAAAGAAAGCACAGAGCCCCAGATTTTATGTTGTCCTGGAGAGCTTGCAGAGCACTGGGGAAAGGCAGGCAGAGAATTCCCTGATAGCACCTTCTCTGTGCCTGTTCACATTGCTTCGCAGAATCGCTTTTGTGCAGAAAACAGTAACACTTGTTCAGAAGGAAAGAAAGCACAGAGCCCCAGATTCTATGTTGTCCTGGAGAGCTTGCAGAGCACTGGGGAAAGGCAGGCAGAGAATTCCTTGCTAGCACCTTCTCTGTGCCTGGGAAGCAGAAGTGTTCACATTGCTTCGCAGAATCGCTTTTGTGCAGAAAACAGTAACACTTGTTCAGAAGGAAAGAAAGCACAGAGCCCCAGATTCTATGTTGTCCTGGAGAGCTTGCAGAGCACTGGGGAAAGGCAGGCAGAGAATTCCTTGCTAGCACCTTCTCTGTGCCTGGGAAGCAGAAGTGTTCACATTGCTTCGCAGAATCGCTTTTGTGCAGAAAACAGTAACACTTGTTCAGAAGGAAAGAAAGCACAGAGCCCCAGATTCTATGTTGTCCTGGAGAGCTTGCAGAGCACTGGGGAAAGGCAGGCAGAGAATTCCTTGCTAGCACCTTCTCAGTGCCTGGGAAGCAGAAATGTTCACATTGCTTCGCAAGAATCGCTCTTGTGCAGAAAACACTAACACTTGTTCAGAAGGAAAGAAAGCACAGAGCCCCAGATTTTATGTTGTCCTGGAGAGCTTGCAGAGCACTGGGGAAAGGCAGGCAGAGAATTCCCTGATAGCACCTTCTCTGTGCCTGTTCACATTGCTTCGCAGAATCGCTTTTGTGCAGAAAACAGTAACACTTGTTCAGAAGGAAAGAAAGCACAGAGCCCCAGATTCTGTGTTGTCCTGGAGAGCTTGCAGAGCACTGGGGAAAGGCAGGCAGAGAATTCCTTGCTAGCACCTTCTCTGTGCCTGGGAAGCAGAAGTGTTCACATTGCTTCGCAGAATCGCTTTTGTGCAGAAAACAGTAACACTTGTTCAGAACGAAAGAAAGCACAGAGCCCCAGATTCTATGTTGTCCTGGAGAGCTTGCAGAGCACTGGGGAAAGGCAGGCAGAGAATTCCTTGCTAGCACCTTCTCTGTGCCTGGGAAGCAGAAATGTTCACATTGCTTCGCAAGAATCGCACTTGTGCAGAAAACACTAACACTTGTTCAGAAGGAAAGAAAGCACAGAGCCCCAGATTCTATGTTGTCCTGGAGAGCTTGCAGAGCACTGGGGAAAGGCAGGCAGAGAATTCCCTGCTAGCACCTTCTCTGTGCCTGTTCACATTGCTTCGCAGAATCGCTTTTGTGCAGAAAACAGTAACACTTGTTCAGAACGAAAGAAAGCACAGAGCCCCAGATTCTATGTTGTCCTGGAGAGCTTGCAGAGCACTGGGGAAAGGCAGGCAGAGAATTCCCTGCTAGCACCTTCTCTGTGCCTGGGAAGCAGAAGTGTTCACATTGCTTCGCAGAATCGCTTTTGTGCAGAAAACAGTAACACTTGTTCAGAAGGAAAGAAAGCACAGAGCCCCAGATTCTATGTTGTCCTGGAGAGCTTGCAGAGCACTGGGGAAAGGCAGGCAGAGAATTCCTTGCTAGCACCTTCTCTGTGCCTGGGAAGCAGAAGTGTTCACATTGCTTCGCAAGAATCACTTTTGTGCAGAAAACAGTAACACTTGTTCAGAAGGAAAGAAAGCACAGAGCCCCAGATTTTATGTTGTCCTGGAGAGCTTGCAGAGCACTGGGGAAAGGCAGGCAGAGAATTCCTTGCTAGCACCTTCTCTGTGCCTGGGAAGCAGAAGTGTTCACATTGCTTCGCAGAATCGCTTTTGTGCAGAAAACAGTAACACTTGTTCAGAAGGAAAGAAAGCACAGAGCCCCAGATTCTATGTTGTCCTGGAGAGCTTGCAGAGCACTGGGGAAAGGCAGGCAGAGAATTCCCTGATAGCACCTTCTCTGTGCCTGGGAAGCAGAAGTGTTCACATTGCTTCGCAAGAATCACTTTTGTGCAGAAAACAGTAACACTTGTTCAGAAGGAAAGAAAGCACAGAGCCCCAGATTTTATGTTGTCCTGGAGAGCTTGCAGAGCACTGGGGAAAGGCAGGCAGAGAATTCCTTGCTAGCACCTTCTCTGTGCCTGGGAAGCAGAAGTGTTCACATTGCTTCGCAGAATCGCTTTTGTGCAGAAAACAGTAACACTTGTTCAGAAGGAAAGAAAGCACAGAGCCCCAGATTTTATGTTGTCCTGGAGAGCTTGCAGAGCACTGGGGAAAGGCAGGCAGAGAATTCCCTGATAGCACCTTCTCTGTGCCTGTTCACATTGCTTCGCAGAATCGCTTTTGTGCAGAAAACACTAACACTTGTTCAGAAGGAAAGAAAGCACAGAGCCCCAGATTCTATGTTGTCCTGGAGAGCTTGCAGAGCACTGGGGAAAGGCAGGCAGAGAATTCCTTGCTAGCACCTTCTCTGTGCCTGGGAAGCAGAAGTGTTCACATTGCTTCGCAGAATCGCTTTTGTGCAGAAAACAGTAACACTTGTTCAGAAGGAAAGAAAGCACAGAGCCCCAGATTCTATGTTGTCCTGGAGAGCTTGCAGAGCACTGGGGAAAGGCAGGCAGAGAATTCCTTGCTAGCACCTTCTCTGTGCCTGGGAAGCAGAAGTGTTCACATTGCTTCGCAGAATCGCTTTTGTGCAGAAAACACTAACACTTGTTCAGAACGAAAGAAAGCACAGAGCCCCAGATTCTATGTTGTCCTGGAGAGCTTGCAGAGCACTGGGGAAAGGCAGGCAGAGAATTCCTTGCTAGCACCTTCTCTGTGCCTGGGAAGCAGAAGTGTTCACATTGCTTCGCAAGAATCGCTTTTGTGCAGAAAACACTAACACTTGTTCAGAAGGAAAGAAAGCACAGAGCCCCAGATTCTATGTTGTCCTGGAGAGCTTGCAGAGCACTGGGGAAAGGCAGGCAGAGAATTCCCTGCTAGCACCTTCTCTGTGCCTGTTCACATTGCTTCGCAGAATCGCTTTTGTGCAGAAAACAGTAACACTTGTTCAGAACGAAAGAAAGCACAGAGCCCCAGATTCTATGTTGTCCTGGAGAGCTTGCAGAGCACTGGGGAAAGGCAGGCAGAGAATTCCCTGATAGCACCTTCTCTGTGCCTGGGAAGCAGAAGTGTTCACATTGCTTCGCAGAATCACTTTTGTGCAGAAAACAGTAACACTTGTTCAGAAGGAAAGAAAGCACAGAGCCCCAGATTTTATGTTGTCCTGGAGAGCTTGCAGAGCACTGGGGAAAGGCAGGCAGAGAATTCCTTGCTAGCACCTTCTCTGTGCCTGGGAAGCAGAAGTGTTCACATTGCTTCGCAGAATCGCTTTTGTGCAGAAAACAGTAACACTTGTTCAGAAGGAAAGAAAGCACAGAGCCCCAGATTCTATGTTGTCCTGGAGAGCTTGCAGAGCACTGGGGAAAGGCAGGCAGAGAATTCCTTGCTAGCACCTTCTCTGTGCCTGGGAAGCAGAAGTGTTCACATTGCTTCGCAGAATCGCTTTTGTGCAGAAAACAGTAACACTTGTTCAGAAGGAAAGAAAGCACAGAGCCCCAGATTCTATGTTGTCCTGGAGAGCTTGCAGAGCACTGGGGAAAGGCAGGCAGAGAATTCCCTGATAGCACCTTCTCTGTGCCTGGGAAGCAGAAGTGTTCACATTGCTTCGCAGAATCGCTTTTGTGCAGAAAACAGTAACACTTGTTCAGAAGGAAAGAAAGCACAGAGCCCCAGATTTGCTGTTGTCCTGGAGAGCTTGCAGAGCACTGCGGAAAGGCAGGCAGAGAATTCCCTGCTAGCACCTTCTCTGTGCCTGGGAAGCAGAAGTGTTCACATTGCTTCGCAGAATCGCTTTTGTGCAGAAAACAGTAACACTTGTTCAGAAGGAAAGAAAGCACAGAGCCCCAGATTCTATGTTGTCCTGGAGAGCTTGCAGAGCACTGGGGAAAGGCAGGCAGAGAATTCCTTGCTAGCACCTTCTCTGTGCCTGGGAAGCAGAATTGTTCACATTGCTTCGCAGAATCGCTTTTGTGCAGAAAACAGTAACACTTGTTCAGAAGGAAAGAAAGCACAGAGCCCCAGATTTTATGTTGTCCTGGAGAGCTTGCAGAGCACTGGGGAAAGGCAGGCAGAGAATTCCCTGATAGCACCTTCTCTGTGCCTGGGAAGCAGAAGTGTTCACATTGCTTCGCAGAATCGCTTTTGTGCAGAAAACAGTAACACTTGTTCAGAAGGAAAGAAAGCACAGAGCCCCAGATTCTATGTTGTCCTGGAGAGCTTGCAGAGCACTGGGGAAAGGCAGGCAGAGAATTCCTTGCTAGCACCTTCTCTGTGCCTGGGAAGCAGAAGTGTTCACATTGCTTCGCAGAATCGCTTTTGTGCAGAAAACAGTAACACTTGTTCAGAAGGAAAGAAAGCACAGAGCCCCAGATTCTATGTTGTCCTGGAGAGCTTGCAGAGCACTGGGGAAAGGCAGGCAGAGAATTCCTTGCTAGCACCTTCTCTGTGCCTGGGAAGCAGAAATGTTCACATTGCTTCGCAAGAATCGCTCTTGTGCAGAAAACACTAACACTTGTTCAGAAGGAAAGAAAGCACAGAGCCCCAGATTTTATGTTGTCCTGGAGAGCTTGCAGAGCACTGGGGAAAGGCAGGCAGAGAATTCCCTGATAGCACCTTCTCTGTGCCTGTTCACATTGCTTCGCAGAATCGCTTTTGTGCAGAAAACAGTAACACTTGTTCAGAAGGAAAGAAAGCACAGAGCCCCAGATTCTATGTTGTCCTGGAGAGCTTGCAGAGCACTGGGGAAAGGCAGGCAGAGAATTCCTTGCTAGCACCTTCTCTGTGCCTGGGAAGCAGAAGTGTTCACATTGCTTCGCAGAATCGCTTTTGTGCAGAAAACAGTAACACTTGTTCAGAAGGAAAGAAAGCACAGAGCCCCAGATTCTATGTTGTCCTGGAGAGCTTGCAGAGCACTGGGGAAAGGCAGGCAGAGAATTCCTTGCTAGCACCTTCTCTGTGCCTGGGAAGCAGAAGTGTTCACATTGCTTCGCAGAATCGCTTTTGTGCAGAAAACAGTAACACTTGTTCAGAAGGAAAGAAAGCACAGAGCCCCAGATTCTATGTTGTCCTGGAGAGCTTGCAGAGCACTGGGGAAAGGCAGGCAGAGAATTCCTTGCTAGCACCTTCTCAGTGCCTGGGAAGCAGAAATGTTCACATTGCTTCGCAAGAATCGCTCTTGTGCAGAAAACACTAACACTTGTTCAGAAGGAAAGAAAGCACAGAGCCCCAGATTTTATGTTGTCCTGGAGAGCTTGCAGAGCACTGGGGAAAGGCAGGCAGAGAATTCCCTGATAGCACCTTCTCTGTGCCTGTTCACATTGCTTCGCAGAATCGCTTTTGTGCAGAAAACAGTAACACTTGTTCAGAAGGAAAGAAAGCACAGAGCCCCAGATTCTGTGTTGTCCTGGAGAGCTTGCAGAGCACTGGGGAAAGGCAGGCAGAGAATTCCTTGCTAGCACCTTCTCTGTGCCTGGGAAGCAGAAGTGTTCACATTGCTTCGCAGAATCGCTTTTGTGCAGAAAACAGTAACACTTGTTCAGAACGAAAGAAAGCACAGAGCCCCAGATTCTATGTTGTCCTGGAGAGCTTGCAGAGCACTGGGGAAAGGCAGGCAGAGAATTCCTTGCTAGCACCTTCTCTGTGCCTGGGAAGCAGAAATGTTCACATTGCTTCGCAAGAATCGCACTTGTGCAGAAAACACTAACACTTGTTCAGAAGGAAAGAAAGCACAGAGCCCCAGATTTTATGTTGTCCTGGAGAGCTTGCAGAGCACTGGGGAAAGGCAGGCAGAGAATTCCCTGCTAGCACCTTCTCTGTGCCTGTTCACATTGCTTCGCAGAATCGCTTTTGTGCAGAAAACAGTAACACTTGTTCAGAAGGAAAGAAAGCACAGAGCCCCAGATTCTATGTTGTCCTGGAGAGCTTGCAGAGCACTGGGGAAAGGCAGGCAGAGAATTCCCTGCTAGCACCTTCTCTGTGCCTGGGAAGCAGAAGTGTTCACATTGCTTCGCAGAATCGCTTTTGTGCAGAAAACAGTAACACTTGTTCAGAAGGAAAGAAAGCACAGAGCCCCAGATTCTATGTTGTCCTGGAGAGCTTGCAGAGCACTGGGGAAAGGCAGGCAGAGAATTCCTTGCTAGCACCTTCTCTGTGCCTGGGAAGCAGAAGTGTTCACATTGCTTCGCAAGAATCACTTTTGTGCAGAAAACAGTAACACTTGTTCAGAAGGAAAGAAAGCACAGAGCCCCAGATTTTATGTTGTCCTGGAGAGCTTGCAGAGCACTGGGGAAAGGCAGGCAGAGAATTCCTTGCTAGCACCTTCTCTGTGCCTGGGAAGCAGAAGTGTTCACATTGCTTCGCAGAATCGCTTTTGTGCAGAAAACAGTAACACTTGTTCAGAAGGAAAGAAAGCACAGAGCCCCAGATTTGCTGTTGTCCTGGAGAGCTTGCAGAGCACTGGGGAAAGGCAGGCAGAGAATTCCCTGATAGCACCTTCTCTGTGCCTGGGAAGCAGAAGTGTTCACATTGCTTCGCAAGAATCACTTTTGTGCAGAAAACAGTAACACTTGTTCAGAAGGAAAGAAAGCACAGAGCCCCAGATTTTATGTTGTCCTGGAGAGCTTGCAGAGCACTGGGGAAAGGCAGGCAGAGAATTCCTTGCTAGCACCTTCTCTGTGCCTGGGAAGCAGAAGTGTTCACATTGCTTCGCAGAATCGCTTTTGTGCAGAAAACAGTAACACTTGTTCAGAAGGAAAGAAAGCACAGAGCCCCAGATTCTATGTTGTCCTGGAGAGCTTGCAGAGCACTGGGGAAAGGCAGGCAGAGAATTCCCTGATAGCACCTTCTCTGTGCCTGTTCACATTGCTTCGCAGAATCGCTTTTGTGCAGAAAACAGTAACACTTGTTCAGAAGGAAAGAAAGCACAGAGCCCCAGATTCTATGTTGTCCTGGAGAGCTTGCAGAGCACTGGGGAAAGGCAGGCAGAGAATTCCTTGCTAGCACCTTCTCTGTGCCTGGGAAGCAGAAGTGTTCACATTGCTTCGCAGAATCGCTTTTGTGCAGAAAACAGTAACACTTGTTCAGAAGGAAAGAAAGCACAGAGCCCCAGATTCTATGTTGTCCTGGAGAGCTTGCAGAGCACTGGGGAAAGGCAGGCAGAGAATTCCTTGCTAGCACCTTCTCTGTGCCTGGGAAGCAGAAGTGTTCACATTGCTTCGCAGAATCGCTTTTGTGCAGAAAACAGTAACACTTGTTCAGAAGGAAAGAAAGCACAGAGCCCCAGATTCTATGTTGTCCTGGAGAGCTTGCAGAGCACTGGGGAAAGGCAGGCAGAGAATTCCTTGCTAGCACCTTCTCTGTGCCTGGGAAGCAGAAGTGTTCACATTGCTTCGCAGAATCGCTTTTGTGCAGAAAACAGTAACACTTGTTCAGAAGGAAAGAAAGCACAGAGCCCCAGATTCTATGTTGTCCTGGAGAGCTTGCAGAGCACTGGGGAAAGGCAGGCAGAGAATTCCTTGCTAGCACCTTCTCTGTGCCTGTTCACATTGCTTCGCAGAATCGCTTTTGTGCAGAAAACAGTAACACTTGTTCAGAACGAAAGAAAGCACAGAGCCCCAGATTTTATGTTGTCCTGGAGAGCTTGCAGAGCACTGGGGAAAGGCAGGCAGAGAATTCCTTGCTAGCACCTTCTCTGTGCCTGGGAAGCAGAAGTGTTCACATTGCTTCGCAGAATCGCTTTTGTGCAGAAAACAGTAACACTTGTTCAGAAGGAAAGAAAGCACAGAGCCCCAGATTCTATGTTGTCCTGGAGAGCTTGCAGAGCACTGGGGAAAGGCAGGCAGAGAATTCCTTGCTAGCACCTTCTCTGTGCCCGGGAAGCAGAAGTGTTCACATTGCTTCGCAGAATCGCTTTTGTGCAGAAAACAGTAACACTTGTTCAGAAGGAAAGAAAGCACAGAGCCCCAGATTCTATGTTGTCCTGGAGAGCTTGCAGAGCACTGGGGAAAGGCAGGCAGAGAATTCCCTGCTAGCACCTTCTCTGTGCCTGGGAAGCAGAAGTGTTCACATTGCTTCGCAGAATCGCTTTTGTGCAGAAAACAGTAACACTTGTTCAGAAGGAAAGAAAGCACAGAGCCCCAGATTCTATGTTGTCCTGGAGAGCTTGCAGAGCACTGGGGAAAGGCAGGCAGAGAATTCCTTGCTAGCACCTTCTCTGTGCCTGGGAAGCAGAAGTGTTCACATTGCTTCGCAGAATCGCTTTTGTGCAGAAAACAGTAACACTTGTTCAGAAGGAAAGAAAGCACAGAGCCCCAGATTCTATGTTGTCCTGGAGAGCTTGCAGAGCACTGGGGAAAGGCAGGCAGAGAATTCCTTGCTAGCACCTTCTCTGTGCCCGGGAAGCAGAAGTGTTCACATTGCTTCGCAAGAATCACTTTTGTGCAGAAAACAGTAACACTTGTTCAGAAGGAAAGAAAGCACAGAGCCCCAGATTTTATGTTGTCCTGGAGAGCTTGCAGAGCACTGGGGAAAGGCAGGCAGAGAATTCCTTGCTAGCACCTTCTCTGTGCCTGGGAAGCAGAAGTGTTCACATTGCTTCGCAGAATCGCTTTTGTGCAGAAAACAGTAACACTTGTTCAGAAGGAAAGAAAGCACAGAGCCCCAGATTCTATGTTGTCCTGGAGAGCTTGCAGAGCACTGGGGAAAGGCAGGCAGAGAATTCCTTGCTAGCACCTTCTCTGTGCCTGGGAAGCAGAAGTGTTCACATTGCTTCGCAGAATCGCTTTTGTGCAGAAAACAGTAACACTTGTTCAGAAGGAAAGAAAGCACAGAGCCCCAGATTCTATGTTGTCCTGGAGAGCTTGCAGAGCACTGGGGAAAGGCAGGCAGAGAATTCCTTGCTAGCACCTTCTCTGTGCCTGGGAAGCAGAAATGTTCACATTGCTTCGCAAGAATCGCTCTTGTGCAGAAAACACTAACACTTGTTCAGAAGGAAAGAAAGCACAGAGCCCCAGATTTTATGTTGTCCTGGAGAGCTTGCAGAGCACTGGGGAAAGGCAGGCAGAGAATTCCCTGATAGCACCTTCTCTGTGCCTGTTCACATTGCTTCGCAGAATCGCTTTTGTGCAGAAAACAGTAACACTTGTTCAGAAGGAAAGAAAGCACAGAGCCCCAGATTCTATGTTGTCCTGGAGAGCTTGCAGAGCACTGGGGAAAGGCAGGCAGAGAATTCCTTGCTAGCACCTTCTCTGTGCCTGCGAAGCAGAAGTGTTCACATTGCTTCGCAGAATCGCTTTTGTGCAGAAAACAGTAACACTTGTTCAGAAGGAAAGAAAGCACAGAGCCCCAGATTCTATGTTGTCCTGGAGAGCTTGCAGAGCACTGGGGAAAGGCAGGCAGAGAATTCCCTGATAGCACCTTCTCTGTGCCTGTTCACATTGCTTCGCAGCATCGCTTTTGTGCAGAAAACAGTAACACTTGTTCAGAAGGAAAGAAAGCACAGAGCCCCAGATTCTATGTTGTCCTGGAGAGCTTGCAGAGCACTGGGGAAAGGCAGGCAGAGAATTCCTTGCTAGCACCTTCTCTGTGCCTGGGAAGCAGAAGTGTTCACATTGCTTCGCAAGAATCGCTTTTGTGCAGAAAACAGTAACACTTGTTCAGAAGGAAAGAAAGCACAGAGCCCCAGATTCTATGTTGTCCTGGAGAGCTTGCAGAGCACTGGGGAAAGGCAGGCAGAGAATTCCTTGCTAGCACCTTCTCTGTGCCTGGGAAGCAGAAATGTTCACATTGCTTCGCAAGAATCGCTCTTGTGCAGAAAACACTAACACTTGTTCAGAAGGAAAGAAAGCACAGAGCCCCAGATTTTATGTTGTCCTGGAGAGCTTGCAGAGCACTGGGGAAAGGCAGGCAGAGAATTCCCTGATAGCACCTTCTCTGTGCCTGTTCACATTGCTTCGCAGAATCGCTTTTGTGCAGAAAACAGTAACACTTGTTCAGAAGGAAAGAAAGCACAGAGCCCCAGATTCTATGTTGTCCTGGAGAGCTTGCAGAGCACTGGGGAAAGGCAGGCAGAGAATTCCTTGCTAGCACCTTCTCTGTGCCTGGGAAGCAGAAGTGTTCACATTGCTTCGCAGAATCGCTTTTGTGCAGAAAACAGTAACACTTGTTCAGAAGGAAAGAAAGCACAGAGCCCCAGATTCTATGTTGTCCTGGAGAGCTTGCAGAGCACTGGGGAAAGGCAGGCAGAGAATTCCTTGCTAGCACCTTCTCTGTGCCTGGGAAGCAGAAGTGTTCACATTGCTTCGCAGAATCGCTTTTGTGCAGAAAACAGTAAAACTTGTTCAGAAGGAAAGAAAGCACAGAGCCCCAGATTCTATGTTGTCCTGGAGAGCTTGCAGAGCACTGGGGAAAGGCAGGCAGAGAATTCCTTGCTAGCACCTTCTCAGTGCCTGGGAAGCAGAAATGTTCACATTGCTTCGCAAGAATCGCTCTTGTGCAGAAAACACTAACACTTGTTCAGAAGGAAAGAAAGCACAGAGCCCCAGATTTTATGTTGTCCTGGAGAGCTTGCAGAGCACTGGGGAAAGGCAGGCAGAGAATTCCCTGATAGCACCTTCTCTGTGCCTGTTCACATTGCTTCGCAGAATCGCTTTTGTGCAGAAAACAGTAACACTTGTTCAGAAGGAAAGAAAGCACAGAGCCCCAGATTCTGTGTTGTCCTGGAGAGCTTGCAGAGCACTGGGGAAAGGCAGGCAGAGAATTCCCTGCTAGCACCTTCTCTGTGCCTGGGAAGCAGAAGTGTTCACATTGCTTCGCAGAATCGCTTTTGTGCAGAAAACAGTAACACTTGTTCAGAAGGAAAGAAAGCACAGAGCCCCAGATTTGCTGTTGTCCTGGAGAGCTTGCAGAGCACTGCGGAAAGGCAGGCAGAGAATTCCCTGCTAGCACCTTCTCTGTGCCTGGGAAGCAGAAGTGTTCACATTGCTTCGCAGAATCGCTTTTGTGCAGAAAACACTAACACTTGTTCAGAAGGAAAGAAAGCACAGAGCCCCAGATTCTATGTTGTCCTGGAGAGCTTGCAGAGCACTGGGGAAAGGCAGGCAGAGAATTCCTTGCTAGCACCTTCTCTGTGCCTGGGAAGCAGAATTGTTCACATTGCTTCGCAGAATCGCTTTTGTGCAGAAAACAGTAACACTTGTTCAGAAGGAAAGAAAGCACAGAGCCCCAGATTTTATGTTGTCCTGGAGAGCTTGCAGAGCACTGGGGAAAGGCAGGCAGAGAATTCCCTGATAGCACCTTCTCTGTGCCTGGGAAGCAGAAGTGTTCACATTGCTTCGCAGAATCGCTTTTGTGCAGAAAACAGTAACACTTGTTCAGAAGGAAAGAAAGCACAGAGCCCCAGATTCTATGTTGTCCTGGAGAGCTTGCAGAGCACTGGGGAAAGGCAGGCAGAGAATTCCTTGCTAGCACCTTCTCTGTGCCTGGGAAGCAGAAGTGTTCACATTGCTTCGCAGAATCGCTTTTGTGCAGAAAACAGTAACACTTGTTCAGAAGGAAAGAAAGCACAGAGCCCCAGATTCTATGTTGTCCTGGAGAGCTTGCAGAGCACTGGGGAAAGGCAGGCAGAGAATTCCTTGCTAGCACCTTCTCTGTGCCTGGGAAGCAGAAGTGTTCACATTGCTTCGCAGAATCGCTTTTGTGCAGAAAACAGTAACACTTGTTCAGAAGGAAAGAAAGCACAGAGCCCCAGATTCTATGTTGTCCTGGAGAGCTTGCAGAGCACTGGGGAAAGGCAGGCAGAGAATTCCTTGCTAGCACCTTCTCAGTGCCTGGGAAGCAGAAATGTTCACATTGCTTCGCAAGAATCGCTCTTGTGCAGAAAACACTAACACTTGTTCAGAAGGAAAGAAAGCACAGAGCCCCAGATTTTATGTTGTCCTGGAGAGCTTGCAGAGCACTGGGGAAAGGCAGGCAGAGAATTCCCTGATAGCACCTTCTCTGTGCCTGTTCACATTGCTTCGCAGAATCGCTTTTGTGCAGAAAACAGTAACACTTGTTCAGAAGGAAAGAAAGCACAGAGCCCCAGATTCTGTGTTGTCCTGGAGAGCTTGCAGAGCACTGGGGAAAGGCAGGCAGAGAATTCCTTAATAGCACCTTCTCTGTGCCTGGGAAGCAGAAGTGTTCACATTGCTTCGCAGAATCGCTTTTGTGCAGAAAACAGTAACACTTGTTCAGAAGGAAAGAAAGCACAGAGCCCCAGATTCTATGTTGTCCTGGAGAGCTTGCAGAGCACTGGGGAAAGGCAGGCAGAGAATTCCTTGCTAGCACCTTCTCTGTGCCTGGGAAGCAGAAATGTTCACATTGCTTCGCAAGAATCGCACTTGTGCAGAAAACACTAACACTTGTTCAGAAGGAAAGAAAGCACAGAGCCCCAGATTCTATGTTGTCCTGGAGAGCTTGCAGAGCACTGGGGAAAGGCAGGCAGAGAATTCCCTGCTAGCACCTTCTCTGTGCCTGTTCACATTGCTTCGCAGAATCGCTTTTGTGCAGAAAACAGTAACACTTGTTCAGAACGAAAGAAAGCACAGAGCCCCAGATTCTATGTTGTCCTGGAGAGCTTGCAGAGCACTGGGGAAAGGCAGGCAGAGAATTCCCTGCTAGCACCTTCTCTGTGCCTGGGAAGCAGAAGTGTTCACATTGCTTCGCAGAATCGCTTTTGTGCAGAAAACAGTAACACTTGTTCAGAAGGAAAGAAAGCACAGAGCCCCAGATTCTATGTTGTCCTGGAGAGCTTGCAGAGCACTGGGGAAAGGCAGGCAGAGAATTCCTTGCTAGCACCTTCTCTGTGCCTGGGAAGCAGAAGTGTTCACATTGCTTCGCAAGAATCACTTTTGTGCAGAAAACAGTAACACTTGTTCAGAAGGAAAGAAAGCACAGAGCCCCAGATTTTATGTTGTCCTGGAGAGCTTGCAGAGCACTGGGGAAAGGCAGGCAGAGAATTCCTTGCTAGCACCTTCTCTGTGCCTGGGAAGCAGAAGTGTTCACATTGCTTCGCAGAATCGCTTTTGTGCAGAAAACAGTAACACTTGTTCAGAAGGAAAGAAAGCACAGAGCCCCAGATTCTATGTTGTCCTGGAGAGCTTGCAGAGCACTGGGGAAAGGCAGGCAGAGAATTCCCTGATAGCACCTTCTCTGTGCCTGGGAAGCAGAAGTGTTCACATTGCTTCGCAAGAATCACTTTTGTGCAGAAAACAGTAACACTTGTTCAGAAGGAAAGAAAGCACAGAGCCCCAGATTTTATGTTGTCCTGGAGAGCTTGCAGAGCACTGGGGAAAGGCAGGCAGAGAATTCCCTGATAGCACCTTCTCTGTGCCTGTTCACATTGCTTCGCAGAATCGCTTTTGTGCAGAAAACAGTAACACTTGTTCAGAAGGAAAGAAAGCACAGAGCCCCAGATTCTATGTTGTCCTGGAGAGCTTGCAGAGCACTGGGGAAAGGCAGGCAGAGAATTCCTTGCTAGCACCTTCTCTGTGCCTGGGAAGCAGAAGTGTTCACATTGCTTCGCAGAATCGCTTTTGTGCAGAAAACAGTAACACTTGTTCAGAAGGAAAGAAAGCACAGAGCCCCAGATTCTATGTTGTCCTGGAGAGCTTGCAGAGCACTGGGGAAAGGCAGGCAGAGAATTCCTTGCTAGCACCTTCTCTGTGCCTGGGAAGCAGAAGTGTTCACATTGCTTCGCAGAATCGCTTTTGTGCAGAAAACACTAACACTTGTTCAGAAGGAAAGAAAGCACAGAGCCCCAGATTCTATGTTGTCCTGGAGAGCTTGCAGAGCACTGGGGAAAGGCAGGCAGAGAATTCCCTGCTAGCACCTTCTCTGTGCCTGTTCACATTGCTTCGCAGAATCGCTTTTGTGCAGAAAACAGTAACACTTGTTCAGAACGAAAGAAAGCACAGAGCCCCAGATTTTATGTTGTCCTGGAGAGCTTGCAGAGCACTGGGGAAAGGCAGGCAGAGAATTCCTTGCTAGCACCTTCTCTGTGCCCGGGAAGCAGAAGTGTTCACATTGCTTCGCAGAATCGCTTTTGTGCAGAAAACAGTAACACTTGTTCAGAAGGAAAGAAAGCACAGAGCCCCAGATTCTATGTTGTCCTGGAGAGCTTGCAGAGCACTGGGGAAAGGCAGGCAGAGAATTCCTTGCTAGAACCTTCTCTGTGCCCGGGAAGCAGAAGTGTTCACATTGCTTCGCAGAATCGCTTTTGTGCAGAAAACAGTAACACTTGTTCAGAAGGAAAGAAAGCACAGAGCCCCAGATTCTATGTTGTCCTGGAGAGCTTGCAGAGCACTGGGGAAAGGCAGGCAGAGAATTCCCTGCTAGCACCTTCTCTGTGCCTGGGAAGCAGAAGTGTTCACATTGCTTCGCAGAATCGCTTTTGTGCAGAAAACAGTAACACTTGTTCAGAAGGAAAGAAAGCACAGAGCCCCAGATTCTATGTTGTCCTGGAGAGCTTGCAGAGCACTGGGGAAAGGCAGGCAGAGAATTCCTTGCTAGCACCTTCTCTGTGCCTGGGAAGCAGAAGTGTTCACATTGCTTCGCAGAATCGCTTTTGTGCAGAAAACAGTAACACTTGTTCAGAAGGAAAGAAAGCACAGAGCCCCAGATTCTATGTTGTCCTGGAGAGCTTGCAGAGCACTGGGGAAAGGCAGGCAGAGAATTCCTTGCTAGCACCTTCTCTGTGCCTGGGAAGCAGAAGTGTTCACATTGCTTCGCAGAATCGCTTTTGTGCAGAAAACACTAACACTTGTTCAGAACGAAAGAAAGCACAGAGCCCCAGATTCTATGTTGTCCTGGAGAGCTTGCAGAGCACTGGGGAAAGGCAGGCAGAGAATTCCCTGCTAGCACCTTCTCTGTGCCTGTTCACATTGCTTCGCAGAATCGCTTTTGTGCAGAAAACAGTAACACTTGTTCAGAACGAAAGAAAGCACAGAGCCCCAGATTCTATGTTGTCCTGGAGAGCTTGCAGAGCACTGGGGAAAGGCAGGCAGAGAATTCCCTGATAGCACCTTCTCTGTGCCTGGGAAGCAGAAGTGTTCACATTGCTTCGCAGAATCACTTTTGTGCAGAAAACAGTAACACTTGTTCAGAAGGAAAGAAAGCACAGAGCCCCAGATTTTATGTTGTCCTGGAGAGCTTGCAGAGCACTGGGGAAAGGCAGGCAGAGAATTCCTTGCTAGCACCTTCTCTGTGCCTGGGAAGCAGAAGTGTTCACATTGCTTCGCAGAATCGCTTTTGTGCAGAAAACAGTAACACTTGTTCAGAAGGAAAGAAAGCACAGAGCCCCAGATTCTATGTTGTCCTGGAGAGCTTGCAGAGCACTGGGGAAAGGCAGGCAGAGAATTCCCTGATAGCACCTTCTCTGTGCCTGGGAAGCAGAAGTGTTCACATTGCTTCGCAGAATCGCTTTTGTGCAGAAAACAGTAACACTTGTTCAGAAGGAAAGAAAGCACAGAGCCCCAGATTTGCTGTTGTCCTGGAGAGCTTGCAGAGCACTGCGGAAAGGCAGGCAGAGAATTCCCTGCTAGCACCTTCTCTGTGCCTGGGAAGCAGAAGTGTTCACATTGCTTCGCAGAATCGCTTTTGTGCAGAAAACAGTAACACTTGTTCAGAAGGAAAGAAAGCACAGAGCCCCAGATTCTATGTTGTCCTGGAGAGCTTGCAGAGCACTGGGGAAAGGCAGGCAGAGAATTCCTTGCTAGCACCTTCTCTGTGCCTGGGAAGCAGAATTGTTCACATTGCTTCGCAGAATCGCTTTTGTGCAGAAAACAGTAACACTTGTTCAGAAGGAAAGAAAGCACAGAGCCCCAGATTTTATGTTGTCCTGGAGAGCTTGCAGAGCACTGGGGAAAGGCAGGCAGAGAATTCCCTGATAGCACCTTCTCTGTGCCTGGGAAGCAGAAGTGTTCACATTGCTTCGCAGAATCGCTTTTGTGCAGAAAACAGTAACACTTGTTCAGAAGGAAAGAAAGCACAGAGCCCCAGATTCTATGTTGTCCTGGAGAGCTTGCAGAGCACTGGGGAAAGGCAGGCAGAGAATTCCTTGCTAGCACCTTCTCTGTGCCTGGGAAGCAGAAGTGTTCACATTGCTTCGCAGAATCGCTTTTGTGCAGAAAACAGTAACACTTGTTCAGAAGGAAAGAAAGCACAGAGCCCCAGATTCTATGTTGTCCTGGAGAGCTTGCAGAGCACTGGGGAAAGGCAGGCAGAGAATTCCTTGCTAGCACCTTCTCTGTGCCTGGGAAGCAGAAATGTTCACATTGCTTCGCAAGAATCGCTCTTGTGCAGAAAACACTAACACTTGTTCAGAAGGAAAGAAAGCACAGAGCCCCAGATTTTATGTTGTCCTGGAGAGCTTGCAGAGCACTGGGGAAAGGCAGGCAGAGAATTCCCTGCTAGCACCTTCTCTGTGCCTGTTCACATTGCTTCGCAGAATCGCTTTTGTGCAGAAAACAGTAACACTTGTTCAGAAGGAAAGAAAGCACAGAGCCCCAGATTCTATGTTGTCCTGGAGAGCTTGCAGAGCACTGGGGAAAGGCAGGCAGAGAATTCCTTGCTAGCACCTTCTCTGTGCCTGGGAAGCAGAAGTGTTCACATTGCTTCGCAGAATCGCTTTTGTGCAGAAAACAGTAACACTTGTTCAGAAGGAAAGAAAGCACAGAGCCCCAGATTCTATGTTGTCCTGGAGAGCTTGCAGAGCACTGGGGAAAGGCAGGCAGAGAATTCCTTGCTAGCACCTTCTCTGTGCCTGGGAAGCAGAAGTGTTCACATTGCTTCGCAGAATCGCTTTTGTGCAGAAAACAGTAACACTTGTTCAGAAGGAAAGAAAGCACAGAGCCCCAGATTCTATGTTGTCCTGGAGAGCTTGCAGAGCACTGGGGAAAGGCAGGCAGAGAATTCCTTGCTAGCACCTTCTCAGTGCCTGGGAAGCAGAAATGTTCACATTGCTTCGCAAGAATCGCTCTTGTGCAGAAAACACTAACACTTGTTCAGAAGGAAAGAAAGCACAGAGCCCCAGATTTTATGTTGTCCTGGAGAGCTTGCAGAGCACTGGGGAAAGGCAGGCAGAGAATTCCCTGATAGCACCTTCTCTGTGCCTGTTCACATTGCTTCGCAGAATCGCTTTTGTGCAGAAAACAGTAACACTTGTTCAGAAGGAAAGAAAGCACAGAGCCCCAGATTCTGTGTTGTCCTGGAGAGCTTGCAGAGCACTGGGGAAAGGCAGGCAGAGAATTCCTTGCTAGCACCTTCTCTGTGCCTGGGAAGCAGAAGTGTTCACATTGCTTCGCAGAATCGCTTTTGTGCAGAAAACAGTAACACTTGTTCAGAACGAAAGAAAGCACAGAGCCCCAGATTCTATGTTGTCCTGGAGAGCTTGCAGAGCACTGGGGAAAGGCAGGCAGAGAATTCCTTGCTAGCACCTTCTCTGTGCCTGGGAAGCAGAAATGTTCACATTGCTTCGCAAGAATCGCACTTGTGCAGAAAACACTAACACTTGTTCAGAAGGAAAGAAAGCACAGAGCCCCAGATTTTATGTTGTCCTGGAGAGCTTGCAGAGCACTGGGGAAAGGCAGGCAGAGAATTCCCTGCTAGCACCTTCTCTGTGCCTGTTCACATTGCTTCGCAGAATCGCTTTTGTGCAGAAAACAGTAACACTTGTTCAGAACGAAAGAAAGCACAGAGCCCCAGATTCTATGTTGTCCTGGAGAGCTTGCAGAGCACTGGGGAAAGGCAGGCAGAGAATTCCCTGCTAGCACCTTCTCTGTGCCTGGGAAGCAGAAGTGTTCACATTGCTTCGCAGAATCGCTTTTGTGCAGAAAACAGTAACACTTGTTCAGAAGGAAAGAAAGCACAGAGCCCCAGATTCTATGTTGTCCTGGAGAGCTTGCAGAGCACTGGGGAAAGGCAGGCAGAGAATTCCTTGCTAGCACCTTCTCTGTGCCTGGGAAGCAGAAGTGTTCACATTGCTTCGCAAGAATCATTTTGTGCAGAAAACAGTAACACTTGTTCAGAAGGAAAGAAAGCACAGAGCCCCAGATTTTATGTTGTCCTGGAGAGCTTGCAGAGCACTGGGGAAAGGCAGGCAGAGAATTCCTTGCTAGCACCTTCTCTGTGCCTGGGAAGCAGAAGTGTTCACATTGCTTCGCAGAATCGCTTTTGTGCAGAAAACAGTAACAATTGTTCAGAACGAAAGAAAGCACAGAGCCCCAGATTCTATGTTGTCCTGGAGAGCTTGCAGAGCACTGGGGAAAGGCAGGCAGAGAATTCCTTGCTAGCACCTTCTCTGTGCCTGGGAAGCAGAAGTGTTCACATTGCTTCGCAAGAATCACTTTTGTGCAGAAAACAGTAACACTTGTTCAGAAGGAAAGAAAGCACAGAGCCCCAGATTTTATGTTGTCCTGGAGAGCTTGCAGAGCACTGGGGAAAGGCAGGCAGAGAATTCCTTGCTAGCACCTTCTCTGTGCCTGGGAAGCAGAAGTGTTCACATTGCTTCGCAGAATCGCTTTTGTGCAGAAAACAGTAACACTTGTTCAGAAGGAAAGAAAGCACAGAGCCCCAGATTCTATGTTGTCCTGGAGAGCTTGCAGAGCACTGGGGAAAGGCAGGCAGAGAATTCCCTGATAGCACCTTCTCTGTGCCTGTTCACATTGCTTCGCAGAATCGCTTTTGTGCAGAAAACAGTAACACTTGTTCAGAAGGAAAGAAAGCACAGAGCCCCAGATTCTATGTTGTCCTGGAGAGCTTGCAGAGCACTGGGGAAAGGCAGGCAGAGAATTCCTTGCTAGCACCTTCTCTGTGCCTGGGAAGCAGAAGTGTTCACATTGCTTCGCAGAATCGCTTTTGTGCAGAAAACACTAACACTTGTTCAGAAGGAAAGAAAGCACAGAGCCCCAGATTCTATGTTGTCCTGGAGAGCTTGCAGAGCACTGGGGAAAGGCAGGCAGAGAATTCCTTGCTAGCACCTTCTCTGTGCCCGGGAAGCAGAAGTGTTCACATTGCTTCGCAAGAATCACTTTTGTGCAGAAAACAGTAACACTTGTTCAGAAGGAAAGAAAGCACAGAGCCCCAGATTTTATGTTGTCCTGGAGAGCTTGCAGAGCACTGGGGAAAGGCAGGCAGAGAATTCCTTGCTAGCACCTTCTCTGTGCCTGGGAAGCAGAAGTGTTCACATTGCTTCGCAGAATCGCTTTTGTGCAGAAAACAGTAACACTTGTTCAGAAGGAAAGAAAGCACAGAGCCCCAGATTCTATGTTGTCCTGGAGAGCTTGCAGAGCACTGGGGAAAGGCAGGCAGAGAATTCCTTGCTAGCACCTTCTCTGTGCCTGGGAAGCAGAAGTGTTCACATTGCTTCGCAGAATCGCTTTTGTGCAGAAAACAGTAACACTTGTTCAGAAGGAAAGAAAGCACAGAGCCCCAGATTCTATGTTGTCCTGGAGAGCTTGCAGAGCACTGGGGAAAGGCAGGCAGAGAATTCCTTGCTAGCACCTTCTCTGTGCCTGGGAAGCAGAAATGTTCACATTGCTTCGCAAGAATCGCTCTTGTGCAGAAAACACTAACACTTGTTCAGAAGGAAAGAAAGCACAGAGCCCCAGATTTTATGTTGTCCTGGAGAGCTTGCAGAGCACTAGGGAAAGGCAGGCAGAGAATTCCCTGATAGCACCTTCTCTGTGCCTGTTCACATTGCTTCGCAGAATCGCTTTTGTGCAGAAAACAGTAACACTTGTTCAGAACGAAAGAAAGCACAGAGCCCCAGATTCTATGTTGTCCTGGAGAGCTTGCAGAGCACTGGGGAAAGGCAGGCAGAGAATTCCTTGCTAGCACCTTCTCTGTGCCTGCGAAGCAGAAGTGTTCACATTGCTTCGCAGAATCGCTTTTGTGCAGAAAACAGTAACACTTGTTCAGAAGGAAAGAAAGCACAGAGCCCCAGATTCTATGTTGTCCTGGAGAGCTTGCAGAGCACTGGGGAAAGGCAGGCAGAGAATTCCCTGATAGCACCTTCTCTGTGCCTGTTCACATTGCTTCGCAGCATCGCTTTTGTGCAGAAAACAGTAACACTTGTTCAGAAGGAAAGAAAGCACAGAGCCCCAGATTCTATGTTGTCCTGGAGAGCTTGCAGAGCACTGGGGAAAGGCAGGCAGAGAATTCCCTGATAGTACCTTCTCTGTGCCTGTTCACATTGCTTCGCAGAATCGCTTTTGTGCAGAAAACAGTAACACTTGTTCAGAAGGAAAGAAAGCACAGAGCCCCAGATTCTATGTTGTCCTGGAGAGCTTGCAGAGCACTGGGGAAAGGCAGGCAGAGAATTCCCTGATAGCACCTTCTCTGTGCCTGGGAAGCAGAAGTGTTCACATTGCTTCGCAGAATCGCTTTTGTGCAGAAAACACTAACACTTGTTCAGAAGGAAAGAAAGCACAGAGCCCCAGATTCTATGTTGTCCTGGAGAGCTTGCAGAGCACTGGGGAAAGGCAGGCAGAGAATTCCCTGATAGCACCTTCTCTGTGCCTGGGAAGCAGAAGTGTTCACATTGCTTCGCAAGAATCGCTTTTGTGCAGAAAACAGTAACACTTGTTCAGAAGGAAAGAAAGCACAGAGCCCCAGATTTTATGTTGTCCTGGAGAGCTTGCAGAGCACTGGGGAAAGGCAGGCAGAGAATTCCCTGCTAGCACCTTCTCTGTGCCTGTTCACATTGCTTCGCAGAATCGCTTTTGTGCAGAAAACAGTAACACTTGTTCAGAACGAAAGAAAGCACAGAGCCCCAGATTCTATGTTGTCCTGGAGAGCTTGCAGAGCACTGGGGAAAGGCAGGCAGAGAATTCCCTGCTAGCACCTTCTCTGTGCCTGGGAAGCAGAAGTGTTCACATTGCTTCGCAGAATCGCCTTTGTGCAGAAAACACTAACACTTGTTCAGAACAAAAGAAAGCACAGAGCCCCAGATTTGCTGTTGTTCTGGAGAGCTTGCAGAGCACTGGGGAAAGGCAGGCAGAGAATTCCCTGCTAGCACCTTCTCTGTGCCTGTTCACATTGCTTCGCAGAATCGCTTTTGTGCAGAAAACAGTAACACTTGTTCAGAACGAAAGAAAGCACAGAGCCCCAGATTCTATGTTGTCCTGGAGAGCTTGCAGAGCACTGGGGAAAGGCAGGCAGAGAATTCCCTGCTAGCACCTTCTCTGTGCCTGGGAAGCAGAAGTGTTCACATTGCTTCGCAAGAATCGCTTTTGTGCAGAAAACACTAACACTTGTTCAGAAGGAAAGAAAGCACAGAGCCCCAGATTCTATGTTGTCCTGGAGAGCTTGCAGAGCACTGGGGAAAGGCAGGCAGAGAATTCCCTGCTAGCACCTTCTCTGTGCCTGGAAAGCAGAAGTGTTCACATTGCTTCGCAAAAATCACTTTTGTGCAGAAAACAGTAACACTTGTTCAGAACGAAAGAAAGCACAGAGCCCCAGATTTTATGTTGTCCTGGAGAGCTTGCAGAGCACTGGGGAAAGGCAGGCAGAGAATTCCTTGCTAGCACCTTCTCTGTGCCTGGGAAGCAGAAGTGTTCACATTGCTTCGCAGAATCGCTTTTGTGCAGAAAACAGTAACACTTGTTCAGAAGGAAAGAAAGCACAGAGCCCCAGATTCTATGTTGTCCTGGAGAGCTTGCAGAGCACTGGGGAAACGCAGGCAGAGAATTCCTTGCTAGCACCTTCTCTGTGCCTGCGAAGCAGAAGTGTTCACATGGCTTCGCAAGAATCACTTTTGTGCAGAAAACAGTAACACTTGTTCAGAACGAAAGAAAGCACAGAGCCCCAGATTCTATGTTGTCCTGGAGAGCTTGCAGAGCACTGGGGAAAGGCAGGCAGAGAATTCCCTGATAGCACCTTCTCTGTGCCTGTTCACATTGCTTCGCAGAATCGCTTTTGTGCAGAAAACAGTAACACTTGTTCAGAATGAAAGAAAGCACAGAGCCCCAGATTTGCTGTTGTCCTGGAGAGCTTGCAGAGCACTGGGGAAAGGCAGGCAGAGAATTCCCTGATAGCACCTTCTCTGTGCCTGGGAAGCAGAAGTGTTCACATTGCTTCGCAAGAATCACTTTTGTGCAGAAAACAGTAATACTTGTTCAGAACGAAAGAAAGCACAGAGCCCCAGATTTTATGTTGTCCTGGAGAGCTTGCAGAGCACTGGGGAAAGGCAGGCAGAGAATTCCTTGCTAGCACCTTCTCTGTGCCTGGGAAGCAGAAGTGTTCACATTGCTTCGCAGAATCGCTTTTGTGCAGAAAACAGTAACACTTGTTCAGAAGGAAAGAAAGCACAGAGCCCCAGATTCTATGTTGTCCTGGAGAGCTTGCAGAGCACTGGGGAAAGGCAGGCAGAGAATTCCCTGATAGCACCTTCTCTGTGCCTGGGAAGCAGAAGTGTTCACATTGCTTCGCAAGAATCACTTTTGTGCAGAAAACAGTAACACTTGTTCAGAAGGAAAGAAAGCACAGAGCCCCAGATTTGCTGTTGTCCTGGAGAGCTTGCAGAGCACTGGGGAAAGGCAGGCAGAGAATTCCCTGATAGCACCTTCTCTGTGCCTGGGAAGCAGAAGTGTTCACATTGCTTCGCAAGAATCGCTTTTGTGCAGAAAACAGTAACACTTGTTCAGAAGGAAAGAAAGCACAGAGCCCCAGATTTGCTGTTGTCCTGGAGAGCTTGCAGAGCACTGGGGAAAGGCAGGCAGAGAATTCCCTGATAGCACCTTCTCTGTGCCTGGGAAGCAGAAGTGTTCACATTGCTTCGCAAGAATCACTTTTGTGCAGAAAACAGTAACACTTGTTCAGAAGGAAAGAAAGCACAGAGCCCCAAATTTGCTGTTGTCCTGGAGAGCTTGCAGAGCACTGGGGAAAGGCAGGCAGAGAATTCCCTGATAGCACCTTCTCTGTGCCTGGGAAGCAGAAGTGTTCACATTGCTTCGCAAGAATCGCTTTTGTGCAGAAAACAGTAACACTTGTTCAGAAGGAAAGAAAGCACAGAGCCCCAGATTTTATGTTGTCCTGGAGAGCTTGCAGAGCACTGGGGAAAGGCAGGCAGAGAATTCCCTGCTAGCACCTTCTCTGTGCCTGTTCACATTGCTTCGCAGAATCGCTTTTGTGCAGAAAACAGTAACACTTGTTCAGAACGAAAGAAAGCACAGAGCCCCAGATTTGCTGTTGTTCTGGAGAGCTTGCAGAGCACTGGGGAAAGGCAGGCAGAGAATTCCCTGCTAGCACCTTCTCTGTGCCTGTTCACATTGCTTCGCAGAATTGCTTTTGTGCAGAAAACAGTAACACTTGTTCAGAAGGAAAGAAAGCACAGAGCCCCAGATTCTATGTTGTCCTGGAGAGCTTGCAGAGCACTGGGGAAAGGCAGGCAGAGAATTCCCTGCTAGCACCTTCTCTGTGCCTGGGAAGCAGAAGTGTTCACATTGCTTCGCAAGAATCGCTTTTGTGCAGAAAACACTAACACTTGTTCAGAAGGAAAGAAAGCACAGAGCCCCAGATTCTATGTTGTCCTGGAGAGCTTGCAGAGCACTGGGGAAAGGCAGGCAGAGAATTCCCTGATAGCACCTTCTCTGTGCCTGTTTACATTGCTTCGCATAATCGCTTTTGTGCAGAAAACAGTAACACTTGTTCAGAAGGAAAGAAAGCACAGAGCCCCAGATTTGCTGTTGTCCTGGAGAGCTTGCAGAGCACTGGGGAAAGGCAGGCAGAGAATTCCTTGCTAGCACCTTCTCTGTGCCTGGGAAGCAGAAGTGTTCACATTGCTTCGCAGAATCGCTTTTGTGCAGAAAACAGTAACACTTGTTCAGAAGGAAAGAAAGCACAGAGCCCCAGATTCTATGTTGTCCTGGAGAGCTTGCAGAGCACTGGGGAAAGGCAGGCAGAGAATTCCTTGCTAGCACCTTCTCTGTGCCTGGGAAGCAGAAGTGTTCACATTGCTTCGCAAGAATCGCTTTTGTGCAGAAAACAGTAACACTTGTTCAGAACGAAAGAAAGCACAGAGCCCCAGATTTGCTGTTGTCCTGGAGAGCTTGCAGAGCACTGGGGAAAGGCAGGCAGAGAATTCCCTGCTAGCACCTTCTCTGTGCCTGTTCACATTGCTTCGCAGAATCGCTTTTGTGCAGAAAACAGTAACACTTGTTCAAAAGGAAAGAAAGCACAGAGCCCCAGATTCTATGTTGTCCTGGAGAGCTTGCAGAGCACTGGGGAAAGGCAGGCAGAGAATTCCCTGATAGCACCTTCTCTGTGCCTGTTCACATTGCTTCGCAGAATCGCTTTTGTGCAGAAAACAGTAACACTTGTTCAGAACGAAAGAAAGCACAGAGCCCCAGATTTGCTGTTGTCCCGGAGAGCTTGCAGAGCACTGGGGAAAGGCAGGCAGAGAATTCCCTGCTAGCACCTTCTCTGTGCCTGGGAAGCAGAAGTGTTCACATTGCTTCGCAAGAATCGCTCTTGTGCAGAAAACACTAACACTTGTTCAGAAGGAAAGAAAGCACAGAGCCCCAGATTTTATGTTGTCCTGGAGAGCTTGCAGAGCACTGGGGAAAGGCAGGCAGAGAATTCCCTGATAGCACCTTCTCTGTGCCTGTTCACATTGCTTCGCAGAATCGCTTTTGTGCAGAAAACAGTAACACTTGTTCAGAAGGAAAGAAAGCACAGAGCCCCAGATTCTATGTTGTCCTGGAGAGCTTGCAGAGCACTGGGGAAAGGCAGGCAGAGAATTCCCTGCTAGCAGCTTCTCTGTGCCTGGGAAGCAGAAGTGTTCACATTGCTACGCAAGAATCGCTTTTGTGCAGAAAACACTAACACTTCTTCAGAAGGAAAGAAAGCACAGAGCCCCAGATTTTATGTTGTCCTGGAGAGCTTGCAGAGCACTGGGGAATGGCAGGCAGAGAATTCCTTGCTAGTACCTTCTCTGTGCCTGGGAAGCAGAAGTGTTCACATTGCTTCGCAAGAATCGCTTTTGTGCAGAAAACAGTAACACTTGTTCAGAACGAAAGAAAGCACAGAGCCCCAGATTTTATGTTGTCCTGGAGAGCTTGCAGAGCACTGGGGAAAGGCAGGCAGAGAATTCCTTGCTAGCACCTTCTCTGTGCCTGGGAAGCAGAAGTGTTCACATTGCTTCGCAGAATCGCTTTTGTGCAGAAAACAGTAACACTTGTTCAGAAGGAAAGAAAGCACAGAGCCCCAGATTCTATGTTGTCCTGGAGAGCTTGCAGAGCACTGGGGAAAGGCAGGCAGAGAATTCCCTGCTAGCACCTTCTCTGTGCCTGGGAAGCAGAAGTGTTCACATTGCTTCGCAGAATCGCTTTTGTGCAGAAAACACTAACACTTGTTCAGAAGGAAAGAAAGCACAGAGCCCCAGATTCTATGTTGTCCTGGAGAGCTTGCAGAGCACTGGGGAAAGGCAGGCAGAGAATTCCCTGCTAGCACCTTCTCTGTGCCTGTTCACATTGCTTCGCAGAATCGCTTTTGTGCAGAAAACAGTAACACTTGTTCAGAAGGAAAGAAAGCACAGAGCCCCAGATTCTATGTTGTCCTGGAGAGCTTGCAGAGCACTGGGGAAAGGCAGGCAGAGAATTCCCTGCTAGCACCTTCTCTGTGCCTGGGAAGCAGAAGTGTTCACATTGCTTCGCAAGAATCGCTTTTGTGCAGAAAACACTAACACTTGTTCAGAAGGAAAGAAAGCACAGAGCCCCAGATTCTATGTTGTCCTGGAGAGCTTGCAGAGCACTGGGGAAAGGCAGGCAGAGAATTCCCTGATAGCACCTTCTCTGTGCCTGTTTACATTGCTTCGCATAATCGCTTTTGTGCAGAAAACAGTAACACTTGTTCAGAAGGAAAGAAAGCACAGAGCCCCAGATTTGCTGTTGTCCTGGAGAGCTTGCAGAGCACTGGGGAAAGGCAGGCAGAGAATTCCTTGCTAGCACCTTCTCTGTGCCTGGGAAGCAGAAGTGTTCACATTGCTTCGCAGAATCGCTTTTGTGCAGAAAACAGTAACACTTGTTCAGAAGGAAAGAAAGCACAGAGCCCCAGATTCTATGTTGTCCTGGAGAGCTTGCAGAGCACTGGGGAAAGGCAGGCAGAGAATTCCTTGCTAGCACCTTCTCTGTGCCTGGGAAGCAGAAGTGTTCACATTGCTTCGCAAGAATCGCTTTTGTGCAGAAAACAGTAACACTTGTTCAGAACGAAAGAAAGCACAGAGCCCCAGATTTGCTGTTGTCCTGGAGAGCTTGCAGAGCACTGGGGAAAGGCAGGCAGAGAATTCCCTGCTAGCACCTTCTCTGTGCCTGTTCACATTGCTTCGCAGAATCGCTTTTGTGCAGAAAACAGTAACACTTGTTCAAAAGGAAAGAAAGCACAGAGCCCCAGATTCTATGTTGTCCTGGAGAGCTTGCAGAGCACTGGGGAAAGGCAGGCAGAGAATTCCCTGATAGCACCTTCTCTGTGCCTGTTCACATTGCTTCGCAGAATCGCTTTTGTGCAGAAAACAGTAACACTTGTTCAGAACGAAAGAAAGCACAGAGCCCCAGATTTGCTGTTGTCCCGGAGAGCTTGCAGAGCACTGGGGAAAGGCAGGCAGAGAATTCCCTGCTAGCACCTTCTCTGTGCCTGGGAAGCAGAAGTGTTCACATTGCTTCGCAAGAATCGCTCTTGTGCAGAAAACACTAACACTTGTTCAGAAGGAAAGAAAGCACAGAGCCCCAGATTTTATGTTGTCCTGGAGAGCTTGCAGAGCACTGGGGAAAGGCAGGCAGAGAATTCCCTGATAGCACCTTCTCTGTGCCTGTTCACATTGCTTCGCAGAATCGCTTTTGTGCAGAAAACAGTAACACTTGTTCAGAAGGAAAGAAAGCACAGAGCCCCAGATTCTATGTTGTCCTGGAGAGCTTGCAGAGCACTGGGGAAAGGCAGGCAGAGAATTCCCTGCTAGCAGCTTCTCTGTGCCTGGGAAGCAGAAGTGTTCACATTGCTACGCAAGAATCGCTTTTGTGCAGAAAACACTAACACTTCTTCAGAAGGAAAGAAAGCACAGAGCCCCAGATTTTATGTTGTCCTGGAGAGCTTGCAGAGCACTGGGGAATGGCAGGCAGAGAATTCCTTGCTAGTACCTTCTCTGTGCCTGGGAAGCAGAAGTGTTCACATTGCTTCGCAAGAATCGCTTTTGTGCAGAAAACAGTAACACTTGTTCAGAACGAAAGAAAGCACAGAGCCCCAGATTTTATGTTGTCCTGGAGAGCTTGCAGAGCACTGGGGAAAGGCAGGCAGAGAATTCCTTGCTAGCACCTTCTCTGTGCCTGGGAAGCAGAAGTGTTCACATTGCTTCGCAGAATCGCTTTTGTGCAGAAAACAGTAACACTTGTTCAGAAGGAAAGAAAGCACAGAGCCCCAGATTCTATGTTGTCCTGGAGAGCTTGCAGAGCACTGGGGAAAGGCAGGCAGAGAATTCCCTGCTAGCACCTTCTCTGTGCCTGGGAAGCAGAAGTGTTCACATTGCTTCGCAGAATCGCTTTTGTGCAGAAAACACTAACACTTGTTCAGAAGGAAAGAAAGCACAGAGCCCCAGATTCTATGTTGTCCTGGAGAGCTTGCAGAGCACTGGGGAAAGGCAGGCAGAGAATTCCCTGCTAGCACCTTCTCTGTGCCTGTTCACATTGCTTCGCAGAATCGCTTTTGTGCAGAAAACAGTAACACTTGTTCAGAACGAAAGAAAGCACAGAGCCCCAGATTCTATGTTGTCCTGGAGAGCTTGCAGAGCACTGGGGAAAGGCAGGCAGAGAATTCCCTGCTAGCACCTTCTCTGTGCCTGGGAAGCAGAAGTGTTCACATTGCTTCGCAAGAATCGCTTTTGTGCAGAAAACACTAACACTTGTTCAGAAGGAAAGAAAGCACAGAGCCCCAGATTCTATGTTGTCCTGGAGAGCTTGCAGAGCACTGGGGAAAGGCAGGCAGAGAATTCCCTGCTAGCACCTTCTCTGTGCCTGGAAAGCAGAAGTGTTCACATTGCTTCGCAAAAATCACTTTTGTGCAGAAAACAGTAACACTTGTTCAGAACGAAAGAAAGCACAGAGCCCCAGATTTTATGTTGTCCTGGAGAGCTTGCAGAGCACTGGGGAAAGGCAGGCAGAGAATTCCTTGCTAGCACCTTCTCTGTGCCTGGGAAGCAGAAGTGTTCACATTGCTTCGCAGAATCGCTTTTGTGCAGAAAACAGTAACACTTGTTCAGAAGGAAAGAAAGCACAGAGCCCCAGATTCTATGTTGTCCTGGAGAGCTTGCAGAGCACTGGGGAAACGCAGGCAGAGAATTCCTTGCTAGCACCTTCTCTGTGCCTGCGAAGCAGAAGTGTTCACATGGCTTCGCAAGAATCACTTTTGTGCAGAAAACAGTAACACTTGTTCAGAACGAAAGAAAGCACAGAGCCCCAGATTCTATGTTGTCCTGGAGAGCTTGCAGAGCACTGGGGAAAGGCAGGCAGAGAATTCCCTGATAGCACCTTCTCTGTGCCTGTTCACATTGCTTCGCAGAATCGCTTTTGTGCAGAAAACAGTAACACTTGTTCAGAATGAAAGAAAGCACAGAGCCCCAGATTTGCTGTTGTCCTGGAGAGCTTGCAGAGCACTGGGGAAAGGCAGGCAGAGAATTCCCTGATAGCACCTTCTCTGTGCCTGGGAAGCAGAAGTGTTCACATTGCTTCGCAAGAATCACTTTTGTGCAGAAAACAGTAATACTTGTTCAGAACGAAAGAAAGCACAGAGCCCCAGATTTTATGTTGTCCTGGAGAGCTTGCAGAGCACTGGGGAAAGGCAGGCAGAGAATTCCTTGCTAGCACCTTCTCTGTGCCTGGGAAGCAGAAGTGTTCACATTGCTTCGCAGAATCGCTTTTGTGCAGAAAACAGTAACACTTGTTCAGAAGGAAAGAAAGCACAGAGCCCCAGATTCTATGTTGTCCTGGAGAGCTTGCAGAGCACTGGGGAAAGGCAGGCAGAGAATTCCCTGATAGCACCTTCTCTGTGCCTGGGAAGCAGAAGTGTTCACATTGCTTCGCAAGAATCACTTTTGTGCAGAAAACAGTAACACTTGTTCAGAAGGAAAGAAAGCACAGAGCCCCAGATTTGCTGTTGTCCTGGAGAGCTTGCAGAGCACTGGGGAAAGGCAGGCAGAGAATTCCCTGATAGCACCTTCTCTGTGCCTGGGAAGCAGAAGTGTTCACATTGCTTCGCAAGAATCGCTTTTGTGCAGAAAACAGTAACACTTGTTCAGAAGGAAAGAAAGCACAGAGCCCCAGATTTGCTGTTGTCCTGGAGAGCTTGCAGAGCACTGGGGAAAGGCAGGCAGAGAATTCCCTGATAGCACCTTCTCTGTGCCTGGGAAGCAGAAGTGTTCACATTGCTTCGCAAGAATCACTTTTGTGCAGAAAACAGTAACACTTGTTCAGAAGGAAAGAAAGCACAGAGCCCCAAATTTGCTGTTGTCCTGGAGAGCTTGCAGAGCACTGGGGAAAGGCAGGCAGAGAATTCCCTGATAGCACCTTCTCTGTGCCTGGGAAGCACAAGTGTTCACATTGCTTCGCAAGAATCGCTTTTGTGCAGAAAACAGTAACACTTGTTCAGAAGGAAAGAAAGCACAGAGCCCCAGATTTTATGTTGTCCTGGAGAGCTTGCAGAGCACTGGGGAAAGGCAGGCAGAGAATTCCCTGCTAGCACCTTCTCTGTGCCTGTTCACATTGCTTCGCAGAATCGCTTTTGTGCAGAAAACAGTAACACTTGTTCAGAACGAAAGAAAGCACAGAGCCCCAGATTTGCTGTTGTTCTGGAGAGCTTGCAGAGCACTGGGGAAAGGCAGGCAGAGAATTCCCTGCTAGCACCTTCTCTGTGCCTGTTCACATTGCTTCGCAGAATTGCTTTTGTGCAGAAAACAGTAACACTTGTTCAGAAGGAAAGAAAGCACAGAGCCCCAGATTCTATGTTGTCCTGGAGAGCTTGCAGAGCACTGGGGAAAGGCAGGCAGAGAATTCCCTGCTAGCACCTTCTCTGTGCCTGGGAAGCAGAAGTGTTCACATTGCTTCGCAAGAATCGCTTTTGTGCAGAAAACACTAACACTTGTTCAGAAGGAAAGAAAGCACAGAGCCCCAGATTCTATGTTGTCCTGGAGAGCTTGCAGAGCACTGGGGAAAGGCAGGCAGAGAATTCCCTGATAGCACCTTCTCTGTGCCTGTTTACATTGCTTCGCATAATCGCTTTTGTGCAGAAAACAGTAACACTTGTTCAGAAGGAAAGAAAGCACAGAGCCCCAGATTTGCTGTTGTCCTGGAGAGCTTGCAGAGCACTGGGGAAAGGCAGGCAGAGAATTCCTTGCTAGCACCTTCTCTGTGCCTGGGAAGCAGAAGTGTTCACATTGCTTCGCAGAATCGCTTTTGTGCAGAAAACAGTAACACTTGTTCAGAAGGAAAGAAAGCACAGAGCCCCAGATTCTATGTTGTCCTGGAGAGCTTGCAGAGCACTGGGGAAAGGCAGGCAGAGAATTCCTTGCTAGCACCTTCTCTGTGCCTGGGAAGCAGAAGTGTTCACATTGCTTCGCAAGAATCGCTTTTGTGCAGAAAACAGTAACACTTGTTCAGAACGAAAGAAAGCACAGAGCCCCAGATTTGCTGTTGTCCTGGAGAGCTTGCAGAGCACTGGGGAAAGGCAGGCAGAGAATTCCCTGCTAGCACCTTCTCTGTGCCTGTTCACATTGCTTCGCAGAATCGCTTTTGTGCAGAAAACAGTAACACTTGTTCAAAAGGAAAGAAAGCACAGAGCCCCAGATTCTATGTTGTCCTGGAGAGCTTGCAGAGCACTGGGGAAAGGCAGGCAGAGAATTCCCTGATAGCACCTTCTCTGTGCCTGTTCACATTGCTTCGCAGAATCGCTTTTGTGCAGAAAACAGTAACACTTGTTCAGAACGAAAGAAAGCACAGAGCCCCAGATTTGCTGTTGTCCCGGAGAGCTTGCAGAGCACTGGGGAAAGGCAGGCAGAGAATTCCCTGCTAGCACCTTCTCTGTGCCTGGGAAGCAGAAGTGTTCACATTGCTTCGCAAGAATCGCTCTTGTGCAGAAAACACTAACACTTGTTCAGAAGGAAAGAAAGCACAGAGCCCCAGATTTTATGTTGTCCTGGAGAGCTTGCAGAGCACTGGGGAATGGCAGGCAGAGAATTCCTTGCTAGTACCTTCTCTGTGCCTGGGAAGCAGAAGTGTTCACATTGCTTCGCAAGAATCGCTTTTGTGCAGAAAACAGTAACACTTGTTCAGAACGAAAGAAAGCACAGAGCCCCAGATTTTATGTTGTCCTGGAGAGCTTGCAGAGCACTGGGGAAAGGCAGGCAGAGAATTCCTTGCTAGCACCTTCTCTGTGCCTGGGAAGCAGAAGTGTTCACATTGCTTCGCAGAATCGCTTTTGTGCAGAAAACAGTAACACTTGTTCAGAAGGAAAGAAAGCACAGAGCCCCAGATTCTATGTTGTCCTGGAGAGCTTGCAGAGCACTGGGGAAAGGCAGGCAGAGAATTCCCTGCTAGCACCTTCTCTGTGCCTGGGAAGCAGAAGTGTTCACATTGCTTCGCAGAATCGCTTTTGTGCAGAAAACACTAACACTTGTTCAGAAGGAAAGAAAGCACAGAGCCCCAGATTCTATGTTGTCCTGGAGAGCTTGCAGAGCACTGGGGAAAGGCAGGCAGAGAATTCCCTGATAGCACCTTCTCTGTGCCTGGGAAGCAGAAGTGTTCACATTGCTTCGCAGAATCGCTTTTGTGCAGAAAAGAGTAACACTTGTTCACAAGGAAAGAAAGCACAGAGCCCCAGATTCTATGTTGTCCTGGAGAGCTTGCAGAGCACTGGGGAAAGGCAGGCAGAGAATTCCCTGCTAGCACCTTCTCTGTGCCTGTTCACATTGCTTCGCAGAATCGCTTTTGTGCAGAAAACAGTAACACTTGTTCAGAAGGAAAGAAAGCACAGAGCCCCAGATTTTATGTTGTCCTGGAGAGCTTGCAGAGCACTGGGGAAAGGCAGGCAGAGAATTCCCTGCTAGCACCTTCTCTGTGCCTGTTCACATTGCTTCGCAGAATCGCTTTTGTGCAGAAAACAGTAACACTTGTTCAGAACGAAAGAAAGCACAGAGCCCCAGATTCTATGTTGTCCTGGAGAGCTTGCAGAGCACTGGGGAAAGGCAGGCAGAGAATTCCTTGCTAGCACCTTCTCTGTGCCTGGGAAGCAGAAGTGTTCACATTGCTTCGCAAGAATCGCTTTTGTGCAGAAAACAGTAACACTTGTTCAGAAGGAAAGAAAGCACAGAGCCCCAGATTCTATGTTGTCCTGGAGAGCTTGCAGAGCACTGGGGAAAGGCAGGCAGAGAATTCCCTGATAGCACCTTCTCTGTGCCTGTTCACATTGCTTCGCAGAATCGCTTTTGTGCAGAAAACAGTAACACTTGTTCAGAAGGAAAGAAAGCACAGAGCCCCAGATTCTATGTTGTCCTGGAGAGCTTGCAGAGCACTGGGGAAAGGCAGGCAGAGAATTCCTTGCTAGCACCTTCTCTGTGCCTGGGAAGCAGAAGTGTTCACATTGCTTCGCAGAAATGCTCTTGTGCAGAAAACACTAACACTTGTTCAGAAGGAAAGAAAGCACAGAGCCCCAGATTTTATGTTGTCCTGGAGAGCTTGCAGAGCACTGGGGAAAGGCAGGCAGAGAATTCCCTGATAGCACCTTCTCTGTGCCTGTTCACATTGCTTCGCAGAATCGCTTTTGTGCAGAAAACAGTAACACTTGTTCAGAAGGAAAGAAAGCACAGAGCCCCAGATTCTATGTTGTCCTGGAGAGCTTGCAGAGCACTGGGGAAAGGCAGGCAGAGAATTCCCTGCTAGCAGCTTCTCTGTGCCTGGGAAGCAGAAGTGTTCACATTGCTTCGCAAGAGTCGCTTTTGTGCAGAAAACACTAACACTTCTTCAGAAGGAAAGAAAGCACAGAGCCCCAGATTTGCTGTTGTCCTGGAGAGCTTGCAGAGCACTGGGGAATGGCAGGCAGAGAATTCCTTGCTAGTACCTTCTCTGTGCCTGGGAAGCAGAAGTGTTCACATTGCTTCGCAAGAATCGCTTTTGTGCAGAAAACAGTAACACTTGTTCAGAAGGAAAGAAAGCACAGAGCCCCAGATTTTATGTTGTCCTGGAGAGCTTGCAGAGTACTGGGGAAAGGCAGGCAGAGAATTCCCTGATAGCACCTTCTCTGTGCCTGTTCACATTGCTTCGCAGAATCGCTTTTGTGCAGAAAACAGTAACACTTGTTCAGAACGAAAGAAAGCACAGAGCCCCAGATTCTATGTTGTCCTGGAGAGCTTGCAGAGCACTGGGGAAAGGCAGGCAGAGAATTCCCTGCTAGCACCTTCTCTGTGCCTGGGAAGCAGAAGTGTTCACATTGCTTCGCAGAATCGCTTTTGTGCAGAAAACACTAACACTTGTTCAGAAGGAAAGAAAGCACAGAGCCCCAGATTCTATGTTGTTCTGGAGAGCTTGCAGAGCACTGGGGAAAGGCAGGCAGAGAATTCCTTGCTAGCACCTTCTCTGTGCCTGGGAAGCAGAAGTGTTCACATTGCTTTGCAGAATCGCTTTTGTGCAGAAAACACTAACACTTGTTCAGAACGAAAGAAAGCACAGAGCCCCAGATTCTATGTTGTCCTGGAGAGCTTGCAGAGCACTGGGGAAAGGCAGGCAGAGAATTCCTTGCTAGCACCTTCTCTGTGCCTGGGAAGCAGAAGTGTTCACATTGCTTCGCAAGAATCGCTTTTGTGCAGAAAACAGTAACACTTGTTCAGAAGGAAAGAAAGCACAGAGCCCCAGATTCTATGTTGTCCTGGAGAGCTTGCAGAGCACTGGGGAAAGGCAGGCAGAGAATTCCTTGCTAGCACCTTCTCTGTGCCTGGGAAGCAGAAGTGTTCACATTGCTTCGCAGAATCGCTTTTGTGCAGAAAACAGTAACACTTGTTCAGAAGGAAAGAAAGCACAGAGCCCCAGATTCTATGTTGTCCTGGAGAGCTTGCAGAGCACTGCGGAAAGGCAGGCAGAGAATTCCTTGCTAGCACCTTCTCTGTGCCTGTTCACATTGCTTCGCAGAATCGCTTTTGTGCAGAAAAAAGTAACACTTGTTCAGAAGGAAAGAAAGCACAGAGCCCCAGATTCTATGTTGTCCTGGAGAGCTTGCAGAGCACTGGGGAAAGGCAGGCAGAGAATTCCCTGCTAGCACCTTCTCTGTGCCTGGGAAGCAGAAGTGTTCACATTGCTTCGCAGAATCGCTTTTGTGCAGAAAACAGTAACACTTGTTCAGAAGGAAAGAAAGCACAGAGCCCCAGATTCTATGTTGTCCTGGAGAGCTTGCAGAGCACTGGGGAAAGGCAGGCAGAGAATTCCTTGCTAGCACCTTCTCTGTGCCTGGGAAGCAGAAGTGTTCACATTGCTTCGCAAGAATCGCTTTTGTGCAGAAAACACTAACACTTGTTCAGAAGGAAAGAAAGCACAGAGCCCCAGATTCTATGTTGTCCTGGAGAGCTTGCAGAGCACTGGGGAAAGGCAGGCAGAGAATTCCTTGCTAGCACCTTCTCTGTGCCTGGGAAGCAGAAGTGTTCACATTGCTTCGCAGAATCGCTTTTGTGCAGAAAACAGTAACACTTGTTCAGAAGGAAAGAAAGCACAGAGCCCCAGATTCTATGTTGTCCTGGAGAGCTTGCAGAGCACTGGGGAAAGGCAGGCAGAGAATTCCTTGCTAGCACCTTCTCTGTGCCTGGGAAGCAGAAGTGTTCACATTGCTTCGCAGAATCGCTTTTGTGCAGAAAACAGTAACACTTGTTCAGAACGAAAGAAAGCACAGAGCCCCAGATTCTATGTTGTCCTGGAGAGCTTGCAGAGCACTGGGGAAAGGCAGGCAGAGAATTCCTTGCTAGCACCTTCTCTGTGCCTGGGAAGCAGAAGTGTTCACATTGCTTCGCAGAATCGCTTTTGTGCAGAAAACAGTAACACTTGTTCAGAAGGAAAGAAAGCACAGAGCCCCAGATTCTATGTTGTCCTGGAGAGCTTGCAGAGCACTGGGGAAAGGCAGGCAGAGAATTCCCTGCTAGCACCTTCTCTGTGCCTGGGAAGCAGAAGTGTTCACATTGCTTCGCAGAATCGCTTTTGTGCAGAAAACACTAACACTTGTTCAGAAGGAAAGAAAGCACAGAGCCCCAGATTCTATGTTGTCCTGGAGAGCTTGCAGAGCACTGGGGAAAGGCAGGCAGAGAATTCCCTGATAGCACCTTCTCTGTGCCTGTTCACATTGCTTCGCAGAATCGCTTTTGTGCAGAAAACAGTAACACTTGTTCAGAAGGAAAGAAAGCACAGAGCCCCAGATTCTATGTTGTCCTGGAGAGCTTGCAGAGCACTGGGGAAAGGCAGGCAGAGAATTCGCTGCTAGCACCTTCTCTGTGCCTTGGAAGCAGAAGTGTTCACATTGCTTCGCAAGAATCACTTTTGTGCAGAAAACAGTAACACTTGTTCAGAAGGAAAGAAAGCACAGAGCCCCAGATTTTATGTTGTCCTGGAGAGCTTGCAGAGCACTGGGGAAAGGCAGGCAGAGAATTCCTTGCTAGCACCTTCTCTGTGCCTGGGAAGCAGAAGTGTTCACATTGCTTCGCAGAATCGCTTTTGTGCAGAAAACAGTAACACTTGTTCAGAAGGAAAGAAAGCACAGAGCCCCAGATTCTATGTTGTCCTGGAGAGCTTGCAGAGCACTGGGGAAAGGCAGGCAGAGAATTCCTTGCTAGCACCTTCTCTGTGCCTGGGAAGCAGAAGTGTTCACATTGCTTCGCAGAATCGCTTTTGTGCAGAAAACAGTAACACTTGTTCAGAAGGAAAGAAAGCACAGAGCCCCAGATTTGCTGTTGTCCTGGAGAGCTTGCAGAGCACTGGGGAAAGGCAGGCAGAGAATTCCCTGCTAGCACCTTCTCTGTGCCTGGGAAGCAGAAGTGTTCACATTGCTTCGCAGAATCGCTTTTGTGCAGAAAACAGTAACACTTGTTCAGAAGGAAAGAAAGCACAGAGCCCCAGATTTTATGTTGTCCTGGAGAGCTTGCAGAGCACTGCGGAAAGGCAGGCAGAGAATTCCCTGCTAGCACCTTCTCTGTGCCTGGGAAGCAGAAGTGTTCACATTGCTTCGCAGAATCGCTTTTGTGCAGAAAACAGTAACACTTGTTCAGAAGGAAAGAAAGCACAGAGCCCCAGATTTTATGTTGTCCTGGAGAGCTTGCAGAGCACTGGGGAAAGGCAGGCAGAGAATTCCTTGCTAGCACCTTCTCTGTGCCTGGGAAGCAGAAGTGTTCACATTGCTTCGCAGAATCGCTTTTGTGCAGAAAACAGTAACACTTGTTCAGAAGGAAAGAAAGCACAGAGCCCCAGATTCTATGTTGTCCTGGAGAGCTTGCAGAGCACTGGGGAAAGGCAGGCAGAGAATTCCCTGCTAGCACCTTCTCTGTGCCTGGGAAGCAGAAGTGTTCACATTGCTTCGCAGAATCGCTTTTGTGCAGAAAACAGTAACACTTGTTCAGAAGGAAAGAAAGCACAGAGCCCCAGATTCTATGTTGTCCTGGAGAGCTTGCAGAGCACTGGGGAAAGGCAGGCAGAGAATTCCCTGCTAGCACCTTCTCTGTGCCTGTTCACATTGCTTCGCAGAATCGCTTTTGTGCAGAAAACAGTAACACTTGTTCAGAACGAAAGAAAGCACAGAGCCCCAGATTTTATGTTGTCCTGGAGAGCTTGCAGAGCACTGGGGAAAGGCAGGCAGAGAATTCCCTGCTAGCACCTTCTCTGTGCCTGTTCACATTGCTTCGCAGAATCGCTTTTGTGCAGAAAACAGTAACACTTGTTCAGAAGGAAAGAAAGCACAGAGCCCCAGATTTGCTGTTGTCCTGGAGAGCTTGCAGAGCACTGGGGAAAGGCAGGCAGAGAATTCCCTGCTAGCACCTTCTCTGTGCCTGGGAAGCAGAAGTGTTCACATTGCTTCGCAGAATCGCTTTTGTGCAGAAAACACTAACACTTGTTCAGAACGAAAGAAAGCACAGAGCCCCAGATTCTATGTTGTCCTGGAGAGCTTGCAGAGCACTGGGGAAAGGCAGGCAGAGAATTCCTTGCTAGCACCTTCTCTGTGCCTGGGAAGCAGAATTGTTCACATTGCTTCGCAAGAATCGCTTTTGTGCAGAAAACAGTAACACTTGTTCAGAAGGAAAGAAAGCACAGAGCCCCAGATTCTATGTTGTCCTGGAGAGCTTGCAGAGCACTGGGGAAAGGCAGGCAGAGAATTCCTTGCTAGCACCTTCTCTGTGCCTGCGAAGCAGAAGTGTTCACATTGCTTCGCAGAATCGCTTTTGTGCAGAAAACAGTAACACTTGTTCAGAAGGAAAGAAAGCACAGAGCCCCAGATTCTATGTTGTCCTGGAGAGCTTGCAGAGCACTGGGGAAAGGCAGGCAGAGAATTCCCTGCTAGCACCTTCTCTGTGCCTGGGAAGCAGAAGTGTTCACATTGCTTCGCAGAATCGCTTTTGTGCAGAAAACAGTAACACTTGTTCAGAACGAAAGAAAGCACAGAGCCCCAGATTCTATGTTGTCCTGGAGAGCTTGCAGAGCACTGGGGAAAGGCAGGCAGAGAATTCCTTGCTAGCACCTTCTCTGTGCCTGGGAAGCAGAAGTGTTCACATTGCTTCGCAGAATCGCTTTTGTGCAGAAAACAGTAACACTTGTTCAGAAGGAAAGAAAGCACAGAGCCCCAGATTCTATGTTGTCCTGGAGAGCTTGCAGAGCACTGGGGAAAGGCAGGCAGAGAATTCCCTGCTAGCACCTTCTCTGTGCCTGGGAAGCAGAAGTGTTTACATTGCTTCGCAGAATCGCTTTTGTGCAGAAAACAGTAACACTTGTTCAGAAGGAAAGAAAGCACAGAGCCCCAGATTCTATGTTGTCCTGGAGAGCTTGCAGAGCACTGGGGAAAGGCAGGCAGAGAATTCCTTGCTAGCACCTTCTCTGTGCCTGGGAAGCAGAAGTGTTCACATTGCTTCGCAGAATCGCTTTTGTGCAGAAAACAGTAACACTTGTTCAGAAGGAAAGAAAGCACAGAGCCCCAGATTCTATGTTGTCCTGGAGAGCTTGCAGAGCACTGGGGAAAGGCAGGCAGAGAATTCCCTGCTAGCACCTTCTCTGTGCCTGTTCACATTGCTTCGCAGAATCGCTTTTGTGCAGAAAACAGTAACACTTGTTCAGAACGAAAGAAAGCACAGAGCCCCAGATTTTATGTTGTCCTGGAGAGCTTGCAGAGCACTGGGGAAAGGCAGGCAGAGAATTCCCTGCTAGCACCTTCTCTGTGCCTGTTCACATTGCTTCGCAGAATCGCTTTTGTGCAGAAAACAGTAACACTTGTTCAGAACGAAAGAAAGCACAGAGCCCCAGATTTGCTGTTGTCCTGGAGAGCTTGCAGAGCACTGGGGAAAGGCAGGCAGAGAATTCCCTGCTAGCACCTTCTCTGTGCCTGGGAAGCAGAAGTGTTCTCATTGCTTCGCAGAATCGCTTTTGTGCAGAAAACACTAACACTTGTTCAGAAGGAAAGAAAGCACAGAGCCCCAGATTCTATGTTGTCCTGGAGAGCTTGCAGAGCACTGGGGAAAGGCAGGCAGAGAATTCCTTGCTAGCACCTTCTCTGTGCCTGCGAAGCAGAAGTGTTCACATTGCTTCGCAGAATCTCTTTTGTGCAGAAAACAGTAACACTTGTTCAGAAGGAAAGAAAGCACAGAGCCCCAGATTCTATGTTGTCCTGGAGAGCTTGCAGAGCACTGGGGAAAGGCAGGCAGAGAATTCCCTGCTAGCACCTTCTCTGTGCCTGGGAAGCAGAAGTGTTCACATTGCTTCGCAGAATCGCTTTTGTGCAGAAAACAGTAACACTTGTTCAGAAGGAAAGAAAGCACAGAGCCCCAGATTCTATGTTGTCCTGGAGAGCTTGCAGAGCACTGGGGAAAGGCAGGCAGAGAATTCCTTGCTAGCACCTTCTCTGTGCCTGGGAAGCAGAAATGTTCACATTGCTTCGCAGAATCGCTTTTGTGCAGAAAACAGTAACACTTGTTCAGAAGGAAAGAAAGCACAGAGCCCCAGATTCTATGTTGTCCTGGAGAGCTTGCAGAGCACTGGGGAAAGGCAGGCAGAGAATTCCCTGATAGCACCTTCTCTGTGCCTGGGAAGCAGAAGTGTTCACATTGCTTCGCAGAATCGCTTTTGTGCAGAAAACAGTAACACTTGTTCAGAAGGAAAGAAAGCACAGAGCCCCAGATTCTATGTTGTCCTGGAGAGCTTGCAGAGCACTGGGGAAAGGCAGGCAGAGAATTCCTTGCTAGCACCTTCTCTGTGCCTGGGAAGCAGAAGTGTTCACATTGCTTTGCAGAATCGCTTTTGTGCAGAAAACACTAACACTTGTTCAGAAGGAAAGAAAGCACAGAGCCCCAGATTCTATGTTGTCCTGGAGAGCTTGCAGAGCACTGGGGAAAGGCAGGCAGAGAATTCCTTGCTAGCACCTTCTCTGTGCCTGGGAAGCAGAAGTGTTCACATTGCTTCGCAGAATCGCTTTTGTGCAGAAAACAGTAACACTTGTTCAGAAGGAAAGAAAGCACAGAGCCCCAGATTCTATGTTGTCCTGGAGAGCTTGCAGAGCACTGGGGAAAGGCAGGCAGAGAATTCCTTGCTAGCACCTTCTCTGTGCCTGGGAAGCAGAAATGTTCACATTGCTTCGCAAGAATCGCTCTTGTGCAGAAAACACTAACACTTGTTCAGAAGGAAAGAAAGCACAGAGCCCCAGATTTTATGTTGTCCTGGAGAGCTTGCAGAGCACTGGGGAAAGGCAGGCAGAGAATTCCCTGCTAGCACCTTCTCTGTGCCTGGGAAGCAGAAGTGTTCACATTGCTTCGCAGAATCGCTTTTGTGCAGAAAACAGTAACACTTGTTCAGAAGGAAAGAAAGCACAGAGCCCCAGATTCTATGTTGTCCTGGAGAGCTTGCAGAGCACTGGGGAAAGGCAGGCAGAGAATTCCTTGCTAGCACCTTCTCTGTGCCTGCGAAGCAGAAGTGTTCACATTGCTTCGCAGAATCGCTTTTGTGCAGAAAACAGTAACACTTGTTCAGAAGGAAAGAAAGCACAGAGCCCCAGATTCTATGTTGTCCTGGAGAGCTTGCAGAGCACTGGGGAAAGGCAGGCAGAGAATTCCCTTCTAGCACCTTCTCTGTGCCTGGGAAGCAGAAGTGTTCACATTGCTTCGCAGAATCGCTTTTGTGCAGAAAACACTAAAACTTGTTCAGAACGAAAGAAAGCACAGAGCCCCAGATTCTATGTTGTCCTGGAGAGCTTGCAGAGCACTGGGGAAAGGCAGGCAGAGAATTCCTTGCTAGCACCTTCTCTGTGCCTGGGAAGCAGAAATGTTCACATTGCTTCGCAGAATCGATTTTGTGCAGAAAACAGTAACACTTGTTCAGAACGAAAGAAAGCACAGAGCCCCAGATTCTATGTTGTCCTGGAGAGCTTGCAGAGCACTGGGGAAAGGCAGGCAGAGAATTCCCTGCTAGCACCTTCTCTGTGCCTGGGAAGCAGAAGTGTTCACATTGCTTCGCAGAATCGCTTTTGTGCAGAAAACAGTAACACTTGTTCAGAAGGAAAGAAAGCACAGAGCCCCAGATTCTATGTTGTCCTGGAGAGCTTGCAGAGCACTGGGGAAAGGCAGGCAGAGAATTCCTTGCTAGCACCTTCTCTGTGCCTGGGAAGCAGAAATGTTCACATTGCTTCGCAGAATCGCTTTTGTGCAGAAAACACTAACACTTGTTCAGAAGGAAAGAAAGCACAGAGCCCCAGATTCTATGTTGTCCTGGAGAGCTTGCAGAGCACTGGGGAAAGGCAGGCAGAGAATTCCTTGCTAGCACCTTCTCTGTGCCTGGGAAGCAGAAATGTTCACATTGCTTCGCAAGAATCGCTCTTGTGCAGAAAACACTAACACTTGTTCAGAAGGAAAGAAAGCACAGAGCCCCAGATTTTATGTTGTCCTGGAGAGCTTGCAGAGCACTGGGGAAAGGCAGGCAGAGAATTCCCTGATAGCACCTTCTCTGTGCCTGTTCACATTGCTTCGCAGAATCGCTTTTGTGCAGAAAACAGTAACACTTGTTCAGAAGGAAAGAAAGCACAGAGCCCCAGATTCTATGTTGTCCTGGAGAGCTTGCAGAGCACTGGGGAAAGGCGGGCAGAGAATTCCCTGCTAGGACCTTCTCTGTGCCTGGGAAGCAGAAGTGTTCACATTGCTTTGCAGAATCGCTTTTGTGCAGAAAACACTAACACTTGTTCAGAAGGAAAGAAAGCACAGAGCCCCAGATTCTATGTTGTCCTGGAGAGCTTGCAGAGCACTGGGGAAAGGCAGGCAGAGAATTCCTTGCTAGCACCTTCTCTGTGCCTGGGAAGCAGAAGTGTTCACATTGCTTCGCAAGAATCGCTTTTGTGCAGAAAACACTAACACTTGTTCAGAAGGAAAGAAAGCACAGAGCCCCAGATTCTATGTTGTCCTGGAGAGCTTGCAGAGCACTGGGGAAAGGCAGGCAGAGAATTCCCTGATAGCACCTTCTCTGTGCCTGGGAAGCAGAAGTGTTCACATTGCTTCGCAGAATCGCTTTTGTGCAGAAAACACTAACACTTGTTCAGAACGAAAGAAAGCACAGAGCCACAGATTCTATGTTGTCCTGGAGAGCTTGCAGAGCACTGGGGAAAGGCAGGCAGAGAATTCCTTGCTAGCACCTTCTCTGTGCCTGGGAAGCAGAAGTGTTCACATTGCTTCGCAAGAATCGCTTTTGTGCAGAAAACAGTAACACTTGTTCAGAAGGAAAGAAAGCACAGAGCCCCAGATTCTATGTTGTCCTGGAGAGCTTGCAGAGCACTGGGGAAAGGCAGGCAGAGAATTCCCTGCTAGCACCTTCTCTGTGCCTGTTCACATTGCGTCGCAGAATCGCTTTTGTGCAGAAAACAGTAACACTTGTTCAGAACGAAAGAAAGCACAGAGCCCCAGATTCTATGTTGTCCTGGAGAGCTTGCAGAGCACTGGGGAAAGGCAGGCAGAGAATTCCCTGATAGCACCTTCTCTGTGCCTGGGAAGCAGAAGTGTTCACATTGCTTCGCAAGAATCACTTTTGTGCAGAAAACAGTAACACTTGTTCAGAAGGAAAGAAAGCACAGAGCCCCAGATTTTATGTTGTCCTGGAGAGCTTGCAGAGCACTGGGGAAAGGCAGGCAGAGAATTCCTTGCTAGCACCTTCTCTGTGCCTGGGAAGCAGAAGTGTTCACATTGCTTCGCAGAATCGCTTTTGTGCAGAAAACAGTAACACTTGTTCAGAAGGAAAGAAAGCACAGAGCCCCAGATTCTATGTTGTCCTGGAGAGCTTGCAGAGCACTGGGGAAAGGCAGGCAGAGAATTCCTTGCTAGCACCTTCTCTGTGCCTGTTCACATTGCTTCGCAGAATCGCTTTTGTGCAGAAAACAGTAACACTTGTTCAGAAGGAAAGAAAGCACAGAGCCCCAGATTCTATGTTGTCCTGGAGAGCTTGCAGAGCACTGGGGAAAGGCAGGCAGAGAATTCCCTGCTAGCACCTTCTCTGTGCCTGGGAAGCAGAAGTGTTCACATTGCTTCGCAGAATCGCTTTTGTGCAGAAAACAGTAACACTTGTTCAGAAGGAAAGAAAGCACAGAGCCCCAGATTCTATGTTGTCCTGGAGAGCTTGCAGAGCACTGGGGAAAGGCAGGCAGAGAATTCCCTGCTAGCACCTTCTCTGTGCCTGGGAAGCAGAAGTGTTCACATTGCTTCGCAGAATCGCTTTTGTGCAGAAAACACTAACACTTGTTCAGAAGGAAAGAAAGCACAGAGCCCCAGATTCTATGTTGTCCTGGAGAGCTTGCAGAGCACTGGGGAAAGGCAGGCAGAGAATTCCCTGATACCACCTTCTCTGTGCCTGTTCACATTGCTTCGCAGAATCGCTTTTGTGCAGAAAACAGTAACACTTGTTCAGAAGGAAAGAAAGCACAGAGCCCCAGATTCTATGTTGTCCTGGAGAGCTTGCAGAGCACTGGGGAAAGGCAGGCAGAGAATTCCCTGCTAGCACCTTCTCTGTGCCTTGGAAGCAGAAGTGTTCACATTGCTTCGCAAGAATCACTTTTGTGCAGAAAACAGTAACACTTGTTCAGAAGGAAAGAAAGCACAGAGCCCCAGATTTTATGTTGTCCTGGAGAGCTTGCAGAGCACTGGGGAAAGGCAGGCAGAGAATTCCTTGCTAGCACCTTCTCTGTGCCTGGGAAGCAGAAGTGTTCACATTGCTTCGCAGAATCGCTTTTGTGCAGAAAACAGTAACACTTGTTCAGAAGGAAAGAAAGCACAGAGCCCCAGATTCTATGTTGTCCTGGAGAGCTTGCAGAGCACTGGGGAAAGGCAGGCAGAGAATTCCCTGCTAGCACCTTCTCAGTGCCTGGGAAGCAGAAGTGTTCACATTGCTTCGCAAGAATCACTTTTGTGCAGAAAACAGTAACACTTGTTCAGAAGGAAAGAAAGCACAGAGCCCCAGATTCTATGTTGTCCTGGAGAGCTTGCAGAGCACTGGGGAAAGGCAGGCAGAGAATTCCCTGATAGCACCTTCTCTGTGCCTGGGAAGCAGAAGTGTTCACATTGCTTCGCAGAATCGCTTTTGTGCAGAAAACAGTAACACTTGTTCAGAAGGAAAGAAAGCACAGAGCCCCAGATTCTATGTTGTCCTGGAGAGCTTGCAGAGCACTGGGGAAAGGCAGGCAGAGAATTCCCTGCTAGCACCTTCTCTGTGCCTGGGAAGCAGAAGTGTTCACAGTGCTTCGCAGAATCGCTTTTGTGCAGAAAACACTAACACTTGTGCAGAACGAAAGAAAGCACAGAGCCCCAGATTTTATGTTGTCCTGGAGAGCTTGCAGAGCACTGGGGAAAGGCAGGCAGAGAATTCCTTGCTAGCACCTTCTCTGTGCCTGGGAAGCAGAAGTGTTCACACTGCTTCGCAGAATCGCTTTTGTGCAGAAAACAGTAACACTTGTTCAGAAGGAAAGAAAGCACAGAGCCCCAGATTCTATGTTGTCCTGGAGAGCTTGCAGAGCACTGGGGAAAGGCAGGCAGAGAATTCCCTGCTAGCACCTTCTCTGTGCCTGTTCACATTGCGTCGCAGAATCGCTTTTGTGCAGAAAACAGTAACACTTGTTCAGAACGAAAGAAAGCACAGAGCCCCAGATTCTATGTTGTCCTGGAGAGCTTGCAGAGCACTGGGGAAAGGCAGGCAGAGAATTCCCTGATAGCACCTTCTCTGTGCCTGGGAAGCAGAAGTGTTCACATTGCTTCGCAAGAATCACTTTTGTGCAGAAAACAGTAACACTTGTTCAGAAGGAAAGAAAGCACAGAGCCCCAGATTTTATGTTGTCCTGGAGAGCTTGCAGAGCACTGGGGAAAGGCAGGCAGAGAATTCCTTGCTAGCACCTTCTCTGTGCCTGGGAAGCAGAAGTGTTCACATTGCTTCGCAGAATCGCTTTTGTGCAGAAAACAGTAACACTTGTTCAGAAGGAAAGAAAGCACAGAGCCCCAGATTCTATGTTGTCCTGGAGAGCTTGCAGAGCACTGGGGAAAGGCAGGCAGAGAATTCCTTGCTAGCACCTTCTCTGTGCCTGTTCACATTGCTTCGCAGAATCGCTTTTGTGCAGAAAACAGTAACACTTGTTCAGAAGGAAAGAAAGCACAGAGCCCCAGATTCTATGTTGTCCTGGAGAGCTTGCAGAGCACTGGGGAAAGGCAGGCAGAGAATTCCCTGCTAGCACCTTCTCTGTGCCTGGGAAGCAGAAGTGTTCACATTGCTTCGCAGAATCGCTTTTGTGCAGAAAACAGTAACACTTGTTCAGAAGGAAAGAAAGCACAGAGCCCCAGATTCTATGTTGTCCTGGAGAGCTTGCAGAGCACTGGGGAAAGGCAGGCAGAGAATTCCCTGCTAGCACCTTCTCTGTGCCTGGGAAGCAGAAGTGTTCACATTGCTTCGCAGAATCGCTTTTGTGCAGAAAACACTAACACTTGTTCAGAAGGAAAGAAAGCACAGAGCCCCAGATTCTATGTTGTCCTGGAGAGCTTGCAGAGCACTGGGGAAAGGCAGGCAGAGAATTCCCTGATACCACCTTCTCTGTGCCTGTTCACATTGCTTCGCAGAATCGCTTTTGTGCAGAAAACAGTAACACTTGTTCAGAAGGAAAGAAAGCACAGAGCCCCAGATTCTATGTTGTCCTGGAGAGCTTGCAGAGCACTGGGGAAAGGCAGGCAGAGAATTCCCTGCTAGCACCTTCTCTGTGCCTTGGAAGCAGAAGTGTTCACATTGCTTCGCAAGAATCACTTTTGTGCAGAAAACAGTAACACTTGTTCAGAAGGAAAGAAAGCACAGAGCCCCAGATTTTATGTTGTCCTGGAGAGCTTGCAGAGCACTGGGGAAAGGCAGGCAGAGAATTCCTTGCTAGCACCTTCTCTGTGCCTGGGAAGCAGAAGTGTTCACATTGCTTCGCAGAATCGCTTTTGTGCAGAAAACAGTAACACTTGTTCAGAAGGAAAGAAAGCACAGAGCCCCAGATTCTATGTTGTCCTGGAGAGCTTGCAGAGCACTGGGGAAAGGCAGGCAGAGAATTCCCTGCTAGCACCTTCTCAGTGCCTGGGAAGCAGAAGTGTTCACATTGCTTCGCAAGAATCACTTTTGTGCAGAAAACAGTAACACTTGTTCAGAAGGAAAGAAAGCACAGAGCCCCAGATTCTATGTTGTCCTGGAGAGCTTGCAGAGCACTGGGGAAAGGCAGGCAGAGAATTCCCTGATAGCACCTTCTCTGTGCCTGGGAAGCAGAAGTGTTCACATTGCTTCGCAGAATCGCTTTTGTGCAGAAAACAGTAACACTTGTTCAGAAGGAAAGAAAGCACAGAGCCCCAGATTCTATGTTGTCCTGGAGAGCTTGCAGAGCACTGGGGAAAGGCAGGCAGAGAATTCCCTGCTAGCACCTTCTCTGTGCCTGGGAAGCAGAAGTGTTCACAGTGCTTCGCAGAATCGCTTTTGTGCAGAAAACACTAACACTTGTGCAGAACGAAAGAAAGCACAGAGCCCCAGATTTTATGTTGTCCTGGAGAGCTTGCAGAGCACTGGGGAAAGGCAGGCAGAGAATTCCTTGCTAGCACCTTCTCTGTGCCTGGGAAGCAGAAGTGTTCACACTGCTTCGCAGAATCGCTTTTGTGCAGAAAACAGTAACACTTGTTCAGAAGGAAAGAAAGCACAGAGCCCCAGATTCTATGTTGTCCTGGAGAGCTTGCAGAGCACTGGGGAAAGGCAGGCAGAGAATTCCCTGCTAGCACCTTCTCTGTGCCTGGGAAGCAGAAGTGTTCACATTGCTTCGCAGAATCGCTTTTGTGCAGAAAACAGTAACACTTGTTCAGAAGGAAAGAAAGCACAGAGCCCCAGATTCTATGTTGTCCTGGAGAGCTTGCAGAGCACTGGGGAAAGGCAGGCAGAGAATTCCTTGCTAGCACCTTCTCTGTGCCTGGGAAGCAGAAATGTTCACATTGCTTCGCAAGAATCGCTCTTGTGCAGAAAACACTAACACTTGTTCAGAAGGAAAGAAAGCACAGAGCCCCAGATTTTATGTTGTCCTGGAGAGCTTGCAGAGCACTGGGGAAAGGCAGGCAGAGAATTCCCTGATAGCACCTTCTCTGTGCCTGTTCACATTGCTTCGCAGAATCGCTTTTATGCAGAAAACAGTAACACTTGTTCAGAAGGAAAGAAAGCACAGAGCCCCAGATTCTATGTTGTCCTGGAGAGCTTGCAGAGCACTGGGGAAAGGCAGGCAGAGAATTCCTTGCTAGCACCTTCTCTGTGCCTGGGAAGCAGAAGTGTTCACATTGCTTCGCAGAATCGCTTTTGTGCAGAAAACACTAACACTTGTTCAGAAGGAAAGTAAGCACAGAGCCCCAGATTCTATGTTGTCCTGGAGAGCTTGCAGAGCACTGGGGAAAGGCAGGCAGAGAATTCCTTGCTAGCACCTTCTCTGTGCCTGGGAAGCAGAAGTGTTCACATTGCTTCGCAGAATCGCTTTTGTGCAGAAAACAGTAACACTTGTTCAGAAGGAAAGAAAGCACAGAGCCCCAGATTCTATGTTGTCCTGGAGAGCTTGCAGAGCACTGGGGAAAGGCAGGCAGAGAATTCCTTGCTAGCACCTTCTCTGTGCCTGGGAAGCAGAAGTGTTCACATTGCTTCGCAGAATCGCTTTTGTGCAGAAAACAGTAACACTTGTTCAGAAGGAAAGAAAGCACAGAGCCCCAGATTCTATGTTGTCCTGGAGAGCTTGCAGAGCACTGGGGAAAGGCAGGCAGAGAATTCCTTGCTAGCACCTTCTCTGTGCCTGGGAAGCAGAAATGTTCACATTGCTTCGCAAGAATCGCTCTTGTGCAGAAAACACTAACACTTGTTCAGAAGGAAAGAAAGCACAGAGCCCCAGATTTTATGTTGTCCTGGAGAGCTTGCAGAGCACTGGGGAAAGGCAGGCAGAGAATTCCCTGCTAGCACCTTCTCTGTGCCTGTTCACATTGCTTCGCAGAATCGCTTTTGTGCAGAAAACAGTAACACTTGTTCAGAAGGAAAGAAAGCACAGAGCCCCAGATTCTATGTTGTCCTGGAGAGCTTGCAGAGCACTGGGGAAAGGCAGGCAGAGAATTCCTTGCTAGCACCTTCTCTGTGCCTGGGAAGCAGAAGTGTTCACATTGCTTCGCAGAATCGCTTTTGTGCAGAAAACAGTAACACTTGTTCAGAAGGAAAGAAAGCACAGAGCCCCAGATTCTATGTTGTCCTGGAGAGCTTGCAGAGCACTGGGGAAAGGCAGGCAGAGAATTCCTTGCTAGCACCTTCTCTGTGCCTGGGAAGCAGAAGTGTTCACATTGCTTCGCAGAATCGCTTTTGTGCAGAAAACAGTAACACTTGTTCAGAAGGAAAGAAAGCACAGAGCCCCAGATTCTATGTTGTCCTGGAGAGCTTGCAGAGCACTGGGGAAAGGCAGGCAGAGAATTCCTTGCTAGCACCTTCTCTGTGCCTGGGAAGCAGAAGTGTTCACATTGCTTCGCAGAATCGCTTTTGTGCAGAAAACAGTAACACTTGTTCAGAACGAAAGAAAGCACAGAGCCCCAGATTCTATGTTGTCCTGGAGAGCTTGCAGAGCACTGGGGAAAGGCAGGCAGAGAATTCCTTGCTAGCACCTTCTCTGTGCCTGGGAAGCAGAAGTGTTCACATTGCTTCGCAAGAATCGCTTTTGTGCAGAAAACAGTAACACTTGTTCAGAAGGAAAGAAAGCACAGAGCCCCAGATTCTATGTTGTCCTGGAGAGCTTGCAGAGCACTGGGGAAAGGCAGGCAGAGAATTCCCTGCTAGCACCTTCTCTGTGCCTGTTCACATTGCTTCGCAGAATCGCTTTTGTGCAGAAAACAGTAACACTTGTTCAGAACGAAAGAAAGCACAGAGCCCCAGATTCTATGTTGTCCTGGAGAGCTTGCAGAGCACTGGGGAAAGGCAGGCAGAGAATTCCCTGATAGCACCTTCTCTGTGCCTGGGAAGCAGAAGTGTTCACATTGCTTCGCAAGAATCACTTTTGTGCAGAAAACAGTAACACTTGTTCAGAAGGAAAGAAAGCACAGAGCCCCAGATTTTATGTTGTCCTGGAGAGCTTGCAGAGCACTGGGGAAAGGCAGGCAGAGAATTCCTTGCTAGCACCTTCTCTGTGCCTGGGAAGCAGAAGTGTTCACATTGCTTCGCAGAATCGCTTTTGTGCAGAAAACAGTAACACTTGTTCAGAAGGAAAGAAAGCACAGAGCCCCAGATTCTATGTTGTCCTGGAGAGCTTGCAGAGCACTGGGGAAAGGCAGGCAGAGAATTCCTTGCTAGCACCTTCTCTGTGCCTGGGAAGCAGAAGTGTTCACATTGCTTCGCAGAATCGCTTTTGTGCAGAAAACAGTAACACTTGTTCAGAAGGAAAGAAAGCACAGAGCCCCAGATTCTATGTTGTCCTGGAGAGCTTGCAGAGCACTGGGGAAAGGCAGGCAGAGAATTCCTTGCTAGCACCTTCTCTGTGCCTGGGAAGCAGAAATGTTCACATTGCTTTGCAAGAATCGCTCTTGTGCAGAAAACACTAACACTTGTTCAGAAGGAAAGAAAGCACAGAGCCCCAGATTTTATGTTGTCCTGGAGAGCTTGCAGAGCACTGGGGAAAGGCAGGCAGAGAATTCCCTGATAGCACCTTCTCTGTGCCTGTTCACATTGCTTCGCAGAATCGCTTTTGTGCAGAAAACAGTAACACTTGTTCAGAAGGAAAGAAAGCACAGAGCCCCAGATTCTATGTTGTCCTGGAGAGCTTGCAGAGCACTGGGGAAAGGCAGGCAGAGAATTCCCTGCTAGCACCTTCTCAGTGCCTGGGAAGCAGAAGTGTTCACATTGCTTCGCAGAATCGCTTTTGTGCAGAAAACAGTAACACTTGTTCAGAAGGAAAGAAAGCACAGAGCCCCAGATTCTATGTTGTCCTGGAGAGCTTGCAGAGCACTGGGGAAAGGCAGGCAGAGAATTCCTTGCTAGCACCTTCTCTGTGTCTGGGAAGCAGAAGTGTTCACATTGCTTCGCAGAATCGCTTTTGTGCAGAAAACAGTAACACTTGTTCAGAAGGAAAGAAAGCACAGAGCCCCAGATTCTATGTTGTCCTGGAGAGCTTGCAGAGCACTGGGGAAAGGCAGGCAGAGAATTCCTTGCTAGCACCTTCTCTGTGCCTGGGAAGCAGAAGTGTTCACATTGCTTCGCAGAATCGCTTTTGTGCAGAAAACAGTAACACTTGTTCAGAAGGAAAGAAAGCACAGAGCCCCAGATTCTATGTTGTCCTGGAGAGCTTGCAGAGCACTGGGGAAAGGCAGGCAGAGAATTCCCTGCTAGCACCTTCTCTGTGCCTGGGAAGCAGAAGTGTTCACATTGCTTCGCAGAATCGCTTTTGTGCAGAAAACAGTAACACTTGTTCAGAAGGAAAGAAAGCACAGAGCCCCAGATTCTATGTTGTCCTGGAGAGCTTGCAGAGCACTGGGGAAAGGCAGGCAGAGAATTCCCTGCTAGCACCTTCTCTGTGCCTGGGAAGCAGAAGTGTTCACATTGCTTCGCAGAATCGCTTTTGTGCAGAAAACACTAACACTTGTTCAGAAGGAAAGAAAGCACAGAGCCCCAGATTCTATGTTGTCCTGGAGAGCTTGCAGAGCACTGGGGAAAGGCAGGCAGAGAATTCCCTGATAGCACCTTCTCTGTGCCTGTTCACATTGCTTCGCAGAATCGCTTTTGTGCAGAAAACAGTAACACTTGTTCAGAAGGAAAGAAAGCACAGAGCCCCAGATTCTATGTTGTCCTGGAGAGCTTGCAGAGCACTGGGGAAAGGCAGGCAGAGAATTCCCTGATAGCACCTTCTCTGTGCCTTGGAAGCAGAAGTGTTCACATTGCTTCGCAAGAATCACTTTTGTGCAGAAAACAGTAACACTTGTTCAGAAGGAAAGAAAGCACAGAGCCCCAGATTCTATGTTGTCCTGGAGAGCTTGCAGAGCACTGGGGAAAGGCAGGCAGAGAATTCCTTGCTAGCACCTTCTCTGTGCCTGGGAAGCAGAAGTGTTCACATTGCTTCGCAAGAATCACTTTTGTGCAGAAAACAGTAACACTTGTTCAGAAGGAAAGAAAGCACAGAGCCCCAGATTCTATGTTGTCCTGGAGAGCTTGCAGAGCACTGGGGAAAGGCAGGCAGAGAATTCCCTGATAGCACCTTCTCTGTGCCTGGGAAGCAGAAGTGTTCACATTGCTTCGCAAGAATCACTTTTGTGCAGAAAACAGTAACACTTGTTCAGAAGGAAAGAAAGCACAGAGCCCCAGATTCTATGTTGTCCTGGAGAGCTTGCAGAGCACTGGGGAAAGGCAGGCAGAGAATTCCTTGCTAGCACCTTCTCTGTGCCTGGGAAGCAGAAATGTTCACATTGCTTCGCAAGAATCACTCTTGTGCAGAAAACACTAACACTTGTTCAGAAGGAAAGAAAGCACAGAGCCCCAGATTTTATGTTGTCCTGGAGAGCTTGCAGAGCACTGGGGAAAGGCAGGCAGAGAATTCCCTGATAGCACCTTCTCTGTGCCTGTTCACATTGCTTCGCAGAATCGCTTTTGTGCAGAAAACAGTAACACTTGTTCAGAACGAAAGAAAGCACAGAGCCCCAGATTCTATGTTGTCCTGGAGAGCTTGCAGAGCACTGGGGAAAGGCAGGCAGAGAATTCCCTGATAGCACCTTCTCTGTGCCTGTTCACATTGCTTCGCAGAATCGCTTTTGTGCAGAAAACAGTAACACTTGTTCAGAAGGAAAGAAAGCACAGAGCCCCAGATTCTATGTTGTCCTGGAGAGCTTGCAGAGCACTGGGGAAAGGCAGGCAGAGAATTCCTTGCTAGCACCTTCTCTGTGCCTGGGAAGCAGAAGTGTTCACATTGCTTCGCAGAATCGCTTTTGTGCAGAAAACAGTAACACTTGTTCAGAAGGAAAGAAAGCACAGAGCCCCAGATTCTATGTTGTCCTGGAGAGCTTGCAGAGCACTGGGGAAAGGCAGGCAGAGAATTCCTTGCTAGCACCTTCTCTGTGCCTGGGAAGCAGAAGTGTTCACATTGCTTCGCAGAATCGCTTTTGTGCAGAAAACAGTAACACTTGTTCAGAAGGAAAGAAAGCACAGAGCCCCAGATTCTATGTTGTCCTGGAGAGCTTGCAGAGCACTGGGGAAAGGCAGGCAGAGAATTCCTTGCTAGCACCTTCTCTGTGCCTGGGAAGCAGAAATGTTCACATTGCTTCGCAAGAATCGCTCTTGTACAGAAAACACTAACACTTGTTCAGAAGGAAAGAAAGCACAGAGCCCCAGATTTTATGTTGTCCTGGAGAGCTTGCAGAGCACTGGGGAAAGGCAGGCAGAGAATTCCCTGCTAGCACCTTCTCTGTGCCTGTTCACATTGCTTCGCACAATCGCTTTTGTGCAGAAAACAGTAACACTTGTTCAGAAGGAAAGAAAGCACAGAGCCCCAGATTCTATGTTGTCCTGGAGAGCTTGCAGAGCACTGGGGAAAGGCAGGCAGAGAATTCCTTGCTAGCACCTTCTCTGTGCCTGGGAAGCAGAAGTGTTCACATTGCTTCGCAGAATCGCTTTTGTGCAGAAAACAGTAACACTTGTTCAGAAGGAAAGAAAGCACAGAGCCCCAGATTCTATGTTGTCCTGGAGAGCTTGCAGAGCACTGGGGAAAGGCAGGCAGAGAATTCCTTGCTAGCAGCTTCTCTGTGCCTGGGAAGCAGAAGTGTTCACATTGCTTCGCAGAATCGCTTTTGTGCAGAAAACACTAACACTTGTTCAGAACGAAAGAAAGCACAGAGCCCCAGATTCTATGTTGTCCTGGAGAGCTTGCAGAGCACTGGGGAAAGGCAGGCAGAGAATTCCTTGCTAGCACCTTCTCTGTGCCTGGGAAGCAGAAGTGTTCACATTGCTTCGCAAGAATCGCTTTTGTGCAGAAAACACTAACACTTGTTCAGAAGGAAAGAAAGCACAGAGCCCCAGATTCTATGTTGTCCTGGAGAGCTTGCAGAGCACTGGGGAAAGGCAGGCAGAGAATTCCCTGCTAGCACCTTCTCTGTGCCTGTTCACATTGCTTCGCAGAATCGCTTTTGTGCAGAAAACAGTAACACTTGTTCAGAACGAAAGAAAGCACAGAGCCCCAGATTCTATGTTGTCCTGGAGAGCTTGCAGAGCACTGGGGAAAGGCAGGCAGAGAATTCCCTGATAGCACCTTCTCTGTGCCTGGGAAGCAGAAGTGTTCACATTGCTTCGCAAGAATCACTTTTGTGCAGAAAACAGTAACACTTGTTCAGAAGGAAAGAAAGCACAGAGCCCCAGATTTTATGTTGTCCTGGAGAGCTTGCAGAGCACTGGGGAAAGGCAGGCAGAGAATTCCTTGCTAGCACCTTCTCTGTGCCTGGGAAGCAGAAGTGTTCACATTGCTTCGCAGAATCGCTTTTGTGCAGAAAACAGTAACACTTGTTCAGAAGGAAAGAAAGCACAGAGCCCCAGATTCTATGTTGTCCTGGAGAGCTTGCAGAGCACTGGGGAAAGGCAGGCAGAGAATTCCTTGCTAGCACCTTCTCTGTGCCTGGGAAGCAGAAGTGTTCACATTGCTTCGCAGAATCGCTTTTGTGCAGAAAACAGTAACACTTGTTCAGAAGGAAAGAAAGCACAGAGCCCCAGATTCTATGTTGTCCTGGAGAGCTTGCAGAGCACTGGGGAAAGGCAGGCAGAGAATTCCTTGCTAGCACCTTCTCTGTGCCTGGGAAGCAGAAATGTTCACATTGCTTTGCAAGAATCGCTCTTGTGCAGAAAACACTAACACTTGTTCAGAAGGAAAGAAAGCACAGAGCCCCAGATTTTATGTTGTCCTGGAGAGCTTGCAGAGCACTGGGGAAAGGCAGGCAGAGAATTCCCTGATAGCACCTTCTCTGTGCCTGTTCACATTGCTTCGCAGAATCGCTTTTGTGCAGAAAACAGTAACACTTGTTCAGAAGGAAAGAAAGCACAGAGCCCCAGATTCTATGTTGTCCTGGAGAGCTTGCAGAGCACTGGGGAAAGGCAGGCAGAGAATTCCCTGCTAGCACCTTCTCTGTGCCTGGGAAGCAGAAGTGTTCACATTGCTTCGCAGAATCGCTTTTGTGCAGAAAACAGTAACACTTGTTCAGAAGGAAAGAAAGCACAGAGCCCCAGATTCTATGTTGTCCTGGAGAGCTTGCAGAGCACTGGGGAAAGGCAGGCAGAGAATTCCTTGCTAGCACCTTCTCTGTGTCTGGGAAGCAGAAGTGTTCACATTGCTTCGCAGAATCGCTTTTGTGCAGAAAACAGTAACACTTGTTCAGAAGGAAAGAAAGCACAGAGCCCCAGATTCTATGTTGTCCTGGAGAGCTTGCAGAGCACTGGGGAAAGGCAGGCAGAGAATTCCTTGCTAGCACCTTCTCTGTGCCTGGGAAGCAGAAGTGTTCACATTGCTTCGCAGAATCGCTTTTGTGCAGAAAACAGTAACACTTGTTCAGAAGGAAAGAAAGCACAGAGCCCCAGATTCTATGTTGTCCTGGAGAGCTTGCAGAGCACTGGGGAAAGGCAGGCAGAGAATTCCCTGCTAGCACCTTCTCTGTGCCTGGGAAGCAGAAGTGTTCACATTGCTTCGCAGAATCGCTTTTGTGCAGAAAACAGTAACACTTGTTCAGAAGGAAAGAAAGCACAGAGCCCCAGATTCTATGTTGTCCTGGAGAGCTTGCAGAGCACTGGGGAAAGGCAGGCAGAGAATTCCCTGCTAGCACCTTCTCTGTGCCTGGGAAGCAGAAGTGTTCACATTGCTTCGCAGAATCGCTTTTGTGCAGAAAACACTAACACTTGTTCAGAACGAAAGAAAGCACAGAGCCCCAGATTCTATGTTGTCCTGGAGAGCTTGCAGAGCACTGGGGAAAGGCAGGCAGAGAATTCCCTGATAGCACCTTCTCTGTGCCTGTTCACATTGCTTCGCAGAATCGCTTTTGTGCAGAAAACAGTAACACTTGTTCAGAAGGAAAGAAAGCACAGAGCCCCAGATTCTATGTTGTCCTGGAGAGCTTGCAGAGCACTGGGGAAAGGCAGGCAGAGAATTCCCTGATAGCACCTTCTCTGTGCCTTGGAAGCAGAAGTGTTCACATTGCTTCGCAAGAATCACTTTTGTGCAGAAAACAGTAACACTTGTTCAGAAGGAAAGAAAGCACAGAGCCCCAGATTTTATGTTGTCCTGGAGAGCTTGCAGAGCACTGGGGAAAGGCAGGCAGAGAATTCCTTGCTAGCACCTTCTCTGTGCCTGGGAAGCAGAAGTGTTCACATTGCTTCGCAGAATCGCTTTTGTGCAGAAAACAGTAACACTTGTTCAGAAGGAAAGAAAGCACAGAGCCCCAGATTCTATGTTGTCCTGGAGAGCTTGCAGAGCACTGGGGAAAGGCAGGCAGAGAATTCCTTGCTAGCACCTTCTCTGTGCCTGGGAAGCAGAAGTGTTCACATTGCTTCGCAGAATCGCTTTTGTGCAGAAAACAGTAACACTTGTTCAGAAGGAAAGAAAGCACAGAGCCCCAGATTCTATGTTGTCCTGGAGAGCTTGCAGAGCACTGGGGAAAGGCAGGCAGAGAATTCCTTGCTAGCACCTTCTCTGTGCCTGGGAAGCAGAAATGTTCACATTGCTTTGCAAGAATCGCTCTTGTGCAGAAAACACTAACACTTGTTCAGAAGGAAAGAAAGCACAGAGCCCCAGATTTTATGTTGTCCTGGAGAGCTTGCAGAGCACTGGGGAAAGGCAGGCAGAGAATTCCCTGATAGCACCTTCTCTGTGCCTGTTCACATTGCTTCGCAGAATCGCTTTTGTGCAGAAAACAGTAACACTTGTTCAGAAGGAAAGAAAGCACAGAGCCCCAGATTCTATGTTGTCCTGGAGAGCTTGCAGAGCACTGGGGAAAGGCAGGCAGAGAATTCCCTGCTAGCACCTTCTCTGTGCCTGGGAAGCAGAAGTGTTCACATTGCTTCGCAGAATCGCTTTTGTGCAGAAAACAGTAACACTTGTTCAGAAGGAAAGAAAGCACAGAGCCCCAGATTCTATGTTGTCCTGGAGAGCTTGCAGAGCACTGGGGAAAGGCAGGCAGAGAATTCCTTGCTAGCACCTTCTCTGTGTCTGGGAAGCAGAAGTGTTCACATTGCTTCGCAGAATCGCTTTTGTGCAGAAAACAGTAACACTTGTTCAGAAGGAAAGAAAGCACAGAGCCCCAGATTCTATGTTGTCCTGGAGAGCTTGCAGAGCACTGGGGAAAGGCAGGCAGAGAATTCCTTGCTAGCACCTTCTCTGTGCCTGGGAAGCAGAAGTGTTCACATTGCTTCGCAGAATCGCTTTTGTGCAGAAAACAGTAACACTTGTTCAGAAGGAAAGAAAGCACAGAGCCCCAGATTCTATGTTGTCCTGGAGAGCTTGCAGAGCACTGGGGAAAGGCAGGCAGAGAATTCCCTGCTAGCACCTTCTCTGTGCCTGGGAAGCAGAAGTGTTCACATTGCTTCGCAGAATCGCTTTTGTGCAGAAAACAGTAACACTTGTTCAGAAGGAAAGAAAGCACAGAGCCCCAGATTCTATGTTGTCCTGGAGAGCTTGCAGAGCACTGGGGAAAGGCAGGCAGAGAATTCCCTGCTAGCACCTTCTCTGTGCCTGGGAAGCAGAAGTGTTCACATTGCTTCGCAGAATCGCTTTTGTGCAGAAAACACTAACACTTGTTCAGAACGAAAGAAAGCACAGAGCCCCAGATTCTATGTTGTCCTGGAGAGCTTGCAGAGCACTGGGGAAAGGCAGGCAGAGAATTCCCTGATAGCACCTTCTCTGTGCCTGTTCACATTGCTTCGCAGAATCGCTTTTGTGCAGAAAACAGTAACACTTGTTCAGAAGGAAAGAAAGCACAGAGCCCCAGATTCTATGTTGTCCTGGAGAGCTTGCAGAGCACTGGGGAAAGGCAGGCAGAGAATTCCCTGATAGCACCTTCTCTGTGCCTTGGAAGCAGAAGTGTTCACATTGCTTCGCAAGAATCACTTTTGTGCAGAAAACAGTAACACTTGTTCAGAAGGAAAGAAAGCACAGAGCCCCAGATTCTATGTTGTCCTGGAGAGCTTGCAGAGCACTGGGGAAAGGCAGGCAGAGAATTCCTTGCTAGCACCTTCTCTGTGCCTGGGAAGCAGAAGTGTTCACATTGCTTCGCAAGAATCACTTTTGTGCAGAAAACAGTAACACTTGTTCAGAAGGAAAGAAAGCACAGAGCCCCAGATTCTATGTTGTCCTGGAGAGCTTGCAGAGCACTGGGGAAAGGCAGGCAGAGAATTCCCTGATAGCACCTTCTCTGTGCCTGGGAAGCAGAAGTGTTCACATTGCTTCGCAAGAATCACTTTTGTGCAGAAAACAGTAACACTTGTTCAGAAGGAAAGAAAGCACAGAGCCCCAGATTTTATGTTGTCCTGGAGAGCTTGCAGAGCACTGGGGAAAGGCAGGCAGAGAATTCCCTGCTAGCACCTTCTCTGTGCCTGGGAAGCAGAAGTGTTCACATTGCTTCGCAGAATCGCTTTTGTGCAGAAAACAGTAACACTTGTTCAGAAGGAAAGAAAGCACAGAGCCCCAGATTCTATGTTGTCCTGGAGAGCTTGCAGAGCACTGGGGAAAGGCAGGCAGAGAATTCCTTGCTAGCACCTTCTCTGTGCCTGGGAAGCAGAAATGTTCACATTGCTTCGCAAGAATCGCTCTTGTGCAGAAAACACTAACACTTGTTCAGAAGGAAAGAAAGCACAGAGCCCCAGATTTTATGTTGTCCTGGAGAGCTTGCAGAGCACTGGGGAAAGGCAGGCAGAGAATTCCCTGATAGCACCTTCTCTGTGCCTGTTCACATTGCTTCGCAGAATCGCTTTTGTGCAGAAAACAGTAACACTTGTTCAGAAGGAAAGAAAGCACAGAGCCCCAGATTCTATGTTGTCCTGGAGAGCTTGCAGAGCACTGGGGAAAGGCAGGCAGAGAATTCCCTGCTAGCACCTTCTCTGTGCCTGGGAAGCAGAAGTGTTCACATTGCTTCGCAGAATCGCTTTTGTGCAGAAAACAGTAACACTTGTTCAGAAGGAAAGAAAGCACAGAGCCCCAGATTCTATGTTGTCCTGGAGAGCTTGCAGAGCACTGGGGAAAGGCAGGCAGAGAATTCCTTGCTAGCACCTTCTCTGTGCCTGGGAAGCAGAAGTGTTCACATTGCTTCGCAGAATCGCTTTTGTGCAGAAAACACTAACACTTGTTCAGAAGGAAAGAAAGCACAGAGCCCCAGATTCTATGTTGTCCTGGAGAGCTTGCAGAGCACTGGGGAAAGGCAGGCAGAGAATTCCTTGCTAGCACCTTCTCTGTGCCTGGGAAGCAGAAGTGTTCACATTGCTTCGCAGAATCGCTTTTGTGCAGAAAACAGTAACACTTGTTCAGAAGGAAAGAAAGCACAGAGCCCCAGATTCTATGTTGTCCTGGAGAGCTTGCAGAGCACTGGGGAAAGGCAGGCAGAGAATTCCCTGCTAGCACCTTCTCTGTGCCTGGGAAGCAGAAGTGTTCACATTGCTTCGCAGAATCGCTTTTGTGCAGAAAACAGTAACACTTGTTCAGAAGGAAAGAAAGCACAGAGCCCCAGATTCTATGTTGTCCTGGAGAGCTTGCAGAGCACTGGGGAAAGGCAGGCAGAGAATTCCCTGCTAGCACCTTCTCTGTGCCTGGGAAGCAGAAGTGTTCACATTGCTTCGCAGAATCGCTTTTGTGCAGAAAACAGTAACACTTGTTCAGAAGGAAAGAAAGCACAGAGCCCCAGATTCTATGTTGTCCTGGAGAGCTTGCAGAGCACTGGGGAAAGGCAGGCAGAGAATTCCCTGCTAGCACCTTCTCTGTGCCTGGGAAGCAGAAGTGTTCACATTGCTTCGCAGAATCGCTTTTGTGCAGAAAACACTAACACTTGTTCAGAAGGAAAGAAAGCACAGAGCCCCAGATTCTATGTTGTCCTGGAGAGCTTGCAGAGCACTGGGGAAAGGCAGGCAGAGAATTCCCTGATAGCACCTTCTCTGTGCCTGTTCACATTGCTTCGCAGAATCGCTTTTGTGCAGAAAACAGTAACACTTGTTCAGAAGGAAAGAAAGCACAGAGCCCCAGATTCTATGTTGTCCTGGAGAGCTTGCAGAGCACTGGGGAAAGGCAGGCAGAGAATTCCCTGCTAGCACCTTCTCTGTGCCTTGGAAGCAGAAGTGTTCACATTGCTTCGCAAGAATCACTTTTGTGCAGAAAACAGTAACACTTGTTCAGAAGGAAAGAAAGCACAGAGCCCCAGATTCTATGTTGTCCTGGAGAGCTTGCAGAGCACTGGGGAAAGGCAGGCAGAGAATTCCCTGCTAGCACCTTCTCTGTGCCTGGGAAGCAGAAGTGTTCACATTGCTTCGCAAGAATCACTTTTGTGCAGAAAACAGTAACACTTGTTCAGAAGGAAAGAAAGCACAGAGCCCCAGATTCTATGTTGTCCTGGAGAGCTTGCAGAGCACTGGGGAAAGGCAGGCAGAGAATTCCCTGATAGCACCTTCTCTGTGCCTGGGAAGCAGAAGTGTTCACATTGCTTCGCAGAATCGCTTTTGTGCAGAAAACAGTAACACTTGTTCAGAAGGAAAGAAAGCACAGAGCCCCAGATTTTATGTTGTCCTGGAGAGCTTGCAGAGCACTGCGGAAAGGCAGGCAGAGAATTCCCTGCTAGCACCTTCTCTGTGCCTGGGAAGCAGAAGTGTTCACATTGCTTCGCAGAATCGCTTTTGTGCAGAAAACAGTAACACTTGTTCAGAAGGAAAGAAAGCACAGAGCCCCAGATTCTATGTTGTCCTGGAGAGCTTGCAGAGCACTGGGGAAAGGCAGGCAGAGAATTCCTTGCTAGCACCTTCTCTGTGCCTGGGAAGCAGAAGTGTTCACATTGCTTCGCAGAATCGCTTTTGTGCAGAAAACAGTAACACTTGTTCAGAAGGAAAGAAAGCACAGAGCCCCAGATTCTATGTTGTCCTGGAGAGCTTGCAGAGCACTGGGGAAAGGCAGGCAGAGAATTCCTTGCTAGCACCTTCTCTGTGCCTGGGAAGCAGAAATGTTCACATTGCTTCGCAAGAATCACTCTTGTGCAGAAAACACTAACACTTGTTCAGAAGGAAAGAAAGCACAGAGCCCCAGATTTTATGTTGTCCTGGAGAGCTTGCAGAGCACTGGGGAAAGGCAGGCAGAGAATTCCCTGATAGCACCTTCTCTGTGCCTGTTCACATTGCTTCGCAGAATCGCTTTTGTGCAGAAAACAGTAACACTTGTTCAGAAGGAAAGAAAGCACAGAGCCCCAGATTCTATGTTGTCCTGGAGAGCTTGCAGAGCACTGGGGAAAGGCAGGCAGAGAATTCCCTGCTAGCACCTTCTCTGTGCCTGGGAAGCAGAAGTGTTCACATTGCTTCGCAGAATCGCTTTTGTGCAGAAAACAGTAACACTTGTTCAGAAGGAAAGAAAGCACAGAGCCCCAGATTCTATGTTGTCCTGGAGAGCTTGCAGAGCACTGGGGAAAGGCAGGCAGAGAATTCCTTGCTAGCACCTTCTCTGTGCCTGGGAAGCAGAAGTGTTCACATTGCTTCGCAGAATCGCTTTTGTGCAGAAAACAGTAACACTTGTTCAGAAGGAAAGAAAGCACAGAGCCCCAGATTCTATATTGTCCTGGAGAGCTTGCAGAGCACTGGGGAAAGGCAGGCAGAGAATTCCTTGCTAGCACCTTCTCTGTGCCTGGGAAGCAGAAGTGTTCACATTGCTTCGCAGAATCGCTTTTGTGCAGAAAACAGTAACACTTGTTCAGAAGGAAAGAAAGCACAGAGCCCCAGATTCTATGTTGTCCTGGAGAGCTTGCAGAGCACTGGGGAAAGGCAGGCAGAGAATTCCTTGCTAGCACCTTCTCTGTGCCTGGGAAGCAGAAATGTTCACATTGCTTCGCAAGAATCGCTCTTGTGCAGAAAACACTAACACTTGTTCAGAAGGAAAGAAAGCACAGAGCCCCAGATTTTATGTTGTCCTGGAGAGCTTGCAGAGCACTGGGGAAAGGCAGGCAGAGAATTCCCTGATAGCACCTTCTCTGTGCCTGTTCACATTGCTTCGCAGAATCGCTTTTGTGCAGAAAACAGTAACACTTGTTCAGAAGGAAAGAAAGCACAGAGCCCCAGATTCTATGTTGTCCTGGAGAGCTTGCAGAGCACTGGGGAAAGGCAGGCAGAGAATTCCTTGCTAGCACCTTGTCTGTGCCTGGGAAGCAGAAGTGTTCACATTGCTTCGCAGAATCGCTTTTGTGCAGAAAACAGTAACACTTGTTCAGAAGGAAAGAAAGCACAGAGCCCCAGATTCTATGTTGTCCTGGAGAGCTTGCAGAGCACTGGGGAAAGGCAGGCAGAGAATTCCTTGCTAGCACCTTCTCTGTGCCTGGGAAGCAGAAGTGTTCACATTGCTTCGCAAGAATCGCTTTTGTGCAGAAAACACTAACACTTGTTCAGAAGGAAAGAAAGCACAGAGCCCCAGATTCTATGTTGTCCTGGAGAGCTTGCAGAGCACTGGGGAAAGGCAGGCAGAGAATTCCCTGCTAGCACCTTCTCTGTGCCTGTTCACATTGCTTCGCAGAATCGCTTTTGTGCAGAAAACAGTAAAACTTGTTCAGAAGGAAAGAAAGCACAGAGCCCCAGATTCTATGTTGTCCTGGAGAGCTTGCAGAGCACTGGGGAAAGGCAGGCAGAGAATTCCCTGCTAGCACCTTCTCTGTGCCTGGGAAGCAGAAGTGTTCACATTGCTTCGCAAGAATCACTTTTGTGCAGAAAACAGTAACACTTGTTCAGAAGGAAAGTAAGCACAGAGCCCCAGATTTTATGTTGTCCTGGAGAGCTTGCAGAGCACTGGGGAAAGGCAGGCAGAGAATTCCTTGCTAGCACCTTCTCTGTGCCTGGGAAGCAGAAGTGTTCACATTGCTTCGCAGAATCGCTTTTGTGCAGAAAACAGTAACACTTGTTCAGAAGGAAAGAAAGCACAGAGCCCCAGATTCTATGTTGTCCTGGAGAGCTTGCAGAGCACTGGGGAAAGGCAGGCAGAGAATTCCTTGCTAGCACCTTCTCTGTGCCTGGGAAGCAGAAATGTTCACATTGCTTCGCAAGAATCGCTCTTGTGCAGAAAACACTAACACTTGTTCAGAAGGAAAGAAAGCACAGAGCCCCAGATTTTATGTTGTCCTGGAGAGCTTGCAGAGCACTGGGGAAAGGCAGGCAGAGAATTCCCTGATAGCACCTTCTCTGTGCCTGTTCACATTGCTTCGCAGAATCGCTTTTGTGCAGAAAACAGTAACACTTTTTCAGAAGGAAAGAAAGCACAGAGCCCCAGATTCTATGTTGTCCTGGAGAGCTTGCAGAGCACTGGGGAAAGGCAGGCAGAGAATTCCTTGCTAGCACCTTCTCTGTGCCTGGGAAGCAGAAGTGTTCACATTGCTTCGCAGAATCGCTTTTGTGCAGAAAACAGTAACACTTGTTCAGAAGGAAAGAAAGCACAGAGCCCCAGATTCTATGTTGTCCTGGAGAGCTTGCAGAGCACTGGGGAAAGGCAGGCAGAGAATTCCTTGCTAGCACCTTCTCTGTGCCTGGGAAGCAGAAGTGTTCACATTGCTTCGCAGAATCGCTTTTGTGCAGAAAACAGTAACACTTGTTCAGAAGGAAAGAAAGCACAGAGCCCCAGATTCTATGTTGTCCTGGAGAGCTTGCAGAGCACTGGGGAAAGGCAGGCAGAGAATTCCTTGCTAGCACCTTCTCTGTGCCTGGGAAGCAGAAGTGTTCACATTGCTTCGCAAGAATCGCTTTTGTGCAGAAAACACTAACACTTGTTCAGAAGGAAAGAAAGCACAGAGCCCCAGATTCTATGTTGTCCTGGAGAGCTTGCAGAGCACTGGGGAAAGGCAGGCAGAGAATTCCCTGCTAGCACCTTCTCTGTGCCTGTTCACATTGCTTCGCAGAATCGCTTTTGTGCAGAAAACAGTAACACTTGTTCAGAAGGAAAGAAAGCACAGAGCCCCAGATTCTATGTTGTCCTGGAGAGCTTGCAGAGCACTGGGGAAAGGCAGGCAGAGAATTCCCTGCTAGCACCTTCTCTGTGCCGGGGAAGCAGAAGTGTTCACATTGCTTCGCAGAATCGCCTTTGTGCAGAAAACACTAACACTTGTTCAGAACGAAAGAAAGCACAGAGCCCCAGATTCTATGTTGTCCTGGAGAGCTTGCAGAGCACTGGGGAAAGGCAGGCAGAGAATTCCTTGCTAGCACCTTCTCTGTGCCTGGGAAGCAGAAGTGTTCACATTGCTTCGCAAGAATCACTTTTGTGCAGAAAACAGTAACACTTGTTCAGAAGGAAAGAAAGCACAGAGCCCCAGATTCTATGTTGTCCTGGAGAGCTTGCAGAGCACTGGGGAAAGGCAGGCAGAGAATTCCCTGGTAGCACCTTCTCTGTGCCTGTTCACATTGCTTCGCAGAATCGCTTTTGTGCAGAAAACAGTAACACTTGTTCAGAACGAAAGAAAGCACAGAGCCCCAGATTCTATGTTGTCCTGGAGAGCTTGCAGAGCACTGGGGAAAGGCAGGCAGAGAATTCCCTGATAGCACCTTCTCTGTGCCTGGGAAGCAGAAGTGTTCACATTGCTTCGCAAGAATCACTTTTGTGCAGAAAACAGTAACACTTGTTCAGAACGAAAGAAAGCACAGAGCCCCAGATTTTATGTTGTCCTGGAGAGCTTGCAGAGCACTGGGGAAAGGCAGGCAGAGAATTCCTTGCTAGCACCTTCTCTGTGCCTGGGAAGCAGAAGTGTTCACATTGCTTCGCAGAATCGCTTTTGTGCAGAAAACAGTAACACTTGTTCAGAAGGAAAGAAAGCACAGAGCCCCAGATTCTATGTTGTCCTGGAGAGCTTGCAGAGCACTGGGGAAAGGCAGGCAGAGAATTCCTTGCTAGCACCTTCTCAGTGCCTGGGAAGCAGAAGTGTTCACATTGCTTCGCAGAATCGCTTTTGTGCAGAAAACAGTAACACTTGTTCAGAAGGAAAGAAAGCACAGAGCCCCAGATTCTATGTTGTCCTGGAGAGCTTGCAGAGCACTGGGGAAAGGTAGGCAGAGAATTCCTTGCTAGCACCTTCTCTGTGCCTGCGAAGCAGAAATGTTCACATTGCTTCGCAAGAATCGCTCTTGTGCAGAAAACACTAACACTTGTTCAGAAGGAAAGAAAGCACAGAGCCCCAGATTCTATGTTGTCCTGGAGAGCTTGCAGAGCACTGGGGAAAGGCAGGCAGAGAATTCCCTGCTAGCACCTTCTCTGTGCCTGTTCACATTGCTTCGCAGAATCGCTTTTGTGCAGAAAACAGTAACACTTGTTCAGAAGGAAAGAAAGCACAGAGCCCCAGATTCTATGTTGTCCTGGAGAGCTTGCAGAGCACTGGGGAAAGGCAGGCAGAGAATTCCCTGCTAGCACCTTCTCTGTGCCGGGGAAGCAGAAGTGTTCACATTGCTTCGCAGAATCGCCTTTGTGCAGAAAACACTAACACTTGTTCAGAACGAAAGAAAGCACAGAGCCCCAGATTCTATGTTGTCCTGGAGAGCTTGCAGAGCACTGGGGAAAGGCAGGCAGAGAATTCCTTGCTAGCACCTTCTCTGTGCCTGGGAAGCAGAAGTGTTCACATTGCTTCGCAAGAATCACTTTTGTGCAGAAAACAGTAACACTTGTTCAGAAGGAAAGAAAGCACAGAGCCCCAGATTCTATGTTGTCCTGGAGAGCTTGCAGAGCACTGGGGAAAGGCAGGCAGAGAATTCCCTGGTAGCACCTTCTCTGTGCCTGTTCACATTGCTTCGCAGAATCGCTTTTGTGCAGAAAACAGTAACACTTGTTCAGAACGAAAGAAAGCACAGAGCCCCAGATTCTATGTTGTCCTGGAGAGCTTGCAGAGCACTGGGGAAAGGCAGGCAGAGAATTCCCTGATAGCACCTTCTCTGTGCCTGGGAAGCAGAAGTGTTCACATTGCTTCGCAAGAATCACTTTTGTGCAGAAAACAGTAACACTTGTTCAGAACGAAAGAAAGCACAGAGCCCCAGATTTTATGTTGTCCTGGAGAGCTTGCAGAGCACTGGGGAAAGGCAGGCAGAGAATTCCTTGCTAGCACCTTCTCTGTGCCTGGGAAGCAGAAGTGTTCACATTGCTTCGCAGAATCGCTTTTGTGCAGAAAACAGTAACACTTGTTCAGAAGGAAAGAAAGCACAGAGCCCCAGATTCTATGTTGTCCTGGAGAGCTTGCAGAGCACTGGGGAAAGGCAGGCAGAGAATTCCTTGCTAGCACCTTCTCAGTGCCTGGGAAGCAGAAGTGTTCACATTGCTTCGCAGAATCGCTTTTGTGCAGAAAACAGTAACACTTGTTCAGAAGGAAAGAAAGCACAGAGCCCCAGATTCTATGTTGTCCTGGAGAGCTTGCAGAGCACTGGGGAAAGGTAGGCAGAGAATTCCTTGCTAGCACCTTCTCTGTGCCTGCGAAGCAGAAATGTTCACATTGCTTCGCAAGAATCGCTCTTGTGCAGAAAACACTAACACTTGTTCAAAAGGAAAGAAAGCACAGAGCCCCAGATTTTATGTTGTCCTGGAGAGCTTGCAGAGCACTGGGGAAAGGCAGGCAGAGAATTCCCTGATAGCACCTTCTCTGTGCCTGTTCACATTTCTTCGCAGAATCGCTTTTGTGCAGAAAACAGTAACACTTGTTCAGAAGGAAAGAAAGCACAGAGCCCCAGATTCTATGTTGTCCTGGAGAGCTTGCAGAGCACTGGGGAAAGGCAGGCAGAGAATTCCCTGCTAGCACCTTCTCTGTGCCTGGGAAGCAGAAGTGTTCACATTGCTTCGCAGAATCGCTTTTGTGCAGAAAACAGTAACACTTGTTCAGAAGGAAAGAAAGCACAGAGCCCCAGATTCTATGTTGTCCTGGAGAGCTTGCAGAGCACTGGGGAAAGGCAGGCAGAGAATTCCTTGCTAGCACCTTCTCTGTGTCTGGGAAGCAGAAGTGTTCACATTGCTTCGCAGAATCGCTTTTGTGCAGAAAACAGTAACACTTGTTCAGAAGGAAAGAAAGCACAGAGCCCCAGATTCTATGTTGTCCTGGAGAGCTTGCAGAGCACTGGGGAAAGGCAGGCAGAGAATTCCTTGCTAGCACCTTCTCTGTGCCTGGGAAGCAGAAGTGTTCACATTGCTTCGCAGAATCGCTTTTGTGCAGAAAACAGTAACACATGTTCAGAAGGAAAGAAAGCACAGAGCCCCAGATTCTATGTTGTACTGGAGAGCTTGCAGAGCACTGGGGAAAGGCAGGCAGAGAATTCCCTGCTAGCACCTTCTCTGTGCCTGGGAAGCAGAAGTGTTCACATTGCTTCGCAGAATCGCTTTTGTGCAGAAAACAGTAACACTTGTTCAGAAGGAAAGAAAGCACAGAGCCCCAGATTCTATGTTGTCCTGGAGAGCTTGCAGAGCACTGGGGAAAGGCAGGCAGAGAATTCCCTGCTAGCACCTTCTCTGTGCCTGGGAAGCAGAAGTGTTCACATTGCTTCGCAGAATCGCTTTTGTGCAGAAAACACTAACACTTGTTCAGAAGGAAAGAAAGCACAGAGCCCCAGATTCTATGTTGTCCTGGAGAGCTTGCAGAGCACTGGGGAAAGGCAGGCAGAGAATTCCCTGATAGCACCTTCTCTGTGCCTGTTCACATTGCTTCGCAGAATCGCTTTTGTGCAGAAAACAGTAACACTTGTTCAGAAGGAAAGAAAGCACAGAGCCCCAGATTCTATGTTGTCCTGGAGAGCTTGCAGAGCACTGGGGAAAGGCAGGCAGAGAATTCCCTGATAGCACCTTCTCTGTGCCTTGGAAGCAGAAGTGTTCACATTGCTTCGCAAGAATCACTCTTGTGCAGAAAACACTAACACTTGTTCAGAAGGAAAGAAAGCACAGAGCCCCAGATTTTATGTTGTCCTGGAGAGCTTGCAGAGCACTGGGGAAAGGCAGGCAGAGAATTCCCTGATAGCACCTTCTCTGTGCCTGTTCACATTGCTTCGCAGAATCGCTTTTGTGCAGAAAACAGTAACACTTGTTCAGAACGAAAGAAAGCACAGAGCCCCAGATTCTATGTTGTCCTGGAGAGCTTGCAGAGCACTGGGGAAAGGCAGGCAGAGAATTCCCTGATAGCACCTTCTCTGTGCCTGTTCACATTGCTTCGCAGAATCGCTTTTGTGCAGAAAACAGTAACACTTGTTCAGAAGGAAAGAAAGCACAGAGCCCCAGATTCTATGTTGTCCTGGAGAGCTTGCAGAGCACTGGGGAAAGGCAGGCAGAGAATTCCTTGCTAGCACCTTCTCTGTGCCTGGGAAGCAGAAGTGTTCACATTGCTTCGCAGAATCGCTTTTGTGCAGAAAACAGTAACACTTGTTCAGAAGGAAAGAAAGCACAGAGCCCCAGATTCTATGTTGTCCTGGAGAGCTTGCAGAGCACTGGGGAAAGGCAGGCAGAGAATTCCTTGCTAGCACCTTCTCTGTGCCTGGGAAGCAGAAGTGTTCACATTGCTTCGCAGAATCGCTTTTGTGCAGAAAACAGTAACACTTGTTCAGAAGGAAAGAAAGCACAGAGCCCCAGATTCTATGTTGTCCTGGAGAGCTTGCAGAGCACTGGGGAAAGGTAGGCAGAGAATTCCTTGCTAGCACCTTCTCTGTGCCTGCGAAGCAGAAATGTTCACATTGCTTCGCAAGAATCGCTCTTGTGCAGAAAACACTAACACTTGTTCAAAAGGAAAGAAAGCACAGAGCCCCAGATTTTATGTTGTCCTGGAGAGCTTGCAGAGCACTGGGGAAAGGCAGGCAGAGAATTCCCTGATAGCACCTTCTCTGTGCCTGTTCACATTTCTTCGCAGAATCGCTTTTGTGCAGAAAACAGTAACACTTGTTCAGAAGGAAAGAAAGCACAGAGCCCCAGATTCTATGTTGTCCTGGAGAGCTTGCAGAGCACTGGGGAAAGGCAGGCAGAGAATTCCCTGCTAGCACCTTCTCTGTGCCTGGGAAGCAGAAGTGTTCACATTGCTTCGCAGAATCGCTTTTGTGCAGAAAACAGTAACACTTGTTCAGAAGGAAAGAAAGCACAGAGCCCCAGATTCTATGTTGTCCTGGAGAGCTTGCAGAGCACTGGGGAAAGGCAGGCAGAGAATTCCTTGCTAGCACCTTCTCTGTGTCTGGGAAGCAGAAGTGTTCACATTGCTTCGCAGAATCGCTTTTGTGCAGAAAACAGTAACACTTGTTCAGAAGGAAAGAAAGCACAGAGCCCCAGATTCTATGTTGTCCTGGAGAGCTTGCAGAGCACTGGGGAAAGGCAGGCAGAGAATTCCTTGCTAGCACCTTCTCTGTGCCTGGGAAGCAGAAGTGTTCACATTGCTTCGCAGAATCGCTTTTGTGCAGAAAACAGTAACACATGTTCAGAAGGAAAGAAAGCACAGAGCCCCAGATTCTATGTTGTACTGGAGAGCTTGCAGAGCACTGGGGAAAGGCAGGCAGAGAATTCCCTGCTAGCACCTTCTCTGTGCCTGGGAAGCAGAAGTGTTCACATTGCTTCGCAGAATCGCTTTTGTGCAGAAAACAGTAACACTTGTTCAGAAGGAAAGAAAGCACAGAGCCCCAGATTCTATGTTGTCCTGGAGAGCTTGCAGAGCACTGGGGAAAGGCAGGCAGAGAATTCCCTGCTAGCACCTTCTCTGTGCCTGGGAAGCAGAAGTGTTCACATTGCTTCGCAGAATCGCTTTTGTGCAGAAAACACTAACACTTGTTCAGAAGGAAAGAAAGCACAGAGCCCCAGATTCTATGTTGTCCTGGAGAGCTTGCAGAGCACTGGGGAAAGGCAGGCAGAGAATTCCCTGATAGCACCTTCTCTGTGCCTGTTCACATTGCTTCGCAGAATCGCTTTTGTGCAGAAAACAGTAACACTTGTTCAGAAGGAAAGAAAGCACAGAGCCCCAGATTCTATGTTGTCCTGGAGAGCTTGCAGAGCACTGGGGAAAGGCAGGCAGAGAATTCCCTGATAGCACCTTCTCTGTGCCTTGGAAGCAGAAGTGTTCACATTGCTTCGCAAGAATCACTCTTGTGCAGAAAACACTAACACTTGTTCAGAAGGAAAGAAAGCACAGAGCCCCAGATTTTATGTTGTCCTGGAGAGCTTGCAGAGCACTGGGGAAAGGCAGGCAGAGAATTCCCTGATAGCACCTTCTCTGTGCCTGTTCACATTGCTTCGCAGAATCGCTTTTGTGCAGAAAACAGTAACACTTGTTCAGAACGAAAGAAAGCACAGAGCCCCAGATTCTATGTTGTCCTGGAGAGCTTGCAGAGCACTGGGGAAAGGCAGGCAGAGAATTCCCTGATAGCACCTTCTCTGTGCCTGTTCACATTGCTTCGCAGAATCGCTTTTGTGCAGAAAACAGTAACACTTGTTCAGAAGGAAAGAAAGCACAGAGCCCCAGATTCTATGTTGTCCTGGAGAGCTTGCAGAGCACTGGGGAAAGGCAGGCAGAGAATTCCTTGCTAGCACCTTCTCTGTGCCTGGGAAGCAGAAGTGTTCACATTGCTTCGCAGAATCGCTTTTGTGCAGAAAACAGTAACACTTGTTCAGAAGGAAAGAAAGCACAGAGCCCCAGATTCTATGTTGTCCTGGAGAGCTTGCAGAGCACTGGGGAAAGGCAGGCAGAGAATTCCTTGCTAGCACCTTCTCTGTGCCTGGGAAGCAGAAGTGTTCACATTGCTTCGCAGAATCGCTTTTGTGCAGAAAACAGTAACACTTGTTCAGAAGGAAAGAAAGCACAGAGCCCCAGATTCTATGTTGTCCTGGAGAGCTTGCAGAGCACTGGGGAAAGGCAGGCAGAGAATTCCTTGCTAGCACCTTCTCTGTGCCTGGGAAGCAGAAATGTTCACATTGCTTCGCAAGAATCGCTCTTGTACAGAAAACACTAACACTTGTTCAGAAGGAAAGAAAGCACAGAGCCCCAGATTTTATGTTGTCCTGGAGAGCTTGCAGAGCACTGGGGAAAGGCAGGCAGAGAATTCCCTGCTAGCACCTTCTCTGTGCCTGTTCACATTGCTTCGCACAATCGCTTTTGTGCAGAAAACAGTAACACTTGTTCAGAAGGAAAGAAAGCACAGAGCCCCAGATTCTATGTTGTCCTGGAGAGCTTGCAGAGCACTGGGGAAAGGCAGGCAGAGAATTCCTTGCTAGCACCTTCTCTGTGCCTGGGAAGCAGAAGTGTTCACATTGCTTCGCAGAATCGCTTTTGTGCAGAAAACAGTAACACTTGTTCAGAAGGAAAGAAAGCACAGAGCCCCAGATTCTATGTTGTCCTGGAGAGCTTGCAGAGCACTGGGGAAAGGCAGGCAGAGAATTCCTTGCTAGCAGCTTCTCTGTGCCTGGGAAGCAGAAGTGTTCACATTGCTTCGCAGAATCGCTTTTGTGCAGAAAACACTAACACTTGTTCAGAACGAAAGAAAGCACAGAGCCCCAGATTCTATGTTGTCCTGGAGAGCTTGCAGAGCACTGGGGAAAGGCAGGCAGAGAATTCCTTGCTAGCACCTTCTCTGTGCCTGGGAAGCAGAAGTGTTCACATTGCTTCGCAAGAATCGCTTTTGTGCAGAAAACACTAACACTTGTTCAGAAGGAAAGAAAGCACAGAGCCCCAGATTCTATGTTGTCCTGGAGAGCTTGCAGAGCACTGGGGAAAGGCAGGCAGAGAATTCCCTGCTAGCACCTTCTCTGTGCCTGTTCACATTGCTTCGCAGAATCGCTTTTGTGCAGAAAACAGTAACACTTGTTCAGAACGAAAGAAAGCACAGAGCCCCAGATTCTATGTTGTCCTGGAGAGCTTGCAGAGCACTGGGGAAAGGCAGGCAGAGAATTCCCTGATAGCACCTTCTCTGTGCCTGGGAAGCAGAAGTGTTCACATTGCTTCGCAAGAATCACTTTTGTGCAGAAAACAGTAACACTTGTTCAGAAGGAAAGAAAGCACAGAGCCCCAGATTTTATGTTGTCCTGGAGAGCTTGCAGAGCACTGGGGAAAGGCAGGCAGAGAATTCCTTGCTAGCACCTTCTCTGTGCCTGGGAAGCAGAAGTGTTCACATTGCTTCGCAGAATCGCTTTTGTGCAGAAAACAGTAACACTTGTTCAGAAGGAAAGAAAGCACAGAGCCCCAGATTCTATGTTGTCCTGGAGAGCTTGCAGAGCACTGGGGAAAGGCAGGCAGAGAATTCCTTGCTAGCACCTTCTCTGTGCCTGGGAAGCAGAAGTGTTCACATTGCTTCGCAGAATCGCTTTTGTGCAGAAAACAGTAACACTTGTTCAGAAGGAAAGAAAGCACAGAGCCCCAGATTCTATGTTGTCCTGGAGAGCTTGCAGAGCACTGGGGAAAGGCAGGCAGAGAATTCCTTGCTAGCACCTTCTCTGTGCCTGGGAAGCAGAAATGTTCACATTGCTTTGCAAGAATCGCTCTTGTGCAGAAAACACTAACATTTGTTCAGAAGGAAAGAAAGCACAGAGCCCCAGATTTTATGTTGTCCTGGAGAGCTTGCAGAGCACTGGGGAAAGGCAGGCAGAGAATTCCCTGATAGCACCTTCTCTGTGCCTGTTCACATTGCTTCGCAGAATCGCTTTTGTGCAGAAAACAGTAACACTTGTTCAGAAGGAAAGAAAGCACAGAGCCCCAGATTCTATGTTGTCCTGGAGAGCTTGCAGAGCACTGGGGAAAGGCAGGCAGAGAATTCCCTGCTAGCACCTTCTCTGTGCCTGGGAAGCAGAAGTGTTCACATTGCTTCGCAGAATCGCTTTTGTGCAGAAAACAGTAACACTTGTTCAGAAGGAAAGAAAGCACAGAGCCCCAGATTCTATGTTGTCCTGGAGAGCTTGCAGAGCACTGGGGAAAGGCAGGCAGAGAATTCCTTGCTAGCACCTTCTCTGTGTCTGGGAAGCAGAAGTGTTCACATTGCTTCGCAGAATCGCTTTTGTGCAGAAAACAGTAACACTTGTTCAGAAGGAAAGAAAGCACAGAGCCCCAGATTCTATGTTGTCCTGGAGAGCTTGCAGAGCACTGGGGAAAGGCAGGCAGAGAATTCCTTGCTAGCACCTTCTCTGTGCCTGGGAAGCAGAAGTGTTCACATTGCTTCGCAGAATCGCTTTTGTGCAGAAAACAGTAACACTTGTTCAGAAGGAAAGAAAGCACAGAGCCCCAGATTCTATGTTGTCCTGGAGAGCTTGCAGAGCACTGGGGAAAGGCAGGCAGAGAATTCCCTGCTAGCACCTTCTCTGTGCCTGGGAAGCAGAAGTGTTCACATTGCTTCGCAGAATCGCTTTTGTGCAGAAAACAGTAACACTTGTTCAGAAGGAAAGAAAGCACAGAGCCCCAGATTCTATGTTGTCCTGGAGAGCTTGCAGAGCACTGGGGAAAGGCAGGCAGAGAATTCCCTGCTAGCACCTTCTCTGTGCCTGGGAAGCAGAAGTGTTCACATTGCTTCGCAGAATCGCTTTTGTGCAGAAAACACTAACACTTGTTCAGAACGAAAGAAAGCACAGAGCCCCAGATTCTATGTTGTCCTGGAGAGCTTGCAGAGCACTGGGGAAAGGCAGGCAGAGAATTCCCTGATAGCACCTTCTCTGTGCCTGTTCACATTGCTTCGCAGAATCGCTTTTGTGCAGAAAACAGTAACACTTGTTCAGAAGGAAAGAAAGCACAGAGCCCCAGATTCTATGTTGTCCTGGAGAGCTTGCAGAGCACTGGGGAAAGGCAGGCAGAGAATTCCCTGATAGCACCTTCTCTGTGCCTTGGAAGCAGAAGTGTTCACATTGCTTCGCAAGAATCACTTTTGTGCAGAAAACAGTAACACTTGTTCAGAAGGAAAGAAAGCACAGAGCCCCAGATTCTATGTTGTCCTGGAGAGCTTGCAGAGCACTGGGGAAAGGCAGGCAGAGAATTCCTTGCTAGCACCTTCTCTGTGCCTGGGAAGCAGAAGTGTTCACATTGCTTCGCAAGAATCACTTTTGTGCAGAAAACAGTAACACTTGTTCAGAAGGAAAGAAAGCACAGAGCCCCAGATTCTATGTTGTCCTGGAGAGCTTGCAGAGCACTGGGGAAAGGCAGGCAGAGAATTCCCTGATAGCACCTTCTCTGTGCCTGGGAAGCAGAAGTGTTCACATTGCTTCGCAAGAATCACTTTTGTGCAGAAAACAGTAACACTTGTTCAGAAGGAAAGAAAGCACAGAGCCCCAGATTTTATGTTGTCCTGGAGAGCTTGCAGAGCACTGGGGAAAGGCAGGCAGAGAATTCCCTGCTAGCACCTTCTCTGTGCCTGGGAAGCAGAAGTGTTCACATTGCTTCGCAGAATCGCTTTTGTGCAGAAAACAGTAACACTTGTTCAGAAGGAAAGAAAGCACAGAGCCCCAGATTCTATGTTGTCCTGGAGAGCTTGCAGAGCACTGGGGAAAGGCAGGCAGAGAATTCCTTGCTAGCACCTTCTCTGTGCCTGGGAAGCAGAAATGTTCACATTGCTTCGCAAGAATCGCTCTTGTGCAGAAAACACTAACACTTGTTCAGAAGGAAAGAAAGCACAGAGCCCCAGATTTTATGTTGTCCTGGAGAGCTTGCAGAGCACTGGGGAAAGGCAGGCAGAGAATTCCCTGATAGCACCTTCTCTGTGCCTGTTCACATTGCTTCGCAGAATCGCTTTTGTGCAGAAAACAGTAACACTTGTTCAGAAGGAAAGAAAGCACAGAGCCCCAGATTCTATGTTGTCCTGGAGAGCTTGCAGAGCACTGGGGAAAGGCAGGCAGAGAATTCCCTGCTAGCACCTTCTCTGTGCCTGGGAAGCAGAAGTGTTCACATTGCTTCGCAGAATCGCTTTTGTGCAGAAAACAGTAACACTTGTTCAGAAGGAAAGAAAGCACAGAGCCCCAGATTCTATGTTGTCCTGGAGAGCTTGCAGAGCACTGGGGAAAGGCAGGCAGAGAATTCCTTGCTAGCACCTTCTCTGTGCCTGGGAAGCAGAAGTGTTCACATTGCTTCGCAGAATCGCTTTTGTGCAGAAAACACTAACACTTGTTCAGAAGGAAAGAAAGCACAGAGCCCCAGATTCTATGTTGTCCTGGAGAGCTTGCAGAGCACTGGGGAAAGGCAGGCAGAGAATTCCTTGCTAGCACCTTCTCTGTGCCTGGGAAGCAGAAGTGTTCACATTGCTTCGCAGAATCGCTTTTGTGCAGAAAACAGTAACACTTGTTCAGAAGGAAAGAAAGCACAGAGCCCCAGATTCTATGTTGTCCTGGAGAGCTTGCAGAGCACTGGGGAAAGGCAGGCAGAGAATTCCCTGCTAGCACCTTCTCTGTGCCTGGGAAGCAGAAGTGTTCACATTGCTTCGCAGAATCGCTTTTGTGCAGAAAACAGTAACACTTGTTCAGAAGGAAAGAAAGCACAGAGCCCCAGATTCTATGTTGTCCTGGAGAGCTTGCAGAGCACTGGGGAAAGGCAGGCAGAGAATTCCCTGATAGCACCTTCTCTGTGCCTGGGAAGCAGAAGTGTTCACATTGCTTCGCAGAATCGCTTTTGTGCAGAAAACAGTAACACTTGTTCAGAAGGAAAGAAAGCACAGAGCCCCAGATTCTATGTTGTCCTGGAGAGCTTGCAGAGCACTGGGGAAAGGCAGGCAGAGAATTCCCTGCTAGCACCTTCTCTGTGCCTGGGAAGCAGAAGTGTTCACATTGCTTCGCAGAATCGCTTTTGTGCAGAAAACACTAACACTTGTTCAGAACGAAAGAAAGCACAGAGCCCCAGATTCTATGTTGTCCTGGAGAGCTTGCAGAGCACTGGGGAAAGGCAGGCAGAGAATTCCCTGCTAGCACCTTCTCTGTGCCTGTTCACATTGCTTCGCAGAATCGCTTTTGTGCAGAAAACAGTAACACTTGTTCAGAAGGAAAGAAAGCACAGAGCCCCAGATTCTATGTTGTCCTGGAGAGCTTGCAGAGCACTGGGGAAAGGCAGGCAGAGAATTCCCTGCTAGCACCTTCTCTGTGCCTTGGAAGCAGAAGTGTTCACATTGCTTCGCAAGAATCACTTTTGTGCAGAAAACAGTAACACTTGTTCAGAAGGAAAGAAAGCACAGAGCCCCAGATTCTATGTTGTCCTGGAGAGCTTGCAGAGCACTGGGGAAAGGCAGGCAGAGAATTCCCTGCTAGCACCTTCTCTGTGCCTGGGAAGCAGAAGTGTTCACATTGCTTCGCAAGAATCACTTTTGTGCAGAAAACAGTAACACTTGTTCAGAAGGAAAGAAAGCACAGAGCCCCAGATTCTATGTTGTCCTGGAGAGCTTGCAGAGCACTGGGGAAAGGCAGGCAGAGAATTCCCTGATAGCACCTTCTCTGTGCCTGGGAAGCAGAAGTGTTCACATTGCTTCGCAGAATCGCTTTTGTGCAGAAAACAGTAACACTTGTTCAGAAGGAAAGAAAGCACAGAGCCCCAGATTTTATGTTGTCCTGGAGAGCTTGCAGAGCACTGCGGAAAGGCAGGCAGAGAATTCCCTGCTAGCACCTTCTCTGTGCCTGGGAAGCAGAAGTGTTCACATTGCTTCGCAGAATCGCTTTTGTGCAGAAAACAGTAACACTTGTTCAGAAGGAAAGAAAGCACAGAGCCCCAGATTCTATGTTGTCCTGGAGAGCTTGCAGAGCACTGGGGAAAGGCAGGCAGAGAATTCCTTGCTAGCACCTTCTCTGTGCCTGGGAAGCAGAAGTGTTCACATTGCTTCGCAGAATCGCTTTTGTGCAGAAAACAGTAACACTTGTTCAGAAGGAAAGAAAGCACAGAGCCCCAGATTCTATGTTGTCCTGGAGAGCTTGCAGAGCACTGGGGAAAGGCAGGCAGAGAATTCCTTGCTAGCACCTTCTCTGTGCCTGGGAAGCAGAAATGTTCACATTGCTTCGCAAGAATCACTCTTGTGCAGAAAACACTAACACTTGTTCAGAAGGAAAGAAAGCACAGAGCCCCAGATTTTATGTTGTCCTGGAGAGCTTGCAGAGCACTGGGGAAAGGCAGGCAGAGAATTCCCTGATAGCACCTTCTCTGTGCCTGTTCACATTGCTTCGCAGAATCGCTTTTGTGCAGAAAACAGTAACACTTGTTCAGAAGGAAAGAAAGCACAGAGCCCCAGATTCTATGTTGTCCTGGAGAGCTTGCAGAGCACTGGGGAAAGGCAGGCAGAGAATTCCCTGCTAGCACCTTCTCTGTGCCTGGGAAGCAGAAGTGTTCACATTGCTTCGCAGAATCGCTTTTGTGCAGAAAACAGTAACACTTGTTCAGAAGGAAAGAAAGCACAGAGCCCCAGATTCTATGTTGTCCTGGAGAGCTTGCAGAGCACTGGGGAAAGGCAGGCAGAGAATTCCTTGCTAGCACCTTCTCTGTGCCTGGGAAGCAGAAGTGTTCACATTGCTTCGCAGAATCGCTTTTGTGCAGAAAACAGTAACACTTGTTCAGAAGGAAAGAAAGCACAGAGCCCCAGATTCTATGTTGTCCTGGAGAGCTTGCAGAGCACTGGGGAAAGGCAGGCAGAGAATTCCTTGCTAGCACCTTCTCTGTGCCTGGGAAGCAGAAGTGTTCACATTGCTTCGCAGAATCGCTTTTGTGCAGAAAACAGTAACACTTGTTCAGAAGGAAAGAAAGCACAGAGCCCCAGATTCTATGTTGTCCTGGAGAGCTTGCAGAGCACTGGGGAAAGGCAGGCAGAGAATTCCTTGCTAGCACCTTCTCTGTGCCTGGGAAGCAGAAGTGTTCACATTGCTTCGCAAGAATCGCTTTTGTGCAGAAAACACTAACACTTGTTCAGAAGGAAAGAAAGCACAGAGCCCCAGATTCTATGTTGTCCTGGAGAGCTTGCAGAGCACTGGGGAAAGGCAGGCAGAGAATTCCCTGCTAGCACCTTCTCTGTGCCTGGGAAGCAGAAGTGTTCACATTGCTTCGCAAGAATCGCTTTTGTGCAGAAAACACTAACACTTGTTCAGAAGGAAAGAAAGCACAGAGCCCCAGATTCTATGTTGTCCTGGAGAGCTTGCAGAGCACTGGGGAAAGGCAGGCAGAGAATTCCCTGCTAGCACCTTCTCTGTGCCTGTTCACATTGCTTCGCAGAATCGCTTTTGTGCAGAAAACAGTAAAACTTGTTCAGAAGGAAAGAAAGCACAGAGCCCCAGATTCTATGTTGTCCTGGAGAGCTTGCAGAGCACTGGGGAAAGGCAGGCAGAGAATTCCCTGCTAGCACCTTCTCTGTGCCTGTTCACATTGCTTCGCAGAATCGCTTTTGTGCAGAAAACAGTAACACTTGTTCAGAAGGAAAGAAAGCACAGAGCCCCAGATTCTATGTTGTCCTGGAGAGCTTGCAGAGCACTGGGGAAAGGCAGGCAGAGAATTCCCTGCTAGCACCTTCTCTGTGCCTTGGAAGCAGAAGTGTTCACATTGCTTCGCAAGAATCACTTTTGTGCAGAAAACAGTAACACTTGTTCAGAAGGAAAGAAAGCACAGAGCCCCAGATTCTATGTTGTCCTGGAGAGCTTGCAGAGCACTGGGGAAAGGCAGGCAGAGAATTCCCTGCTAGCACCTTCTCTGTGCCTGGGAAGCAGAAGTGTTCACATTGCTTCGCAAGAATCACTTTTGTGCAGAAAACAGTAACACTTGTTCAGAAGGAAAGAAAGCACAGAGCCCCAGATTCTATGTTGTCCTGGAGAGCTTGCAGAGCACTGGGGAAAGGCAGGCAGAGAATTCCCTGATAGCACCTTCTCTGTGCCTGGGAAGCAGAAGTGTTCACATTGCTTCGCAGAATCGCTTTTGTGCAGAAAACAGTAACACTTGTTCAGAAGGAAAGAAAGCACAGAGCCCCAGATTTTATGTTGTCCTGGAGAGCTTGCAGAGCACTGCGGAAAGGCAGGCAGAGAATTCCCTGCTAGCACCTTCTCTGTGCCTGGAAGCAGAAGTGTTCACATTGCTTCGCAGAATCGCTTTTGTGCAGAAAACAGTAACACTTGTTCAGAAGGAAAGAAAGCACAGAGCCCCAGATTCTATGTTGTCCTGGAGAGCTTGCAGAGCACTGGGGAAAGGCAGGCAGAGAATTCCTTGCTAGCACCTTCTCTGTGCCTGGGAAGCAGAAGTGTTCACATTGCTTCGCAGAATCGCTTTTGTGCAGAAAACAGTAACACTTGTTCAGAAGGAAAGAAAGCACAGAGCCCCAGATTCTATGTTGTCCTGGAGAGCTTGCAGAGCACTGGGGAAAGGCAGGCAGAGAATTCCTTGCTAGCACCTTCTCTGTGCCTGGGAAGCAGAAATGTTCACATTGCTTCGCAAGAATCACTCTTGTGCAGAAAACACTAACACTTGTTCAGAAGGAAAGAAAGCACAGAGCCCCAGATTTTATGTTGTCCTGGAGAGCTTGCAGAGCACTGGGGAAAGGCAGGCAGAGAATTCCCTGATAGCACCTTCTCTGTGCCTGTTCACATTGCTTCGCAGAATCGCTTTTGTGCAGAAAACAGTAACACTTGTTCAGAAGGAAAGAAAGCACAGAGCCCCAGATTCTATGTTGTCCTGGAGAGCTTGCAGAGCACTGGGGAAAGGCAGGCAGAGAATTCCCTGCTAGCACCTTCTCTGTGCCTGGGAAGCAGAAGTGTTCACATTGCTTCGCAGAATCGCTTTTGTGCAGAAAACAGTAACACTTGTTCAGAAGGAAAGAAAGCACAGAGCCCCAGATTCTATGTTGTCCTGGAGAGCTTGCAGAGCACTGGGGAAAGGCAGGCAGAGAATTCCTTGCTAGCACCTTCTCTGTGCCTGGGAAGCAGAAGTGTTCACATTGCTTCGCAGAATCGCTTTTGTGCAGAAAACAGTAACACTTGTTCAGAAGGAAAGAAAGCACAGAGCCCCAGATTCTATGTTGTCCTGGAGAGCTTGCAGAGCACTGGGGAAAGGCAGGCAGAGAATTCCTTGCTAGCACCTTCTCTGTGCCTGGGAAGCAGAAGTGTTCACATTGCTTCGCAGAATCGCTTTTGTGCAGAAAACAGTAACACTTGTTCAGAAGGAAAGAAAGCACAGAGCCCCAGATTCTATGTTGTCCTGGAGAGCTTGCAGAGCACTGGGGAAAGGCAGGCAGAGAATTCCTTGCTAGCACCTTCTCTGTGCCTGGGAAGCAGAAGTGTTCACATTGCTTCGCAAGAATCGCTTTTGTGCAGAAAACACTAACACTTGTTCAGAAGGAAAGAAAGCACAGAGCCCCAGATTCTATGTTGTCCTGGAGAGCTTGCAGAGCACTGGGGAAAGGCAGGCAGAGAATTCCCTGCTAGCACCTTCTCTGTGCCTGGGAAGCAGAAGTGTTCACATTGCTTCGCAAGAATCGCTTTTGTGCAGAAAACACTAACACTTGTTCAGAAGGAAAGAAAGCACAGAGCCCCAGATTCTATGTTGTCCTGGAGAGCTTGCAGAGCACTGGGGAAAGGCAGGCAGAGAATTCCCTGCTAGCACCTTCTCTGTGCCTGTTCACATTGCTTCGCAGAATCGCTTTTGTGCAGAAAACAGTAAAACTTGTTCAGAAGGAAAGAAAGCACAGAGCCCCAGATTCTATGTTGTCCTGGAGAGCTTGCAGAGCACTGGGGAAAGGCAGGCAGAGAATTCCCTGCTAGCACCTTCTCTGTGCCTGGGAAGCAGAAGTGTTCACATTGCTTCGCAAGAATCACTTTTGTGCAGAAAACAGTAACACTTGTTCAGAAGGAAAGTAAGCACAGAGCCCCAGATTTTATGTTGTCCTGGAGAGCTTGCAGAGCACTGGGGAAAGGCAGGCAGAGAATTCCTTGCTAGCACCTTCTCTGTGCCTGGGAAGCAGAAGTGTTCACATTGCTTCGCAGAATCGCTTTTGTGCAGAAAACAGTAACACTTGTTCAGAAGGAAAGAAAGCACAGAGCCCCAGATTCTATGTTGTCCTGGAGAGCTTGCAGAGCACTGGGGAAAGGCAGGCAGAGAATTCCCTGATAGCACCTTCTCTGTGCCTGGGAAGCAGAAATGTTCACATTGCTTCGCAAGAATCGCTCTTGTGCAGAAAACACTAACACTTGTTCAGAAGGAAAGAAAGCACAGAGCCCCAGATTTTATGTTGTCCTGGAGAGCTTGCAGAGCACTGGGGAAAGGCAGGCAGAGAATTCCCTGATAGCACCTTCTCTGTGCCTGTTCACATTGCTTCGCAGAATCGCTTTTGTGCAGAAAACAGTAACACTTTTTCAGAAGGAAAGAAAGCACAGAGCCCCAGATTCTATGTTGTCCTGGAGAGCTTGCAGAGCACTGGGGAAAGGCAGGCAGAGAATTCCTTGCTAGCACCTTCTCTGTGCCTGGGAAGCAGAAGTGTTCACATTGCTTCGCAGAATCGCTTTTGTGCAGAAAACAGTAACACTTGTTCAGAAGGAAAGAAAGCACAGAGCCCCAGATTCTATGTTGTCCTGGAGAGCTTGCAGAGCACTGGGGAAAGGCAGGCAGAGAATTCCTTGCTAGCACCTTCTCTGTGCCTGGGAAGCAGAAGTGTTCACATTGCTTCGCAGAATCGCTTTTGTGCAGAAAACAGTAACACTTGTTCAGAACGAAAGAAAGCACAGAGCCCCAGATTCTATGTTGTCCTGGAGAGCTTGCAGAGCACTGGGGAAAGGCAGGCAGAGAATTCCTTGCTAGCACCTTGTCTGTGCCTGGGAAGCAGAAGTGTTCACATTGCTTCGCAGAATCGCTTTTGTGCAGAAAACAGTAACACTTGTTCAGAAGGAAAGAAAGCACAGAGCCCCAGATTCTATGTTGTCCTGGAGAGCTTGCAGAGCACTGGGGAAAGGCAGGCAGAGAATTCCTTGCTAGCACCTTCTCTGTGCCTGGGAAGCAGAAGTGTTCACATTGCTTCGCAAGAATCGCTTTTGTGCAGAAAACACTAACACTTGTTCAGAAGGAAAGAAAGCACAGAGCCCCAGATTCTATGTTGTCCTGGAGAGCTTGCAGAGCACTGGGGAAAGGCAGGCAGAGAATTCCCTGCTAGCACCTTCTCTGTGCCTGGGAAGCAGAAGTGTTCACATTGCTTCGCAGAATCGCTTTTGTGCAGAAAACAGTAACACTTGTTCAGAAGGAAAGAAAGCACAGAGCCCCAGATTCTATGTTGTCCTGGAGAGCTTGCAGAGCACTGGGGAAAGGCAGGCAGAGAATTCCTTGCTAGCACCTTGTCTGTGCCTGGGAAGCAGAAGTGTTCACATTGCTTCGCAGAATCGCTTTTGTGCAGAAAACAGTAACACTTGTTCAGAAGGAAAGAAAGCACAGAGCCCCAGATTCTATGTTGTCCTGGAGAGCTTGCAGAGCACTGGGGAAAGGCAGGCAGAGAATTCCTTGCTAGCACCTTCTCTGTGCCTGGGAAGCAGAAGTGTTCACATTGCTTCGCAAGAATCGCTTTTGTGCAGAAAACACTAACACTTGTTCAGAAGGAAAGAAAGCACAGAGCCCCAGATTCTATGTTGTCCTGGAGAGCTTGCAGAGCACTGGGGAAAGGCAGGCAGAGAATTCCCTGCTAGCACCTTCTCTGTGCCTGTTCACATTGCTTCGCAGAATCGCTTTTGTGCAGAAAACAGTAACACTTTTTCAGAAGGAAAGAAAGCACAGAGCCCCAGATTCTATGTTGTCCTGGAGAGCTTGCAGAGCACTGGGGAAAGGCAGGCAGAGAATTCCTTGCTAGCACCTTCTCTGTGCCTGGGAAGCAGAAGTGTTCACATTGCTTCGCAAGAATCGCTTTTGTGCAGAAAACACTAACACTTGTTCAGAAGGAAAGAAAGCACAGAGCCCCAGATTCTATGTTGTCCTGGAGAGCTTGCAGAGCACTGGGGAAAGGCAGGCAGAGAATTCCCTGCTAGCACCTTCTCTGTGCCTGTTCACATTGCTTCGCAGAATCGCTTTTGTGCAGAAAACAGTAACACTTGTTCAGAAGGAAAGAAAGCACAGAGCCCCAGATTCTATGTTGTCCTGGAGAGCTTGCAGAGCACTGGGGAAAGGCAGGCAGAGAATTCCCTGCTAGCACCTTCTCTGTGCCTGGGAAGCAGAAGTGTTCACATTGCTTCGCAGAATCGCCTTTGTGCAGAAAACACTAACACTTGTTCAGAAGGAAAGAAAGCACAGAGCCCCAGATTCTATGTTGTCCTGGAGAGCTTGCAGAGCACTGGGGAAAGGCAGGCAGAGAATTCCTTGCTAGCACCTTCTCTGTGCCTGGGAAGCAGAAGTGTTCACATTGCTTCGCAAGAATCACTTTTGTGCAGAAAACAGTAACACTTGTTCAGAAGGAAAGAAAGCACAGAGCCCCAGATTCTATGTTGTCCTGGAGAGCTTGCAGAGCACTGGGGAAAGGCAGGCAGAGAATTCCCTGCTAGCACCTTCTCTGTGCCTGTTCACATTGCTTCGCAGAATCGCTTTTGTGCAGAAAACAGTAACACTTGTTCAGAACGAAAGAAAGCACAGAGCCCCAGATTCTATGTTGTCCTGGAGAGCTTGCAGAGCACTGGGGAAAGGCAGGCAGAGAATTCCCTGATAGCACCTTCTCTGTGCCTGGGAAGCAGAAGTGTTCACATTGCTTCGCAAGAATCACTTTTGTGCAGAAAACAGTAACACTTGTTCAGAACGAAAGAAAGCACAGAGCCCCAGATTTTATGTTGTCCTGGAGAGCTTGCAGAGCACTGGGGAAAGGCAGGCAGAGAATTCCTTGCTAGCACCTTCTCTGTGCCTGGGAAGCAGAAGTGTTCACATTGCTTCGCAGAATCGCTTTTGTGCAGAAAACAGTAACACTTGTTCAGAAGGAAAGAAAGCACAGAGCCCCAGATTCTATGTTGTCCTGGAGAGCTTGCAGAGCACTGGGGAAAGGCAGGCAGAGAATTCCTTGCTAGCACCTTCTCAGTGCATGGGAAGCAGAAGTGTTCACATTGCTTCGCAGAATCGCTTTTGTGCAGAAAACAGTAACACTTGTTCAGAAGGAAAGAAAGCACAGAGCCCCAGATTCTATGTTGTCCTGGAGAGCTTGCAGAGCACTGGGGAAAGGCAGGCAGAGAATTCCCTGATAGCACCTTCTCTGTGCCTGTTCACATTGCTTCGCAGAATCGCTTTTGTGCAGAAAACAGTAACACTTGTTCAGAAGGAAAGAAAGCACAGAGCCCCAGATTCTATGTTGTCCTGGAGAGCTTGCAGAGCACTGGGGAAAGGCAGGCAGAGAATTCCCTGCTAGCACCTTCTCTGTGCCTGGGAAGCAGAAGTGTTCACATTGCTTCGCAGAATCGCTTTTGTGCAGAAAACAGTAACACTTGTTCAGAAGGAAAGAAAGCACAGAGCCCCAGATTCTATGTTGTCCTGGAGAGCTTGCAGAGCACTGGGGAAAGGCAGGCAGAGAATTCCTTGCTAGCACCTTCTCTGTGCCTGGGAAGCAGAAGTGTTCACATTGCTTCGCAGAATCGCTTTTGTGCAGAAAACAGTAACACTTGTTCAGAAGGAAAGAAAGCACAGAGCCCCAGATTCTATGTTGTCCTGGAGAGCTTGCAGAGCACTGGGGAAAGGCAGGCAGAGAATTCCTTGCTAGCACCTTCTCTGTGCCTGGGAAGCAGAAGTGTTCACATTGCTTCGCAGAATCGCTTTTGTGCAGAAAACAGTAACACTTGTTCAGAAGGAAAGAAAGCACAGAGCCCCAGATTCTATGTTGTCCTGGAGAGCTTGCAGAGCACTGGGGAAAGGCAGGCAGAGAATTCCTTGCTAGCACCTTCTCTGTGCCTGGGAAGCAGAAGTGTTCACATTGCTTCGCAGAATCGCTTTTGTGCAGAAAACAGTAACACTTGTTCAGAAGGAAAGAAAGCACAGAGCCCCAGATTTGCTGTTGTCCTGGAGAGCTTGCAGAGCACTGGGGAAAGGCAGGCAGAGAATTCCCTGCTAGCACCTTCTCTGTGCCTGGGAAGCAGAAGTGTTCACATTGCTTCGCAGAATCGCTTTTGTGCAGAAAACAGTAACACTTGTTCAGAAGGAAAGAAAGCACAGAGCCCCAGATTCTATGTTGTCCTGGAGAGCTTGCAGAGCACTGGGGAAAGGCAGGCAGAGAATTCCCTGATAGCACCTTCTCTGTGCCTGTTCACATTGCTTCGCAGAATCGCTTTTGTGCAGAAAACAGTAACACTTGTTCAGAAGGAAAGAAAGCACAGAGCCCCAGATTCTATGTTGTCCTGGAGAGCTTGCAGAGCACTGGGGAAAGGCAGGCAGAGAATTCCCTGCTAGCACCTTCTCTGTGCCTTGGAAGCAGAAGTGTTCACATTGCTTCGCAAGAATCACTTTTGTGCAGAAAACAGTAACACTTGTTCAGAAGGAAAGAAAGCACAGAGCCCCAGATTTTATGTTGTCCTGGAGAGCTTGCAGAGCACTGGGGAAAGGCAGGCAGAGAATTCCTTGCTAGCACCTTCTCTGTGCCTGGGAAGCAGAAGTGTTCACATTGCTTCGCAGAATCGCTTTTGTGCAGAAAACAGTAACACTTGTTCAGAAGGAAAGAAAGCACAGAGCCCCAGATTCTATGTTGTCCTGGAGAGCTTGCAGAGCACTGGGGAAAGGCAGGCAGAGAATTCCCTGATAGCACCTTCTCTGTGCCTGGGAAGCAGAAGTGTTCACATTGCTTCGCAGAATCGCTTTTGTGCAGAAAACAGTAACACTTGTTCAGAAGGAAAGAAAGCACAGAGCCCCAGATTCTATGTTGTCCTGGAGAGCTTGCAGAGCACTGGGGAAAGGCAGGCAGAGAATTCCCTGCTAGCACCTTCTCTGTGCCTGGGAAGCAGAAGTGTTCACATTGCTTCGCAGAATCGCTTTTGTGCAGAAAACAGTAACACTTGTTCAGAAGGAAAGAAAGCACAGAGCCCCAGATTCTATGTTGTCCTGGAGAGCTTGCAGAGCACTGGGGAAAGGCAGGCAGAGAATTCCTTGCTAGCACCTTCTCTGTGCCTGGGAAGCAGAATTGTTCACATTGCTTCGCAGAATCGCTTTTGTGCAGAAAACAGTAACACTTGTTCAGAAGGAAAGAAAGCACAGAGCCCCAGATTTTATGTTGTCCTGGAGAGCTTGCAGAGCACTGGGGAAAGGCAGGCAGAGAATTCCCTGATAGCACCTTCTCTGTGCCTGGGAAGCAGAAGTGTTCACATTGCTTCGCAGAATCGCTTTTGTGCAGAAAACAGTAACACTTGTTCAGAAGGAAAGAAAGCACAGAGCCCCAGATTCTATGTTGTCCTGGAGAGCTTGCAGAGCACTGGGGAAAGGCAGGCAGAGAATTCCTTGCTAGCACCTTCTCTGTGCCTGGGAAGCAGAAATGTTCACATTGCTTCACAAGAATCGCTCTTGTGCAGAAAACACTAACACTTGTTCAGAAGGAAAGAAAGCACAGAGCCCCAGATTTTATGTTGTCCTGGAGAGCTTGCAGAGCACTGGGGAAAGGCAGGCAGAGAATTCCCTGATAGCACCTTCTCTGTGCCTGTTCACATTGCTTCGCAGAATCGCTTTTGTGCAGAAAACAGTAACACTTGTTCAGAAGGAAAGAAAGCACAGAGCCCCAGATTCTATGTTGTCCTGGAGAGCTTGCAGAGCACTGGGGAAAGGCAGGCAGAGAATTCCTTGCTAGCACCTTCTCTGTGCCTGGGAAGCAGAAGTGTTCACATTGCTTCGCAGAATCGCTTTTGTGCAGAAAACAGTAACACTTGTTCAGAAGGAAAGAAAGCACAGAGCCCCAGATTCTATGTTGTCCTGGAGAGCTTGCAGAGCACTGGGGAAAGGCAGGCAGAGAATTCCTTGCTAGCACCTTCTCTGTGCCTGGGAAGCAGAAGTGTTCACATTGCTTCGCAGAATCGCTTTTGTGCAGAAAACAGTAACACTTGTTCAGAAGGAAAGAAAGCACAGAGCCCCAGATTCCATGTTGTCCTGGAGAGCTTGCAGAGCACTGCGGAAAGGCAGGCAGAGAATTCCTTGCTAGCACCTTCTCAGTGCCTGGGAAGCAGAAATGTTCACATTGCTTCGCAAGAATCGCTCTTGTGCAGAAAACACTAACACTTGTTCAGAAGGAAAGAAAGCACAGAGCCCCAGATTTTATGTTGTCCTGGAGAGCTTGCAGAGCACTGGGGAAAGGCAGGCAGAGAATTCCCTGATAGCACCTTCTCTGTGCCTGTTCACATTGCTTCGCAGAATCGCTTTTGTGCAGAAAACAGTAACACTTGTTCAGAAGGAAAGAAAGCACAGAGCCCCAGATTCTGTGTTGTCCTGGAGAGCTTGCAGAGCACTGGGGAAAGGCAGGCAGAGAATTCCCTGCTAGCACCTTCTCTGTGCCTGGGAAGCAGAAGTGTTCACATTGCTTCGCAGAATCGCTTTTGTGCAGAAAACAGTAACACTTGTTCAGAAGGAAAGAAAGCACAGAGCCCCAGATTCTATGTTGTCCTGGAGAGCTTGCAGAGCACTGGGGAAAGGCAGGCAGAGAATTCCCTGATAGCACCTTCTCTGTGCCTGGGAAGCAGAAGTGTTCACATTGCTTCGCAGAATCGCTTTTGTGCTGAAAACAGTAACACTTGTTCAGAAGGAAAGAAAGCACAGAGCCCCAGATTTGCTGTTGTCCTGGAGAGCTTGCAGAGCACTGCGGAAAGGCAGGCAGAGAATTCCCTGCTAGCACCTTCTCTGTGCCTGGGAAGCAGAAGTGTTCACATTGCTTCGCAGAATCGCTTTTGTGCAGAAAACAGTAACACTTGTTCAGAAGGAAAGAAAGCACAGAGCCCCAGATTCTATGTTGTCCTGGAGAGCTTGCAGAGCACTGGGGAAAGGCAGGCAGAGAATTCCTTGCTAGCACCTTCTCTGTGCCTGGGAAGCAGAAGTGTTCACATTGCTTCGCAGAATCGCTTTTGTGCAGAAAACAGTAACACTTGTTCAGAAGGAAAGAAAGCACAGAGCCCCAGATTTTATGTTGTCCTGGAGAGCTTGCAGAGCACTGGGGAAAGGCAGGCAGAGAATTCCCTGATAGCACCTTCTCTGTGCCTGGGAAGCAGAAGTGTTCACATTGCTTCGCAGAATCGCTTTTGTGCAGAAAACAGTAACACTTGTTCAGAAGGAAAGAAAGCACAGAGCCCCAGATTCTATGTTGTCCTGGAGAGCTTGCAGAGCACTGGGGAAAGGCAGGCAGAGAATTCCTTGCTAGCACCTTCTCTGTGCCTGGGAAGCAGAAATGTTCACATTGCTTCGCAAGAATCGCTCTTGTGCAGAAAACACTAACACTTGTTCAGAAGGAAAGAAAGCACAGAGCCCCAGATTTTATGTTGTCCTGGAGAGCTTGCAGAGCACTGGGGAAAGGCAGGCAGAGAATTCCCTGATAGCACCTTCTCTGTGCCTGTTCACATTGCTTCGCAGAATCGCTTTTGTGCAGAAAACAGTAACACTTGTTCAGAAGGAAAGAAAGCACAGAGCCCCAGATTCTATGTTGTCCTGGAGAGCTTGCAGAGCACTGGGGAAAGGCAGGCAGAGAATTCCTTGCTAGCACCTTCTCTGTGCCTGGGAAGCAGAAGTGTTCACATTGCTTCGCAGAATCGCTTTTGTGCAGAAAACAGTAACACTTGTTCAGAAGGAAAGAAAGCACAGAGCCCCAGATTCTATGTTGTCCTGGAGAGCTTGCAGAGCACTGGGGAAAGGCAGGCAGAGAATTCCTTGCTAGCACCTTCTCTGTGCCTGGGAAGCAGAAGTGTTCACATTGCTTCGCAGAATCGCTTTTGTGCAGAAAACAGTAACACTTGTTCAGAAGGAAAGAAAGCACAGAGCCCCAGATTCTATGTTGTCCTGGAGAGCTTGCAGAGCACTGGGGAAAGGCAGGCAGAGAATTCCTTGCTAGCACCTTCTCAGTGCCTGGGAAGCAGAAATGTTCACATTGCTTCGCAAGAATCGCTCTTGTGCAGAAAACAGTAACACTTGTTCAGAAGGAAAGAAAGCACAGAGCCCCAGATTTTATGTTGTCCTGGAGAGCTTGCAGAGCACTGGGGAAAGGCAGGCAGAGAATTCCCTGATAGCACCTTCTCTGTGCCTGTTCACATTGCTTCGCAGAATCGCTTTTGTGCAGAAAACAGTAACACTTGTTCAGAAGGAAAGAAAGCACAGAGCCCCAGATTCTGTGTTGTCCTGGAGAGCTTGCAGAGCACTGGGGAAAGGCAGGCAGAGAATTCCTTGCTAGCACCTTCTCTGTGCCTGGGAAGCAGAAGTGTTCACATTGCTTCGCAGAATCGCTTTTGTGCAGAAAACAGTAACACTTGTTCAGAACGAAAGAAAGCACAGAGCCCCAGATTCTATGTTGTCCTGGAGAGCTTGCAGAGCACTGGGGAAAGGCAGGCAGAGAATTCCTTGCTAGCACCTTCTCTGTGCCTGGGAAGCAGAAATGTTCACATTGCTTCGCAAGAATCGCACTTGTGCAGAAAACACTAACACTTGTTCAGAAGGAAAGAAAGCACAGAGCCCCAGATTTTATGTTGTCCTGGAGAGCTTGCAGAGCACTGGGGAAAGGCAGGCAGAGAATTCCCTGCTAGCACCTTCTCTGTGCCTGTTCACATTGCTTCGCAGAATCGCTTTTGTGCAGAAAACAGTAACACTTGTTCAGAACGATAGAAAGCACAGAGCCCCAGATTCTATGTTGTCCTGGAGAGCTTGCAGAGCACTGGGGAAAGGCAGGCAGAGAATTCCCTGCTAGCACCTTCTCTGTGCCTGGGAAGCAGAAGTGTTCACATTGCTTCGCAGAATCGCTTTTGTGCAGAAAACAGTAACACTTGTTCAGAAGGAAAGAAAGCACAGAGCCCCAGATTCTATGTTGTCCTGGAGAGCTTGCAGAGCACTGGGGAAAGGCAGGCAGAGAATTCCTTGCTAGCACCTTCTCTGTGCCTGGGAAGCAGAAGTGTTCACATTGCTTCGCAAGAATCACTTTTGTGCAGAAAACAGTAACACTTGTTCAGAAGGAAAGAAAGCACAGAGCCCCAGATTTTATGTTGTCCTGGAGAGCTTGCAGAGCACTGGGGAAAGGCAGGCAGAGAATTCCTTGCTAGCACCTTCTCTGTGCCTGGGAAGCAGAAGTGTTCACATTGCTTCGCAGAATCGCTTTTGTGCAGAAAACAGTAACACTTGTTCAGAAGGAAAGAAAGCACAGAGCCCCAGATTCTATGTTGTCCTGGAGAGCTTGCAGAGCACTGGGGAAAGGCAGGCAGAGAATTCCCTGATAGCACCTTCTCTGTGCCTGGGAAGCAGAAGTGTTCACATTGCTTCGCAAGAATCACTTTTGTGCAGAAAACAGTAACACTTGTTCAGAAGGAAAGAAAGCACAGAGCCCCAGATTTTATGTTGTCCTGGAGAGCTTGCAGAGCACTGGGGAAAGGCAGGCAGAGAATTCCTTGCTAGCACCTTCTCTGTGCCCGGGAAGCAGAAGTGTTCACATTGCTTCGCAGAATCGCTTTTGTGCAGAAAACAGTAACACTTGTTCAGAAGGAAAGAAAGCACAGAGCCCCAGATTTGCTGTTGTCCTGGAGAGCTTGCAGAGCACTGGGGAAAGGCAGGCAGAGAATTCCTTGCTAGCACCTTCTCTGTGCCTGTTCACATTGCTTCGCAGAATCGCTTTTGTGCAGAAAACAGTAACACTTGTTCAGAAGGAAAGAAAGCACAGAGCCCCAGATTCTATGTTGTCCTGGAGAGCTTGCAGAGCACTGGGGAAAGGCAGGCAGAGAATTCCTTGCTAGCACCTTCTCTGTGCCTGGGAAGCAGAAGTGTTCACATTGCTTCGCAGAATCGCTTTTGTGCAGAAAACACTAACACTTGTTCAGAACGAAAGAAAGCACAGAGCCCCAGATTCTATGTTGTCCTGGAGAGCTTGCAGAGCACTGGGGAAAGGCAGGCAGAGAATTCCCTGCTAGCACCTTCTCTGTGCCTGGGAAGCAGAAGTGTTCACATTGCTTCGCAAGAATCGCTTTTGTGCAGAAAACAGTAACACTTGTTCAGAAGGAAAGAAAGCACAGAGCCCCAGATTCTATGTTGTCCTGGAGAGCTTGCAGAGCACTGGGGAAAGGCAGGCAGAGAATTCCTTGCTAGCACCTTCTCTGTGCCTGGGAAGCAGAAGTGTTCACATTGCTTCGCAAGAATCACTTTTGTGCAGAAAACAGTAACACTTGTTCAGAAGGAAAGAAAGCACAGAGCCCCAGATTTTATGTTGTCCTGGAGAGCTTGCAGAGCACTGGGGAAAGGCAGGCAGAGAATTCCTTGCTAGCACCTTCTCTGTGCCTGGGAAGCAGAAGTGTTCACATTGCTTCGCAGAATCGCTTTTGTGCAGAAAACAGTAACACTTGTTCAGAAGGAAAGAAAGCACAGAGCCCCAGATTCTATGTTGTCCTGGAGAGCTTGCAGAGCACTGGGGAAAGGCAGGCAGAGAATTCCCTGATAGCACCTTCTCTGTGCCTGGGAAGCAGAAGTGTTCACATTGCTTCGCAAGAATCACTTTTGTGCAGAAAACAGTAACACTTGTTCAGAAGGAAAGAAAGCACAGAGCCCCAGATTTTATGTTGTCCTGGAGAGCTTGCAGAGCACTGGGGAAAGGCAGGCAGAGAATTCCTTGCTAGCACCTTCTCTGTGCCCGGGAAGCAGAAGTGTTCACATTGCTTCGCAGAATCGCTTTTGTGCAGAAAACAGTAACACTTGTTCAGAAGGAAAGAAAGCACAGAGCCCCAGATTCTATGTTGTCCTGGAGAGCTTGCAGAGCACTGGGGAAAGGCAGGCAGAGAATTCCTTGCTAGCACCTTCTCTGTGCCTGTTCACATTGCTTCGCAGAATCGCTTTTGTGCAGAAAACAGTAACACTTGTTCAGAAGGAAAGAAAGCACAGAGCCCCAGATTCTATGTTGTCCTGGAGAGCTTGCAGAGCACTGGGGAAAGGCAGGCAGAGAATTCCTTGCTAGCACCTTCTCTGTGCCTGGGAAGCAGAAGTGTTCACATTGCTTCGCAGAATCGCTTTTGTGCAGAAAACAGTAACACTTGTTCAGAAGGAAAGAAAGCACAGAGCCCCAGATTCTATGTTGTCCTGGAGAGCTTGCAGAGCACTGGGGAAAGGCAGGCAGAGAATTCCTTGCTAGCACCTTCTCTGTGCCTGGGAAGCAGAAGTGTTCACATTGCTTCGCAGAATCGCTTTTGTGCAGAAAACACTAACACTTGTTCAGAACGAAAGAAAGCACAGAGCCCCAGATTCTATGTTGTCCTGGAGAGCTTGCAGAGCACTGGGGAAAGGCAGGCAGAGAATTCCTTGCTAGCACCTTCTCTGTGCCTGGGAAGCAGAAGTGTTCACATTGCTTCGCAAGAATCGCTTTTGTGCAGAAAACACTAACACTTGTTCAGAAGGAAAGAAAGCACAGAGCCCCAGATTCTATGTTGTCCTGGAGAGCTTGCAGAGCACTGGGGAAAGGCAGGCAGAGAATTCCTTGCTAGCACCTTCTCTGTGCCTGGGAAGCAGAAGTGTTCACATTGCTTCGCAGAATCGCTTTTGTGCAGAAAACAGTAACACTTGTTCAGAAGGAAAGAAAGCACAGAGCCCCAGATTTGCTGTTGTCCTGGAGAGCTTGCAGAGCACTGGGGAAAGGCAGGCAGAGAATTCCCTGCTAGCACCTTCTCTGTGCCTGGGAAGCAGAAGTGTTCCCATTGCTTCGCAAGAATCGCTCTTGTGCAGAAAACACTAACACTTGTTCAGAAGGAAAGAAAGCACAGAGCCCCAGATTTTATGTTGTCCTGGAGAGCTTGCAGAGCACTGGGGAAAGGCAGGCAGAGAATTCCCTGATAGCACCTTCTCTGTGCCTGTTCACATTGCTTCGCAGAATCGCTTTTGTGCAGAAAACAGTAACACTTGTTCAGAAGGAAAGAAAGCACAGAGCCCCAGATTCTGTGTTGTCCTGGAGAGCTTGCAGAGCACTGGGGAAAGGCAGGCAGAGAATTCCTTGCTAGCACCTTCTCTGTGCCTGGGAAGCAGAAGTGTTCACATTGCTTCGCAGAATCGCTTTTGTGCAGAAAACAGTAACACTTGTTCAGAACGAAAGAAAGCACAGAGCCCCAGATTCTATGTTGTCCTGGAGAGCTTGCAGAGCACTGGGGAAAGGCAGGCAGAGAATTCCTTGCTAGCACCTTCTCTGTGCCTGGGAAGCAGAAATGTTCACATTGCTTCGCAAGAATCGCACTTGTGCAGAAAACACTAACACTTGTTCAGAAGGAAAGAAAGCACAGAGCCCCAGATTTTATGTTGTCCTGGAGAGCTTGCAGAGCACTGGGGAAAGGCAGGCAGAGAATTCCCTGCTAGCACCTTCTCTGTGCCTGTTCACATTGCTTCGCAGAATCGCTTTTGTGCAGAAAACAGTAACACTTGTTCAGAACGAAAGAAAGCACAGAGCCCCAGATTCTATGTTGTCCTGGAGAGCTTGCAGAGCACTGGGGAAAGGCAGGCAGAGAATTCCCTGCTAGCACCTTCTCTGTGCCTGGGAAGCAGAAGTGTTCACATTGCTTCGCAGAATCGCTTTTGTGCAGAAAACAGTAACACTTGTTCAGAAGGAAAGAAAGCACAGAGCCCCAGATTCTATGTTGTCCTGGAGAGCTTGCAGAGCACTGGGGAAAGGCAGGCAGAGAATTCCTTGCTAGCACCTTCTCTGTGCCTGGGAAGCAGAAGTGTTCACATTGCTTCGCAAGAATCACTTTTGTGCAGAAAACAGTAACACTTGTTCAGAAGGAAAGAAAGCACAGAGCCCCAGATTTTATGTTGTCCTGGAGAGCTTGCAGAGCACTGGGGAAAGGCAGGCAGAGAATTCCTTGCTAGCACCTTCTCTGTGCCTGGGAAGCAGAAGTGTTCACATTGCTTCGCAGAATCGCTTTTGTGCAGAAAACACTAACACTTGTTCAGAAGGAAAGAAAGCACAGAGCCCCAGATTCTATGTTGTCCTGGAGAGCTTGCAGAGCACTGGGGAAAGGCAGGCAGAGAATTCCCTGATAGCACCTTCTCTGTGCCTGGGAAGCAGAAGTGTTCACATTGCTTCGCAAGAATCACTTTTGTGCAGAAAACAGTAACACTTGTTCAGAAGGAAAGAAAGCACAGAGCCCCAGATTTTATGTTGTCCTGGAGAGCTTGCAGAGCACTGGGGAAAGGCAGGCAGAGAATTCCTTGCTAGCACCTTCTCTGTGCCCGGGAAGCAGAAGTGTTCACATTGCTTCGCAGAATCGCTTTTGTGCAGAAAACAGTAACACTTGTTCAGAAGGAAAGAAAGCACAGAGCCCCAGATTCTATGTTGTCCTGGAGAGCTTGCAGAGCACTGGGGAAAGGCAGGCAGAGAATTCCTTGCTAGCACCTTCTCTGTGCCTGTTCACATTGCTTCGCAGAATCGCTTTTGTGCAGAAAACAGTAACACTTGTTCAGAAGGAAAGAAAGCACAGAGCCCCAGATTCTATGTTGTCCTGGAGAGCTTGCAGAGCACTGGGGAAAGGCAGGCAGAGAATTCCTTGCTAGCACCTTCTCTGTGCCTGGGAAGCAGAAGTGTTCACATTGCTTCGCAGAATCGCTTTTGTGCAGAAAACAGTAACACTTGTTCAGAAGGAAAGAAAGCACAGAGCCCCAGATTCTATGTTGTCCTGGAGAGCTTGCAGAGCACTGGGGAAAGGCAGGCAGAGAATTCCTTGCTAGCACCTTCTCTGTGCCTGGGAAGCAGAAGTGTTCACATTGCTTCGCAGAATCGCTTTTGTGCAGAAAACACTAACACTTGTTCAGAAGGAAAGAAAGCACAGAGCCCCAGATTCTATGTTGTCCTGGAGAGCTTGCAGAGCACTGGGGAAAGGCAGGCAGAGAATTCCTTGCTAGCACCTTCTCTGTGCCTGGGAAGCAGAAGTGTTCACATTGCTTCGCAGAATCGCTTTTGTGCAGAAAACAGTAACACTTGTTCTGAAGGAAAGAAAGCACAGAGCCCCAGATTCTATGTTGTCCTGGAGAGCTTGCAGAGCACTGGGGAAAGGCAGGCAGAGAATTCCTTGCTAGCACCTTCTCTGTGCCTGGGAAGCAGAAGTGTTCACATTGCTTCGCAAGAATCACTTTTGTGCAGAAAACAGTAACACTTGTTCAGAAGGAAAGAAAGCACAGAGCCCCAGATTTTATGTTGTCCTGGAGAGCTTGCAGAGCACTGGGGAAAGGCAGGCAGAGAATTCCTTGCTAGCACCTTCTCTGTGCCTGGGAAGCAGAAGTGTTCACATTGCTTCGCAGAATCGCTTTTGTGCAGAAAACAGTAACACTTGTTCAGAAGGAAAGAAAGCACAGAGCCCCAGATTCTATGTTGTCCTGGAGAGCTTGCAGAGCACTGGGGAAAGGCAGGCAGAGAATTCCCTGATAGCACCTTCTCTGTGCCTGGGAAGCAGAAGTGTTCACATTGCTTCGCAAGAATCACTTTTGTGCAGAAAACAGTAACACTTGTTCAGAAGGAAAGAAAGCACAGAGCCCCAGATTTTATGTTGTCCTGGAGAGCTTGCAGAGCACTGGGGAAAGGCAGGCAGAGAATTCCTTGCTAGCACCTTCTCTGTGCCCGGGAAGCAGAAGTGTTCACATTGCTTCGCAGAATCGCTTTTGTGCAGAAAACAGTAACACTTGTTCAGAAGGAAAGAAAGCACAGAGCCCCAGATTTGCTGTTGTCCTGGAGAGCTTGCAGAGCACTGGGGAAAGGCAGGCAGAGAATTCCTTGCTAGCACCTTCTCTGTGCCTGTTCACATTGCTTCGCAGAATCGCTTTTGTGCAGAAAACAGTAACACTTGTTCAGAAGGAAAGAAAGCACAGAGCCCCAGATTCTATGTTGTCCTGGAGAGCTTGCAGAGCACTGGGGAAAGGCAGGCAGAGAATTCCTTGCTAGCACCTTCTCTGTGCCTGGGAAGCAGAAGTGTTCACATTGCTTCGCAGAATCGCTTTTGTGCAGAAAACACTAACACTTGTTCAGAACGAAAGAAAGCACAGAGCCCCAGATTCTATGTTGTCCTGGAGAGCTTGCAGAGCACTGGGGAAAGGCAGGCAGAGAATTCCCTGCTAGCACCTTCTCTGTGCCTGGGAAGCAGAAGTGTTCACATTGCTTCGCAAGAATCGCTTTTGTGCAGAAAACAGTAACACTTGTTCAGAAGGAAAGAAAGCACAGAGCCCCAGATTCTATGTTGTCCTGGAGAGCTTGCAGAGCACTGGGGAAAGGCAGGCAGAGAATTCCTTGCTAGCACCTTCTCTGTGCCTGGGAAGCAGAAGTGTTCACATTGCTTCGCAAGAATCACTTTTGTGCAGAAAACAGTAACACTTGTTCAGAAGGAAAGAAAGCACAGAGCCCCAGATTTTATGTTGTCCTGGAGAGCTTGCAGAGCACTGGGGAAAGGCAGGCAGAGAATTCCTTGCTAGCACCTTCTCTGTGCCTGGGAAGCAGAAGTGTTCACATTGCTTCGCAGAATCGCTTTTGTGCAGAAAACAGTAACACTTGTTCAGAAGGAAAGAAAGCACAGAGCCCCAGATTCTATGTTGTCCTGGAGAGCTTGCAGAGCACTGGGGAAAGGCAGGCAGAGAATTCCCTGATAGCACCTTCTCTGTGCCTGGGAAGCAGAAGTGTTCACATTGCTTCGCAAGAATCACTTTTGTGCAGAAAACAGTAACACTTGTTCAGAAGGAAAGAAAGCACAGAGCCCCAGATTTTATGTTGTCCTGGAGAGCTTGCAGAGCACTGGGGAAAGGCAGGCAGAGAATTCCTTGCTAGCACCTTCTCTGTGCCCGGGAAGCAGAAGTGTTCACATTGCTTCGCAGAATCGCTTTTGTGCAGAAAACAGTAACACTTGTTCAGAAGGAAAGAAAGCACAGAGCCCCAGATTCTATGTTGTCCTGGAGAGCTTGCAGAGCACTGGGGAAAGGCAGGCAGAGAATTCCTTGCTAGCACCTTCTCTGTGCCTGTTCACATTGCTTCGCAGAATCGCTTTTGTGCAGAAAACAGTAACACTTGTTCAGAAGGAAAGAAAGCACAGAGCCCCAGATTCTATGTTGTCCTGGAGAGCTTGCAGAGCACTGGGGAAAGGCAGGCAGAGAATTCCTTGCTAGCACCTTCTCTGTGCCTGGGAAGCAGAAGTGTTCACATTGCTTCGCAGAATCGCTTTTGTGCAGAAAACAGTAACACTTGTTCAGAAGGAAAGAAAGCACAGAGCCCCAGATTCTATGTTGTCCTGGAGAGCTTGCAGAGCACTGGGGAAAGGCAGGCAGAGAATTCCTTGCTAGCACCTTCTCTGTGCCTGGGAAGCAGAAGTGTTCACATTGCTTCGCAGAATCGCTTTTGTGCAGAAAACACTAACACTTGTTCAGAACGAAAGAAAGCACAGAGCCCCAGATTCTATGTTGTCCTGGAGAGCTTGCAGAGCACTGGGGAAAGGCAGGCAGAGAATTCCTTGCTAGCACCTTCTCTGTGCCTGGGAAGCAGAAGTGTTCACATTGCTTCGCAAGAATCGCTTTTGTGCAGAAAACACTAACACTTGTTCAGAAGGAAAGAAAGCACAGAGCCCCAGATTCTATGTTGTCCTGGAGAGCTTGCAGAGCACTGGGGAAAGGCAGGCAGAGAATTCCTTGCTAGCACCTTCTCTGTGCCTGGGAAGCAGAAGTGTTCACATTGCTTCGCAGAATCGCTTTTGTGCAGAAAACAGTAACACTTGTTCAGAACGAAAGAAAGCACAGAGCCCCAGATTTGCTGTTGTCCTGGAGAGCTTGCAGAGCACTGGGGAAAGGCAGGCAGAGAATTCCCTGCTAGCACCTTCTCTGTGCCTGGGAAGCAGAAGTGTTCCCATTGCTTCGCAAGAATCGCTCTTGTGCAGAAAACACTAACACTTGTTCAGAAGGAAAGAAAGCACAGAGCCCCAGATTTTATGTTGTCCTGGAGAGCTTGCAGAGCACTGGGGAAAGGCAGGCAGAGAATTCCCTGATAGCACCTTCTCTGTGCCTGTTCACATTGCTTCGCAGAATCGCTTTTGTGCAGAAAACAGTAACACTTGTTCAGAAGGAAAGAAAGCACAGAGCCCCAGATTCTGTGTTGTCCTGGAAAGCTTGCAGAGCACTGGGGAAAGGCAGGCAGAGAATTCCTTGCTAGCACCTTCTCTGTGCCTGGGAAGCAGAAGTGTTCACATTGCTTCGCAGAATCGCTTTTGTGCAGAAAACAGTAACACTTGTTCAGAACGAAAGAAAGCACAGAGCCCCAGATTCTATGTTGTCCTGGAGAGCTTGCAGAGCACTGGGGAAAGGCAGGCAGAGAATTCCTTGCTAGCACCTTCTCTGTGCCTGGGAAGCAGAAATGTTCACATTGCTTCGCAAGAATCGCACTTGTGCAGAAAACACTAACACTTGTTCAGAAGGAAAGAAAGCACAGAGCCCCAGATTTTATGTTGTCCTGGAGAGCTTGCAGAGCACTGGGGAAAGGCAGGCAGAGAATTCCCTGCTAGCACCTTCTCTGTGCCTGTTCACATTGCTTCGCAGAATCGCTTTTGTGCAGAAAACAGTAACACTTGTTCAGAACGAAAGAAAGCACAGAGCCCCAGATTCTATGTTGTCCTGGAGAGCTTGCAGAGCACTGGGGAAAGGCAGGCAGAGAATTCCCTGCTAGCACCTTCTCTGTGCCTGGGAAGCAGAAGTGTTCACATTGCTTCGCAGAATCGCTTTTGTGCAGAAAACAGTAACACTTGTTCAGAAGGAAAGAAAGCACAGAGCCCCAGATTCTATGTTGTCCTGGAGAGCTTGCAGAGCACTGGGGAAAGGCAGGCAGAGAATTCCTTGCTAGCACCTTCTCTGTGCCTGGGAAGCAGAAGTGTTCACATTGCTTCGCAAGAATCACTTTTGTGCAGAAAACAGTAACACTTGTTCAGAAGGAAAGAAAGCACAGAGCCCCAGATTTTATGTTGTCCTGGAGAGCTTGCAGAGCACTGGGGAAAGGCAGGCAGAGAATTCCTTGCTAGCACCTTCTCTGTGCCTGGGAAGCAGAAGTGTTCACATTGCTTCGCAGAATCGCTTTTGTGCAGAAAACACTAACACTTGTTCAGAAGGAAAGAAAGCACAGAGCCCCAGATTCTATGTTGTCCTGGAGAGCTTGCAGAGCACTGGGGAAAGGCAGGCAGAGAATTCCCTGATAGCACCTTCTCTGTGCCTGGGAAGCAGAAGTGTTCACATTGCTTCGCAAGAATCACTTTTGTGCAGAAAACAGTAACACTTGTTCAGAAGGAAAGAAAGCACAGAGCCCCAGATTTTATGTTGTCCTGGAGAGCTTGCAGAGCACTGGGGAAAGGCAGGCAGAGAATTCCTTGCTAGCACCTTCTCTGTGCCCGGGAAGCAGAAGTGTTCACATTGCTTCGCAGAATCGCTTTTGTGCAGAAAACAGTAACACTTGTTCAGAAGGAAAGAAAGCACAGAGCCCCAGATTCTATGTTGTCCTGGAGAGCTTGCAGAGCACTGGGGAAAGGCAGGCAGAGAATTCCTTGCTAGCACCTTCTCTGTGCCTGTTCACATTGCTTCGCAGAATCGCTTTTGTGCAGAAAACAGTAACACTTGTTCAGAAGGAAAGAAAGCACAGAGCCCCAGATTCTATGTTGTCCTGGAGAGCTTGCAGAGCACTGGGGAAAGGCAGGCAGAGAATTCCTTGCTAGCACCTTCTCTGTGCCTGGGAAGCAGAAGTGTTCACATTGCTTCGCAGAATCGCTTTTGTGCAGAAAACAGTAACACTTGTTCAGAAGGAAAGAAAGCACAGAGCCCCAGATTCTATGTTGTCCTGGAGAGCTTGCAGAGCACTGGGGAAAGGCAGGCAGAGAATTCCTTGCTAGCACCTTCTCTGTGCCTGGGAAGCAGAAGTGTTCACATTGCTTCGCAGAATCGCTTTTGTGCAGAAAACACTAACACTTGTTCAGAACGAAAGAAAGCACAGAGCCCCAGATTCTATGTTGTCCTGGAGAGCTTGCAGAGCACTGGGGAAAGGCAGGCAGAGAATTCCTTGCTAGCACCTTCTCTGTGCCTGGGAAGCAGAAGTGTTCACATTGCTTCGCAAGAATCGCTTTTGTGCAGAAAACACTAACACTTGTTCTGAAGGAAAGAAAGCACAGAGCCCCAGATTCTATGTTGTCCTGGAGAGCTTGCAGAGCACTGGGGAAAGGCAGGCAGAGAATTCCCTGCTAGCACCTTCTCTGTGCCTGTTCACATTGCTTCGCAGAATCGCTTTTGTGCAGAAAACAGTAACACTTGTTCAGAACGAAAGAAAGCACAGAGCCCCAGATTTTATGTTGTCCTGGAGAGCTTGCAGAGCACTGGGGAAAGGCAGGCAGAGAATTCCTTGCTAGCACCTTCTCTGTGCCCGGGAAGCAGAAGTGTTCACATTGCTTCGCAGAATCGCTTTTGTGCAGAAAACAGTAACACTTGTTCAGAAGGAAAGAAAGCACAGAGCCCCAGATTCTATGTTGTCCTGGAGAGCTTGCAGAGCACTGGGGAAAGGCAGGCAGAGAATTCCTTGCTAGCACCTTCTCTGTGCCCGGGAAGCAGAAGTGTTCACATTGCTTCGCAGAATCGCTTTTGTGCAGAAAACAGTAACACTTGTTCAGAAGGAAAGAAAGCACAGAGCCCCAGATTCTATGTTGTCCTGGAGAGCTTGCAGAGCACTGGGGAAAGGCAGGCAGAGAATTCCCTGCTAGCACCTTCTCTGTGCCTGGGAAGCAGAAGTGTTCACATTGCTTCGCAGAATCGCTTTTGTGCAGAAAACAGTAACACTTGTTCAGAAGGAAAGAAAGCACAGAGCCCCAGATTCTATGTTGTCCTGGAGAGCTTGCAGAGCACTGGGGAAAGGCAGGCAGAGAATTCCTTGCTAGCACCTTCTCTGTGCCTGGGAAGCAGAAGTGTTCACATTGCTTCGCAGAATCGCTTTTGTGCAGAAAACAGTAACACTTGTTCAGAAGGAAAGAAAGCACAGAGCCCCAGATTCTATGTTGTCCTGGAGAGCTTGCAGAGCACTGGGGAAAGGCAGGCAGAGAATTCCTTGCTAGCACCTTCTCTGTGCCTGGGAAGCAGAAGTGTTCACATTGCTTCGCAGAATCGCTTTTGTGCAGAAAACACTAACACTTGTTCAGAACGAAAGAAAGCACAGAGCCCCAGATTCTATGTTGTCCTGGAGAGCTTGCAGAGCACTGGGGAAAGGCAGGCAGAGAATTCCTTGCTAGCACCTTCTCTGTGCCTGGGAAGCAGAAGTGTTCACATTGCTTCGCAAGAATCGCTTTTGTGCAGAAAACACTAACACTTGTTCAGAAGGAAAGAAAGCACAGAGCCCCAGATTCTATGTTGTCCTGGAGAGCTTGCAGAGCACTGGGGAAAGGCAGGCAGAGAATTCCCTGCTAGCACCTTCTCTGTGCCTGTTCACATTGCTTCGCAGAATCGCTTTTGTGCAGAAAACAGTAACACTTGTTCAGAACGAAAGAAAGCACAGAGCCCCAGATTCTATGTTGTCCTGGAGAGCTTGCAGAGCACTGGGGAAAGGCAGGCAGAGAATTCCCTGATAGCACCTTCTCTGTGCCTGGGAAGCAGAAGTGTTCACATTGCTTCGCAAGAATCACTTTTGTGCAGAAAACAGTAACACTTGTTCAGAAGGAAAGAAAGCACAGAGCCCCAGATTTTATGTTGTCCTGGAGAGCTTGCAGAGCACTGGGGAAAGGCAGGCAGAGAATTCCTTGCTAGCACCTTCTCTGTGCCTGGGAAGCAGAAGTGTTCACATTGCTTCGCAGAATCGCTTTTGTGCAGAAAACAGTAACACTTGTTCAGAAGGAAAGAAAGCACAGAGCCCCAGATTCTATGTTGTCCTGGAGAGCTTGCAGAGCACTGGGGAAAGGCAGGCAGAGAATTCCTTGCTAGCACCTTCTCTGTGCCTGGGAAGCAGAAGTGTTCACATTGCTTCGCAGAATCGCTTTTGTGCAGAAAACAGTAACACTTGTTCAGAAGGAAAGAAAGCACAGAGCCCCAGATTCTATGTTGTCCTGGAGAGCTTGCAGAGCACTGGGGAAAGGCAGGCAGAGAATTCCTTGCTAGCACCTTCTCTGTGCCTGGGAAGCAGAAATGTTCACATTGCTTCGCAAGAATCGCTCTTGTGCAGAAAACACTAACACTTGTTCAGAAGGAAAGAAAGCACAGAGCCCCAGATTTTATGTTGTCCTGGAGAGCTTGCAGAGCACTGGGGAAAGGCAGGCAGAGAATTCCCTGATAGCACCTTCTCTGTGCCTGTTCACATTGCTTCGCAGAATCGCTTTTGTGCAGAAAACAGTAACACTTGTTCAGAAGGAAAGAAAGCACAGAGCCCCAGATTCTATGTTGTCCTGGAGAGCTTGCAGAGCACTGGGGAAAGGCAGGCAGAGAATTCCTTGCTAGCACCTTCTCTGTGCCTGGGAAGCAGAAGTGTTCACATTGCTTCGCAGAATCGCTTTTGTGCAGAAAACAGTAACACTTGTTCAGAAGGAAAGAAAGCACAGAGCCCCAGATTCTATGTTGTCCTGGAGAGCTTGCAGAGCACTGGGGAAAGGCAGGCAGAGAATTCCTTGCTAGCACCTTCTCTGTGCCTGGGAAGCAGAAGTGTTCACATTGCTTCGCAGAATCGCTTTTGTGCAGAAAACAGTAACACTTGTTCAGAAGGAAAGAAAGCACAGAGCCCCAGATTCTATGTTGTCCTGGAGAGCTTGCAGAGCACTGGGGAAAGGCAGGCAGAGAATTCCTTGCTAGCACCTTCTCTGTGCCTGGGAAGCAGAAGTGTTCACATTGCTTCGCAGAATCGCTTTTGTGCAGAAAACAGTAACACTTGTTCAGAAGGAAAGAAAGCACAGAGCCCCAGATTCTATGTTGTCCTGGAGAGCTTGCAGAGCACTGGGGAAAGGCAGGCAGAGAATTCCTTGCTAGCACCTTCTCTGTGCCTGGGAAGCAGAAGTGTTCACATTGCTTCGCAGAATTGCTTTTGTGCAGAAAACAGTAACACTTGTTCAGAAGGAAAGAAAGCACAGAGCCCCAGATTCTATGTTGTCCTGGAGAGCTTGCAGAGCACTGGGGAAAGGCAGGCAGAGAATTCCCTGCTAGCACCTTCTCTGTGCCTGTTCACATTGCTTCGCAGAATCGCTTTTGTGCAGAAAACAGTAACACTTGTTCAGAAGGAAAGAAAGCACAGAGCCCCAGATTCTATGTTGTCCTGGAGAGCTTGCAGAGCACTGGGGAAAGGCAGGCAGAGAATTCCCTGCTAGCACCTTCTCTGTGCCTTGGAAGCAGAAGTGTTCACATTGCTTCGCAAGAATCACTTTTGTGCAGAAAACAGTAACACTTGTTCAGAAGGAAAGAAAGCACAGAGCCCCAGATTCTATGTTGTCCTGGAGAGCTTGCAGAGCACTGGGGAAAGGCAGGCAGAGAATTCCCTGCTAGCACCTTCTCTGTGCCTGGGAAGCAGAAGTGTTCACATTGCTTCGCAGAATCGCTTTTGTGCAGAAAACAGTAACACTTGTTCAGAAGGAAAGAAAGCACAGAGCCCCAGATTCTATGTTGTCCTGGAGAGCTTGCAGAGCACTGGGGAAAGGCAGGCAGAGAATTCCCTGATAGCACCTTCTCTGTGCCTGGGAAGCAGAAGTGTTCACATTGCTTCGCAGAATCGCTTTTGTGCAGAAAACAGTAACACTTGTTCAGAAGGAAAGAAAGCACAGAGCCCCAGATTTTATGTTGTCCTGGAGAGCTTGCAGAGCACTGCGGAAAGGCAGGCAGAGAATTCCCTGCTAGCACCTTCTCTGTGCCTGGGAAGCAGAAGTGTTCACATTGCTTCGCAGAATCGCTTTTGTGCAGAAAACAGTAACACTTGTTCAGAACGAAAGAAAGCACAGAGCCCCAGATTCTATGTTGTCCTGGAGAGCTTGCAGAGCACTGGGGAAAGGCAGGCAGAGAATTCCTTGCTAGCACCTTCTCTGTGCCTGGGAAGCAGAAGTGTTCACATTGCTTCGCAGAATCGCTTTTGTGCAGAAAACAGTAACACTTGTTCAGAAGGAAAGAAAGCACAGAGCCCCAGATTCTATGTTGTCCTGGAGAGCTTGCAGAGCACTGGGGAAAGGCAGGCAGAGAATTCCCTGATAGCACCTTCTCTGTGCCTGGGAAGCAGAAGTGTTCACATTGCTTTGCAGAATCGCTTTTGTGCAGAAAACAGTAACACTTGTTCAGAAGGAAAGAAAGCACAGAGCCCCAGATTCTATGTTGTCCTGGAGAGCTTGCAGAGCACTGGGGAAAGGCAGGCAGAGAATTCCTTGCTAGCACCTTCTCTATGCCTGGGAAGCAGAAGTGTTCACATTGCTTCGCAGAATCGCTTTTGTGCAGAAAACAGTAACACTTGTTCAGAAGGAAAGAAAGCACAGAGCCCCAGATTCTATGTTGTCCTGGAGAGCTTGCAGAGCACTGGGGAAAGGCAGGCAGAGAATTCCTTGCTAGCACCTTCTCTGTGCCTGGGAAGCAGAAGTGTTCACATTGCTTCGCAGAATCGCTTTTGTGCAGAAAACAGTAACACTTGTTCAGAAGGAAAGAAAGCACAGAGCCCCAGATTCTATGTTGTCCTGGAGAGCTTGCAGAGCACTGGGGAAAGGCAGGCAGAGAATTCCTTGCTAGCACCTTCTCTGTGCCTGGGAAGCAGAAGTGTTCACATTGCTTCGCAGAATCGCTTTTGTGCAGAAAACAGTAACACTTGTTCAGAAGGAAAGAAAGCACAGAGCCCCAGATTCTATGTTGTCCTGGAGAGCTTGCAGAGCACTGGGGAAAGGCAGGCAGAGAATTCCTTGCTAGAACCTTCTCTGTGCCTGGGAAGCAGAAGTGTTCACATTGCTTCGCAGAATCGCTTTTGTGCAGAAAACAGTAACACTTGTTCAGAAGGAAAGAAAGCACAGAGCCCCAGATTCTATGTTGTCCTGGAGAGCTTGCAGAGCACTGGGGAAAGGCAGGCAGAGAATTCCCTGCTAGCACCTTCTCTGTGCCTGGGAAGCAGAAGTGTTCACATTGCTTCGCAGAATCGCTTTTGTGCAGAAAACAGTAACACTTGTTCAGAAGGAAAGAAAGCACAGAGCCCCAGATTCTATGTTGTCCTGGAGAGCTTGCAGAGCACTGGGGAAAGGCAGGCAGAGAATTCCCTGATAGCACCTTCTCTGTGCCTGTTCACATTGCTTCGCAGAATCGCTTTTGTGCAGAAAACAGTAACACTTGTTCAGAAGGAAAGAAAGCACAGAGCCCCAGATTCTATGTTGTCCTGGAGAGCTTGCAGAGCACTGGGGAAAGGCAGGCAGAGAATTCCCTGATAGCACCTTCTCTGTGCCTTGGAAGCAGAAGTGTTCACATTGCTTCGCAAGAATCACTTTTGTGCAGAAAACAGTAACACTTGTTCAGAAGGAAAGAAAGCACAGAGCCCCAGATTTTATGTTGTCCTGGAGAGCTTGCAGAGCACTGGGGAAAGGCAGGCAGAGAATTCCTTGCTAGCACCTTCTCTGTGCCTGGGAAGCAGAAGTGTTCACATTGCTTCGCAGAATCGCTTTTGTGCAGAAAACAGTAACACTTGTTCAGAAGGAAAGAAAGCACAGAGCCCCAGATTCTATGTTGTCCTGGAGAGCTTGCAGAGCACTGGGGAAAGGCAGGCAGAGAATTCCCTGATAGCACCTTCTCTGTGCCTGGGAAGCAGAAGTGTTCACATTGCTTCGCAGAATCGCTTTTGTGCAGAAAACAGTAACACTTGTTCAGAAGGAAAGAAAGCACAGAGCCCCAGATTCTATGTTGTCCTGGAGAGCTTGCAGAGCACTGGGGAAAGGCAGGCAGAGAATTCCCTGCTAGCACCTTCTCTGTGCCTGGGAAGCAGAAGTGTTCACATTGCTTCGCAGAATCGCTTTTGTGCAGAAAACAGTAACACTTGTTCAGAAGGAAAGAAAGCACAGAGCCCCAGATTCTATGTTGTCCTGGAGAGCTTGCAGAGCACTGGGGAAAGGCAGGCAGAGAATTCCTTGCTAGCACCTTCTCTGTGCCTGGGAAGCAGAAGTGTTCACATTGCTTCGCAGAATCGCTTTTGTGCAGAAAACACTAACACTTGTTCAGAAGGAAAGAAAGCACAGAGCCCCAGATTCTATGTTGTCCTGGAGAGCTTGCAGAGCACTGGGGAAAGGCAGGCAGAGAATTCCCTGCTAGCACCTTCTCTGTGCCTGGGAAGCAGAAGTGTTCACATTGCTTCGCAGAATCGCTTTTGTGCAGAAAACAGTAACACTTGTTCAGAAGGAAAGAAAGCACAGAGCCCCAGATTCTATGTTGTCCTGGAGAGCTTGCAGAGCACTGGGGAAAGGCAGGCAGAGAATTCCTTGCTAGCACCTTCTCTGTGCCTGGGAAGCAGAAGTGTTCACATTGCTTCGCAGAATCGCTTTTGTGCAGAAAACAGTAACACTTGTTCAGAAGGAAAGAAAGCACAGAGCCCCAGATTCTATGTTGTCCTGGAGAGCTTGCAGAGCACTGGGGAAAGACAGGCAGAGAATTCCTTGCTAGCACCTTCTCTGTGCCTGGGAAGCAGAAGTGTTCACATTGCTTCGCAGAATCGCTTTTGTGCAGAAAACAGTAACACTTGTTCAGAAGGAAAGAAAGCACAGAGCCCCAGATTCTATGTTGTCCTGGAGAGCTTGCAGAGCACTGGGGAAAGGCAGGCAGAGAATTCCTTGCTAGCACCTTCTCAGTGCCTGGGAAGCAGAAATGTTCACATTGCTTCGCAAGAATCGCTCTTGTGCAGAAAACACTAACACTTGTTCAGAAGGAAAGAAAGCACAGAGCCCCAGATTTTATGTTGTCCTGGAGAGCTTGCAGAGCACTGGGGAAAGGCAGGCAGAGAATTCCCTGATAGCACCTTCTCTGTGCCTGGGAAGCAGAAGTGTTCACATTGCTTCGCAGAATCGCTTTTGTGCAGAAAACAGTAACACTTGTTCAGAAGGAAAGAAAGCACAGAGCCCCAGATTCTATGTTGTCCTGGAGAGCTTGCAGAGCACTGGGGAAAGGCAGGCAGAGAATTCCTTGCTAGCACCTTCTCTGTGCCTGGGAAGCAGAAGTGTTCACATTGCTTCGCAGAATCGCTTTTGTGCAGAAAACAGTAACACTTGTTCAGAAGGAAAGAAAGCACAGAGCCCCAGATTCTATGTTGTCCTGGAGAGCTTGCAGAGCACTGGGGAAAGGCAGGCAGAGAATTCCTTGCTAGCACCTTCTCTGTGCCTGGGAAGCAGAAATGTTCACATTGCTTCGCAAGAATCGCTCTTGTGCAGAAAACACTAACACTTGTTCAGAAGGAAAGAAAGCACAGAGCCCCAGATTTTATGTTGTCCTGGAGAGCTTGCAGAGCACTGGGGAAAGGCAGGCAGAGAATTCCCTGATAGCACCTTCTCTGTGCCTGTTCACATTGCTTCGCAGAATCGCTTTTGTGCAGAAAACAGTAACACTTGTTCAGAAGGAAAGAAAGCACAGAGCCCCAGATTCTATGTTGTCCTGGAGAGCTTGCAGAGCACTGGGGAAAGGCAGCAGAGAATTCCTTGCTAGCACCTTCTCTGTGCCTGGGAAGCAGAAGTGTTCACATTGCTTCGCAGAATCGCTTTTGTGCAGAAAACAGTAACACTTGTTCAGAAGGAAAGAAAGCACAGAGCCCCAGATTCTATGTTGTCCTGGAGAGCTTGCAGAGCACTGGGGAAAGGCAGGCAGAGAATTCCTTGCTAGCACCTTCTCTGTGCCTGGGAAGCAGAAGTGTTCACATTGCTTCGCAGAATCGCTCTTGTGCAGAAAACACTAACACTTGTTCAGAAGGAAAGAAAGCACAGAGCCCCAGATTCTATGTTGTCCTGGAGAGCTTGCAGAGCACTGGGGAAAGGCAGGCAGAGAATTCCTTGCTAGCACCTTCTCTGTGCCTGGGAAGCAGAAGTGTTCACATTGCTTCGCAGAATCGCTTTTGTGCAGAAAACAGTAACACTTGTTCAGAAGGAAAGAAAGCACAGAGCCCCAGATTCTATGTTGTCCTGGAGAGCTTGCAGAGCACTGGGGAAAGGCAGGCAGAGAATTCCCTGATAGCACCTTCTCTGTGCCTGGGAAGCAGAAGTGTTCACATTGCTTCGCAGAATCGCTTTTGTGCAGAAAACAGTAACACTTGTTCAGAAGGAAAGAAAGCACAGAGCCCCAGATTCTATGTTGTCCTGGAGAGCTTGCAGAGCACTGGGGAAAGGCAGGCAGAGAATTCCCTGCTAGCACCTTCTCTGTGCCTGTTCACATTGCTTCGCAAGAATCGCTTTTGTGCAGAAAACAGTAACACTTGTTCAGAAGGAAAGAAAGCACAGAGCCCCAGATTCTATGTTGTCCTGGAGAGCTTGCAGAGCACTGGGGAAAGGCAGGCAGAGAATTCCCTGCTAGCACCTTCTCTGTGCCTTGGAAGCAGAAGTGTTCACATTGCTTCGCAAGAATCACTTTTGTGCAGAAAACAGTAACACTTGTTCAGAAGGAAAGAAAGCACAGAGCCCCAGATTCTATGTTGTCCTGGAGAGCTTGCAGAGCACTGGGGAAAGGCAGGCAGAGAATTCCCTGCTAGCACCTTCTCTGTGCCTGGGAAGCAGAAGTGTTCACATTGCTTCGCAGAATCGCTTTTGTGCAGAAAACAGTAACACTTGTTCAGAAGGAAAGAAAGCACAGAGCCCCAGATTCTATGTTGTCCTGGAGAGCTTGCAGAGCACTGGGGAAAGGCAGGCAGAGAATTCCTTGCTAGCACCTTCTCTGTGCCTGGGAAGCAGAAGTGTTCACATTGCTTCGCAGAATCGCTTTTGTGCAGAAAACAGTAACACTTGTTCAGAAGGAAAGAAAGCACAGAGCCCCAGATTTTATGTTGTCCTGGAGAGCTTGCAGAGCACTGCGGAAAGGCAGGCAGAGAATTCCCTGCTAGCACCTTCTCTGTGCCTGGGAAGCAGAAGTGTTCACATTGCTTCGCAGAATCGCTTTTGTGCAGAAAACAGTAACACTTGTTCAGAAGGAAAGAAAGCACAGAGCCCCAGATTCTATGTTGTCCTGGAGAGCTTGCAGAGCACTGGGGAAAGGCAGGCAGAGAATTCCTTGCTAGCACCTTCTCTGTGCCTGGGAAGCAGAAGTGTTCACATTGCTTCGCAGAATCGCTTTTGTGCAGAAAACAGTAACACTTGTTCAGAAGGAAAGAAAGCACAGAGCCCCAGATTCTATGTTGTCCTGGAGAGCTTGCAGAGCACTGGGGAAAGGCAGGCAGAGAATTCCCTGCTAGCACCTTCTCTGTGCCTGGGAAGCAGAAGTGTTCACATTGCTTCGCAGAATCGCTTTTGTGCAGAAAACAGTAACACTTGTTCAGAAGGAAAGAAAGCACAGAGCCCCAGATTCTATGTTGTCCTGGAGAGCTTGCAGAGCACTGGGGAAAGGCAGGCAGAGAATTCCTTGCTAGCACCTTCTCTGTGCCTGGGAAGCAGAAGTGTTCACATTGCTTCGCAGAATCGCTTTTGTGCAGAAAACAGTAACACTTGTTCAGAAGGAAAGAAAGCACAGAGCCCCAGATTCTATGTTGTCCTGGAGAGCTTGCAGAGCACTGGGGAAAGGCAGGCAGAGAATTCCTTGCTAGCACCTTCTCTGTGCCTGGGAAGCAGAAGTGTTCACATTGCTTCGCAGAATCGCTTTTGTGCAGAAAACAGTAACACTTGTTCAGAAGGAAAGAAAGCACAGAGCCCCAGATTCTATGTTGTCCTGGAGAGCTTGCAGAGCACTGGGGAAAGGCAGGCAGAGAATTCCTTGCTAGCACCTTCTCTGTGCCTGGGAAGCAGAAGTGTTCACATTGCTTCGCAGAATCGCTTTTGTGCAGAAAACAGTAACACTTGTTCAGAAGGAAAGAAAGCACAGAGCCCCAGATTCTATGTTGTCCTGGAGAGCTTGCAGAGCACTGGGGAAAGGCAGGCAGAGAATTCCTTGCTAGAACCTTCTCTGTGCCTGGGAAGCAGAAGTGTTCACATTGCTTCGCAGAATCGCTTTTGTGCAGAAAACAGTAACACTTGTTCAGAAGGAAAGAAAGCACAGAGCCCCAGATTCTATGTTGTCCTGGAGAGCTTGCAGAGCACTGGGGAAAGGCAGGCAGAGAATTCCCTGCTAGCACCTTCTCTGTGCCTGGGAAGCAGAAGTGTTCACATTGCTTCGCAAGAATCACTTTTGTGCAGAAAACACTAACACTTGTTCAGAAGGAAAGAAAGCACAGAGCCCCAGATTCTATGTTGTCCTGGAGAGCTTGCAGAGCACTGGGGAAAGGCAGGCAGAGAATTCCCTGATAGCACCTTCTCTGTGCCTGTTCACATTGCTTCGCAGAATCGCTTTTGTGCAGAAAACAGTAACACTTGTTCAGAAGGAAAGAAAGCACAGAGCCCCAGATTCTATGTTGTCCTGGAGAGCTTGCAGAGCACTGGGGAAAGGCAGGCAGAGAATTCCTTGCTAGCACCTTCTCTGTGCCTGGGAAGCAGAAGTGTTCACATTGCTTCGCAGAATCGCTTTTGTGCAGAAAACAGTAACACTTGTTCAGAAGGAAAGAAAGCACAGAGCCCCAGATTCTATGTTGTCCTGGAGAGCTTGCAGAGCACTGGGGAAAGGCAGGCAGAGAATTCCCTGATAGCACCTTCTCTGTGCCTGGGAAGCAGAAGTGTTCACATTGCTTCGCAGAATCGCTTTTGTGCAGAAAACAGTAACACTTGTTCAGAAGGAAAGAAAGCACAGAGCCCCAGATTCTATGTTGTCCTGGAGAGCTTGCAGAGCACTGGGGAAAGGCAGGCAGAGAATTCCTTGCTAGCACCTTCTCTGTGCCTGGGAAGCAGAAGTGTTCACATTGCTTCGCAGAATCGCTTTTGTGCAGAAAACACTAACACTTGTTCAGAAGGAAAGAAAGCACAGAGCCCCAGATTCTATGTTGTCCTGGAGAGCTTGCAGAGCACTGGGGAAAGGCAGGCAGAGAATTCCCTGATAGCACCTTCTCTGTGCCTGGGAAGCAGAAGTGTTCACATTGCTTCGCAGAATCGCTTTTGTGCAGAAAACAGTAACACTTGTTCAGAAGGAAAGAAAGCACAGAGCCCCAGATTCTATGTTGTCCTGGAGAGCTTGCAGAGCACTGGGGAAAGGCAGGCAGAGAATTCCTTGCTAGCACCTTCTCTGTGCCTGGGAAGCAGAAGTGTTCACATTGCTTCGCAGAATCGCTTTTGTGCAGAAAACAGTAACACTTGTTCAGAAGGAAAGAAAGCACAGAGCCCCAGATTCTATGTTGTCCTGGAGAGCTTGCAGAGCACTGCGGAAAGGCAGGCAGAGAATTCCCTGCTAGCACCTTCTCTGTGCCTGGGAAGCAGAAGTGTTCACATTGCTTCGCAGAATCGCTTTTGTGCAGAAAACAGTAACACTTGTTCAGAAGGAAAGAAAGCACAGAGCCCCAGATTCTATGTTGTCCTGGAGAGCTTGCAGAGCACTGGGGAAAGGCAGGCAGAGAATTCCTTGCTAGCACCTTCTCTGTGCCTGGGAAGCAGAAGTGTTCACATTGCTTCGCAGAATCGCTTTTGTGCAGAAAACAGTAACACTTGTTCAGAAGGAAAGAAAGCACAGAGCCCCAGATTCTATGTTGTCCTGGAGAGCTTGCAGAGCACTGGGGAAAGGCAGGCAGAGAATTCCTTGCTAGCACCTTCTCTGTGCCTGGGAAGCAGAAGTGTTCACATTGCTTCGCAGAATCGCTTTTGTGCAGAAAACAGTAACACTTGTTCAGAAGGAAAGAAAGCACAGAGCCCCAGATTCTATGTTGTCCTGGAGAGCTTGCAGAGCACTGGGGAAAGGCAGGCAGAGAATTCCTTGCTAGCACCTTCTCTGTGCCTGGGAAGCAGAAGTGTTCACATTGCTTCGCAGAATCGCTTTTGTGCAGAAAACACTAACACTTGTTCAGAACGAAAGAAAGCACAGAGCCCCAGATTCTATGTTGTCCTGGAGAGCTTGCAGAGCACTGGGGAAAGGCAGGCAGAGAATTCCCTGCTAGCACCTTCTCTGTGCCTGTTCACATTGCTTCGCAGAATCGCTTTTGTGCAGAAAACAGTAACACTTGTTCAGAACGAAAGAAAGCACAGAGCCCCAGATTCTATGTTGTCCTGGAGAGCTTGCAGAGCACTGGGGAAAGGCAGGCAGAGAATTCCCTGATAGCACCTTCTCTGTGCCTGGGAAGCAGAAGTGTTCACATTGCTTCGCAAGAATCACTTTTGTGCAGAAAACAGTAACACTTGTTCAGAAGGAAAGAAAGCACAGAGCCCCAGATTTTATGTTGTCCTGGAGAGCTTGCAGAGCACTGGGGAAAGGCAGGCAGAGAATTCCTTGCTAGCACCTTCTCTGTGCCTGGGAAGCAGAAGTGTTCACATTGCTTCGCAGAATCGCTTTTGTGCAGAAAACAGTAACACTTGTTCAGAAGGAAAGAAAGCACAGAGCCCCAGATTCTATGTTGTCCTGGAGAGCTTGCAGAGCACTGGGGAAAGGCAGGCAGAGAATTCCTTGCTAGCACCTTCTCTGTGCCTGGGAAGCAGAAGTGTTCACATTGCTTCGCAGAATCGCTTTTGTGCAGAAAACAGTAACACTTGTTCAGAAGGAAAGAAAGCACAGAGCCCCAGATTCTATGTTGTCCTGGAGAGCTTGCAGAGCACTGGGGAAAGGCAGGCAGAGAATTCCTTGCTAGCACCTTCTCTGTGCCTGGGAAGCAGAAATGTTCACATTGCTTCGCAAGAATCGCTCTTGTGCAGAAAACACTAACACTTGTTCAGAAGGAAAGAAAGCACAGAGCCCCAGATTTTATGTTGTCCTGGAGAGCTTGCAGAGCACTGGGGAAAGGCAGGCAGAGAATTCCCTGATAGCACCTTCTCTGTGCCTGTTCACATTGCTTCGCAGAATCGCTTTTGTGCAGAAAACAGTAACACTTGTTCAGAAGGAAAGAAAGCACAGAGCCCCAGATTCTATGTTGTCCTGGAGAGCTTGCAGAGCACTGGGGAAAGGCAGGCAGAGAATTCCTTGCTAGCACCTTCTCTGTGCCTGGGAAGCAGAAGTGTTCACATTGCTTCGCAGAATCGCTTTTGTGCAGAAAACAGTAACACTTGTTCAGAAGGAAAGAAAGCACAGAGCCCCAGATTCTATGTTGTCCTGGAGAGCTTGCAGAGCACTGGGGAAAGGCAGGCAGAGAATTCCTTGCTAGCACCTTCTCTGTGCCTGGGAAGCAGAAGTGTTCACATTGCTTCGCAGAATCGCTTTTGTGCAGAAAACAGTAACACTTGTTCAGAAGGAAAGAAAGCACAGAGCCCCAGATTCTATGTTGTCCTGGAGAGCTTGCAGAGCACTGGGGAAAGGCAGGCAGAGAATTCCTTGCTAGCACCTTCTCTGTGCCTGCGAAGCAGAAGTGTTCACATTGCTTCGCAGAATCGCTTTTGTGCAGAAAACAGTAACACTTGTTCAGAAGGAAAGAAAGCACAGAGCCCCAGATTCTATGTTGTCCTGGAGAGCTTGCAGAGCACTGGGGAAAGGCAGGCAGAGAATTCCCTGATAGCACCTTCTCTGTGCCTGGGAAGCAGAAGTGTTCACATTGCTTCGCAGAATCGCTTTTGTGCAGAAAACACTAACACTTGTTCAGAAGGAAAGAAAGCACAGAGCCCCAGATTCTATGTTGTCCTGGAGAGCTTGCAGAGCACTGGGGAAAGGCAGGCAGAGAATTCCCTGCTAGCACCTTCTCTGTGCCTGGTTCACATTGCTTCGCAGAATCGCTTTTGTGCAGAAAACAGTAACACTTGTTCAGAAGGAAAGAAAGCACAGAGCCCCAGATTCTATGTTGTCCTGGAGAGCTTGCAGAGCACTGGGGAAAGGCAGGCAGAGAATTCCCTGCTAGCACCTTCTCTGTGCCTTGGAAGCAGAAGTGTTCACATTGCTTCGCAAGAATCACTTTTGTGCAGAAAACAGTAACACTTGTTCAGAAGGAAAGAAAGCACAGAGCCCCAGATTCTATGTTGTCCTGGAGAGCTTGCAGAGCACTGGGGAAAGGCAGGCAGAGAATTCCCTGCTAGCACCTTCTCTGTGCCTGGGAAGCAGAAGTGTTCACATTGCTTCGCAGAATCGCTTTTGTGCAGAAAACAGTAACACTTGTTCAGAAGGAAAGAAAGCACAGAGCCCCAGATTCTATGTTGTCCTGGAGAGCTTGCAGAGCACTGGGGAAAGGCAGGCAGAGAATTCCCTGATAGCACCTTCTCTGTGCCTGGGAAGCAGAAGTGTTCACATTGCTTCGCAGAATCGCTTTTGTGCAGAAAACAGTAACACTTGTTCAGAAGGAAAGAAAGCACAGAGCCCCAGATTTTATGTTGTCCTGGAGAGCTTGCAGAGCACTGCGGAAAGGCAGGCAGAGAATTCCCTGCTAGCACCTTCTCTGTGCCTGGGAAGCAGAAGTGTTCACATTGCTTCGCAGAATCGCTTTTGTGCAGAAAACAGTAACACTTGTTCAGAACGAAAGAAAGCACAGAGCCCCAGATTCTATGTTGTCCTGGAGAGCTTGCAGAGCACTGGGGAAAGGCAGGCAGAGAATTCCTTGCTAGCACCTTCTCTGTGCCTGGGAAGCAGAAGTGTTCACATTGCTTCGCAGAATCGCTTTTGTGCAGAAAACAGTAACACTTGTTCAGAAGGAAAGAAAGCACAGAGCCCCAGATTCTATGTTGTCCTGGAGAGCTTGCAGAGCACTGGGGAAAGGCAGGCAGAGAATTCCCTGATAGCACCTTCTCTGTGCCTGGGAAGCAGAAGTGTTCACATTGCTTTGCAGAATCGCTTTTGTGCAGAAAACAGTAACACTTGTTCAGAAGGAAAGAAAGCACAGAGCCCCAGATTCTATGTTGTCCTGGAGAGCTTGCAGAGCACTGGGGAAAGGCAGGCAGAGAATTCCTTGCTAGCACCTTCTCTATGCCTGGGAAGCAGAAGTGTTCACATTGCTTCGCAGAATCGCTTTTGTGCAGAAAACAGTAACACTTGTTCAGAAGGAAAGAAAGCACAGAGCCCCAGATTCTATGTTGTCCTGGAGAGCTTGCAGAGCACTGGGGAAAGGCAGGCAGAGAATTCCTTGCTAGCACCTTCTCTGTGCCTGGGAAGCAGAAGTGTTCACATTGCTTCGCAGAATCGCTTTTGTGCAGAAAACAGTAACACTTGTTCAGAAGGAAAGAAAGCACAGAGCCCCAGATTCTATGTTGTCCTGGAGAGCTTGCAGAGCACTGGGGAAAGGCAGGCAGAGAATTCCTTGCTAGAACCTTCTCTGTGCCTGGGAAGCAGAAGTGTTCACATTGCTTCGCAGAATCGCTTTTGTGCAGAAAACAGTAACACTTGTTCAGAAGGAAAGAAAGCACAGAGCCCCAGATTCTATGTTGTCCTGGAGAGCTTGCAGAGCACTGGGGAAAGGCAGGCAGAGAATTCCCTGATAGCACCTTCTCTGTGCCTGGGAAGCAGAAGTGTTCACATTGCTTCGCAGAATCGCTTTTGTGCAGAAAACAGTAACACTTGTTCAGAAGGAAAGAAAGCACAGAGCCCCAGATTCTATGTTGTCCTGGAGAGCTTGCAGAGCACTGGGGAAAGGCAGGCAGAGAATTCCCTGATAGCACCTTCTCTGTGCCTGGTTCACATTGCTTCGCAGAATCGCTTTTGTGCAGAAAACAGTAACACTTGTTCAGAAGGAAAGAAAGCACAGAGCCCCAGATTCTATGTTGTCCTGGAGAGCTTGCAGAGCACTGGGGAAAGGCAGGCAGAGAATTCCCTGATAGCACCTTCTCTGTGCCTTGGAAGCAGAAGTGTTCACATTGCTTCGCAAGAATCACTTTTGTGCAGAAAACAGTAACACTTGTTCAGAAGGAAAGAAAGCACAGAGCCCCAGATTTTATGTTGTCCTGGAGAGCTTGCAGAGCACTGGGGAAAGGCAGGCAGAGAATTCCTTGCTAGCACCTTCTCTGTGCCTGGGAAGCAGAAGTGTTCACATTGCTTCGCAGAATCGCTTTTGTGCAGAAAACAGTAACACTTGTTCAGAAGGAAAGAAAGCACAGAGCCCCAGATTCTATGTTGTCCTGGAGAGCTTGCAGAGCACTGGGGAAAGGCAGGCAGAGAATTCCCTGATAGCACCTTCTCTGTGCCTGGGAAGCAGAAGTGTTCACATTGCTTCGCAGAATCGCTTTTGTGCAGAAAACAGTAACACTTGTTCAGAAGGAAAGAAAGCACAGAGCCCCAGATTCTATGTTGTCCTGGAGAGCTTGCAGAGCACTGGGGAAAGGCAGGCAGAGAATTCCCTGCTAGCACCTTCTCTGTGCCTGGGAAGCAGAAGTGTTCACATTGCTTCGCAGAATCGCTTTTGTGCAGAAAACAGTAACACTTGTTCAGAAGGAAAGAAAGCACAGAGCCCAGATTCTATGTTGTCCTGGAGAGCTTGCAGAGCACTGGGGAAAGGCAGGCAGAGAATTCCTTGCTAGCACCTTCTCTGTGCCTGGGAAGCAGAAGTGTTCACATTGCTTCGCAGAATCGCTTTTGTGCAGAAAACACTAACACTTGTTCAGAAGGAAAGAAAGCACAGAGCCCCAGATTCTATGTTGTCCTGGAGAGCTTGCAGAGCACTGGGGAAAGGCAGGCAGAGAATTCCCTGCTAGCACCTTCTCTGTGCCTGGGAAGCAGAAGTGTTCACATTGCTTCGCAGAATCGCTTTTGTGCAGAAAACAGTAACACTTGTTCAGAAGGAAAGAAAGCACAGAGCCCCAGATTCTATGTTGTCCTGGAGAGCTTGCAGAGCACTGGGGAAAGGCAGGCAGAGAATTCCTTGCTAGCACCTTCTCTGTGCCTGGGAAGCAGAAGTGTTCACATTGCTTCGCAGAATCGCTTTTGTGCAGAAAACAGTAACACTTGTTCAGAAGGAAAGAAAGCACAGAGCCCCAGATTCTATGTTGTCCTGGAGAGCTTGCAGAGCACTGGGGAAAGGCAGGCAGAGAATTCCTTGCTAGCACCTTCTCTGTGCCTGGGAAGCAGAAGTGTTCACATTGCTTCGCAGAATCGCTTTTGTGCAGAAAACAGTAACAGTTGTTCAGAAGGAAAGAAAGCACAGAGCCCCAGATTCTATGTTGTCCTGGAGAGCTTGCAGAGCACTGGGGAAAGGCAGGCAGAGAATTCCTTGCTAGCACCTTCTCAGTGCCTGGGAAGCAGAATGTTCACATTGCTTCGCAAGAATCGCTCTTGTGCAGAAAACACTAACACTTGTTCAGAAGGAAAGAAAGCACAGAGCCCCAGATTTTATGTTGTCCTGGAGAGCTTGCAGAGCACTGGGGAAAGGCAGGCAGAGAATTCCCTGATAGCACCTTCTCTGTGCCTGGGAAGCAGAAGTGTTCACATTGCTTCGCAGAATCGCTTTTGTGCAGAAAACAGTAACACTTGTTCAGAAGGAAAGAAAGCACAGAGCCCCAGATTCTATGTTGTCCTGGAGAGCTTGCAGAGCACTGGGGAAAGGCAGGCAGAGAATTCCTTGCTAGCACCTTCTCTGTGCCTGGGAAGCAGAAGTGTTCACATTGCTTCGCAGAATCGCTTTTGTGCAGAAAACAGTAACACTTGTTCAGAAGGAAAGAAAGCACAGAGCCCCAGATTCTATGTTGTCCTGGAGAGCTTGCAGAGCACTGGGGAAAGGCAGGCAGAGAATTCCTTGCTAGCACCTTCTCTGTGCCTGGAAGCAGAAATGTTCACATTGCTTCGCAAGAATCGCTCTTGTGCAGAAAACACTAACACTTGTTCAGAAGGAAAGAAAGCACAGAGCCCCAGATTTTATGTTGTCCTGGAGAGCTTGCAGAGCACTGGGGAAAGGCAGGCAGAGAATTCCCTGATAGCACCTTCTCTGTGCCTGATTCACATTGCTTCGCAGAATCGCTTTTGTGCAGAAAACAGTAACACTTGTTCAGAAGGAAAGAAAGCACAGAGCCCCAGATTCTATGTTGTCCTGGAGAGCTTGCAGAGCACTGGGGAAAGGCAGGCAGAGAATTCCTTGCTAGCACCTTCTCTGTGCCTGGGAAGCAGAAGTGTTCACATTGCTTCGCAGAATCGCTTTTGTGCAGAAAACAGTAACACTTGTTCAGAAGGAAAGAAAGCACAGAGCCCCAGATTCTATGTTGTCCTGGAGAGCTTGCAGAGCACTGGGGAAAGGCAGGCAGAGAATTCCTTGCTAGCACCTTCTCTGTGCCTGGGAAGCAGAAGTGTTCACATTGCTTCGCAGAATCGCTCTTGTGCAGAAAACACTAACACTTGTTCAGAAGGAAAGAAAGCACAGAGCCCCAGATTCTATGTTGTCCTGGAGAGCTTGCAGAGCACTGGGGAAAGGCAGGCAGAGAATTCCTTGCTAGCACCTTCTCTGTGCCTGGAAGCAGAAGTGTTCACATTGCTTCGCAGAATCGCTTTTGTGCAGAAAACAGTAACACTTGTTCAGAAGGAAAGAAAGCACAGAGCCCCAGATTCTATGTTGTCCTGGAGAGCTTGCAGAGCACTGGGGAAAGGCAGGCAGAGAATTCCCTGATAGCACCTTCTCTGTGCCTGGGAAGCAGAAGTGTTCACATTGCTTCGCAGAATCGCTTTTGTGCAGAAAACACTAACACTTGTTCAGAAGGAAAGAAAGCACAGAGCCCCAGATTCTATGTTGTCCTGGAGAGCTTGCAGAGCACTGGGGAAAGGCAGGCAGAGAATTCCCTGCTAGCACCTTCTCTGTGCCTGAGTTCACATTGCTTCGCAAGAATCGCTTTTGTGCAGAAAACAGTAACACTTGTTCAGAAGGAAAGAAAGCACAGAGCCCCAGATTCTATGTTGTCCTGGAGAGCTTGCAGAGCACTGGGGAAAGGCAGGCAGAGAATTCCCTGCTAGCACCTTCTCTGTGCCTTGGAAGCAGAAGTGTTCACATTGCTTCGCAAGAATCACTTTTGTGCAGAAAACAGTAACACTTGTTCAGAAGGAAAGAAAGCACAGAGCCCCAGATTCTATGTTGTCCTGGAGAGCTTGCAGAGCACTGGGGAAAGGCAGGCAGAGAATTCCCTGCTAGCACCTTCTCTGTGCCTGGGAAGCAGAAGTGTTCACATTGCTTCGCAGAATCGCTTTTGTGCAGAAAACAGTAACACTTGTTCAGAAGGAAAGAAAGCACAGAGCCCCAGATTCTATGTTGTCCTGGAGAGCTTGCAGAGCACTGGGGAAAGGCAGGCAGAGAATTCCTTGCTAGCACCTTCTCTGTGCCTGGGAAGCAGAAGTGTTCACATTGCTTCGCAGAATCGCTTTTGTGCAGAAAACAGTAACACTTGTTCAGAAGGAAAGAAAGCACAGAGCCCCAGATTCTATGTTGTCCTGGAGAGCTTGCAGAGCACTGCGGAAAGGCAGGCAGAGAATTCCCTGCTAGCACCTTCTCTGTGCCTGGGAAGCAGAAGTGTTCACATTGCTTCGCAGAATCGCTTTTGTGCAGAAAACAGTAACACTTGTTCAGAAGGAAAGAAAGCACAGAGCCCCAGATTCTATGTTGTCCTGGAGAGCTTGCAGAGCACTGGGGAAAGGCAGGCAGAGAATTCCTTGCTAGCACCTTCTCTGTGCCTGGGAAGCAGAAGTGTTCACATTGCTTCGCAGAATCGCTTTTGTGCAGAAAACAGTAACACTTGTTCAGAAGGAAAGAAAGCACAGAGCCCAGATTCTATGTTGTCCTGGAGAGCTTGCAGAGCACTGGGGAAAGGCAGGCAGAGAATTCCCTGCTAGCACCTTCTCTGTGCCTGGGAAGCAGAAGTGTTCACATTGCTTCGCAGAATCGCTTTTGTGCAGAAAACAGTAACACTTGTTCAGAAGGAAAGAAAGCACAGAGCCCCAGATTCTATGTTGTCCTGGAGAGCTTGCAGAGCACTGGGGAAAGGCAGGCAGAGAATTCCTTGCTAGCACCTTCTCTGTGCCTGGGAAGCAGAAGTGTTCACATTGCTTCGCAGAATCGCTTTTGTGCAGAAAACAGTAACACTTGTTCAGAAGGAAAGAAAGCACAGAGCCCCAGATTCTATGTTGTCCTGGAGAGCTTGCAGAGCACTGGGGAAAGGCAGGCAGAGAATTCCTTGCTAGCACCTTCTCTGTGCCTGGGAAGCAGAAGTGTTCACATTGCTTCGCAGAATCGCTTTTGTGCAGAAAACAGTAACACTTGTTCAGAAGGAAAGAAAGCACAGAGCCCCAGATTCTATGTTGTCCTGGAGAGCTTGCAGAGCACTGGGGAAAGGCAGGCAGAGAATTCCTGCTAGCACCTTCTGTGCCTGGGAAGCAGAAGTGTTCACATTGCTTCGCAGAATCGCTTTTGTGCAGAAAACAGTAACACTTGTTCAGAAGGAAAGAAAGCACAGAGCCCCAGATTCTATGTTGTCCTGGAGAGCTTGCAGAGCACTGGGGAAAGGCAGGCAGAGAATTCCTTGCTAGAACCTTCTCTGTGCCTGGGAAGCAGAAGTGTTCACATTGCTTCGCAGAATCGCTTTTGTGCAGAAAACAGTAACACTTGTTCAGAAGGAAAGAAAGCACAGAGCCCCAGATTCTATGTTGTCCTGGAGAGCTTGCAGAGCACTGGGGAAAGGCAGGCAGAGAATTCCCTGCTAGCACCTTCTCTGTGCCTGGGAAGCAGAAGTGTTCACATTGCTTCGCAAGAATCACTTTTGTGCAGAAAACACTAACACTTGTTCAGAAGGAAAGAAAGCACAGAGCCCCAGATTCTATGTTGTCCTGGAGAGCTTGCAGAGCACTGGGGAAAGGCAGGCAGAGAATTCCCTGATAGCACCTTCTCTGTGCCTGTTCACATTGCTTCGCAGAATCGCTTTTGTGCAGAAAACAGTAACACTTGTTCAGAAGGAAAGAAAGCACAGAGCCCCAGATTCTATGTTGTCCTGGAGAGCTTGCAGAGCACTGGGGAAAGGCAGGCAGAGAATTCCTTGCTAGCACCTTCTCTGTGCCTGGGAAGCAGAAGTGTTCACATTGCTTCGCAGAATCGCTTTTGTGCAGAAAACAGTAACACTTGTTCAGAAGGAAAGAAAGCACAGAGCCCCAGATTCTATGTTGTCCTGGAGAGCTTGCAGAGCACTGGGGAAAGGCAGGCAGAGAATTCCCTGATAGCACCTTCTCTGTGCCTGGGAAGCAGAAGTGTTCACATTGCTTCGCAGAATCGCTTTTGTGCAGAAAACAGTAACACTTGTTCAGAAGGAAAGAAAGCACAGAGCCCCAGATTCTATGTTGTCCTGGAGAGCTTGCAGAGCACTGGGGAAAGGCAGGCAGAGAATTCCTTGCTAGCACCTTCTCTGTGCCTGGGAAGCAGAAGTGTTCACATTGCTTCGCAGAATCGCTTTTGTGCAGAAAACACTAACACTTGTTCAGAAGGAAAGAAAGCACAGAGCCCCAGATTCTATGTTGTCCTGGAGAGCTTGCAGAGCACTGGGGAAAGGCAGGCAGAGAATTCCCTGATAGCACCTTCTCTGTGCCTGGGAAGCAGAAGTGTTCACATTGCTTCGCAGAATCGCTTTTGTGCAGAAAACAGTAACACTTGTTCAGAAGGAAAGAAAGCACAGAGCCCCAGATTCTATGTTGTCCTGGAGAGCTTGCAGAGCACTGGGGAAAGGCAGGCAGAGAATTCCTTGCTAGCACCTTCTCTGTGCCTGGGAAGCAGAAGTGTTCACATTGCTTCGCAGAATCGCTTTTGTGCAGAAAACAGTAACACTTGTTCAGAAGGAAAGAAAGCACAGAGCCCCAGATTCTATGTTGTCCTGGAGAGCTTGCAGAGCACTGGGGAAAGGCAGGCAGAGAATTCCTTGCTAGCACCTTCTCTGTGCCTGGGAAGCAGAAGTGTTCACATTGCTTCGCAAGAATCGCTCTTGTGCAGAAAACACTAACACTTGTTCAGAAGGAAAGAAAGCACAGAGCCCCAGATTTTATGTTGTCCTGGAGAGCTTGCAGAGCACTGGGGAAAGGCAGGCAGAGAATTCCCTGATAGCACCTTCTCTGTGCCTGTTCACATTGCTTCGCAGAATCGCTTTTGTGCAGAAAACAGTAACACTTGTTCAGAAGGAAAGAAAGCACAGAGCCCCAGATTCTATGTTGTCCTGGAGAGCTTGCAGAGCACTGGGGAAAGGCAGGCAGAGAATTCCTTGCTAGCACCTTCTCTGTGCCTGGGAAGCAGAAGTGTTCACATTGCTTCGCAGAATCGCTTTTGTGCAGAAAACAGTAACACTTGTTCAGAAGGAAAGAAAGCACAGAGCCCCAGATTCTATGTTGTCCTGGAGAGCTTGCAGAGCACTGGGGAAAGGCAGGCAGAGAATTCCTTGCTAGCACCTTCTCTGTGCCTGGGAAGCAGAAGTGTTCACATTGCTTCGCAGAATCGCTTTTGTGCAGAAAACAGTAACACTTGTTCAGAAGGAAAGAAAGCACAGAGCCCCAGATTCTATGTTGTCCTGGAGAGCTTGCAGAGCACTGGGGAAAGGCAGGCAGAGAATTCCTTGCTAGCACCTTCTCAGTGCCTGGGAAGCAGAAATGTTCACATTGCTTCGCAAGAATCGCTCTTGTGCAGAAAACACTAACACTTGTTCAGAAGGAAAGAAAGCACAGAGCCCCAGATTTTATGTTGTCCTGGAGAGCTTGCAGAGCACTGGGGAAAGGCAGGCAGAGAATTCCCTGATAGCACCTTCTCTGTGCCTGTTCACATTGCTTCGCAGAATCGCTTTTGTGCAGAAAACAGTAACACTTGTTCAGAAGGAAAGAAAGCACAGAGCCCCAGATTCTGTGTTGTCCTGGAGAGCTTGCAGAGCACTGGGGAAAGGCAGGCAGAGAATTCCCTGCTAGCACCTTCTCTGTGCCTGGGAAGCAGAAGTGTTCACATTGCTTCGCAGAATCGCTTTTGTGCAGAAAACAGTAACACTTGTTCAGAAGGAAAGAAAGCACAGAGCCCCAGATTCTATGTTGTCCTGGAGAGCTTGCAGAGCACTGGGGAAAGGCAGGCAGAGAATTCCTTGCTAGCACCTTCTCTGTGCCTGGGAAGCAGAAGTGTTCACATTGCTTCGCAGAATCGCTTTTGTGCAGAAAACAGTAACACTTGTTCAGAAGGAAAGAAAGCACAGAGCCCCAGATTCTATGTTGTCCTGGAGAGCTTGCAGAGCACTGGGGAAAGGCAGGCAGAGAATTCCTTGCTAGCACCTTCTCTGTGCCTGGGAAGCAGAAGTGTGCACATTGCTTCGCAGAATCGCTTTTGTGCAGAAAACAGTAACACTTGTTCAGAACGAAAGAAAGCACAGAGCCCCAGATTCTATGTTGTCCTGGAGAGCTTGCAGAGCACTGGGGAAAGGCAGGCAGAGAATTCCTTGCTAGCACCTTCTCTGTGCCTGGGAAGCAGAAATGTTCACATTGCTTCGCAAGAATCGCACTTGTGCAGAAAACACTAACACTTGTTCAGAAGGAAAGAAAGCACAGAGCCCCAGATTTTATGTTGTCCTGGAGAGCTTGCAGAGCACTGGGGAAAGGCAGGCAGAGAATTCCCTGCTAGCACCTTCTCTGTGCCTGTTCACATTGCTTCGCAGAATCGCTTTTGTGCAGAAAACAGTAACACTTGTTCAGAACGAAAGAAAGCACAGAGCCCCAGATTCTATGTTGTCCTGGAGAGCTTGCAGAGCACTGGGGAAAGGCAGGCAGAGAATTCCCTGCTAGCACCTTCTCTGTGCCTGGGAAGCAGAAGTGTTCACATTGCTTCGCAGAATCGCTTTTGTGCAGAAAACAGTAACACTTGTTCAGAAGGAAAGAAAGCACAGAGCCCCAGATTCTATGTTGTCCTGGAGAGCTTGCAGAGCACTGGGGAAAGGCAGGCAGAGAATTCCTTGCTAGCACCTTCTCTGTGCCTGGGAAGCAGAAGTGTTCACATTGCTTCGCAAGAATCACTTTTGTGCAGAAAACAGTAACACTTGTTCAGAAGGAAAGAAAGCACAGAGCCCCAGATTTTATGTTGTCCTGGAGAGCTTGCAGAGCACTGGGGAAAGGCAGGCAGAGAATTCCCTGATAGCACCTTCTCTGTGCCTGTTCACATTGCTTCGCAGAATCGCTTTTGTGCAGAAAACAGTAACACTTGTTCAGAAGGAAAGAAAGCACAGAGCCCCAGATTCTATGTTGTCCTGGAGAGCTTGCAGAGCACTGGGGAAAGGCAGGCAGAGAATTCCCTGCTAGCACCTTCTCTGTGCCTTGGAAGCAGAAGTGTTCACATTGCTTCGCAAGAATCACTTTTGTGCAGAAAACAGTAACACTTGTTCAGAAGGAAAGAAAGCACAGAGCCCCAGATTCTATGTTGTCCTGGAGAGCTTGCAGAGCACTGGGGAAAGGCAGGCAGAGAATTCCCTGCTAGCACCTTCTCTGTGCCTGGGAAGCAGAAGTGTTCACATTGCTTCGCAGAATCGCTTTTGTGCAGAAAACAGTAACACTTGTTCAGAAGGAAAGAAAGCACAGAGCCCCAGATTCTATGTTGTCCTGGAGAGCTTGCAGAGCACTGGGGAAAGGCAGGCAGAGAATTCCCTGCTAGCACCTTCTCTGTGCCTGGGAAGCAGAAGTGTTCACATTGCTTCGCAGAATCGCTTTTGTGCAGAAAACAGTAACACTTGTTCAGAAGGAAAGAAAGCACAGAGCCCCAGATTCTATGTTGTCCTGGAGAGCTTGCAGAGCACTGCGGAAAGGCAGGCAGAGAATTCCCTGCTAGCACCTTCTCTGTGCCTGGGAAGCAGAAGTGTTCACATTGCTTCGCAGAATCGCTTTTGTGCAGAAAACAGTAACACTTGTTCAGAAGGAAAGAAAGCACAGAGCCCCAGATTCTATGTTGTCCTGGAGAGCTTGCAGAGCACTGGGGAAAGGCAGGCAGAGAATTCCTTGCTAGCACCTTCTCTGTGCCTGGGAAGCAGAAGTGTTCACATTGCTTCGCAGAATCGCTTTTGTGCAGAAAACACTAACACTTGTTCAGAAGGAAAGAAAGCACAGAGCCCCAGATTCTATGTTGTCCTGGAGAGCTTGCAGAGCACTGGGGAAAGGCAGGCAGAGAATTCCTTGCTAGCACCTTCTCTGTGCCTGGGAAGCAGAAATGTTCACATTGCTTCGCAAGAATCGCACTTGTGCAGAAAACACTAACACTTGTTCAGAAGGAAAGAAAGCACAGAGCCCCAGATTCTATGTTGTCCTGGAGAGCTTGCAGAGCACTGGGGAAAGGCAGGCAGAGAATTCCCTGATAGCACCTTCTCTGTGCCTGTTCACATTGCTTCGCAGAATCGCTTTTGTGCAGAAAACAGTAACACTTGTTCAGAAGGAAAGAAAGCACAGAGCCCCAGATTCTATGTTGTCCTGGAGAGCTTGCAGAGCACTGGGGAAAGGCAGGCAGAGAATTCCCTGCTAGCACCTTCTCTGTGCCTGGGAAGCAGAAGTGTTCACATTGCTTCGCAGAATCGCTTTTGTGCAGAAAACAGTAACACTTGTTCAGAAGGAAAGAAAGCACAGAGCCCCAGATTCTATGTTGTCCTGGAGAGCTTGCAGAGCACTGGGGAAAGGCAGGCAGAGAATTCCTTGCTAGCACCTTCTCTGTGCCTGGGAAGCAGAAGTGTTCACATTGCTTCGCAGAATCGCTTTTGTGCAGAAAACAGTAACACTTGTTCAGAAGGAAAGAAAGCACAGAGCCCCAGATTCTATGTTGTCCTGGAGAGCTTGCAGAGCACTGGGGAAAGGCAGGCAGAGAATTCCCTGCTAGCACCTTCTCTGTGTCTGGGAAGCAGAAGTGTTCACATTGCTTCGCAGAATCGCTTTTGTGCAGAAAACAGTAACACTTGTTCAGAAGGAAAGAAAGCACAGAGCCCCAGATTCTATGTTGTCCTGGAGAGCTTGCAGAGCACTGGGGAAAGGCAGGCAGAGAATTCCCTGATAGCACCTTCTCTGTGCCTGGGAAGCAGAAGTGTTCACATTGCTTCGCAGAATCGCTTTTGTGCAGAAAACAGTAACACTTGTTCAGAAGGAAAGAAAGCACAGAGCCCCAGATTCTATGTTGTCCTGGAGAGCTTGCAGAGCACTGGGGAAAGGCAGGCAGAGAATTCCTTGCTAGCACCTTCTCTATGCCTGGGAAGCAGAAGTGTTCACATTGCTTCGCAGAATCGCTTTTGTGCAGAAAACAGTAACACTTGTTCAGAAGGAAAGAAAGCACAGAGCCCCAGATTCTATGTTGTCCTGGAGAGCTTGCAGAGCACTGGGGAAAGGCAGGCAGAGAATTCCTTGCTAGCACCTTCTCTGTGCCTGGGAAGCAGAAGTGTTCACATTGCTTCGCAGAATCGCTTTTGTGCAGAAAACAGTAACACTTGTTCAGAAGGAAAGAAAGCACAGAGCCCCAGATTCTATGTTGTCCTGGAGAGCTTGCAGAGCACTGGGGAAAGGCAGGCAGAGAATTCCTTGCTAGCACCTTCTCTGTGCCCGGGAAGCAGAAGTGTTCACATTGCTTCGCAGAATCGCTTTTGTGCAGAAAACAGTAACACTTGTTCAGAAGGAAAGAAAGCACAGAGCCCCAGATTCTATGTTGTCCTGGAGAGCTTGCAGAGCACTGGGGAAAGGCAGGCAGAGAATTCCTTGCTAGCACCTTCTCTGTGCCTGTTCACATTGCTTCGCAGAATCGCTTTTGTGCAGAAAACAGTAACACTTGTTCAGAAGGAAAGAAAGCACAGAGCCCCAGATTCTATGTTGTCCTGGAGAGCTTGCAGAGCACTGGGGAAAGGCAGGCAGAGAATTCCTTGCTAGCACCTTCTCTGTGCCTGGGAAGCAGAAGTGTTCACATTGCTTCGCAGAATCGCTTTTGTGCAGAAAACAGTAACACTTGTTCAGAAGGAAAGAAAGCACAGAGCCCCAGATTCTATGTTGTCCTGGAGAGCTTGCAGAGCACTGGGGAAAGGCAGGCAGAGAATTCCTTGCTAGCACCTTCTCTGTGCCTGGGAAGCAGAAGTGTTCACATTGCTTCGCAGAATCGCTTTTGTGCAGAAAACACTAACACTTGTTCAGAACGAAAGAAAGCACAGAGCCCCAGATTCTATGTTGTCCTGGAGAGCTTGCAGAGCACTGGGGAAAGGCAGGCAGAGAATTCCTTGCTAGCACCTTCTCTGTGCCTGGGAAGCAGAAGTGTTCACATTGCTTCGCAAGAATCGCTTTTGTGCAGAAAACAGTAACACTTGTTCAGAAGGAAAGAAAGCACAGAGCCCCAGATTCTATGTTGTCCTGGAGAGCTTGCAGAGCACTGGGGAAAGGCAGGCAGAGAATTCCCTGCTAGCACCTTCTCTGTGCCTGTTCACATTGCTTCGCAGAATCGCTTTTGTGCAGAAAACAGTAACACTTGTTCAGAACGAAAGAAAGCACAGAGCCCCAGATTTTATGTTGTCCTGGAGAGCTTGCAGAGCACTGGGGAAAGGCAGGCAGAGAATTCCTTGCTAGCACCTTCTCTGTGCCCGGGAAGCAGAAGTGTTCACATTGCTTCGCAGAATCGCTTTTGTGCAGAAAACAGTAACACTTGTTCAGAAGGAAAGAAAGCACAGAGCCCCAGATTCTATGTTGTCCTGGAGAGCTTGCAGAGCACTGGGGAAAGGCAGGCAGAGAATTCCTTGCTAGCACCTTCTCTGTGCCCGGGAAGCAGAAGTGTTCACATTGCTTCGCAGAATCGCTTTTGTGCAGAAAACAGTAACACTTGTTCAGAAGGAAAGAAAGCACAGAGCCCCAGATTCTATGTTGTCCTGGAGAGCTTGCAGAGCACTGGGGAAAGGCAGGCAGAGAATTCCCTGCTAGCACCTTCTCTGTGCCTGGGAAGCAGAAGTGTTCACATTGCTTCGCAGAATCGCTTTTGTGCAGAAAACAGTAACACTTGTTCAGAAGGAAAGAAAGCACAGAGCCCCAGATTCTATGTTGTCCTGGAGAGCTTGCAGAGCACTGGGGAAAGGCAGGCAGAGAATTCCTTGCTAGCACCTTCTCTGTGCCTGGGAAGCAGAAGTGTTCACATTGCTTCGCAGAATCGCTTTTGTGCAGAAAACAGTAACACTTGTTCAGAAGGAAAGAAAGCACAGAGCCCCAGATTCTATGTTGTCCTGGAGAGCTTGCAGAGCACTGGGGAAAGGCAGGCAGAGAATTCCTTGCTAGCACCTTCTCTGTGCCTGGGAAGCAGAAGTGTTCACATTGCTTCGCAGAATCGCTTTTGTGCAGAAAACACTAACACTTGTTCAGAACGAAAGAAAGCACAGAGCCCCAGATTCTATGTTGTCCTGGAGAGCTTGCAGAGCACTGGGGAAAGGCAGGCAGAGAATTCCTTGCTAGCACCTTCTCTGTGCCTGGGAAGCAGAAGTGTTCACATTGCTTCGCAAGAATCGCTTTTGTGCAGAAAACACTAACACTTGTTCAGAAGGAAAGAAAGCACAGAGCCCCAGATTCTATGTTGTCCTGGAGAGCTTGCAGAGCACTGGGGAAAGGCAGGCAGAGAATTCCCTGCTAGCACCTTCTCTGTGCCTGTTCACATTGCTTCGCAGAATCGCTTTTGTGCAGAAAACAGTAACACTTGTTCAGAAGGAAAGAAAGCACAGAGCCCCAGATTCTATGTTGTCCTGGAGAGCTTGCAGAGCACTGGGGAAAGGCAGGCAGAGAATTCCCTGATAGCACCTTCTCTGTGCCTGGGAAGCAGAAGTGTTCACATTGCTTCGCAGAATCACTTTTGTGCAGAAAACAGTAACACTTGTTCAGAAGGAAAGAAAGCACAGAGCCCCAGATTCTATGTTGTCCTGGAGAGCTTGCAGAGCACTGGGGAAAGGCAGGCAGAGAATTCCTTGCTAGCACCTTCTCTGTGCCTGGGAAGCAGAAATGTTCACATTGCTTCGCAAGAATCGCTCTTGTGCAGAAAACACTAACACTTGTTCAGAAGGAAAGAAAGCACAGAGCCCCAGATTTTATGTTGTCCTGGAGAGCTTGCAGAGCACTGGGGAAAGGCAGGCAGAGAATTCCCTGATAGCACCTTCTCTGTGCCTGTTCACATTGCTTCGCAGAATCGCTTTTGTGCAGAAAACAGTAACACTTGTTCAGAAGGAAAGAAAGCACAGAGCCCCAGATTCTATGTTGTCCTGGAGAGCTTGCAGAGCACTGGGGAAAGGCAGGCAGAGAATTCCTTGCTAGCACCTTCTCTGTGCCTGGGAAGCAGAAGTGTTCACATTGCTTCGCAGAATCGCTTTTGTGCAGAAAACAGTAACACTTGTTCAGAAGGAAAGAAAGCACAGAGCCCCAGATTCTATGTTGTCCTGGAGAGCTTGCAGAGCACTGGGGAAAGGCAGGCAGAGAATTCCTTGCTAGCACCTTCTCTGTGCCTGGGAAGCAGAAGTGTTCACATTGCTTCGCAGAATCGCTTTTGTGCAGAAAACAGTAACACTTGTTCAGAAGGAAAGAAAGCACAGAGCCCCAGATTCTATGTTGTCCTGGAGAGCTTGCAGAGCACTGGGGAAAGGCAGGCAGAGAATTCCTTGCTAGCACCTTCTCTGTGCCTGCGAAGCAGAAGTGTTCACATTGCTTCGCAGAATCGCTTTTGTGCAGAAAACAGTAACACTTGTTCAGAAGGAAAGAAAGCACAGAGCCCCAGATTCTATGTTGTCCTGGAGAGCTTGCAGAGCACTGGGGAAAGGCAGGCAGAGAATTCCCTGATAGCACCTTCTCTGTGCCTGGGAAGCAGAAGTGTTCACATTGCTTCGCAGAATCGCTTTTGTGCAGAAAACACTAACACTTGTTCAGAAGGAAAGAAAGCACAGAGCCCCAGATTCTATGTTGTCCTGGAGAGCTTGCAGAGCACTGGGGAAAGGCAGGCAGAGAATTCCCTGCTAGCACCTTCTCTGTGCCTGTTCACATTCCTTCGCAGAATCGCTTTTGTGCAGAAAACAGTAACACTTGTTCAGAAGGAAAGAAAGCACAGAGCCCCAGATTCTATGTTGTCCTGGAGAGCTTGCAGAGCACTGGGGAAAGGCAGGCAGAGAATTCCCTGCTAGCACCTTCTCTGTGCCTTGGAAGCAGAAGTGTTCACATTGCTTCGCAAGAATCACTTTTGTGCAGAAAACAGTAACACTTGTTCAGAAGGAAAGAAAGCACAGAGCCCCAGATTCTATGTTGTCCTGGAGAGCTTGCAGAGCACTGGGGAAAGGCAGGCAGAGAATTCCCTGCTAGCACCTTCTCTGTGCCTGGGAAGCAGAAGTGTTCACATTGCTTCGCAGAATCGCTTTTGTGCAGAAAACAGTAACACTTGTTCAGAAGGAAAGAAAGCACAGAGCCCCAGATTCTATGTTGTCCTGGAGAGCTTGCAGAGCACTGGGGAAAGGCAGGCAGAGAATTCCCTGATAGCACCTTCTCTGTGCCTGGGAAGCGTAAGTGTTCACATTGCTTCGCAGAATCGCTTTTGTGCAGAAAACAGTAACACTTGTTCAGAAGGAAAGAAAGCACAGAGCCCCAGATTTTATGTTGTCCTGGAGAGCTTGCAGAGCACTGCGGAAAGGCAGGCAGAGAATTCCCTGCTAGCACCTTCTCTGTGCCTGGGAAGCAGAAGTGTTCACATTGCTTCGCAGAATCGCTTTTGTGCAGAAAACAGTAACTCTTGTTCAGAAGGAAAGAAAGCACAGAGCCCCAGATTCTATGTTGTCCTGGAGAGCTTGCAGAGCACTGGGGAAAGGCAGGCAGAGAATTCCTTGCTAGCACCTTCTCTGTGCCTGGGAAGCAGAAGTGTTCACATTGCTTCGCAGAATCGCTTTTGTGCAGAAAACACTAACACTTGTTCAGAAGGAAAGAAAGCACAGAGCCCCAGATTCTATGTTGTCCTGGAGAGCTTGCAGAGCACTGGGGAAAGGCAGGCAGAGAATTCCCTGATAGCACCTTCTCTGTGCCTGGGAAGCAGAAGTGTTCACATTGCTTCGCAAGAATCGCTCTTGTGCAGAAAACACTAACACTTGTTCAGAAGGAAAGAAAGCACAGAGCCCCAGATTTTATGTTGTCCTGGAGAGCTTGCAGAGCACTGGGGAAAGGCAGGCAGAGAATTCCCTGCTAGCACCTTCTCTGTGCCTGTTCACATTGCTTCGCAGAATCGCTTTTGTGCAGAAAACAGTAACACTTGTTCAGAAGGAAAGAAAGCACAGAGCCCCAGATTCTATGTTGTCCTGGAGAGCTTGCAGAGCACTGGGGAAAGGCAGGCAGAGAATTCCCTGCTAGCACCTTCTCTGTGCCTTGGAAGCAGAAGTGTTCACATTGCTTCGCAAGAATCACTTTTGTGCAGAAAACAGTAACACTTGTTCAGAAGGAAAGAAAGCACAGAGCCCCAGATTCTATGTTGTCCTGGAGAGCTTGCAGAGCACTGGGGAAAGGCAGGCAGAGAATTCCCTGCTAGCACCTTCTCTGTGCCTGGGAAGCAGAAGTGTTCACATTGCTTCGCAGAATCGCTTTTGTGCAGAAAACAGTAACACTTGTTCAGAAGGAAAGAAAGCACAGAGCCCCAGATTCTATGTTGTCCTGGAGAGCTTGCAGAGCACTGGGGAAAGGCAGGCAGAGAATTCCTTGCTAGCACCTTCTCTGTGCCTGGGAAGCAGAAGTGTTCACATTGCTTCGCAGAATCGCTTTTGTGCAGAAAACAGTAACACTTGTTCAGAAGGAAAGAAAGCACAGAGCCCCAGATTTTATATTGTCCTGGAGAGCTTGCAGAGCACTGCGGAAAGGCAGGCAGAGAATTCCCTGCTAGCACCTTCTCTGTGCCTGGGAAGCAGAAGTGTTCACATTGCTTCGCAGAATCGCTTTTGTGCAGAAAACAGTAACACTTGTTCAGAAGGAAAGAAAGCACAGAGCCCCAGATTCTATGTTGTCCTGGAGAGCTTGCAGAGCACTGGGGAAAGGCAGGCAGAGAATTCCTTGCTAGCACCTTCTCTGTGCCTGGGAAGCAGAAGTGTTCACATTGCTTCGCAGAATCGCTTTTGTGCAGAAAACAGTAACACTTGTTCAGAAGGAAAGAAAGCACAGAGCCCCAGATTCTATGTTGTCCTGGAGAGCTTGCAGAGCACTGGGGAAAGGCAGGCAGAGAATTCCCTGCTAGCACCTTCTCTGTGCCTGGGAAGCAGAAGTGTTCACATTGCTTCGCAGAATCGCTTTTGTGCAGAAAACAGTAACACTTGTTCAGAAGGAAAGAAAGCACAGAGCCCCAGATTCTATGTTGTCCTGGAGAGCTTGCAGAGCACTGGGGAAAGGCAGGCAGAGAATTCCCTGATAGCACCTTCTCTGTGCCTGGGAAGCAGAAGTGTTCACATTGCTTCGCAGAATCGCTTTTGTGCAGAAAACACTAACACTTGTTCAGAAGGAAAGAAAGCACAGAGCCCCAGATTCTATGTTGTCCTGGAGAGCTTGCAGAGCACTGGGGAAAGGCAGGCAGAGAATTCCTTGCTAGCACCTTCTCTGTGCCTGGGAAGCAGAAGTGTTCACATTGCTTCGCAGAATCGCTTTTGTGCAGAAAACAGTAACACTTGTTCAGAAGGAAAGAAAGCACAGAGCCCCAGATTCTATGTTGTCCTGGAGAGCTTGCAGAGCACTGGGGAAAGGCAGGCAGAGAATTCCTTGCTAGAACCTTCTCTGTGCCTGGGAAGCAGAAGTGTTCACATTGCTTCGCAGAATCGCTTTTGTGCAGAAAACAGTAACACTTGTTCAGAAGGAAAGAAAGCACAGAGCCCCAGATTCTATGTTGTCCTGGAGAGCTTGCAGAGCACTGGGGAAAGGCAGGCAGAGAATTCCCTGCTAGCACCTTCTCTGTGCCTGGGAAGCAGAAGTGTTCACATTGCTTCGCAAGAATCACTTTTGTGCAGAAAACACTAACACTTGTTCAGAAGGAAAGAAAGCACAGAGCCCCAGATTCTATGTTGTCCTGGAGAGCTTGCAGAGCACTGGGGAAAGGCAGGCAGAGAATTCCCTGATAGCACCTTCTCTGTGCCTGTTCACATTGCTTCGCAGAATCGCTTTTGTGCAGAAAACAGTAACACTTGTTCAGAAGGAAAGAAAGCACAGAGCCCCAGATTCTATGTTGTCCTGGAGAGCTTGCAGAGCACTGGGGAAAGGCAGGCAGAGAATTCCTTGCTAGCACCTTCTCTGTGCCTGGGAAGCAGAAGTGTTCACATTGCTTCGCAGAATCGCTTTTGTGCAGAAAACAGTAACACTTGTTCAGAAGGAAAGAAAGCACAGAGCCCCAGATTCTATGTTGTCCTGGAGAGCTTGCAGAGCACTGGGGAAAGGCAGGCAGAGAATTCCCTGATAGCACCTTCTCTGTGCCTGGGAAGCAGAAGTGTTCACATTGCTTCGCAGAATCGCTTTTGTGCAGAAAACAGTAACACTTGTTCAGAAGGAAAGAAAGCACAGAGCCCCAGATTCTATGTTGTCCTGGAGAGCTTGCAGAGCACTGGGGAAAGGCAGGCAGAGAATTCCTTGCTAGCACCTTCTCTGTGCCTGGGAAGCAGAAGTGTTCACATTGCTTCGCAGAATCGCTTTTGTGCAGAAAACACTAACACTTGTTCAGAAGGAAAGAAAGCACAGAGCCCCAGATTCTATGTTGTCCTGGAGAGCTTGCAGAGCACTGGGGAAAGGCAGGCAGAGAATTCCCTGATAGCACCTTCTCTGTGCCTGGGAAGCAGAAGTGTTCACATTGCTTCGCAGAATCGCTTTTGTGCAGAAAACAGTAACACTTGTTCAGAAGGAAAGAAAGCACAGAGCCCCAGATTCTATGTTGTCCTGGAGAGCTTGCAGAGCACTGGGGAAAGGCAGGCAGAGAATTCCTTGCTAGCACCTTCTCTGTGCCTGGGAAGCAGAAGTGTTCACATTGCTTCGCAGAATCGCTTTTGTGCAGAAAACAGTAACACTTGTTCAGAAGGAAAGAAAGCACAGAGCCCCAGATTCTATGTTGTCCTGGAGAGCTTGCAGAGCACTGGGGAAAGGCAGGCAGAGAATTCCTTGCTAGCACCTTCTCTGTGCCTGGGAAGCAGAAGTGTTCACATTGCTTCGCAAGAATCGCTCTTGTGCAGAAAACACTAACACTTGTTCAGAAGGAAAGAAAGCACAGAGCCCCAGATTTTATGTTGTCCTGGAGAGCTTGCAGAGCACTGGGGAAAGGCAGGCAGAGAATTCCCTGATAGCACCTTCTCTGTGCCTGTTCACATTGCTTCGCAGAATCGCTTTTGTGCAGAAAACAGTAACACTTGTTCAGAAGGAAAGAAAGCACAGAGCCCCAGATTCTGTGTTGTCCTGGAGAGCTTGCAGAGCACTGGGGAAAGGCAGGCAGAGAATTCCCTGCTAGCACCTTCTCTGTGCCTGGGAAGCAGAAGTGTTCACATTGCTTCGCAGAATCGCTTTTGTGCAGAAAACAGTAACACTTGTTCAGAAGGAAAGAAAGCACAGAGCCCCAGATTCTATGTTGTCCTGGAGAGCTTGCAGAGCACTGGGGAAAGGCAGGCAGAGAATTCCTTGCTAGCACCTTCTCTGTGCCTGGGAAGCAGAAGTGTTCACATTGCTTCGCAGAATCGCTTTTGTGCAGAAAACAGTAACACTTGTTCAGAAGGAAAGAAAGCACAGAGCCCCAGATTCTATGTTGTCCTGGAGAGCTTGCAGAGCACTGGGGAAAGGCAGGCAGAGAATTCCTTGCTAGCACCTTCTCTGTGCCTGGGAAGCAGAAGTGTGCACATTGCTTCGCAGAATCGCTTTTGTGCAGAAAACAGTAACATTTGTTCAGAAGGAAAGAAAGCACAGAGCCCCAGATTCTATGTTGTCCTGGAGAGCTTGCAGAGCACTGGGGAAAGGCAGGCAGAGAATTCCTTGCTAGCACCTTCTCTGTGCCTGGGAAGCAGAAATGTTCACATTGCTTCGCAAGAATCGCACTTGTGCAGAAAACACTAACACTTGTTCAGAAGGAAAGAAAGCACAGAGCCCCAGATTTTATGTTGTCCTGGAGAGCTTGCAGAGCACTGGGGAAAGGCAGGCAGAGAATTCCCTGCTAGCACCTTCTCTGTGCCTGTTCACATTGCTTCGCAGAATCGCTTTTGTGCAGAAAACAGTAACACTTGTTCAGAACGAAAGAAAGCACAGAGCCCCAGATTCTATGTTGTCCTGGAGAGCTTGCAGAGCACTGGGGAAAGGCAGGCAGAGAATTCCCTGCTAGCACCTTCTCTGTGCCTGGGAAGCAGAAGTGTTCACATTGCTTCGCAGAATCGCTTTTGTGCAGAAAACAGTAACACTTGTTCAGAAGGAAAGAAAGCACAGAGCCCCAGATTCTATGTTGTCCTGGAGAGCTTGCAGAGCACTGGGGAAAGGCAGGCAGAGAATTCCTTGCTAGCACCTTCTCTGTGCCTGGGAAGCAGAAGTGTTCACATTGCTTCGCAAGAATCACTTTTGTGCAGAAAACAGTAACACTTGTTCAGAAGGAAAGAAAGCACAGAGCCCCAGATTTTATGTTGTCCTGGAGAGCTTGCAGAGCACTGGGGAAAGGCAGGCAGAGAATTCCCTGATAGCACCTTCTCTGTGCCTGTTCACATTGCTTCGCAGAATCGCTTTTGTGCAGAAAACAGTAACACTTGTTCAGAAGGAAAGAAAGCACAGAGCCCCAGATTCTATGTTGTCCTGGAGAGCTTGCAGAGCACTGGGGAAAGGCAGGCAGAGAATTCCCTGCTAGCACCTTCTCTGTGCCTGGGAAGCAGAAGTGTTCACATTGCTTCGCAGAATCGCTTTTGTGCAGAAAACAGTAACACTTGTTCAGAAGGAAAGAAAGCACAGAGCCCCAGATTCTATGTTGTCCTGGAGAGCTTGCAGAGCACTGGGGAAAGGCAGGCAGAGAATTCCCTGCTAGCACCTTCTCTGTGCCTGGGAAGCAGAAGTGTTCACATTGCTTCGCAGAATCGCTTTTGTGCAGAAAACAGTAACACTTGTTCAGAAGGAAAGAAAGCACAGAGCCCCAGATTTTATGTTGTCCTGGAGAGCTTGCAGAGCACTGCGGAAAGGCAGGCAGAGAATTCCCTGCTAGCACCTTCTCTGTGCCTGGGAAGCAGAAGTGTTCACATTGCTTCGCAGAATCGCTTTTGTGCAGAAAACAGTAACACTTGTTCAGAAGGAAAGAAAGCACAGAGCCCCAGATTCTATGTTGTCCTGGAGAGCTTGCAGAGCACTGGGGAAAGGCAGGCAGAGAATTCCTTGCTAGCACCTTCTCTGTGCCTGGGAAGCAGAAGTGTTCACATTGCTTCGCAGAATCGCTTTTGTGCAGAAAACAGTAACACTTGTTCAGAAGGAAAGAAAGCACAGAGCCCCAGATTCTATGTTGTCCTGGAGAGCTTGCAGAGCACTGGGGAAAGGCAGGCAGAGAATTCCTTGCTAGCACCTTCTCTGTGCCTGGGAAGCAGAAATGTTCACATTGCTTTGCAAGAATCGCACTTGTGCAGAAAACACTAACACTTGTTCAGAAGGAAAGAAAGCACAGAGCCCCAGATTCTATGTTGTCCTGGAGAGCTTGCAGAGCACTGGGGAAAGGCAGGCAGAGAATTCCCTGATAGCACCTTCTCTGTGCCTGTTCACATTGCTTCGCAGAATCGCTTTTGTGCAGAAAACAGTAACACTTGTTCAGAAGGAAAGAAAGCACAGAGCCCCAGATTCTATGTTGTCCTGGAGAGCTTGCAGAGCACTGGGGAAAGGCAGGCAGAGAATTCCCTGCTAGCACCTTCTCTGTGCCTGGGAAGCAGAAGTGTTCACATTGCTTCGCAGAATCGCTTTTGTGCAGAAAACAGTAACACTTGTTCAGAAGGAAAGAAAGCACAGAGCCCCAGATTCTATGTTGTCCTGGAGAGCTTGCAGAGCACTGGGGAAAGGCAGGCAGAGAATTCCTTGCTAGCACCTTCTCTGTGCCTGGGAAGCAGAAGTGTTCACATTGCTTCGCAGAATCGCTTTTGTGCAGAAAACAGTAACACTTGTTCAGAAGGAAAGAAAGCACAGAGCCCCAGATTCTATGTTGTCCTGGAGAGCTTGCAGAGCACTGGGGAAAGGCAGGCAGAGAATTCCCTGCTAGCACCTTCTCTGTGTCTGGGAAGCAGAAGTGTTCACATTGCTTCGCAGAATCGCTTTTGTGCAGAAAACAGTAACACTTGTTCAGAAGGAAAGAAAGCACAGAGCCCCAGATTCTATGTTGTCCTGGAGAGCTTGCAGAGCACTGGGGAAAGGCAGGCAGAGAATTCCCTGATAGCACCTTCTCTGTGCCTGGGAAGCAGAAGTGTTCACATTGCTTCGCAGAATCGCTTTTGTGCAGAAAACAGTAACACTTGTTCAGAAGGAAAGAAAGCACAGAGCCCCAGATTCTATGTTGTCCTGGAGAGCTTGCAGAGCACTGGGGAAAGGCAGGCAGAGAATTCCTTGCTAGCACCTTCTCTATGCCTGGGAAGCAGAAGTGTTCACATTGCTTCGCAGAATCGCTTTTGTGCAGAAAACAGTAACACTTGTTCAGAAGGAAAGAAAGCACAGAGCCCCAGATTCTATGTTGTCCTGGAGAGCTTGCAGAGCACTGGGGAAAGGCAGGCAGAGAATTCCTTGCTAGCACCTTCTCTGTGCCTGGGAAGCAGAAGTGTTCACATTGCTTCGCAGAATCGCTTTTGTGCAGAAAACAGTAACACTTGTTCAGAAGGAAAGAAAGCACAGAGCCCCAGATTCTATGTTGTCCTGGAGAGCTTGCAGAGCACTGGGGAAAGGCAGGCAGAGAATTCCTTGCTAGCACCTTCTCTGTGCCTGGGAAGCAGAAGTGTTCACATTGCTTCGCAGAATTGCTTTTGTGCAGAAAACAGTAACACTTGTTCAGAAGGAAAGAAAGCACAGAGCCCCAGATTCTATGTTGTCCTGGAGAGCTTGCAGAGCACTGGGGAAAGGCAGGCAGAGAATTCCCTGCTAGCACCTTCTCTGTGCCTGGGAAGCAGAAGTGTTCACATTGCTTCGCAGAATCGCTTTTGTGCAGAAAACACTAACACTTGTTCAGAAGGAAAGAAAGCACAGAGCCCCAGATTCTATGTTGTCCTGGAGAGCTTGCAGAGCACTGGGGAAAGGCAGGCAGAGAATTCCCTGATAGCACCTTCTCTGTGCCTGTTCACATTGCTTCGCAGAATCGCTTTTGTGCAGAAAACAGTAACACTTGTTCAGAAGGAAAGAAAGCACAGAGCCCCAGATTCTATGTTGTCCTGGAGAGCTTGCAGAGCACTGGGGAAAGGCAGGCAGAGAATTCCTTGCTAGCACCTTCTCTGTGCCTGGGAAGCAGAAGTGTTCACATTGCTTCGCAGAATCGCTTTTGTGCAGAAAACAGTAACACTTGTTCAGAAGGAAAGAAAGCACAGAGCCCCAGATTCTATGTTGTCCTGGAGAGCTTGCAGAGCACTGGGGAAAGGCAGGCAGAGAATTCCCTGCTAGCACCTTCTCTGTGCCTGTTCACATTGCTTCGCAGCATCGCTTTTGTGCAGAAAACAGTAACACTTGTTCAGAACGAAAGAAAGCACAGAGCCCCAGATTCTATGTTGTCCTGGAGAGCTTGCAGAGCACTGGGGAAAGGCAGGCAGAGAATTCCCTGCTAGCACCTTCTCTGTGCCTGGGAAGCAGAAGTGTTCACATTGCTTCGCAGAATCGCTTTTGTGCAGAAAACAGTAACACTTGTTCAGAAGGAAAGAAAGCACAGAGCCCCAGATTCTATGTTGTCCTGGAGAGCTTGCAGAGCACTGGGGAAAGGCAGGCAGAGAATTCCTTGCTAGCACCTTCTCTGTGCCTGGGAAGCAGAAGTGTTCACATTGCTTCGCAAGAATCGCTTTTGTGCAGAAAACAGTAACACTTGTTCAGAAGGAAAGAAAGCACAGAGCCCCAGATTCTATGTTGTCCTGGAGAGCTTGCAGAGCACTGGGGAAAGGCAGGCAGAGAATTCCCTGCTAGCACCTTCTCTGTGCCTGGGAAGCAGAAGTGTTGACATTGCTTCGCAAGAATCACTTTTGTGCAGAAAACACTAACACTTGTTCAGAACGAAAGAAAGCACAGAGCCCCAGTTTTTATGTTGTCCTGGAGAGCTTGCAGAGCACTGGGGAAAGGCAGGCAGAGAATTCCCTGCTAGCACCTTCTCTGTGCCTGGGAAGCAGAAGTGTTCACATTGCTTCGCAGAATCGCTTTTGTGCAGAAAACAGTAACACTTGTTCAGAAGGAAAGAAAGCACAGAGCCCCAGATTCTATGTTGTCCTGGAGAGCTTGCAGAGCACTGGGGAAAGGCAGGCAGAGAATTCCTTGCTAGCACCTTCTCTGTGCCTGGGAAGCAGAAGTGTTCACATTGCTTCGCAGAATCGCTTTTGTGCAGAAAACACTAACACTTGTTCAGAACGAAAGAAAGCACAGAGCCCCAGATTCTATGTTGTCCTGGAGAGCTTGCAGAGCACTGGGGAAAGGCAGGCAGAGAATTCCCTGATAGCACCTTCTCTGTGCCTGTTCACATTGCTTCGCAGAATCGCTTTTGTGCAGAAAACACTAACACTTGTTCAGAAGGAAAGAAAGCACAGAGCCCCAGATTCTATGTTGTCCTGGAGAGCTTGCAGAGCACTGGGGAAAGGCAGGCAGAGAATTCCCTGCTAGCACCTTCTCTGTGCCTGGGAAGCAGAAGTGTTCACATTGCTTCGCAGAATCGCTTTTGTGCAGAAAACAGTAACACTTGTTCAGAAGGAAAGAAAGCACAGAGCCCCAGATTCTATGTTGTCCTGGAGAGCTTGCAGAGCACTGGGGAAAGGCAGGCAGAGAATTCCTTGCTAGCACCTTCTCTGTGCCTGGGAAGCAGAAGTGTTCACATTGCTTCGCAGAATCGCTTTTGTGCAGAAAACAGTAACACTTGTTCAGAAGGAAAGAAAGCACAGAGCCCCAGATTCTATGTTGTCCTGGAGAGCTTGCAGAGCACTGGGGAAAGGCAGGCAGAGAATTCCTTGCTAGCACCTTCTCTGTGCCTGGGAAGCAGAAGTGTTCACATTGCTTCGCAGAATCGCTTTTGTGCAGAAAACAGTAACACTTGTTCAGAAGGAAAGAAAGCACAGAGCCCCAGATTCTATGTTGTCCTGGAGAGCTTGCAGAGCACTGGGGAAAGGCAGGCAGAGAATTCCTTGCTAGCACCTTCTCTGTGCCTGGGAAGCAGAAGTGTTCACATTGCTTCGCAGAATCGCTTTTGTGCAGAAAACAGTAACACTTGTTCAGAAGGAAAGAAAGCACAGAGCCCCAGATTCTATGTTGTCCTGGAGAGCTTGCAGAGCACTGGGGAAAGGCAGGCAGAGAATTCCCTGCTAGCACCTTCTCTGTGCCTGGGAAGCAGAAGTGTTCACATTGCTTCGCAGAATCGCTTTTGTGCAGAAAACACTAACACTTGTTCAGAAGGAAAGAAAGCACAGAGCCCCAGATTCTATGTTGTCCTGGAGAGCTTGCAGAGCACTGGGGAAAGGCAGGCAGAGAATTCCCTGATAGCACCTTCTCTGTGCCTGTTCACATTGCTTCGCAGAATCGCTTTTGTGCAGAAAACAGTAACACTTGTTCAGAAGGAAAGAAAGCACAGAGCCACAGATTCTATGTTGTCCTGGAGAGCTTGCAGAGCACTGGGGAAAGGCAAGCAGAGAATTCCCTGCTAGCACCTTCTCTGTGCCTTGGAAGCAGAAGTGTTCACATTGCTTCGCAAGAATCACTTTTGTGCAGAAAACAGTAACACTTGTTCAGAAGGAAAGAAAGCACAGAGCCCCAGATTCTATGTTGTCCTGGAGAGCTTGCAGAGCACTGGGGAAAGGCAGGCAGAGAATTCCCTGCTAGCACCTTCTCTGTGCCTGCGAAGCAGAAGTGTTCACATTGCTTCGCAGAATCGCTTTTGTGCAGAAAACAGTAACACTTGTTCAGAAGGAAAGAAAGCACAGAGCCCCAGATTCTATGTTGTCCTGGAGAGCTTGCAGAGCACTGGGGAAAGGCAGGCAGAGAATTCCTTGCTAGCACCTTCTCTGTGCCTGGGAAGCAGAAGTGTTCACATTGCTTCGCAGAATCGCTTTTGTGCAGAAAACAGTAACACTTGTTCAGAAGGAAAGAAAGCACAGAGCCCCAGATTCTATGTTGTCCTGGAGAGCTTGCAGAGCACTGGGGAAAGGCAGGCAGAGAATTCCCTGCTAGCACCTTCTCTGTGCCTGGGAAGCAGAAGTGTTCACATTGCTTTGCAGAATCGCTTTTGTGCAGAAAACAGTAACACTTGTTCAGAAGGAAAGAAAGCACAGAGCCCCAGATTCTATGTTGTCCTGGAGAGCTTGCAGAGCACTGGGGAAAGGCAGGCAGAGAATTCCTTGCTAGCACCTTCTCTATGCCTGGGAAGCAGAAGTGTTCACATTGCTTCGCAGAATCGCTTTTGTGCAGAAAACAGTAACACTTGTTCAGAAGGAAAGAAAGCACAGAGCCCCAGATTCTATGTTGTCCTGGAGAGCTTGCAGAGCACTGGGGAAAGGCAGGCAGAGAATTCCTTGCTAGCACCTTCTCTGTGCCTGGGAAGCAGAAGTGTTCACATTGCTTCGCAGAATCGCTTTTGTGCAGAAAACACTAACACTTGTTCAGAAGGAAAGAAAGCACAGAGCCCCAGATTCTATGTTGTCCTGGAGAGCTTGCAGAGCACTGGGGAAAGGCAGGCAGAGAATTCCCTGATAGCACCTTCTCTGTGCCTGTTCACATTGCTTCGCAGAATCGCTTTTGTGCAGAAAACAGTAACACTTGTTCAGAAGGAAAGAAAGCACAGAGCCCCAGATTCTATGTTGTCCTGGAGAGCTTGCAGAGCACTGGGGAAAGGCAGGCAGAGAATTCCCTGATAGCACCTTCTCTGTGCCTGGGAAGCAGAAGTGTTCACATTGCTTCGCAAGAATCACTTTTGTGCAGAAAACAGTAACACTTGTTCAGAAGGAAAGAAAGCACAGAGCCCCAGATTTTATGTTGTCCTGGAGAGCTTGCAGAGCACTGGGGAAAGGCAGGCAGAGAATTCCCTGCTAGCACCTTCTCTGTGCCTGGGAAGCAGAAGTGTTCACATTGCTTCGCAGAATCGCTTTTGTGCAGAAAACAGTAACACTTGTTCAGAAGGAAAGAAAGCACAGAGCCCCAGATTCTATGTTGTCCTGGAGAGCTTGCAGAGCACTGGGGAAAGGCAGGCAGAGAATTCCTTGCTAGCACCTTCTCTGTGCCTGGGAAGCAGAAGTGTTCACATTGCTTCGCAGAATCGCTTTTGTGCAGAAAACAGTAACACTTGTTCAGAAGGAAAGAAAGCACAGAGCCCCAGATTCTATGTTGTCCTGGAGAGCTTGCAGAGCACTGGGGAAAGGCAGGCAGAGAATTCCCTGCTAGCACCTTCTCTGTGTCTGGGAAGCAGAAGTGTTCACATTGCTTCGCAGAATCGCTTTTGTGCAGAAAACAGTAACACTTGTTCAGAAGGAAAGAAAGCACAGAGCCCCAGATTCTATGTTGTCCTGGAGAGCTTGCAGAGCACTGGGGAAAGGCAGGCAGAGAATTCCCTGATAGCACCTTCTCTGTGCCTGGGAAGCAGAAGTGTTCACATTGCTTCGCAGAATCGCTTTTGTGCAGAAAACAGTAACACTTGTTCAGAAGGAAAGAAAGCACAGAGCCCCAGATTCTATGTTGTCCTGGAGAGCTTGCAGAGCACTGGGGAAAGGCAGGCAGAGAATTCCTTGCTAGCACCTTCTCTATGCCTGGGAAGCAGAAGTGTTCACATTGCTTCGCAGAATCGCTTTTGTGCAGAAAACAGTAACACTTGTTCAGAAGGAAAGAAAGCACAGAGCCCCAGATTCTATGTTGTCCTGGAGAGCTTGCAGAGCACTGGGGAAAGGCAGGCAGAGAATTCCTTGCTAGCACCTTCTCTGTGCCTGGGAAGCAGAAGTGTTCACATTGCTTCGCAGAATCGCTTTTGTGCAGAAAACAGTAACACTTGTTCAGAAGGAAAGAAAGCACAGAGCCCCAGATTCTATGTTGTCCTGGAGAGCTTGCAGAGCACTGGGGAAAGGCAGGCAGAGAATTCCTTGCTAGCACCTTCTCTGTGCCTGGGAAGCAGAAGTGTTCACATTGCTTCGCAGAATTGCTTTTGTGCAGAAAACAGTAACACTTGTTCAGAAGGAAAGAAAGCACAGAGCCCCAGATTCTATGTTGTCCTGGAGAGCTTGCAGAGCACTGGGGAAAGGCAGGCAGAGAATTCCCTGCTAGCACCTTCTCTGTGCCTGGGAAGCAGAAGTGTTCACATTGCTTCGCAGAATCGCTTTTGTGCAGAAAACACTAACACTTGTTCAGAAGGAAAGAAAGCACAGAGCCCCAGATTCTATGTTGTCCTGGAGAGCTTGCAGAGCACTGGGGAAAGGCAGGCAGAGAATTCCCTGATAGCACCTTCTCTGTGCCTGTTCACATTGCTTCGCAGAATCGCTTTTGTGCAGAAAACAGTAACACTTGTTCAGAAGGAAAGAAAGCACAGAGCCCCAGATTCTATGTTGTCCTGGAGAGCTTGCAGAGCACTGGGGAAAGGCAGGCAGAGAATTCCTTGCTAGCACCTTCTCTGTGCCTGGGAAGCAGAAGTGTTCACATTGCTTCGCAGAATCGCTTTTGTGCAGAAAACACTAACACTTGTTCAGAAGGAAAGAAAGCACAGAGCCCCAGATTCTATGTTGTCCTGGAGAGCTTGCAGAGCACTGGGGAAAGGCAGGCAGAGAATTCCTTGCTAGCACCTTCTCTGTGCCTGGGAAGCAGAAGTGTTCACATTGCTTCGCAGAATCGCTTTTGTGCAGAAAACAGTAACACTTGTTCAGAAGGAAAGAAAGCACAGAGCCCCAGATTCTATGTTGTCCTGGAGAGCTTGCAGAGCACTGGGGAAAGGCAGGCAGAGAATTCCCTGCTAGCACCTTCTCTGTGCCTGTTCACATTGCTTCGCAGCATCGCTTTTGTGCAGAAAACAGTAACACTTGTTCAGAACGAAAGAAAGCACAGAGCCCCAGATTCTATGTTGTCCTGGAGAGCTTGCAGAGCACTGGGGAAAGGCAGGCAGAGAATTCCCTGCTAGCACCTTCTCTGTGCCTGGGAAGCAGAAGTGTTCACATTGCTTCGCAGAATCGCTTTTGTGCAGAAAACACTAACACTTGTTCAGAAGGAAAGAAAGCACAGAGCCCCAGATTCTATGTTGTCCTGGAGAGCTTGCAGAGCACTGGGGAAAGGCAGGCAGAGAATTCCTTGCTAGCACCTTCTCTGTGCCTGGGAAGCAGAAGTGTTCACATTGCTTCGCAAGAATCGCTTTTGTGCAGAAAACAGTAACACTTGTTCAGAAGGAAAGAAAGCACAGAGCCCCAGATTCTATGTTGTCCTGGAGAGCTTGCAGATCACTGGGGAAAGGCAGGCAGAGAATTCCTTGCTAGCACCTTCTCTGTGCCTGGGAAGCAGAAGTGTTCACATTGCTTCGCAGAATCGCTTTTGTGCAGAAAACACTAACACTTGTTCAGAACGAAAGAAAGCACAGAGCCCCAGATTCTATGTTGTCCTGGAGAGCTTGCAGAGCACTGGGGAAAGGCAGGCAGAGAATTCCCTGATAGCACCTTCTCTGTGCCTGTTCACATTGCTTCGCAGAATCGCTTTTGTGCAGAAAACAGTAACACTTGTTCAGAAGGAAAGAAAGCACAGAGCCCCAGATTCTATGTTGTCCTGGAGAGCTTGCAGAGCACTGGGGAAAGGCAGGCAGAGAATTCCTTGCTAGCACCTTCTCTGTGCCTGGGAAGCAGAAGTGTTCACATTGCTTCGCAGAATCGCTTTTGTGCAGAAAACAGTAACACTTGTTCAGAAGGAAAGAAAGCACAGAGCCCCAGATTCTATGTTGTCCTGGAGAGCTTGCAGAGCACTGGGGAAAGGCAGGCAGAGAATTCCCTGCTAGCACCTTCTCTGTGCCTGGGAAGCAGAAGTGTTCACATTGCTTCGCAGAATCGCTTTTGCGCAGAAAACAGTAACACTTGTTCAGAAGGAAAGAAAGCACAGAGCCCCAGATTCTATGTTGTCCTGGAGAGCTTGCAGAGCACTGGGGAAAGGCAGGCAGAGAATTCCCTGCTAGCACCTTCTCTGTGCCTGTTCACATTGCTTCGCAGAATCGCTTTTGTGCAGAGAACAGTAACACTTGTTCAGAACGAAAGAAAGCACAGAGCCCCAGATTCTATGTTGTCCTGGAGAGCTTGCAGAGCACTGGGGAAAGGCAGGCAGAGAATTCCTTGCTAGCACCTTCTCTGTGCCTGGGAAGCAGAAGTGTTCACATTGCTTCGCAAGAATCGCTTTTGTGCAGAAAACTGTAACACTTGTTCAGAAGGAAAGAAAGCACAGAGCCCCAGATTCTATGTTGTCCTGGAGAGCTTGCAGAGCACTGGGGAAAGGCAGGCAGAGAATTCCCTGATAGCACCTTCTCTGTGCCTGTTCACATTGCTTCGAAGAATCGCTTTTGTGCAGAAAACAGTAACACTTGTTCAGAAGGAAAGAAAGCACAGAGCCCCAGATTCTATGTTGTCCTGGAGAGCTTGCAGAGCACTGGGGAAAGGCAGGCAGAGAATTCCCTGCTAGCACCTTCTCTGTGCCTGGGAAGCAGAAGTGTTCACATTGCTTCGCAAGAATCACTTTTGTGCAGAAAACAGTAACACTTGTTCAGAAGGAAAGAAAGCACAGAGCCCCAGATTTTATGTTGTCCTGGAGAGCTTGCAGAGCACTGGGGAAAGGCAGGCAGAGAATTCCCTGATAGCACCTTCTCTGTGCCTGGGAAGCAGAAGTGTTCACATTGCTTCGCAGAATCGCTTTTGTGCAGAAAACACTAACACTTGTTCAGAAGGAAAGAAAGCACAGAGCCCCAGATTCTATGTTGTCCTGGAGAGCTTGCAGAGCACTGGGGAAAGGCAGGCAGAGAATTCCTTGCTAGCACCTTCTCTGTGCCTGGGAAGCAGAAATGTTCACATTGCTTCGCAAGAATCGCTCTTGTGCAGAAAACACTAACACTTGTTCAGAAGGAAAGAAAGCACAGAGCCCCAGATTTTATGTTGTCCTGGAGAGCTTGCAGAGCACTGGGGAAAGGCAGGCAGAGAATTCCCTGATAGCACCTTCTCTGTGCCTGTTCACATTGCTTCGCAGAATCGCTTTTGTGCAGAAAACAGTAACACTTGTTCAGAAGGAAAGAAAGCACAGAGCCCCAGATTCTATGTTGTCCTGGAGAGCTTGCAGAGCACTGGGGAAAGGCAGGCAGAGAATTCCCTGCTAGCACCTTCTCTGTGCCTGGGAAGCAGAAGTGTTCACATTGCTTCGCAGAATCGCTTTTGTGCAGAAAACAGTAACACTTGTTCAGAAGGAAAGAAAGCACAGAGCCCCAGATTCTATGTTGTCCTGGAGAGCTTGCAGAGCACTGGGGAAAGGCAGGCAGAGAATTCCCTGCTAGCACCTTCTCTGTGCCTGGGAAGCAGAAGTGTTCACATTGCTTCGCAGAATCGCTTTTGTGCAGAAAACAGTAACACTTGTTCAGAAGGAAAGAAAGCACAGAGCCCCAGATTCTATGTTGTCCTGGAGAGCTTGCAGAGCACTGGGGAAAGGCAGGCAGAGAATTCCTTGCTAGCACCTTCTCTGTGCCTGGGAAGCAGAAGTGTTCACATTGCTTCGCAGAATCGCTTTTGTGCAGAAAACACTAACACTTGTTCAGAAGGAAAGAAAGCACAGAGCCCCAGATTCTATGTTGTCCTGGAGAGCTTGCAGAGCACTGGGGAAAGGCAGGCAGAGAATTCCCTGCTAGCACCTTCTCTGTGCCTGGGAAGCAGAAGTGTTCACATTGCTTCGCAGAATCGCTTTTGTGCAGAAAACACTAACACTTGTTCAGAAGGAAAGAAAGCACAGAGCCCCAGATTCTATGTTGTCCTGGAGAGCTTGCAGAGCACTGGGGAAAGGCAGGCAGAGAATTCCCTGATAGCACCTTCTCTGTGCCTGTTCACATTGCTTCGCAGAATCGCTTTTGTGCAGAAAACAGTAACACTTGTTCAGAAGGAAAGAAAGCACAGAGCCCCAGATTCTATGTTGTCCTGGAGAGCTTGCAGAGCACTGGGGAAAGGCAGGCAGAGAATTCCCTGCTAGCACCTTCTCTGTGCCTGGGAAGCAGAAGTGTTCACATTGCTTCGCAGGAATCACTTTTGTGCAGAAAACAGTAACACTTGTTCAGAACGAAAGAAAGCACAGAGCCCCAGATTTTATGTTGTCCTGGAGAGCTTGCAGAGCACTGGGGAAAGGCAGGCAGAGAATTCCTTGCTAGCACCTTCTCTGTGCCTGGGAAGCAGAAGTGTTCACATTGCTTCGCAGAATCGCTTTTGTGCAGAAAACAGTAACACTTGTTCAGAAGGAAAGAAAGCACAGAGCCCCAGATTCTATGTTGTCCTGGAGAGCTTGCAGAGCACTGGGGAAAGGCAGGCAGAGAATTCCCTGCTAGCACCTTCTCTGTGCCTGGGAAGCAGAAGTGTTCACATTGCTTCGCAGAATCGCTTTTGTGCAGAAAACAGTAACACTTGTTCAGAAGGAAAGAAAGCACAGAGCCCCAGATTCTATGTTGTCCTGGAGAGCTTGCAGAGCACTGGGGAAAGGCAGGCAGAGAATTCCTTGCTAGCACCTTCTCTGTGCCTGGGAAGCAGAAAAGTTCACATTGCTTCGCAAGAATCGCTCTTGTGCAGAAAACACTAACACTTGTTCAGAAGGAAAGAAAGCACAGAGCCCCAGATTCTATGTTGTCCTGGAGAGCTTGCAGAGCACTGGGGAAAGGCAGGCAGAGAATTCCCTGCTAGCACCTTCTCCTTGCCTGTTCACATTGCTTCGCAGAATCGCTTTTGTGCAGAAAACAGTAACACTTGTTCAGAAGGAAAGAAAGCACAGAGCCCCAGATTCTATGTTGTCCTGGAGAGCTTGCAGAGCACTGGGGAAAGGCAGGCAGAGAATTCCCTGCTAGCACCTTCTCTGTGCCTGGGAAGCAGAAGTGTTCACATTGCTTCGCAAGAATCACTTTTGTGCAGAAAACAGTAACACTTGTTCAGAAGGAAAGAAAGCACAGAGCCCCAGATTCTATGTTGTCCTGGAGAGCTTGCAGAGCACTGCGGAAAGGCAGGCAGAGAATTCCCTGCTAGCACCTTCTCTGTGCCTGGGAAGCAGAAGTGTTCACATTGCTTCGCAGAATCGCTTTTGTGCAGAAAACACTAACACTTGTTCAGAACGAAAGAAAGCACAGAGCCCCAGATTCTATGTTGTCCTGGAGAGCTTGCAGAGCACTGGGGAAAGGCAGGCAGAGAATTCCCTGATAGCACCTTCTCTGTGCCTGTTCACATTGCTTCGCAGAATCGCTTTTGTGCAGAAAACAGTAACACTTGTTCAGAACGAAAGAAAGCACAGAGCCCCAGATTCTATGTTGTCCTGGAGAGCTTGCAGAGCACTGGGGAAAGGCAGGCAGAGAATTCCTTGCTAGCACCTTCTCTGTGCCTGGGAAGCAGAAGTGTTCACATTGCTTCGCAGAATCGCTTTTGTGCAGAAAACACTAACACTTGTTCAGAACGAAAGAAAGCACAGAGCCCCAGATTCTATGTTGTCCTGGAGAGCTTGCAGAGCACTGGGGAAAGGCAGGCAGAGAATTCCCTGATAGCACCTTCTCTGTGCCTGGGAAGCAGAAGTGTTCACATTGCTTCGCAGAATCGCTTTTGCGCAGAAAACAGTAACACTTGTTCAGAAGGAAAGAAAGCACAGAGCCCCAGATTCTATGTTGTCCTGGAGAGCTTGCAGAGCACTGGGGAAAGGCAGGCAGAGAATTCCCTGCTAGCACCTTCTCTTTGCCTGTTCACATTGCTTCGCAGAATCGCTTTTGCGCAGAAAACAGTAACACTTGTTCAGAAGGAAAGAAAGCACAGAGCCCCAGATTCTATGTTGTCCTGGAGAGCTTGCAGAGCACTGGGGAAAGGCAGGCAGAGAATTCCCTGCTAGCACCTTCTCTGTGCCTGGGAAGCAGAAGTGTTCACATTGCTTCGCAAGAATCACTTTTGTGCAGAAAACAGTAACACTTGTTCAGAAGGAAAGAAAGCACAGAGCCCCAGATTCTATGTTGTCCTGGAGAGCTTGCAGAGCACTGCGGAAAGGCAGGCAGAGAATTCCCTGCTAGCACCTTCTCTGTGCCTGGGAAGCAGAAGTGTTCACATTGCTTCGCAGCATCGCTTTTGTGCAGAAAACAGTAACACTTGTTCAGAAGGAAAGAAAGCACAGAGCCCCAGATTCTATGTTGTCCTGGAGAGCTTGCAGAGCACTGGGGAAAGGCAGGCAGAGAATTCCCTGATAGCACCTTCTCTGTGCCTGTTCACATTGCTTCGCAGAATCGCTTTTGTGCAGAAAACAGTAACACTTGTTCAGAAGGAAAGAAAGCACAGAGCCCCAGATTCTATGTTGTCCTGGAGAGCTTGCAGAGCACTGGGGAAAGGCAGGCAGAGAATTCCCTGCTAGCACCTTCTCTGTGCCTGTTCACATTGCTTCGCAGAATCGCTTTTGTGCAGAAAACAGTAACACTTGTTCAGAAGGAAAGAAAGCACAGAGCCCCAGATTCTATGTTGTCCTGGAGAGCTTGCAGAGCACTGGGGAAAGGCAGGCAGAGAATTCCTTGCTAGCACCTTCTCTGTGCCTGGGAAGCAGAAGTGTTCACATTGCTTCGCAGAATCGCTTTTGTGCAGAAAACAGTAACACTTGTTCAGAAGGAAAGAAAGCACAGAGCCCCAGATTCTATGTTGTCCTGGAGAGCTTGCAGAGCACTGGGGAAAGGCAGGCAGAGAATTCCCTGCTAGCACCTTCTCTGTGCCTGGGAAGCAGAAGTGTTCACATTGCTTCGCAGAATCGCTTTTGCGCAGAAAACAGTAACACTTGTTCAGAAGGAAAGAAAGCACAGAGCCCCAGATTCTATGTTGTCCTGGAGAGCTTGCAGAGCACTGGGGAAAGGCAGGCAGAGAATTCCCTGCTAGCACCTTCTCTGTGCCTGTTCACATTGCTTCGCAGAATCGCTTTTGTGCAGAGAACAGTAACACTTGTTCAGAACGAAAGAAAGCACAGAGCCCCAGATTCTATGTTGTCCTGGAGAGCTTGCAGAGCACTGGGGAAAGGCAGGCAGAGAATTCCTTGCTAGCACCTTCTCTGTGCCTGGGAAGCAGAAGTGTTCACATTGCTTCGCAAGAATCGCTTTTGTGCAGAAAACAGTAACACTTGTTCAGAAGGAAAGAAAGCACAGAGCCCCAGATTTTATGTTGTCCTGGAGAGCTTGCAGAGCACTGGGGAAAGGCAGGCAGAGAATTCCCTGATAGCACCTTCTCTGTGCCTGTTCACATTGCTTCGCAGAATCGCTTTTGTGCAGAAAACAGTAACACTTGTTCAGAACGAAAGAAAGCACAGAGCCCCAGATTCTATGTTGTCCTGGAGAGCTTGCAGAGCACTGGGGAAAGGCAGGCAGAGAATTCCCTGCTAGCACCTTCTCTGTGCCTGGGAAGCAGAAGTGTTCACATTGCTTCGCAGAATCGCTTTTGTGCAGAAAACACTAACACTTGTTCAGAAGGAAAGAAAGCACAGAGCCCCAGATTCTATGTTGTCCTGGAGAGCTTGCAGAGCACTGGGGAAAGGCAGGCAGAGAATTCCCTGATAGCACCTTCTCTGTGCCTGTTCACATTGCTTCGCAGAATCGCTTTTGTGCAGAAAACAGTAACACTTGTTCAGAAGGAAAGAAAGCACAGAGCCCCAGATTCTATGTTGTCCTGGAGAGCTTGCAGAGCACTGGGGAAAGGCAGGCAGAGAATTCCCTGCTAGCACCTTCTCTGTGCCTTGGAAGCAGAAGTGTTCACATTGCTTCGCAAGAATCACTTTTGTGCAGAAAACAGTAACACTTGTTCAGAAGGAAAGAAAGCACAGAGCCCCAGATTCTATGTTGTCCTGGAGAGCTTGCAGAGCACTGGGGAAAGGCAGGCAGAGAATTCCCTGCTAGCACCTTCTCTGTGCCTGGGAAGCAGAAGTGTTCACATTGCTTCGCAGAATCGCTTTTGTGCAGAAAACAGTAACACTTGTTCAGAAGGAAAGAAAGCACAGAGCCCCAGATTCTATGTTGTCCTGGAGAGCTTGCAGAGCACTGGGGAAAGGCAGGCAGAGAATTCCATGCTAGCACCTTCTCTGTGCCTGGGAAGCAGAAGTGTTCACATTGCTTCGCAGAATCGCTTTTGTGCAGAAAACAGTAACACTTGTTCAGAAGGAAAGAAAGCACAGAGCCCCAGATTTTATGTTGTCCTGGAGAGCTTGCAGAGCACTGCGGAAAGGCAGGCAGAGAATTCCCTGCTAGCACCTTCTCTGTGCCTGGGAAGCAGAAGTGTTCACATTGCTTCGCAGAATCGCTTTTGTGCAGAAAACAGTAACACTTGTTCAGAAGGAAAGAAAGCACAGAGCCCCAGATTCTATGTTGTCCTGGAGAGCTTGCAGAGCACTGGGGAAAGGCAGGCAGAGAATTCCTTGCTAGCACCTTCTCTGTGCCTGGGAAGCAGAAGTGTTCACATTGCTTCGCAGAATCGCTTTTGTGCAGAAAACACTAACACTTGTTCAGAAGGAAAGAAAGCACAGAGCCCCAGATTCTATGTTGTCCTGGAGAGCTTGCAGAGCACTGGGGAAAGGCAGGCAGAGAATTCCTTGCTAGCACCTTCTCTGTGCCTGGGAAGCAGAAGTGTTCACATTGCTTCGCAGAATCGCTTTTGTGCAGAAAACACTAACACTTGTTCAGAAGGAAAGAAAGCACAGAGCCCCAGATTCTATGTTGTCCTGGAGAGCTTGCAGAGCACTGGGGAAAGGCAGGCAGAGAATTCCCTGATAGCACCTTCTCTGTGCCTGTTCACATTGCTTCGCAGAATCGCTTTTGTGCAGAAAACAGTAACACTTGTTCAGAAGGAAAGAAAGCACAGAGCCCCAGATTCTATGTTGTCCTGGAGAGCTTGCAGAGCACTGGGGAAAGGCAGGCAGAGAATTCCCTGCTAGCACCTTCTCTGTGCCTGGGAAGCAGAAGTGTTCACATTGCTTCGCAGAATCGCTTTTGTGCAGAAAACAGTAACACTTGTTCAGAAGGAAAGAAAGCACAGAGCCCCAGATTCTATGTTGTCCTGGAGAGCTTGCAGAGCACTGGGGAAAGGCAGGCAGAGAATTCCTTGCTAGCACCTTCTCTGTGCCTGGGAAGCAGAAGTGTTCACATTGCTTCGCAGAATCGCTTTTGTGCAGAAAACAGTAACACTTGTTCAGAAGGAAAGAAAGCACAGAGCCCCAGATTCTATGTTGTCCTGGAGAGCTTGCAGAGCACTGGGGAAAGGCAGGCAGAGAATTCCCTGCTAGCACCTTCTCTGTGTCTGGGAAGCAGAAGTGTTCACATTGCTTCGCAGAATCGCTTTTGTGCAGAAAACAGTAACACTTGTTCAGAAGGAAAGAAAGCACAGAGCCCCAGATTCTATGTTGTCCTGGAGAGCTTGCAGAGCACTGGGGAAAGGCAGGCAGAGAATTCCCTGATAGCACCTTCTCTGTGCCTGGGAAGCAGAAGTGTTCACATTGCTTCGCAGAATCGCTTTTGTGCAGAAAACAGTAACACTTGTTCAGAAGGAAAGAAAGCACAGAGCCCCAGATTCTATGTTGTCCTGGAGAGCTTGCAGAGCACTGGGGAAAGGCAGGCAGAGAATTCCTTGCTAGCACCTTCTCTATGCCTGGGAAGCAGAAGTGTTCACATTGCTTCGCAGAATCGCTTTTGTGCAGAAAACAGTAACACTTGTTCAGAAGGAAAGAAAGCACAGAGCCCCAGATTCTATGTTGTCCTGGAGAGCTTGCAGAGCACTGGGGAAAGGCAGGCAGAGAATTCCCTGCTAGCACCTTCTCTGTGCCTGCGAAGCAGAAGTGTTCACATTGCTTCGCAGAATCGCTTTTGTGCAGAAAACAGTAACACTTGTTCAGAAGGAAAGAAAGCACAGAGCCCCAGATTCTATGTTGTCCTGGAGAGCTTGCAGAGCACTGGGGAAAGGCAGGCAGAGAATTCCTTGCTAGCACCTTCTCTGTGCCTGGGAAGCAGAAGTGTTCACATTGCTTCGCAGAATTGCTTTTGTGCAGAAAACAGTAACACTTGTTCAGAAGGAAAGAAAGCACAGAGCCCCAGATTCTATGTTGTCCTGGAGAGCTTGCAGAGCACTGGGGAAAGGCAGGCAGAGAATTCCCTGCTAGCACCTTCTCTGTGCCTGGGAAGCAGAAGTGTTCACATTGCTTCGCAGAATCGCTTTTGTGCAGAAAACACTAACACTTGTTCAGAAGGAAAGAAAGCACAGAGCCCCAGATTCTATGTTGTCCTGGAGAGCTTGCAGAGCACTGGGGAAAGGCAGGCAGAGAATTCCCTGATAGCACCTTCTCTGTGCCTGTTCACATTGCTTCGCAGAATCGCTTTTGTGCAGAAAACAGTAACACTTGTTCAGAAGGAAAGAAAGCACAGAGCCCCAGATTCTATGTTGTCCTGGAGAGCTTGCAGAGCACTGGGGAAAGGCAGGCAGAGAATTCCTTGCTAGCACCTTCTCTGTGCCTGGGAAGCAGAAGTGTTCACATTGCTTCGCAGAATCGCTTTTGTGCAGAAAACAGTAACACTTGTTCAGAAGGAAAGAAAGCACAGAGCCCCAGATTCTATGTTGTCCTGGAGAGCTTGCAGAGCACTGGGGAAAGGCAGGCAGAGAATTCCCTGCTAGCACCTTCTCTGTGCCTGTTCACATTGCTTCGCAGCATCGCTTTTGTGCAGAAAACAGTAACACTTGTTCAGAACGAAAGAAAGCACAGAGCCCCAGATTCTATGTTGTCCTGGAGAGCTTGCAGAGCACTGGGGAAAGGCAGGCAGAGAATTCCCTGCTAGCACCTTCTCTGTGCCTGGGAAGCAGAAGTGTTCACATTGCTTCGCAGAATCGCTTTTGTGCAGAAAACACTAACACTTGTTCAGAAGGAAAGAAAGCACAGAGCCCCAGATTCTATGTTGTCCTGGAGAGCTTGCAGAGCACTGGGGAAAGGCAGGCAGAGAATTCCTTGCTAGCACCTTCTCTGTGCCTGGGAAGCAGAAGTGTTCACATTGCTTCGCAAGAATCGCTTTTGTGCAGAAAACAGTAACACTTGTTCAGAAGGAAAGAAAGCACAGAGCCCCAGATTCTATGTTGTCCTGGAGAGCTTGCAGAGCACTGGGGAAAGGCAGGCAGAGAATTCCCTGCTAGCACCTTCTCTGTGCCTGGGAAGCAGAAGTGTTGACATTGCTTCGCAAGAATCACTTTTGTGCAGAAAACACTAACACTTGTTCAGAACGAAAGAAAGCACAGAGCCCCAGATTCTATGTTGTCCTGGAGAGCTTGCAGAGCACTGGGGAAAGGCAGGCAGAGAATTCCCTGCTAGCACCTTCTCTGTGCCTGGGAAGCAGAAGTGTTCACATTGCTTCGCAGAATCGCTTTTGTGCAGAAAACAGTAACACTTGTTCAGAAGGAAAGAAAGCACAGAGCCCCAGATTCTATGTTGTCCTGGAGAGCTTGCAGAGCACTGGGGAAAGGCAGGCAGAGAATTCCTTGCTAGCACCTTCTCTGTGCCTGGGAAGCAGAAGTGTTCACATTGCTTCGCAGAATCGCTTTTGTGCAGAAAACACTAACACTTGTTCAGAACGAAAGAAAGCACAGAGCCCCAGATTCTATGTTGTCCTGGAGAGCTTGCAGAGCACTGGGGAAAGGCAGGCAGAGAATTCCCTGATAGCACCTTCTCTGTGCCTGTTCACATTGCTTCGCAGAATCGCTTTTGTGCAGAAAACACTAACACTTGTTCAGAAGGAAAGAAAGCACAGAGCCCCAGATTCTATGTTGTCCTGGAGAGCTTGCAGAGCACTGGGGAAAGGCAGGCAGAGAATTCCCTGCTAGCACCTTCTCTGTGCCTGGGAAGCAGAAGTGTTCACATTGCTTCGCAGAATCGCTTTTGTGCAGAAAACAGTAACACTTGTTCAGAAGGAAAGAAAGCACAGAGCCCCAGATTCTATGTTGTCCTGGAGAGCTTGCAGAGCACTGGGGAAAGGCAGGCAGAGAATTCCTTGCTAGCACCTTCTCTGTGCCTGGGAAGCAGAAGTGTTCACATTGCTTCGCAGAATCGCTTTTGTGCAGAAAACAGTAACACTTGTTCAGAAGGAAAGAAAGCACAGAGCCCCAGATTCTATGTTGTCCTGGAGAGCTTGCAGAGCACTGGGGAAAGGCAGGCAGAGAATTCCTTGCTAGCACCTTCTCTGTGCCTGGGAAGCAGAAGTGTTCACATTGCTTCGCAGAATCGCTTTTGTGCAGAAAACAGTAACACTTGTTCAGAAGGAAAGAAAGCACAGAGCCCCAGATTCTATGTTGTCCTGGAGAGCTTGCAGAGCACTGGGGAAAGGCAGGCAGAGAATTCCTTGCTAGCACCTTCTCTGTGCCTGGGAAGCAGAAGTGTTCACATTGCTTCCCAGAATCGCTTTTGTGCAGAAAACAGTAACACTTGTTCAGAAGGAAAGAAAGCACAGAGCCCCAGATTCTATGTTGTCCTGGAGAGCTTGCAGAGCACTGGGGAAAGGCAGGCAGAGAATTCCCTGCTAGCACCTTCTCTGTGCCTGGGAAGCAGAAGTGTTCACATTGCTTCGCAGAATCGCTTTTGTGCAGAAAACACTAACACTTGTTCAGAAGGAAAGAAAGCACAGAGCCCCAGATTCTATGTTGTCCTGGAGAGCTTGCAGAGCACTGGGGAAAGGCAGGCAGAGAATTCCCTGATAGCACCTTCTCTGTGCCTGTTCACATTGCTTCGCAGAATCGCTTTTGTGCAGAAAACAGTAACACTTGTTCAGAAGGAAAGAAAGCACAGAGCCCCAGATTCTATGTTGTCCTGGAGAGCTTGCAGAGCACTGGGGAAAGGCAGGCAGAGAATTCCCTGCTAGCACCTTCTCTGTGCCTTGGAAGCAGAAGTGTTCACATTGCTTCGCAAGAATCACTTTTGTGCAGAAAACAGTAACACTTGTTCAGAAGGAAAGAAAGCACAGAGCCCCAGATTCTATGTTGTCCTGGAGAGCTTGCAGAGCACTGGGGAAAGGCAGGCAGAGAATTCCCTGCTAGCACCTTCTCTGTGCCTGCGAAGCAGAAGTGTTCACATTGCTTCGCAGAATCGCTTTTGTGCAGAAAACAGTAACACTTGTTCAGAAGGAAAGAAAGCACAGAGCCCCAGATTCTATGTTGTCCTGGAGAGCTTGCAGAGCACTGGGGAAAGGCAGGCAGAGAATTCCTTGCTAGCACCTTCTCTGTGCCTGGGAAGCAGAAGTGTTCACATTGCTTCGCAGAATCGCTTTTGTGCAGAAAACACTAACACTTGTTCAGAAGGAAAGAAAGCACAGAGCCCCAGATTCTATGTTGTCCTGGAGAGCTTGCAGAGCACTGGGGAAAGGCAGGCAGAGAATTCCCTGATAGCACCTTCTCTGTGCCTGGGAAGCAGAAGTGTTCACATTGCTTCGCAGAATCGCTTTTGTGCAGAAAACACTAACACTTGTTCAGAAGGAAAGAAAGCACAGAGCCCCAGATTCTATGTTGTCCTGGAGAGCTTGCAGAGCACTGGGGAAAGGCAGGCAGAGAATTCCTTGCTAGCACCTTCTCTATGCCTGGGAAGCAGAAGTGTTCACATTGCTTCGCAGAATCGCTTTTGTGCAGAAAACAGTAACACTTGTTCAGAAGGAAAGAAAGCACAGAGCCCCAGATTCTATGTTGTCCTGGAGAGCTTGCAGAGCACTGGGGAAAGGCAGGCAGAGAATTCCTTGCTAGCACCTTCTCTGTGCCTGGGAAGCAGAAGTGTTCACATTGCTTCGCAGAATCGCTTTTGTGCAGAAAACAGTAACACTTGTTCAGAAGGAAAGAAAGCACAGAGCCCCAGATTCTATGTTGTCCTGGAGAGCTTGCAGAGCACTGGGGAAAGGCAGGCAGAGAATTCCCTGATAGCACCTTCTCTGTGCCTGTTCACATTGCTTCGCAGAATCGCTTTTGTGCAGAAAACAGTAACACTTGTTCAGAAGGAAAGAAAGCACAGAGCCCCAGATTCTATGTTGTCCTGGAGAGCTTGCAGAGCACTGGGGAAAGGCAGGCAGAGAATTCCCTGATAGCACCTTCTCTGTGCCTGGGAAGCAGAAGTGTTCACATTGCTTCGCAAGAATCACTTTTGTGCAGAAAACAGTAACACTTGTTCAGAAGGAAAGAAAGCACAGAGCCCCAGATTTTATGTTGTCCTGGAGAGCTTGCAGAGCACTGGGGAAAGGCAGGCAGAGAATTCCTTGCTAGCACCTTCTCTGTGCCTGGGAAGCAGAAGTGTTCACATTGCTTCGCAGAATCGCTTTTGTGCAGAAAACAGTAACACTTGTTCAGAAGGAAAGAAAGCACAGAGCCCCAGATTCTATGTTGTCCTGGAGAGCTTGCAGAGCACTGGGGAAAGGCAGGCAGAGAATTCCTTGCTAGCACCTTCTCTGTGCCTGGGAAGCAGAAGTGTTCACATTGCTTCGCAGAATTGCTTTTGTGCAGAAAACAGTAACACTTGTTCAGAAGGAAAGAAAGCACAGAGCCCCAGATTCTATGTTGTCCTGGAGAGCTTGCAGAGCACTGGGGAAAGGCAGGCAGAGAATTCCCTGCTAGCACCTTCTCTGTGCCTGGGAAGCAGAAGTGTTCACATTGCTTCGCAGAATCGCTTTTGTGCAGAAAACACTAACACTTGTTCAGAAGGAAAGAAAGCACAGAGCCCCAGATTCTATGTTGTCCTGGAGAGCTTGCAGAGCACTGGGGAAAGGCAGGCAGAGAATTCCCTGATAGCACCTTCTCTGTGCCTGTTCACATTGCTTCGCAGAATCGCTTTTGTGCAGAAAACAGTAACACTTGTTCAGAAGGAAAGAAAGCACAGAGCCCCAGATTCTATGTTGTCCTGGAGAGCTTGCAGAGCACTGGGGAAAGGCAGGCAGAGAATTCCTTGCTAGCAGCTTCTCTGTGCCTGGAAGCAGAAGTGTTCACATTGCTTCGCAGAATCGCTTTTGTGCAGAAAACAGTAACACTTGTTCAGAAGGAAAGAAAGCACAGAGCCCCAGATTCTATGTTGTCCCGGAGAGCTTGCAGAGCACTGGGGAAAGGCAGGCAGAGAATTCCTTGCTAGCACCTTCTCTGTGCCTGGGAAGCAGAAGTGTTCACATTGCTTCGCAGAATCGCTTTTGTGCAGAAAACAGTAACACTTGTTCAGAAGGAAAGAAAGCACAGAGCCCCAGATTCTATGTTGTCCTGGAGAGCTTGCAGAGCACTGGGGAAAGGCAGGCAGAGAATTCCCTGCTAGCACCTTCTCTGTGCCTGTTCACATTGCTTCGCAGCATCGCTTTTGTGCAGAAAACAGTAACACTTGTTCAGAAGGAAAGAAAGCACAGAGCCCCAGATTCTATGTTGTCCTGGAGAGCTTGCAGAGCACTGGGGAAAGGCAGGCAGAGAATTCCCTGCTAGCACCTTCTCTGTGCCTGGGAAGCAGAAGTGTTCACATTGCTTCGCAGAATCGCTTTTGTGCAGAAAACACTAACACTTGTTCAGAAGGAAAGAAAGCACAGAGCCCCAGATTCTATGTTGTCCTGGAGAGCTTGCAGAGCACTGGGGAAAGGCAGGCAGAGAATTCCTTGCTAGCACCTTCTCTGTGCCTGGGAAGCAGAAGTGTTCACATTGCTTCGCAAGAATCGCTTTTGTGCAGAAAACAGTAACACTTGTTCAGAAGGAAAGAAAGCACAGAGCCCCAGATTCTATGTTGTCCTGGAGAGCTTGCAGATCACTGGGGAAAGGCAGGCAGAGAATTCCCTGCTAGCACCTTCTCTGTGCCTGGGAAGCAGAAGTGTTCACATTGCTTCGCAAGAATCACTTTTGTGCAGAAAACACTAACACTTGTTCAGAACGAAAGAAAGCACAGAGCCCCAGATTTTATGTTGTCCTGGAGAGCTTGCAGAGCACTGGGGAAAGGCAGGCAGAGAATTCCTTGCTAGCACCTTCTCTGTGCCTGGGAAGCAGAAGTGTTCACATTGCTTCGCAGAATCGCTTTTGTGCAGAAAACAGTAACACTTGTTCAGAAGGAAAGAAAGCACAGAGCCCCAGATTCTATGTTGTCCTGGAGAGCTTGCAGAGCACTGGGGAAAGGCAGGCAGAGAATTCCTTGCTAGCACCTTCTCTGTGCCTGGGAAGCAGAAGTGTTCACATTGCTTCGCAGAATCGCTTTTGTGCAGAAAACACTAACACTTGTTCAGAAGGAAAGAAAGCACAGAGCCCCAGATTCTATGTTGTCCTGGAGAGCTTGCAGAGCACTGGGGAAAGGCAGGCAGAGAATTCCCTGATAGCACCTTCTCTGTGCCTGGGAAGCAGAAGTGTTCACATTGCTTCGCAGAATCGCTTTTGCGCAGAAAACAGTAACACTTGTTCAGAAGGAAAGAAAGCACAGAGCCCCAGATTCTATGTTGTCCTGGAGAGCTTGCAGAGCACTGGGGAAAGGCAGGCAGAGAATTCCCTGCTAGCACCTTCTCTGTGCCTGTTCACATTGCTTCGCAGAATCGCTTTTGTGCAGAGAACAGTAACACTTGTTCAGAACGAAAGAAAGCACAGAGCCCCAGATTCTATGTTGTCCTGGAGAGCTTGCAGAGCACTGGGGAAAGGCAGGCAGAGAATTCCTTGCTAGCACCTTCTCTGTGCCTGGGAAGCAGAAGTGTTCACATTGCTTCGCAAGAATCGCTTTTGTGCAGAAAACAGTAACACTTGTTCAGAAGGAAAGAAAGCACAGAGCCCCAGATTCTATGTTGTCCTGGAGAGCTTGCAGAGCACTGGGGAAAGGCAGGCAGAGAATTCCCTGATAGCACCTTCTCTGTGCCTGTTCACATTGCTTCGCAGAATCGCTTTTGTGCAGAAAACAGTAACACTTGTTCAGAACGAAAGAAAGCACAGAGCCCCAGATTCTATGTTGTCCTGGAGAGCTTGCAGAGCACTGGGGAAAGGCAGGCAGAGAATTCCCTGATAGCACCTTCTCTGTGCCTGGGAAGCAGAAGTGTTCACATTGCTTCGCAAGAATCACTTTTGTGCAGAAAACAGTAACACTTGTTCAGAAGGAAAGAAAGCACAGAGCCCCAGATTTTATGTTGTCCTGGAGAGCTTGCAGAGCACTGGGGAAAGGCAGGCAGAGAATTCCCTGATAGCACCTTCTCTGTGCCTGGGAAGCAGAAGTGTTCACATTGCTTCGCAGAATCGCTTTTGTGCAGAAAACACTAACACTTGTTCAGAAGGAAAGAAAGCACAGAGCCCCAGATTCTATGTTGTCCTGGAGAGCTTGCAGAGCACTGGGGAAAGGCAGGCAGAGAATTCCTTGCTAGCACCTTCTCTGTGCCTGGGAAGCAGAAATGTTCACATTGCTTCGCAAGAATCGCTCTTGTGCAGAAAACACTAACACTTGTTCAGAAGGAAAGAAAGCACAGAGCCCCAGATTTTATGTTGTCCTGGAGAGCTTGCAGAGCACTGGGGAAAGGCAGGCAGAGAATTCCCTGATAGCACCTTCTCTGTGCCTGTTCACATTGCTTCGCAGAATCGCTTTTGTGCAGAAAACAGTAACACTTGTTCAGAAGGAAAGAAAGCACAGAGCCCCAGATTCTATGTTGTCCTGGAGAGCTTGCAGAGCACTGGGGAAAGGCAGGCAGAGAATTCCCTGCTAGCACCTTCTCTGTGCCTGGGAAGCAGAAAAGTTCACATTGCTTCGCAGAATCGCTTTTGTGCAGAAAACACTAACACTTGTTCAGAACGAAAGAAAGCACAGAGCCCCAGATTCTATGTTGTCCTGGAGAGCTTGCAGAGCACTGGGGAAAGGCAGGCAGAGAATTCCCTGATAGCACCTTCTCTGTGCCTGTTCACATTGCTTCGCAGAATCGCTTTTGTGCAGAAAACAGTAACACTTGTTCAGAACGAAAGAAAGCACAGAGCCTCAGATTCTATGTTGTCCTGGAGAGCTTGCAGAGCACTGGGGAAAGGCAGGCAGAGAATTCCTTGCTAGCACCTTCTCTGTGCCTGGGAAGCAGAAGTGTTCACATTGCTTCGCAGAATCGCTTTTGTGCAGAAAACAGTAACACTTGTTCAGAAGGAAAGAAAGCACAGAGCCCCAGATTCTATGTTGTCCTGGAGAGCTTGCAGAGCACTGGGGAAAGGCAGGCAGAGAATTCCCTGCTAGCACCTTCTCTGTGCCTGGGAAGCAGAAGTGTTCACATTGCTTCGCAGAATCGCTTTTGCGCAGAAAACAGTAACACTTGTTCAGAAGGAAAGAAAGCACAGAGCCCCAGATTCTATGTTGTCCTGGAGAGCTTGCAGAGCACTGGGGAAAGGCAGGCAGAGAATTCCCTGCTAGCACCTTCTCTGTGCCTGGGAAGCAGAAGTGTTCACATTGCTTCGCAGAATCGCTTTTGCGCAGAAAACAGTAACACTTGTTCAGAAGGAAAGAAAGCACAGAGCCCCAGATTCTATGTTGTCCTGGAGAGCTTGCAGAGCACTGGGGAAAGGCAGGCAGAGAATTCCCTGCTAGCACCTTCTCTGTGCCTGTTCACATTGCTTCGCAGAATCGCTTTTGTGCAGAGAACAGTAACACTTGTTCAGAACGAAAGAAAGCACAGAGCCCCAGATTCTATGCTGTCCTGGAGAGCTTGCAGAGCACTGGGGAAAGGCAGGCAGAGAATTCCTTGCTAGCACCTTCTCTGTGCCTGGGAAGCGGAAGTGTTCACATTGCTTCGCAAGAATCGCTTTTGTGCAGAAAACAGTAACACTTGTTCAGAAGGAAAGAAAGCACAGAGCCCCAGATTTTATGTTGTCCTGGAGAGCTTGCAGAGCACTGGGGAAAGGCAGGCAGAGAATTCCCTGATAGCACCTTCTCTGTGCCTGTTCACATTGCTTCGCAGAATCGCTTTTGTGCAGAAAACTGTAACACTTGTTCAGAACGAAAGAAAGCACAGAGCCCCAGATTCTATGTTGTCCTGGAGAGCTTGCAGAGCACTGGGGAAAGGCAGGCAGAGAATTCCCTGCTAGCACCTTCTCTGTGCCTGGGAAGCAGAAGTGTTCACATTGCTTCGCAGAATCGCTTTTGTGCAGAAAACACTAAAACTTGTTCAGAAGGAAAGAAAGCACAGAGCCCCAGATTCTATGTTGTCCTGGAGAGCTTGCAGAGCACTGGGGAAAGGCAGGCAGAGAATTCCTTGCTAGCACCTTCTCTGTGCCTGGGAAGCAGAAGTGTTCACATTGCTTCGCAGAATCGCTTTTGTGCAGAAAACACTAACACTTGTTCAGAACGAAAGAAAGCACAGAGCCCCAGATTCTATGTTGTCCTGGAGAGCTTGCAGAGCACTGGGGAAAGGCAGGCAGAGAATTCCCTGATAGCACCTTCTCTGTGCCTGTTCACATTGCTTCGCAGAATCGCTTTTGTGCAGAAAACACTAACACTTGTTCAGAAGGAAAGAAAGCACAGAGCCCCAGATTCTATGTTGTCCTGGAGAGCTTGCAGAGCACTGGGGAAAGGCAGGCAGAGAATTCCCTGCTAGCACCTTCTCTGTGCCTGGGAAGCAGAAGTGTTCACATTGCTTCGCAGAATCGCTTTTGTGCAGAAAACAGTAACACTTGTTCAGAAGGAAAGAAAGCACAGAGCCCCAGATTCTATGTTGTCCTGGAGAGCTTGCAGAGCACTGGGGAAAGGCAGGCAGAGAATTCCTTGCTAGCACCTTCTCTGTGCCTGGGAAGCAGAAGTGTTCACATTGCTTCGCAGAATCGCTTTTGTGCAGAAAACAGTAACACTTGTTCAGAAGGAAAGAAAGCACAGAGCCCCAGATTCTATGTTGTCCTGGAGAGCTTGCAGAGCACTGGGGAAAGGCAGGCAGAGAATTCCTTGCTAGCACCTTCTCTGTGCCTGGGAAGCAGAAGTGTTCACATTGCTTCGCAGAATCGCTTTTGTGCAGAAAACAGTAACACTTGTTCAGAAGGAAAGAAAGCACAGAGCCCCAGATTCTATGTTGTCCTGGAGAGCTTGCAGAGCACTGGGGAAAGGCAGGCAGAGAATTCCTTGCTAGCACCTTCTCTGTGCCTGGGAAGCAGAAGTGTTCACATTGCTTCGCAGAATCGCTTTTGTGCAGAAAACAGTAACACTTGTTCAGAAGGAAAGAAAGCACAGAGCCCCAGATTCTATGTTGTCCTGGAGAGCTTGCAGAGCACTGGGGAAAGGCAGGCAGAGAATTCCCTGCTAGCACCTTCTCTGTGCCTGGGAAGCAGAAGTGTTCACATTGCTTCGCAGAATCGCTTTTGTGCAGAAAACACTAACACTTGTTCAGAAGGAAAGAAAGCACAGAGCCCCAGATTCTATGTTGTCCTGGAGAGCTTGCAGAGCACTGGGGAAAGGCAGGCAGAGAATTCCCTGATAGCACCTTCTCTGTGCCTGTTCACATTGCTTCGCAGAATCGCTTTTGTGCAGAAAACAGTAACACTTGTTCAGAAGGAAAGAAAGCACAGAGCCACAGATTCTATGTTGTCCTGGAGAGCTTGCAGAGCACTGGGGAAAGGCAGGCAGAGAATTCCCTGCTAGCACCTTCTCTGTGCCTTGGAAGCAGAAGTGTTCACATTGCTTCGCAAGAATCACTTTTGTGCAGAAAACAGTAACACTTGTTCAGAAGGAAAGAAAGCACAGAGCCCCAGATTCTATGTTGTCCTGGAGAGCTTGCAGAGCACTGGGGAAAGGCAGGCAGAGAATTCCCTGCTAGCACCTTCTCTGTGCCTGCGAAGCAGAAGTGTTCACATTGCTTCGCAGAATCGCTTTTGTGCAGAAAACAGTAACACTTGTTCAGAAGGAAAGAAAGCACAGAGCCCCAGATTCTATGTTGTCCTGGAGAGCTTGCAGAGCACTGGGGAAAGGCAGGCAGAGAATTCCCTGATAGCACCTTCTCTGTGCCTGTTCACATTGCTTCGCAGAATCGCTTTTGTGCAGAAAACAGTAACACTTGTTCAGAACGAAAGAAAGCACAGAGCCCCAGATTCTATGTTGTCCTGGAGAGCTTGCAGAGCACTGGGGAAAGGCAGGCAGAGAATTCCCTGCTAGCACCTTCTCTGTGCCTGGGAAGCAGAAGTGTTCACATTGCTTCGCAGAATCGCTTTTGCGCAGAAAACAGTAACACTTGTTCAGAAGGAAAGAAAGCACAGAGCCCCAGATTCTATGTTGTCCTGGAGAGCTTGCAGAGCACTGCGGAAAGGCAGGCAGAGAATTCCCTGCTAGCACCTTCTCTGTGCCTGGGAAGCAGAAGTGTTCACATTGCTTCGCAGCATCGCTTTTGTGCAGAAAACAGTAACACTTGTTCAGAAGGAAAGAAAGCACAGAGCCCCAGATTCTATGTTGTCCTGGAGAGCTTGCAGAGCACTGGGGAAAGGCAGGCAGAGAATTCCCTGATAGCACCTTCTCTGTGCCTGTTCACATTGCTTCGCAGAATCGCTTTTGTGCAGAAAACAGTAACACTTGTTCAGAAGGAAAGAAAGCACAGAGCCCCAGATTCTATGTTGTCCTGGAGAGCTTGCAGAGCACTGGGGAAAGGCAGGCAGAGAATTCCCTGATAGCACCTTCTCTGTGCCTGGGAAGCAGAAGTGTTCACATTGCTTCGCAGAATCGCTTTTGTGCAGAAAACAGTAACACTTGTTCAGAAGGAAAGAAAGCACAGAGCCCCAGATTCTATGTTGTCCTGGAGAGCTTGCAGAGCACTGGGGAAAGGCAGGCAGAGAATTCCTTGCTAGCACCTTCTCTGTGCCTGGGAAGCAGAAGTGTTCACATTGCTTCGCAGAATCGCTTTTGTGCAGAAAACAGTAACACTTGTTCAGAAGGAAAGAAAGCACAGAGCCCCAGATTCTATGTTGTCCTGGAGAGCTTGCAGAGCACTGGGGAAAGGCAGGCAGAGAATTCCTTGCTAGCACCTTCTCTGTGCCTGGGAAGCAGAAGTGTTCACATTGCTTCGCAGAATCGCTTTTGTGCAGAAAACAGTAACACTTGTTCAGAAGGAAAGAAAGCACAGAGCCCCAGATTCTATGTTGTCCTGGAGAGCTTGCAGAGCACTGGGGAAAGGCAGGCAGAGAATTCCTTGCTAGCACCTTCTCTGTGCCTGGGAAGCAGAAGTGTTCACATTGCTTCGCAGAATCGCTTTTGTGCAGAAAACAGTAACACTTGTTCAGAAGGAAAGAAAGCACAGAGCCCCAGATTCTATGTTGTCCTGGAGAGCTTGCAGAGCACTGGGGAAAGGCAGGCAGAGAATTCCCTGCTAGCACCTTCTCTGTGCCTGGGAAGCAGAAGTGTTCACATTGCTTCGCAGAATCGCTTTTGTGCAGAAAACACTAACACTTGTTCAGAAGGAAAGAAAGCACAGAGCCCCAGATTCTATGTTGTCCTGGAGAGCTTGCAGAGCACTGGGGAAAGGCAGGCAGAGAATTCCCTGATAGCACCTTCTCTGTGCCTGTTCACATTGCTTCGCAGAATCGCTTTTGTGCAGAAAACAGTAACACTTGTTCAGAAGGAAAGAAAGCACAGAGCCACAGATTCTATGTTGTCCTGGAGAGCTTGCAGAGCACTGGGGAAAGGCAGGCAGAGAATTCCCTGCTAGCACCTTCTCTGTGCCTTGGAAGCAGAAGTGTTCACATTGCTTCGCAAGAATCACTTTTGTGCAGAAAACAGTAACACTTGTTCAGAAGGAAAGAAAGCACAGAGCCCCAGATTCTATGTTGTCCTGGAGAGCTTGCAGAGCACTGGGGAAAGGCAGGCAGAGAATTCCCTGCTAGCACCTTCTCTGTGCCTGCGAAGCAGAAGTGTTCACATTGCTTCGCAGAATCGCTTTTGTGCAGAAAACAGTAACACTTGTTCAGAAGGAAAGAAAGCACAGAGCCCCAGATTCTATGTTGTCCTGGAGAGCTTGCAGAGCACTGGGGAAAGGCAGGCAGAGAATTCCCTGATAGCACCTTCTCTGTGCCTGTTCACATTGCTTCGCAGAATCGCTTTTGTGCAGAAAACAGTAACACTTGTTCAGAACGAAAGAAAGCACAGAGCCCCAGATTCTATGTTGTCCTGGAGAGCTTGCAGAGCACTGGGGAAAGGCAGGCAGAGAATTCCTTGCTAGCACCTTCTCTGTGCCTGGGAAGCAGAAGTGTTCACATTGCTTCGCAGAATCGCTTTTGTGCAGAAAACAGTAACACTTGTTCAGAAGGAAAGAAAGCACAGAGCCCCAGATTCTATGTTGTCCTGGAGAGCTTGCAGAGCACTGGGGAAAGGCAGGCAGAGAATTCCCTGCTAGCACCTTCTCTGTGCCTGGGAAGCAGAAGTGTTCACATTGCTTCGCAGAATCGCTTTTGCGCAGAAAACAGTAACACTTGTTCAGAAGGAAAGAAAGCACAGAGCCCCAGATTCTATGTTGTCCTGGAGAGCTTGCAGAGCACTGGGGAAAGGCAGGCAGAGAATTCCCTGCTAGCACCTTCTCTTTGCCTGTTCACATTGCTTCGCAGAATCGCTTTTGTGCAGAAAACAGTAACACTTGTTCAGAAGGAAAGAAAGCACAGAGCCCCAGATTCTATGTTGTCCTGGAGAGCTTGCAGAGCACTGGGGAAAGGCAGGCAGAGAATTCCCTGCTAGCACCTTCTCTGTGCCTGGGAAGCAGAAGTGTTCACATTGCTTCGCAAGAATCACTTTTGTGCAGAAAACAGTAACACTTGTTCAGAAGGAAAGAAAGCACAGAGCCCCAGATTCTATGTTGTCCTGGAGAGCTTGCAGAGCACTGCGGAAAGGCAGGCAGAGAATTCCCTGCTAGCACCTTCTCTGTGCCTGGGAAGCAGAAGTGTTCACATTGCTTCGCAGCATCGCTTTTGTGCAGAAAACAGTAACACTTGTTCAGAAGGAAAGAAAGCACAGAGCCCCAGATTCTATGTTGTCCTGGAGAGCTTGCAGAGCACTGGGGAAAGGCAGGCAGAGAATTCCCTGCTAGCACCTTCTCTGTGCCTGGGAAGCAGAAGTGTTCACATTGCTTCGCAGAATCGCTTTTGCGCAGAAAACAGTAACACTTGTTCAGAAGGAAAGAAAGCACAGAGCCCCAGATTCTATGTTGTCCTGGAGAGCTTGCAGAGCACTGCGGAAAGGCAGGCAGAGAATTCCCTGCTAGCACCTTCTCTGTGCCTGGGAAGCAGAAGTGTTCACATTGCTTCGCAGCATCGCTTTTGTGCAGAAAACAGTAACACTTGTTCAGAAGGAAAGAAAGCACAGAGCCCCAGATTCTATGTTGTCCTGGAGAGCTTGCAGAGCACTGGGGAAAGGCAGGCAGAGAATTCCCTGATAGCACCTTCTCTGTGCCTGTTCACATTGCTTCGCAGAATCGCTTTTGTGCAGAAAACAGTAACACTTGTTCAGAAGGAAAGAAAGCACAGAGCCCCAGATTCTATGTTGTCCTGGAGAGCTTGCAGAGCACTGGGGAAAGGCAGGCAGAGAATTCCCTGATAGCACCTTCTCTGTGCCTGGGAAGCAGAAGTGTTCACATTGCTTCGCAGAATCGCTTTTGTGCAGAAAACAGTAACACTTGTTCAGAAGGAAAGAAAGCACAGAGCCCCAGATTCTATGTTGTCCTGGAGAGCTTGCAGAGCACTGGGGAAAGGCAGGCAGAGAATTCCTTGCTAGCACCTTCTCTGTGCCTGGGAAGCAGAAGTGTTCACATTGCTTCGCAGAATCGCTTTTGTGCAGAAAACAGTAACACTTGTTCAGAAGGAAAGAAAGCACAGAGCCCCAGATTCTATGTTGTCCTGGAGAGCTTGCAGAGCACTGGGGAAAGGCAGGCAGAGAATTCCTTGCTAGCACCTTCTCTGTGCCTGGGAAGCAGAAGTGTTCACATTGCTTCGCAGAATCGCTTTTGTGCAGAAAACACTAACACTTGTTCAGAACGAAAGAAAGCACAGAGCCCCAGATTCTATGTTGTCCTGGAGAGCTTGCAGAGCACTGGGGAAAGGCAGGCAGAGAATTCCCTGATAGCACCTTCTCTGTGCCTGTTCACATTGCTTCGCAGAATCGCTTTTGTGCAGAAAACACTAACACTTGTTCAGAAGGAAAGAAAGCACAGAGCCCCAGATTCTATGTTGTCCTGGAGAGCTTGCAGAGCACTGGGGAAAGGCAGGCAGAGAATTCCTTGCTAGCACCTTCTCTGTGCCTGGGAAGCAGAAGTGTTCACATTGCTTCGCAGAATCGCTTTTGTGCAGAAAACAGTAACACTTGTTCAGAAGGAAAGAAAGCACAGAGCCCCAGATTCTATGTTGTCCTGGAGAGCTTGCAGAGCACTGGGGAAAGGCAGGCAGAGAATTCCCTGCTAGCACCTTCTCTGTGCCTGGGAAGCAGAAGTGTTCACATTGCTTCGCAGAATCGCTTTTGCGCAGAAAACAGTAACACTTGTTCAGAAGGAAAGAAAGCACAGAGCCCCAGATTCTATGTTGTCCTGGAGAGCTTGCAGAGCACTGGGGAAAGGCAGGCAGAGAATTCCCTGCTAGCACCTTCTCTGTGCCTGTTCACATTGCTTCGCAGAATCGCTTTTGTGCAGAGAACAGTAACACTTGTTCAGAACGAAAGAAAGCACAGAGCCCCAGATTCTATGTTGTCCTGGAGAGCTTGCAGAGCACTGGGGAAAGGCAGGCAGAGAATTCCTTGCTAGCACCTTCTCTGTGCCTGGGAAGCAGAAGTGTTCACATTGCTTCGCAAGAATCGCTTTTGTGCAGAAAACAGTAACACTTGTTCAGAAGGAAAGAAAGCACAGAGCCCCAGATTCTATGTTGTCCTGGAGAGCTTGCAGAGCACTGGGGAAAGGCAGGCAGAGAATTCCCTGATAGCACCTTCTCTGTGCCTGTTCACATTGCTTCGCAGAATCGCTTTTGTGCAGAAAACAGTAACACTTGTTCAGAAGGAAAGAAAGCACAGAGCCCCAGATTCTATGTTGTCCTGGAGAGCTTGCAGAGCACTGCGGAAAGGCAGGCAGAGAATTCCCTGCTAGCACCTTCTCTGTGCCTGGGAAGCAGAAGTGTTCACATTGCTTCGCAGCATCGCTTTTGTGCAGAAAACAGTAACACTTGTTCAGAAGGAAAGAAAGCACAGAGCCCCAGATTCTATGTTGTCCTGGAGAGCTTGCAGAGCACTGGGGAAAGGCAGGCAGAGAATTCCCTGCTAGCACCTTCTCTGTGCCTGGGAAGCAGAAGTGTTCACATTGCTTCGCAGAATCGCTTTTGCGCAGAAAACAGTAACACTTGTTCAGAAGGAAAGAAAGCACAGAGCCCCAGATTCTATGTTGTCCTGGAGAGCTTGCAGAGCACTGCGGAAAGGCAGGCAGAGAATTCCCTGCTAGCACCTTCTCTGTGCCTGGGAAGCAGAAGTGTTCACATTGCTTCGCAGCATCGCTTTTGTGCAGAAAACAGTAACACTTGTTCAGAAGGAAAGAAAGCACAGAGCCCCAGATTCTATGTTGTCCTGGAGAGCTTGCAGAGCACTGGGGAAAGGCAGGCAGAGAATTCCCTGATAGCACCTTCTCTGTGCCTGTTCACATTGCTTCGCAGAATCGCTTTTGTGCAGAAAACAGTAACACTTGTTCAGAAGGAAAGAAAGCACAGAGCCCCAGATTCTATGTTGTCCTGGAGAGCTTGCAGAGCACTGGGGAAAGGCAGGCAGAGAATTCCCTGATAGCACCTTCTCTGTGCCTGGGAAGCAGAAGTGTTCACATTGCTTCGCAGAATCGCTTTTGTGCAGAAAACAGTAACACTTGTTCAGAAGGAAAGAAAGCACAGAGCCCCAGATTCTATGTTGTCCTGGAGAGCTTGCAGAGCACTGGGGAAAGGCAGGCAGAGAATTCCTTGCTAGCACCTTCTCTGTGCCTGGGAAGCAGAAGTGTTCACATTGCTTCGCAGAATCGCTTTTGTGCAGAAAACAGTAACACTTGTTCAGAAGGAAAGAAAGCACAGAGCCCCAGATTCTATGTTGTCCTGGAGAGCTTGCAGAGCACTGGGGAAAGGCAGGCAGAGAATTCCTTGCTAGCACCTTCTCTGTGCCTGGGAAGCAGAAGTGTTCACATTGCTTCGCAGAATCGCTTTTGTGCAGAAAACACTAACACTTGTTCAGAACGAAAGAAAGCACAGAGCCCCAGATTCTATGTTGTCCTGGAGAGCTTGCAGAGCACTGGGGAAAGGCAGGCAGAGAATTCCCTGATAGCACCTTCTCTGTGCCTGTTCACATTGCTTCGCAGAATCGCTTTTGTGCAGAAAACACTAACACTTGTTCAGAAGGAAAGAAAGCACAGAGCCCCAGATTCTATGTTGTCCTGGAGAGCTTGCAGAGCACTGGGGAAAGGCAGGCAGAGAATTCCTTGCTAGCACCTTCTCTGTGCCTGGGAAGCAGAAGTGTTCACATTGCTTCGCAGAATCGCTTTTGTGCAGAAAACAGTAACACTTGTTCAGAAGGAAAGAAAGCACAGAGCCCCAGATTCTATGTTGTCCTGGAGAGCTTGCAGAGCACTGGGGAAAGGCAGGCAGAGAATTCCCTGCTAGCACCTTCTCTGTGCCTGGGAAGCAGAAGTGTTCACATTGCTTCGCAGAATCGCTTTTGCGCAGAAAACAGTAACACTTGTTCAGAAGGAAAGAAAGCACAGAGCCCCAGATTCTATGTTGTCCTGGAGAGCTTGCAGAGCACTGGGGAAAGGCAGGCAGAGAATTCCCTGCTAGCACCTTCTCTGTGCCTGTTCACATTGCTTCGCAGAATCGCTTTTGTGCAGAGAACAGTAACACTTGTTCAGAACGAAAGAAAGCACAGAGCCCCAGATTCTATGTTGTCCTGGAGAGCTTGCAGAGCACTGGGGAAAGGCAGGCAGAGAATTCCTTGCTAGCACCTTCTCTGTGCCTGGGAAGCAGAAGTGTTCACATTGCTTCGCAAGAATCGCTTTTGTGCAGAAAACAGTAACACTTGTTCAGAAGGAAAGAAAGCACAGAGCCCCAGATTCTATGTTGTCCTGGAGAGCTTGCAGAGCACTGGGGAAAGGCAGGCAGAGAATTCCCTGATAGCACCTTCTCTGTGCCTGTTCACATTGCTTCGCAGAATCGCTTTTGTGCAGAAAACAGTAACACTTGTTCAGAACGAAAGAAAGCACAGAGCCCCAGATTCTATGTTGTCCTGGAGAGCTTGCAGAGCACTGGGGAAAGGCAGGCAGAGAATTCCCTGATAGCACCTTCTCTGTGCCTGGGAAGCAGAAGTGTTCACATTGCTTCGCAAGAATCACTTTTGTGCAGAAAACAGTAACACTTGTTCAGAAGGAAAGAAAGCACAGAGCCCCAGATTTTATGTTGTCCTGGAGAGCTTGCAGAGCACTGGGGAAAGGCAGGCAGAGAATTCCCTGATAGCACCTTCTCTGTGCCTGGGAAGCAGAAGTGTTCACATTGCTTCGCAGAATCGCTTTTGTGCAGAAAACACTAACACTTGTTCAGAAGGAAAGAAAGCACAGAGCCCCAGATTCTATGTTGTCCTGGAGAGCTTGCAGAGCACTGGGGAAAGGCAGGCAGAGAATTCCTTGCTAGCACCTTCTCTGTGCCTGGGAAGCAGAAATGTTCACATTGCTTCGCAAGAATCGCTCTTGTGCAGAAAACACTAACACTTGTTCAGAAGGAAAGAAAGCACAGAGCCCCAGATTTTATGTTGTCCTGGAGAGCTTGCAGAGCACTGGGGAAAGGCAGGCAGAGAATTCCCTGATAGCACCTTCTCTGTGCCTGTTCACATTGCTTCGCAGAATCGCTTTTGTGCAGAAAACAGTAACACTAGTTCAGAAGGAAAGAAAGCACAGAGCCCCAGATTCTATGTTGTCCTGGAGAGCTTGCAGAGCACTGGGGAAAGGCAGGCAGAGAATTCCCTGCTAGCACCTTCTCTGTGCCTGGGAAGCAGAAGTGTTCACATTGCTTCGCAGAATCGCTTTTGTGCAGAAAACAGTAACACTTGTTCAGAAGGAAAGAAAGCACAGAGCCCCAGATTCTATGTTGTCCTGGAGAGCTTGCAGAGCACTGGGGAAAGGCAGGCAGAGAATTCCTTGCTAGCACCTTCTCTGTGCCTGGGAAGCAGAAAAGTTCACATTGCTTCGCAAGAATCGCTCTTGTGCAGAAAACACTAACACTTGTTCAGAAGGAAAGAAAGCACAGAGCCCCAGATTCTATGTTGTCCTGGAGAGCTTGCAGAGCACTGGGGAAAGGCAGGCAGAGAATTCCCTGCTAGCACCTTCTCTTTGCCTGTTCACATTGCTTCGCAGAATCGCTTTTGTGCAGAAAACAGTAACACTTGTTCAGAAGGAAAGAAAGCACAGAGCCCCAGATTCTATGTTGTCCTGGAGAGCTTGCAGAGCACTGGGGAAAGGCAGGCAGAGAATTCCCTGCTAGCACCTTCTCTGTGCCTGGGAAGCAGAAGTGTTCACATTGCTTCGCAGAATCGCTTTTGTGCAGAAAACACTAACACTTGTTCAGAACGAAAGAAAGCACAGAGCCCCAGATTCTATGTTGTCCTGGAGAGCTTGCAGAGCACTGGGGAAAGGCAGGCAGAGAATTCCCTGATAGCACCTTCTCTGTGCCTGTTCACATTGCTTCGCAGAATCGCTTTTGTGCAGAAAACAGTAACACTTGTTCAGAACGAAAGAAAGCACAGAGCCTCAGATTCTATGTTGTCCTGGAGAGCTTGCAGAGCACTGGGGAAAGGCAGGCAGAGAATTCCTTGCTAGCACCTTCTCTGTGCCTGGGAAGCAGAAGTGTTCACATTGCTTCGCAGAATCGCTTTTGTGCAGAAAACAGTAACACTTGTTCAGAAGGAAAGAAAGCACAGAGCCCCAGATTCTATGTTGTCCTGGAGAGCTTGCAGAGCACTGGGGAAAGGCAGGCAGAGAATTCCCTGCTAGCACCTTCTCTGTGCCTGGGAAGCAGAAGTGTTCACATTGCTTCGCAGAATCGCTTTTGCGCAGAAAACAGTAACACTTGTTCAGAAGGAAAGAAAGCACAGAGCCCCAGATTCTATGTTGTCCTGGAGAGCTTGCAGAGCACTGGGGAAAGGCAGGCAGAGAATTCCCTGCTAGCACCTTCTCTGTGCCTGGGAAGCAGAAGTGTTCACATTGCTTCGCAGAATCGCTTTTGCGCAGAAAACAGTAACACTTGTTCAGAAGGAAAGAAAGCACAGAGCCCCAGATTCTATGTTGTCCTGGAGAGCTTGCAGAGCACTGGGGAAAGGCAGGCAGAGAATTCCCTGCTAGCACCTTCTCTGTGCCTGTTCACATTGCTTCGCAGAATCGCTTTTGTGCAGAAAACAGTAACACTTGTTCAGAACGAAAGAAAGCACAGAGCCCCAGATTCTATGCTGTCCTGGAGAGCTTGCAGAGCACTGGGGAAAGGCAGGCAGAGAATTCCTTGCTAGCACCTTCTCTGTGCCTGGGAAGCGGAAGTGTTCACATTGCTTCGCAAGAATCGCTTTTGTGCAGAAAACAGTAACACTTGTTCAGAAGGAAAGAAAGCACAGAGCCCCAGATTTTATGTTGTCCTGGAGAGCTTGCAGAGCACTGGGGAAAGGCAGGCAGAGAATTCCCTGATAGCACCTTCTCTGTGCCTGTTCACATTGCTTCGCAGAATCGCTTTTGTGCAGAAAACAGTAACACTTGTTCAGAACGAAAGAAAGCACAGAGCCCCAGATTCTATGTTGTCCTGGAGAGCTTGCAGAGCACTGGGGAAAGGCAGGCAGAGAATTCCCTGCTAGCACCTTCTCTGTGCCTGGGAAGCAGAAGTGTTCACATTGCTTCGCAGAATCGCTTTTGTGCAGAAAACACTAAAACTTGTTCAGAAGGAAAGAAAGCACAGAGCCCCAGATTCTATGTTGTCCTGGAGAGCTTGCAGAGCACTGGGGAAAGGCAGGCAGAGAATTCCTTGCTAGCACCTTCTCTGTGCCTGGGAAGCAGAAGTGTTCACATTGCTTCGCAGAATCGCTTTTGTGCAGAAAACACTAACACTTGTTCAGAACGAAAGAAAGCACAGAGCCCCAGATTCTATGTTGTCCTGGAGAGCTTGCAGAGCACTGGGGAAAGGCAGGCAGAGAATTCCCTGATAGCACCTTCTCTGTGCCTGTTCACATTGCTTCGCAGAATCGCTTTTGTGCAGAAAACACTAACACTTGTTCAGAAGGAAAGAAAGCACAGAGCCCCAGATTCTATGTTGTCCTGGAGAGCTTGCAGAGCACTGGGGAAAGGCAGGCAGAGAATTCCCTGCTAGCACCTTCTCTGTGCCTGGGAAGCAGAAGTGTTCACATTGCTTCGCAGAATCGCTTTTGTGCAGAAAACAGTAACACTTGTTCAGAAGGAAAGAAAGCACAGAGCCCCAGATTCTATGTTGTCCTGGAGAGCTTGCAGAGCACTGGGGAAAGGCAGGCAGAGAATTCCTTGCTAGCACCTTCTCTGTGCCTGGGAAGCAGAAGTGTTCACATTGCTTCGCAGAATCGCTTTTGTGCAGAAAACAGTAACACTTGTTCAGAAGGAAAGAAAGCACAGAGCCCCAGATTCTATGTTGTCCTGGAGAGCTTGCAGAGCACTGGGGAAAGGCAGGCAGAGAATTCCTTGCTAGCACCTTCTCTGTGCCTGGGAAGCAGAAGTGTTCACATTGCTTCGCAGAATCGCTTTTGTGCAGAAAACAGTAACACTTGTTCAGAAGGAAAGAAAGCACAGAGCCCCAGATTCTATGTTGTCCTGGAGAGCTTGCAGAGCACTGGGGAAAGGCAGGCAGAGAATTCCTTGCTAGCACCTTCTCTGTGCCTGGGAAGCAGAAGTGTTCACATTGCTTCGCAGAATCGCTTTTGTGCAGAAAACAGTAACACTTGTTCAGAAGGAAAGAAAGCACAGAGCCCCAGATTCTATGTTGTCCTGGAGAGCTTGCAGAGCACTGGGGAAAGGCAGGCAGAGAATTCCCTGCTAGCACCTTCTCTGTGCCTGGGAAGCAGAAGTGTTCACATTGCTTCGCAGAATCGCTTTTGTGCAGAAAACACTAACACTTGTTCAGAAGGAAAGAAAGCACAGAGCCCCAGATTCTATGTTGTCCTGGAGAGCTTGCAGAGCACTGGGGAAAGGCAGGCAGAGAATTCCCTGATAGCACCTTCTCTGTGCCTGTTCACATTGCTTCGCAGAATCGCTTTTGTGCAGAAAACAGTAACACTTGTTCAGAAGGAAAGAAAGCACAGAGCCACAGATTCTATGTTGTCCTGGAGAGCTTGCAGAGCACTGGGGAAAGGCAGGCAGAGAATTCCCTGCTAGCACCTTCTCTGTGCCTTGGAAGCAGAAGTGTTCACATTGCTTCGCAAGAATCACTTTTGTGCAGAAAACAGTAACACTTGTTCAGAAGGAAAGAAAGCACAGAGCCCCAGATTCTATGTTGTCCTGGAGAGCTTGCAGAGCACTGGGGAAAGGCAGGCAGAGAATTCCCTGCTAGCACCTTCTCTGTGCCTGCGAAGCAGAAGTGTTCACATTGCTTCGCAGAATCGCTTTTGTGCAGAAAACAGTAACACTTGTTCAGAAGGAAAGAAAGCACAGAGCCCCAGATTCTATGTTGTCCTGGAGAGCTTGCAGAGCACTGGGGAAAGGCAGGCAGAGAATTCCCTGATAGCACCTTCTCTGTGCCTGTTCACATTGCTTCGCAGAATCGCTTTTGTGCAGAAAACAGTAACACTTGTTCAGAACGAAAGAAAGCACAGAGCCCCAGATTCTATGTTGTCCTGGAGAGCTTGCAGAGCACTGGGGAAAGGCAGGCAGAGAATTCCTTGCTAGCACCTTCTCTGTGCCTGGGAAGCAGAAGTGTTCACATTGCTTCGCAGAATCGCTTTTGTGCAGAAAACAGTAACACTTGTTCAGAAGGAAAGAAAGCACAGAGCCCCAGATTCTATGTTGTCCTGGAGAGCTTGCAGAGCACTGGGGAAAGGCAGGCAGAGAATTCCCTGCTAGCACCTTCTCTGTGCCTGGGAAGCAGAAGTGTTCACATTGCTTCGCAGAATCGCTTTTGCGCAGAAAACAGTAACACTTGTTCAGAAGGAAAGAAAGCACAGAGCCCCAGATTCTATGTTGTCCTGGAGAGCTTGCAGAGCACTGGGGAAAGGCAGGCAGAGAATTCCCTGCTAGCACCTTCTCTTTGCCTGTTCACATTGCTTCGCAGAATCGCTTTTGTGCAGAAAACAGTAACACTTGTTCAGAAGGAAAGAAAGCACAGAGCCCCAGATTCTATGTTGTCCTGGAGAGCTTGCAGAGCACTGGGGAAAGGCAGGCAGAGAATTCCCTGCTAGCACCTTCTCTGTGCCTGGGAAGCAGAAGTGTTCACATTGCTTCGCAAGAATCACTTTTGTGCAGAAAACAGTAACACTTGTTCAGAAGGAAAGAAAGCACAGAGCCCCAGATTCTATGTTGTCCTGGAGAGCTTGCAGAGCACTGCGGAAAGGCAGGCAGAGAATTCCCTGCTAGCACCTTCTCTGTGCCTGGGAAGCAGAAGTGTTCACATTGCTTCGCAGCATCGCTTTTGTGCAGAAAACAGTAACACTTGTTCAGAAGGAAAGAAAGCACAGAGCCCCAGATTCTATGTTGTCCTGGAGAGCTTGCAGAGCACTGGGGAAAGGCAGGCAGAGAATTCCCTGATAGCACCTTCTCTGTGCCTGTTCACATTGCTTCGCAGAATCGCTTTTGTGCAGAAAACAGTAACACTTGTTCAGAAGGAAAGAAAGCACAGAGCCCCAGATTCTATGTTGTCCTGGAGAGCTTGCAGAGCACTGGGGAAAGGCAGGCAGAGAATTCCCTGATAGCACCTTCTCTGTGCCTGTTCACATTGCTTCGCAGAATCGCTTTTGTGCAGAAAACAGTAACACTTGTTCAGAACGAAAGAAAGCACAGAGCCCCAGATTCTATGTTGTCCTGGAGAGCTTGCAGAGCACTGGGGAAAGGCAGGCAGAGAATTCCTTGCTAGCACCTTCTCTGTGCCTGGGAAGCAGAAGTGTTCACATTGCTTCGCAGAATCGCTTTTGTGCAGAAAACAGTAACACTTGTTCAGAAGGAAAGAAAGCACAGAGCCCCAGATTCTATGTTGTCCTGGAGAGCTTGCAGAGCACTGGGGAAAGGCAGGCAGAGAATTCCCTGCTAGCACCTTCTCTGTGCCTGGGAAGCAGAAGTGTTCACATTGCTTCGCAGAATCGCTTTTGCGCAGAAAACAGTAACACTTGTTCAGAAGGAAAGAAAGCACAGAGCCCCAGATTCTATGTTGTCCTGGAGAGCTTGCAGAGCACTGGGGAAAGGCAGGCAGAGAATTCCCTGCTAGCACCTTCTCTGTGCCTGTTCACATTGCTTCGCAGAATCGCTTTTGTGCAGAGAACAGTAACACTTGTTCAGAACGAAAGAAAGCACAGAGCCCCAGATTCTATGTTGTCCTGGAGAGCTTGCAGAGCACTGGGGAAAGGCAGGCAGAGAATTCCTTGCTAGCACCTTCTCTGTGCCTGGGAAGCGGAAGTGTTCACATTGCTTCGCAAGAATCGCTTTTGTGCAGAAAACAGTAACACTTGTTCAGAAGGAAAGAAAGCACAGAGCCCCAGATTTTATGTTGTCCTGGAGAGCTTGCAGAGCACTGGGGAAAGGCAGGCAGAGAATTCCCTGATAGCACCTTCTCTGTGCCTGTTCACATTGCTTCGCAGAATCGCTTTTGTGCAGAAAACAGTAACACTTGTTCAGAACGAAAGAAAGCACAGAGCCCCAGATTCTATGTTGTCCTGGAGAGCTTGCAGAGCACTGGGGAAAGGCAGGCAGAGAATTCCCTGCTAGCACCTTCTCTGTGCCTGGGAAGCAGAAGTGTTCACATTGCTTCGCAGAATCGCTTTTGTGCAGAAAACACTAAAACTTGTTCAGAAGGAAAGAAAGCACAGAGCCCCAGATTCTATGTTGTCCTGGAGAGCTTGCAGAGCACTGGGGAAAGGCAGGCAGAGAATTCCTTGCTAGCACCTTCTCTGTGCCTGGGAAGCAGAAGTGTTCACATTGCTTCGCAGAATCGCTTTTGTGCAGAAAACACTAACACTTGTTCAGAACGAAAGAAAGCACAGAGCCCCAGATTCTATGTTGTCCTGGAGAGCTTGCAGAGCACTGGGGAAAGGCAGGCAGAGAATTCCCTGATAGCACCTTCTCTGTGCCTGTTCACATTGCTTCGCAGAATCGCTTTTGTGCAGAAAACACTAACACTTGTTCAGAAGGAAAGAAAGCACAGAGCCCCAGATTCTATGTTGTCCTGGAGAGCTTGCAGAGCACTGGGGAAAGGCAGGCAGAGAATTCCCTGCTAGCACCTTCTCTGTGCCTGGGAAGCAGAAGTGTTCACATTGCTTCGCAAGAATCGCTTTTGTGCAGAAAACAGTAACACTTGTTCAGAAGGAAAGAAAGCACAGAGCCCCAGATTTTATGTTGTCCTGGAGAGCTTGCAGAGCACTGGGGAAAGGCAGGCAGAGAATTCCCTGATAGCACCTTCTCTGTGCCTGTTCACATTGCTTCGCAGAATCGCTTTTGTGCAGAAAACAGTAACACTTGTTCAGAACGAAAGAAAGCACAGAGCCCCAGATTCTATGTTGTCCTGGAGAGCTTGCAGAGCACTGGGGAAAGGCAGGCAGAGAATTCCCTGCTAGCACCTTCTCTGTGCTGGGAAGCAGAAGTGTTCACATTGCTTCGCAGAATCGCTTTTGTGCAGAAAACACTAAAACTTGTTCAGAAGGAAAGAAAGCACAGAGCCCCAGATTCTATGTTGTCCTGGAGAGCTTGCAGAGCACTGGGGAAAGGCAGGCAGAGAATTCCTTGCTAGCACCTTCTCTGTGCCTGGGAAGCAGAAGTGTTCACATTGCTTCGCAGAATCGCTTTTGTGCAGAAAACACTAACACTTGTTCAGAACGAAAGAAAGCACAGAGCCCCAGATTCTATGTTGTCCTGGAGAGCTTGCAGAGCACTGGGGAAAGGCAGGCAGAGAATTCCCTGATAGCACCTTCTCTGTGCCTGTTCACATTGCTTCGCAGAATCGCTTTTGTGCAGAAAACACTAACACTTGTTCAGAAGGAAAGAAAGCACAGAGCCCCAGATTCTATGTTGTCCTGGAGAGCTTGCAGAGCACTGGGGAAAGGCAGGCAGAGAATTCCCTGCTAGCACCTTCTCTGTGCCTGGGAAGCAGAAGTGTTCACATTGCTTCGCAGAATCGCTTTTGTGCAGAAAACAGTAACACTTGTTCAGAAGGAAAGAAAGCACAGAGCCCCAGATTCTATGTTGTCCTGGAGAGCTTGCAGAGCACTGGGGAAAGGCAGGCAGAGAATTCCTTGCTAGCACCTTCTCTGTGCCTGGGAAGCAGAAGTGTTCACATTGCTTCGCAGCATCGCTTTTGTGCAGAAAACAGTAACACTTGTTCAGAAGGAAAGAAAGCACAGAGCCCCAGATTCTATGTTGTCCTGGAGAGCTTGCAGAGCACTGGGGAAAGGCAGGCAGAGAATTCCTTGCTAGCACCTTCTCTGTGCCTGGGAAGCAGAAGTGTTCACATTGCTTCGCAGAATCGCTTTTGTGCAGAAAACAGTAACACTTGTTCAGAAGGAAAGAAAGCACAGAGCCCCAGATTCTATGTTGTCCTGGAGAGCTTGCAGAGCACTGGGGAAAGGCAGGCAGAGAATTCCTTGCTAGCACCTTCTCTGTGCCTGGGAAGCAGAAGTGTTCACATTGCTTCGCAGAATCGCTTTTGTGCAGAAAACAGTAACACTTGTTCAGAAGGAAAGAAAGCACAGAGCCCCAGATTCTATGTTGTCCTGGAGAGCTTGCAGAGCACTGGGGAAAGGCAGGCAGAGAATTCCCTGCTAGCACCTTCTCTGTGCCTGGGAAGCAGAAGTGTTCACATTGCTTCGCAGAATCGCTTTTGTGCAGAAAACAGTAACACTTGTTCAGAAGGAAAGAAAGCACAGAGCCCCAGATTCTATGTTGTCCTGGAGAGCTTGCAGAGCACTGGGGAAAGGCAGGCAGAGAATTCCCTGATAGCACCTTCTCTGTGCCTGTTCACATTGCTTCGCAGAATCGCTTTTGTGCAGAAAACAGTAACACTTGTTCAGAAGGAAAGAAAGCACAGAGCCACAGATTCTATGTTGTCCTGGAGAGCTTGCAGAGCACTGGGGAAAGGCAGGCAGAGAATTCCCTGCTAGCACCTTCTCTGTGCCTTGGAAGCAGAAGTGTTCACATTGCTTCGCAAGAATCACTTTTGTGCAGAAAACAGTAACACTTGTTCAGAAGGAAAGAAAGCACAGAGCCCCAGATTCTATGTTGTCCTGGAGAGCTTGCAGAGCACTGGGGAAAGGCAGGCAGAGAATTCCCTGCTAGCACCTTCTCTGTGCCTGCGAAGCAGAAGTGTTCACATTGCTTCGCAGAATCGCTTTTGTGCAGAAAACAGTAACACTTGTTCAGAAGGAAAGAAAGCACAGAGCCCTAGATTATATGTTGTCCTGGAGAGCTTGCAGAGCACTGGGGAAAGGCAGGCAGAGAATTCCTTGCTAGCACCTTCTCTGTGCCTGTTCACATTGCTTCGCAGAATCGCTTTTGTGCAGAAAACAGTAACACTTGTTCAGAACGAAAGAAAGCACAGAGCCCCAGATTCTATGTTGTCCTGGAGAGCTTGCAGAGCACTGGGGAAAGGCAGGCAGAGAATTCCTTGCTAGCACCTTCTCTGTGCCTGGGAAGCAGAAGTGTTCACATTGCTTCGCAGAATCGCTTTTGTGCAGAAAACAGTAACACTTGTTCAGAAGGAAAGAAAGCACAGAGCCCCAGATTCTATGTTGTCCTGGAGAGCTTGCAGAGCACTGGGGAAAGGCAGGCAGAGAATTCCCTGCTAGCACCTTCTCTGTGCCTGGGAAGCAGAAGTGTTCACATTGCTTCGCAGAATCGCTTTTGCGCAGAAAACAGTAACACTTGTTCAGAAGGAAAGAAAGCACAGAGCCCCAGATTCTATGTTGTCCTGGAGAGCTTGCAGAGCACTGGGGAAAGGCAGGCAGAGAATTCCCTGCTAGCACCTTCTCTTTGCCTGTTCACATTGCTTCGCAGAATCGCTTTTGTGCAGAAAACAGTAACACTTGTTCAGAAGGAAAGAAAGCACAGAGCCCCAGATTCTATGTTGTCCTGGAGAGCTTGCAGAGCACTGGGGAAAGGCAGGCAGAGAATTCCCTGCTAGCACCTTCTCTGTGCCTGGGAAGCAGAAGTGTTCACATTGCTTCGCAAGAATCACTTTTGTGCAGAAAACAGTAACACTTGTTCAGAAGGAAAGAAAGCACAGAGCCCCAGATTCTATGTTGTCCTGGAGAGCTTGCAGAGCACTGCGGAAAGGCAGGCAGAGAATTCCCTGCTAGCACCTTCTCTGTGCCTGGGAAGCAGAAGTGTTCACATTGCTTCGCAGCATCGCTTTTGTGCAGAAAACAGTAACACTTGTTCAGAAGGAAAGAAAGCACAGAGCCCCAGATTCTATGTTGTCCTGGAGAGCTTGCAGAGCACTGGGGAAAGGCAGGCAGAGAATTCCCTGATAGCACCTTCTCTGTGCCTGTTCACATTGCTTCGCAGAATCGCTTTTGTGCAGAAAACAGTAACACTTGTTCAGAAGGAAAGAAAGCACAGAGCCCCAGATTCTATGTTGTCCTGGAGAGCTTGCAGAGCACTGGGGAAAGGCAGGCAGAGAATTCCCTGATAGCACCTTCTCTTTGCCTGTTCACATTGCTTCGCAGAATCGCTTTTGTGCAGAAAACAGTAACACTTGTTCAGAAGGAAAGAAAGCACAGAGCCCCAGATTCTATGTTGTCCTGGAGAGCTTGCAGAGCACTGGGGAAAGGCAGGCAGAGAATTCCCTGCTAGCACCTTCTCTGTGCCTGGGAAGCAGAAGTGTTCACATTGCTTCGCAAGAATCACTTTTGTGCAGAAAACAGTAACACTTGTTCAGAAGGAAAGAAAGCACAGAGCCCCAGATTCTATGTTGTCCTGGAGAGCTTGCAGAGCACTGCGGAAAGGCAGGCAGAGAATTCCCTGCTAGCACCTTCTCTGTGCCTGGGAAGCAGAAGTGTTCACATTGCTTCGCAGCATCGCTTTTGTGCAGAAAACAGTAACACTTGTTCAGAAGGAAAGAAAGCACAGAGCCCCAGATTCTATGTTGTCCTGGAGAGCTTGCAGAGCACTGGGGAAAGGCAGGCAGAGAATTCCCTGATAGCACCTTCTCTGTGCCTGTTCACATTGCTTCGCAGAATCGCTTTTGTGCAGAAAACAGTAACACTTGTTCAGAAGGAAAGAAAGCACAGAGCCCCAGATTCTATGTTGTCCTGGAGAGCTTGCAGAGCACTGGGGAAAGGCAGGCAGAGAATTCCCTGATAGCACCTTCTCTGTGCCTGTTCACATTGCTTCGCAGAATCGCTTTTGTGCAGAAAACAGTAACACTTGTTCAGAACGAAAGAAAGCACAGAGCCCCAGATTCTATGTTGTCCTGGAGAGCTTGCAGAGCACTGGGGAAAGGCAGGCAGAGAATTCCTTGCTAGCACATTCTCTGTGCCTGGGAAGCAGAAGTGTTCACATTGCTTCGCAGAATCGCTTTTGTGCAGAAAACAGTAACACTTGTTCAGAAGGAAAGAAAGCACAGAGCCCCAGATTCTATGTTGTCCTGGAGAGCTTGCAGAGCACTGGGGAAAGGCAGGCAGAGAATTCCCTGCTAGCACCTTCTCTGTGCCTGGGAAGCAGAAGTGTTCACATTGCTTCGCAGAATCGCTTTTGCGCAGAAAACAGTAACACTTGTTCAGAAGGAAAGAAAGCACAGAGCCCCAGATTCTATGTTGTCCTGGAGAGCTTGCAGAGCACTGGGGAAAGGCAGGCAGAGAATTCCCTGATAGCACCTTCTCTGTGCCTGTTCACATTGCTTCGCAGAATCGCTTTTGTGCAGAGAACAGTAACACTTGTTCAGAACGAAAGAAAGCACAGAGCCCCAGATTCTATGCTGTCCTGGAGAGCTTGCAGAGCACTGGGGAAAGGCAGGCAGAGAATTCCTTGCTAGCACCTTCTCTGTGCCTGGGAAGCGGAAGTGTTCACATTGCTTCGCAAGAATCGCTTTTGTGCAGAAAACAGTAACACTTGTTCAGAAGGAAAGAAAGCACAGAGCCCCAGATTTTATGTTGTCCTGGAGAGCTTGCAGAGCACTGGGGAAAGGCAGGCAGAGAATTCCCTGATAGCACCTTCTCTGTGCCTGTTCACATTGCTTCGCAGAATCGCTTTTGTGCAGAAAACAGTAACACTTGTTCAGAACGAAAGAAAGCACAGAGCCCCAGATTCTATGTTGTCCTGGAGAGCTTGCAGAGCACTGGGGAAAGGCAGGCAGAGAATTCCCTGCTAGCACCTTCTCTGTGCCTGGGAAGCAGAAGTGTTCACATTGCTTCGCAGAATCGCTTTTGTGCAGAAAACACTAAAACTTGTTCAGAAGGAAAGAAAGCACAGAGCCCCAGATTCTATGTTGTCCTGGAGAGCTTGCAGAGCACTGGGGAAAGGCAGGCAGAGAATTCCTTGCTAGCACCTTCTCTGTGCCTGGGAAGCAGAAGTGTTCACATTGCTTCGCAGAATCGCTTTTGTGCAGAAAACACTAACACTTGTTCAGAACGAAAGAAAGCACAGAGCCCCAGATTCTATGTTGTCCTGGAGAGCTTGCAGAGCACTGGGGAAAGGCAGGCGGAGAATTCCCTGATAGCACCTTCTCTGTGCCTGTTCACATTGCTTCGCAGAATCGCTTTTGTGCAGAAAACACTAACACTTGTTCAGAAGGAAAGAAAGCACAGAGCCCCAGATTCTATGTTGTCCTGGAGAGCTTGCAGAGCACTGGGGAAAGGCAGGCAGAGAATTCCCTGCTAGCACCTTCTCTGTGCCTGGGAAGCAGAAGTGTTCACATTGCTTCGCAGAATCGCTTTTGTGCAGAAAACAGTAACACTTGTTCAGAAGGAAAGAAAGCACAGAGCCCCAGATTCTATGTTGTCCTGGAGAGCTTGCAGAGCACTGGGGAAAGGCAGGCAGAGAATTCCTTGCTAGCACCTTCTCTGTGCCTGGGAAGCAGAAGTGTTCACATTGCTTCGCAGAATCGCTTTTGTGCAGAAAACAGTAACACTTGTTCAGAAGGAAAGAAAGCACAGAGCCCCAGATTCTATGTTGTCCTGGAGAGCTTGCAGAGCACTGGGGAAAGGCAGGCAGAGAATTCCTTGCTAGCACCTTCTCTGTGCCTGGGAAGCAGAAGTGTTCACATTGCTTCGCAGAATCGCTTTTGTGCAGAAAACAGTAACACTTGTTCAGAAGGAAAGAAAGCACAGAGCCCCAGATTCTATGTTGTCCTGGAGAGCTTGCAGAGCACTGGGGAAAGGCAGGCAGAGAATTCCTTGCTAGCACCTTCTCTGTGCCTGGGAAGCAGAAGTGTTCACATTGCTTCGCAGAATCGCTTTTGTGCAGAAAACAGTAACACTTGTTCAGAAGGAAAGAAAGCACAGAGCCCCAGATTCTATGTTGTCCTGGAGAGCTTGCAGAGCACTGGGGAAAGGCAGGCAGAGAATTCCCTGCTAGCACCTTCTCTGTGCCTGGGAAGCAGAAGTGTTCACATTGCTTCGCAGAATCGCTTTTGTGCAGAAAACACTAACACTTGTTCAGAAGGAAAGAAAGCACAGAGCCCCAGATTCTATGTTGTCCTGGAGAGCTTGCAGAGCACTGGGGAAAGGCAGGCAGAGAATTCCCTGATAGCACCTTCTCTGTGCCTGTTCACATTGCTTCGCAGAATCGCTTTTGTGCAGAAAACAGTAACACTTGTTCAGAAGGAAAGAAAGCACAGAGCCACAGATTCTATGTTGTCCTGGAGAGCTTGCAGAGCACTGGGGAAAGGCAGGCAGAGAATTCCCTGCTAGCACCTTCTCTGTGCCTTGGAAGCAGAAGTGTTCACATTGCTTCGCAAGAATCACTTTTGTGCAGAAAACAGTAACACTTGTTCAGAAGGAAAGAAAGCACAGAGCCCCAGATTCTATGTTGTCCTGGAGAGCTTGCAGAGCACTGGGGAAAGGCAGGCAGAGAATTCCCTGCTAGCACCTTCTCTGTGCCTGCGAAGCAGAAGTGTTCACATTGCTTCGCAGAATCGCTTTTGTGCAGAAAACAGTAACACTTGTTCAGAAGGAAAGAAAGCACAGAGCCCCAGATTCTATGTTGTCCTGGAGAGCTTGCAGAGCACTGGGGAAAGGCAGGCAGAGAATTCCTTGCTAGCACCTTCTCTGTGCCTGGGAAGCAGAAGTGTTCACATTGCTTCGCAGAATCGCTTTTGTGCAGAAAACACTAACACTTGTTCAGAAGGAAAGAAAGCACAGAGCCCCAGATTCTATGTTGTCCTGGAGAGCTTGCAGAGCACTGGGGAAAGGCAGGCAGAGAATTCCCTGATAGCACCTTCTCTGTGCCTGGGAAGCAGAAGTGTTCACATTGCTTCGCAGAATCGCTTTTGTGCAGAAAACAGTAACACTTGTTCAGAAGGAAAGAAAGCACAGAGCCCCAGATTCTATGTTGTCCTGGAGAGCTTGCAGAGCACTGGGGAAAGGCAGGCCGAGAATTCCTTGCTAGCACCTTCTCTATGCCTGGGAAGCAGAAGTGTTCACATTGCTTCGCAGAATCGCTTTTGTGCAGAAAACAGTAACACTTGTTCAGAAGGAAAGAAAGCACAGAGCCCCAGATTCTATGTTGTCCTGGAGAGCTTGCAGAGCACTGGGGAAAGGCAGGCAGAGAATTCCTTGCTAGCACCTTCTCTGTGCCTGGGAAGCAGAAGTGTTCACATTGCTTCGCAGAATCGCTTTTGTGCAGAAAACACTAACACTTGTTCAGAAGGAAAGAAAGCACAGAGCCCCAGATTCTATGTTGTCCTGGAGAGCTTGCAGAGCACTGGGGAAAGGCAGGCAGAGAATTCCCTGATAGCACCTTCTCTGTGCCTGTTCACATTGCTTCGCAGAATCGCTTTTGTGCAGAAAACAGTAACACTTGTTCAGAAGGAAAGAAAGCACAGAGCCCCAGATTCTATGTTGTCCTGGAGAGCTTGCAGAGCACTGGGGAAAGGCAGGCAGAGAATTCCCTGATAGCACCTTCTCTGTGCCTGGGAAGCAGAAGTGTTCACATTGCTTCGCAAGAATCACTTTTGTGCAGAAAACAGTAACACTTGTTCAGAAGGAAAGAAAGCACAGAGCCCCAGATTTTATGTTGTCCTGGAGAGCTTGCAGAGCACTGGGGAAAGGCAGGCAGAGAATTCCCTGCTAGCACCTTCTCTGTGCCTGGGAAGCAGAAGTGTTCACATTGCTTCGCAGAATCGCTTTTGTGCAGAAAACAGTAACACTTGTTCAGAAGGAAAGAAAGCACAGAGCCCCAGATTCTATGTTGTCCTGGAGAGCTTGCAGAGCACTGGGGAAAGGCAGGCAGAGAATTCCTTGCTAGCACCTTCTCTGTGCCTGGGAAGCAGAAGTGTTCACATTGCTTCGCAGAATCGCTTTTGTGCAGAAAACACTAACACTTGTTCAGAACGAAAGAAAGCACAGAGCCCCAGATTCTATGTTGTCCTGGAGAGCTTGCAGAGCACTGGGGAAAGGCAGGCAGAGAATTCCCTGCTAGCACCTTCTCTGTGTCTGGGAAGCAGAAGTGTTCACATTGCTTCGCAGAATCGCTTTTGTGCAGAAAACAGTAACACTTGTTCAGAAGGAAAGAAAGCACAGAGCCCCAGATTCTATGTTGTCCTGGAGAGCTTGCAGAGCACTGGGGAAAGGCAGGCAGAGAATTCCCTGATAGCACCTTCTCTGTGCCTGGGAAGCAGAAGTGTTCACATTGCTTCGCAGAATCGCTTTTGTGCAGAAAACAGTAACACTTGTTCAGAAGGAAAGAAAGCACAGAGCCCCAGATTCTATGTTGTCCTGGAGAGCTTGCAGAGCACTGGGGAAAGGCAGGCAGAGAATTCCTTGCTAGCACCTTCTCTATGCCTGGGAAGCAGAAGTGTTCACATTGCTTCGCAGAATCGCTTTTGTGCAGAAAACAGTAACACTTGTTCAGAAGGAAAGAAAGCACAGAGCCCCAGATTCTATGTTGTCCTGGAGAGCTTGCAGAGCACTGGGGAAAGGCAGGCAGAGAATTCCTTGCTAGCACCTTCTCTGTGCCTGGGAAGCAGAAGTGTTCACATTGCTTCGCAGAATCGCTTTTGTGCAGAAAACAGTAACACTTGTTCAGAAGGAAAGAAAGCACAGAGCCCCAGATTCTATGTTGTCCTGGAGAGCTTGCAGAGCACTGGGGAAAGGCAGGCAGAGAATTCCTTGCTAGCACCTTCTCTGTGCCTGGGAAGCAGAAGTGTTCACATTGCTTCGCAGAATTGCTTTTGTGCAGAAAACAGTAACACTTGTTCAGAAGGAAAGAAAGCACAGAGCCCCAGATTCTATGTTGTCCTGGAGAGCTTGCAGAGCACTGGGGAAAGGCAGGCAGAGAATTCCCTGCTAGCACCTTCTCTGTGCCTGGGAAGCAGAAGTGTTCACATTGCTTCGCAGAATCGCTTTTGTGCAGAAAACACTAACACTTGTTCAGAAGGAAAGAAAGCACAGAGCCCCAGATTCTATGTTGTCCTGGAGAGCTTGCAGAGCACTGGGGAAAGGCAGGCAGAGAATTCCCTGATAGCACCTTCTCTGTGCCTGTTCACATTGCTTCGCAGAATCGCTTTTGTGCAGAAAACAGTAACACTTGTTCAGAAGGAAAGAAAGCACAGAGCCCCAGATTCTATGTTGTCCTGGAGAGCTTGCAGAGCACTGGGGAAAGGCAGGCAGAGAATTCCCTGCTAGCACCTTCTCTGTGCCTGTTCACATTGCTTCGCAGAATCGCTTTTGTGCAGAGAACAGTAACACTTGTTCAGAACGAAAGAAAGCACAGAGCCCCAGATTCTATGCTGTCCTGGAGAGCTTGCAGAGCACTGGGGAAAGGCAGGCAGAGAATTCCTTGCTAGCACCTTCTCTGTGCCTGGGAAGCGGAAGTGTTCACATTGCTTCGCAAGAATCGCTTTTGTGCAGAAAACAGTAACACTTGTTCAGAAGGAAAGAAAGCACAGAGCCCCAGATTTTATGTTGTCCTGGAGAGCTTGCAGAGCACTGGGGAAAGGCAGGCAGAGAATTCCCTGATAGCACCTTCTCTGTGCCTGTTCACATTGCTTCGCAGAATCGCTTTTGTGCAGAAAACAGTAACACTTGTTCAGAACGAAAGAAAGCACAGAGCCCCAGATTCTATGTTGTCCTGGAGAGCTTGCAGAGCACTGGGGAAAGGCAGGCAGAGAATTCCCTGCTAGCACCTTCTCTGTGCCTGGGAAGCAGAAGTGTTCACATTGCTTCGCAGAATCGCTTTTGTGCAGAAAACACTAAAACTTGTTCAGAAGGAAAGAAAGCACAGAGCCCCAGATTCTATGTTGTCCTGGAGAGCTTGCAGAGCACTGGGGAAAGGCAGGCAGAGAATTCCTTGCTAGCACCTTCTCTGTGCCTGGGAAGCAGAAGTGTTCACATTGCTTCGCAGAATCGCTTTTGTGCAGAAAACACTAACACTTGTTCAGAAGGAAAGAAAGCACAGAGCCCCAGATTCTATGTTGTCCTGGAGAGCTTGCAGAGCACTGGGGAAAGGCAGGCAGAGAATTCCCTGATAGCACCTTCTCTGTGCCTGTTCACATTGCTTCGCAGAATCGCTTTTGTGCAGAAAACAGTAACACTTGTTCAGAAGGAAAGAAAGCACAGAGCCCCAGATTCTATGTTGTCCTGGAGAGCTTGCAGAGCACTGGGGAAAGGCAGGCAGAGAATTCCCTGCTAGCACCTTCTCTGTGCCTGGGAAGCAGAAGTGTTCACATTGCTTCGCAGAATCGCTTTTGTGCAGAAAACAGTAACACTTGTTCAGAAGGAAAGAAAGCACAGAGCCCCAGATTCTATGTTGTCCTGGAGAGCTTGCAGAGCACTGGGGAAAGGCAGGCAGAGAATTCCTTGCTAGCACCTTCTCTGTGCCTGGGAAGCAGAAGTGTTCACATTGCTTCGCAGAATCGCTTTTGTGCAGAAAACAGTAACACTTGTTCAGAAGGAAAGAAAGCACAGAGCCCCAGATTCTATGTTGTCCTGGAGAGCTTGCAGAGCACTGGGGAAAGGCAGGCAGAGAATTCCTTGCTAGCACCTTCTCTGTGCCTGGGAAGCAGAAGTGTTCACATTGCTTCGCAGAATCGCTTTTGTGCAGAAAACAGTAACACTTGTTCAGAAGGAAAGAAAGCACAGAGCCCCAGATTCTATGTTGTCCTGGAGAGCTTGCAGAGCACTGGGGAAAGGCAGGCAGAGAATTCCTTGCTAGCACCTTCTCTGTGCCTGGGAAGCAGAAGTGTTCACATTGCTTCGCAGAATCGCTTTTGTGCAGAAAACAGTAACACTTGTTCAGAAGGAAAGAAAGCACAGAGCCCCAGATTCTATGTTGTCCTGGAGAGCTTGCAGAGCACTGGGGAAAGGCAGGCAGAGAATTCCCTGCTAGCACCTTCTCTGTGCCTGGGAAGCAGAAGTGTTCACATTGCTTCGCAGAATCGCTTTTGTGCAGAAAACACTAACACTTGTTCAGAAGGAAAGAAAGCACAGAGCCCCAGATTCTATGTTGTCCTGGAGAGCTTGCAGAGCACTGGGGAAAGGCAGGCAGAGAATTCCCTGATAGCACCTTCTCTGTGCCTGTTCACATTGCTTCGCAGAATCGCTTTTGTGCAGAAAACAGTAACACTTGTTCAGAAGGAAAGAAAGCACAGAGCCACAGATTCTATGTTGTCCTGGAGAGCTTGCAGAGCACTGGGGAAAGGCAGGCAGAGAATTCCCTGCTAGCACCTTCTCTGTGCCTTGGAAGCAGAAGTGTTCACATTGCTTCGCAAGAATCACTTTTGTGCAGAAAACAGTAACACTTGTTCAGAAGGAAAGAAAGCACAGAGCCCCAGATTCTATGTTGTCCTGGAGAGCTTGCAGAGCACTGGGGAAAGGCAGGCAGAGAATTCCCTGCTAGCACCTTCTCTGTGCCTGCGAAGCAGAAGTGTTCACATTGCTTCGCAGAATCGCTTTTGTGCAGAAAACAGTAACACTTGTTCAGAAGGAAAGAAAGCACAGAGCCCCAGATTCTATGTTGTCCTGGAGAGCTTGCAGAGCACTGGGGAAAGGCAGGCAGAGAATTCCTTGCTAGCACCTTCTCTGTGCCTGGGAAGCAGAAGTGTTCACATTGCTTCGCAGAATCGCTTTTGTGCAGAAAACACTAACACTTGTTCAGAAGGAAAGAAAGCACAGAGCCCCAGATTCTATGTTGTCCTGGAGAGCTTGCAGAGCACTGGGGAAAGGCAGGCAGAGAATTCCCTGATAGCACCTTCTCTGTGCCTGGGAAGCAGAAGTGTTCACATTGCTTCGCAGAATCGCTTTTGTGCAGAAAACAGTAACACTTGTTCAGAAGGAAAGAAAGCACAGAGCCCCAGATTCTATGTTGTCCTGGAGAGCTTGCAGAGCACTGGGGAAAGGCAGGCCGAGAATTCCTTGCTAGCACCTTCTCTATGCCTGGGAAGCAGAAGTGTTCACATTGCTTCGCAGAATCGCTTTTGTGCAGAAAACAGTAACACTTGTTCAGAAGGAAAGAAAGCACAGAGCCCCAGATTCTATGTTGTCCTGGAGAGCTTGCAGAGCACTGGGGAAAGGCAGGCAGAGAATTCCTTGCTAGCACCTTCTCTGTGCCTGGGAAGCAGAAGTGTTCACATTGCTTCGCAGAATCGCTTTTGTGCAGAAAACACTAACACTTGTTCAGAAGGAAAGAAAGCACAGAGCCCCAGATTCTATGTTGTCCTGGAGAGCTTGCAGAGCACTGGGGAAAGGCAGGCAGAGAATTCCCTGATAGCACCTTCTCTGTGCCTGTTCACATTGCTTCGCAGAATCGCTTTTGTGCAGAAAACAGTAACACTTGTTCAGAAGGAAAGAAAGCACAGAGCCCCAGATTCTATGTTGTCCTGGAGAGCTTGCAGAGCACTGGGGAAAGGCAGGCAGAGAATTCCCTGATAGCACCTTCTCTGTGCCTGGGAAGCAGAAGTGTTCACATTGCTTCGCAAGAATCACTTTTGTGCAGAAAACAGTAACACTTGTTCAGAAGGAAAGAAAGCACAGAGCCCCAGATTTTATGTTGTCCTGGAGAGCTTGCAGAGCACTGGGGAAAGGCAGGCAGAGAATTCCCTGCTAGCACCTTCTCTGTGCCTGGGAAGCAGAAGTGTTCACATTGCTTCGCAGAATCGCTTTTGTGCAGAAAACAGTAACACTTGTTCAGAAGGAAAGAAAGCACAGAGCCCCAGATTCTATGTTGTCCTGGAGAGCTTGCAGAGCACTGGGGAAAGGCAGGCAGAGAATTCCTTGCTAGCACCTTCTCTGTGCCTGGGAAGCAGAAGTGTTCACATTGCTTCGCAGAATCGCTTTTGTGCAGAAAACAGTAACACTTGTTCAGAAGGAAAGAAAGCACAGAGCCCCAGATTCTATGTTGTCCTGGAGAGCTTGCAGAGCACTGGGGAAAGGCAGGCAGAGAATTCCCTGCTAGCACCTTCTCTGTGTCTGGGAAGCAGAAGTGTTCACATTGCTTCGCAGAATCGCTTTTGTGCAGAAAACAGTAACACTTGTTCAGAAGGAAAGAAAGCACAGAGCCCCAGATTCTATGTTGTCCTGGAGAGCTTGCAGAGCACTGGGGAAAGGCAGGCAGAGAATTCCCTGATAGCACCTTCTCTGTGCCTGGGAAGCAGAAGTGTTCACATTGCTTCGCAGAATCGCTTTTGTGCAGAAAACAGTAACACTTGTTCAGAAGGAAAGAAAGCACAGAGCCCCAGATTCTATGTTGTCCTGGAGAGCTTGCAGAGCACTGGGGAAAGGCAGGCAGAGAATTCCTTGCTAGCACCTTCTCTATGCCTGGGAAGCAGAAGTGTTCACATTGCTTCGCAGAATCGCTTTTGTGCAGAAAACAGTAACACTTGTTCAGAAGGAAAGAAAGCACAGAGCCCCAGATTCTATGTTGTCCTGGAGAGCTTGCAGAGCACTGGGGAAAGGCAGGCAGAGAATTCCTTGCTAGCACCTTCTCTGTGCCTGGGAAGCAGAAGTGTTCACATTGCTTCGCAGAATCGCTTTTGTGCAGAAAACAGTAACACTTGTTCAGAAGGAAAGAAAGCACAGAGCCCCAGATTCTATGTTGTCCTGGAGAGCTTGCAGAGCACTGGGGAAAGGCAGGCAGAGAATTCCTTGCTAGCACCTTCTCTGTGCCTGGGAAGCAGAAGTGTTCACATTGCTTCGCAGAATTGCTTTTGTGCAGAAAACAGTAACACTTGTTCAGAAGGAAAGAAAGCACAGAGCCCCAGATTCTATGTTGTCCTGGAGAGCTTGCAGAGCACTGGGGAAAGGCAGGCAGAGAATTCCCTGCTAGCACCTTCTCTGTGCCTGGGAAGCAGAAGTGTTCACATTGCTTCGCAGAATCGCTTTTGTGCAGAAAACACTAACACTTGTTCAGAAGGAAAGAAAGCACAGAGCCCCAGATTCTATGTTGTCCTGGAGAGCTTGCAGAGCACTGGGGAAAGGCAGGCAGAGAATTCCCTGATAGCACCTTCTCTGTGCCTGTTCACATTGCTTCGCAGAATCGCTTTTGTGCAGAAAACAGTAACACTTGTTCAGAAGGAAAGAAAGCACAGAGCCCCAGATTCTATGTTGTCCTGGAGAGCTTGCAGAGCACTGGGGAAAGGCAGGCAGAGAATTCCTTGCTAGCACCTTCTCTGTGCCTGGGAAGCAGAAGTGTTCACATTGCTTCGCAAGAATCGCTTTTGTGCAGAAAACAGTAACACTTGTTCAGAAGGAAAGAAAGCACAGAGCCCCAGATTCTATGTTGTCCTGGAGAGCTTGCAGAGCACTGGGGAAAGGCAGGCAGAGAATTCCCTGCTAGCACCTTCTCTGTGCCTGTTCACATTGCTTCGCAGCATCGCTTTTGTGCAGAAAACAGTAACACTTGTTCAGAACGAAAGAAAGCACAGAGCCCCAGATTCTATGTTGTCCTGGAGAGCTTGCAGAGCACTGGGGAAAGGCAGGCAGAGAATTCCCTGCTAGCACCTTCTCTGTGCCTGGGAAGCAGAAGTGTTCACATTGCTTCGCAGAATCGCTTTTGTGCAGAAAACACTAACACTTGTTCAGAAGGAAAGAAAGCACAGAGCCCCAGATTCTATGTTGTCCTGGAGAGCTTGCAGAGCACTGGGGAAAGGCAGGCAGAGAATTCCTTGCTAGCACCTTCTCTGTGCCTGGGAAGCAGAAGTGTTCACATTGCTTCGCAAGAATCGCTTTTGTGCAGAAAACAGTAACACTTGTTCAGAAGGAAAGAAAGCACAGAGCCCCAGATTCTATGTTGTCCTGGAGAGCTTGCAGATCACTGGGGAAAGGCAGGCAGAGAATTCCCTGCTAGCACCTTCTCTGTGCCTGGGAAGCAGAAGTGTTCACATTGCTTCGCAAGAATCACTTTTGTGCAGAAAACACTAACACTTGTTCAGAACGAAAGAAAGCACAGAGCCCCAGATTTTATGTTGTCCTGGAGAGCTTGCAGAGCACTGGGGAAAGGCAGGCAGAGAATTCCTTGCTAGCACCTTCTCTGTGCCTGGGAAGCAGAAGTGTTCACATTGCTTCGCAGAATCGCTTTTGTGCAGAAAACAGTAACACTTGTTCAGAAGGAAAGAAAGCACAGAGCCCCAGATTCTATGTTGTCCTGGAGAGCTTGCAGAGCACTGGGGAAAGGCAGGCAGAGAATTCCTTGCTAGCACCTTCTCTGTGCCTGGGAAGCAGAAGTGTTCACATTGCTTCGCAGAATCGCTTTTGTGCAGAAAACACTAACACTTGTTCAGAACGAAAGAAAGCACAGAGCCCCAGATTCTATGTTGTCCTGGAGAGCTTGCAGAGCACTGGGGAAAGGCAGGCAGAGAATTCCCTGATAGCACCTTCTCTGTGCCTGTTCACATTGCTTCGCAGAATCGCTTTTGTGCAGAAAACACTAACACTTGTTCAGAAGGAAAGAAAGCACAGAGCCCCAGATTCTATGTTGTCCTGGAGAGCTTGCAGAGCACTGGGGAAAGGCAGGCAGAGAATTCCTTGCTAGCACCTTCTCTGTGCCTGGGAAGCAGAAGTGTTCACATTGCTTCGCAGAATCGCTTTTGTGCAGAAAACAGTAACACTTGTTCAGAAGGAAAGAAAGCACAGAGCCCCAGATTCTATGTTGTCCTGGAGAGCTTGCAGAGCACTGGGGAAAGGCAGGCAGAGAATTCCCTGCTAGCACCTTCTCTGTGCCTGGGAAGCAGAAGTGTTCACATTGCTTCGCAGAATCGCTTTTGCGCAGAAAACAGTAACACTTGTTCAGAAGGAAAGAAAGCACAGAGCCCCAGATTCTATGTTGTCCTGGAGAGCTTGCAGAGCACTGGGGAAAGGCAGGCAGAGAATTCCCTGCTAGCACCTTCTCTGTGCCTGTTCACATTGCTTCGCAGAATCGCTTTTGTGCAGAGAACAGTAACACTTGTTCAGAACGAAAGAAAGCACAGAGCCCCAGATTCTATGTTGTCCTGGAGAGCTTGCAGAGCACTGGGGAAAGGCAGGCAGAGAATTCCTTGCTAGCACCTTCTCTGTGCCTGGGAAGCAGAAGTGTTCACATTGCTTCGCAAGAATCGCTTTTGTGCAGAAAACAGTAACACTTGTTCAGAAGGAAAGAAAGCACAGAGCCCCAGATTCTATGTTGTCCTGGAGAGCTTGCAGAGCACTGGGGAAAGGCAGGCAGAGAATTCCTTGCTAGCACCTTCTCTGTGCCTGGGAAGCAGAAGTGTTCACATTGCTTCGCAAGAATCGCTTTTGTGCAGAAAACAGTAACACTTGTTCAGAAGGAAAGAAAGCACAGAGCCCCAGATTCTATGTTGTCCTGGAGAGCTTGCAGAGCACTGGGGAAAGGCAGGCAGAGAATTCCCTGATAGCACCTTCTCTGTGCCTGGGAAGCAGAAGTGTTCACATTGCTTCGCAAGAATCACTTTTGTGCAGAAAACAGTAACACTTGTTCAGAAGGAAAGAAAGCACAGAGCCCCAGATTTTATGTTGTCCTGGAGAGCTTGCAGAGCACTGGGGAAAGGCAGGCAGAGAATTCCCTGATAGCACCTTCTCTGTGCCTGGGAAGCAGAAGTGTTCACATTGCTTCGCAGAATCGCTTTTGTGCAGAAAACAGTAACACTTGTTCAGAAGGAAAGAAAGCACAGAGCCCCAGATTCTATGTTGTCCTGGAGAGCTTGCAGAGCACTGGGGAAAGGCAGGCAGAGAATTCCTTGCTAGCACCTTCTCTGTGCCTGGGAAGCAGAAATGTTCACATTGCTTCGCAAGAATCGCTCTTGTGCAGAAAACACTAACACTTGTTCAGAAGGAAAGAAAGCACAGAGCCCCAGATTTTATGTTGTCCTGGAGAGCTTGCAGAGCACTGGGGAAAGGCAGGCAGAGAATTCCCTGATAGCACCTTCTCTGTGCCTGTTCACATTGCTTCGCAGAATCGCTTTTGTGCAGAAAACAGTAACACTTGTTCAGAAGGAAAGAAAGCACAGAGCCCCAGATTCTATGTTGTCCTGGAGAGCTTGCAGAGCACTGGGGAAAGGCAGGCAGAGAATTCCCTGCTAGCACCTTCTCTGTGCCTGGGAAGCAGAAGTGTTCACATTGCTTCGCAGAATCGCTTTTGTGCAGAAAACAGTAACACTTGTTCAGAACGAAAGAAAGCACAGAGCCCCAGATTCTATGTTGTCCTGGAGAGCTTGCAGAGCACTGGGGAAAGGCAGGCAGAGAATTCCTTGCTAGCACCTTCTCTGTGCCTGGGAAGCAGAAGTGTTCACATTGCTTCGCAGAATCGCTTTTGTGCAGAAAACAGTAACACTTGTTCAGAAGGAAAGAAAGCACAGAGCCCCAGATTCTATGTTGTCCTGGAGAGCTTGCAGAGCACTGGGGAAAGGCAGGCAGAGAATTCCCTGCTAGCACCTTCTCTGTGCCTGGGAAGCAGAAGTGTTCACATTGCTTCGCAGAATCGCTTTTGTGCAGAAAACAGTAACACTTGTTCAGAAGGAAAGAAAGCACAGAGCCCCAGATTCTATGTTGTCCTGGAGAGCTTGCAGAGCACTGGGGAAAGGCAGGCAGAGAATTCCTTGCTAGCACCTTCTCTGTGCCTGGGAAGCAGAAGTGTTCACATTGCTTCGCAGAATCGCTTTTGTGCAGAAAACAGTAACACTTGTTCAGAAGGAAAGAAAGCACAGAGCCCCAGATTCTATGTTGTCCTGGAGAGCTTGCAGAGCACTGGGGAAAGGCAGGCAGAGAATTCCCTGATAGCACCTTCTCTGTGCCTGTTCACATTGCTTCGCAGAATCGCTTTTGTGCAGAAAACAGTAACACTTGTTCAGAAGGAAAGAAAGCACAGAGCCCCAGATTCTATGTTGTCCTGGAGAGCTTGCAGAGCACTGGGGAAAGGCAGGCAGAGAATTCCCTGCTAGCACCTTCTCTTTGCCTGTTCACATTGCTTCGCAGAATCGCTTTTGTGCAGAAAACAGTAACACTTGTTCAGAAGGAAAGAAAGCACAGAGCCCCAGATTCTATGTTGTCCTGGAGAGCTTGCAGAGCACTGGGGAAAGGCAGGCAGAGAATTCCCTGATAGCACCTTCTCTGTGCCTGGGAAGCAGAAGTGTTCACATTGCTTCGCAAGAATCACTTTTGTGCAGAAAACAGTAACACTTGTTCAGAAGGAAAGAAAGCACAGAGCCCCAGATTCTATGTTGTCCTGGAGAGCTTGCAGAGCACTGCGGAAAGGCAGGCAGAGAATTCCCTGCTAGCACCTTCTCTGTGCCTGGGAAGCAGAAGTGTTCACATTGCTTCGCAGAATCGCTTTTGTGCAGAAAACACTAACACTTGTTCAGAACGAAAGAAAGCACAGAGCCCCAGATTCTATGTTGTCCTGGAGAGCTTGCAGAGCACTGGGGAAAGGCAGGCAGAGAATTCCCTGCTAGCACCTTCTCTGTGCCTGGGAAGCAGAAGTGTTCACATTGCTTCGCAGAATCGCTTTTGTGCAGAAAACAGTAACACTTGTTCAGAAGGAAAGAAAGCACAGAGCCCCAGATTCTATGTTGTCCTGGAGAGCTTGCAGAGCACTGGGGAAAGGCAGGCAGAGAATTCCCTGATAGCACCTTCTCTGTGCCTGTTCACATTGCTTCGCAGAATCGCTTTTGTGCAGAAAACAGTAACACTTGTTCAGAACGAAAGAAAGCACAGAGCCCCAGATTCTATGTTGTCCTGGAGAGCTTGCAGAGCACTGGGGAAAGGCAGGCAGAGAATTCCTTGCTAGCACCTTCTCTGTGCCTGGGAAGCAGAAGTGTTCACATTGCTTCGCAGAATCGCTTTTGTGCAGAAAACAGTAACACTTGTTCAGAAGGAAAGAAAGCACAGAGCCCCAGATTCTATGTTGTCCTGGAGAGCTTGCAGAGCACTGGGGAAAGGCAGGCAGAGAATTCCCTGCTAGCACCTTCTCTGTGCCTGCGAAGCAGAAGTGTTCACATTGCTTCGCAGAATCGCTTTTGCGCAGAAAACAGTAACACTTGTTCAGAAGGAAAGAAAGCACAGAGCCCCAGATTCTATGTTGTCCTGGAGAGCTTGCAGAGCACTGGGGAAAGGCAGGCAGAGAATTCCCTGCTAGCACCTTCTCTTTGCCTGTTCACATTGCTTCGCAGAATCGCTTTTGTGCAGAAAACAGTAACACTTGTTCAGAAGGAAAGAAAGCACAGAGCCCCAGATTCTATGTTGTCCTGGAGAGCTTGCAGAGCACTGGGGAAAGGCAGGCAGAGAATTCCCTGCTAGCACCTTCTCTGTGCCTGGGAAGCAGAAGTGTTCACATTGCTTCGCAAGAATCACTTTTGTGCAGAAAACAGTAACACTTGTTCAGAAGGAAAGAAAGCACAGAGCCCCAGATTCTATGTTGTCCTGGAGAGCTTGCAGAGCACTGCGGAAAGGCAGGCAGAGAATTCCCTGCTAGCACCTTCTCTGTGCCTGGGAAGCAGAAGTGTTCACATTGCTTCGCAGCATCGCTTTTGTGCAGAAAACAGTAACACTTGTTCAGAAGGAAAGAAAGCACAGAGCCCCAGATTCTATGTTGTCCTGGAGAGCTTGCAGAGCACTGGGGAAAGGCAGGCAGAGAATTCCCTGATAGCACCTTCTCTGTGCCTGTTCACATTGCTTCGCAGAATCGCTTTTGTGCAGAAAACAGTAACACTTGTTCAGAAGGAAAGAAAGCACAGAGCCCCAGATTCTATGTTGTCCTGGAGAGCTTGCAGAGCACTGGGGAAAGGCAGGCAGAGAATTCCCTGATAGCACCTTCTCTGTGCCTGTTCACATTGCTTCGCAGAATCGCTTTTGTGCAGAAAACAGTAACACTTGTTCAGAACGAAAGAAAGCACAGAGCCCCAGATTCTATGTTGTCCTGGAGAGCTTGCAGAGCACTGGGGAAAGGCAGGCAGAGAATTCCTTGCTAGCACCTTCTCTGTGCCTGGGAAGCAGAAGTGTTCACATTGCTTCGCAGAATCGCTTTTGTGCAGAAAACACTAACACTTGTTCAGAACGAAAGAAAGCACAGAGCCCCAGATTCTATGTTGTCCTGGAGAGCTTGCAGAGCACTGGGGAAAGGCAGGCAGAGAATTCCCTGCTAGCACCTTCTCTGTGCCTGGGAAGCAGAAGTGTTCACATTGCTTCGCAGAATCGCTTTTGCGCAGAAAACAGTAACACTTGTTCAGAAGGAAAGAAAGCACAGAGCCCCAGATTCTATGTTGTCCTGGAGAGCTTGCAGAGCACTGGGGAAAGGCAGGCAGAGAATTCCCTGCTAGCACCTTCTCTGTGCCTGTTCACATTGCTTCGCAGAATCGCTTTTGTGCAGAGAACAGTAACACTTGTTCAGAACGAAAGAAAGCACAGAGCCCCAGATTCTATGTTGTCCTGGAGAGCTTGCAGAGCACTGGGGAAAGGCAGGCAGAGAATTCCTTGCTAGCACCTTCTCTGTGCCTGGGAAGCAGAAGTGTTCACATTGCTTCGCAAGAATCGCTTTTGTGCAGAAAACAGTAACACTTGTTCAGAAGGAAAGAAAGCACAGAGCCCCAGATTTTATGTTGTCCTGGAGAGCTTGCAGAGCACTGGGGAAAGGCAGGCAGAGAATTCCCTGATAGCACCTTCTCTGTGCCTGTTCACATTGCTTCGCAGAATCGCTTTTGTGCAGAAAACAGTAACACTTGTTCAGAACGAAAGAAAGCACAGAGCCCCAGATTCTATGTTGTCCTGGAGAGCTTGCAGAGCACTGGGGAAAGGCAGGCAGAGAATTCCCTGATAGCACCTTCTCTGTGCCTGGGAAGCAGAAGTGTTCACATTGCTTCGCAAGAATCACTTTTGTGCAGAAAACAGTAACACTTGTTCAGAAGGAAAGAAAGCACAGAGCCCCAGATTCTATGTTGTCCTGGAGAGCTTGCAGAGCACTGGGGAAAGGCAGGCAGAGAATTCCCTGATAGCACCTTCTCTGTGCCTGTTCACATTGCTTCGCAGAATCGCTTTTGTGCAGAAAACAGTAACACTTGTTCAGAACGAAAGAAAGCACAGAGCCCCAGATTCTATGTTGTCCTGGAGAGCTTGCAGAGCACTGGGGAAAGGCAGGCAGAGAATTCCTTGCTAGCACCTTCTCTGTGCCTGGGAAGCAGAAGTGTTCACATTGCTTCGCAGAATCGCTTTTGTGCAGAAAACAGTAACACTTGTTCAGAAGGAAAGAAAGCACAGAGCCCCAGATTCTATGTTGTCCTGGAGAGCTTGCAGAGCACTGGGGAAAGGCAGGCAGAGAATTCCCTGCTAGCACCTTCTCTGTGCCTGCGAAGCAGAAGTGTTCACATTGCTTCGCAGAATCGCTTTTGCGCAGAAAACAGTAACACTTGTTCAGAAGGAAAGAAAGCACAGAGCCCCAGATTCTATGTTGTCCTGGAGAGCTTGCAGAGCACTGGGGAAAGGCAGGCAGAGAATTCCCTGCTAGCACCTTCTCTGTGCCTGTTCACATTGCTTCGCAGAATCGCTTTTGTGCAGAGAACAGTAACACTTGTTCAGAACGAAAGAAAGCACAGAGCCCCAGATTCTATGTTGTCCTGGAGAGCTTGCAGAGCACTGGGGAAAGGCAGGCAGAGAATTCCTTGCTAGCACCTTCTCTGTGCCTGGGAAGCAGAAGTGTTCACATTGCTTCGCAAGAATCGCTTTTGTGCAGAAAACAGTAACACTTGTTCAGAAGGAAAGAAAGCACAGAGCCCCAGATTTTATGTTGTCCTGGAGAGCTTGCAGAGCACTGGGGAAAGGCAGGCAGAGAATTCCCTGATAGCACCTTCTCTGTGCCTGTTCACATTGCTTCGCAGAATCGCTTTTGTGCAGAAAACAGTAACACTTGTTCAGAACGAAAGAAAGCACAGAGCCCCAGATTCTATGTTGTCCTGGAGAGCTTGCAGAGCACTGGGGAAAGGCAGGCAGAGAATTCCCTGATAGCACCTTCTCTGTGCCTGGGAAGCAGAAGTGTTCACATTGCTTCGCAAGAATCACTTTTGTGCAGAAAACAGTAACACTTGTTCAGAAGGAAAGAAAGCACAGAGCCCCAGATTTTATGTTGTCCTGGAGAGCTTGCAGAGCACTGGGGAAAGGCAGGCAGAGAATTCCCTGCTAGCACCTTCTCTGTGCCTGGGAAGCAGAAGTGTTCACATTGCTTCGCAGAATCGCTTTTGTGCAGAAAACAGTAACACTTGTTCAGAAGGAAAGAAAGCACAGAGCCCCAGATTCTATGTTGTCCTGGAGAGCTTGCAGAGCACTGGGGAAAGGCAGGCAGAGAATTCCTTGCTAGCACCTTCTCTGTGCCTGGGAAGCAGAAGTGTTCACATTGCTTCGCAGAATCGCTTTTGTGCAGAAAACAGTAACACTTGTTCAGAACGAAAGAAAGCACAGAGCCCCAGATTCTATGTTGTCCTGGAGAGCTTGCAGAGCACTGGGGAAAGGCAGGCAGAGAATTCCCTGATAGCACCTTCTCTGTGCCTGTTCACATTGCTTCGCAGAATCGCTTTTGTGCAGAAAACAGTAACACTTGTTCAGAAGGAAAGAAAGCACAGAGCCCCAGATTCTATGTTGTCCTGGAGAGCTTGCAGAGCACTGGGGAAAGGCAGGCAGAGAATTCCCTGATAGCACCTTCTCTGTGCCTGTTCACATTGCTTCGCAGAATCGCTTTTGTGCAGAAAACAGTAACACTTGTTCAGAACGAAAGAAAGCACAGAGCCCCAGATTCTATGTTGTCCTGGAGAGCTTGCAGAGCACTGGGGAAAGGCAGGCAGAGAATTCCTTGCTAGCACCTTCTCTGTGCCTGGGAAGCAGAAGTGTTCACATTGCTTCGCAGAATCGCTTTTGTGCAGAAAACAGTAACACTTGTTCAGAAGGAAAGAAAGCACAGAGCCCCAGATTCTATGTTGTCCTGGAGAGCTTGCAGAGCACTGGGGAAAGGCAGGCAGAGAATTCCCTGCTAGCACCTTCTCTGTGCCTGGGAAGCAGAAGTGTTCACATTGCTTCGCAGAATCGCTTTTGCGCAGAAAACAGTAACACTTGTTCAGAAGGAAAGAAAGCACAGAGCCCCAGATTCTATGTTGTCCTGGAGAGCTTGCAGAGCACTGGGGAAAGGCAGGCAGAGAATTCCCTGCTAGCACCTTCTCTGTGCCTGTTCACATTGCTTCGCAGAATCGCTTTTGTGCAGAGAACAGTAACACTTGTTCAGAACGAAAGAAAGCACAGAGCCCCAGATTCTATGTTGTCCTGGAGAGCTTGCAGAGCACTGGGGAAAGGCAGGCAGAGAATTCCTTGCTAGCACCTTCTCTGTGCCTGGGAAGCAGAAGTGTTCACATTGCTTCGCAAGAATCGCTTTTGTGCAGAAAACAGTAACACTTGTTCAGAAGGAAAGAAAGCACAGAGCCCCAGATTTTATGTTGTCCTGGAGAGCTTGCAGAGCACTGGGGAAAGGCAGGCAGAGAATTCCCTGATAGCACCTTCTCTGTGCCTGTTCGCATTGCTTCGCAGAATCGCTTTTGTGCAGAAAACAGTAACACTTGTTCAGAAGGAAAGAAAGCACAGAGCCCCAGATTCTATGTTGTCCTGGAGAGCTTGCAGAGCACTGGGGAAAGGCAGGCAGAGAATTCCCTGCTAGCACCTTCTCTGTGCCTGGGAAGCAGAAGTGTTCACATTGCTTCGCAGAATCGCTTTTGTGCAGAAAACAGTAACACTTGTTCAGAAGGAAAGAAAGCACAGAGCCCCAGATTCTATGTTGTCCTGGAGAGCTTGCAGAGCACTGGGGAAAGGCAGGCAGAGAATTCCCTGCTAGCACCTTCTCTGTGCCTGTTCACATTGCTTCGCAGAATCGCTTTTGTGCAGAGAACAGTAACACTTGTTCAGAACGAAAGAAAGCACAGAGCCCCAGATTCTATGTTGTCCTGGAGAGCTTGCAGAGCACTGGGGAAAGGCAGGCAGAGAATTCCTTGCTAGCACCTTCTCTGTGCCTGGGAAGCAGAAGTGTTCACATTGCTTCGCAAGAATCGCTTTTGTGCAGAAAACAGTAACACTTGTTCAGAAGGAAAGAAAGCACAGAGCCCCAGATTTTATGTTGTCCTGGAGAGCTTGCAGAGCACTGGGGAAAGGCAGGCAGAGAATTCCCTGATAGCACCTTCTCTGTGCCTGTTCGCATTGCTTCGCAGAATCGCTTTTGTGCAGAAAACAGTAACACTTGTTCAGAACGAAAGAAAGCACAGAGCCCCAGATTCTATGTTGTCCTGGAGAGCTTGCAGAGCACTGGGGAAAGGCAGGCAGAGAATTCCCTGCTAGCACCTTCTCTGTGCCTGGGAAGCAGAAGTGTTCACATTGCTTCGCAGAATCGCTTTTGTGCAGAAAACAGTAACACTTGTTCAGAAGGAAAGAAAGCACAGAGCCCCAGATTCTATGTTGTCCTGGAGAGCTTGCAGAGCACTGGGGAAAGGCAGGCAGAGAATTCCTTGCTAGCACCTTCTCTGTGCCTGGGAAGCAGAAGTGTTCACATTGCTTCGCAGAATCGCTTTTGTGCAGAAAACAGTAACACTTGTTCAGAAGGAAAGAAAGCACAGAGCCCCAGATTCTATGTTGTCCTGGAGAGCTTGCAGAGCACTGGGGAAAGGCAGGCAGAGAATTCCCTGATAGCACCTTCTCTGTGCCTGTTCACATTGCTTCGCAGAATCGCTTTTGTGCAGAAAACAGTAACACTTGTTCAGAAGGAAAGAAAGCACAGAGCCCCAGATTCTATGTTGTCCTGGAGAGCTTGCAGAGCACTGGGGAAAGGCAGGCAGAGAATTCCCTGATAGCACCTTCTCTGTGCCTGTTCACATTGCTTCGCAGAATCGCTTTTGTGCAGAAAACAGTAACACTTGTTCAGAACGAAAGAAAGCACAGAGCCCCAGATTCTATGTTGTCCTGGAGAGCTTGCAGAGCACTGGGGAAAGGCAGGCAGAGAATTCCTTGCTAGCACCTTCTCTGTGCCTGGGAAGCAGAAGTGTTCACATTGCTTCGCAGAATCGCTTTTGTGCAGAAAACAGTAACACTTGTTCAGAAGGAAAGAAAGCACAGAGCCCCAGATTCTATGTTGTCCTGGAGAGCTTGCAGAGCACTGGGGAAAGGCAGGCAGAGAATTCCCTGCTAGCACCTTCTCTGTGCCTGGGAAGCAGAAGTGTTCACATTGCTTCGCAGAATCGCTTTTGCGCAGAAAACAGTAACACTTGTTCAGAAGGAAAGAAAGCACAGAGCCCCAGATTCTATGTTGTCCTGGAGAGCTTGCAGAGCACTGGGGAAAGGCAGGCAGAGAATTCCCTGCTAGCACCTTCTCTGTGCCTGTTCACATTGCTTCGCAGAATCGCTTTTGTGCAGAGAACAGTAACACTTGTTCAGAACGAAAGAAAGCACAGAGCCCCAGATTCTATGTTGTCCTGGAGAGCTTGCAGAGCACTGGGGAAAGGCAGGCAGAGAATTCCTTGCTAGCACCTTCTCTGTGCCTGGGAAGCAGAAGTGTTCACATTGCTTCGCAAGAATCGCTTTTGTGCAGAAAACAGTAACACTTGTTCAGAAGGAAAGAAAGCACAGAGCCCCAGATTTTATGTTGTCCTGGAGAGCTTGCAGAGCACTGGGGAAAGGCAGGCAGAGAATTCCCTGATAGCACCTTCTCTGTGCCTGTTCGCATTGCTTCGCAGAATCGCTTTTGTGCAGAAAACAGTAACACTTGTTCAGAACGAAAGAAAGCACAGAGCCCCAGATTCTATGTTGTCCTGGAGAGCTTGCAGAGCACTGGGGAAAGGCAGGCAGAGAATTCCCTGATAGCACCTTCTCTGTGCCTGGGAAGCAGAAGTGTTCACATTGCTTCGCAAGAATCACTTTTGTGCAGAAAACAGTAACACTTGTTCAGAAGGAAAGAAAGCACAGAGCCCCAGATTTTATGTTGTCCTGGAGAGCTTGCAGAGCACTGGGGAAAGGCAGGCAGAGAATTCCCTGCTAGCACCTTCTCTGTGCCTGGGAAGCAGAAGTGTTCACATTGCTTCGCAGAATCGCTTTTGTGCAGAAAACACTAACACTTGTTCAGAAGGAAAGAAAGCACAGAGCCCCAGATTCTATGTTGTCCTGGAGAGCTTGCAGAGCACTGGGGAAAGGCAGGCAGAGAATTCCCTGATAGCACCTTCTCTGTGCCTGGGAAGCAGAAGTGTTCACATTGCTTCGCAGAATCGCTTTTGTGCAGAAAACAGTAACACTTGTTCAGAAGGAAAGAAAGCACAGAGCCCCAGATTCTATGTTGTCCTGGAGAGCTTGCAGAGCACTGGGGAAAGGCAGGCAGAGAATTCCCTGCTAGCACCTTCTCTGTGTCTGGGAAGCAGAAGTGTTCACATTGCTTCGCAGAATCGCTTTTGTGCAGAAAACACTAACACTTGTTCAGAATGAAAGAAAGCACAGAGCCCCAGATTCTATGTTGTCCTGGAGAGCTTGCAGAGCACTGGGGAAAGGCAGGCAGAGAATTCCTTGCTAGCACCTTCTCTGTGCCTGGGAAGCAGAAGTGTTCACATTGCTTCGCAAGAATCGCTTTTGTGCAGAAAACAGTAACACTTGTTCAGAAGGAAAGAAAGCACAGAGCCCCAGATTCTATGTTGTCCTGGAGAGCTTGCAGAGCACTGGGGAAAGGCAGGCAGAGAATTCCCTGCTAGCACCTTCTCTGTGCCTGGGAAGCAGAAGTGTTCACATTGCTTCGCAAGAATCACTTTTGTGCAGAAAACAGTAACACTTGTTCAGAACGAAAGAAAGCACAGAGCCCCAGATTTTATGTTGTCCTGGAGAGCTTGCAGAGCACTGGGGAAAGGCAGGCAGAGAATTCCTTGCTAGCACCTTCTCTGTGCCTGGGAAGCAGAAGTGTTCACATTGCTTCGCAGAATCGCTTTTGTGCAGAAAACAGTAACACTTGTTCAGAAGGAAAGAAAGCACAGAGCCCCAGATTCTATGTTGTCCTGGAGAGCTTGCAGAGCACTGGGGAAAGGCAGGCAGAGAATTCCTTGCTAGCACCTTCTCTGTGCCTGGGAAGCAGAAGTGTTCACATTGCTTCGCAGAATCGCTTTTGTGCAGAAAACAGTAACACTTGTTCAGAAGGAAAGAAAGCACAGAGCCCCAGATTCTATGTTGTCCTGGAGAGCTTGCAGAGCACTGGGGAAAGGCAGGCAGAGAATTCCTTGCTAGCACCTTCTCTGTGCCTGGGAAGCAGAAAAGTTCACATTGCTTCGCAAGAATCGCTCTTGTGCAGAAAACAGTAACACTTGTTCAGAAGGAAAGAAAGCACAGAGCCCCAGATTCTATGTTGTCCTGGAGAGCTTGCAGAGCACTGGGGAAAGGCAGGCAGAGAATTCCCTGCTAGCACCTTCTCTTTGCCTGTTCACATTGCTTCGCAGAATCGCTTTTGTGCAGAAAACAGTAACACTTGTTCAGAAGGAAAGAAAGCACAGAGCCCCAGATTCTATGTTGTCCTGGAGAGCTTGCAGAGCACTGGGGAAAGGCAGGCAGAGAATTCCCTGATAGCACCTTCTCTGTGCCTGGGAAGCAGAAGTGTTCACATTGCTTCGCAAGAATCACTTTTGTGCAGAAAACAGTAACACTTGTTCAGAAGGAAAGAAAGCACAGAGCCCCAGATTCTATGTTGTCCTGGAGAGCTTGCAGAGCACTGCGGAAAGGCAGGCAGAGAATTCCCTGCTAGCACCTTCTCTGTGCCTGGGAAGCAGAAGTGTTCACATTGCTTCGCAGAATCGCTTTTGTGCAGAAAACAGTAACACTTGTTCAGAACGAAAGAAAGCACAGAGCCCCAGATTCTATGTTGTCCTGGAGAGCTTGCAGAGCACTGGGGAAAGGCAGGCAGAGAATTCCCTGATAGCACCTTCTCTGTGCCTGTTCACATTGCTTTGCAGAATCGCTTTTGTGCAGAAAACAGTAACACTTGTTCAGAAGGAAAGAAAGCACAGAGCCCCAGATTCTATGTTGTCCTGGAGAGCTTGCAGAGCACTGGGGAAAGGCAGGCAGAGAATTCCCTGATAGCACCTTCTCTGTGCCTGGGAAGCAGAAGTGTTCACATTGCTTCGCAGAATCGCTTTTGTGCAGAAAACAGTAACACTTGTTCAGAAGGAAAAAAAGCACAGAGCCCCAGATTCTATGTTGTCCTGGAGAGCTTGCAGAGCACTGGGGAAAGGCAGGCAGAGAATTCCCTGCTAGCACCTTCTCTGTGCCTGGGAAGCAGAAGTGTTCACATTGCTTCGCAGAATCGCTTTTGCGCAGAAAACAGTAACACTTGTTCAGAAGGAAAGAAAGCACAGAGCCCCAGATTCTATGTTGTCCTGGAGAGCTTGCAGAGCACTGGGGAAAGGCAGGCAGAGAATTCCCTGCTAGCACCTTCTCTGTGCCTGTTCACATTGCTTCGCAGAATCGCTTTTGTGCAGAGAACAGTAACACTTGTTCAGAACGAAAGAAAGCACAGAGCCCCAGATTCTATGTTGTCCTGGAGAGCTTGCAGAGCACTGGGGAAAGGCAGGCAGAGAATTCCTTGCTAGCACCTTCTCTGTGCCTGGGAAGCAGAAGTGTTCACATTGCTTCGCAAGAATCACTTTTGTGCAGAAAACAGTAACACTTGTTCAGAAGGAAAGAAAGCACAGAGCCCCAGATTCTATGTTGTCCTGGAGAGCTTGCAGAGCACTGGGGAAAGGCAGGCAGAGAATTCCCTGCTAGCACCTTCTCTGTGCCTGTTCACATTGCTTCGCAGAATCGCTTTTGTGCAGAAAACAGTAACACTTGTTCAGAACGAAAGAAAGCACAGAGCCCCAGATTCTATGTTGTCCTGGAGAGCTTGCAGAGCACTGGGGAAAGGCAGGCAGAGAATTCCCTGATAGCACCTTCTCTGTGCCTGGGAAGCAGAAGTGTTCACATTGCTTCGCAAGAATCACTTTTGTGCAGAAAACAGTAACACTTGTTCAGAAGGAAAGAAAGCACAGAGCCCCAGATTTTATGTTGTCCTGGAGAGCTTGCAGAGCACTGGGGAAAGGCAGGCAGAGAATTCCCTGCTAGCACCTTCTCTGTGCCTGGGAAGCAGAAGTGTTCACATTGCTTCGCAGAATCGCTTTTGTGCAGAAAACACTAACACTTGTTCAGAAGGAAAGAAAGCACAGAGCCCCAGATTCTATGTTGTCCTGGAGAGCTTGCAGAGCACTGGGGAAAGGCAGGCAGAGAATTCCTTGCTAGCACCTTCTCTGTGCCTGGGAAGCAGAAGTGTTCACATTGCTTCGCAGAATCGCTTTTGTGCAGAAAACATTAACACTTGTTCAGAAGGAAAGAAAGCACAGAGCCCCAGATTCTATGTTGTCCTGGAGAGCTTGCAGAGCACTGGGGAAAGGCAGGCAGAGAATTCCTTGCTAGCACCTTCTCTGTGCCTGGGAAGCAGAAGTGTTCACATTGCTTCGCAAGAATCGCTTTTGTGCAGAAAACAGTAACACTTGTTCAGAAGGAAAGAAAGCACAGAGCCCCAGATTCTATGTTGTCCTGGAGAGCTTGCAGAGCACTGGGGAAAGGCAGGCAGAGAATTCCCTGCTAGCACCTTCTCTGTGCCTGTACACATTGCTTCGCAGAATCGCTTTTGTGCAGAAAACAGTAACACTTGTTCAGAACGAAAGAAAGCACAGAGCCCCAGATTTGCTGTTGTCCCGGAGAGCTTGCAGAGCACTGGGGAAAGGCAGGCAGAGAATTCCCTGCTAGCACCTTCTCTGTGCCTGGGAAGCAGAAGTGTTCACATTGCTTCGCAGAATCGCTTTTGTGCAGAAAACATTAACACTTGTTCAGAAGGAAAGAAAGCACAGAGCCCCAGATTCTATGTTGTCCTGGAGAGCTTGCAGAGCACTGGGGAAAGGCAGGCAGAGAATTCCTTGCTAGCACCTTCTCTGTGCCTGGGAAGCAGAAGTGTTCACATTGCTTCGCAAGAATCGCTTTTGTGCAGAAAACAGTAACACTTGTTCAGAAGGAAAGAAAGCACAGAGCCCCAGATTCTATGTTGTCCTGGAGAGCTTGCAGAGCACTGGGGAAAGGCAGGCAGAGAATTCCCTGCTAGCACCTTCTCTGTGCCTGTTCACATTGCTTCGCAGAATCGCTTTTGTGCAGAAAACAGTAACACTTGTTCAGAAGGAAAGAAAGCACAGAGCCCCAGATTCTATGTTGTCCTGGAGAGCTTGCAGAGCACTGGGGAAAGGCAGGCAGAGAATTCCCTGCTAGCACCTTCTCTGTGCCTGGGAAGCAGAAGTGTTCACATTGCTTCGCAGAATCGCTTTTGTGCAGAAAACACTAACACTTGTTCAGAAGGAAAGAAAGCACAGAGCCCCAGATTCTATGTTGTCCTGGAGAGCTTGCAGAGCACTGGGGAAAGGCAGGCAGAGAATTCCCTGCTAGCACCTTCTCTGTGCCTGTTCACATTGCTTCGCAGAATCGCTTTTGTGCAGAAAACAGTAACACTTGTTCAGAAGGAAAGAAAGCACAGAGCCCCAGATTCTATGTTGTCCTGGAGAGCTTGCAGAGCACTGGGGAAAGGCAGGCAGAGAATTCCCTGATAGCACCTTCTCTGTGCCTGGGAAGCAGAAGTGTTCACATTGCTTCGCAAGAATCACTTTTGTGCAGAAAACAGTAACACTTGTTCAGAAGGAAAGAAAGCACAGAGCCCCAGATTTTATGTTGTCCTGGAGAGCTTGCAGAGCACTGGGGAAAGGCAGGCAGAGAATTCCCTGCTAGCACCTTCTCTGTGCCTGGGAAGCAGAAGTGTTCACATTACTTCGCAGAATCGCTTTTGTGCAGAAAACACTAACACTTGTTCAGAAGGAAAGAAAGCACAGAGCCCCAGATTCTATGTTGTCCTGGAGAGCTTGCAGAGCACTGGGGAAAGGCAGGCAGAGAATTCCTTGCTAGCACCTTCTCTGTGCCTGGGAAGCAGAAGTGTTCACATTGCTTCGCAGAATCGCTTTTGTGCAGAAAACATTAACACTTGTTCAGAAGGAAAGAAAGCACAGAGCCCCAGATTCTATGTTGTCCTGGAGAGCTTGCAGAGCACTGGGGAAAGGCAGGCAGAGAATTCCTTGCTAGCACCTTCTCTGTGCCTGGGAAGCAGAAGTGTTCACATTGCTTCGCAAGAATCGCTTTTGTGCAGAAAACAGTAACACTTGTTCAGAAGGAAAGAAAGCACAGAGCCCCAGATTCTATGTTGTCCTGGAGAGCTTGCAGAGCACTGGGGAAAGGCAGGCAGAGAATTCCCTGCTAGCACCTTCTCTGTGCCTGTTCACATTGCTTCGCAGAATCGCTTTTGTGCAGAAAACAGTAACACTTGTTCAGAACGAAAGAAAGCACAGAGCCCCAGATTTGCTGTTGTCCCGGAGAGCTTGCAGAGCACTGGGGAAAGGCAGGCAGAGAATTCCCTGCTAGCACCTTCTCTGTGCCTGGGAAGCAGAAGTGTTCACATTGCTTCGCAGAATCGCTTTTGTGCAGAAAACATTAACACTTGTTCAGAAGGAAAGAAAGCACAGAGCCCCAGATTCTATGTTGTCCTGGAGAGCTTGCAGAGCACTGGGGAAAGGCAGGCAGAGAATTCCTTGCTAGCACCTTCTCTGTGCCTGGGAAGCAGAAGTGTTCACATTGCTTCGCAAGAATCGCTTTTGTGCAGAAAACAGTAACACTTGTTCAGAAGGAAAGAAAGCACAGAGCCCCAGATTCTATGTTGTCCTGGAGAGCTTGCAGAGCACTGGGGAAAGGCAGGCAGAGAATTCCCTGCTAGCACCTTCTCTGTGCCTGTTCACATTGCTTCGCAGAATCGCTTTTGTGCAGAAAACAGTAACACTTGTTCAGAAGGAAAGAAAGCACAGAGCCCCAGATTCTATGTTGTCCTGGAGAGCTTGCAGAGCACTGGGGAAAGGCAGGCAGAGAATTCCCTGCTAGCACCTTCTCTGTGCCTGGGAAGCAGAAGTGTTCACATTGCTTCGCAGAATCGCTTTTGTGCAGAAAACACTAACACTTGTTCAGAAGGAAAGAAAGCACAGAGCCCCAGATTCTATGTTGTCCTGGAGAGCTTGCAGAGCACTGGGGAAAGGCAGGCAGAGAATTCCCTGATAGCACCTTCTCTGTGCCTGTTCACATTGCTTCGCAGAATCGCTTTTGTGCAGAAAACAGTAACACTTGTTCAGAAGGAAAGAAAGCACAGAGCCCCAGATTCTATGTTGTCCTGGAGAGCTTGCAGAGCACTGGGGAAAGGCAGGCAGAGAATTCCCTGCTAGCACCTTCTCTGTGCCTTGGAAGCAGAAGTGTTCACATTGCTTCGCAAGAATCACTTTTGTGCAGAAAACAGTAACACTTGTTCAGAAGGAAAGAAAGCACAGAGCCCCAGATTCTATGTTGTCCTGGAGAGCTTGCAGAGCACTGGGGAAAGGCAGGCAGAGAATTCCCTGCTAGCACCTTCTCTGTGCCTGGGAAGCAGAAGTGTTCACATTGCTTCGCAGAATAGCTTTTGTGCAGAAAACAGTAACACTTGTTCAGAAGGAAAGAAAGCACAGAGCCCCAGATTCTATGTTGTCCTGGAGAGCTTGCAGAGCACTGGGGAAAGGCAGGCAGAGAATTCCCTGCTAGCACCTTCTCTGTGCCTGGGAAGCAGAAGTGTTCACATTGCTTCGCAAGAATCACTTTTGTGCAGAAAACAGTAACACTTGTTCAGAAGGAAAGAAAGCACAGAGCCCCAGATTCTATGTTGTCCTGGAGAGCTTGCAGAGCACTGGGGAAAGGCAGGCAGAGAATTCCCTGATAGCACCTTCTCTGTGCCTGGGAAGCAGAAGTGTTCACATTGCTTCGCAGAATCGCTTTTGTGCAGAAAACAGTAACACTTGTTCAGAAGGAAAGAAAGCACAGAGCCCCAGATTCTATGTTGTCCTGGAGAGCTTGCAGAGCACTGGGGAAAGGCAGGCAGAGAATTCCCTGCTAGCACCTTCTCTGTGCCTGGGAAGCAGAAGTGTTCACATTGCTTCGCAGAATCGCTTTTGTGCAGAAAACAGTAACACTTGTTCAGAAGGAAAGAAAGCACAGAGCCCCAGATTCTATGTTGTCCTGGAGAGCTTGCAGAGCACTGGGGAAAGGCAGGCAGAGAATTCCTTGCTAGCACCTTCTCTATGCCTGGGAAGCAGAAGTGTTCACATTGCTTCGCAGAATCGCTTTTGTGCAGAAAACAGTAACACTTGTTCAGAAGGAAAGAAAGCACAGAGCCCCAGATTCTATGTTGTCCTGGAGAGCTTGCAGAGCACTGGGGAAAGGCAGGCAGAGAATTCCTTGCTAGCACCTTCTCTGTGCCTGGGAAGCAGAAGTGTTCACATTGCTTCGCAAGAATCGCTCTTGTGCAGAAAACACTAACACTTGTTCAGAAGGAAAGAAAGCACAGAGCCCCAGATTCTATGTTGTCCTGGAGAGCTTGCAGAGCACTGGGGAAAGGCAGGCAGAGAATTCCTTGCTAGCACCTTCTCTGTGCCTGGGAAGCAGAAGTGTTCACATTGCTTCGCAGAATCGCTTTTGTGCAGAAAACAGTAACACTTGTTCAGAAGGAAAGAAAGCACAGAGCCCCAGATTCTATGTTGTCCTGGAGAGCTTGCAGAGCACTGGGGAAAGGCAGGCAGAGAATTCCTTGCTAGCACCTTCTCTGTGCCTGGGAAGCAGAAGTGTTCACATTGCTTCGCAGAATCGCTTTTGTGCAGAAAACAGTAACACTTGTTCAGAAGGAAAGAAAGCACAGAGCCCCAGATTCTATGTTGTCCTGGAGAGCTTGCAGAGCACTGGGGAAAGGCAGGCAGAGAATTCCTTGCTAGCACCTTCTCTGTGCCTGGGAAGCAGAAGTGTTCACATTGCTTCGCAGAATTGCTTTTGTGCAGAAAACAGTAACACTTGTTCAGAAGGAAAGAAAGCACAGAGCCCCAGATTCTATGTTGTCCTGGAGAGCTTGCAGAGCACTGGGGAAAGGCAGGCAGAGAATTCCCTGCTAGCACCTTCTCTGTGCCTGGGAAGCAGAAGTGTTCACATTGCTTCGCAGAATCGCTTTTGTGCAGAAAACACTAACACTTGTTCAGAAGGAAAGAAAGCACAGAGCCCCAGATTCTATGTTGTCCTGGAGAGCTTGCAGAGCACTGGGGAAAGGCAGGCAGAGAATTCCCTGCTAGCACCTTCTCTGTGCCTGTTCACATTGCTTCGCAGAATCGCTTTTGTGCAGAAAACAGTAACACTTGTTCAGAAGGAAAGAAAGCACAGAGCCCCAGATTTGCTGTTGTCCTGGAGAGCTTGCAGAGCACTGGGGAAAGGCAGGCAGAGAATTCCTTGCTAGCACCTTCTCTGTGCCTGGGAAGCAGAAGTGTTCACATTGCTTCGCAGAATCGCTTTTGTGCAGAAAACAGTAACACTTGTTCAGAAGGAAAGAAAGCACAGAGCCCCAGATTCTATGTTGTCCTGGAGAGCTTGCAGAGCACTGGGGAAAGGCAGGCAGAGAATTCCTTGCTAGCACCTTCTCTGTGCCTGGGAAGCAGAAAAGTTCACATTGCTTCGCAAGAATCGCTCTTGTGCAGAAAACACTAACTCTTGTTCAGAAGGAAAGAAAGCACAGAGCCCCAGATTCTATGTTGTCCTGGAGAGCTTGCAGAGCACTGGGGAAAGGCAGGCAGAGAATTCCCTGATAGCACCTTCTCTTTGCCTGTTCACATTGCTTCGCAGAATCGCTTTTGTGCAGAAAACACTAACACTTGTTCAGAAGGAAAGAAAGCACAGAGCCCCAGATTCTATGTTGTCCTGGAGAGCTTGCAGAGCACTGGGGAAAGGCAGGCAGAGAATTCCTTGCTAGCACCTTCTCTTCGCCTGTTCACATTGCTTCGCAGAATCGCTTTTGTGCAGAAAACAGTAACACTTGTTCAGAAGGAAAGAAAGCACAGAGCCCCAGATTCTATGTTGTCCTGGAGAGCTTGCAGAGCACTGGGGAAAGGCAGGCAGAGAATTCCCTGCTAGCACCTTCTCTGTGCCTGGGAAGCAGAAGTGTTCACATTGCTTCGCAAGAATCACTTTTGTGCAGAAAACAGTAACACTTGTTCAGAAGGAAAGAAAGCACAGAGCCCCAGATTCTATGTTGTCCTGGAGAGCTTGCAGAGCACTGCGGAAAGGCAGGCAGAGAATTCCCTGCTAGCACCTTCTCTGGGCCTGGGAAGCAGAAGTGTTCACATTGCTTCGCAGAATCGCTTTTGTGCAGAAAACACTAACACTTGTTCAGAACGAAAGAAAGCACGGAGCCCCAGATTCTATGTTGTCCTGGAGAGCTTGCAGAGCACTGGGGAAAGGCAGGCAGAGAATTCCCTGCTAGCACCTTCTCTGTGCCTGTTCACATTGCTTCGCAGAATCGCTTTTGTGCAGAAAACAGTAACACTTGTTCAGAACGAAAGAAAGCACAGAGCCCCAGATTCTATGTTGTCCTGGAGAGCTTGCAGAGCACTGGGGAAAGGCAGGCAGAGAATTCCTTGCTAGCACCTTCTCTGTGCCTGGGAAGCAGAAGTGTTCACATTGCTTCGCAGAATCGCTTTTGTGCAGAAAACAGTAACACTTGTTCAGAAGGAAAGAAAGCACAGAGCCCCAGATTCTATGTTGTCCTGGAGAGCTTGCAGAGCACTGGGGAAAGGCAGGCAGAGAATTCCCTGCTAGCACCTTCTCTGTGCCTGGGAAGCAGAAGTGTTCACATTGCTTCGCAGAATCGCTTTTGCGCAGAAAACAGTAACACTTGTTCAGAAGGAAAGAAAGCACAGAGCCCCAGATTCTATGTTGTCCTGGAGAGCTTGCAGAGCACTGGGGAAAGGCAGGCAGAGAATTCCTTGCTAGCACCTTCTCTGTGCCTGGGAAGCAGAAGTGTTCACATTGCTTCGCAGAATCGCTTTTGTGCAGAAAACAGTAACACTTGTTCAGAAGGAAAGAAAGCACAGAGCCCCAGATTCTATGTTGTCCTGGAGAGCTTGCAGAGCACTGGGGAAAGGCAGGCAGAGAATTCCCTGCTAGCACCTTCTCTGTGCCTGGGAAGCAGAAGTGTTCACATTGCTTCGCAGAATCGCTTTTGCGCAGAAAACAGTAACACTTGTTCAGAAGGAAAGAAAGCACAGAGCCCCAGATTCTATGTTGTCCTGGAGAGCTTGCAGAGCACTGGGGAAAGGCAGGCAGAGAATTCCCTGCTAGCACCTTCTCTGTGCCTGTTCACATTGCTTCGCAGAATCGCTTTTGTGCAGAAAACAGTAACACTTGTTCAGAACGAAAGAAAGCACAGAGCCCCAGATTCTATGTTGTCCCGGAGAGCTTGCAGAGCACTGGGGAAAGGCAGGCAGAGAATTCCCTGCTAGCACCTTCTCTGTGCCTGGGAAGCAGAAGTGTTCACATTGCTTCGCAAGAATCGCTTTTGTGCAGAAAACAGTAACACTTGTTCAGAACGAAAGAAAGCACAGAGCCCCAGATTTTATGTTGTCCTGGAGAGCTTGCAGAGCACTGGGGAAAGGCAGGCAGAGAATTCCCTGCTAGCACCTTCTCTGTGCCTGTTCACATTGCTTCGCAGAATTGCTTTTGTGCAGAAAACAGTAACACTTGTTCAGAACGAAAGAAAGCACAGAGCCCCAGATTCTATGTTGTCCTGGAGAGCTTGCAGAGCACTGGGGAAAGGCAGGCAGAGAATTCCCTGCTAGCACCTTCTCTGTGCCTGGGAAGCAGAAGTGTTCACATTGCTTCGCAAGAATCGCTTTTGTGCAGAAAACACTAACACTTCTTCAGAAGGAAAGAAAGCACAGAGCCCCAGATTTTATGTTGTCCTGGAGAGCTTGCAGAGCACTGGGGAAAGGCAGGCAGAGAATTCCTTGCTAGCACCTTCTCTGTGCCTGGGAAGCAGAAGTGTTCACATTGCTTCGCAAGAATCACTTTTGTGCAGAAAACAGTAACACTTGTTCAGAAGGAAAGAAAGCACAGAGCCCCAGATTTTATGTTGTCCTGGAGAGCTTGCAGAGCACTGGGGAAAGGCAGGCAGAGAATTCCCTGCTAGCACCTTCTCTGTGCCTGGGAAGCAGAAGTGTTCACATTGCTTCGCAGAATCGCTTTTGTGCAGAAAACACTAACACTTGTTCAGAAGGAAAGAAAGCACAGAGCCCCAGATTCTATGTTGTCCTGGAGAGCTTGCAGAGCACTGGGGAAAGGCAGGCAGAGAATTCCTTGCTAGCACCTTCTCTGTGCCTGGGAAGCAGAAGTGTTCACATTGCTTCGCAGAATCGCTTTTGTGCAGAAAACAGTAACACTTGTTCAGAAGGAAAGAAAGCACAGAGCCCCAGATTCTATGTTGTCCTGGAGAGCTTGCAGAGCACTGGGGAAAGGCAGGCAGAGAATTCCTTGCTAGCACCTTCTCTGTGCCTGGGAAGCAGAAGTGTTCACATTGCTTCGCAGAATCGCTTTTGTGCAGAAAACAGTAACACTTGTTCAGAAGGAAAGAAAGCACAGAGCCCCAGATTCTATGTTGTCCTGGAGAGCTTGCAGAGCACTGGGGAAAGGCAGGCAGAGAATTCCTTGCTAGCACCTTCTCTGTGCCTGGGAAGCAGAAGTGTTCACATTGCTTCGCAGAATCGCTTTTGTGCAGAAAACAGTAACACTTGTTCAGAAGGAAAGAAAGCACAGAGCCCCAGATTCTATGTTGTCCTGGAGAGCTTGCAGAGCACTGGGGAAAGGCAGGCAGAGAATTCCCTGCTAGCACCTTCTCTGTGCCTGGGAAGCAGAAGTGTTCACATTGCTTCGCAGAATCGCTTTTGTGCAGAAAACAGTAACACTTGTTCAGAAGGAAAGAAAGCACAGAGCCCCAGATTCTATGTTGTCCTGGAGAGCTTGCAGAGCACTGGGGAAAGGCAGGCAGAGAATTCCCTGCTAGCACCTTCTCTGTGCCTGGGAAGCAGAAGTGTTCACATTGCTTCGCAGAATCGCTTTTGTGCAGAAAACAGTAACACTTGTTCAGAAGGAAAGAAAGCACAGAGCCCCAGATTCTATGTTGTCCTGGAGAGCTTGCAGAGCACTGGGGAAAGGCAGGCAGAGAATTCCCTGCTAGCACCTTCTCTGTGCCTGGGAAGCAGAAGTGTTCACATTGCTTCGCAGAATCGCTTTTGTGCAGAAAACACTAACACTTGTTCAGAAGGAAAGAAAGCACAGAGCCCCAGATTCTATGTTGTCCTGGAGAGCTTGCAGAGCACTGGGGAAAGGCAGGCAGAGAATTCCTTGCTAGCACCTTCTCTGTGCCTGGGAAGCAGAAGTGTTCACATTGCTTCGCAGAATCGCTTTTGTGCAGAAAACAGTAACACTTGTTCAGAAGGAAAGAAAGCACAGAGCCCCAGATTCTATGTTGTCCTGGAGAGCTTGCAGAGCACTGGGGAAAGGCAGGCAGAGAATTCCTTGCTAGCACCTTCTCTGTGCCTGGGAAGCAGAAATGTTCACATTGCTTCGCAAGAATCGCTCTTGTGCAGAAAACACTAACACTTGTTCAGAAGGAAAGAAAGCACAGAGCCCCAGATTCTATGTTGTCCTGGAGAGCTTGCAGAGCACTGGGGAAAGGCAGGCAGAGAATTCCTTGCTAGCACCTTCTCTGTGCCTGGGAAGCAGAAGTGTTCACATTGCTTCGCAGAATCGCTTTTGTGCAGAAAACAGTAACACTTGTTCAGAAGGAAAGAAAGCACAGAGCCCCAGATTCTATGTTGTCCTGGAGAGCTTGCAGAGCACTGGGGAAAGGCAGGCAGAGAATTCCTTGCTAGCACCTTCTCTGTGCCTGGGAAGCAGAAGTGTTCACATTGCTTCGCAGAATCGCTTTTGTGCAGAAAACAGTAACACTTGTTCAGAAGGAAAGAAAGCACAGAGCCCCAGATTCTATGTTGTCCTGGAGAGCTTGCAGAGCACTGGGGAAAGGCAGGCAGAGAATTCCTTGCTAGCACCTTCTCTGTGCCTGGGAAGCAGAAGTGTTCACATTGCTTCGCAGAATTGCTTTTGTGCAGAAAACAGTAACACTTGTTCAGAAGGAAAGAAAGCACAGAGCCCCAGATTCTATGTTGTCCTGGAGAGCTTGCAGAGCACTGGGGAAAGGCAGGCAGAGAATTCCCTGCTAGCACCTTCTCTGTGCCTGGGAAGCAGAAGTGTTCACATTGCTTCGCAGAATCGCTTTTGTGCAGAAAACACTAACACTTGTTCAGAAGGAAAGAAAGCACAGAGCCCCAGATTCTATGTTGTCCTGGAGAGCTTGCAGAGCACTGGGGAAAGGCAGGCAGAGAATTCCCTGCTAGCACCTTCTCTGTGCCTGTTCACATTGCTTCGCAGAATCGCTTTTGTGCAGAAAACAGTAACACTTGTTCAGAAGGAAAGAAAGCACAGAGCCCCAGATTTGCTGTTGTCCTGGAGAGCTTGCAGAGCACTGGGGAAAGGCAGGCAGAGAATTCCTTGCTAGCACCTTCTCTGTGCCTGGGAAGCAGAAGTGTTCACATTGCTTCGCAGAATCGCTTTTGTGCAGAAAACAGTAACACTTGTTCAGAAGGAAAGAAAGCACAGAGCCCCAGATTCTATGTTGTCCTGGAGAGCTTGCAGAGCACTGGGGAAAGGCAGGCAGAGAATTCCTTGCTAGCACCTTCTCTGTGCCTGGGAAGCAGAAAAGTTCACATTGCTTCGCAAGAATCGCTCTTGTGCAGAAAACACTAACTCTTGTTCAGAAGGAAAGAAAGCACAGAGCCCCAGATTCTATGTTGTCCTGGAGAGCTTGCAGAGCACTGGGGAAAGGCAGGCAGAGAATTCCCTGATAGCACCTTCTCTTTGCCTGTTCACATTGCTTCGCAGAATCGCTTTTGTGCAGAAAACACTAACACTTGTTCAGAAGGAAAGAAAGCACAGAGCCCCAGATTCTATGTTGTCCTGGAGAGCTTGCAGAGCACTGGGGAAAGGCAGGCAGAGAATTCCTTGCTAGCACCTTCTCTTCGCCTGTTCACATTGCTTCGCAGAATCGCTTTTGTGCAGAAAACAGTAACACTTGTTCAGAAGGAAAGAAAGCACAGAGCCCCAGATTCTATGTTGTCCTGGAGAGCTTGCAGAGCACTGGGGAAAGGCAGGCAGAGAATTCCCTGCTAGCACCTTCTCTGTGCCTGGGAAGCAGAAGTGTTCACATTGCTTCGCAAGAATCACTTTTGTGCAGAAAACAGTAACACTTGTTCAGAAGGAAAGAAAGCACAGAGCCCCAGATTCTATGTTGTCCTGGAGAGCTTGCAGAGCACTGCGGAAAGGCAGGCAGAGAATTCCCTGCTAGCACCTTCTCTGGGCCTGGGAAGCAGAAGTGTTCACATTGCTTCGCAGAATCGCTTTTGTGCAGAAAACACTAACACTTGTTCAGAACGAAAGAAAGCACGGAGCCCCAGATTCTATGTTGTCCTGGAGAGCTTGCAGAGCACTGGGGAAAGGCAGGCAGAGAATTCCCTGCTAGCACCTTCTCTGTGCCTGTTCACATTGCTTCGCAGAATCGCTTTTGTGCAGAAAACAGTAACACTTGTTCAGAACGAAAGAAAGCACAGAGCCCCAGATTCTATGTTGTCCTGGAGAGCTTGCAGAGCACTGGGGAAAGGCAGGCAGAGAATTCCTTGCTAGCACCTTCTCTGTGCCTGGGAAGCAGAAGTGTTCACATTGCTTCGCAGAATCGCTTTTGTGCAGAAAACAGTAACACTTGTTCAGAAGGAAAGAAAGCACAGAGCCCCAGATTCTATGTTGTCCTGGAGAGCTTGCAGAGCACTGGGGAAAGGCAGGCAGAGAATTCCCTGCTAGCACCTTCTCTGTGCCTGGGAAGCAGAAGTGTTCACATTGCTTCGCAGAATCGCTTTTGCGCAGAAAACAGTAACACTTGTTCAGAAGGAAAGAAAGCACAGAGCCCCAGATTCTATGTTGTCCTGGAGAGCTTGCAGAGCACTGGGGAAAGGCAGGCAGAGAATTCCTTGCTAGCACCTTCTCTGTGCCTGGGAAGCAGAAGTGTTCACATTGCTTCGCAGAATCGCTTTTGTGCAGAAAACAGTAACACTTGTTCAGAAGGAAAGAAAGCACAGAGCCCCAGATTCTATGTTGTCCTGGAGAGCTTGCAGAGCACTGGGGAAAGGCAGGCAGAGAATTCCCTGCTAGCACCTTCTCTGTGCCTGGGAAGCAGAAGTGTTCACATTGCTTCGCAGAATCGCTTTTGCGCAGAAAACAGTAACACTTGTTCAGAAGGAAAGAAAGCACAGAGCCCCAGATTCTATGTTGTCCTGGAGAGCTTGCAGAGCACTGGGGAAAGGCAGGCAGAGAATTCCCTGCTAGCACCTTCTCTGTGCCTGTTCACATTGCTTCGCAGAATCGCTTTTGTGCAGAAAACAGTAACACTTGTTCAGAACGAAAGAAAGCACAGAGCCCCAGATTCTATGTTGTCCCGGAGAGCTTGCAGAGCACTGGGGAAAGGCAGGCAGAGAATTCCCTGCTAGCACCTTCTCTGTGCCTGGGAAGCAGAAGTGTTCACATTGCTTCGCAAGAATCGCTTTTGTGCAGAAAACAGTAACACTTGTTCAGAACGAAAGAAAGCACAGAGCCCCAGATTTTATGTTGTCCTGGAGAGCTTGCAGAGCACTGGGGAAAGGCAGGCAGAGAATTCCCTGCTAGCACCTTCTCTGTGCCTGTTCACATTGCTTCGCAGAATTGCTTTTGTGCAGAAAACAGTAACACTTGTTCAGAACGAAAGAAAGCACAGAGCCCCAGATTCTATGTTGTCCTGGAGAGCTTGCAGAGCACTGGGGAAAGGCAGGCAGAGAATTCCCTGCTAGCACCTTCTCTGTGCCTGGGAAGCAGAAGTGTTCACATTGCTTCGCAAGAATCGCTTTTGTGCAGAAAACACTAACACTTCTTCAGAAGGAAAGAAAGCACAGAGCCCCAGATTTTATGTTGTCCTGGAGAGCTTGCAGAGCACTGGGGAAAGGCAGGCAGAGAATTCCTTGCTAGCACCTTCTCTGTGCCTGGGAAGCAGAAGTGTTCACATTGCTTCGCAAGAATCACTTTTGTGCAGAAAACAGTAACACTTGTTCAGAAGGAAAGAAAGCACAGAGCCCCAGATTTTATGTTGTCCTGGAGAGCTTGCAGAGCACTGGGGAAAGGCAGGCAGAGAATTCCCTGCTAGCACCTTCTCTGTGCCTGGGAAGCAGAAGTGTTCACATTGCTTCGCAGAATCGCTTTTGTGCAGAAAACACTAACACTTGTTCAGAAGGAAAGAAAGCACAGAGCCCCAGATTCTATGTTGTCCTGGAGAGCTTGCAGAGCACTGGGGAAAGGCAGGCAGAGAATTCCTTGCTAGCACCTTCTCTGTGCCTGGGAAGCAGAAGTGTTCACATTGCTTCGCAGAATCGCTTTTGTGCAGAAAACAGTAACACTTGTTCAGAAGGAAAGAAAGCACAGAGCCCCAGATTCTATGTTGTCCTGGAGAGCTTGCAGAGCACTGGGGAAAGGCAGGCAGAGAATTCCTTGCTAGCACCTTCTCTGTGCCTGGGAAGCAGAAGTGTTCACATTGCTTCGCAGAATCGCTTTTGTGCAGAAAACAGTAACACTTGTTCAGAAGGAAAGAAAGCACAGAGCCCCAGATTCTATGTTGTCCTGGAGAGCTTGCAGAGCACTGGGGAAAGGCAGGCAGAGAATTCCTTGCTAGCACCTTCTCTGTGCCTGGGAAGCAGAAGTGTTCACATTGCTTCGCAGAATCGCTTTTGTGCAGAAAACAGTAACACTTGTTCAGAAGGAAAGAAAGCACAGAGCCCCAGATTCTATGTTGTCCTGGAGAGCTTGCAGAGCACTGGGGAAAGGCAGGCAGAGAATTCCCTGCTAGCACCTTCTCTGTGCCTGGGAAGCAGAAGTGTTCACATTGCTTCGCAGAATCGCTTTTGTGCAGAAAACAGTAACACTTGTTCAGAAGGAAAGAAAGCACAGAGCCCCAGATTCTATGTTGTCCTGGAGAGCTTGCAGAGCACTGGGGAAAGGCAGGCAGAGAATTCCCTGCTAGCACCTTCTCTGTGCCTGGGAAGCAGAAGTGTTCACATTGCTTCGCAGAATCGCTTTTGTGCAGAAAACAGTAACACTTGTTCAGAAGGAAAGAAAGCACAGAGCCCCAGATTCTATGTTGTCCTGGAGAGCTTGCAGAGCACTGGGGAAAGGCAGGCAGAGAATTCCCTGCTAGCACCTTCTCTGTGCCTGGGAAGCAGAAGTGTTCACATTGCTTCGCAGAATCGCTTTTGTGCAGAAAACACTAACACTTGTTCAGAAGGAAAGAAAGCACAGAGCCCCAGATTCTATGTTGTCCTGGAGAGCTTGCAGAGCACTGGGGAAAGGCAGGCAGAGAATTCCTTGCTAGCACCTTCTCTGTGCCTGGGAAGCAGAAGTGTTCACATTGCTTCGCAGAATCGCTTTTGTGCAGAAAACAGTAACACTTGTTCAGAAGGAAAGAAAGCACAGAGCCCCAGATTCTATGTTGTCCTGGAGAGCTTGCAGAGCACTGGGGAAAGGCAGGCAGAGAATTCCTTGCTAGCACCTTCTCTGTGCCTGGGAAGCAGAAATGTTCACATTGCTTCGCAAGAATCGCTCTTGTGCAGAAAACACTAACACTTGTTCAGAAGGAAAGAAAGCACAGAGCCCCAGATTTTATGTTGTCCTGGAGAGCTTGCAGAGCACTGGGGAAAGGCAGGCAGAGAATTCCCTGATAGCACCTTCTCTGTGCCTGTTCACATTGCTTCGCAAGAATCGCTTTTGTGCAGAAAACAGTAACACTTGTTCAGAAGGAAAGAAAGCACAGAGCCCCAGATTCTATGTTGTCCTGGAGAGCTTGCAGAGCACTGGGGAAAGGCAGGCAGAGAATTCCTTGCTAGCACCTTCTCTGTGCCTGGGAAGCAGAAGTGTTCACATTGCTTCGCAGAATCGCTTTTGTGCAGAAAACAGTAACACTTGTTCAGAAGGAAAGAAAGCACAGAGCCCCAGATTCTATGTTGTCCTGGAGAGCTTGCAGAGCACTGGGGAAAGGCAGGCAGAGAATTCCTTGCTAGCACCTTCTCTGTGCCTGGGAAGCAGAAATGTTCACATTGCTTCGCAAGAATCGCTCTTGTGCAGAAAACACTAACACTTGTTCAGAAGGAAAGAAAGCACAGAGCCCCAGATTTTATGTTGTCCTGGAGAGCTTGCAGAGCACTGGGGAAAGGCAGGCAGAGAATTCCCTGATAGCACCTTCTCTGTGCCTGTTCACATTGCTTCGCAGAATCGCTTTTGTGCAGAAAACAGTAACACTTGTTCAGAAGGAAAGAAAGCACAGAGCCCCAGATTCTATGTTGTCCTGGAGAGCTTGCAGAGCACTGGGGAAAGGCAGGCAGAGAATTCCCTGCTAGCACCTTCTCTGTGCCTGGGAAGCAGAAGTGTTCACATTGCTTCGCAGAATCGCTTTTGTGCAGAAAACAGTAACACTTGTTCAGAAGGAAAGAAAGCACAGAGCCCCAGATTCTATGTTGTCCTGGAGAGCTTGCAGAGCACTGGGGAAAGGCAGGCAGAGAATTCCTTGCTAGCACCTTCTCTGTGCCTGGGAAGCAGAAGTGTTCACATTGCTTCGCAGAATCGCTTTTGTGCAGAAAACAGTAACACTTGTTCAGAAGGAAAGAAAGCACAGAGCCCCAGATTCTATGTTGTCCTGGAGAGCTTGCAGAGCACTGGGGAAAGGCAGGCAGAGAATTCCCTGCTAGCACCTTCTCTGTGCCTGGGAAGCAGAAGTGTTCACATTGCTTCGCAAGAATAGCTTTTGTGCAGAGAACAGTAACACTTGTTCAGAACGAAAGAAAGCACAGAGCCCCAGATTCTATGTTGTCCTGGAGAGCTTGCAGAGCACTGGGGAAAGGCAGGCAGAGAATTCCCTGCTAGCACCTTCTCTGTGCCTGGGAAGCAGAAGTGTTCACATTGCTTCGCAAGAATCACTTTTGTGCAGAAAACAGTAACACTTGTTCAGAAGGAAAGAAAGCACAGAGCCCCAGATTTTATGTTGTCCTGGAGAGCTTGCAGAGCACTGGGGAAAGGCAGGCAGAGAATTCCCTGATAGCACCTCTCTGTGCCTGTTCACATTGCTTCGCAGAATCGCTTTTGTGCAGAAAACAGTAACACTTGTTCAGAAGGAAAGAAAGCACAGAGCCCCAGATTCTATGTTGTCCTGGAGAGCTTGCAGAGCACTGGGGAAAGGCAGGCAGAGAATTCCCTGCTAGCACCTTCTCTGTGCCTGGGAAGCAGAAGTGTTCACATTGCTTCGCAGAATCGCTTTTGTGCAGAAAACACTAACACTTGTTCAGAAGGAAAGAAAGCACAGAGCCCCAGATTCTATGTTGTCCTGGAGAGCTTGCAGAGCACTGGGTAAAGGCAGGCAGAGAATTCCTTGCTAGCACCTTCTCTGTGCCTGGGAAGCAGAAGTGTTCACATTGCTTCGCAGAATCGCTTTTGTGCAGAAAACAGTAACACTTGTTCAGAAGGAAAGAAAGCACAGAGCCCCAGATTCTATGTTGTCCTGGAGAGCTTGCAGAGCACTGGGGAAAGGCAGGCAGAGAATTCCTTGCTAGCACCTTCTCTGTGCCTGGGAAGCAGAAGTGTTCACATTGCTTCGCAGAATCGCTTTTGTGCAGAAAACAGTAACACTTGTTCAGAAGGAAAGAAAGCACAGAGCCCCAGATTCTATGTTGTCCTGGAGAGCTTGCAGAGCACTGGGGAAAGGCAGGCAGAGAATTCCTTGCTAGCACCTTCTCTGTGCCTGGGAAGCAGAAGTGTTCACATTGCTTCGCAGAATCGCTTTTGTGCAGAAAACAGTAACACTTGTTCAGAAGGAAAGAAAGCACAGAGCCCCAGATTCTATGTTGTCCTGGAGAGCTTGCAGAGCACTGGGGAAAGGCAGGCAGAGAATTCCTTGCTAGCACCTTCTCTGTGCCTGGGAAGCAGAAGTGTTCACATTGCTTCGCAGAATCGCTTTTGTGCAGAAAACAGTAACACTTGTTCAGAAGGAAAGAAAGCACAGAGCCCCAGATTCTATGTTGTCCTGGAGAGCTTGCAGAGCACTGGGGAAAGGCAGGCAGAGAATTCCTTGCTAGCACCTTCTCTGTGCCTGGGAAGCAGAAGTGTTCACATTGCTTCGCAGAATCGCTTTTGTGCAGAAAACAGTAACACTTGTTCAGAAGGAAAGAAAGCACAGAGCCCCAGATTCTATGTTGTCCTGGAGAGCTTGCAGAGCACTGGGGAAAGGCAGGCAGAGAATTCCCTGCTAGCACCTTCTCTGTGCCTGGGAAGCAGAAGTGTTCACATTGCTTCGCAGAATCGCTTTTGTGCAGAAAACACTAACACTTGTTCAGAAGGAAAGAAAGCACAGAGCCCCAGATTCTATGTTGTCCTGGAGAGCTTGCAGAGCACTGGGGAAAGGCAGGCAGAGAATTCCTTGCTAGCACCTTCTCTGTGCCTGGGAAGCAGAAGTGTTCACATGGCTTCGCAGAATCGCTTTTGTGCAGAAAACACTAACACTTGTTCAGAACGAAAGAAAGCACAGAGCCCCAGATTCTATGTTGTCCTGGAGAGCTTGCAGAGCACTGGGGAAAGGCAGGCAGAGAATTCCCTGCTAGCACCTTCTCTGTGCCTGGGAAGCAGAAGTGTTCACATTGCTTCGCAGAATCGCTTTTGTGCAGAAAACAGTAACACTTGTTCAGAAGGAAAGAAAGCACAGAGCCCCAGATTCTATGTTGTCCTGGAGAGCTTGCAGAGCACTGGGGAAAGGCAGGCAGAGAATTCCCTGCTAGCACCTTCTCTGTGCCTGGGAAGCAGAAGTGTTCACATTGCTTCGCAGAATCGCTTTTGTGCAGAAAACACTAACACTTGTTCAGAAGGAAAGAAAGCACAGAGCCCCAGATTCTATGTTGTCCTGGAGAGCTTGCAGAGCACTGGGGAAAGGCAGGCAGAGAATTCCCTGATAGCACCTTCTCTGTGCCTGTTCACATTGCTTCGCAGAATCGCTTTTGTGCAGAAAACAGTAACACTTGTTCAGAAGGAAAGAAAGCACAGAGCCACAGATTCTATGTTGTCCTGGAGAGCTTGCAGAGCACTGGGGAAAGGCAGGCAGAGAATTCCCTGCTAGCACCTTCTCTGTGCCTTGGAAGCAGAAGTGTTCACATTGCTTCGCAAGAATCACTTTTGTGCAGAAAACAGTAACACTTGTTCAGAAGGAAAGAAAGCACAGAGCCCCAGATTCTATGTTGTCCTGGAGAGCTTGCAGAGCACTGGGGAAAGGCAGGCAGAGAATTCCCTGCTAGCGCCTTCTCTGTGCCTGCGAAGCAGAAGTGTTCACATTGCTTCGCAGAATCGCTTTTGTGCAGAAAACAGTAACACTTGTTCAGAAGGAAAGAAAGCACAGAGCCCCAGATTCTATGTTGTCCTGGAGAGCTTGCAGAGCACTGGGGAAAGGCAGGCAGAGAATTCCCTGATAGCACCTTCTCTGTGCCTGTTCACATTGCTTCGCAGAATCGCTTTTGTGCAGAAAACAGTAACACTTGTTCAGAACGAAAGAAAGCACAGAGCCCCAGATTCTATGTTGTCCTGGAGAGCTTGCAGAGCACTGGGGAAAGGCAGGCAGAGAATTCCTTGCTAGCACCTTCTCTGTGCCTGGGAAGCAGAAGTGTTCACATTGCTTCGCAGAATCGCTTTTGTGCAGAAAACAGTAACACTTGTTCAGAAGGAAAGAAAGCACAGAGCCCCAGATTCTATGTTGTCCTGGAGAGCTTGCAGAGCACTGGGGAAAGGCAGGCAGAGAATTCCCTGCTAGCACCTTCTCTGTGCCTGGGAAGCAGAAGTGTTCACATTGCTTCGCAGAATCGCTTTTGCGCAGAAAACAGTAACACTTGTTCAGAAGGAAAGAAAGCACAGAGCCCCAGATTCTATGTTGTCCTGGAGAGCTTGCAGAGCACTGGGGAAAGGCAGGCAGAGAATTCCCTGCTAGCACCTTCTCTTTGCCTGTTCACATTGCTTCGCAGAATCGCTTTTGTGCAGAAAACAGTAACACTTGTTCAGAAGGAAAGAAAGCACAGAGCCCCAGATTCTATGTTGTCCTGGAGAGCTTGCAGAGCACTGGGGAAAGGCAGGCAGAGAATTCCCTGCTAGCACCTTCTCTGTGCCTGGGAAGCAGAAGTGTTCACATTGCTTCGCAAGAATCACTTTTGTGCAGAAAACAGTAACACTTGTTCAGAAGGAAAGAAAGCACAGAGCCCCAGATTCTATGTTGTCCTGGAGAGCTTGCAGAGCACTGCGGAAAGGCAGGCAGAGAATTCCCTGCTAGCACCTTCTCTGTGCCTGGGAAGCAGAAGTGTTCACATTGCTTCGCAGCATCGCTTTTGTGCAGAAAACAGTAACACTTGTTCAGAAGGAAAGAAAGCACAGAGCCCCAGATTCTATGTTGTCCTGGAGAGCTTGCAGAGCACTGGGGAAAGGCAGGCAGAGAATTCCCTGCTAGCACCTTCTCTGTGCCTGGGAAGCAGAAGTGTTCACATTGCTTCGCAGAATCGCTTTTGCGCAGAAAACAGTAACACTTGTTCAGAAGGAAAGAAAGCACAGAGCCCCAGATTCTATGTTGTCCTGGAGAGCTTGCAGAGCACTGCGGAAAGGCAGGCAGAGAATTCCCTGCTAGCACCTTCTCTGTGCCTGGGAAGCAGAAGTGTTCACATTGCTTCGCAGCATCGCTTTTGTGCAGAAAACAGTAACACTTGTTCAGAAGGAAAGAAAGCACAGAGCCCCAGATTCTATGTTGTCCTGGAGAGCTTGCAGAGCACTGGGGAAAGGCAGGCAGAGAATTCCCTGATAGCACCTTCTCTGTGCCTGTTCACATTGCTTCGCAGAATCGCTTTTGTGCAGAAAACAGTAACACTTGTTCAGAAGGAAAGAAAGCACAGAGCCCCAGATTCTATGTTGTCCTGGAGAGCTTGCAGAGCACTGGGGAAAGGCAGGCAGAGAATTCCCTGATAGCACCTTCTCTGTGCCTGGGAAGCAGAAGTGTTCACATTGCTTCGCAGAATCGCTTTTGTGCAGAAAACAGTAACACTTGTTCAGAAGGAAAGAAAGCACAGAGCCCCAGATTCTATGTTGTCCTGGAGAGCTTGCAGAGCACTGGGGAAAGGCAGGCAGAGAATTCCTTGCTAGCACCTTCTCTGTGCCTGGGAAGCAGAAGTGTTCACATTGCTTCGCAGAATCGCTTTTGTGCAGAAAACAGTAACACTTGTTCAGAAGGAAAGAAAGCACAGAGCCCCAGATTCTATGTTGTCCTGGAGAGCTTGCAGAGCACTGGGGAAAGGCAGGCAGAGAATTCCTTGCTAGCACCTTCTCTGTGCCTGGGAAGCAGAAGTGTTCACATTGCTTCGCAGAATCGCTTTTGTGCAGAAAACACTAACACTTGTTCAGAACGAAAGAAAGCACAGAGCCCCAGATTCTATGTTGTCCTGGAGAGCTTGCAGAGCACTGGGGAAAGGCAGGCAGAGAATTCCCTGATAGCACCTTCTCTGTGCCTGTTCACATTGCTTCGCAGAATCGCTTTTGTGCAGAAAACACTAACACTTGTTCAGAAGGAAAGAAAGCACAGAGCCCCAGATTCTATGTTGTCCTGGAGAGCTTGCAGAGCACTGGGGAAAGGCAGGCAGAGAATTCCTTGCTAGCACCTTCTCTGTGCCTGGGAAGCAGAAGTGTTCACATTGCTTCGCAGAATCGCTTTTGTGCAGAAAACAGTAACACTTGTTCAGAAGGAAAGAAAGCACAGAGCCCCAGATTCTATGTTGTCCTGGAGAGCTTGCAGAGCACTGGGGAAAGGCAGGCAGAGAATTCCCTGCTAGCACCTTCTCTGTGCCTGGGAAGCAGAAGTGTTCACATTGCTTCGCAGAATCGCTTTTGCGCAGAAAACAGTAACACTTGTTCAGAAGGAAAGAAAGCACAGAGCCCCAGATTCTATGTTGTCCTGGAGAGCTTGCAGAGCACTGGGGAAAGGCAGGCAGAGAATTCCCTGCTAGCACCTTCTCTGTGCCTGTTCACATTGCTTCGCAGAATCGCTTTTGTGCAGAGAACAGTAACACTTGTTCAGAACGAAAGAAAGCACAGAGCCCCAGATTCTATGTTGTCCTGGAGAGCTTGCAGAGCACTGGGGAAAGGCAGGCAGAGAATTCCTTGCTAGCACCTTCTCTGTGCCTGGGAAGCAGAAGTGTTCACATTGCTTCGCAAGAATCGCTTTTGTGCAGAAAACAGTAACACTTGTTCAGAAGGAAAGAAAGCACAGAGCCCCAGATTCTATGTTGTCCTGGAGAGCTTGCAGAGCACTGGGGAAAGGCAGGCAGAGAATTCCCTGATAGCACCTTCTCTGTGCCTGTTCACATTGCTTCGCAGAATCGCTTTTGTGCAGAAAACAGTAACACTTGTTCAGAAGGAAAGAAAGCACAGAGCCCCAGATTCTATGTTGTCCTGGAGAGCTTGCAGAGCACTGCGGAAAGGCAGGCAGAGAATTCCCTGCTAGCACCTTCTCTGTGCCTGGGAAGCAGAAGTGTTCACATTGCTTCGCAGCATCGCTTTTGTGCAGAAAACAGTAACACTTGTTCAGAAGGAAAGAAAGCACAGAGCCCCAGATTCTATGTTGTCCTGGAGAGCTTGCAGAGCACTGGGGAAAGGCAGGCAGAGAATTCCCTGCTAGCACCTTCTCTGTGCCTGGGAAGCAGAAGTGTTCACATTGCTTCGCAGAATCGCTTTTGCGCAGAAAACAGTAACACTTGTTCAGAAGGAAAGAAAGCACAGAGCCCCAGATTCTATGTTGTCCTGGAGAGCTTGCAGAGCACTGCGGAAAGGCAGGCAGAGAATTCCCTGCTAGCACCTTCTCTGTGCCTGGGAAGCAGAAGTGTTCACATTGCTTCGCAGCATCGCTTTTGTGCAGAAAACAGTAACACTTGTTCAGAAGGAAAGAAAGCACAGAGCCCCAGATTCTATGTTGTCCTGGAGAGCTTGCAGAGCACTGGGGAAAGGCAGGCAGAGAATTCCCTGATAGCACCTTCTCTGTGCCTGTTCACATTGCTTCGCAGAATCGCTTTTGTGCAGAAAACAGTAACACTTGTTCAGAAGGAAAGAAAGCACAGAGCCCCAGATTCTATGTTGTCCTGGAGAGCTTGCAGAGCACTGGGGAAAGGCAGGCAGAGAATTCCCTGCTAGCACCTTCTCTGTGCCTGGGAAGCAGAAGTGTTCACATTGCTTCGCAGAATCGCTTTTGTGCAGAAAACAGTAACACTTGTTCAGAAGGAAAGAAAGCACAGAGCCCCAGATTCTATGTTGTCCTGGAGAGCTTGCAGAGCACTGGGGAAAGGCAGGCAGAGAATTCCTTGCTAGCACCTTCTCTGTGCCTGGGAAGCAGAAGTGTTCACATTGCTTCGCAGAATCGCTTTTGTGCAGAAAACAGTAACACTTGTTCAGAAGGAAAGAAAGCACAGAGCCCCAGATTCTATGTTGTCCTGGAGAGCTTGCAGAGCACTGGGGAAAGGCAGGCAGAGAATTCCTTGCTAGCACCTTCTCTGTGCCTGGGAAGCAGAAGTGTTCACATTGCTTCGCAGAATCGCTTTTGTGCAGAAAACACTAACACTTGTTCAGAACGAAAGAAAGCACAGAGCCCCAGATTCTATGTTGTCCTGGAGAGCTTGCAGAGCACTGGGGAAAGGCAGGCAGAGAATTCCCTGATAGCACCTTCTCTGTGCCTGTTCACATTGCTTCGCAGAATCGCTTTTGTGCAGAAAACACTAACACTTGTTCAGAAGGAAAGAAAGCACAGAGCCCCAGATTCTATGTTGTCCTGGAGAGCTTGCAGAGCACTGGGGAAAGGCAGGCAGAGAATTCCTTGCTAGCACCTTCTCTGTGCCTGGGAAGCAGAAGTGTTCACATTGCTTCGCAGAATCGCTTTTGTGCAGAAAACAGTAACACTTGTTCAGAAGGAAAGAAAGCACAGAGCCCCAGATTCTATGTTGTCCTGGAGAGCTTGCAGAGCACTGGGGAAAGGCAGGCAGAGAATTCCCTGCTAGCACCTTCTCTGTGCCTGGGAAGCAGAAGTGTTCACATTGCTTCGCAAGAATCGCTTTTGTGCAGAAAACAGTAACACTTGTTCAGAAGGAAAGAAAGCACAGAGCCCCAGATTTTATGTTGTCCTGGAGAGCTTGCAGAGCACTGGGGAAAGGCAGGCAGAGAATTCCCTGATAGCACCTTCTCTGTGCCTGTTCACATTGCTTCGCAGAATCGCTTTTGTGCAGAAAACAGTAACACTTGTTCAGAACGAAAGAAAGCACAGAGCCCCAGATTCTATGTTGTCCTGGAGAGCTTGCAGAGCACTGGGGAAAGGCAGGCAGAGAATTCCTTGCTAGCACCTTCTCTGTGCCTGGGAAGCAGAAGTGTTCACATTGCTTCGCAGAATCGCTTTTGTGCAGAAAACAGTAACACTTGTTCAGAAGGAAAGAAAGCACAGAGCCCCAGATTCTATGTTGTCCTGGAGAGCTTGCAGAGCACTGGGGAAAGGCAGGCAGAGAATTCCCTGCTAGCACCTTCTCTGTGCCTGGGAAGCAGAAGTGTTCACATTGCTTCGCAGAATCGCTTTTGCGCAGAAAACAGTAACACTTGTTCAGAAGGAAAGAAAGCACAGAGCCCCAGATTCTATGTTGTCCTGGAGAGCTTGCAGAGCACTGGGGAAAGGCAGGCAGAGAATTCCTTGCTAGCACCTTCTCTGTGCCTGGGAAGCAGAAGTGTTCACATTGCTTCGCAGAATCGCTTTTGTGCAGAAAACAGTAACACTTGTTCAGAAGGAAAGAAAGCACAGAGCCCCAGATTCTATGTTGTCCTGGAGAGCTTGCAGAGCACTGGGGAAAGGCAGGCAGAGAATTCCCTGCTAGCACCTTCTCTGTGCCTGGGAAGCAGAAGTGTTCACATTGCTTCGCAGAATCGCTTTTGCGCAGAAAACAGTAACACTTGTTCAGAAGGAAAGAAAGCACAGAGCCCCAGATTCTATGTTGTCCTGGAGAGCTTGCAGAGCACTGGGGAAAGGCAGGCAGAGAATTCCCTGCTAGCACCTTCTCTGTGCCTGTTCACATTGCTTCGCAGAATCGCTTTTGTGCAGAAAACAGTAACACTTGTTCAGAACGAAAGAAAGCACAGAGCCCCAGATTCTATGTTGTCCCGGAGAGCTTGCAGAGCACTGGGGAAAGGCAGGCAGAGAATTCCCTGCTAGCACCTTCTCTGTGCCTGGGAAGCAGAAGTGTTCACATTGCTTCGCAAGAATCGCTTTTGTGCAGAAAACAGTAACACTTGTTCAGAACGAAAGAAAGCACAGAGCCCCAGATTTTATGTTGTCCTGGAGAGCTTGCAGAGCACTGGGGAAAGGCAGGCAGAGAATTCCCTGCTAGCACCTTCTCTGTGCCTGTTCACATTGCTTCGCAGAATTGCTTTTGTGCAGAAAACAGTAACACTTGTTCAGAACGAAAGAAAGCACAGAGCCCCAGATTCTATGTTGTCCTGGAGAGCTTGCAGAGCACTGGGGAAAGGCAGGCAGAGAATTCCCTGCTAGCACCTTCTCTGTGCCTGGGAAGCAGAAGTGTTCACATTGCTTCGCAAGAATCGCTTTTGTGCAGAAAACACTAACACTTCTTCAGAAGGAAAGAAAGCACAGAGCCCCAGATTTTATGTTGTCCTGGAGAGCTTGCAGAGCACTGGGGAAAGGCAGGCAGAGAATTCCTTGCTAGCACCTTCTCTGTGCCTGGGAAGCAGAAGTGTTCACATTGCTTCGCAAGAATCACTTTTGTGCAGAAAACAGTAACACTTGTTCAGAAGGAAAGAAAGCACAGAGCCCCAGATTTTATGTTGTCCTGGAGAGCTTGCAGAGCACTGGGGAAAGGCAGGCAGAGAATTCCCTGCTAGCACCTTCTCTGTGCCTGGGAAGCAGAAGTGTTCACATTGCTTCGCAGAATCGCTTTTGTGCAGAAAACACTAACACTTGTTCAGAAGGAAAGAAAGCACAGAGCCCCAGATTCTATGTTGTCCTGGAGAGCTTGCAGAGCACTGGGGAAAGGCAGGCAGAGAATTCCTTGCTAGCACCTTCTCTGTGCCTGGGAAGCAGAAGTGTTCACATTGCTTCGCAGAATCGCTTTTGTGCAGAAAACAGTAACACTTGTTCAGAAGGAAAGAAAGCACAGAGCCCCAGATTCTATGTTGTCCTGGAGAGCTTGCAGAGCACTGGGGAAAGGCAGGCAGAGAATTCCTTGCTAGCACCTTCTCTGTGCCTGGGAAGCAGAAGTGTTCACATTGCTTCGCAGAATCGCTTTTGTGCAGAAAACAGTAACACTTGTTCAGAAGGAAAGAAAGCACAGAGCCCCAGATTCTATGTTGTCCTGGAGAGCTTGCAGAGCACTGGGGAAAGGCAGGCAGAGAATTCCTTGCTAGCACCTTCTCTGTGCCTGGGAAGCAGAAGTGTTCACATTGCTTCGCAGAATCGCTTTTGTGCAGAAAACAGTAACACTTGTTCAGAAGGAAAGAAAGCACAGAGCCCCAGATTCTATGTTGTCCTGGAGAGCTTGCAGAGCACTGGGGAAAGGCAGGCAGAGAATTCCCTGCTAGCACCTTCTCTGTGCCTGGGAAGCAGAAGTGTTCACATTGCTTCGCAGAATCGCTTTTGTGCAGAAAACAGTAACACTTGTTCAGAAGGAAAGAAAGCACAGAGCCCCAGATTCTATGTTGTCCTGGAGAGCTTGCAGAGCACTGGGGAAAGGCAGGCAGAGAATTCCCTGATAGCACCTTCTCTGTGCCTGGGAAGCAGAAGTGTTCACATTGCTTCGCAGAATCGCTTTTGTGCAGAAAACAGTAACACTTGTTCAGAAGGAAAGAAAGCACAGAGCCCCAGATTCTATGTTGTCCTGGAGAGCTTGCAGAGCACTGGGGAAAGGCAGGCAGAGAATTCCCTGCTAGCACCTTCTCTGTGCCTGGGAAGCAGAAGTGTTCACATTGCTTCGCAGAATCGCTTTTGTGCAGAAAACACTAACACTTGTTCAGAAGGAAAGAAAGCACAGAGCCCCAGATTCTATGTTGTCCTGGAGAGCTTGCAGAGCACTGGGGAAAGGCAGGCAGAGAATTCCTTGCTAGCACCTTCTCTGTGCCTGGGAAGCAGAAGTGTTCACATTGCTTCGCAGAATCGCTTTTGTGCAGAAAACAGTAACACTTGTTCAGAAGGAAAGAAAGCACAGAGCCCCAGATTCTATGTTGTCCTGGAGAGCTTGCAGAGCACTGGGGAAAGGCAGGCAGAGAATTCCTTGCTAGCACCTTCTCTGTGCCTGGGAAGCAGAAATGTTCACATTGCTTCGCAAGAATCGCTCTTGTGCAGAAAACACTAACACTTGTTCAGAAGGAAAGAAAGCACAGAGCCCCAGATTTTATGTTGTCCTGGAGAGCTTGCAGAGCACTGGGGAAAGGCAGGCAGAGAATTCCCTGATAGCACCTTCTCTGTGCCTGTTCACATTGCTTCGCAAGAATCGCTTTTGTGCAGAAAACAGTAACACTTGTTCAGAAGGAAAGAAAGCACAGAGCCCCAGATTCTATGTTGTCCTGGAGAGCTTGCAGAGCACTGGGGAAAGGCAGGCAGAGAATTCCTTGCTAGCACCTTCTCTGTGCCTGGGAAGCAGAAGTGTTCACATTGCTTCGCAGAATCGCTTTTGTGCAGAAAACAGTAACACTTGTTCAGAAGGAAAGAAAGCACAGAGCCCCAGATTCTATGTTGTCCTGGAGAGCTTGCAGAGCACTGGGGAAAGGCAGGCAGAGAATTCCTTGCTAGCACCTTCTCTGTGCCTGGGAAGCAGAAATGTTCACATTGCTTCGCAAGAATCGCTCTTGTGCAGAAAACACTAACACTTGTTCAGAAGGAAAGAAAGCACAGAGCCCCAGATTTTATGTTGTCCTGGAGAGCTTGCAGAGCACTGGGGAAAGGCAGGCAGAGAATTCCCTGATAGCACCTTCTCTGTGCCTGTTCACATTGCTTCGCAGAATCGCTTTTGTGCAGAAAACAGTAACACTTGTTCAGAAGGAAAGAAAGCACAGAGCCCCAGATTCTATGTTGTCCTGGAGAGCTTGCAGAGCACTGGGGAAAGGCAGGCAGAGAATTCCCTGCTAGCACCTTCTCTGTGCCTGGGAAGCAGAAGTGTTCACATTGCTTCGCAGAATCGCTTTTGTGCAGAAAACAGTAACACTTGTTCAGAAGGAAAGAAAGCACAGAGCCCCAGATTCTATGTTGTCCTGGAGAGCTTGCAGAGCACTGGGGAAAGGCAGGCAGAGAATTCCTTGCTAGCACCTTCTCTGTGCCTGGGAAGCAGAAGTGTTCACATTGCTTCGCAGAATCGCTTTTGTGCAGAAAACAGTAACACTTGTTCAGAAGGAAAGAAAGCACAGAGCCCCAGATTCTATGTTGTCCTGGAGAGCTTGCAGAGCACTGGGGAAAGGCAGGCAGAGAATTCCCTGCTAGCACCTTCTCTGTGCCTGGGAAGCAGAAGTGTTCACATTGCTTCGCAAGAATAGCTTTTGTGCAGAGAACAGTAACACTTGTTCAGAACGAAAGAAAGCACAGAGCCCCAGATTCTATGTTGTCCTGGAGAGCTTGCAGAGCACTGGGGAAAGGCAGGCAGAGAATTCCCTGCTAGCACCTTCTCTGTGCCTGGGAAGCAGAAGTGTTCACATTGCTTCGCAAGAATCACTTTTGTGCAGAAAACAGTAACACTTGTTCAGAAGGAAAGAAAGCACAGAGCCCCAGATTTTATGTTGTCCTGGAGAGCTTGCAGAGCACTGGGGAAAGGCAGGCAGAGAATTCCCTGATAGCACCTCTCTGTGCCTGTTCACATTGCTTCGCAGAATCGCTTTTGTGCAGAAAACAGTAACACTTGTTCAGAAGGAAAGAAAGCACAGAGCCCCAGATTCTATGTTGTCCTGGAGAGCTTGCAGAGCACTGGGGAAAGGCAGGCAGAGAATTCCCTGCTAGCACCTTCTCTGTGCCTGGGAAGCAGAAGTGTTCACATTGCTTCGCAGAATCGCTTTTGTGCAGAAAACACTAACACTTGTTCAGAAGGAAAGAAAGCACAGAGCCCCAGATTCTATGTTGTCCTGGAGAGCTTGCAGAGCACTGGGTAAAGGCAGGCAGAGAATTCCTTGCTAGCACCTTCTCTGTGCCTGGGAAGCAGAAGTGTTCACATTGCTTCGCAGAATCGCTTTTGTGCAGAAAACAGTAACACTTGTTCAGAAGGAAAGAAAGCACAGAGCCCCAGATTCTATGTTGTCCTGGAGAGCTTGCAGAGCACTGGGGAAAGGCAGGCAGAGAATTCCTTGCTAGCACCTTCTCTGTGCCTGGGAAGCAGAAGTGTTCACATTGCTTCGCAGAATCGCTTTTGTGCAGAAAACAGTAACACTTGTTCAGAAGGAAAGAAAGCACAGAGCCCCAGATTCTATGTTGTCCTGGAGAGCTTGCAGAGCACTGGGGAAAGGCAGGCAGAGAATTCCTTGCTAGCACCTTCTCTGTGCCTGGGAAGCAGAAGTGTTCACATTGCTTCGCAGAATCGCTTTTGTGCAGAAAACAGTAACACTTGTTCAGAAGGAAAGAAAGCACAGAGCCCCAGATTCTATGTTGTCCTGGAGAGCTTGCAGAGCACTGGGGAAAGGCAGGCAGAGAATTCCTTGCTAGCACCTTCTCTGTGCCTGGGAAGCAGAAGTGTTCACATTGCTTCGCAGAATCGCTTTTGTGCAGAAAACAGTAACACTTGTTCAGAAGGAAAGAAAGCACAGAGCCCCAGATTCTATGTTGTCCTGGAGAGCTTGCAGAGCACTGGGGAAAGGCAGGCAGAGAATTCCTTGCTAGCACCTTCTCTGTGCCTGGGAAGCAGAAGTGTTCACATTGCTTCGCAGAATCGCTTTTGTGCAGAAAACAGTAACACTTGTTCAGAAGGAAAGAAAGCACAGAGCCCCAGATTCTATGTTGTCCTGGAGAGCTTGCAGAGCACTGGGGAAAGGCAGGCAGAGAATTCCCTGCTAGCACCTTCTCTGTGCCTGGGAAGCAGAAGTGTTCACATTGCTTCGCAGAATCGCTTTTGTGCAGAAAACACTAACACTTGTTCAGAAGGAAAGAAAGCACAGAGCCCCAGATTCTATGTTGTCCTGGAGAGCTTGCAGAGCACTGGGGAAAGGCAGGCAGAGAATTCCTTGCTAGCACCTTCTCTGTGCCTGGGAAGCAGAAGTGTTCACATGGCTTCGCAGAATCGCTTTTGTGCAGAAAACACTAACACTTGTTCAGAACGAAAGAAAGCACAGAGCCCCAGATTCTATGTTGTCCTGGAGAGCTTGCAGAGCACTGGGGAAAGGCAGGCAGAGAATTCCCTGCTAGCACCTTCTCTGTGCCTGGGAAGCAGAAGTGTTCACATTGCTTCGCAGAATCGCTTTTGTGCAGAAAACAGTAACACTTGTTCAGAAGGAAAGAAAGCACAGAGCCCCAGATTCTATGTTGTCCTGGAGAGCTTGCAGAGCACTGGGGAAAGGCAGGCAGAGAATTCCCTGCTAGCACCTTCTCTGTGCCTGGGAAGCAGAAGTGTTCACATTGCTTCGCAGAATCGCTTTTGTGCAGAAAACACTAACACTTGTTCAGAAGGAAAGAAAGCACAGAGCCCCAGATTCTATGTTGTCCTGGAGAGCTTGCAGAGCACTGGGGAAAGGCAGGCAGAGAATTCCCTGATAGCACCTTCTCTGTGCCTGTTCACATTGCTTCGCAGAATCGCTTTTGTGCAGAAAACAGTAACACTTGTTCAGAAGGAAAGAAAGCACAGAGCCACAGATTCTATGTTGTCCTGGAGAGCTTGCAGAGCACTGGGGAAAGGCAGGCAGAGAATTCCCTGCTAGCACCTTCTCTGTGCCTTGGAAGCAGAAGTGTTCACATTGCTTCGCAAGAATCACTTTTGTGCAGAAAACAGTAACACTTGTTCAGAAGGAAAGAAAGCACAGAGCCCCAGATTCTATGTTGTCCTGGAGAGCTTGCAGAGCACTGGGGAAAGGCAGGCAGAGAATTCCCTGCTAGCACCTTCTCTGTGCCTGCGAAGCAGAAGTGTTCACATTGCTTCGCAGAATCGCTTTTGTGCAGAAAACAGTAACACTTGTTCAGAAGGAAAGAAAGCACAGAGCCCCAGATTCTATGTTGTCCTGGAGAGCTTGCAGAGCACTGGGGAAAGGCAGGCAGAGAATTCCCTGATAGCACCTTCTCTGTGCCTGTTCACATTGCTTCGCAGAATCGCTTTTGTGCAGAAAACAGTAACACTTGTTCAGAACGAAAGAAAGCACAGAGCCCCAGATTCTATGTTGTCCTGGAGAGCTTGCAGAGCACTGGGGAAAGGCAGGCAGAGAATTCCTTGCTAGCACCTTCTCTGTGCCTGGGAAGCAGAAGTGTTCACATTGCTTCGCAGAATCGCTTTTGTGCAGAAAACAGTAACACTTGTTCAGAAGGAAAGAAAGCACAGAGCCCCAGATTCTATGTTGTCCTGGAGAGCTTGCAGAGCACTGGGGAAAGGCAGGCAGAGAATTCCCTGCTAGCACCTTCTCTGTGCCTGGGAAGCAGAAGTGTTCACATTGCTTCGCAGAATCGCTTTTGCGCAGAAAACAGTAACACTTGTTCAGAAGGAAAGAAAGCACAGAGCCCCAGATTCTATGTTGTCCTGGAGAGCTTGCAGAGCACTGGGGAAAGGCAGGCAGAGAATTCCCTGCTAGCACCTTCTCTTTGCCTGTTCACATTGCTTCGCAGAATCGCTTTTGTGCAGAAAACAGTAACACTTGTTCAGAAGGAAAGAAAGCACAGAGCCCCAGATTCTATGTTGTCCTGGAGAGCTTGCAGAGCACTGGGGAAAGGCAGGCAGAGAATTCCCTGCTAGCACCTTCTCTGTGCCTGGGAAGCAGAAGTGTTCACATTGCTTCGCAAGAATCACTTTTGTGCAGAAAACAGTAACACTTGTTCAGAAGGAAAGAAAGCACAGAGCCCCAGATTCTATGTTGTCCTGGAGAGCTTGCAGAGCACTGCGGAAAGGCAGGCAGAGAATTCCCTGCTAGCACCTTCTCTGTGCCTGGGAAGCAGAAGTGTTCACATTGCTTCGCAGCATCGCTTTTGTGCAGAAAACAGTAACACTTGTTCAGAAGGAAAGAAAGCACAGAGCCCCAGATTCTATGTTGTCCTGGAGAGCTTGCAGAGCACTGGGGAAAGGCAGGCAGAGAATTCCCTGCTAGCACCTTCTCTGTGCCTGGGAAGCAGAAGTGTTCACATTGCTTCGCAGAATCGCTTTTGCGCAGAAAACAGTAACACTTGTTCAGAAGGAAAGAAAGCACAGAGCCCCAGATTCTATGTTGTCCTGGAGAGCTTGCAGAGCACTGCGGAAAGGCAGGCAGAGAATTCCCTGCTAGCACCTTCTCTGTGCCTGGGAAGCAGAAGTGTTCACATTGCTTCGCAGCATCGCTTTTGTGCAGAAAACAGTAACACTTGTTCAGAAGGAAAGAAAGCACAGAGCCCCAGATTCTATGTTGTCCTGGAGAGCTTGCAGAGCACTGGGGAAAGGCAGGCAGAGAATTCCCTGATAGCACCTTCTCTGTGCCTGTTCACATTGCTTCGCAGAATCGCTTTTGTGCAGAAAACAGTAACACTTGTTCAGAAGGAAAGAAAGCACAGAGCCCCAGATTCTATGTTGTCCTGGAGAGCTTGCAGAGCACTGGGGAAAGGCAGGCAGAGAATTCCCTGATAGCACCTTCTCTGTGCCTGGGAAGCAGAAGTGTTCACATTGCTTCGCAGAATCGCTTTTGTGCAGAAAACAGTAACACTTGTTCAGAAGGAAAGAAAGCACAGAGCCCCAGATTCTATGTTGTCCTGGAGAGCTTGCAGAGCACTGGGGAAAGGCAGGCAGAGAATTCCTTGCTAGCACCTTCTCTGTGCCTGGGAAGCAGAAGTGTTCACATTGCTTCGCAGAATCGCTTTTGTGCAGAAAACAGTAACACTTGTTCAGAAGGAAAGAAAGCACAGAGCCCCAGATTCTATGTTGTCCTGGAGAGCTTGCAGAGCACTGGGGAAAGGCAGGCAGAGAATTCCTTGCTAGCACCTTCTCTGTGCCTGGGAAGCAGAAGTGTTCACATTGCTTCGCAGAATCGCTTTTGTGCAGAAAACACTAACACTTGTTCAGAACGAAAGAAAGCACAGAGCCCCAGATTCTATGTTGTCCTGGAGAGCTTGCAGAGCACTGGGGAAAGGCAGGCAGAGAATTCCCTGATAGCACCTTCTCTGTGCCTGTTCACATTGCTTCGCAGAATCGCTTTTGTGCAGAAAACACTAACACTTGTTCAGAAGGAAAGAAAGCACAGAGCCCCAGATTCTATGTTGTCCTGGAGAGCTTGCAGAGCACTGGGGAAAGGCAGGCAGAGAATTCCTTGCTAGCACCTTCTCTGTGCCTGGGAAGCAGAAGTGTTCACATTGCTTCGCAGAATCGCTTTTGTGCAGAAAACAGTAACACTTGTTCAGAAGGAAAGAAAGCACAGAGCCCCAGATTCTATGTTGTCCTGGAGAGCTTGCAGAGCACTGGGGAAAGGCAGGCAGAGAATTCCCTGCTAGCACCTTCTCTGTGCCTGGGAAGCAGAAGTGTTCACATTGCTTCGCAGAATCGCTTTTGCGCAGAAAACAGTAACACTTGTTCAGAAGGAAAGAAAGCACAGAGCCCCAGATTCTATGTTGTCCTGGAGAGCTTGCAGAGCACTGGGGAAAGGCAGGCAGAGAATTCCCTGCTAGCACCTTCTCTGTGCCTGTTCACATTGCTTCGCAGAATCGCTTTTGTGCAGAGAACAGTAACACTTGTTCAGAACGAAAGAAAGCACAGAGCCCCAGATTCTATGTTGTCCTGGAGAGCTTGCAGAGCACTGGGGAAAGGCAGGCAGAGAATTCCTTGCTAGCACCTTCTCTGTGCCTGGGAAGCAGAAGTGTTCACATTGCTTCGCAAGAATCGCTTTTGTGCAGAAAACAGTAACACTTGTTCAGAAGGAAAGAAAGCACAGAGCCCCAGATTCTATGTTGTCCTGGAGAGCTTGCAGAGCACTGGGGAAAGGCAGGCAGAGAATTCCCTGATAGCACCTTCTCTGTGCCTGTTCACATTGCTTCGCAGAATCGCTTTTGTGCAGAAAACAGTAACACTTGTTCAGAAGGAAAGAAAGCACAGAGCCCCAGATTCTATGTTGTCCTGGAGAGCTTGCAGAGCACTGCGGAAAGGCAGGCAGAGAATTCCCTGCTAGCACCTTCTCTGTGCCTGGGAAGCAGAAGTGTTCACATTGCTTCGCAGCATCGCTTTTGTGCAGAAAACAGTAACACTTGTTCAGAAGGAAAGAAAGCACAGAGCCCCAGATTCTATGTTGTCCTGGAGAGCTTGCAGAGCACTGGGGAAAGGCAGGCAGAGAATTCCCTGCTAGCACCTTCTCTGTGCCTGGGAAGCAGAAGTGTTCACATTGCTTCGCAGAATCGCTTTTGCGCAGAAAACAGTAACACTTGTTCAGAAGGAAAGAAAGCACAGAGCCCCAGATTCTATGTTGTCCTGGAGAGCTTGCAGAGCACTGCGGAAAGGCAGGCAGAGAATTCCCTGCTAGCACCTTCTCTGTGCCTGGGAAGCAGAAGTGTTCACATTGCTTCGCAGCATCGCTTTTGTGCAGAAAACAGTAACACTTGTTCAGAAGGAAAGAAAGCACAGAGCCCCAGATTCTATGTTGTCCTGGAGAGCTTGCAGAGCACTGGGGAAAGGCAGGCAGAGAATTCCCTGATAGCACCTTCTCTGTGCCTGTTCACATTGCTTCGCAGAATCGCTTTTGTGCAGAAAACAGTAACACTTGTTCAGAAGGAAAGAAAGCACAGAGCCCCAGATTCTATGTTGTCCTGGAGAGCTTGCAGAGCACTGGGGAAAGGCAGGCAGAGAATTCCCTGCTAGCACCTTCTCTGTGCCTGGGAAGCAGAAGTGTTCACATTGCTTCGCAGAATCGCTTTTGTGCAGAAAACAGTAACACTTGTTCAGAAGGAAAGAAAGCACAGAGCCCCAGATTCTATGTTGTCCTGGAGAGCTTGCAGAGCACTGGGGAAAGGCAGGCAGAGAATTCCTTGCTAGCACCTTCTCTGTGCCTGGGAAGCAGAAGTGTTCACATTGCTTCGCAGAATCGCTTTTGTGCAGAAAACAGTAACACTTGTTCAGAAGGAAAGAAAGCACAGAGCCCCAGATTCTATGTTGTCCTGGAGAGCTTGCAGAGCACTGGGGAAAGGCAGGCAGAGAATTCCTTGCTAGCACCTTCTCTGTGCCTGGGAAGCAGAAGTGTTCACATTGCTTCGCAGAATCGCTTTTGTGCAGAAAACACTAACACTTGTTCAGAACGAAAGAAAGCACAGAGCCCCAGATTCTATGTTGTCCTGGAGAGCTTGCAGAGCACTGGGGAAAGGCAGGCAGAGAATTCCCTGATAGCACCTTCTCTGTGCCTGTTCACATTGCTTCGCAGAATCGCTTTTGTGCAGAAAACACTAACACTTGTTCAGAAGGAAAGAAAGCACAGAGCCCCAGATTCTATGTTGTCCTGGAGAGCTTGCAGAGCACTGGGGAAAGGCAGGCAGAGAATTCCTTGCTAGCACCTTCTCTGTGCCTGGGAAGCAGAAGTGTTCACATTGCTTCGCAGAATCGCTTTTGTGCAGAAAACAGTAACACTTGTTCAGAAGGAAAGAAAGCACAGAGCCCCAGATTCTATGTTGTCCTGGAGAGCTTGCAGAGCACTGGGGAAAGGCAGGCAGAGAATTCCCTGCTAGCACCTTCTCTGTGCCTGGGAAGCAGAAGTGTTCACATTGCTTCGCAAGAATCGCTTTTGTGCAGAAAACAGTAACACTTGTTCAGAAGGAAAGAAAGCACAGAGCCCCAGATTCTATGTTGTCCTGGAGAGCTTGCAGAGCACTGGGGAAAGGCAGGCAGAGAATTCCCTGCTAGCACCTTCTCTGTGCCTGTTCACATTGCTTCGCAGAATCGCTTTTGTGCAGAGAACAGTAACACTTGTTCAGAACGAAAGAAAGCACAGAGCCCCAGATTCTATGTTGTCCTGGAGAGCTTGCAGAGCACTGGGGAAAGGCAGGCAGAGAATTCCTTGCTAGCACCTTCTCTGTGCCTGGGAAGCAGAAGTGTTCACATTGCTTCGCAAGAATCGCTTTTGTGCAGAAAACAGTAACACTTGTTCAGAAGGAAAGAAAGCACAGAGCCCCAGATTCTATGTTGTCCTGGAGAGCTTGCAGAGCACTGGGGAAAGGCAGGCAGAGAATTCCCTGATAGCACCTTCTCTGTGCCTGTTCACATTGCTTCGCAGAATCGCTTTTGTGCAGAAAACAGTAACACTTGTTCAGAACGAAAGAAAGCACAGAGCCCCAGATTCTATGTTGTCCTGGAGAGCTTGCAGAGCACTGGGGAAAGGCAGGCAGAGAATTCCCTGATAGCACCTTCTCTGTGCCTGGGAAGCAGAAGTGTTCACATTGCTTCGCAAGAATCACTTTTGTGCAGAAAACAGTAACACTTGTTCAGAAGGAAAGAAAGCACAGAGCCCCAGATTTTATGTTGTCCTGGAGAGCTTGCAGAGCACTGGGGAAAGGCAGGCAGAGAATTCCCTGATAGCACCTTCTCTGTGCCTGGGAAGCAGAAGTGTTCACATTGCTTCGCAGAATCGCTTTTGTGCAGAAAACACTAACACTTGTTCAGAAGGAAAGAAAGCACAGAGCCCCAGATTCTATGTTGTCCTGGAGAGCTTGCAGAGCACTGGGGAAAGGCAGGCAGAGAATTCCTTGCTAGCACCTTCTCTGTGCCTGGGAAGCAGAAATGTTCACATTGCTTCGCAAGAATCGCTCTTGTGCAGAAAACACTAACACTTGTTCAGAAGGAAAGAAAGCACAGAGCCCCAGATTTTATGTTGTCCTGGAGAGCTTGCAGAGCACTGGGGAAAGGCAGGCAGAGAATTCCCTGATAGCACCTTCTCTGTGCCTGTTCACATTGCTTCGCAGAATCGCTTTTGTGCAGAAAACAGTAACACTAGTTCAGAAGGAAAGAAAGCACAGAGCCCCAGATTCTATGTTGTCCTGGAGAGCTTGCAGAGCACTGGGGAAAGGCAGGCAGAGAATTCCCTGCTAGCACCTTCTCTGTGCCTGGGAAGCAGAAGTGTTCACATTGCTTCGCAGAATCGCTTTTGTGCAGAAAACAGTAACACTTGTTCAGAAGGAAAGAAAGCACAGAGCCCCAGATTCTATGTTGTCCTGGAGAGCTTGCAGAGCACTGGGGAAAGGCAGGCAGAGAATTCCTTGCTAGCACCTTCTCTGTGCCTGGGAAGCAGAAAAGTTCACATTGCTTCGCAAGAATCGCTCTTGTGCAGAAAACACTAACACTTGTTCAGAAGGAAAGAAAGCACAGAGCCCCAGATTCTATGTTGTCCTGGAGAGCTTGCAGAGCACTGGGGAAAGGCAGGCAGAGAATTCCCTGCTAGCACCTTCTCTTTGCCTGTTCACATTGCTTCGCAGAATCGCTTTTGTGCAGAAAACAGTAACACTTGTTCAGAAGGAAAGAAAGCACAGAGCCCCAGATTCTATGTTGTCCTGGAGAGCTTGCAGAGCACTGGGGAAAGGCAGGCAGAGAATTCCCTGCTAGCACCTTCTCTGTGCCTGGGAAGCAGAAGTGTTCACATTGCTTCGCAGAATCGCTTTTGTGCAGAAAACACTAACACTTGTTCAGAACGAAAGAAAGCACAGAGCCCCAGATTCTATGTTGTCCTGGAGAGCTTGCAGAGCACTGGGGAAAGGCAGGCAGAGAATTCCCTGATAGCACCTTCTCTGTGCCTGTTCACATTGCTTCGCAGAATCGCTTTTGTGCAGAAAACAGTAACACTTGTTCAGAACGAAAGAAAGCACAGAGCCTCAGATTCTATGTTGTCCTGGAGAGCTTGCAGAGCACTGGGGAAAGGCAGGCAGAGAATTCCTTGCTAGCACCTTCTCTGTGCCTGGGAAGCAGAAGTGTTCACATTGCTTCGCAGAATCGCTTTTGTGCAGAAAACAGTAACACTTGTTCAGAAGGAAAGAAAGCACAGAGCCCCAGATTCTATGTTGTCCTGGAGAGCTTGCAGAGCACTGGGGAAAGGCAGGCAGAGAATTCCCTGCTAGCACCTTCTCTGTGCCTGGGAAGCAGAAGTGTTCACATTGCTTCGCAGAATCGCTTTTGCGCAGAAAACAGTAACACTTGTTCAGAAGGAAAGAAAGCACAGAGCCCCAGATTCTATGTTGTCCTGGAGAGCTTGCAGAGCACTGGGGAAAGGCAGGCAGAGAATTCCCTGCTAGCACCTTCTCTGTGCCTGGGAAGCAGAAGTGTTCACATTGCTTCGCAGAATCGCTTTTGCGCAGAAAACAGTAACACTTGTTCAGAAGGAAAGAAAGCACAGAGCCCCAGATTCTATGTTGTCCTGGAGAGCTTGCAGAGCACTGGGGAAAGGCAGGCAGAGAATTCCCTGCTAGCACCTTCTCTGTGCCTGTTCACATTGCTTCGCAGAATCGCTTTTGTGCAGAGAACAGTAACACTTGTTCAGAACGAAAGAAAGCACAGAGCCCCAGATTCTATGCTGTCCTGGAGAGCTTGCAGAGCACTGGGGAAAGGCAGGCAGAGAATTCCTTGCTAGCACCTTCTCTGTGCCTGGGAAGCGGAAGTGTTCACATTGCTTCGCAAGAATCGCTTTTGTGCAGAAAACAGTAACACTTGTTCAGAAGGAAAGAAAGCACAGAGCCCCAGATTTTATGTTGTCCTGGAGAGCTTGCAGAGCACTGGGGAAAGGCAGGCAGAGAATTCCCTGATAGCACCTTCTCTGTGCCTGTTCACATTGCTTCGCAGAATCGCTTTTGTGCAGAAAACAGTAACACTTGTTCAGAACGAAAGAAAGCACAGAGCCCCAGATTCTATGTTGTCCTGGAGAGCTTGCAGAGCACTGGGGAAAGGCAGGCAGAGAATTCCCTGCTAGCACCTTCTCTGTGCCTGGGAAGCAGAAGTGTTCACATTGCTTCGCAGAATCGCTTTTGTGCAGAAAACACTAAAACTTGTTCAGAAGGAAAGAAAGCACAGAGCCCCAGATTCTATGTTGTCCTGGAGAGCTTGCAGAGCACTGGGGAAAGGCAGGCAGAGAATTCCTTGCTAGCACCTTCTCTGTGCCTGGGAAGCAGAAGTGTTCACATTGCTTCGCAGAATCGCTTTTGTGCAGAAAACACTAACACTTGTTCAGAACGAAAGAAAGCACAGAGCCCCAGATTCTATGTTGTCCTGGAGAGCTTGCAGAGCACTGGGGAAAGGCAGGCAGAGAATTCCCTGATAGCACCTTCTCTGTGCCTGTTCACATTGCTTCGCAGAATCGCTTTTGTGCAGAAAACACTAACACTTGTTCAGAAGGAAAGAAAGCACAGAGCCCCAGATTCTATGTTGTCCTGGAGAGCTTGCAGAGCACTGGGGAAAGGCAGGCAGAGAATTCCCTGCTAGCACCTTCTCTGTGCCTGGGAAGCAGAAGTGTTCACATTGCTTCGCAGAATCGCTTTTGTGCAGAAAACAGTAACACTTGTTCAGAAGGAAAGAAAGCACAGAGCCCCAGATTCTATGTTGTCCTGGAGAGCTTGCAGAGCACTGGGGAAAGGCAGGCAGAGAATTCCTTGCTAGCACCTTCTCTGTGCCTGGGAAGCAGAAGTGTTCACATTGCTTCGCAGAATCGCTTTTGTGCAGAAAACAGTAACACTTGTTCAGAAGGAAAGAAAGCACAGAGCCCCAGATTCTATGTTGTCCTGGAGAGCTTGCAGAGCACTGGGGAAAGGCAGGCAGAGAATTCCTTGCTAGCACCTTCTCTGTGCCTGGGAAGCAGAAGTGTTCACATTGCTTCGCAGAATCGCTTTTGTGCAGAAAACAGTAACACTTGTTCAGAAGGAAAGAAAGCACAGAGCCCCAGATTCTATGTTGTCCTGGAGAGCTTGCAGAGCACTGGGGAAAGGCAGGCAGAGAATTCCTTGCTAGCACCTTCTCTGTGCCTGGGAAGCAGAAGTGTTCACATTGCTTCGCAGAATCGCTTTTGTGCAGAAAACAGTAACACTTGTTCAGAAGGAAAGAAAGCACAGAGCCCCAGATTCTATGTTGTCCTGGAGAGCTTGCAGAGCACTGGGGAAAGGCAGGCAGAGAATTCCCTGCTAGCACCTTCTCTGTGCCTGGGAAGCAGAAGTGTTCACATTGCTTCGCAGAATCGCTTTTGTGCAGAAAACACTAACACTTGTTCAGAAGGAAAGAAAGCACAGAGCCCCAGATTCTATGTTGTCCTGGAGAGCTTGCAGAGCACTGGGGAAAGGCAGGCAGAGAATTCCCTGATAGCACCTTCTCTGTGCCTGTTCACATTGCTTCGCAGAATCGCTTTTGTGCAGAAAACAGTAACACTTGTTCAGAAGGAAAGAAAGCACAGAGCCCCAGATTCTATGTTGTCCTGGAGAGCTTGCAGAGCACTGGGGAAAGGCAGGCAGAGAATTCCCTGCTAGCACCTTCTCTGTGCCTTGGAAGCAGAAGTGTTCACATTGCTTCGCAAGAATCACTTTTGTGCAGAAAACAGTAACACTTGTTCAGAAGGAAAGAAAGCACAGAGCCCCAGATTCTATGTTGTCCTGGAGAGCTTGCAGAGCACTGGGGAAAGGCAGGCAGAGAATTCCCTGCTAGCACCTTCTCTGTGCCTGCGAAGCAGAAGTGTTCACATTGCTTCGCAGAATCGCTTTTGTGCAGAAAACAGTAACACTTGTTCAGAAGGAAAGAAAGCACAGAGCCCCAGATTCTATGTTGTCCTGGAGAGCTTGCAGAGCACTGGGGAAAGGCAGGCAGAGAATTCCCTGATAGCACCTTCTCTGTGCCTGTTCACATTGCTTCGCAGAATCGCTTTTGTGCAGAAAACAGTAACACTTGTTCAGAACGAAAGAAAGCACAGAGCCCCAGATTCTATGTTGTCCTGGAGAGCTTGCAGAGCACTGGGGAAAGGCAGGCAGAGAATTCCTTGCTAGCACCTTCTCTGTGCCTGGGAAGCAGAAGTGTTCACATTGCTTCGCAGAATCGCTTTTGTGCAGAAAACAGTAACACTTGTTCAGAAGGAAAGAAAGCACAGAGCCCCAGATTCTATGTTGTCCTGGAGAGCTTGCAGAGCACTGGGGAAAGGCAGGCAGAGAATTCCCTGCTAGCACCTTCTCTGTGCCTGGGAAGCAGAAGTGTTCACATTGCTTCTCAGAATCGCTTTTGCGCAGAAAACAGTAACACTTGTTCAGAAGGAAAGAAAGCACAGAGCCCCAGATTCTATGTTGTCCTGGAGAGCTTGCAGAGCACTGGGGAAAGGCAGGCAGAGAATTCCCTGCTAGCACCTTCTCTTTGCCTGTTCACATTGCTTCGCAGAATCGCTTTTGTGCAGAAAACAGTAACACTTGTTCAGAAGGAAAGAAAGCACAGAGCCCCAGATTCTATGTTGTCCTGGAGAGCTTGCAGAGCACTGGGGAAAGGCAGGCAGAGAATTCCCTGCTAGCACCTTCTCTGTGCCTGGGAAGCAGAAGTGTTCACATTGCTTCGCAAGAATCACTTTTGTGCAGAAAACAGTAACACTTGTTCAGAAGGAAAGAAAGCACAGAGCCCCAGATTCTATGTTGTCCTGGAGAGCTTGCAGAGCACTGCGGAAAGGCAGGCAGAGAATTCCCTGCTAGCACCTTCTCTGTGCCTGGGAAGCAGAAGTGTTCACATTGCTTCGCAGCATCGCTTTTGTGCAGAAAACAGTAACACTTGTTCAGAAGGAAAGAAAGCACAGAGCCCCAGATTCTATGTTGTCCTGGAGAGCTTGCAGAGCACTGGGGAAAGGCAGGCAGAGAATTCCCTGATAGCACCTTCTCTGTGCCTGTTCACATTGCTTCGCAGAATCGCTTTTGTGCAGAAAACAGTAACACTTGTTCAGAAGGAAAGAAAGCACAGAGCCCCAGATTCTATGTTGTCCTGGAGAGCTTGCAGAGCACTGGGGAAAGGCAGGCAGAGAATTCCCTGATAGCACCTTCTCTGTGCCTGTTCACATTGCTTCGCAGAATCGCTTTTGTGCAGAAAACAGTAACACTTGTTCAGAACGAAAGAAAGCACAGAGCCCCAGATTCTATGTTGTCCTGGAGAGCTTGCAGAGCACTGGGGAAAGGCAGGCAGAGAATTCCTTGCTAGCACCTTCTCTGTGCCTGGGAAGCAGAAGTGTTCACATTGCTTCGCAGAATCGCTTTTGTGCAGAAAACAGTAACACTTGTTCAGAAGGAAAGAAAGCACAGAGCCCCAGATTCTATGTTGTCCTGGAGAGCTTGCAGAGCACTGGGGAAAGGCAGGCAGAGAATTCCCTGCTAGCACCTTCTCTGTGCCTGGGAAGCAGAAGTGTTCACATTGCTTCGCAGAATCGCTTTTGCGCAGAAAACAGTAACACTTGTTCAGAAGGAAAGAAAGCACAGAGCCCCAGATTCTATGTTGTCCTGGAGAGCTTGCAGAGCACTGGGGAAAGGCAGGCAGAGAATTCCCTGCTAGCACCTTCTCTGTGCCTGTTCACATTGCTTCGCAGAATCGCTTTTGTGCAGAGAACAGTAACACTTGTTCAGAACGAAAGAAAGCACAGAGCCCCAGATTCTATGTTGTCCTGGAGAGCTTGCAGAGCACTGGGGAAAGGCAGGCAGAGAATTCCTTGCTAGCACCTTCTCTGTGCCTGGGAAGCGGAAGTGTTCACATTGCTTCGCAAGAATCGCTTTTGTGCAGAAAACAGTAACACTTGTTCAGAAGGAAAGAAAGCACAGAGCCCCAGATTTTATGTTGTCCTGGAGAGCTTGCAGAGCACTGGGGAAAGGCAGGCAGAGAATTCCCTGATAGCACCTTCTCTGTGCCTGTTCACATTGCTTCGCAGAATCGCTTTTGTGCAGAAAACAGTAACACTTGTTCAGAACGAAAGAAAGCACAGAGCCCCAGATTCTATGTTGTCCTGGAGAGCTTGCAGAGCACTGGGGAAAGGCAGGCAGAGAATTCCCTGCTAGCACCTTCTCTGTGCCTGGGAAGCAGAAGTGTTCACATTGCTTCGCAGAATCGCTTTTGTGCAGAAAACACTAAAACTTGTTCAGAAGGAAAGAAAGCACAGAGCCCCAGATTCTATGTTGTCCTGGAGAGCTTGCAGAGCACTGGGGAAAGGCAGGCAGAGAATTCCTTGCTAGCACCTTCTCTGTGCCTGGGAAGCAGAAGTGTTCACATTGCTTCGCAGAATCGCTTTTGTGCAGAAAACACTAACACTTGTTCAGAACGAAAGAAAGCACAGAGCCCCAGATTCTATGTTGTCCTGGAGAGCTTGCAGAGCACTGGGGAAAGGCAGGCAGAGAATTCCCTGATAGCACCTTCTCTGTGCCTGTTCACATTGCTTCGCAGAATCGCTTTTGTGCAGAAAACACTAACACTTGTTCAGAAGGAAAGAAAGCACAGAGCCCCAGATTCTATGTTGTCCTGGAGAGCTTGCAGAGCACTGGGGAAAGGCAGGCAGAGAATTCCCTGCTAGCACCTTCTCTGTGCCTGGGAAGCAGAAGTGTTCACATTGCTTCGCAAGAATCGCTTTTGTGCAGAAAACAGTAACACTTGTTCAGAAGGAAAGAAAGCACAGAGCCCCAGATTTTATGTTGTCCTGGAGAGCTTGCAGAGCACTGGGGAAAGGCAGGCAGAGAATTCCCTGATAGCACCTTCTCTGTGCCTGTTCACATTGCTTCGCAGAATCGCTTTTGTGCAGAAAACAGTAACACTTGTTCAGAACGAAAGAAAGCACAGAGCCCCAGATTCTATGTTGTCCTGGAGAGCTTGCAGAGCACTGGGGAAAGGCAGGCAGAGAATTCCCTGCTAGCACCTTCTCTGTGCTGGGAAGCAGAAGTGTTCACATTGCTTCGCAGAATCGCTTTTGTGCAGAAAACACTAAAACTTGTTCAGAAGGAAAGAAAGCACAGAGCCCCAGATTCTATGTTGTCCTGGAGAGCTTGCAGAGCACTGGGGAAAGGCAGGCAGAGAATTCCTTGCTAGCACCTTCTCTGTGCCTGGGAAGCAGAAGTGTTCACATTGCTTCGCAGAATCGCTTTTGTGCAGAAAACACTAACACTTGTTCAGAACGAAAGAAAGCACAGAGCCCCAGATTCTATGTTGTCCTGGAGAGCTTGCAGAGCACTGGGGAAAGGCAGGCAGAGAATTCCCTGATAGCACCTTCTCTGTGCCTGTTCACATTGCTTCGCAGAATCGCTTTTGTGCAGAAAACACTAACACTTGTTCAGAAGGAAAGAAAGCACAGAGCCCCAGATTCTATGTTGTCCTGGAGAGCTTGCAGAGCACTGGGGAAAGGCAGGCAGAGAATTCCCTGCTAGCACCTTCTCTGTGCCTGGGAAGCAGAAGTGTTCACATTGCTTCGCAGAATCGCTTTTGTGCAGAAAACAGTAACACTTGTTCAGAAGGAAAGAAAGCACAGAGCCCCAGATTCTATGTTGTCCTGGAGAGCTTGCAGAGCACTGGGGAAAGGCAGGCAGAGAATTCCTTGCTAGCACCTTCTCTGTGCCTGGGAAGCAGAAGTGTTCACATTGCTTCGCAGCATCGCTTTTGTGCAGAAAACAGTAACACTTGTTCAGAAGGAAAGAAAGCACAGAGCCCCAGATTCTATGTTGTCCTGGAGAGCTTGCAGAGCACTGGGGAAAGGCAGGCAGAGAATTCCTTGCTAGCACCTTCTCTGTGCCTGGGAAGCAGAAGTGTTCACATTGCTTCGCAGAATCGCTTTTGTGCAGAAAACAGTAACACTTGTTCAGAAGGAAAGAAAGCACAGAGCCCCAGATTCTATGTTGTCCTGGAGAGCTTGCAGAGCACTGGGGAAAGGCAGGCAGAGAATTCCTTGCTAGCACCTTCTCTGTGCCTGGGAAGCAGAAGTGTTCACATTGCTTCGCAGAATCGCTTTTGTGCAGAAAACAGTAACACTTGTTCAGAAGGAAAGAAAGCACAGAGCCCCAGATTCTATGTTGTCCTGGAGAGCTTGCAGAGCACTGGGGAAAGGCAGGCAGAGAATTCCCTGCTAGCACCTTCTCTGTGCCTGGGAAGCAGAAGTGTTCACATTGCTTCGCAGAATCGCTTTTGTGCAGAAAACACTAACACTTGTTCAGAAGGAAAGAAAGCACAGAGCCCCAGATTCTATGTTGTCCTGGAGAGCTTGCAGAGCACTGGGGAAAGGCAGGCAGAGAATTCCCTGATAGCACCTTCTCTGTGCCTGTTCACATTGCTTCGCAGAATCGCTTTTGTGCAGAAAACAGTAACACTTGTTCAGAAGGAAAGAAAGCACAGAGCCACAGATTCTATGTTGTCCTGGAGAGCTTGCAGAGCACTGGGGAAAGGCAGGCAGAGAATTCCCTGCTAGCACCTTCTCTGTGCCTTGGAAGCAGAAGTGTTCACATTGCTTCGCAAGAATCACTTTTGTGCAGAAAACAGTAACACTTGTTCAGAAGGAAAGAAAGCACAGAGCCCCAGATTCTATGTTGTCCTGGAGAGCTTGCAGAGCACTGGGGAAAGGCAGGCAGAGAATTCCCTGCTAGCACCTTCTCTGTGCCTGCGAAGCAGAAGTGTTCACATTGCTTCGCAGAATCGCTTTTGTGCAGAAAACAGTAACACTTGTTCAGAAGGAAAGAAAGCACAGAGCCCTAGATTATATGTTGTCCTGGAGAGCTTGCAGAGCACTGGGGAAAGGCAGGCAGAGAATTCCTTGCTAGCACCTTCTCTGTGCCTGTTCACATTGCTTCGCAGAATCGCTTTTGTGCAGAAAACAGTAACACTTGTTCAGAACGAAAGAAAGCACAGAGCCCCAGATTCTATGTTGTCCTGGAGAGCTTGCAGAGCACTGGGGAAAGGCAGGCAGAGAATTCCTTGCTAGCACCTTCTCTGTGCCTGGGAAGCAGAAGTGTTCACATTGCTTCGCAGAATCGCTTTTGTGCAGAAAACAGTAACACTTGTTCAGAAGGAAAGAAAGCACAGAGCCCCAGATTCTATGTTGTCCTGGAGAGCTTGCAGAGCACTGGGGAAAGGCAGGCAGAGAATTCCCTGCTAGCACCTTCTCTGTGCCTGGGAAGCAGAAGTGTTCACATTGCTTCGCAGAATCGCTTTTGCGCAGAAAACAGTAACACTTGTTCAGAAGGAAAGAAAGCACAGAGCCCCAGATTCTATGTTGTCCTGGAGAGCTTGCAGAGCACTGGGGAAAGGCAGGCAGAGAATTCCCTGCTAGCACCTTCTCTTTGCCTGTTCACATTGCTTCGCAGAATCGCTTTTGTGCAGAAAACAGTAACACTTGTTCAGAAGGAAAGAAAGCACAGAGCCCCAGATTCTATGTTGTCCTGGAGAGCTTGCAGAGCACTGGGGAAAGGCAGGCAGAGAATTCCCTGCTAGCACCTTCTCTGTGCCTGGGAAGCAGAAGTGTTCACATTGCTTCGCAAGAATCACTTTTGTGCAGAAAACAGTAACACTTGTTCAGAAGGAAAGAAAGCACAGAGCCCCAGATTCTATGTTGTCCTGGAGAGCTTGCAGAGCACTGCGGAAAGGCAGGCAGAGAATTCCCTGCTAGCACCTTCTCTGTGCCTGGGAAGCAGAAGTGTTCACATTGCTTCGCAGCATCGCTTTTGTGCAGAAAACAGTAACACTTGTTCAGAAGGAAAGAAAGCACAGAGCCCCAGATTCTATGTTGTCCTGGAGAGCTTGCAGAGCACTGGGGAAAGGCAGGCAGAGAATTCCCTGATAGCACCTTCTCTGTGCCTGTTCACATTGCTTCGCAGAATCGCTTTTGTGCAGAAAACAGTAACACTTGTTCAGAAGGAAAGAAAGCACAGAGCCCCAGATTCTATGTTGTCCTGGAGAGCTTGCAGAGCACTGGGGAAAGGCAGGCAGAGAATTCCCTGATAGCACCTTCTCTTTGCCTGTTCACATTGCTTCGCAGAATCGCTTTTGTGCAGAAAACAGTAACACTTGTTCAGAAGGAAAGAAAGCACAGAGCCCCAGATTCTATGTTGTCCTGGAGAGCTTGCAGAGCACTGGGGAAAGGCAGGCAGAGAATTCCCTGCTAGCACCTTCTCTGTGCCTGGGAAGCAGAAGTGTTCACATTGCTTCGCAAGAATCACTTTTGTGCAGAAAACAGTAACACTTGTTCAGAAGGAAAGAAAGCACAGAGCCCCAGATTCTATGTTGTCCTGGAGAGCTTGCAGAGCACTGCGGAAAGGCAGGCAGAGAATTCCCTGCTAGCACCTTCTCTGTGCCTGGGAAGCAGAAGTGTTCACATTGCTTCGCAGCATCGCTTTTGTGCAGAAAACAGTAACACTTGTTCAGAAGGAAAGAAAGCACAGAGCCCCAGATTCTATGTTGTCCTGGAGAGCTTGCAGAGCACTGGGGAAAGGCAGGCAGAGAATTCCCTGATAGCACCTTCTCTGTGCCTGTTCACATTGCTTCGCAGAATCGCTTTTGTGCAGAAAACAGTAACACTTGTTCAGAAGGAAAGAAAGCACAGAGCCCCAGATTCTATGTTGTCCTGGAGAGCTTGCAGAGCACTGGGGAAAGGCAGGCAGAGAATTCCCTGATAGCACCTTCTCTGTGCCTGTTCACATTGCTTCGCAGAATCGCTTTTGTGCAGAAAACAGTAACACTTGTTCAGAACGAAAGAAAGCACAGAGCCCCAGATTCTATGTTGTCCTGGAGAGCTTGCAGAGCACTGGGGAAAGGCAGGCAGAGAATTCCTTGCTAGCACCTTCTCTGTGCCTGGGAAGCAGAAGTGTTCACATTGCTTCGCAGAATCGCTTTTGTGCAGAAAACAGTAACACTTGTTCAGAAGGAAAGAAAGCACAGAGCCCCAGATTCTATGTTGTCCTGGAGAGCTTGCAGAGCACTGGGGAAAGGCAGGCAGAGAATTCCCTGCTAGCACCTTCTCTGTGCCTGGGAAGCAGAAGTGTTCACATTGCTTCGCAGAATCGCTTTTGCGCAGAAAACAGTAACACTTGTTCAGAAGGAAAGAAAGCACAGAGCCCCAGATTCTATGTTGTCCTGGAGAGCTTGCAGAGCACTGGGGAAAGGCAGGCAGAGAATTCCCTGATAGCACCTTCTCTGTGCCTGTTCACATTGCTTCGCAGAATCGCTTTTGTGCAGAGAACAGTAACACTTGTTCAGAACGAAAGAAAGCACAGAGCCCCAGATTCTATGCTGTCCTGGAGAGCTTGCAGAGCACTGGGGAAAGGCAGGCAGAGAATTCCTTGCTAGCACCTTCTCTGTGCCTGGGAAGCGGAAGTGTTCACATTGCTTCGCAAGAATCGCTTTTGTGCAGAAAACAGTAACACTTGTTCAGAAGGAAAGAAAGCACAGAGCCCCAGATTTTATGTTGTCCTGGAGAGCTTGCAGAGCACTGGGGAAAGGCAGGCAGAGAATTCCCTGATAGCACCTTCTCTGTGCCTGTTCACATTGCTTCGCAGAATCGCTTTTGTGCAGAAAACAGTAACACTTGTTCAGAACGAAAGAAAGCACAGAGCCCCAGATTCTATGTTGTCCTGGAGAGCTTGCAGAGCACTGGGGAAAGGCAGGCAGAGAATTCCCTGCTAGCACCTTCTCTGTGCCTGGGAAGCAGAAGTGTTCACATTGCTTCGCAGAATCGCTTTTGTGCAGAAAACACTAAAACTTGTTCAGAAGGAAAGAAAGCACAGAGCCCCAGATTCTATGTTGTCCTGGAGAGCTTGCAGAGCACTGGGGAAAGGCAGGCAGAGAATTCCTTGCTAGCACCTTCTCTGTGCCTGGGAAGCAGAAGTGTTCACATTGCTTCGCAGAATCGCTTTTGTGCAGAAAACACTAACACTTGTTCAGAACGAAAGAAAGCACAGAGCCCCAGATTCTATGTTGTCCTGGAGAGCTTGCAGAGCACTGGGGAAAGGCAGGCGGAGAATTCCCTGATAGCACCTTCTCTGTGCCTGTTCACATTGCTTCGCAGAATCGCTTTTGTGCAGAAAACACTAACACTTGTTCAGAAGGAAAGAAAGCACAGAGCCCCAGATTCTATGTTGTCCTGGAGAGCTTGCAGAGCACTGGGGAAAGGCAGGCAGAGAATTCCCTGCTAGCACCTTCTCTGTGCCTGGGAAGCAGAAGTGTTCACATTGCTTCGCAGAATCGCTTTTGTGCAGAAAACAGTAACACTTGTTCAGAAGGAAAGAAAGCACAGAGCCCCAGATTCTATGTTGTCCTGGAGAGCTTGCAGAGCACTGGGGAAAGGCAGGCAGAGAATTCCTTGCTAGCACCTTCTCTGTGCCTGGGAAGCAGAAGTGTTCACATTGCTTCGCAGAATCGCTTTTGTGCAGAAAACAGTAACACTTGTTCAGAAGGAAAGAAAGCACAGAGCCCCAGATTCTATGTTGTCCTGGAGAGCTTGCAGAGCACTGGGGAAAGGCAGGCAGAGAATTCCTTGCTAGCACCTTCTCTGTGCCTGGGAAGCAGAAGTGTTCACATTGCTTCGCAGAATCGCTTTTGTGCAGAAAACAGTAACACTTGTTCAGAAGGAAAGAAAGCACAGAGCCCCAGATTCTATGTTGTCCTGGAGAGCTTGCAGAGCACTGGGGAAAGGCAGGCAGAGAATTCCTTGCTAGCACCTTCTCTGTGCCTGGGAAGCAGAAGTGTTCACATTGCTTCGCAGAATCGCTTTTGTGCAGAAAACAGTAACACTTGTTCAGAAGGAAAGAAAGCACAGAGCCCCAGATTCTATGTTGTCCTGGAGAGCTTGCAGAGCACTGGGGAAAGGCAGGCAGAGAATTCCCTGCTAGCACCTTCTCTGTGCCTGGGAAGCAGAAGTGTTCACATTGCTTCGCAGAATCGCTTTTGTGCAGAAAACACTAACACTTGTTCAGAAGGAAAGAAAGCACAGAGCCCCAGATTCTATGTTGTCCTGGAGAGCTTGCAGAGCACTGGGGAAAGGCAGGCAGAGAATTCCCTGATAGCACCTTCTCTGTGCCTGTTCACATTGCTTCGCAGAATCGCTTTTGTGCAGAAAACAGTAACACTTGTTCAGAAGGAAAGAAAGCACAGAGCCACAGATTCTATGTTGTCCTGGAGAGCTTGCAGAGCACTGGGGAAAGGCAGGCAGAGAATTCCCTGCTAGCACCTTCTCTGTGCCTTGGAAGCAGAAGTGTTCACATTGCTTCGCAAGAATCACTTTTGTGCAGAAAACAGTAACACTTGTTCAGAAGGAAAGAAAGCACAGAGCCCCAGATTCTATGTTGTCCTGGAGAGCTTGCAGAGCACTGGGGAAAGGCAGGCAGAGAATTCCCTGCTAGCACCTTCTCTGTGCCTGCGAAGCAGAAGTGTTCACATTGCTTCGCAGAATCGCTTTTGTGCAGAAAACAGTAACACTTGTTCAGAAGGAAAGAAAGCACAGAGCCCCAGATTCTATGTTGTCCTGGAGAGCTTGCAGAGCACTGGGGAAAGGCAGGCAGAGAATTCCTTGCTAGCACCTTCTCTGTGCCTGGGAAGCAGAAGTGTTCACATTGCTTCGCAGAATCGCTTTTGTGCAGAAAACACTAACACTTGTTCAGAAGGAAAGAAAGCACAGAGCCCCAGATTCTATGTTGTCCTGGAGAGCTTGCAGAGCACTGGGGAAAGGCAGGCAGAGAATTCCCTGATAGCACCTTCTCTGTGCCTGGGAAGCAGAAGTGTTCACATTGCTTCGCAGAATCGCTTTTGTGCAGAAAACAGTAACACTTGTTCAGAAGGAAAGAAAGCACAGAGCCCCAGATTCTATGTTGTCCTGGAGAGCTTGCAGAGCACTGGGGAAAGGCAGGCCGAGAATTCCTTGCTAGCACCTTCTCTATGCCTGGGAAGCAGAAGTGTTCACATTGCTTCGCAGAATCGCTTTTGTGCAGAAAACAGTAACACTTGTTCAGAAGGAAAGAAAGCACAGAGCCCCAGATTCTATGTTGTCCTGGAGAGCTTGCAGAGCACTGGGGAAAGGCAGGCAGAGAATTCCTTGCTAGCACCTTCTCTGTGCCTGGGAAGCAGAAGTGTTCACATTGCTTCGCAGAATCGCTTTTGTGCAGAAAACAGTAACACTTGTTCAGAAGGAAAGAAAGCACAGAGCCCCAGATTCTATGTTGTCCTGGAGAGCTTGCAGAGCACTGGGGAAAGGCAGGCAGAGAATTCCCTGATAGCACCTTCTCTGTGCCTGTTCACATTGCTTCGCAGAATCGCTTTTGTGCAGAAAACAGTAACACTTGTTCAGAAGGAAAGAAAGCACAGAGCCCCAGATTCTATGTTGTCCTGGAGAGCTTGCAGAGCACTGGGGAAAGGCAGGCAGAGAATTCCCTGATAGCACCTTCTCTGTGCCTGGGAAGCAGAAGTGTTCACATTGCTTCGCAAGAATCACTTTTGTGCAGAAAACAGTAACACTTGTTCAGAAGGAAAGAAAGCACAGAGCCCCAGATTTTATGTTGTCCTGGAGAGCTTGCAGAGCACTGGGGAAAGGCAGGCAGAGAATTCCCTGCTAGCACCTTCTCTGTGCCTGGGAAGCAGAAGTGTTCACATTGCTTCGCAGAATCGCTTTTGTGCAGAAAACAGTAACACTTGTTCAGAAGGAAAGAAAGCACAGAGCCCCAGATTCTATGTTGTCCTGGAGAGCTTGCAGAGCACTGGGGAAAGGCAGGCAGAGAATTCCTTGCAAGCACCTTCTCTGTGCCTGGGAAGCAGAAGTGTTCACATTGCTTCGCAGAATCGCTTTTGTGCAGAAAACAGTAACACTTGTTCAGAAGGAAAGAAAGCACAGAGCCCCAGATTCTATGTTGTCCTGGAGAGCTTGCAGAGCACTGGGGAAAGGCAGGCAGAGAATTCCCTGCTAGCACCTTCTCTGTGTCTGGGAAGCAGAAGTGTTCACATTGCTTCGCAGAATCGCTTTTGTGCAGAAAACAGTAACACTTGTTCAGAAGGAAAGAAAGCACAGAGCCCCAGATTCTATGTTGTCCTGGAGAGCTTGCAGAGCACTGGGGAAAGGCAGGCAGAGAATTCCCTGATAGCACCTTCTCTGTGCCTGGGAAGCAGAAGTGTTCACATTGCTTCGCAGAATCGCTTTTGTGCAGAAAACAGTAACACTTGTTCAGAAGGAAAGAAAGCACAGAGCCCCAGATTCTATGTTGTCCTGGAGAGCTTGCAGAGCACTGGGGAAAGGCAGGCAGAGAATTCCTTGCTAGCACCTTCTCTATGCCTGGGAAGCAGAAGTGTTCACATTGCTTCGCAGAATCGCTTTTGTGCAGAAAACAGTAACACTTGTTCAGAAGGAAAGAAAGCACAGAGCCCCAGATTCTATGTTGTCCTGGAGAGCTTGCAGAGCACTGGGGAAAGGCAGGCAGAGAATTCCTTGCTAGCACCTTCTCTGTGCCTGGGAAGCAGAAGTGTTCACATTGCTTCGCAGAATCGCTTTTGTGCAGAAAACAGTAACACTTGTTCAGAAGGAAAGAAAGCACAGAGCCCCAGATTCTATGTTGTCCTGGAGAGCTTGCAGAGCACTGGGGAAAGGCAGGCAGAGAATTCCTTGCTAGCACCTTCTCTGTGCCTGGGAAGCAGAAGTGTTCACATTGCTTCGCAGAATTGCTTTTGTGCAGAAAACAGTAACACTTGTTCAGAAGGAAAGAAAGCACAGAGCCCCAGATTCTATGTTGTCCTGGAGAGCTTGCAGAGCACTGGGGAAAGGCAGGCAGAGAATTCCCTGCTAGCACCTTCTCTGTGCCTGGGAAGCAGAAGTGTTCACATTGCTTCGCAGAATCGCTTTTGTGCAGAAAACACTAACACTTGTTCAGAAGGAAAGAAAGCACAGAGCCCCAGATTCTATGTTGTCCTGGAGAGCTTGCAGAGCACTGGGGAAAGGCAGGCAGAGAATTCCCTGATAGCACCTTCTCTGTGCCTGTTCACATTGCTTCGCAGAATCGCTTTTGTGCAGAAAACAGTAACACTTGTTCAGAAGGAAAGAAAGCACAGAGCCCCAGATTCTATGTTGTCCTGGAGAGCTTGCAGAGCACTGGGGAAAGGCAGGCAGAGAATTCCCTGCTAGCACCTTCTCTGTGCCTGTTCACATTGCTTCGCAGAATCGCTTTTGTGCAGAGAACAGTAACACTTGTTCAGAACGAAAGAAAGCACAGAGCCCCAGATTCTATGCTGTCCTGGAGAGCTTGCAGAGCACTGGGGAAAGGCAGGCAGAGAATTCCTTGCTAGCACCTTCTCTGTGCCTGGGAAGCGGAAGTGTTCACATTGCTTCGCAAGAATCGCTTTTGTGCAGAAAACAGTAACACTTGTTCAGAAGGAAAGAAAGCACAGAGCCCCAGATTTTATGTTGTCCTGGAGAGCTTGCAGAGCACTGGGGAAAGGCAGGCAGAGAATTCCCTGATAGCACCTTCTCTGTGCCTGTTCACATTGCTTCGCAGAATCGCTTTTGTGCAGAAAACAGTAACACTTGTTCAGAACGAAAGAAAGCACAGAGCCCCAGATTCTATGTTGTCCTGGAGAGCTTGCAGAGCACTGGGGAAAGGCAGGCAGAGAATTCCCTGCTAGCACCTTCTCTGTGCCTGGGAAGCAGAAGTGTTCACATTGCTTCGCAGAATCGCTTTTGTGCAGAAAACACTAAAACTTGTTCAGAAGGAAAGAAAGCACAGAGCCCCAGATTCTATGTTGTCCTGGAGAGCTTGCAGAGCACTGGGGAAAGGCAGGCAGAGAATTCCTTGCTAGCACCTTCTCTGTGCCTGGGAAGCAGAAGTGTTCACATTGCTTCGCAGAATCGCTTTTGTGCAGAAAACACTAACACTTGTTCAGAACGAAAGAAAGCACAGAGCCCCAGATTCTATGTTGTCCTGGAGAGCTTGCAGAGCACTGGGGAAAGGCAGGCAGAGAATTCCCTGATAGCACCTTCTCTGTGCCTGTTCACATTGCTTCGCAGAATCGCTTTTGTGCAGAAAACAGTAACACTTGTTCAGAAGGAAAGAAAGCACAGAGCCCCAGATTCTATGTTGTCCTGGAGAGCTTGCAGAGCACTGGGGAAAGGCAGGCAGAGAATTCCCTGCTAGCACCTTCTCTGTGCCTGGGAAGCAGAAGTGTTCACATTGCTTCGCAGAATCGCTTTTGTGCAGAAAACAGTAACACTTGTTCAGAAGGAAAGAAAGCACAGAGCCCCAGATTCTATGTTGTCCTGGAGAGCTTGCAGAGCACTGGGGAAAGGCAGGCAGAGAATTCCTTGCTAGCACCTTCTCTGTGCCTGGGAAGCAGAAGTGTTCACATTGCTTCGCAGAATCGCTTTTGTGCAGAAAACAGTAACACTTGTTCAGAAGGAAAGAAAGCACAGAGCCCCAGATTCTATGTTGTCCTGGAGAGCTTGCAGAGCACTGGGGAAAGGCAGGCAGAGAATTCCTTGCTAGCACCTTCTCTGTGCCTGGGAAGCAGAAGTGTTCACATTGCTTCGCAGAATCGCTTTTGTGCAGAAAACAGTAACACTTGTTCAGAAGGAAAGAAAGCACAGAGCCCCAGATTCTATGTTGTCCTGGAGAGCTTGCAGAGCACTGGGGAAAGGCAGGCAGAGAATTCCTTGCTAGCACCTTCTCTGTGCCTGGGAAGCAGAAGTGTTCACATTGCTTCGCAGAATCGCTTTTGTGCAGAAAACAGTAACACTTGTTCAGAAGGAAAGAAAGCACAGAGCCCCAGATTCTATGTTGTCCTGGAGAGCTTGCAGAGCACTGGGGAAAGGCAGGCAGAGAATTCCCTGCTAGCACCTTCTCTGTGCCTGGGAAGCAGAAGTGTTCACATTGCTTCGCAGAATCGCTTTTGTGCAGAAAACACTAACACTTGTTCAGAAGGAAAGAAAGCACAGAGCCCCAGATTCTATGTTGTCCTGGAGAGCTTGCAGAGCACTGGGGAAAGGCAGGCAGAGAATTCCCTGATAGCACCTTCTCTGTGCCTGTTCACATTGCTTCGCAGAATCGCTTTTGTGCAGAAAACAGTAACACTTGTTCAGAAGGAAAGAAAGCACAGAGCCCCAGATTCTATGTTGTCCTGGAGAGCTTGCAGAGCACTGGGGAAAGGCAGGCAGAGAATTCCCTGCTAGCACCTTCTCTGTGCCTGCGAAGCAGAAGTGTTCACATTGCTTCGCAGAATCGCTTTTGTGCAGAAAACAGTAACACTTGTTCAGAAGGAAAGAAAGCACAGAGCCCCAGATTCTATGTTGTCCTGGAGAGCTTGCAGAGCACTGGGGAAAGGCAGGCAGAGAATTCCTTGCTAGCACCTTCTCTGTGCCTGGGAAGCAGAAGTGTTCACATTGCTTCGCAGAATCGCTTTTGTGCAGAAAACACTAACACTTGTTCAGAAGGAAAGAAAGCACAGAGCCCCAGATTCTATGTTGTCCTGGAGAGCTTGCAGAGCACTGGGGAAAGGCAGGCAGAGAATTCCCTGATAGCACCTTCTCTGTGCCTGGGAAGCAGAAGTGTTCACATTGCTTCGCAGAATCGCTTTTGTGCAGAAAACAGTAACACTTGTTCAGAAGGAAAGAAAGCACAGAGCCCCAGATTCTATGTTGTCCTGGAGAGCTTGCAGAGCACTGGGGAAAGGCAGGCCGAGAATTCCTTGCTAGCACCTTCTCTATGCCTGGGAAGCAGAAGTGTTCACATTGCTTCGCAGAATCGCTTTTGTGCAGAAAACAGTAACACTTGTTCAGAAGGAAAGAAAGCACAGAGCCCCAGATTCTATGTTGTCCTGGAGAGCTTGCAGAGCACTGGGGAAAGGCAGGCAGAGAATTCCTTGCTAGCACCTTCTCTGTGCCTGGGAAGCAGAAGTGTTCACATTGCTTCGCAGAATCGCTTTTGTGCAGAAAACACTAACACTTGTTCAGAAGGAAAGAAAGCACAGAGCCCCAGATTCTATGTTGTCCTGGAGAGCTTGCAGAGCACTGGGGAAAGGCAGGCAGAGAATTCCCTGATAGCACCTTCTCTGTGCCTGTTCACATTGCTTCGCAGAATCGCTTTTGTGCAGAAAACAGTAACACTTGTTCAGAAGGAAAGAAAGCACAGAGCCCCAGATTCTATGTTGTCCTGGAGAGCTTGCAGAGCACTGGGGAAAGGCAGGCAGAGAATTCCCTGATAGCACCTTCTCTGTGCCTGGGAAGCAGAAGTGTTCACATTGCTTCGCAAGAATCACTTTTGTGCAGAAAACAGTAACACTTGTTCAGAAGGAAAGAAAGCACAGAGCCCCAGATTTTATGTTGTCCTGGAGAGCTTGCAGAGCACTGGGGAAAGGCAGGCAGAGAATTCCCTGCTAGCACCTTCTCTGTGCCTGGGAAGCAGAAGTGTTCACATTGCTTCGCAGAATCGCTTTTGTGCAGAAAACAGTAACACTTGTTCAGAAGGAAAGAAAGCACAGAGCCCCAGATTCTATGTTGTCCTGGAGAGCTTGCAGAGCACTGGGGAAAGGCAGGCAGAGAATTCCTTGCTAGCACCTTCTCTGTGCCTGGGAAGCAGAAGTGTTCACATTGCTTCGCAGAATCGCTTTTGTGCAGAAAACAGTAACACTTGTTCAGAAGGAAAGAAAGCACAGAGCCCCAGATTCTATGTTGTCCTGGAGAGCTTGCAGAGCACTGGGGAAAGGCAGGCAGAGAATTCCCTGCTAGCACCTTCTCTGTGTCTGGGAAGCAGAAGTGTTCACATTGCTTCGCAGAATCGCTTTTGTGCAGAAAACAGTAACACTTGTTCAGAAGGAAAGAAAGCACAGAGCCCCAGATTCTATGTTGTCCTGGAGAGCTTGCAGAGCACTGGGGAAAGGCAGGCAGAGAATTCCCTGATAGCACCTTCTCTGTGCCTGGGAAGCAGAAGTGTTCACATTGCTTCGCAGAATCGCTTTTGTGCAGAAAACAGTAACACTTGTTCAGAAGGAAAGAAAGCACAGAGCCCCAGATTCTATGTTGTCCTGGAGAGCTTGCAGAGCACTGGGGAAAGGCAGGCAGAGAATTCCTTGCTAGCACCTTCTCTATGCCTGGGAAGCAGAAGTGTTCACATTGCTTCGCAGAATCGCTTTTGTGCAGAAAACAGTAACACTTGTTCAGAAGGAAAGAAAGCACAGAGCCCCAGATTCTATGTTGTCCTGGAGAGCTTGCAGAGCACTGGGGAAAGGCAGGCAGAGAATTCCTTGCTAGCACCTTCTCTGTGCCTGGGAAGCAGAAGTGTTCACATTGCTTCGCAGAATCGCTTTTGTGCAGAAAACAGTAACACTTGTTCAGAAGGAAAGAAAGCACAGAGCCCCAGATTCTATGTTGTCCTGGAGAGCTTGCAGAGCACTGGGGAAAGGCAGGCAGAGAATTCCTTGCTAGCACCTTCTCTGTGCCTGGGAAGCAGAAGTGTTCACATTGCTTCGCAGAATTGCTTTTGTGCAGAAAACAGTAACACTTGTTCAGAAGGAAAGAAAGCACAGAGCCCCAGATTCTATGTTGTCCTGGAGAGCTTGCAGAGCACTGGGGAAAGGCAGGCAGAGAATTCCCTGCTAGCACCTTCTCTGTGCCTGGGAAGCAGAAGTGTTCACATTGCTTCGCAGAATCGCTTTTGTGCAGAAAACACTAACACTTGTTCAGAACGAAAGAAAGCACAGAGCCCCAGATTCTATGTTGTCCTGGAGAGCTTGCAGAGCACTGGGGAAAGGCAGGCAGAGAATTCCTTGCTAGCACCTTCTCTGTGCCTGGGAAGCAGAAGTGTTCACATTGCTTCGCAGAATCGCTTTTGTGCAGAAAACAGTAACACTTGTTCAGAAGGAAAGAAAGCACAGAGCCCCAGATTCTATGTTGTCCTGGAGAGCTTGCAGAGCACTGGGGAAAGGCAGGCAGAGAATTCCTTGCTAGCACCTTCTCTGTGCCTGGGAAGCAGAAGTGTTCACATTGCTTCGCAAGAATCGCTTTTGTGCAGAAAACAGTAACACTTGTTCAGAAGGAAAGAAAGCACAGAGCCCCAGATTCTATGTTGTCCTGGAGAGCTTGCAGAGCACTGGGGAAAGGCAGGCAGAGAATTCCCTGCTAGCACCTTCTCTGTGCCTGTTCACATTGCTTCGCAGCATCGCTTTTGTGCAGAAAACAGTAACACTTGTTCAGAACGAAAGAAAGCACAGAGCCCCAGATTCTATGTTGTCCTGGAGAGCTTGCAGAGCACTGGGGAAAGGCAGGCAGAGAATTCCCTGCTAGCACCTTCTCTGTGCCTGGGAAGCAGAAGTGTTCACATTGCTTCGCAGAATCGCTTTTGTGCAGAAAACACTAACACTTGTTCAGAAGGAAAGAAAGCACAGAGCCCCAGATTCTATGTTGTCCTGGAGAGCTTGCAGAGCACTGGGGAAAGGCAGGCAGAGAATTCCTTGCTAGCACCTTCTCTGTGCCTGGGAAGCAGAAGTGTTCACATTGCTTCGCAAGAATCGCTTTTGTGCAGAAAACAGTAACACTTGTTCAGAAGGAAAGAAAGCACAGAGCCCCAGATTCTATGTTGTCCTGGAGAGCTTGCAGATCACTGGGGAAAGGCAGGCAGAGAATTCCCTGCTAGCACCTTCTCTGTGCCTGGGAAGCAGAAGTGTTCACATTGCTTCGCAAGAATCACTTTTGTGCAGAAAACACTAACACTTGTTCAGAACGAAAGAAAGCACAGAGCCCCAGATTTTATGTTGTCCTGGAGAGCTTGCAGAGCACTGGGGAAAGGCAGGCAGAGAATTCCTTGCTAGCACCTTCTCTGTGCCTGGGAAGCAGAAGTGTTCACATTGCTTCGCAGAATCGCTTTTGTGCAGAAAACAGTAACACTTGTTCAGAAGGAAAGAAAGCACAGAGCCCCAGATTCTATGTTGTCCTGGAGAGCTTGCAGAGCACTGGGGAAAGGCAGGCAGAGAATTCCTTGCTAGCACCTTCTCTGTGCCTGGGAAGCAGAAGTGTTCACATTGCTTCGCAGAATCGCTTTTGTGCAGAAAACAGTAACACTTGTTCAGAACGAAAGAAAGCACAGAGCCCCAGATTCTATGTTGTCCTGGAGAGCTTGCAGAGCACTGGGGAAAGGCAGGCAGAGAATTCCCTGATAGCACCTTCTCTGTGCCTGTTCACATTGCTTCGCAGAATCGCTTTTGTGCAGAAAACACTAACACTTGTTCAGAAGGAAAGAAAGCACAGAGCCCCAGATTCTATGTTGTCCTGGAGAGCTTGCAGAGCACTGGGGAAAGGCAGGCAGAGAATTCCTTGCTAGCACCTTCTCTGTGCCTGGGAAGCAGAAGTGTTCACATTGCTTCGCAGAATCGCTTTTGTGCAGAAAACAGTAACACTTGTTCAGAAGGAAAGAAAGCACAGAGCCCCAGATTCTATGTTGTCCTGGAGAGCTTGCAGAGCACTGGGGAAAGGCAGGCAGAGAATTCCCTGCTAGCACCTTCTCTGTGCCTGGGAAGCAGAAGTGTTCACATTGCTTCGCAGAATCGCTTTTGCGCAGAAAACAGTAACACTTGTTCAGAAGGAAAGAAAGCACAGAGCCCCAGATTCTATGTTGTCCTGGAGAGCTTGCAGAGCACTGGGGAAAGGCAGGCAGAGAATTCCCTGCTAGCACCTTCTCTGTGCCTGTTCACATTGCTTCGCAGAATCGCTTTTGTGCAGAGAACAGTAACACTTGTTCAGAACGAAAGAAAGCACAGAGCCCCAGATTCTATGTTGTCCTGGAGAGCTTGCAGAGCACTGGGGAAAGGCAGGCAGAGAATTCCTTGCTAGCACCTTCTCTGTGCCTGGGAAGCAGAAGTGTTCACATTGCTTCGCAAGAATCGCTTTTGTGCAGAAAACAGTAACACTTGTTCAGAAGGAAAGAAAGCACAGAGCCCCAGATTCTATGTTGTCCTGGAGAGCTTGCAGAGCACTGGGGAAAGGCAGGCAGAGAATTCCTTGCTAGCACCTTCTCTGTGCCTGGGAAGCAGAAGTGTTCACATTGCTTCGCAAGAATCGCTTTTGTGCAGAAAACAGTAACACTTGTTCAGAAGGAAAGAAAGCACAGAGCCCCAGATTCTATGTTGTCCTGGAGAGCTTGCAGAGCACTGGGGAAAGGCAGGCAGAGAATTCCCTGATAGCACCTTCTCTGTGCCTGGGAAGCAGAAGTGTTCACATTGCTTCGCAAGAATCACTTTTGTGCAGAAAACAGTAACACTTGTTCAGAAGGAAAGAAAGCACAGAGCCCCAGATTTTATGTTGTCCTGGAGAGCTTGCAGAGCACTGGGGAAAGGCAGGCAGAGAATTCCCTGATAGCACCTTCTCTGTGCCTGGGAAGCAGAAGTGTTCACATTGCTTCGCAGAATCGCTTTTGTGCAGAAAACAGTAACACTTGTTCAGAAGGAAAGAAAGCACAGAGCCCCAGATTCTATGTTGTCCTGGAGAGCTTGCAGAGCACTGGGGAAAGGCAGGCAGAGAATTCCTTGCTAGCACCTTCTCTGTGCCTGGGAAGCAGAAATGTTCACATTGCTTCGCAAGAATCGCTCTTGTGCAGAAAACACTAACACTTGTTCAGAAGGAAAGAAAGCACAGAGCCCCAGATTTTATGTTGTCCTGGAGAGCTTGCAGAGCACTGGGGAAAGGCAGGCAGAGAATTCCCTGATAGCACCTTCTCTGTGCCTGTTCACATTGCTTCGCAGAATCGCTTTTGTGCAGAAAACAGTAACACTTGTTCAGAAGGAAAGAAAGCACAGAGCCCCAGATTCTATGTTGTCCTGGAGAGCTTGCAGAGCACTGGGGAAAGGCAGGCAGAGAATTCCCTGCTAGCACCTTCTCTGTGCCTGGGAAGCAGAAGTGTTCACATTGCTTCGCAGAATCGCTTTTGTGCAGAAAACAGTAACACTTGTTCAGAACGAAAGAAAGCACAGAGCCCCAGATTCTATGTTGTCCTGGAGAGCTTGCAGAGCACTGGGGAAAGGCAGGCAGAGAATTCCTTGCTAGCACCTTCTCTGTGCCTGGGAAGCAGAAGTGTTCACATTGCTTCGCAGAATCGCTTTTGTGCAGAAAACAGTAACACTTGTTCAGAAGGAAAGAAAGCACAGAGCCCCAGATTCTATGTTGTCCTGGAGAGCTTGCAGAGCACTGGGGAAAGGCAGGCAGAGAATTCCCTGCTAGCACCTTCTCTGTGCCTGGGAAGCAGAAGTGTTCACATTGCTTCGCAGAATCGCTTTTGTGCAGAAAACAGTAACACTTGTTCAGAAGGAAAGAAAGCACAGAGCCCCAGATTCTATGTTGTCCTGGAGAGCTTGCAGAGCACTGGGGAAAGGCAGGCAGAGAATTCCTTGCTAGCACCTTCTCTGTGCCTGGGAAGCAGAAGTGTTCACATTGCTTCGCAGAATCGCTTTTGTGCAGAAAACAGTAACACTTGTTCAGAAGGAAAGAAAGCACAGAGCCCCAGATTCTATGTTGTCCTGGAGAGCTTGCAGAGCACTGGGGAAAGGCAGGCAGAGAATTCCCTGATAGCACCTTCTCTGTGCCTGTTCACATTGCTTCGCAGAATCGCTTTTGTGCAGAAAACAGTAACACTTGTTCAGAAGGAAAGAAAGCACAGAGCCCCAGATTCTATGTTGTCCTGGAGAGCTTGCAGAGCACTGGGGAAAGGCAGGCAGAGAATTCCCTGATAGCACCTTCTCTGTGCCTGTTCACATTGCTTCGCAGAATCGCTTTTGTGCAGAAAACAGTAACACTTGTTCAGAAGGAAAGAAAGCACAGAGCCCCAGATTCTATGTTGTCCTGGAGAGCTTGCAGAGCACTGGGGAAAGGCAGGCAGAGAATTCCCTGATAGCACCTTCTCTGTGCCTGGGAAGCAGAAGTGTTCACATTGCTTCGCAAGAATCACTTTTGTGCAGAAAACAGTAACACTTGTTCAGAAGGAAAGAAAGCACAGAGCCCCAGATTCTATGTTGTCCTGGAGAGCTTGCAGAGCACTGCGGAAAGGCAGGCAGAGAATTCCCTGCTAGCACCTTCTCTGTGCCTGGGAAGCAGAAGTGTTCACATTGCTTCGCAGAATCGCTTTTGTGCAGAAAACACTAACACTTGTTCAGAACGAAAGAAAGCACAGAGCCCCAGATTCTATGTTGTCCTGGAGAGCTTGCAGAGCACTGGGGAAAGGCAGGCAGAGAATTCCCTGCTAGCACCTTCTCTGTGCCTGGGAAGCAGAAGTGTTCACATTGCTTCGCAGAATCGCTTTTGTGCAGAAAACAGTAACACTTGTTCAGAAGGAAAGAAAGCACAGAGCCCCAGATTCTATGTTGTCCTGGAGAGCTTGCAGAGCACTGGGGAAAGGCAGGCAGAGAATTCCCTGATAGCACCTTCTCTGTGCCTGTTCACATTGCTTCGCAGAATCGCTTTTGTGCAGAAAACAGTAACACTTGTTCAGAACGAAAGAAAGCACAGAGCCCCAGATTCTATGTTGTCCTGGAGAGCTTGCAGAGCACTGGGGAAAGGCAGGCAGAGAATTCCTTGCTAGCACCTTCTCTGTGCCTGGGAAGCAGAAGTGTTCACATTGCTTCGCAGAATCGCTTTTGTGCAGAAAACAGTAACACTTGTTCAGAAGGAAAGAAAGCACAGAGCCCCAGATTCTATGTTGTCCTGGAGAGCTTGCAGAGCACTGGGGAAAGGCAGGCAGAGAATTCCCTGCTAGCACCTTCTCTGTGCCTGGGAAGCAGAAGTGTTCACATTGCTTCGCAGAATCGCTTTTGCGCAGAAAACAGTAACACTTGTTCAGAAGGAAAGAAAGCACAGAGCCCCAGATTCTATGTTGTCCTGGAGAGCTTGCAGAGCACTGGGGAAAGGCAGGCAGAGAATTCCCTGCTAGCACCTTCTCTTTGCCTGTTCACATTGCTTCGCAGAATCGCTTTTGTGCAGAAAACAGTAACACTTGTTCAGAAGGAAAGAAAGCACAGAGCCCCAGATTCTATGTTGTCCTGGAGAGCTTGCAGAGCACTGGGGAAAGGCAGGCAGAGAATTCCCTGCTAGCACCTTCTCTGTGCCTGGGAAGCAGAAGTGTTCACATTGCTTCGCAAGAATCACTTTTGTGCAGAAAACAGTAACACTTGTTCAGAAGGAAAGAAAGCACAGAGCCCCAGATTCTATGTTGTCCTGGAGAGCTTGCAGAGCACTGCGGAAAGGCAGGCAGAGAATTCCCTGCTAGCACCTTCTCTGTGCCTGGGAAGCAGAAGTGTTCACATTGCTTCGCAGCATCGCTTTTGTGCAGAAAACAGTAACACTTGTTCAGAAGGAAAGAAAGCACAGAGCCCCAGATTCTATGTTGTCCTGGAGAGCTTGCAGAGCACTGGGGAAAGGCAGGCAGAGAATTCCCTGATAGCACCTTCTCTGTGCCTGTTCACATTGCTTCGCAGAATCGCTTTTGTGCAGAAAACAGTAACACTTGTTCAGAAGGAAAGAAAGCACAGAGCCCCAGATTCTATGTTGTCCTGGAGAGCTTGCAGAGCACTGGGGAAAGGCAGGCAGAGAATTCCCTGATAGCACCTTCTCTGTGCCTGTTCACATTGCTTCGCAGAATCGCTTTTGTGCAGAAAACAGTAACACTTGTTCAGAACGAAAGAAAGCACAGAGCCCCAGATTCTATGTTGTCCTGGAGAGCTTGCAGAGCACTGGGGAAAGGCAGGCAGAGAATTCCTTGCTAGCACCTTCTCTGTGCCTGGGAAGCAGAAGTGTTCACATTGCTTCGCAGAATCGCTTTTGTGCAGAAAACACTAACACTTGTTCAGAAGGAAAGAAAGCACAGAGCCCCAGATTCTATGTTGTCCTGGAGAGCTTGCAGAGCACTGGGGAAAGGCAGGCAGAGAATTCCCTGCTAGCACCTTCTCTGTGCCTGGGAAGCAGAAGTGTTCACATTGCTTCGCAGAATCGCTTTTGCGCAGAAAACAGTAACACTTGTTCAGAAGGAAAGAAAGCACAGAGCCCCAGATTCTATGTTGTCCTGGAGAGCTTGCAGAGCACTGGGGAAAGGCAGGCAGAGAATTCCCTGCTAGCACCTTCTCTGTGCCTGTTCACATTGCTTCGCAGAATCGCTTTTGTGCAGAGAACAGTAACACTTGTTCAGAACGAAAGAAAGCACAGAGCCCCAGATTCTATGTTGTCCTGGAGAGCTTGCAGAGCACTGGGGAAAGGCAGGCAGAGAATTCCTTGCTAGCACCTTCTCTGTGCCTGGGAAGCAGAAGTGTTCACATTGCTTCGCAAGAATCGCTTTTGTGCAGAAAACAGTAACACTTGTTCAGAAGGAAAGAAAGCACAGAGCCCCAGATTTTATGTTGTCCTGGAGAGCTTGCAGAGCACTGGGGAAAGGCAGGCAGAGAATTCCCTGATAGCACCTTCTCTGTGCCTGTTCACATTGCTTCGCAGAATCGCTTTTGTGCAGAAAACAGTAACACTTGTTCAGAACGAAAGAAAGCACAGAGCCCCAGATTCTATGTTGTCCTGGAGAGCTTGCAGAGCACTGGGGAAAGGCAGGCAGAGAATTCCCTGATAGCACCTTCTCTGTGCCTGGGAAGCAGAAGTGTTCACATTGCTTCGCAAGAATCACTTTTGTGCAGAAAACAGTAACACTTGTTCAGAAGGAAAGAAAGCACAGAGCCCCAGATTCTATGTTGTCCTGGAGAGCTTGCAGAGCACTGGGGAAAGGCAGGCAGAGAATTCCCTGATAGCACCTTCTCTGTGCCTGTTCACATTGCTTCGCAGAATCGCTTTTGTGCAGAAAACAGTAACACTTGTTCAGAACGAAAGAAAGCACAGAGCCCCAGATTCTATGTTGTCCTGGAGAGCTTGCAGAGCACTGGGGAAAGGCAGGCAGAGAATTCCTTGCTAGCACCTTCTCTGTGCCTGGGAAGCAGAAGTGTTCACATTGCTTCGCAGAATCGCTTTTGTGCAGAAAACAGTAACACTTGTTCAGAAGGAAAGAAAGCACAGAGCCCCAGATTCTATGTTGTCCTGGAGAGCTTGCAGAGCACTGGGGAAAGGCAGGCAGAGAATTCCCTGCTAGCACCTTCTCTGTGCCTGGGAAGCAGAAGTGTTCACATTGCTTCGCAGAATCGCTTTTGCGCAGAAAACAGTAACACTTGTTCAGAAGGAAAGAAAGCACAGAGCCCCAGATTCTATGTTGTCCTGGAGAGCTTGCAGAGCACTGGGGAAAGGCAGGCAGAGAATTCCCTGCTAGCACCTTCTCTGTGCCTGTTCACATTGCTTCGCAGAATCGCTTTTGTGCAGAGAACAGTAACACTTGTTCAGAAGGAAAGAAAGCACAGAGCCCCAGATTCTATGTTGTCCTGGAGAGCTTGCAGAGCACTGGGGAAAGGCAGGCAGAGAATTCCTTGCTAGCACCTTCTCTGTGCCTGGGAAGCAGAAGTGTTCACATTGCTTCGCAAGAATCGCTTTTGTGCAGAAAACAGTAACACTTGTTCAGAAGGAAAGAAAGCACAGAGCCCCAGATTTTATGTTGTCCTGGAGAGCTTGCAGAGCACTGGGGAAAGGCAGGCAGAGAATTCCCTGATAGCACCTTCTCTGTGCCTGTTCACATTGCTTCGCAGAATCGCTTTTGTGCAGAAAACAGTAACACTTGTTCAGAACGAAAGAAAGCACAGAGCCCCAGATTCTATGTTGTCCTGGAGAGCTTGCAGAGCACTGGGGAAAGGCAGGCAGAGAATTCCCTGATAGCACCTTCTCTGTGCCTGGGAAGCAGAAGTGTTCACATTGCTTCGCAAGAATCACTTTTGTGCAGAAAACAGTAACACTTGTTCAGAAGGAAAGAAAGCACAGAGCCCCAGATTTTATGTTGTCCTGGAGAGCTTGCAGAGCACTGGGGAAAGGCAGGCAGAGAATTCCCTGCTAGCACCTTCTCTGTGCCTGGGAAGCAGAAGTGTTCACATTGCTTCGCAGAATCGCTTTTGTGCAGAAAACAGTAACACTTGTTCAGAAGGAAAGAAAGCACAGAGCCCCAGATTCTATGTTGTCCTGGAGAGCTTGCAGAGCACTGGGGAAAGGCAGGCAGAGAATTCCTTGCTAGCACCTTCTCTGTGCCTGGGAAGCAGAAGTGTTCACATTGCTTCGCAGAATCGCTTTTGTGCAGAAAACAGTAACACTTGTTCAGAAGGAAAGAAAGCACAGAGCCCCAGATTCTATGTTGTCCTGGAGAGCTTGCAGAGCACTGGGGAAAGGCAGGCAGAGAATTCCCTGATAGCACCTTCTCTGTGCCTGTTCACATTGCTTCGCAGAATCGCTTTTGTGCAGAAAACAGTAACACTTGTTCAGAAGGAAAGAAAGCACAGAGCCCCAGATTCTATGTTGTCCTGGAGAGCTTGCAGAGCACTGGGGAAAGGCAGGCAGAGAATTCCCTGATAGCACCTTCTCTGTGCCTGTTCACATTGCTTCGCAGAATCGCTTTTGTGCAGAAAACAGTAACACTTGTTCAGAACGAAAGAAAGCACAGAGCCCCAGATTCTATGTTGTCCTGGAGAGCTTGCAGAGCACTGGGGAAAGGCAGGCAGAGAATTCCTTGCTAGCACCTTCTCTGTGCCTGGGAAGCAGAAGTGTTCACATTGCTTCGCAGAATCGCTTTTGTGCAGAAAACAGTAACACTTGTTCAGAAGGAAAGAAAGCACAGAGCCCCAGATTCTATGTTGTCCTGGAGAGCTTGCAGAGCACTGGGGAAAGGCAGGCAGAGAATTCCCTGCTAGCACCTTCTCTGTGCCTGGGAAGCAGAAGTGTTCACATTGCTTCGCAGAATCGCTTTTGCGCAGAAAACAGTAACACTTGTTCAGAAGGAAAGAAAGCACAGAGCCCCAGATTCTATGTTGTCCTGGAGAGCTTGCAGAGCACTGGGGAAAGGCAGGCAGAGAATTCCCTGCTAGCACCTTCTCTGTGCCTGTTCACATTGCTTCGCAGAATCGCTTTTGTGCAGAGAACAGTAACACTTGTTCAGAACGAAAGAAAGCACAGAGCCCCAGATTCTATGTTGTCCTGGAGAGCTTGCAGAGCACTGGGGAAAGGCAGGCAGAGAATTCCTTGCTAGCACCTTCTCTGTGCCTGGGAAGCAGAAGTGTTCACATTGCTTCGCAAGAATCGCTTTTGTGCAGAAAACAGTAACACTTGTTCAGAAGGAAAGAAAGCACAGAGCCCCAGATTTTATGTTGTCCTGGAGAGCTTGCAGAGCACTGGGGAAAGGCAGGCAGAGAATTCCCTGATAGCACCTTCTCTGTGCCTGTTCGCATTGCTTCGCAGAATCGCTTTTGTGCAGAAAACAGTAACACTTGTTCAGAACGAAAGAAAGCACAGAGCCCCAGATTCTATGTTGTCCTGGAGAGCTTGCAGAGCACTGGGGAAAGGCAGGCAGAGAATTCCCTGATAGCACCTTCTCTGTGCCTGGGAAGCAGAAGTGTTCACATTGCTTCGCAGAATCGCTTTTGTGCAGAAAACAGTAACACTTGTTCAGAAGGAAAGAAAGCACAGAGCCCCAGATTCTATGTTGTCCTGGAGAGCTTGCAGAGCACTGGGGAAAGGCAGGCAGAGAATTCCCTGCTAGCACCTTCTCTGTGCCTGTTCACATTGCTTCGCAGAATCGCTTTTGTGCAGAGAACAGTAACACTTGTTCAGAACGAAAGAAAGCACAGAGCCCCAGATTCTATGTTGTCCTGGAGAGCTTGCAGAGCACTGGGGAAAGGCAGGCAGAGAATTCCTTGCTAGCACCTTCTCTGTGCCTGGGAAGCAGAAGTGTTCACATTGCTTCGCAAGAATCGCTTTTGTGCAGAAAACAGTAACACTTGTTCAGAAGGAAAGAAAGCACAGAGCCCCAGATTTTATGTTGTCCTGGAGAGCTTGCAGAGCACTGGGGAAAGGCAGGCAGAGAATTCCCTGATAGCACCTTCTCTGTGCCTGTTCGCATTGCTTCGCAGAATCGCTTTTGTGCAGAAAACAGTAACACTTGTTCAGAACGAAAGAAAGCACAGAGCCCCAGATTCTATGTTGTCCTGGAGAGCTTGCAGAGCACTGGGGAAAGGCAGGCAGAGAATTCCCTGCTAGCACCTTCTCTGTGCCTGGGAAGCAGAAGTGTTCACATTGCTTCGCAGAATCGCTTTTGTGCAGAAAACAGTAACACTTGTTCAGAAGGAAAGAAAGCACAGAGCCCCAGATTCTATGTTGTCCTGGAGAGCTTGCAGAGCACTGGGGAAAGGCAGGCAGAGAATTCCTTGCTAGCACCTTCTCTGTGCCTGGGAAGCAGAAGTGTTCACATTGCTTCGCAGAATCGCTTTTGTGCAGAAAACAGTAACACTTGTTCAGAAGGAAAGAAAGCACAGAGCCCCAGATTCTATGTTGTCCTGGAGAGCTTGCAGAGCACTGGGGAAAGGCAGGCAGAGAATTCCCTGATAGCACCTTCTCTGTGCCTGTTCACATTGCTTCGCAGAATCGCTTTTGTGCAGAAAACAGTAACACTTGTTCAGAAGGAAAGAAAGCACAGAGCCCCAGATTCTATGTTGTCCTGGAGAGCTTGCAGAGCACTGGGGAAAGGCAGGCAGAGAATTCCCTGATAGCACCTTCTCTGTGCCTGTTCACATTGCTTCGCAGAATCGCTTTTGTGCAGAAAACAGTAACACTTGTTCAGAACGAAAGAAAGCACAGAGCCCCAGATTCTATGTTGTCCTGGAGAGCTTGCAGAGCACTGGGGAAAGGCAGGCAGAGAATTCCTTGCTAGCACCTTCTCTGTGCCTGGGAAGCAGAAGTGTTCACATTGCTTCGCAGAATCGCTTTTGTGCAGAAAACAGTAACACTTGTTCAGAAGGAAAGAAAGCACAGAGCCCCAGATTCTATGTTGTCCTGGAGAGCTTGCAGAGCACTGGGGAAAGGCAGGCAGAGAATTCCCTGCTAGCACCTTCTCTGTGCCTGGGAAGCAGAAGTGTTCACATTGCTTTGCAGAATCGCTTTTGCGCAGAAAACAGTAACACTTGTTCAGAAGGAAAGAAAGCACAGAGCCCCAGATTCTATGTTGTCCTGGAGAGCTTGCAGAGCACTGGGGAAAGGCAGGCAGAGAATTCCCTGCTAGCACCTTCTCTGTGCCTGTTCACATTGCTTCGCAGAATCGCTTTTGTGCAGAGAACAGTAACACTTGTTCAGAACGAAAGAAAGCACAGAGCCCCAGATTCTATGTTGTCCTGGAGAGCTTGCAGAGCACTGGGGAAAGGCAGGCAGAGAATTCCTTGCTAGCACCTTCTCTGTGCCTGGGAAGCAGAAGTGTTCACATTGCTTCGCAAGAATCGCTTTTGTGCAGAAAACAGTAACACTTGTTCAGAAGGAAAGAAAGCACAGAGCCCCAGATTTTATGTTGTCCTGGAGAGCTTGCAGAGCACTGGGGAAAGGCAGGCAGAGAATTCCCTGATAGCACCTTCTCTGTGCCTGTTCGCATTGCTTCGCAGAATCGCTTTTGTGCAGAAAACAGTAACACTTGTTCAGAACGAAAGAAAGCACAGAGCCCCAGATTCTATGTTGTCCTGGAGAGCTTGCAGAGCACTGGGGAAAGGCAGGCAGAGAATTCCCTGATAGCACCTTCTCTGTGCCTGGGAAGCAGAAGTGTTCACATTGCTTCGCAAGAATCACTTTTGTGCAGAAAACAGTAACACTTGTTCAGAAGGAAAGAAAGCACAGAGCCCCAGATTTTATGTTGTCCTGGAGAGCTTGCAGAGCACTGGGGAAAGGCAGGCAGAGAATTCCCTGCTAGCACCTTCTCTGTGCCTGGGAAGCAGAAGTGTTCACATTGCTTCGCAGAATCGCTTTTGTGCAGAAAACACTAACACTTGTTCAGAAGGAAAGAAAGCACAGAGCCCCAGATTCTATGTTGTCCTGGAGAGCTTGCAGAGCACTGGGGAAAGGCAGGCAGAGAATTCCCTGATAGCACCTTCTCTGTGCCTGGGAAGCAGAAGTGTTCACATTGCTTCGCAGAATCGCTTTTGTGCAGAAAACAGTAACACTTGTTCAGAAGGAAAGAAAGCACAGAGCCCCAGATTCTATGTTGTCCTGGAGAGCTTGCAGAGCACTGGGGAAAGGCAGGCAGAGAATTCCCTGCTAGCACCTTCTCTGTGTCTGGGAAGCAGAAGTGTTCACATTGCTTCGCAGAATCGCTTTTGTGCAGAAAACACTAACACTTGTTCAGAATGAAAGAAAGCACAGAGCCCCAGATTCTATGTTGTCCTGGAGAGCTTGCAGAGCACTGGGGAAAGGCAGGCAGAGAATTCCTTGCTAGCACCTTCTCTGTGCCTGGGAAGCAGAAGTGTTCACATTGCTTCGCAAGAATCGCTTTTGTGCAGAAAACAGTAACACTTGTTCAGAAGGAAAGAAAGCACAGAGCCCCAGATTCTATGTTGTCCTGGAGAGCTTGCAGAGCACTGGGGAAAGGCAGGCAGAGAATTCCCTGCTAGCACCTTCTCTGTGCCTGGGAAGCAGAAGTGTTCACATTGCTTCGCAAGAATCACTTTTGTGCAGAAAACAGTAACACTTGTTCAGAACGAAAGAAAGCACAGAGCCCCAGATTTTATGTTGTCCTGGAGAGCTTGCAGAGCACTGGGGAAAGGCAGGCAGAGAATTCCTTGCTAGCACCTTCTCTGTGCCTGGGAAGCAGAAGTGTTCACATTGCTTCGCAGAATCGCTTTTGTGCAGAAAACAGTAACACTTGTTCAGAAGGAAAGAAAGCACAGAGCCCCAGATTCTATGTTGTCCTGGAGAGCTTGCAGAGCACTGGGGAAAGGCAGGCAGAGAATTCCTTGCTAGCACCTTCTCTGTGCCTGGGAAGCAGAAGTGTTCACATTGCTTCGCAGAATCGCTTTTGTGCAGAAAACAGTAACACTTGTTCAGAAGGAAAGAAAGCACAGAGCCCCAGATTCTATGTTGTCCTGGAGAGCTTGCAGAGCACTGGGGAAAGGCAGGCAGAGAATTCCTTGCTAGCACCTTCTCTGTGCCTGGGAAGCAGAAAAGTTCACATTGCTTCGCAAGAATCGCTCTTGTGCAGAAAACACTAACACTTGTTCAGAAGGAAAGAAAGCACAGAGCCCCAGATTCTATGTTGTCCTGGAGAGCTTGCAGAGCACTGGGGAAAGGCAGGCAGAGAATTCCCTGCTAGCACCTTCTCTTTGCCTGTTCACATTGCTTCGCAGAATCGCTTTTGTGCAGAAAACAGTAACACTTGTTCAGAAGGAAAGAAAGCACAGAGCCCCAGATTCTATGTTGTCCTGGAGAGCTTGCAGAGCACTGGGGAAAGGCAGGCAGAGAATTCCCTGATAGCACCTTCTCTGTGCCTGGGAAGCAGAAGTGTTCACATTGCTTCGCAAGAATCACTTTTGTGCAGAAAACAGTAACACTTGTTCAGAAGGAAAGAAAGCACAGAGCCCCAGATTCTATGTTGTCCTGGAGAGCTTGCAGAGCACTGCGGAAAGGCAGGCAGAGAATTCCCTGCTAGCACCTTCTCTGTGCCTGGGAAGCAGAAGTGTTCACATTGCTTCGCAGAATCGCTTTTGTGCAGAAAACAGTAACACTTGTTCAGAACGAAAGAAAGCACAGAGCCCCAGATTCTATGTTGTCCTGGAGAGCTTGCAGAGCACTGGGGAAAGGCAGGCAGAGAATTCCCTGATAGCACCTTCTCTGTGCCTGTTCACATTGCTTTGCAGAATCGCTTTTGTGCAGAAAACAGTAACACTTGTTCAGAAGGAAAGAAAGCACAGAGCCCCAGATTCTATGTTGTCCTGGAGAGCTTGCAGAGCACTGGGGAAAGGCAGGCAGAGAATTCCCTGATAGCACCTTCTCTGTGCCTGGGAAGCAGAAGTGTTCACATTGCTTCGCAGAATCGCTTTTGTGCAGAAAACAGTAACACTTGTTCAGAAGGAAAGAAAGCACAGAGCCCCAGATTCTATGTTGTCCTGGAGAGCTTGCAGAGCACTGGGGAAAGGCAGGCAGAGAATTCCCTGCTAGCACCTTCTCTGTGCCTGGGAAGCAGAAGTGTTCACATTGCTTCGCAGAATCGCTTTTGCGCAGAAAACAGTAACACTTGTTCAGAAGGAAAGAAAGCACAGAGCCCCAGATTCTATGTTGTCCTGGAGAGCTTGCAGAGCACTGGGGAAAGGCAGGCAGAGAATTCCCTGCTAGCACCTTCTCTGTGCCTGTTCACATTGCTTCGCAGAATCGCTTTTGTGCAGAGAACAGTAACACTTGTTCAGAACGAAAGAAAGCACAGAGCCCCAGATTCTATGTTGTCCTGGAGAGCTTGCAGAGCACTGGGGAAAGGCAGGCAGAGAATTCCTTGCTAGCACCTTCTCTGTGCCTGGGAAGCAGAAGTGTTCACATTGCTTCGCAAGAATCACTTTTGTGCAGAAAACAGTAACACTTGTTCAGAAGGAAAGAAAGCACAGAGCCCCAGATTCTATGTTGTCCTGGAGAGCTTGCAGAGCACTGGGGAAAGGCAGGCAGAGAATTCCCTGCTAGCACCTTCTCTGTGCCTGTTCACATTGCTTCGCAGAATCGCTTTTGTGCAGAAAACAGTAACACTTGTTCAGAACGAAAGAAAGCACAGAGCCCCAGATTCTATGTTGTCCTGGAGAGCTTGCAGAGCACTGGGGAAAGGCAGGCAGAGAATTCCCTGATAGCACCTTCTCTGTGCCTGGGAAGCAGAAGTGTTCACATTGCTTCGCAAGAATCACTTTTGTGCAGAAAACAGTAACACTTGTTCAGAAGGAAAGAAAGCACAGAGCCCCAGATTTTATGTTGTCCTGGAGAGCTTGCAGAGCACTGGGGAAAGGCAGGCAGAGAATTCCCTGCTAGCACCTTCTCTGTGCCTGGGAAGCAGAAGTGTTCACATTGCTTCGCAGAATCGCTTTTGTGCAGAAAACACTAACACTTGTTCAGAAGGAAAGAAAGCACAGAGCCCCAGATTCTATGTTGTCCTGGAGAGCTTGCAGAGCACTGGGGAAAGGCAGGCAGAGAATTCCTTGCTAGCACCTTCTCTGTGCCTGGGAATCAGAAGTGTTCACATTGCTTCGCAGAATCGCTTTTGTGCAGAAAACATTAACACTTGTTCAGAAGGAAAGAAAGCACAGAGCCCCAGATTCTATGTTGTCCTGGAGAGCTTGCAGAGCACTGGGGAAAGGCAGGCAGAGAATTCCTTGCTAGCACCTTCTCTGTGCCTGGGAAGCAGAAGTGTTCACATTGCTTCGCAAGAATCGCTTTTGTGCAGAAAACAGTAACACTTGTTCAGAAGGAAAGAAAGCACAGAGCCCCAGATTCTATGTTGTCCTGGAGAGCTTGCAGAGCACTGGGGAAAGGCAGGCAGAGAATTCCCTGCTAGCACCTTCTCTGTGCCTGTACACATTGCTTCGCAGAATCGCTTTTGTGCAGAAAACAGTAACACTTGTTCAGAACGAAAGAAAGCACAGAGCCCCAGATTTGCTGTTGTCCCGGAGAGCTTGCAGAGCACTGGGGAAAGGCAGGCAGAGAATTCCCTGCTAGCACCTTCTCTGTGCCTGGGAAGCAGAAGTGTTCACATTGCTTCGCAGAATCGCTTTTGTGCAGAAAACATTAACACTTGTTCAGAAGGAAAGAAAGCACAGAGCCCCAGATTCTATGTTGTCCTGGAGAGCTTGCAGAGCACTGGGGAAAGGCAGGCAGAGAATTCCTTGCTAGCACCTTCTCTGTGCCTGGGAAGCAGAAGTGTTCACATTGCTTCGCAAGAATCGCTTTTGTGCAGAAAACAGTAACACTTGTTCAGAAGGAAAGAAAGCACAGAGCCCCAGATTCTATGTTGTCCTGGAGAGCTTGCAGAGCACTGGGGAAAGGCAGGCAGAGAATTCCCTGCTAGCACCTTCTCTGTGCCTGTTCACATTGCTTCGCAGAATCGCTTTTGTGCAGAAAACAGTAACACTTGTTCAGAAGGAAAGAAAGCACAGAGCCCCAGATTCTATGTTGTCCTGGAGAGCTTGCAGAGCACTGGGGAAAGGCAGGCAGAGAATTCCCTGCTAGCACCTTCTCTGTGCCTGGGAAGCAGAAGTGTTCACATTGCTTCGCAGAATCGCTTTTGTGCAGAAAACACTAACACTTGTTCAGAAGGAAAGAAAGCACAGAGCCCCAGATTCTATGTTGTCCTGGAGAGCTTGCAGAGCACTGGGGAAAGGCAGGCAGAGAATTCCCTGCTAGCACCTTCTCTGTGCCTGTTCACATTGCTTCGCAGAATCGCTTTTGTGCAGAAAACAGTAACACTTGTTCAGAACGAAAGAAAGCACAGAGCCCCAGATTCTATGTTGTCCTGGAGAGCTTGCAGAGCACTGGGGAAAGGCAGGCAGAGAATTCCCTGATAGCACCTTCTCTGTGCCTGGGAAGCAGAAGTGTTCACATTGCTTCGCAAGAATCACTTTTGTGCAGAAAACAGTAACACTTGTTCAGAAGGAAAGAAAGCACAGAGCCCCAGATTTTATGTTGTCCTGGAGAGCTTGCAGAGCACTGGGGAAAGGCAGGCAGAGAATTCCCTGCTAGCACCTTCTCTGTGCCTGGGAAGCAGAAGTGTTCACATTACTTCGCAGAATCGCTTTTGTGCAGAAAACACTAACACTTGTTCAGAAGGAAAGAAAGCACAGAGCCCCAGATTCTATGTTGTCCTGGAGAGCTTGCAGAGCACTGGGGAAAGGCAGGCAGAGAATTCCTTGCTAGCACCTTCTCTGTGCCTGGGAAGCAGAAGTGTTCACATTGCTTCGCAGAATCGCTTTTGTGCAGAAAACATTAACACTTGTTCAGAAGGAAAGAAAGCACAGAGCCCCAGATTCTATGTTGTCCTGGAGAGCTTGCAGAGCACTGGGGAAAGGCAGGCAGAGAATTCCTTGCTAGCACCTTCTCTGTGCCTGGGAAGCAGAAGTGTTCACATTGCTTCGCAAGAATCGCTTTTGTGCAGAAAACAGTAACACTTGTTCAGAAGGAAAGAAAGCACAGAGCCCCAGATTCTATGTTGTCCTGGAGAGCTTGCAGAGCACTGGGGAAAGGCAGGCAGAGAATTCCCTGCTAGCACCTTCTCTGTGCCTGTTCACATTGCTTCGCAGAATCGCTTTTGTGCAGAAAACAGTAACACTTGTTCAGAACGAAAGAAAGCACAGAGCCCCAGATTTGCTGTTGTCCCGGAGAGCTTGCAGAGCACTGGGGAAAGGCAGGCAGAGAATTCCCTGCTAGCACCTTCTCTGTGCCTGGGAAGCAGAAGTGTTCACATTGCTTCGCAGAATCGCTTTTGTGCAGAAAACATTAACACTTGTTCAGAAGGAAAGAAAGCACAGAGCCCCAGATTCTATGTTGTCCTGGAGAGCTTGCAGAGCACTGGGGAAAGGCAGGCAGAGAATTCCTTGCTAGCACCTTCTCTGTGCCTGGGAAGCAGAAGTGTTCACATTGCTTCGCAAGAATCGCTTTTGTGCAGAAAACAGTAACACTTGTTCAGAAGGAAAGAAAGCACAGAGCCCCAGATTCTATGTTGTCCTGGAGAGCTTGCAGAGCACTGGGGAAAGGCAGGCAGAGAATTCCCTGCTAGCACCTTCTCTGTGCCTGTTCACATTGCTTCGCAGAATCGCTTTTGTGCAGAAAACAGTAACACTTGTTCAGAAGGAAAGAAAGCACAGAGCCCCAGATTCTATGTTGTCCTGGAGAGCTTGCAGAGCACTGGGGAAAGGCAGGCAGAGAATTCCCTGCTAGCACCTTCTCTGTGCCTGGGAAGCAGAAGTGTTCACATTGCTTCGCAGAATCGCTTTTGTGCAGAAAACACTAACACTTGTTCAGAAGGAAAGAAAGCACAGAGCCCCAGATTCTATGTTGTCCTGGAGAGCTTGCAGAGCACTGGGGAAAGGCAGGCAGAGAATTCCCTGATAGCACCTTCTCTGTGCCTGTTCACATTGCTTCGCAGAATCGCTTTTGTGCAGAAAACAGTAACACTTGTTCAGAAGGAAAGAAAGCACAGAGCCCCAGATTCTATGTTGTCCTGGAGAGCTTGCAGAGCACTGGGGAAAGGCAGGCAGAGAATTCCCTGCTAGCACCTTCTCTGTGCCTTGGAAGCAGAAGTGTTCACATTGCTTCGCAAGAATCACTTTTGTGCAGAAAACAGTAACACTTGTTCAGAAGGAAAGAAAGCACAGAGCCCCAGATTCTATGTTGTCCTGGAGAGCTTGCAGAGCACTGGGGAAAGGCAGGCAGAGAATTCCCTGCTAGCACCTTCTCTGTGCCTGGGAAGCAGAAGTGTTCACATTGCTTCGCAGAATAGCTTTTGTGCAGAAAACAGTAACACTTGTTCAGAAGGAAAGAAAGCACAGAGCCCCAGATTCTATGTTGTCCTGGAGAGCTTGCAGAGCACTGGGGAAAGGCAGGCAGAGAATTCCCTGCTAGCACCTTCTCTGTGCCTGGGAAGCAGAAGTGTTCACATTGCTTCGCAAGAATCACTTTTGTGCAGAAAACAGTAACACTTGTTCAGAAGGAAAGAAAGCACAGAGCCCCAGATTCTATGTTGTCCTGGAGAGCTTGCAGAGCACTGGGGAAAGGCAGGCAGAGAATTCCCTGATAGCACCTTCTCTGTGCCTGGGAAGCAGAAGTGTTCACATTGCTTCGCAGAATCGCTTTTGTGCAGAAAACAGTAACACTTGTTCAGAAGGAAAGAAAGCACAGAGCCCCAGATTCTATGTTGTCCTGGAGAGCTTGCAGAGCACTGGGGAAAGGCAGGCAGAGAATTCCCTGCTAGCACCTTCTCTGTGCCTGGGAAGCAGAAGTGTTCACATTGCTTCGCAGAATCGCTTTTGTGCAGAAAACAGTAACACTTGTTCAGAAGGAAAGAAAGCACAGAGCCCCAGATTCTATGTTGTCCTGGAGAGCTTGCAGAGCACTGGGGAAAGGCAGGCAGAGAATTCCTTGCTAGCACCTTCTCTATGCCTGGGAAGCAGAAGTGTTCACATTGCTTCGCAGAATCGCTTTTGTGCAGAAAACAGTAACACTTGTTCAGAAGGAAAGAAAGCACAGAGCCCCAGATTCTATGTTGTCCTGGAGAGCTTGCAGAGCACTGGGGAAAGGCAGGCAGAGAATTCCTTGCTAGCACCTTCTCTGTGCCTGGGAAGCAGAAGTGTTCACATTGCTTCGCAAGAATCGCTCTTGTGCAGAAAACACTAACACTTGTTCAGAAGGAAAGAAAGCACAGAGCCCCAGATTCTATGTTGTCCTGGAGAGCTTGCAGAGCACTGGGGAAAGGCAGGCAGAGAATTCCTTGCTAGCACCTTCTCTGTGCCTGGGAAGCAGAAGTGTTCACATTGCTTCGCAGAATCGCTTTTGTGCAGAAAACAGTAACACTTGTTCAGAAGGAAAGAAAGCACAGAGCCCCAGATTCTATGTTGTCCTGGAGAGCTTGCAGAGCACTGGGGAAAGGCAGGCAGAGAATTCCTTGCTAGCACCTTCTCTGTGCCTGGGAAGCAGAAGTGTTCACATTGCTTCGCAGAATCGCTTTTGTGCAGAAAACAGTAACACTTGTTCAGAAGGAAAGAAAGCACAGAGCCCCAGATTCTATGTTGTCCTGGAGAGCTTGCAGAGCACTGGGGAAAGGCAGGCAGAGAATTCCTTGCTAGCACCTTCTCTGTGCCTGGGAAGCAGAAGTGTTCACATTGCTTCGCAGAATTGCTTTTGTGCAGAAAACAGTAACACTTGTTCAGAAGGAAAGAAAGCACAGAGCCCCAGATTCTATGTTGTCCTGGAGAGCTTGCAGAGCACTGGGGAAAGGCAGGCAGAGAATTCCCTGCTAGCACCTTCTCTGTGCCTGGGAAGCAGAAGTGTTCACATTGCTTCGCAGAATCGCTTTTGTGCAGAAAACACTAACACTTGTTCAGAAGGAAAGAAAGCACAGAGCCCCAGATTCTATGTTGTCCTGGAGAGCTTGCAGAGCACTGGGGAAAGGCAGGCAGAGAATTCCCTGCTAGCACCTTCTCTGTGCCTGTTCACATTGCTTCGCAGAATCGCTTTTGTGCAGAAAACAGTAACACTTGTTCAGAAGGAAAGAAAGCACAGAGCCCCAGATTTGCTGTTGTCCTGGAGAGCTTGCAGAGCACTGGGGAAAGGCAGGCAGAGAATTCCTTGCTAGCACCTTCTCTGTGCCTGGGAAGCAGAAGTGTTCACATTGCTTCGCAGAATCGCTTTTGTGCAGAAAACAGTAACACTTGTTCAGAAGGAAAGAAAGCACAGAGCCCCAGATTCTATGTTGTCCTGGAGAGCTTGCAGAGCACTGGGGAAAGGCAGGCAGAGAATTCCTTGCTAGCACCTTCTCTGTGCCTGGGAAGCAGAAAAGTTCACATTGCTTCGCAAGAATCGCTCTTGTGCAGAAAACACTAACACTTGTTCAGAAGGAAAGAAAGCACAGAGCCCCAGATTCTATGTTGTCCTGGAGAGCTTGCAGAGCACTGGGGAAAGGCAGGCAGAGAATTCCCTGATAGCACCTTCTCTTTGCCTGTTCACATTGCTTCGCAGAATCGCTTTTGTGCAGAAAACACTAACACTTGTTCAGAAGGAAAGAAAGCACAGAGCCCCAGATTCTATGTTGTCCTGGAGAGCTTGCAGAGCACTGGGGAAAGGCAGGCAGAGAATTCCTTGCTAGCACCTTCTCTTCGCCTGTTCACATTGCTTCGCAGAATCGCTTTTGTGCAGAAAACAGTAACACTTGTTCAGAAGGAAAGAAAGCACAGAGCCCCAGATTCTATGTTGTCCTGGAGAGCTTGCAGAGCACTGGGGAAAGGCAGGCAGAGAATTCCCTGCTAGCACCTTCTCTGTGCCTGGGAAGCAGAAGTGTTCACATTGCTTCGCAAGAATCACTTTTGTGCAGAAAACAGTAACACTTGTTCAGAAGGAAAGAAAGCACAGAGCCCCAGATTCTATGTTGTCCTGGAGAGCTTGCAGAGCACTGCGGAAAGGCAGGCAGAGAATTCCCTGCTAGCACCTTCTCTGTGCCTGGGAAGCAGAAGTGTTCACATTGCTTCGCAGAATCGCTTTTGTGCAGAAAACACTAACACTTGTTCAGAACGAAAGAAAGCACAGAGCCCCAGATTCTATGTTGTCCTGGAGAGCTTGCAGAGCACTGGGGAAAGGCAGGCAGAGAATTCCCTGCTAGCACCTTCTCTGTGCCTGTTCACATTGCTTCGCAGAATCGCTTTTGTGCAGAAAACAGTAACACTTGTTCAGAACGAAAGAAAGCACAGAGCCCCAGATTCTATGTTGTCCTGGAGAGCTTGCAGAGCACTGGGGAAAGGCAGGCAGAGAATTCCTTGCTAGCACCTTCTCTGTGCCTGGGAAGCAGAAGTGTTCACATTGCTTCGCAGAATCGCTTTTGTGCAGAAAACAGTAACACTTGTTCAGAAGGAAAGAAAGCACAGAGCCCCAGATTCTATGTTGTCCTGGAGAGCTTGCAGAGCACTGGGGAAAGGCAGGCAGAGAATTCCCTGCTAGCACCTTCTCTGTGCCTGGGAAGCAGAAGTGTTCACATTGCTTCGCAGAATCGCTTTTGCGCAGAAAACAGTAACACTTGTTCAGAAGGAAAGAAAGCACAGAGCCCCAGATTCTATGTTGTCCTGGAGAGCTTGCAGAGCACTGGGGAAAGGCAGGCAGAGAATTCCTTGCTAGCACCTTCTCTGTGCCTGGGAAGCAGAAGTGTTCACATTGCTTCGCAGAATCGCTTTTGTGCAGAAAACAGTAACACTTGTTCAGAAGGAAAGAAAGCACAGAGCCCCAGATTCTATGTTGTCCTGGAGAGCTTGCAGAGCACTGGGGAAAGGCAGGCAGAGAATTCCCTGCTAGCACCTTCTCTGTGCCTGGGAAGCAGAAGTGTTCACATTGCTTCGCAGAATCGCTTTTGCGCAGAAAACAGTAACACTTGTTCAGAAGGAAAGAAAGCACAGAGCCCCAGATTCTATGTTGTCCTGGAGAGCTTGCAGAGCACTGGGGAAAGGCAGGCAGAGAATTCCCTGCTAGCACCTTCTCTGTGCCTGTTCACATTGCTTCGCAGAATCGCTTTTGTGCAGAAAACAGTAACACTTGTTCAGAACGAAAGAAAGCACAGAGCCCCAGATTCTATGTTGTCCCGGAGAGCTTGCAGAGCACTGGGGAAAGGCAGGCAGAGAATTCCCTGCTAGCACCTTCTCTGTGCCTGGGAAGCAGAAGTGTTCACATTGCTTCGCAAGAATCGCTTTTGTGCAGAAAACAGTAACACTTGTTCAGAACGAAAGAAAGCACAGAGCCCCAGATTTTATGTTGTCCTGGAGAGCTTGCAGAGCACTGGGGAAAGGCAGGCAGAGAATTCCCTGCTAGCACCTTCTCTGTGCCTGTTCACATTGCTTCGCAGAATTGCTTTTGTGCAGAAAACAGTAACACTTGTTCAGAACGAAAGAAAGCACAGAGCCCCAGATTCTATGTTGTCCTGGAGAGCTTGCAGAGCACTGGGGAAAGGCAGGCAGAGAATTCCCTGCTAGCACCTTCTCTGTGCCTGGGAAGCAGAAGTGTTCACATTGCTTCGCAAGAATCGCTTTTGTGCAGAAAACACTAACACTTCTTCAGAAGGAAAGAAAGCACAGAGCCCCAGATTTTATGTTGTCCTGGAGAGCTTGCAGAGCACTGGGGAAAGGCAGGCAGAGAATTCCTTGCTAGCACCTTCTCTGTGCCTGGGAAGCAGAAGTGTTCACATTGCTTCGCAAGAATCACTTTTGTGCAGAAAACAGTAACACTTGTTCAGAAGGAAAGAAAGCACAGAGCCCCAGATTTTATGTTGTCCTGGAGAGCTTGCAGAGCACTGGGGAAAGGCAGGCAGAGAATTCCCTGCTAGCACCTTCTCTGTGCCTGGGAAGCAGAAGTGTTCACATTGCTTCGCAGAATCGCTTTTGTGCAGAAAACACTAACACTTGTTCAGAAGGAAAGAAAGCACAGAGCCCCAGATTCTATGTTGTCCTGGAGAGCTTGCAGAGCACTGGGGAAAGGCAGGCAGAGAATTCCTTGCTAGCACCTTCTCTGTGCCTGGGAAGCAGAAGTGTTCACATTGCTTCGCAGAATCGCTTTTGTGCAGAAAACAGTAACACTTGTTCAGAAGGAAAGAAAGCACAGAGCCCCAGATTCTATGTTGTCCTGGAGAGCTTGCAGAGCACTGGGGAAAGGCAGGCAGAGAATTCCTTGCTAGCACCTTCTCTGTGCCTGGGAAGCAGAAGTGTTCACATTGCTTCGCAGAATCGCTTTTGTGCAGAAAACAGTAACACTTGTTCAGAAGGAAAGAAAGCACAGAGCCCCAGATTCTATGTTGTCCTGGAGAGCTTGCAGAGCACTGGGGAAAGGCAGGCAGAGAATTCCCTGATAGCACCTTCTCTGTGCCTGTTCACATTGCTTCGCAAGAATCGCTTTTGTGCAGAAAACAGTAACACTTGTTCAGAAGGAAAGAAAGCACAGAGCCCCAGATTCTATGTTGTCCTGGAGAGCTTGCAGAGCACTGGGGAAAGGCAGGCAGAGAATTCCTTGCTAGCACCTTCTCTGTGCCTGGGAAGCAGAAGTGTTCACATTGCTTCGCAGAATCGCTTTTGTGCAGAAAACAGTAACACTTGTTCAGAAGGAAAGAAAGCACAGAGCCCCAGATTCTATGTTGTCCTGGAGAGCTTGCAGAGCACTGGGGAAAGGCAGGCAGAGAATTCCTTGCTAGCACCTTCTCTGTGCCTGGGAAGCAGAAATGTTCACATTGCTTCGCAAGAATCGCTCTTGTGCAGAAAACACTAACACTTGTTCAGAAGGAAAGAAAGCACAGAGCCCCAGATTTTATGTTGTCCTGGAGAGCTTGCAGAGCACTGGGGAAAGGCAGGCAGAGAATTCCCTGATAGCACCTTCTCTGTGCCTGTTCACATTGCTTCGCAGAATCGCTTTTGTGCAGAAAACAGTAACACTTGTTCAGAAGGAAAGAAAGCACAGAGCCCCAGATTCTATGTTGTCCTGGAGAGCTTGCAGAGCACTGGGGAAAGGCAGGCAGAGAATTCCCTGCTAGCACCTTCTCTGTGCCTGGGAAGCAGAAGTGTTCACATTGCTTCGCAGAATCGCTTTTGTGCAGAAAACAGTAACACTTGTTCAGAAGGAAAGAAAGCACAGAGCCCCAGATTCTATGTTGTCCTGGAGAGCTTGCAGAGCACTGGGGAAAGGCAGGCAGAGAATTCCTTGCTAGCACCTTCTCTGTGCCTGGGAAGCAGAAGTGTTCACATTGCTTCGCAGAATCGCTTTTGTGCAGAAAACAGTAACACTTGTTCAGAAGGAAAGAAAGCACAGAGCCCCAGATTCTATGTTGTCCTGGAGAGCTTGCAGAGCACTGGGGAAAGGCAGGCAGAGAATTCCCTGCTAGCACCTTCTCTGTGCCTGGGAAGCAGAAGTGTTCACATTGCTTCGCAAGAATAGCTTTTGTGCAGAGAACAGTAACACTTGTTCAGAACGAAAGAAAGCACAGAGCCCCAGATTCTATGTTGTCCTGGAGAGCTTGCAGAGCACTGGGGAAAGGCAGGCAGAGAATTCCCTGCTAGCACCTTCTCTGTGCCTGGGAAGCAGAAGTGTTCACATTGCTTCGCAAGAATCACTTTTGTGCAGAAAACAGTAACACTTGTTCAGAAGGAAAGAAAGCACAGAGCCCCAGATTTTATGTTGTCCTGGAGAGCTTGCAGAGCACTGGGGAAAGGCAGGCAGAGAATTCCCTGATAGCACCTCTCTGTGCCTGTTCACATTGCTTCGCAGAATCGCTTTTGTGCAGAAAACAGTAACACTTGTTCAGAAGGAAAGAAAGCACAGAGCCCCAGATTCTATGTTGTCCTGGAGAGCTTGCAGAGCACTGGGGAAAGGCAGGCAGAGAATTCCCTGCTAGCACCTTCTCTGTGCCTGGGAAGCAGAAGTGTTCACATTGCTTCGCAGAATCGCTTTTGTGCAGAAAACACTAACACTTGTTCAGAAGGAAAGAAAGCACAGAGCCCCAGATTCTATGTTGTCCTGGAGAGCTTGCAGAGCACTGGGTAAAGGCAGGCAGAGAATTCCTTGCTAGCACCTTCTCTGTGCCTGGGAAGCAGAAGTGTTCACATTGCTTCGCAGAATCGCTTTTGTGCAGAAAACAGTAACACTTGTTCAGAAGGAAAGAAAGCACAGAGCCCCAGATTCTATGTTGTCCTGGAGAGCTTGCAGAGCACTGGGGAAAGGCAGGCAGAGAATTCCTTGCTAGCACCTTCTCTGTGCCTGGGAAGCAGAAGTGTTCACATTGCTTCGCAGAATCGCTTTTGTGCAGAAAACAGTAACACTTGTTCAGAAGGAAAGAAAGCACAGAGCCCCAGATTCTATGTTGTCCTGGAGAGCTTGCAGAGCACTGGGGAAAGGCAGGCAGAGAATTCCTTGCTAGCACCTTCTCTGTGCCTGGGAAGCAGAAGTGTTCACATTGCTTCGCAGAATCGCTTTTGTGCAGAAAACAGTAACACTTGTTCAGAAGGAAAGAAAGCACAGAGCCCCAGATTCTATGTTGTCCTGGAGAGCTTGCAGAGCACTGGGGAAAGGCAGGCAGAGAATTCCTTGCTAGCACCTTCTCTGTGCCTGGGAAGCAGAAGTGTTCACATTGCTTCGCAGAATCGCTTTTGTGCAGAAAACAGTAACACTTGTTCAGAAGGAAAGAAAGCACAGAGCCCCAGATTCTATGTTGTCCTGGAGAGCTTGCAGAGCACTGGGGAAAGGCAGGCAGAGAATTCCTTGCTAGCACCTTCTCTGTGCCTGGGAAGCAGAAGTGTTCACATTGCTTCGCAGAATCGCTTTTGTGCAGAAAACAGTAACACTTGTTCAGAAGGAAAGAAAGCACAGAGCCCCAGATTCTATGTTGTCCTGGAGAGCTTGCAGAGCACTGGGGAAAGGCAGGCAGAGAATTCCCTGCTAGCACCTTCTCTGTGCCTGGGAAGCAGAAGTGTTCACATTGCTTCGCAGAATCGCTTTTGTGCAGAAAACAGTAACACTTGTTCAGAAGGAAAGAAAGCACAGAGCCCCAGATTCTATGTTGTCCTGGAGAGCTTGCAGAGCACTGGGGAAAGGCAGGCAGAGAATTCCTTGCTAGCACCTTCTCTGTGCCTGGGAAGCAGAAGTGTTCACATGGCTTCGCAGAATCGCTTTTGTGCAGAAAACACTAACACTTGTTCAGAACGAAAGAAAGCACAGAGCCCCAGATTCTATGTTGTCCTGGAGAGCTTGCAGAGCACTGGGGAAAGGCAGGCAGAGAATTCCCTGCTAGCACCTTCTCTGTGCCTGGGAAGCAGAAGTGTTCACATTGCTTCGCAGAATCGCTTTTGTGCAGAAAACAGTAACACTTGTTCAGAAGGAAAGAAAGCACAGAGCCCCAGATTCTATGTTGTCCTGGAGAGCTTGCAGAGCACTGGGGAAAGGCAGGCAGAGAATTCCTTGCTAGCACCTTCTCTGTGCCTGGGAAGCAGAAATGTTCACATTGCTTCGCAAGAATCGCTCTTGTGCAGAAAACACTAACACTTGTTCAGAAGGAAAGAAAGCACAGAGCCCCAGATTTTATGTTGTCCTGGAGAGCTTGCAGAGCACTGGGGAAAGGCAGGCAGAGAATTCCCTGATAGCACCTTCTCTGTGCCTGTTCACATTGCTTCGCAGAATCGCTTTTGTGCAGAAAACAGTAACACTTGTTCAGAAGGAAAGAAAGCACAGAGCCCCAGATTCTATGTTGTCCTGGAGAGCTTGCAGAGCACTGGGGAAAGGCAGGCAGAGAATTCCCTGCTAGCACCTTCTCTGTGCCTGGGAAGCAGAAGTGTTCACATTGCTTCGCAGAATCGCTTTTGTGCAGAAAACAGTAACACTTGTTCAGAAGGAAAGAAAGCACAGAGCCCCAGATTCTATGTTGTCCTGGAGAGCTTGCAGAGCACTGGGGAAAGGCAGGCAGAGAATTCCTTGCTAGCACCTTCTCTGTGCCTGGGAAGCAGAAGTGTTCACATTGCTTCGCAGAATCGCTTTTGTGCAGAAAACAGTAACACTTGTTCAGAAGGAAAGAAAGCACAGAGCCCCAGATTCTATGTTGTCCTGGAGAGCTTGCAGAGCACTGGGGAAAGGCAGGCAGAGAATTCCCTGCTAGCACCTTCTCTGTGCCTGGGAAGCAGAAGTGTTCACATTGCTTCGCAGAATCGCTTTTGTGCAGAAAACAGTAACACTTGTTCAGAAGGAAAGAAAGCACAGAGCCCCAGATTCTATGTTGTCCTGGAGAGCTTGCAGAGCACTGGGGAAAGGCAGGCAGAGAATTCCTTGCTAGCACCTTCTCTGTGCCTGGGAAGCAGAAGTGTTCACATTGCTTCGCAGAATCGCTTTTGTGCAGAAAACAGTAACACTTGTTCAGAAGGAAAGAAAGCACAGAGCCCCAGATTCTATGTTGTCCTGGAGAGCTTGCAGAGCACTGGGGAAAGGCAGGCAGAGAATTCCTTGCTAGCACCTTCTCTGTGCCTGGGAAGCAGAAATGTTCACATTGCTTCGCAAGAATCGCTCTTGTGCAGAAAACACTAACACTTGTTCAGAAGGAAAGAAAGCACAGAGCCCCAGATTTTATGTTGTCCTGGAGAGCTTGCAGAGCACTGGGGAAAGGCAGGCAGAGAATTCCCTGATAGCACCTTCTCTGTGCCTGTTCACATTGCTTCGCAGAATCGCTTTTGTGCAGAAAACAGTAACACTTGTTCAGAAGGAAAGAAAGCACAGAGCCCCAGATTCTATGTTGTCCTGGAGAGCTTGCAGAGCACTGGGGAAAGGCAGGCAGAGAATTCCTTGCTAGCACCTTCTCTGTGCCTGGGAAGCAGAAGTGTTCACATTGCTTCGCAGAATCGCTTTTGTGCAGAAAACAGTAACACTTGTTCAGAAGGAAAGAAAGCACAGAGCCCCAGATTCTATGTTGTCCTGGAGAGCTTGCAGAGCACTGGGGAAAGGCAGGCAGAGAATTCCTTGCTAGCACCTTCTCTGTGCCTGGGAAGCAGAAATGTTCACATTGCTTCGCAAGAATCGCTCTTGTGCAGAAAACACTAACACTTGTTCAGAAGGAAAGAAAGCACAGAGCCCCAGATTTTATGTTGTCCTGGAGAGCTTGCAGAGCACTGGGGAAAGGCAGGCAGAGAATTCCCTGATAGCACCTTCTCTGTGCCTGTTCACATTGCTTCGCAGAATCGCTTTTGTGCAGAAAACAGTAACACTTGTTCAGAAGGAAAGAAAGCACAGAGCCCCAGATTCTATGTTGTCCTGGAGAGCTTGCAGAGCACTGGGGAAAGGCAGGCAGAGAATTCCCTGCTAGCACCTTCTCTGTGCCTGGGAAGCAGAAGTGTTCACATTGCTTCGCAGAATCGCTTTTGTGCAGAAAACAGTAACACTTGTTCAGAAGGAAAGAAAGCACAGAGCCCCAGATTCTATGTTGTCCTGGAGAGCTTGCAGAGCACTGGGGAAAGGCAGGCAGAGAATTCCTTGCTAGCACCTTCTCTGTGCCTGGGAAGCAGAAGTGTTCACATTGCTTCGCAGAATCGCTTTTGTGCAGAAAACAGTAACACTTGTTCAGAAGGAAAGAAAGCACAGAGCCCCAGATTCTATGTTGTCCTGGAGAGCTTGCAGAGCACTGGGGAAAGGCAGGCAGAGAATTCCCTGCTAGCACCTTCTCTGTGCCTGGGAAGCAGAAGTGTTCACATTGCTTCGCAAGAATCGCTTTTGTGCAGAAAACACTAACACTTCTTCAGAAGGAAAGAAAGCACAGAGCCCCAGATTTTATGTTGTCCTGGAGAGCTTGCAGAGCACTGGGGAAAGGCAGGCAGAGAATTCCCTGCTAGCACCTTCTCTGTGCCTGGGAAGCAGAAGTGTTCACATTGCTTCGCAAGAATCACTTTTGTGCAGAAAACAGTAACACTTGTTCAGAAGGAAAGAAAGCACAGAGCCCCAGATTTTATGTTGTCCTGGAGAGCTTGCAGAGCACTGGGGAAAGGCAGGCAGAGAATTCCCTGATAGCACCTCTCTGTGCCTGTTCACATTGCTTCGCAGAATCGCTTTTGTGCAGAAAACAGTAACACTTGTTCAGAAGGAAAGAAAGCACAGAGCCCCAGATTCTATGTTGTCCTGGAGAGCTTGCAGAGCACTGGGGAAAGGCAGGCAGAGAATTCCCTGCTAGCACCTTCTCTGTGCCTGGGAAGCAGAAGTGTTCACATTGTTTCGCAGAATCGCTTTTGTGCAGAAAACACTAACACTTGTTCAGAAGGAAAGAAAGCACAGAGCCCCAGATTCTATGTTGTCCTGGAGAGCTTGCAGAGCACTGGGTAAAGGCAGGCAGAGAATTCCTTGCTAGCACCTTCTCTGTGCCTGGGAAGCAGAAGTGTTCACATTGCTTCGCAGAATCGCTTTTGTGCAGAAAACAGTAACACTTGTTCAGAAGGAAAGAAAGCACAGAGCCCCAGATTCTATGTTGTCCTGGAGAGCTTGCAGAGCACTGGGGAAAGGCAGGCAGAGAATTCCTTGCTAGCACCTTCTCTGTGCCTGGGAAGCAGAAGTGTTCACATTGCTTCGCAGAATCGCTTTTGTGCAGAAAACAGTAACACTTGTTCAGAAGGAAAGAAAGCACAGAGCCCCAGATTCTATGTTGTCCTGGAGAGCTTGCAGAGCACTGGGGAAAGGCAGGCAGAGAATTCCTTGCTAGCACCTTCTCTGTGCCTGGGAAGCAGAAGTGTTCACATTGCTTCGCAGAATCGCTTTTGTGCAGAAAACAGTAACACTTGTTCAGAAGGAAAGAAAGCACAGAGCCCCAGATTCTATGTTGTCCTGGAGAGCTTGCAGAGCACTGGGGAAAGGCAGGCAGAGAATTCCTTGCTAGCACCTTCTCTGTGCCTGGGAAGCAGAAGTGTTCACATTGCTTCGCAGAATCGCTTTTGTGCAGAAAACAGTAACACTTGTTCAGAAGGAAAGAAAGCACAGAGCCCCAGATTCTATGTTGTCCTGGAGAGCTTGCAGAGCACTGGGGAAAGGCAGGCAGAGAATTCCTTGCTAGCACCTTCTCTGTGCCTGGGAAGCAGAAGTGTTCACATTGCTTCGCAGAATCGCTTTTGTGCAGAAAACAGTAACACTTGTTCAGAAGGAAAGAAAGCACAGAGCCCCAGATTCTATGTTGTCCTGGAGAGCTTGCAGAGCACTGGGGAAAGGCAGGCAGAGAATTCCCTGCTAGCACCTTCTCTGTGCCTGGGAAGCAGAAGTGTTCACATTGCTTCGCAGAATCGCTTTTGTGCAGAAAACAGTAACACTTGTTCAGAAGGAAAGAAAGCACAGAGCCCCAGATTCTATGTTGTCCTGGAGAGCTTGCAGAGCACTGGGGAAAGGCAGGCAGAGAATTCCTTGCTAGCACCTTCTCTGTGCCTGGGAAGCAGAAGTGTTCACATGGCTTCGCAGAATCGCTTTTGTGCAGAAAACACTAACACTTGTTCAGAACGAAAGAAAGCACAGAGCCCCAGATTCTATGTTGTCCTGGAGAGCTTGCAGAGCACTGGGGAAAGGCAGGCAGAGAATTCCCTGCTAGCACCTTCTCTGTGCCTGGGAAGCAGAAGTGTTCACATTGCTTCGCAGAATCGCTTTTGTGCAGAAAACAGTAACACTTGTTCAGAAGGAAAGAAAGCACAGAGCCCCAGATTCTATGTTGTCCTGGAGAGCTTGCAGAGCACTGGGGAAAGGCAGGCAGAGAATTCCTTGCTAGCACCTTCTCTGTGCCTGGGAAGCAGAAGTGTTCACATTGCTTCGCAAGAATCGCTCTTGTGCAGAAAACACTAACACTTGTTCAGAAGGAAAGAAAGCACAGAGCCCCAGATTTTATGTTGTCCTGGAGAGCTTGCAGAGCACTGGGGAAAGGCAGGCAGAGAATTCCCTGATAGCACCTTCTCTGTGCCTGTTCACATTGCTTCGCAGAATCGCTTTTGTGCAGAAAACAGTAACACTTGTTCAGAAGGAAAGAAAGCACAGAGCCCCAGATTCTATGTTGTCCTGGAGAGCTTGCAGAGCACTGGGGAAAGGCAGGCAGAGAATTCCCTGCTAGCACCTTCTCTGTGCCTGGGAAGCAGAAGTGTTCACATTGCTTCGCAGAATCGCTTTTGTGCAGAAAACAGTAACACTTGTTCAGAAGGAAAGAAAGCACAGAGCCCCAGATTCTATGTTGTCCTGGAGAGCTTGCAGAGCACTGGGGAAAGGCAGGCAGAGAATTCCTTGCTAGCACCTTCTCTGTGCCTGGGAAGCAGAAGTGTTCACATTGCTTCGCAGAATCGCTTTTGTGCAGAAAACAGTAACACTTGTTCAGAAGGAAAGAAAGCACAGAGCCCCAGATTCTATGTTGTCCTGGAGAGCTTGCAGAGCACTGGGGAAAGGCAGGCAGAGAATTCCTTGCTAGCACCTTCTCTGTGCCTGGGAAGCAGAAGTGTTCACATTGCTTCGCAGAATCGCTTTTGTGCAGAAAACAGTAACACTTGTTCAGAACGAAAGAAAGCACAGAGCCCCAGATTCTATGTTGTCCTGGAGAGCTTGCAGAGCACTGGGGAAAGGCAGGCAGAGAATTCCTTGCTAGCACCTTCTCTGTGCCTGTTCACATTGCTTCGCAGAATCGCTTTTGTGCAGAAAACAGTAACACTTGTTCAGAAGGAAAGAAAGCACAGAGCCCCAGATTCTATGTTGTCCTGGAGAGCTTGCAGAGCACTGGGGAAAGGCAGGCAGAGAATTCCCTGCTAGCACCTTCTCTGTGCCTTGGAAGCAGAAGTGTTCACATTGCTTCGCAAGAATCACTTTTGTGCAGAAAACAGTAACACTTGTTCAGAAGGAAAGAAAGCACAGAGCCCCAGATTTTATGTTGTCCTGGAGAGCTTGCAGAGCACTGGGGAAAGGCAGGCAGAGAATTCCTTGCTAGCACCTTCTCTGTGCCTGGGAAGCAGAAGTGTTCACATTGCTTCGCAGAATCGCTTTTGTGCAGAAAACAGTAACACTTGTTCAGAAGGAAAGAAAGCACAGAGCCCCAGATTCTATGTTGTCCTGGAGAGCTTGCAGAGCACTGGGGAAAGGCAGGCAGAGAATTCCCTGCTAGCACCTTCTCTGTGCCTGTTCACATTGCTTCGCAGAATCGCTTTTGTGCAGAAAACAGTAACACTTGTTCAGAACGAAAGAAAGCACAGAGCCCCAGATTCTATGTTGTCCTGGAGAGCTTGCAGAGCACTGGGGAAAGGCAGGCAGAGAATTCCCTGCTAGCACCTTCTCTGTGCCTGGGAAGCAGAAGTGTTCACATTGCTTCGCAGAATCGCTTTTGTGCAGAAAACAGTAACACTTGTTCAGAAGGAAAGAAAGCACAGAGCCCCAGATTCTATGTTGTCCTGGAGAGCTTGCAGAGCACTGGGGAAAGGCAGGCAGAGAATTCCTTGCTAGCACCTTCTCTGTGCCTGGGAAGCAGAAGTGTTCACATTGCTTCGCAAGAATCGCTTTTGTGCAGAAAACAGTAACACTTGTTCAGAAGGAAAGAAAGCACAGAGCCCCAGATTCTATGTTGTCCTGGAGAGCTTGCAGAGCACTGGGGAAAGGCAGGCAGAGAATTCCCTGCTAGCACCTTCTCTGTGCCTGGGAAGCAGAAGTGTTCACATTGCTTCGCAAGAATCACTTTTGTGCAGAAAACACTAACACTTGTTCAGAACGAAAGAAAGCACAGAGCCCCAGATTTTATGTTGTCCTGGAGAGCTTGCAGAGCACTGGGGAAAGGCAGGCAGAGAATTCCTTGCTAGCACCTTCTCTGTGCCTGGGAAGCAGAAGTGTTCACATTGCTTCGCAGAATCGCTTTTGTGCAGAAAACAGTAACACTTGTTCAGAAGGAAAGAAAGCACAGAGCCCCAGATTCTATGTTGTCCTGGAGAGCTTGCAGAGCACTGGGGAAAGGCAGGCAGAGAATTCCTTGCTAGCACCTTCTCTGTGCCTGTTCACATTGCTTCGCAGAATCGCTTTTGTGCAGAAAACAGTAACACTTGTTCAGAAGGAAAGAAAGCACAGAGCCCCAGATTCTATGTTGTCCTGGAGAGCTTGCAGAGCACTGGGGAAAGGCAGGCAGAGAATTCCCTGCTAGCACCTTCTCTGTGCCTTGGAAGCAGAAGTGTTCACATTGCTTCGCAAGAATCACTTTTGTGCAGAAAACAGTAACACTTGTTCAGAAGGAAAGAAAGCACAGAGCCCCAGATTTTATGTTGTCCTGGAGAGCTTGCAGAGCACTGGGGAAAGGCAGGCAGAGAATTCCTTGCTAGCACCTTCTCTGTGCCTGGGAAGCAGAAGTGTTCACATTGCTTCGCAGAATCGCTTTTGTGCAGAAAACACTAACACTTGTTCAGAAGGAAAGAAAGCACAGAGCCCCAGATTCTATGTTGTCCTGGAGAGCTTGCAGAGCACTGGGGAAAGGCAGGCAGAGAATTCCCTGATAGCACCTTCTCTGTGCCTGTTCACATTGCTTCGCAGAATCGCTTTTGTGCAGAAAACAGTAACACTTGTTCAGAAGGAAAGAAAGCACAGAGCCCCAGATTCTATGTTGTCCTGGAGAGCTTGCAGAGCACTGGGGAAAGGCAGGCAGACAATTCCCTGCTAGCACCTTCTCTGTGCCTGGGAAGCAGAAGTGTTCACATTGCTTCGCAGAATCGCTTTTGTGCAGAAAACACTAACACTTGTTCAGAACGAAAGAAAGCACAGAGCCCCAGATTCTATGTTGTCCTGGAGAGCTTGCAGAGCACTGGGGAAAGGCAGGCAGAGAATTCCTTGCTAGCACCTTCTCTGTGCCTGGGAAGCAGAAGTGTTCACATTGCTTCGCAAGAATCGCTTTTGTGCAGAAAACAGTAACACTTGTTCAGAAGGAAAGAAAGCACAGAGCCCCAGATTCTATGTTGTCCTGGAGAGCTTGCAGAGCACTGGGGAAAGGCAGGCAGAGAATTCCCTGCTAGCACCTTCTCTGTGCCTGGGAAGCAGAAGTGTTCACATTGCTTCGCAAGAATCACTTTTGTGCAGAAAACACTAACACTTGTTCAGAACGAAAGAAAGCATAGAGCCCCAGATTTTATGTTGTCCTGGAGAGCTTGCAGAGCACTGGGGAAAGGCAGGCAGAGAATTCCTTGCTAGCACCTTCTCTGTGCCTGGGACGCAGAAGTGTTCACATTGCTTCGCAGAATCGCTTTTGTGCAGAAAACAGTAACACTTGTTCAGAAGGAAAGAAAGCACAGAGCCCCAGATTCTATGTTGTCCTGGAGAGCTTGCAGAGCACTGGGGAAAGGCAGGCAGAGAATTCCTTTCTAGCACCTTCTCTGTGCCTGGGAAGCAGAAGTGTTCACATTGCTTCGCAGAATCGCTTTTGTGCAGAAAACAGTAACACTTGTTCAGAAGGAAAGAAAGCACAGAGCCCCAGATTCTATGTTGTCCTGGAGAGCTTGCAGAGCACTGGGGAAAGGCAGGCAGAGAATTCCTTGCTAGCACCTTCTCTGTGCCTGGGAAGCAGAAATGTTCACATTGCTTCGCAAGAATCGCTCTTGTGCAGAAAACACTAACACTTGTTCAGAAGGAAAGAAAGTACAGAGCCCCAGATTCTATGTTGTCCTGGAGAGCTTGCAGAGCACTGGGGAAAGGCAGGCAGAGAATTCCCTGCTAGCACCTTCTCTTTGCCTGTTCACATTGCTTCGCAGAATCGCTTTTGTGCAGAAAACAGTAACACTTGTTCAGAAGGAAAGAAAGCACAGAGCCCCAGATTCTATGTTGTCCTGGAGAGCTTGCAGAGCACTGGGGAAAGGCAGGCAGAGAATTCCCTGATAGCACCTTCTCTGTGCCTGGGAAGCAGAAGTGTTCACATTGCTTCGCAAGAATCGCTTTTGTGCAGAAAACAGTAACACTTGTTCAGAACGAAAGAAAGCACAGAGCCCCAGATTCTATGTTGTCCTGGAGAGCTTGCAGAGCACTGCGGAAAGGCAGGCAGAGAATTCCCTGCTAGCACCTTCTCTGTGCCTGGGAAGCAGAAGTGTTCACATTGCTTCGCAGAATCGCTTTTGTGCAGAAAACAGTAACACTTGTTCAGAAGGAAAGAAAGCACAGAGCCTCAGATTCTATGTTGTCCTGGAGAGCTTGCAGAGCACTGGGGAAAGGCAGGCAGAGAATTCACTGCTAGCACCTTCTCTGTGCCTGTTCACATTGCTTCGCAGAATCGCTTTTGTGCAGAGAACAGTAACACTTGTACAGAACGAAAGAAAGCACAGAGCCCCAGATTTTATGTTGTCCTGGAGAGCTTGCAGAGCACTGGGGAAAGGCAGGCAGAGAATTCCCTGCTAGCACCTTCTCTGTGCCTGGGAAGCAGAAGTGTTCACATTGCTTCGCAAGAATCACTTTTGTGCAGAAAACACTAACACTTGTTCATAAGGAAAGAAAGCACAGAGCCCCAGATTCTATGTTGTCCTGGAGAGCTTGCAGAGCACTGGGGAAAGGCAGGCAGAGAATTCCCTGCTAGCACCTTCTCTGTGCCTGTTCACATTGCTTCGCAGAATCGCTTTTGTGCAGAAAACAGTAACACTTGTTCAGAACGAAAGAAAGCACAGGGCCCCGGATTTGCTGTTGTCCCGGAGAGCTTGCAGAGCACTGGGGAAAGGCAGGCAGAGAATTCCCTGCTAGCACCTTCTCTGTGCCTGGGAAGCAGAAGTGTTCACATTGCTTCGCAAGAATCGCTTTTGTGCAGAAAACACTAACACTTCTTCAGAAGGAAAGAAAGCACAGAGCCCCAGATTTTATGTTGTCCTGGATAGCTTGCAGAGCACTGGGGAAAGGCAGGCAGAGAATTCCTTGCTAGCACCTTCTCTGTGCCTGGGAAGCAGAAGTGTTCACATTGCTTCGCAAGAATCACTTTTGTGCAGAAAACAGTAACACTTGTTCAGAACGAAAGAAAGCACAGAGCCCCAGATTTTATGTTGTCCTGGAGAGCTTGCAGAGCACTGGGGAAAGGCAGGCAGGGAATTCCCTGCTAGCACCTTCTCTGTGCCTGGGAAGCAGAAGTGTTCACATTGCTTCGCAAGAATCGCTCTTGTGCAGAAAACACTAACACTTGTTCAGAAGGAAAGAAAGCACAGAGCCCCAGATTTTATGTTGTCCTGGAGAGCTTGCAGAGCACTGGGGAAAGGCAGGCAGAGAATTCCCTGCTAGCACCTTCTCTGTGCCTGTTCACATTGCTTCGCAGAATCGCTTTTGTGCAGAAAACAGTAACACTTGTTCAGAAGGAAAGAAAGCACAGAGCCCCAGATTCTATGTTGTCCTGGAGAGCTTGCAGAGCACTGGGGAAAGGCAGGCAGAGAATTCCTTGCTAGCACCTTCTCTGTGCCTGGGAAGCAGAAGTGTTCACATTGCTTCGCAAGAATCGCTTTTGTGCAGAAAACAGTAACACTTGTTCAGAAGGAAAGAAAGCACAGAGCCCCAGATTCTATGTTGTCCTGGAGAGCTTGCAGAGCACTGGGGAAAGGCAGGCAGAGAATTCCCTGATAGCACCTTCTCTGTGCCTGTTCACATTGCTTCGCAGAATCGCTTTTGTGCAGAAAACAGTAACACTTGTTCAGAACGAAAGAAAGCACAGAGCCCCAGATTCTATGTTGTCCTGGAGAGCTTGCAGAGCACTGGGGAAAGGCAGGCAGAGAATTCCCTGCTAGCACCTTCTCTGTGCCTGGGAAGCAGAAGTGTTCACATTGCTTCGCAGAATCGCTTTTGTGCAGAAAACACTAACACTTGTTCAGAAGGAAAGAAAGCACAGAGCCCCAGATTCTATGTTGTCCTGGAGAGCTTGCAGAGCACTGGGGAAAGGCAGGCAGAGAATTCCCTGCTAGCACCTTCTCTGTGCCTGTTCACATTGCTTCGCAGAATCGCTTTTGTGCAGAAAACAGTAACACTTGTTCAGAACGAAAGAAAGCACAGAGCCCCAGATTTGCTGTTGTCCCGGAGAGCTTGCAGAGCACTGGGGAAAGGCAGGCAGAGAATTCCCTGCTAGCACCTTCTCTGTGCCTGGGAAGCAGAAGTGTTCACATTGCTTCGCAAGAATCGCTCTTGTGCAGAAAACACTAACACTTGTTCAGAAGGAAAGAAAGCACAGAGCCCCAGATTTTATGTTGTCCTGGAGAGCTTGCAGAGCACTGGGGAAAGGCAGGCAGAGAATTCCCTGCTAGCACCTTCTCTGTGCCTGTTCACATTGCTTCGCAGCATCGCTTTTGTGCAGAAAACAGTAACACTTGTTCAGAAGGAAAGAAAGCACAGAGCCCCAGATTCTATGTTGTCCTGGAGAGCTTGCAGAGCACTGGGGAAAGGCAGGCAGAGAATTCCCTGATAGCACCTTCTCTGTGCCTGGGAAGCAGAAGTGTTCACATTGCTTCGCAAGAATCGCTTTTGTGCAGAAAACACTAACACTTCTTCAGAAGGAAAGAAAGCACAGAGTCCCAGATTTTATGTTGTCCTGGAGAGCTTGCAGAGCACTGGGGAAAGGCAGGCAGAGAATTCCCTGATAGCACCTTCTCTGTGCCTGTTCACATTGCTTCGCAGAATCGCTTTTGTGCAGAAAACAGTAACACTTGTTCAGAACGAAAGAAAGCACAGAGCCCCAGATTTTATGTTGTCCTGGAGAGCTTGCAGAGCACTGGGGAAAGGCAGGAAGAGAATTCCTTGCTAGCACCTTCTCTGTGCCTGGGAAGCAGAAGTGTTCACATTGCTTCGCAAGAATCACTTTTGTGCAGAAAACAGTAACACTTGTTCAGAACGAAAGAAAGCACAGAGCCCCAGATTTTATGTTGTCCTGGAGAGCTTGCAGAGCACTGGGGAAAGGCAGGCAGAGAATTCCCTGCTAGCACCTTCTCTGTGCCTGTTCACATTGCTTCGCAGAATCGCTTTTGTGCAGAAAACAGTAACACTTGTTCAGAACGAAAGAAAGCACAGAGCCCCAGATTTGCTGTTGTCCTGGAGAGCTTGCAGAGCACTGGGGAAAGGCAGGCAGAGAATTCCTTTCTAGCACCTTCTCTGTGCCTGGGAAGCAGAAGTGTTCACATTGCTTCGCAGAATCGCTTTTGTGCAGAAAACACTAACACTTGTTCAGAAGGAAAGAAAGCACAGAGCCCCAGATTCTATGTTGTCCTGGAGAGCTTGCAGAGCACTGGGGAAAGGCAGGCAGAGAATTCCCTGATAGCACCTTCTCTGTGCCTGTTCACATTGCTTCGCAGAATCGCTTTTGTGCAGAAAACAGTAACACTTGTTCAGAAGGAAAGAAAGCACAGAGCCCCAGATTCTATGTTGTCCTGGAGAGCTTGCAGAGCACTGGGGAAAGGCAGGCAGAGAATTCCCTGATAGCACCTTCTCTGTGCCTGGGAAGCAGAAGTGTTCACATTGCTTCGCAAGAATCGCTCTTGTGCAGAAAACACTAACACTTGTTCAGAAGGAAAGAAAGCACAGAGCCCCAGATTTTATGTTGTCCTGGAGAGCTTGCAGAGCACTGGGGAAAGGCAGGCAGAGAATTCCCTGATAGCACCTTCTCTGTGCCTGTTCACATTGCTTCGCAGCATCGCTTTTGTGCAGAAAACAGTAACACTTGTTCAGAAGGAAAGAAAGCACAGAGCCCCAGATTCTATGTTGTCCTGGAGAGCTTGCAGAGCACTGGGGAAAGGCAGGCAGAGAATTCCCTGATAGCACCTTCTCTGTGCCTGGGAAGCAGAAGTGTTCACATTGCTTCGCAAGAATCGCTTTTGTGCAGAAAACACTAACACTTCTTCAGAAGGAAAGAAAGCACAGAGTCCCAGATTTTATGTTGTCCTGGAGAGCTTGCAGAGCACTGGGGAAAGGCAGGCAGAGAATTCCCTGATAGCACCTTCTCTGTGCCTGTTCACATTGCTTCGCAGAATCGCTTTTGTGCAGAAAACAGTAACACTTGTTCAGAACGAAAGAAAGCACAGAGCCCCAGATTTTATGTTGTCCTGGAGAGCTTGCAGAGCACTGGGGAAAGGCAGGAAGAGAATTCCTTGCTAGCACCTTCTCTGTGCCTGGGAAGCAGAAGTGTTCACATTGCTTCGCAAGAATCACTTTTGTGCAGAAAACAGTAACACTTGTTCAGAACGAAAGAAAGCACAGAGCCCCAGATTTTATGTTGTCCTGGAGAGCTTGCAGAGCACTGGGGAAAGGCAGGCAGAGAATTCCCTGCTAGCACCTTCTCTGTGCCTGTTCACATTGCTTCGCAGAATCGCTTTTGTGCAGAAAACAGTAACACTTGTTCAGAACGAAAGAAAGCACAGAGCCCCAGATTTGCTGTTGTCCTGGAGAGCTTGCAGAGCACTGGGGAAAGGCAGGCAGAGAATTCCTTTCTAGCACCTTCTCTGTGCCTGGGAAGCAGAAGTGTTCACATTGCTTCGCAGAATCGCTTTTGTGCAGAAAACACTAACACTTGTTCAGAAGGAAAGAAAGCACAGAGCCCCAGATTCTATGTTGTCCTGGAGAGCTTGCAGAGCACTGGGGAAAGGCAGGCAGAGAATTCCCTGATAGCACCTTCTCTGTGCCTGTTCACATTGCTTCGCAGAATCGCTTTTGTGCAGAAAACAGTAACACTTGTTCAGAAGGAAAGAAAGCACAGAGCCCCAGATTCTATGTTGTCCTGGAGAGCTTGCAGAGCACTGGGGAAAGGCAGGCAGAGAATTCCCTGATAGCACCTTCTCTGTGCCTGGGAAGCAGAAGTGTTCACATTGCTTCGCAAGAATCACTTTTGTGCAGAAAACAGTAACACTTGTTCAGAAGGAAAGAAAGCACAGAGCCCCAGATTCTATGTTGTCCTGGAGAGCTTGCAGAGCACTGGGGAAAGGCAGGCAGAGAATTCCCTGATAGCACCTTCTCTTTGCCTGTTCACATTGCTTCGCAGAATCGCTTTTGTGCAGAAAACAGTAACACTTGTTCAGAAGGAAAGAAAGCACAGAGCCCCAGATTCTATGTTGTCCTGGAGAGCTTGCAGAGCACTGGGGAAAGGCAGGCAGAGAATTCCCTGATAGCACCTTCTCTGTGCCTGGGAAGCAGAAGTGTTCACATTGCTTCGCAAGAATCACTTTTGTGCAGAAAACAGTAACACTTGTTCAGAACGAAAGAAAGCACAGAGCCCCAGATTCTATGTTGTCCTGGAGAGCTTGCAGAGCACTGCGGAAAGGCAGGCAGAGAATTCCCTGCTAGCACCTTCTCTGTGCCTGGGAAGCAGAAGTGTTCACATTGCTTCGCAGAATCGCTTTTGTGCAGAAAACAGTAACACTTGTTCAGAAGGAAAGAAAGCACAGAGCCTCAGATTCTATGTTGTCCTGGAGAGCTTGCAGAGCACTGGGGAAAGGCAGGCAGAGATTTCACTGCTAGCACCTTCTCTGTGCCTGTTCACATTGCTTCGCAGAATCGCTTTTGTGCAGAGAACAGTAACACTTGTTCAGAACGAAAGAAAGCACAGAGCCCCAGATTTTATGTTGTCCTGGAGAGCTTGCATAGCACTGGGGAAAGGCAGGCAGAGAATTCCCTGATAGCACCTTCTCTGTGCCTGGGAAGCAGAAGTGTTCACATTGCTTCGCAAGAATCACTTTTGTGCAGAAAACACTAACACTTGTTCAGAAGGAAAGAAAGCACAGAGCCCCAGATTCTATGTTGTCCTGGAGAGCTTGCAGAGCACTGGGGAAAGGCAGGCAGAGAATTCCCTGCTAGCACCTTCTCTGTGCCTGTTCACATTGCTTCGCAGAATCGCTTTTGTGCAGAAAACAGTAACACTTGTTCAGAACGAAAGAAAGTACAGAGCCCCAGATTTGCTGTTGTCCCGGAGAGCTTGCAGAGCACTGGGGAAAGGCAGGCAGAGAATTCCCTGCTAGCACCTTCTCTGTGCCTGGGAAGCAGAAGTGTTCACATTGCTTCGCAAGAATCGCTCTTGTGCAGAAAACAGTAACACTTGTTCAGAACGAAAGAAAGCACAGAGCCCCAGATTTTATGTTGTCCTGGAGAGCTTGCAGAGCACTGGGGAAAGGCAGGCAGAGAATTCCCTGCTAGCACCTTCTCTGTGCCTGGGAAGCAGAAGTGTTCACATTGCTTCGCAAGAATCGCTCTTGTGCAGAAAACACTAACACTTGTTCAGAAGGAAAGAAAGCACAGAGCCCCAGATTTTATGTTGTCCTGGAGAGCTTGCAGAGCACTGGGGAAAGGCAGGCAGAGAATTCCCTGATAGCACCTTCTCTGTGCCTGTTCACATTGCTTCGCAGAATCGCTTTTGTGCAGAAAACAGTAACACTTGTTCAGAACGAAAGAAAGCACAGAGCCCCAGATTCTATGTTGTCCTGGAGAGCTTGCAGAGCACTGGGGAAAGGCAGGCAGAGAATTCCCTGATAGCACCTTCTCTGTGCCTGTTCACATTGCTTCGCAGAATCGCTTTTGTGCAGAAAACAGTAACACTTGTTCAGAAGGAAAGAAAGCACAGAGCCCCAGATTCTATGTTGTCCTGGAGAGCTTGCAGAGCACTGGGGAAAGGCAGGCAGAGAATTCCCTGATAGCACCTTCTCTGTGCCTGGGAAGCAGAAGTGTTCACATTGCTTCGCAAGAATCACTTTTGTGCAGAAAACAGTAACACTTGTTCAGAACGAAAGAAAGCACAGAGCCCCAGATTCTATGTTGTCCTGGAGAGCTTGCAGAGCACTGCGGAAAGGCAGGCAGAGAATTCCCTGCTAGCACCTTCTCTGTGCCTGGGAAGCAGAAGTGTTCACATTGCTTCGCAGAATCGCTTTTGTGCAGAAAACAGTAACACTTGTTCAGAAGGAAAGAAAGCACAGAGCCTCAGATTCTATGTTGTCCTGGAGAGCTTGCAGAGCACTGGGGAAAGGCAGGCAGAGATTTCACTGCTAGCACCTTCTCTGTGCCTGTTCACATTGCTTCGCAGAATCGCTTTTGTGCAGAGAACAGTAACACTTGTTCAGAACGAAAGAAAGCACAGAGCCCCAGATTTTATGTTGTCCTGGAGAGCTTGCAGAGCACTGGGGAAAGGCAGGCAGAGAATTCCCTGCTAGCACCTTCTCTGTGCCTGGGAAGCAGAAGTGTTCACATTCCTTCGCAAGAATCACTTTTGTGCAGAAAACACTAACACTTGTTCAGAAGGAAAGAAAGCACAGAGCCCCAGATTCTATGTTGTCCTGGAGAGCTTGCAGAGCACTGGGGAAAGGCAGGCAGAGAATTCCCTGCTAGCACCTTCTCTGTGCCTGTTCACATTGCTTCGCAGAATCGCTTTTGTGCAGAAAACAGTAACACTTGTTCAGAACGAAAGAAAGCACAGAGCCCCAGATTTGCTGTTGTCCCGGAGAGCTTGCAGAGCACTGGGGAAAGGCAGGCAGAGAATTCCCTGCTAGCACCTTCTCTGTGCCTGGGAAGCAGAAGTGTTCACATTGCTTCGCAAGAATCGCTCTTGTGCAGAAAACAGTAACACTTGTTCAGAACGAAAGAAAGCACAGAGCCCCAGATTTTATGTTGTCCTGGAGAGCTTGCAGAGCACTGGGGAAAGGCAGGCAGAGAATTCCCTGCTAGCACCTTCTCTGTGCCTGTTCACATTGCTTCGCAGAATCGCTTTTGTGCAGAAAACAGTAACACTTGTTCAGAACGAAAGAAAGCACAGAGCCCCAGATTCTATGTTGTCCTGGAGAGCTTGCAGAGCACTGGGGAAAGGCAGGCAGAGAATTCCCTGCTAGCACCTTCTCTGTGCCTGGGAAGCAGAAGTGTTCACATTGCTTCGCAAGAATCGCTTTTGTGCAGAAAACACTAACACTTCTTCAGAAGGAAAGAAAGCACAGAGCCCCAGATTTTATGTTGTCCTGGAGAGCTTGCAGAGCACTGGGGAAAGGCAGGCAGAGAATTCCTTGCTAGCACCTTCTCTGTTCCTGGGAAGCAGAAGTGTTCACATTGCTTCGCAAGAATCACTTTTGTGCAGAAAACAGTAACACTTGTTCAGAACGAAAGAAAGCACAGAGCCCCAGATTCTATGTTGTCCTGGAGAGCTTGCAGAGCACTGGGGAAAGGCAGGCAGAGAATTCCCTGATAGCACCTTCTCTGTGCCTGTTCACATTGCTTCGCAGAATCGCTTTTGTGCAGAAAACAGTAACACTTGTTCAGAAGGAAAGAAAGCACAGAGCCCCAGATTCTATGTTGTCCTGGAGAGCTTGCAGAGCACTGGGGAAAGGCAGGCAGAGAATTCCCTGATAGCACCTTCTCTGTGCCTGGGAAGCAGAAGTGTTCACATTGCTTCGCAAGAATCGCTCTTGTGCAGAAAACACTAACACTTGTTCAGAAGGAAAGAAAGCACAGAGCCCCAGATTTTATGTTGTCCTGGAGAGCTTGCAGAGCACTGGGGAAAGGCAGGCAGAGAATTCCCTGATAGCACCTTCTCTGTGCCTGTTCACATTGCTTCGCAGCATCGCTTTTGTGCAGAAAACAGTAACACTTGTTCAGAAGGAAAGAAAGCACAGAGCCCCAGATTCTATGTTGTCCTGGAGAGCTTGCAGAGCACTGGGGAAAGGCAGGCAGAGAATTCCCTGATAGCACCTTCTCTGTGCCTGGGAAGCAGAAGTGTTCACATTGCTTCGCAAGAATCGCTTTTGTGCAGAAAACACTAACACTTCTTCAGAAGGAAAGAAAGCACAGAGTCCCAGATTTTATGTTGTCCTGGAGAGCTTGCAGAGCACTGGGGAAAGGCAGGCAGAGAATTCCCTGATAGCACCTTCTCTGTGCCTGTTCACATTGCTTCGCAGAATCGCTTTTGTGCAGAAAACAGTAACACTTGTTCAGAACGAAAGAAAGCACAGAGCCCCAGATTTTATGTTGTCCTGGAGAGCTTGCAGAGCACTGGGGAAAGGCAGGAAGAGAATTCCTTGCTAGCACCTTCTCTGTGCCTGGGAAGCAGAAGTGTTCACATTGCTTCGCAAGAATCACTTTTGTGCAGAAAACAGTAACACTTGTTCAGAACGAAAGAAAGCACAGAGCCCCAGATTTTATGTTGTCCTGGAGAGCTTGCAGAGCACTGGGGAAAGGCAGGCAGAGAATTCCCTGCTAGCACCTTCTCTGTGCCTGTTCACATTGCTTCGCAGAATCGCTTTTGTGCAGAAAACAGTAACACTTGTTCAGAACGAAAGAAAGCACAGAGCCCCAGATTTGCTGTTGTCCTGGAGAGCTTGCAGAGCACTGGGGAAAGGCAGGCAGAGAATTCCTTTCTAGCACCTTCTCTGTGCCTGGGAAGCAGAAGTGTTCACATTGCTTCGCAGAATCGCTTTTGTGCAGAAAACACTAACACTTGTTCAGAAGGAAAGAAAGCACAGAGCCCCAGATTCTATGTTGTCCTGGAGAGCTTGCAGAGCACTGGGGAAAGGCAGGCAGAGAATTCCCTGATAGCACCTTCTCTGTGCCTGTTCACATTGCTTCGCAGAATCGCTTTTGTGCAGAAAACAGTAACACTTGTTCAGAAGGAAAGAAAGCACAGAGCCCCAGATTCTATGTTGTCCTGGAGAGCTTGCAGAGCACTGGGGAAAGGCAGGCAGAGAATTCCCTGATAGCACCTTCTCTGTGCCTGGGAAGCAGAAGTGTTCACATTGCTTCGCAAGAATCACTTTTGTGCAGAAAACAGTAACACTTGTTCAGAAGGAAAGAAAGCACAGAGCCCCAGATTCTATGTTGTCCTGGAGAGCTTGCAGAGCACTGGGGAAAGGCAGGCAGAGAATTCCCTGATAGCACCTTCTCTTTGCCTGTTCACATTGCTTCGCAGAATCGCTTTTGTGCAGAAAACAGTAACACTTGTTCAGAAGGAAAGAAAGCACAGAGCCCCAGATTCTATGTTGTCCTGGAGAGCTTGCAGAGCACTGGGGAAAGGCAGGCAGAGAATTCCCTGATAGCACCTTCTCTGTGCCTGGGAAGCAGAAGTGTTCACATTGCTTCGCAAGAATCACTTTTGTGCAGAAAACAGTAACACTTGTTCAGAACGAAAGAAAGCACAGAGCCCCAGATTCTATGTTGTCCTGGAGAGCTTGCAGAGCACTGCGGAAAGGCAGGCAGAGAATTCCCTGCTAGCACCTTCTCTGTGCCTGGGAAGCAGAAGTGTTCACATTGCTTCGCAGAATCGCTTTTGTGCAGAAAACAGTAACACTTGTTCAGAAGGAAAGAAAGCACAGAGCCTCAGATTCTATGTTGTCCTGGAGAGCTTGCAGAGCACTGGGGAAAGGCAGGCAGAGATTTCACTGCTAGCACCTTCTCTGTGCCTGTTCACATTGCTTCGCAGAATCGCTTTTGTGCAGAGAACAGTAACACTTGTTCAGAACGAAAGAAAGCACAGAGCCCCAGATTTTATGTTGTCCTGGAGAGCTTGCATAGCACTGGGGAAAGGCAGGCAGAGAATTCCCTGATAGCACCTTCTCTGTGCCTGGGAAGCAGAAGTGTTCACATTGCTTCGCAAGAATCACTTTTGTGCAGAAAACACTAACACTTGTTCAGAAGGAAAGAAAGCACAGAGCCCCAGATTCTATGTTGTCCTGGAGAGCTTGCAGAGCACTGGGGAAAGGCAGGCAGAGAATTCCCTGCTAGCACCTTCTCTGTGCCTGTTCACATTGCTTCGCAGAATCGCTTTTGTGCAGAAAACAGTAACACTTGTTCAGAACGAAAGAAAGTACAGAGCCCCAGATTTGCTGTTGTCCCGGAGAGCTTGCAGAGCACTGGGGAAAGGCAGGCAGAGAATTCCCTGCTAGCACCTTCTCTGTGCCTGGGAAGCAGAAGTGTTCACATTGCTTCGCAAGAATCGCTCTTGTGCAGAAAACAGTAACACTTGTTCAGAACGAAAGAAAGCACAGAGCCCCAGATTTTATGTTGTCCTGGAGAGCTTGCAGAGCACTGGGGAAAGGCAGGCAGAGAATTCCCTGCTAGCACCTTCTCTGTGCCTGGGAAGCAGAAGTGTTCACATTGCTTCGCAAGAATCGCTCTTGTGCAGAAAACACTAACACTTGTTCAGAAGGAAAGAAAGCACAGAGCCCCAGATTTTATGTTGTCCTGGAGAGCTTGCAGAGCACTGGGGAAAGGCAGGCAGAGAATTCCCTGATAGCACCTTCTCTGTGCCTGTTCACATTGCTTCGCAGAATCGCTTTTGTGCAGAAAACAGTAACACTTGTTCAGAACGAAAGAAAGCACAGAGCCCCAGATTCTATGTTGTCCTGGAGAGCTTGCAGAGCACTGGGGAAAGGCAGGCAGAGAATTCCCTGATAGCACCTTCTCTGTGCCTGTTCACATTGCTTCGCAGAATCGCTTTTGTGCAGAAAACAGTAACACTTGTTCAGAAGGAAAGAAAGCACAGAGCCCCAGATTCTATGTTGTCCTGGAGAGCTTGCAGAGCACTGGGGAAAGGCAGGCAGAGAATTCCCTGATAGCACCTTCTCTGTGCCTGGGAAGCAGAAGTGTTCACATTGCTTCGCAAGAATCACTTTTGTGCAGAAAACAGTAACACTTGTTCAGAACGAAAGAAAGCACAGAGCCCCAGATTCTATGTTGTCCTGGAGAGCTTGCAGAGCACTGCGGAAAGGCAGGCAGAGAATTCCCTGCTAGCACCTTCTCTGTGCCTGGGAAGCAGAAGTGTTCACATTGCTTCGCAGAATCGCTTTTGTGCAGAAAACAGTAACACTTGTTCAGAAGGAAAGAAAGCACAGAGCCTCAGATTCTATGTTGTCCTGGAGAGCTTGCAGAGCACTGGGGAAAGGCAGGCAGAGATTTCACTGCTAGCACCTTCTCTGTGCCTGTTCACATTGCTTCGCAGAATCGCTTTTGTGCAGAGAACAGTAACACTTGTTCAGAACGAAAGAAAGCACAGAGCCCCAGATTTTATGTTGTCCTGGAGAGCTTGCAGAGCACTGGGGAAAGGCAGGCAGAGAATTCCCTGCTAGCACCTTCTCTGTGCCTGGGAAGCAGAAGTGTTCACATTCCTTCGCAAGAATCACTTTTGTGCAGAAAACACTAACACTTGTTCAGAAGGAAAGAAAGCACAGAGCCCCAGATTCTATGTTGTCCTGGAGAGCTTGCAGAGCACTGGGGAAAGGCAGGCAGAGAATTCCCTGCTAGCACCTTCTCTGTGCCTGTTCACATTGCTTCGCAGAATCGCTTTTGTGCAGAAAACAGTAACACTTGTTCAGAACGAAAGAAAGCACAGAGCCCCAGATTTGCTGTTGTCCCGGAGAGCTTGCAGAGCACTGGGGAAAGGCAGGCAGAGAATTCCCTGCTAGCACCTTCTCTGTGCCTGGGAAGCAGAAGTGTTCACATTGCTTCGCAAGAATCGCTCTTGTGCAGAAAACAGTAACACTTGTTCAGAACGAAAGAAAGCACAGAGCCCCAGATTTTATGTTGTCCTGGAGAGCTTGCAGAGCACTGGGGAAAGGCAGGCAGAGAATTCCCTGCTAGCACCTTCTCTGTGCCTGTTCACATTGCTTCGCAGAATCGCTTTTGTGCAGAAAACAGTAACACTTGTTCAGAACGAAAGAAAGCACAGAGCCCCAGATTCTATGTTGTCCTGGAGAGCTTGCAGAGCACTGGGGAAAGGCAGGCAGAGAATTCCCTGCTAGCACCTTCTCTGTGCCTGGGAAGCAGAAGTGTTCACATTGCTTCGCAAGAATCGCTTTTGTGCAGAAAACACTAACACTTCTTCAGAAGGAAAGAAAGCACAGAGCCCCAGATTTTATGTTGTCCTGGAGAGCTTGCAGAGCACTGGGGAAAGGCAGGCAGAGAATTCCTTGCTAGCACCTTCTCTGTTCCTGGGAAGCAGAAGTGTTCACATTGCTTCGCAAGAATCACTTTTGTGCAGAAAACAGTAACACTTGTTCAGAACGAAAGAAAGCACAGAGCCCCAGATTTTATGTTGTCCTGGAGAGCTTGCAGAGCACTGGGGAAAGGCAGGCAGAGAATTCCCTGCTAGCACCTTCTCTGTGCCTGGGAAGCAGAAGTGTTCACATTGCTTCGCAAGAATCGCTCTTGTGCAGAAAACACTAACACTTGTTCAGAAGGAAAGAAAGCACAGAGCCCCAGATTTTATGTTGTCCTGGAGAGCTTGCAGAGCACTGGGGAAAGGCAGGCAGAGAATTCCCTGATAGCACCTTCTCTGTGCCTGTTCACATTGCTTCGCAGAATCGCTTTTGTGCAGAAAACAGTAACACTTGTTCAGAAGGAAAGAAAGCACAGAGCCCCAGATTCTATGTTGTCCTGGAGAGCTTGCAGAGCACTGGGGAAAGGCAGGCAGAGAATTCCCTGATAGCACCTTCTCTGTGCCTGGGAAGCAGAAGTGTTCACATTGCTTCGCAAGAATCGCTTTTGTGCAGAAAACAGTAACACTTGTTCAGAAGGAAAGAAAGCACAGAGCCCCAGATTCTATGTTGTCCTGGAGAGCTTGCAGAGCACTGCGGAAAGGCAGGCAGAGAATTCCCTGCTAGCACCTTCTCTGTGCCTGGGAAGCAGAAGTGTTCACATTGCTTCGCAGAATCGCTTTTGTGCAGAAAACAGTAACACTTGTTCAGAAGGAAAGAAAGCACAGAGCCCCAGATTCTATGTTGTCCTGGAGAGCTTGCAGAGCACTGGGGAAAGGCAGGCAGAGAATTCCCTGCTAGCACCTTCTCTGTGCCTGGGAAGCAGAAGTGTTCACATTGCTTCGCAGAATCGCTTTTGTGCAGAAAACACTAACACTTGTTCAGAAGGAAAGAAAGCACAGAGCCCCAGATTCTATGTTGTCCTGGAGAGCTTGCAGAGCACTGGGGAAAGGCAGGCAGAGAATTCCTTGCTAGCACCTTCTCTGTGCCTGGGAAGCAGAAGTGTTCACATTGCTTCGCAGAATCGCTTTTGTGCAGAAAACAGTAACACTTGTTCAGAAGGAAAAAAGCACAGAGCCCCAGATTCTATGTTGTCCTGGAGAGCTTGCAGAGCACTGGGGAAAGGCAGGCAGAGAATTCCTTGCTAGCACCTTCTCTGTGCCTGGGAAGCAGAAATGTTCACATTGCTTCGCAAGAATCGCTCTTGTGCAGAAAACACTAACACTTGTTCAGAAGGAAAGAAAGCACAGAGCCCCAGATTTTATGTTGTCCTGGAGAGCTTGCAGAGCACTGGGGAAAGGCAGGCAGAGAATTCCCTGATAGCACCTTCTCTGTGCCTGTTCACATTGCTTCGCAAGAATCGCTTTTGTGCAGAAAACAGTAACACTTGTTCAGAAGGAAAGAAAGCACAGAGCCCCAGATTCTATGTTGTCCTGGAGAGCTTGCAGAGCACTGGGGAAAGGCAGGCAGAGAATTCCTTGCTAGCACCTTCTCTGTGCCTGGGAAGCAGAAGTGTTCACATTGCTTCGCAGAATCGCTTTTGTGCAGAAAACAGTAACACTTGTTCAGAAGGAAAGAAAGCACAGAGCCCCAGATTCTATGTTGTCCTGGAGAGCTTGCAGAGCACTGGGGAAAGGCAGGCAGAGAATTCCTTGCTAGCACCTTCTCTGTGCCTGGGAAGCAGAAATGTTCACATTGCTTCGCAAGAATCGCTCTTGTGCAGAAAACACTAACACTTGTTCAGAAGGAAAGAAAGCACAGAGCCCCAGATTTTATGTTGTCCTGGAGAGCTTGCAGAGCACTGGGGAAAGGCAGGCAGAGAATTCCCTGATAGCACCTTCTCTGTGCCTGTTCACATTGCTTCGCAGAATCGCTTTTGTGCAGAAAACAGTAACACTTGTTCAGAAGGAAAGAAAGCACAGAGCCCCAGATTCTATGTTGTCCTGGAGAGCTTGCAGAGCACTGGGGAAAGGCAGGCAGAGAATTCCCTGCTAGCACCTTCTCTGTGCCTGGGAAGCAGAAGTGTTCACATTGCTTCGCAGAATCGCTTTTGTGCAGAAAACAGTAACACTTGTTCAGAAGGAAAGAAAGCACAGAGCCCCAGATTCTATGTTGTCCTGGAGAGCTTGCAGAGCACTGGGGAAAGGCAGGCAGAGAATTCCTTGCTAGCACCTTCTCTGTGCCTGGGAAGCAGAAGTGTTCACATTGCTTCGCAGAATCGCTTTTGTGCAGAAAACAGTAACACTTGTTCAGAAGGAAAGAAAGCACAGAGCCCCAGATTCTATGTTGTCCTGGAGAGCTTGCAGAGCACTGGGGAAAGGCAGGCAGAGAATTCCCTGCTAGCACCTTCTCTGTGCCTGGGAAGCAGAAGTGTTCACATTGCTTCGCAAGAATAGCTTTTGTGCAGAGAACAGTAACACTTGTTCAGAACGAAAGAAAGCACAGAGCCCCAGATTCTATGTTGTCCTGGAGAGCTTGCAGAGCACTGGGGAAAGGCAGGCAGAGAATTCCCTGCTAGCACCTTCTCTGTGCCTGGGAAGCAGAAGTGTTCACATTGCTTCGCAAGAATCACTTTTGTGCAGAAAACAGTAACACTTGTTCAGAAGGAAAGAAAGCACAGAGCCCCAGATTTTATGTTGTCCTGGAGAGCTTGCAGAGCACTGGGGAAAGGCAGGCAGAGAATTCCCTGATAGCACCTCTCTGTGCCTGTTCACATTGCTTCGCAGAATCGCTTTTGTGCAGAAAACAGTAACACTTGTTCAGAAGGAAAGAAAGCACAGAGCCCCAGATTCTATGTTGTCCTGGAGAGCTTGCAGAGCACTGGGGAAAGGCAGGCAGAGAATTCCCTGCTAGCACCTTCTCTGTGCCTGGGAAGCAGAAGTGTTCACATTGCTTCGCAGAATCGCTTTTGTGCAGAAAACACTAACACTTGTTCAGAAGGAAAGAAAGCACAGAGCCCCAGATTCTATGTTGTCCTGGAGAGCTTGCAGAGCACTGGGTAAAGGCAGGCAGAGAATTCCTTGCTAGCACCTTCTCTGTGCCTGGGAAGCAGAAGTGTTCACATTGCTTCGCAGAATCGCTTTTGTGCAGAAAACAGTAACACTTGTTCAGAAGGAAAGAAAGCACAGAGCCCCAGATTCTATGTTGTCCTGGAGAGCTTGCAGAGCACTGGGGAAAGGCAGGCAGAGAATTCCTTGCTAGCACCTTCTCTGTGCCTGGGAAGCAGAAGTGTTCACATTGCTTCGCAGAATCGCTTTTGTGCAGAAAACAGTAACACTTGTTCAGAAGGAAAGAAAGCACAGAGCCCCAGATTCTATGTTGTCCTGGAGAGCTTGCAGAGCACTGGGGAAAGGCAGGCAGAGAATTCCTTGCTAGCACCTTCTCTGTGCCTGGGAAGCAGAAGTGTTCACATTGCTTCGCAGAATCGCTTTTGTGCAGAAAACAGTAACACTTGTTCAGAAGGAAAGAAAGCACAGAGCCCCAGATTCTATGTTGTCCTGGAGAGCTTGCAGAGCACTGGGGAAAGGCAGGCAGAGAATTCCTTGCTAGCACCTTCTCTGTGCCTGGGAAGCAGAAGTGTTCACATTGCTTCGCAGAATCGCTTTTGTGCAGAAAACAGTAACACTTGTTCAGAAGGAAAGAAAGCACAGAGCCCCAGATTCTATGTTGTCCTGGAGAGCTTGCAGAGCACTGGGGAAAGGCAGGCAGAGAATTCCTTGCTAGCACCTTCTCTGTGCCTGGGAAGCAGAAGTGTTCACATTGCTTCGCAGAATCGCTTTTGTGCAGAAAACAGTAACACTTGTTCAGAAGGAAAGAAAGCACAGAGCCCCAGATTCTATGTTGTCCTGGAGAGCTTGCAGAGCACTGGGGAAAGGCAGGCAGAGAATTCCCTGCTAGCACCTTCTCTGTGCCTGGGAAGCAGAAGTGTTCACATTGCTTCGCAGAATCGCTTTTGTGCAGAAAACAGTAACACTTGTTCAGAAGGAAAGAAAGCACAGAGCCCCAGATTCTATGTTGTCCTGGAGAGCTTGCAGAGCACTGGGGAAAGGCAGGCAGAGAATTCCTTGCTAGCACCTTCTCTGTGCCTGGGAAGCAGAAGTGTTCACATGGCTTCGCAGAATCGCTTTTGTGCAGAAAACAGTAACACTTGTTCAGAAGGAAAGAAAGCACAGAGCCCCAGATTCTATGTTGTCCTGGAGAGCTTGCAGAGCACTGGGGAAAGGCAGGCAGAGAATTCCCTGCTAGCACCTTCTCTGTGCCTGGGAAGCAGAAGTGTTCACATTGCTTCGCAGAATCGCTTTTGTGCAGAAAACAGTAACACTTGTTCAGAAGGAAAGAAAGCACAGAGCCCCAGATTCTATGTTGTCCTGGAGAGCTTGCAGAGCACTGGGGAAAGGCAGGCAGAGAATTCCTTGCTAGCACCTTCTCTGTGCCTGGGAAGCAGAAATGTTCACATTGCTTCGCAAGAATCGCTCTTGTGCAGAAAACACTAACACTTGTTCAGAAGGAAAGAAAGCACAGAGCCCCAGATTTTATGTTGTCCTGGAGAGCTTGCAGAGCACTGGGGAAAGGCAGGCAGAGAATTCCCTGATAGCACCTTCTCTGTGCCTGTTCACATTGCTTCGCAGAATCGCTTTTGTGCAGAAAACAGTAACACTTGTTCAGAAGGAAAGAAAGCACAGAGCCCCAGATTCTATGTTGTCCTGGAGAGCTTGCAGAGCACTGGGGAAAGGCAGGCAGAGAATTCCCTGCTAGCACCTTCTCTGTGCCTGGGAAGCAGAAGTGTTCACATTGCTTCGCAGAATCGCTTTTGTGCAGAAAACAGTAACACTTGTTCAGAAGGAAAGAAAGCACAGAGCCCCAGATTCTATGTTGTCCTGGAGAGCTTGCAGAGCACTGGGGAAAGGCAGGCAGAGAATTCCTTGCTAGCACCTTCTCTGTGCCTGGGAAGCAGAAGTGTTCACATTGCTTCGCAGAATCGCTTTTGTGCAGAAAACAGTAACACTTGTTCAGAAGGAAAGAAAGCACAGAGCCCCAGATTCTATGTTGTCCTGGAGAGCTTGCAGAGCACTGGGGAAAGGCAGGCAGAGAATTCCCTGCTAGCACCTTCTCTGTGCCTGGGAAGCAGAAGTGTTCACATTGCTTCGCAGAATCGCTTTTGTGCAGAAAACAGTAACACTTGTTCAGAAGGAAAGAAAGCACAGAGCCCCAGATTCTATGTTGTCCTGGAGAGCTTGCAGAGCACTGGGGAAAGGCAGGCAGAGAATTCCTTGCTAGCACCTTCTCTGTGCCTGGGAAGCAGAAGTGTTCACATTGCTTCGCAGAATCGCTTTTGTGCAGAAAACAGTAACACTTGTTCAGAAGGAAAGAAAGCACAGAGCCCCAGATTCTATGTTGTCCTGGAGAGCTTGCAGAGCACTGGGGAAAGGCAGGCAGAGAATTCCTTGCTAGCACCTTCTCTGTGCCTGGGAAGCAGAAATGTTCACATTGCTTCGCAAGAATCGCTCTTGTGCAGAAAACACTAACACTTGTTCAGAAGGAAAGAAAGCACAGAGCCCCAGATTTTATGTTGTCCTGGAGAGCTTGCAGAGCACTGGGGAAAGGCAGGCAGAGAATTCCCTGATAGCACCTTCTCTGTGCCTGTTCACATTGCTTCGCAGAATCGCTTTTGTGCAGAAAACAGTAACACTTGTTCAGAAGGAAAGAAAGCACAGAGCCCCAGATTCTATGTTGTCCTGGAGAGCTTGCAGAGCACTGGGGAAAGGCAGGCAGAGAATTCCTTGCTAGCACCTTCTCTGTGCCTGGGAAGCAGAAGTGTTCACATTGCTTCGCAGAATCGCTTTTGTGCAGAAAACAGTAACACTTGTTCAGAAGGAAAGAAAGCACAGAGCCCCAGATTCTATGTTGTCCTGGAGAGCTTGCAGAGCACTGGGGAAAGGCAGGCAGAGAATTCCTTGCTAGCACCTTCTCTGTGCCTGGGAAGCAGAAATGTTCACATTGCTTCGCAAGAATCGCTCTTGTGCAGAAAACACTAACACTTGTTCAGAAGGAAAGAAAGCACAGAGCCCCAGATTTTATGTTGTCCTGGAGAGCTTGCAGAGCACTGGGGAAAGGCAGGCAGAGAATTCCCTGATAGCACCTTCTCTGTGCCTGTTCACATTGCTTCGCAGAATCGCTTTTGTGCAGAAAACAGTAACACTTGTTCAGAAGGAAAGAAAGCACAGAGCCCCAGATTCTATGTTGTCCTGGAGAGCTTGCAGAGCACTGGGGAAAGGCAGGCAGAGAATTCCCTGCTAGCACCTTCTCTGTGCCTGGGAAGCAGAAGTGTTCACATTGCTTCGCAGAATCGCTTTTGTGCAGAAAACAGTAACACTTGTTCAGAAGGAAAGAAAGCACAGAGCCCCAGATTCTATGTTGTCCTGGAGAGCTTGCAGAGCACTGGGGAAAGGCAGGCAGAGAATTCCTTGCTAGCACCTTCTCTGTGCCTGGGAAGCAGAAGTGTTCACATTGCTTCGCAGAATCGCTTTTGTGCAGAAAACAGTAACACTTGTTCAGAAGGAAAGAAAGCACAGAGCCCCAGATTCTATGTTGTCCTGGAGAGCTTGCAGAGCACTGGGGAAAGGCAGGCAGAGAATTCCCTGCTAGCACCTTCTCTGTGCCTGGGAAGCAGAAGTGTTCACATTGCTTCGCAAGAATCGCTTTTGTGCAGAAAACACTAACACTTCTTCAGAAGGAAAGAAAGCACAGAGCCCCAGATTTTATGTTGTCCTGGAGAGCTTGCAGAGCACTGGGGAAAGGCAGGCAGAGAATTCCCTGCTAGCACCTTCTCTGTGCCTGGGAAGCAGAAGTGTTCACATTGCTTCGCAAGAATCACTTTTGTGCAGAAAACAGTAACACTTGTTCAGAAGGAAAGAAAGCACAGAGCCCCAGATTTTATGTTGTCCTGGAGAGCTTGCAGAGCACTGGGGAAAGGCAGGCAGAGAATTCCCTGATAGCACCTCTCTGTGCCTGTTCACATTGCTTCGCAGAATCGCTTTTGTGCAGAAAACAGTAACACTTGTTCAGAAGGAAAGAAAGCACAGAGCCCCAGATTCTATGTTGTCCTGGAGAGCTTGCAGAGCACTGGGGAAAGGCAGGCAGAGAATTCCCTGCTAGCACCTTCTCTGTGCCTGGGAAGCAGAAGTGTTCACATTGTTTCGCAGAATCGCTTTTGTGCAGAAAACACTAACACTTGTTCAGAAGGAAAGAAAGCACAGAGCCCCAGATTCTATGTTGTCCTGGAGAGCTTGCAGAGCACTGGGGAAAGGCAGGCAGAGAATTCCTTGCTAGCACCTTCTCTGTGCCTGGGAAGCAGAAGTGTTCACATTGCTTCGCAAGAATCGCTTTTGTGCAGAAAACAGTAACACTTGTTCAGAAGGAAAGAAAGCACAGAGCCCCAGATTCTATGTTGTCCTGGAGAGCTTGCAGAGCACTGGGGAAAGGCAGGCAGAGAATTCCTTGCTAGCACCTTCTCTGTGCCTGGGAAGCAGAAGTGTTCACATTGCTTCGCAGAATCGCTTTTGTGCAGAAAACAGTAACACTTGTTCAGAAGGAAAGAAAGCACAGAGCCCCAGATTCTATGTTGTCCTGGAGAGCTTGCAGAGCACTGGGGAAAGGCAGGCAGAGAATTCCTTGCTAGCACCTTCTCTGTGCCTGGGAAGCAGAAGTGTTCACATTGCTTCGCAGAATCGCTTTTGTGCAGAAAACAGTAACACTTGTTCAGAAGGAAAGAAAGCACAGAGCCCCAGATTCTATGTTGTCCTGGAGAGCTTGCAGAGCACTGGGGAAAGGCAGGCAGAGAATTCCTTGCTAGCACCTTCTCTGTGCCTGGGAAGCAGAAGTGTTCACATTGCTTCGCAGAATCGCTTTTGTGCAGAAAACAGTAACACTTGTTCAGAAGGAAAGAAAGCACAGAGCCCCAGATTCTATGTTGTCCTGGAGAGCTTGCAGAGCACTGGGGAAAGGCAGGCAGAGAATTCCTTGCTAGCACCTTCTCTGTGCCTGGGAAGCAGAAGTGTTCACATTGCTTCGCAGAATCGCTTTTGTGCAGAAAACAGTAACACTTGTTCAGAAGGAAAGAAAGCACAGAGCCCCAGATTCTATGTTGTCCTGGAGAGCTTGCAGAGCACTGGGGAAAGGCAGGCAGAGAATTCCCTGCTAGCACCTTCTCTGTGCCTGGGAAGCAGAAGTGTTCACATTGCTTCGCAGAATCGCTTTTGTGCAGAAAACAGTAACACTTGTTCAGAAGGAAAGAAAGCACAGAGCCCCAGATTCTATGTTGTCCTGGAGAGCTTGCAGAGCACTGGGGAAAGGCAGGCAGAGAATTCCTTGCTAGCACCTTCTCTGTGCCTGGGAAGCAGAAGTGTTCACATGGCTTCGCAGAATCGCTTTTGTGCAGAAAACACTAACACTTGTTCAGAACGAAAGAAAGCACAGAGCCCCAGATTCTATGTTGTCCTGGAGAGCTTGCAGAGCACTGGGGAAAGGCAGGCAGAGAATTCCCTGCTAGCACCTTCTCTGTGCCTGGGAAGCAGAAGTGTTCACATTGCTTCGCAGAATCGCTTTTGTGCAGAAAACAGTAACACTTGTTCAGAAGGAAAGAAAGCACAGAGCCCCAGATTCTATGTTGTCCTGGAGAGCTTGCAGAGCACTGGGGAAAGGCAGGCAGAGAATTCCTTGCTAGCACCTTCTCTGTGCCTGGGAAGCAGAAGTGTTCACATTGCTTCGCAAGAATCGCTCTTGTGCAGAAAACACTAACACTTGTTCAGAAGGAAAGAAAGCACAGAGCCCCAGATTTTATGTTGTCCTGGAGAGCTTGCAGAGCACTGGGGAAAGGCAGGCAGAGAATTCCCTGATAGCACCTTCTCTGTGCCTGTTCACATTGCTTCGCAGAATCGCTTTTGTGCAGAAAACAGTAACACTTGTTCAGAAGGAAAGAAAGCACAGAGCCCCAGATTCTATGTTGTCCTGGAGAGCTTGCAGAGCACTGGGGAAAGGCAGGCAGAGAATTCCCTGCTAGCACCTTCTCTGTGCCTGGGAAGCAGAAGTGTTCACATTGCTTCGCAGAATCGCTTTTGTGCAGAAAACAGTAACACTTGTTCAGAAGGAAAGAAAGCACAGAGCCCCAGATTCTATGTTGTCCTGGAGAGCTTGCAGAGCACTGGGGAAAGGCAGGCAGAGAATTCCTTGCTAGCACCTTCTCTGTGCCTGGGAAGCAGAAGTGTTCACATTGCTTCGCAGAATCGCTTTTGTGCAGAAAACAGTAACACTTGTTCAGAAGGAAAGAAAGCACAGAGCCCCAGATTCTATGTTGTCCTGGAGAGCTTGCAGAGCACTGGGGAAAGGCAGGCAGAGAATTCCTTGCTAGCACCTTCTCTGTGCCTGGGAAGCAGAAGTGTTCACATTGCTTCGCAGAATCGCTTTTGTGCAGAAAACAGTAACACTTGTTCAGAACGAAAGAAAGCACAGAGCCCCAGATTCTATGTTGTCCTGGAGAGCTTGCAGAGCACTGGGGAAAGGCAGGCAGAGAATTCCTTGCTAGCACCTTCTCTGTGCCTGTTCACATTGCTTCGCAGAATCGCTTTTGTGCAGAAAACAGTAACACTTGTTCAGAAGGAAAGAAAGCACAGAGCCCCAGATTCTATGTTGTCCTGGAGAGCTTGCAGAGCACTGGGGAAAGGCAGGCAGAGAATTCCTTGCTAGCACCTTCTCTGTGCCTGGGAAGCAGAAGTGTTCACATTGCTTCGCAGAATCGCTTTTGTGCAGAAAACAGTAACACTTGTTCAGAAGGAAAGAAAGCACAGAGCCCCAGATTCTATGTTGTCCTGGAGAGCTTGCAGAGCACTGGGGAAAGGCAGGCAGAGAATTCCCTGCTAGCACCTTCTCTGTGCCTGTTCACATTGCTTCGCAGAATCGCTTTTGTGCAGAAAACAGTAACACTTGTTCAGAACGAAAGAAAGCACAGAGCCCCAGATTCTATGTTGTCCTGGAGAGCTTGCAGAGCACTGGGGAAAGGCAGGCAGAGAATTCCCTGCTAGCACCTTCTCTGTGCCTGGGAAGCAGAAGTGTTCACATTGCTTCGCAGAATCGCTTTTGTGCAGAAAACAGTAACACTTGTTCAGAAGGAAAGAAAGCACAGAGCCCCAGATTCTATGTTGTCCTGGAGAGCTTGCAGAGCACTGGGGAAAGGCAGGCAGAGAATTCCTTGCTAGCACCTTCTCTGTGCCTGGGAAGCAGAAGTGTTCACATTGCTTCGCAAGAATCGCTTTTGTGCAGAAAACAGTAACACTTGTTCAGAAGGAAAGAAAGCACAGAGCCCCAGATTCTATGTTGTCCTGGAGAGCTTGCAGAGCACTGGGGAAAGGCAGGCAGAGAATTCCCTGATAGCACCTTCTCTGTGCCTGGGAAGCAGAAGTGTTCACATTGCTTCGCAAGAATCACTTTTGTGCAGAAAACACTAACACTTGTTCAGAACGAAAGAAAGCACAGAGCCCCAGATTTTATGTTGTCCTGGAGAGCTTGCAGAGCACTGGGGAAAGGCAGGCAGAGAATTCCTTGCTAGCACCTTCTCTGTGCCTGGGAAGCAGAAGTGTTCACATTGCTTCGCAGAATCGCTTTTGTGCAGAAAACAGTAACACTTGTTCAGAAGGAAAGAAAGCACAGAGCCCCAGATTCTATGTTGTCCTGGAGAGCTTGCAGAGCACTGGGGAAAGGCAGGCAGAGAATTCCTTGCTAGCACCTTCTCTGTGCCTGTTCACATTGCTTCGCAGAATCGCTTTTGTGCAGAAAACAGTAACACTTGTTCAGAAGGAAAGAAAGCACAGAGCCCCAGATTCTATGTTGTCCTGGAGAGCTTGCAGAGCACTGGGGAAAGGCAGGCAGAGAATTCCCTGCTAGCACCTTCTCTGTGCCTTGGAAGCAGAAGTGTTCACATTGCTTCGCAAGAATCGCTTTTGTGCAGAAAACAGTAACACTTGTTCAGAAGGAAAGAAAGCACAGAGCCCCAGATTTTATGTTGTCCTGGAGAGCTTGCAGAGCACTGGGGAAAGGCAGGCAGAGAATTCCTTGCTAGCACCTTCTCTGTGCCTGGGAAGCAGAAGTGTTCACATTGCTTCGCAGAATCGCTTTTGTGCAGAAAACAGTAACACTTGTTCAGAAGGAAAGAAAGCACAGAGCCCCAGATTCTATGTTGTCCTGGAGAGCTTGCAGAGCACTGGGGAAAGGCAGGCAGAGAATTCCCTGATAGCACCTTCTCTGTGCCTGTTCACATTGCTTCGCAGAATCGCTTTTGTGCAGAAAACAGTAACACTTGTTCAGAACGAAAGAAAGCACAGAGCCCCAGATTCTATGTTGTCCTGGAGAGCTTGCAGAGCACTGGGGAAAGGCAGGCAGACAATTCCCTGCTAGCACCTTCTCTGTGCCTGGGAAGCAGAAGTGTTCACATTGCTTCGCAGAATCGCTTTTGTGCAGAAAACACTAACACTTGTTCAGAACGAAAGAAAGCACAGAGCCCCAGATTCTATGTTGTCCTGGAGAGCTTGCAGAGCACTGGGGAAAGGCAGGCAGAGAATTCCTTGCTAGCACCTTCTCTGTGCCTGGGAAGCAGAAGTGTTCACATTGCTTCGCAAGAATCGCTTTTGTGCAGAAAACAGTAACACTTGTTCAGAAGGAAAGAAAGCACAGAGCCCCAGATTCTATGTTGTCCTGGAGAGCTTGCAGAGCACTGGGGAAAGGCAGGCAGAGAATTCCCTGCTAGCACCTTCTCTGTGCCTGGGAAGCAGAAGTGTTCACATTGCTTCGCAAGAATCACTTTTGTGCAGAAAACACTAACACTTGTTCAGAACGAAAGAAAGCATAGAGCCCCAGATTTTATGTTGTCCTGGAGAGCTTGCAGAGCACTGGGGAAAGGCAGGCAGAGAATTCCTTGCTAGCACCTTCTCTGTGCCTGGGAAGCAGAAGTGTTCACATTGCTTCGCAGAATCGCTTTTGTGCAGAAAACAGTAACACTTGTTCAGAAGGAAAGAAAGCACAGAGCCCCAGATTCTATGTTGTCCTGGAGAGCTTGCAGAGCACTGGGGAAAGGCAGGCAGAGAATTCCTTTCTAGCACCTTCTCTGTGCCTGGGAAGCAGAAGTGTTCACATTGCTTCGCAGAATCGCTTTTGTGCAGAAAACAGTAACACTTGTTCAGAAGGAAAGAAAGCACAGAGCCCCAGATTCTATGTTGTCCTGGAGAGCTTGCAGAGCACTGGGGAAAGGCAGGCAGAGAATTCCTTGCTAGCACCTTCTCTGTGCCTGGGAAGCAGAAATGTTCACATTGCTTCGCAAGAATCGCTCTTGTGCAGAAAACACTAACACTTGTTCAGAAGGAAAGAAAGTACAGAGCCCCAGATTCTATGTTGTCCTGGAGAGCTTGCAGAGCACTGGGGAAAGGCAGGCAGAGAATTCCCTGCTAGCACCTTCTCTTTGCCTGTTCACATTGCTTCGCAGAATCGCTTTTGTGCAGAAAACAGTAACACTTGTTCAGAAGGAAAGAAAGCACAGAGCCCCAGATTCTATGTTGTCCTGGAGAGCTTGCAGAGCACTGGGGAAAGGCAGGCAGAGAATTCCCTGATAGCACCTTCTCTGTGCCTGGGAAGCAGAAGTGTTCACATTGCTTCGCAAGAATCGCTTTTGTGCAGAAAACAGTAACACTTGTTCAGAACGAAAGAAAGCACAGAGCCCCAGATTCTATGTTGTCCTGGAGAGCTTGCAGAGCACTGCGGAAAGGCAGGCAGAGAATTCCCTGCTAGCACCTTCTCTGTGCCTGGGAAGCAGAAGTGTTCACATTGCTTCGCAGAATCGCTTTTGTGCAGAAAACAGTAACACTTGTTCAGAAGGAAAGAAAGCACAGAGCCTCAGATTCTATGTTGTCCTGGAGAGCTTGCAGAGCACTGGGGAAAGGCAGGCAGAGAATTCACTGCTAGCACCTTCTCTGTGCCTGTTCACATTGCTTCGCAGAATCGCTTTTGTGCAGAGAACAGTAACACTTGTACAGAACGAAAGAAAGCACAGAGCCCCAGATTTTATGTTGTCCTGGAGAGCTTGCAGAGCACTGGGGAAAGGCAGGCAGAGAATTCCCTGCTAGCACCTTCTCTGTGCCTGGGAAGCAGAAGTGTTCACATTGCTTCGCAAGAATCACTTTTGTGCAGAAAACACTAACACTTGTTCATAAGGAAAGAAAGCACAGAGCCCCAGATTCTATGTTGTCCTGGAGAGCTTGCAGAGCACTGGGGAAAGGCAGGCAGAGAATTCCCTGCTAGCACCTTCTCTGTGCCTGTTCACATTGCTTCGCAGAATCGCTTTTGTGCAGAAAACAGTAACACTTGTTCAGAACGAAAGAAAGCACAGGGCCCCGGATTTGCTGTTGTCCCGGAGAGCTTGCAGAGCACTGGGGAAAGGCAGGCAGAGAATTCCCTGCTAGCACCTTCTCTGTGCCTGGGAAGCAGAAGTGTTCACATTGCTTCGCAAGAATCGCTTTTGTGCAGAAAACACTAACACTTGTTCAGAAGGAAAGAAAGCACAGAGCCCCAGATTTTATGTTGTCCTGGAGAGCTTGCAGAGCACTGGGGAAAGGCAGGCAGAGAATTCCTTGCTAGCACCTTCTCTGTGCCTGGGAAGCAGAAGTGTTCACATTGCTTCGCAAGAATCGCTCTTGTGCAGAAAACAGTAACACTTGTTCAGAAGGAAAGAAAGCACAGAGCCCCAGATTTTATGTTGTCCTGGAGAGCTTGCAGAGCACTGGGGAAAGGCAGGCAGAGAATTCCCTGATAGCACCTTCTCTGTGCCTGTTCACATTGCTTCGCAGAATCGCTTTTGTGCAGAAAACAGTAACACTTGTTCAGAAGGAAAGAAAGCACAGAGCCCCAGATTCTATGTTGTCCTGGAGAGCTTGCAGAGCACTGGGGAAAGGCAGGCAGAGAATTCCTTGCTAGCACCTTCTCTGTGCCTGGGAAGCAGAAGTGTTCACATTGCTTCGCAAGAATCGCTTTTGTGCAGAAAACAGTAACACTTGTTCAGAAGGAAAGAAAGCACAGAGCCCCAGATTCTATGTTGTCCTGGAGAGCTTGCAGAGCACTGGGGAAAGGCAGGCAGAGAATTCCCTGCTAGCACCTTCTCTGTGCCTGTTCACATTGCTTCGCAGAATCGCTTTTGTGCAGAAAACAGTAACACTTGTTCAGAACGAAAGAAAGCACAGAGCCCCAGATTTGCTGTTGTCCCGGAGAGCTTGCAGAGCACTGGGGAAAGGCAGGCAGAGAATTCCCTGCTAGCACCTTCTCTGTGCCTGGGAAGCAGAAGTGTTCACATTGCTTCGCAAGAATCGCTCTTGTGCAGAAAACACTAACACTTGTTCAGAAGGAAAGAAAGCACAGAGCCCCAGATTTTATGTTGTCCTGGAGAGCTTGCAGAGCACTGGGGAAAGGCAGGCAGAGAATTCCCTGATAGCACCTTCTCTGTGCCTGTTCACATTGCTTCGCAGCATCGCTTTTGTGCAGAAAACAGTAACACTTGTTCAGAAGGAAAGAAAGCACAGAGCCCCAGATTCTATGTTGTCCTGGAGAGCTTGCAGAGCACTGGGGAAAGGCAGGCAGAGAATTCCCTGATAGCACCTTCTCTGTGCCTGGGAAGCAGAAGTGTTCACATTGCTTCGCAAGAATCGCTTTTGTGCAGAAAACACTAACACTTCTTCAGAAGGAAAGAAAGCACAGAGTCCCAGATTTTATGTTGTCCTGGAGAGCTTGCAGAGCACTGGGGAAAGGCAGGCAGAGAATTCCCTGATAGCACCTTCTCTGTGCCTGTTCACATTGCTTCGCAGAATCGCTTTTGTGCAGAAAACAGTAACACTTGTTCAGAACGAAAGAAAGCACAGAGCCCCAGATTTTATGTTGTCCTGGAGAGCTTGCAGAGCACTGGGGAAAGGCAGGAAGAGAATTCCTTGCTAGCACCTTCTCTGTGCCTGGGAAGCAGAAGTGTTCACATTGCTTCGCAAGAATCACTTTTGTGCAGAAAACAGTAACACTTGTTCAGAACGAAAGAAAGCACAGAGCCCCAGATTTTATGTTGTCCTGGAGAGCTTGCAGAGCACTGGGGAAAGGCAGGCAGAGAATTCCCTGCTAGCACCTTCTCTGTGCCTGTTCACATTGCTTCGCAGAATCGCTTTTGTGCAGAAAACAGTAACACTTGTTCAGAACGAAAGAAAGCACAGAGCCCCAGATTTGCTGTTGTCCTGGAGAGCTTGCAGAGCACTGGGGAAAGGCAGGCAGAGAATTCCTTTCTAGCACCTTCTCTGTGCCTGGGAAGCAGAAGTGTTCACATTGCTTCGCAGAATCGCTTTTGTGCAGAAAACACTAACACTTGTTCAGAACGAAAGAAAGCACAGAGCCCCAGATTCTATGTTGTCCTGGAGAGCTTGCAGAGCACTGGGGAAAGGCAGGCAGAGAATTCCCTGATAGCACCTTCTCTGTGCCTGTTCACATTGCTTCGCAGAATCGCTTTTGTGCAGAAAACAGTAACACTTGTTCAGAAGGAAAGAAAGCACAGAGCCCCAGATTCTATGTTGTCCTGGAGAGCTTGCAGAGCACTGGGGAAAGGCAGGCAGAGAATTCCCTGATAGCACCTTCTCTGTGCCTGGGAAGCAGAAGTGTTCACATTGCTTCGCAAGAATCACTTTTGTGCAGAAAACAGTAACACTTGTTCAGAAGGAAAGAAAGCACAGAGCCCCAGATTCTATGTTGTCCTGGAGAGCTTGCAGAGCACTGGGGAAAGGCAGGCAGAGAATTCCCTGATAGCACCTTCTCTTTGCCTGTTCACATTGCTTCGCAGAATCGCTTTTGTGCAGAAAACAGTAACACTTGTTCAGAAGGAAAGAAAGCACAGAGCCCCAGATTCTATGTTGTCCTGGAGAGCTTGCAGAGCACTGGGGAAAGGCAGGCAGAGAATTCCCTGATAGCACCTTCTCTGTGCCTGGGAAGCAGAAGTGTTCACATTGCTTCGCAAGAATCACTTTTGTGCAGAAAACAGTAACACTTGTTCAGAACGAAAGAAAGCACAGAGCCCCAGATTCTATGTTGTCCTGGAGAGCTTGCAGAGCACTGCGGAAAGGCAGGCAGAGAATTCCCTGCTAGCACCTTCTCTGTGCCTGGGAAGCAGAAGTGTTCACATTGCTTCGCAGAATCGCTTTTGTGCAGAAAACAGTAACACTTGTTCAGAAGGAAAGAAAGCACAGAGCCTCAGATTCTATGTTGTCCTGGAGAGCTTGCAGAGCACTGGGGAAAGGCAGGCAGAGATTTCACTGCTAGCACCTTCTCTGTGCCTGTTCACATTGCTTCGCAGAATCGCTTTTGTGCAGAGAACAGTAACACTTGTTCAGAACGAAAGAAAGCACAGAGCCCCAGATTTTATGTTGTCCTGGAGAGCTTGCATAGCACTGGGGAAAGGCAGGCAGAGAATTCCCTGATAGCACCTTCTCTGTGCCTGGGAAGCAGAAGTGTTCACATTGCTTCGCAAGAATCACTTTTGTGCAGAAAACACTAACACTTGTTCAGAAGGAAAGAAAGCACAGAGCCCCAGATTCTATGTTGTCCTGGAGAGCTTGCAGAGCACTGGGGAAAGGCAGGCAGAGAATTCCCTGCTAGCACCTTCTCTGTGCCTGTTCACATTGCTTCGCAGAATCGCTTTTGTGCAGAAAACAGTAACACTTGTTCAGAACGAAAGAAAGTACAGAGCCCCAGATTTGCTGTTGTCCCGGAGAGCTTGCAGAGCACTGGGGAAAGGCAGGCAGAGAATTCCCTGCTAGCACCTTCTCTGTGCCTGGGAAGCAGAAGTGTTCACATTGCTTCGCAAGAATCGCTCTTGTGCAGAAAACAGTAACACTTGTTCAGAACGAAAGAAAGCACAGAGCCCCAGATTTTATGTTGTCCTGGAGAGCTTGCAGAGCACTGGGGAAAGGCAGGCAGAGAATTCCCTGCTAGCACCTTCTCTGTGCCTGGGAAGCAGAAGTGTTCACATTGCTTCGCAAGAATCGCTCTTGTGCAGAAAACACTAACACTTGTTCAGAAGGAAAGAAAGCACAGAGCCCCAGATTTTATGTTGTCCTGGAGAGCTTGCAGAGCACTGGGGAAAGGCAGGCAGAGAATTCCCTGATAGCACCTTCTCTGTGCCTGTTCACATTGCTTCGCAGAATCGCTTTTGTGCAGAAAACAGTAACACTTGTTCAGAAGGAAAGAAAGCACAGAGCCCCAGATTCTATGTTGTCCTGGAGAGCTTGCAGAGCACTGGGGAAAGGCAGGCAGAGAATTCCCTGATAGCACCTTCTCTGTGCCTGTTCACATTGCTTCGCAGAATCGCTTTTGTGCAGAAAACAGTAACACTTGTTCAGAAGGAAAGAAAGCACAGAGCCCCAGATTCTATGTTGTCCTGGAGAGCTTGCAGAGCACTGGGGAAAGGCAGGCAGAGAATTCCCTGATAGCACCTTCTCTGTGCCTGGGAAGCAGAAGTGTTCACATTGCTTCGCAAGAATCACTTTTGTGCAGAAAACAGTAACACTTGTTCAGAACGAAAGAAAGCACAGAGCCCCAGATTCTATGTTGTCCTGGAGAGCTTGCAGAGCACTGGGGAAAGGCAGGCAGAGAATTCCCTGCTAGCACCTTCTCTGTGCCTGGGAAGCAGAAGTGTTCACATTGCTTCGCAGAATCGCTTTTGTGCAGAAAACAGTAACACTTGTTCAGAAGGAAAGAAAGCACAGAGCCTCAGATTCTATGTTGTCCTGGAGAGCTTGCAGAGCACTGGGGAAAGGCAGGCAGAGATTTCACTGCTAGCACCTTCTCTGTGCCTGTTCACATTGCTTCGCAGAATCGCTTTTGTGCAGAGAACAGTAACACTTGTTCAGAACGAAAGAAAGCACAGAGCCCCAGATTTTATGTTGTCCTGGAGAGCTTGCAGAGCACTGGGGAAAGGCAGGCAGAGAATTCCCTGCTAGCACCTTCTCTGTGCCTGGGAAGCAGAAGTGTTCACATTCCTTCGCAAGAATCACTTTTGTGCAGAAAACACTAACACTTGTTCAGAAGGAAAGAAAGCACAGAGCCCAGATTCTATGTTGTCCTGGAGAGCTTGCAGAGCACTGGGGAAAGGCAGGCAGAGAATTCCCTGCTAGCACCTTCTCTGTGCCTGTTCACATTGCTTCGCAGAATCGCTTTTGTGCAGAAAACAGTAACACTTGTTCAGAACGATAGAAAGCACAGAGCCCCAGATTTGCTGTTGTCCCGGAGAGCTTGCAGAGCACTGGGGAAAGGCAGGCAGAGAATTCCCTGCTAGCACCTTCTCTGTGCCTGGGAAGCAGAAGTGTTCACATTGCTTCGCAAGAATCGCTCTTGTGCAGAAAACAGTAACACTTGTTCAGAACGAAAGAAAGCACAGAGCCCCAGATTTTATGTTGTCCTGGAGAGCTTGCAGAGCACTGGGGAAAGGCAGGCAGAGAATTCCCTGCTAGCACCTTCTCTGTGCCTGTTCACATTGCTTCGCAGAATCGCTTTTGTGCAGAAAACAGTAACACTTGTTCAGAACGAAAGAAAGCACAGAGCCCCAGATTCTATGTTGTCCTGGAGAGCTTGCAGAGCACTGGGGAAAGGCAGGCAGAGAATTCCCTGCTAGCACCTTCTCTGTGCCTGGGAAGCAGAAGTGTTCACATTGCTTCGCAAGAATCGCTTTTGTGCAGAAAACACTAACACTTCTTCAGAAGGAAAGAAAGCACAGAGCCCCAGATTTTATGTTGTCCTGGAGAGCTTGCAGAGCACTGGGGAAAGGCAGGCAGAGAATTCCTTGCTAGCACCTTCTCTGTTCCTGGGAAGCAGAAGTGTTCACATTGCTTCGCAAGAATCACTTTTGTGCAGAAAACAGTAACACTTGTTCAGAACGAAAGAAAGCACAGAGCCCCAGATTTTATGTTGTCCTGGAGAGCTTGCAGAGCACTGGGGAAAGGCAGGCAGAGAATTCCCTGCTAGCACCTTCTCTGTGCCTGGGAAGCAGAAGTGTTCACATTGCTTCGCAAGAATCGCTCTTGTGCAGAAAACACTAACACTTGTTCAGAAGGAAAGAAAGCACAGAGCCCCAGATTTTATGTTGTCCTGGAGAGCTTGCAGAGCACTGGGGAAAGGCAGGCAGAGAATTCCCTGATAGCACCTTCTCTGTGCCTGTTCACATTGCTTCGCAGAATCGCTTTTGTGCAGAAAACAGTAACACTTGTTCAGAAGGAAAGAAAGCACAGAGCCCCAGATTCTATGTTGTCCTGGAGAGCTTGCAGAGCACTGGGGAAAGGCAGGCAGAGAATTCCCTGCTAGCACCTTCTCTGTGCCTGGGAAGCAGAAGTGTTCACATTGCTTCGCAAGAATCGCTTTTGTGCAGAAAACAGTAACACTTGTTCAGAAGGAAAGAAAGCACAGAGCCCCAGATTTTATGTTGTCCTGGAGGGCTTGCAGAGCACTGGGGAAAGGCAGGCAGAGAATTCCTTGCTAGCACCTTCTCTGTGCCTGGGAAGCAGAAGTGTTCACATTGCTTCGCAAGAATCGCTTTTGTGCAGAAAACAGTAACACTTGTTCAGAAGGAAAGAAAGCACAGAGCCCCAGATTCTATGTTGTCCTGGAGAGCTTGCAGAGCACTGGGGAAAGGCAGGCAGAGAATTCCCTGCTAGCACCTTCTCTGTGCCTGTTCACATTGCTTCGCAGAATAGCTTTTGTGCAGAAAACAGTAACACTTGTTCAGAACGAAAGAAAGCACAGAGCCCCAGATTCTATGTTGTCCTGGAGAGCTTGCAGAGCACTGGGGAAAGGCAGGCAGAGAATTCCCTGCTAGCACCTTCTCTGTGCCTGGGAAGCAGAAGTGTTCACATTGCTTCGCAGAATCGCTTTTGTGCAGAAAACAGTAACACTTGTTCAGAAGGAAAGAAAGCACAGAGCCCCAGATTCTATGTTGTCCTGGAGAGCTTGCAGAGCACTGGGGAAAGGCAGGCAGAGAATTCCCTGCTAGCACCTTCTCTGTGCCTGTTCACATTGCTTCGCAGAATCGCTTTTGTGCAGAAAACAGTAACACTTGTTCAGAACGAAAGAAAGCACAGAGCCCCAGATTTGCTGTTGTCCCGGAGAGCTTGCAGAGCACTGGGGAAAGGCAGGCAGAGAATTCCCTGCTAGCACCTTCTCTGTGCCTGGGAAGCAGAAGTGTTCACATTGCTTCGCAAGAATCGCTCTTGTGCAGAAAACACTAACACTTGTTCAGAAGGAAAGAAAGCACAGAGCCCCAGATTTTATGTTGTCCTGGAGAGCTTGCAGAGCACTGGGGAAAGGCAGGCAGAGAATTCCCTGATAGCACCTTCTCTGTGCCTGTTCACATTGCTTCGCAAGAATCACTTTTGTGCAGAAAACAGTAACACTTGTTCAGAAGGAAAGAAAGCACAGAGCCCCAGATTCTATGTTGTCCTGGAGAGCTTGCAGAGCACTGGGGAAAGGCAGGCAGAGAATTCCCTGATAGCACCTTCTCTGTGCCTGGGAAGCAGAAGTGTTCACATTGCTTCGCAAGAATCGCTTTTGTGCAGAAAACACTAACACTTCTTCAGAAGGAAAGAAAGCACAGAGCCCCAGATTTTATGTTGTCCTGGAGAGCTTGCAGAGCACTGGGGAAAGGCAGGCAGAGAATTCCCTGATAGCACCTTCTCTGTGCCTGTTCACATTGCTTCGCAGAATCGCTTTTGTGCAGAAAACAGTAACACTTGTTCAGAACGAAAGAAAGCACAGAGCCCCAGATTTTATGTTGTCCTGGAGAGCTTGCAGAGCACTGGGGAAAGGCAGGCAGAGAATTCCTTGCTAGCACCTTCTCTGTGCCTGGGAAGCAGAAGTGTTCACATTGCTTCGCAAGAATCACTTTTGTGCAGAAAACAGTAACACTTGTTCAGAACGAAAGAAAGCACAGAGCCCCAGATTTTATGTTGTCCTGGAGAGCTTGCAGAGCACTGGGGAAAGGCAGGCAGAGAATTCCCTGCTAGCACCTTCTCTGTGCCTGGGAAGCAGAAGTGTTCACATTGCTTCGCAAGAATCGCTCTTGAGCAGAAAACACTAACACTTGTTCAGAAGGAAAGAAAGCACAGAGCCCCAGATTTTATGTTGTCCTGGAGAGCTTGCAGAGCACTGGGGAAAGGCAGGCAGAGAATTCCCTGATAGCACCTTCTCTGTGCCTGTTCACATTGCTTCGCAGCATCGCTTTTGTGCAGAAAACACTAACACTTCTTCAGAAGGAAAGAAAGCACAGAGCCCCAGATTTTATGTTGTCCTGGAGAGCTTGCAGAGCACTGGGGAAAGGCAGGCAGAGAATTCCTTGCTAGCACCTTCTCTGTGCCTGGGAAGCAGAAGTGTTCACATTGCTTCGCAGAATCGCTTTTGTGCAGAAAACAGTAACACTTGTTCAGAAGGAAAGAAAGCACAGAGCCCCAGATTCTATGTTGTCCTGGAGAGCTTGCAGAGCACTGGGGAAAGGCAGGCAGAGAATTCCCTGCTAGCACCTTCTCTGTGCCTGGGAAGCAGAAGTGTTCACATTGCTTCGCAAGAATCGCTTTTGTGCAGAAAACACTAACACTTGTTCAGAAGGAAAGAAAGCACAGAGCCCCAGATTCTATGTTGTCCTGGAGAGCTTGCAGAGCACTGGGGAAAGGCAGGCAGAGAATTCCCTGCTAGCACCTTCTCTGTGCCTGGGAAGCAGAAGTGTTCACATTGCTTCGCAGAATCCCTTTTGTGCAGAAAACAGTAACACTTGTTCAGAAGGAAAGAAAGCACAGAGCCCCAGATTCTATGTTGTCCTGGAGAGCTTGCAGAGCACTGGGGAAAGGCAGGCAGAGAATTCCCTGCTAGCACCTTCTCTGTGCCTGGGAAGCAGAAGTGTTCACATTGCTTCGCAAGAATCGCTTTTGTGCAGAAAACACTAACACTTGTTCAGAAGGAAAGAAAGCACAGAGCCCCAGATTCTATGTTGTCCTGGAGAGCTTGCAGAGCACTGGGGAAAGGCAGGCAGAGAATTCCCTGCTAGCACCTTCTCTGTGCCTGTTCACATTGCTTCGCAGAATCGCTTTTGTGCAGAAAACAGTAACACTTGTTCAGAAGGAAAGAAAGCACAGAGCCCCAGATTTGCTGTTGTCCCGGAGAGCTGGCAGAGCACTGGGGAAAGGCAGGCAGAGAATTCCCTGCTAGCACCTTCTCTGTGCCTGGGAAGCAGAAGTGTTCACATTGCTTCGCAAGAATCGCTCTTGTGCAGAAAACACTAACACTTGTTCAGAAGGAAAGAAAGCACAGAGCCCCAGATTTTATGTTGTCCTGGAGAGCTTGCAGAGCACTGGGGAAAGGCAGGCAGAGAATTCCCTGATAGCACCTTCTCTGTGCCTGTTCACATTGCTTCGCAAGAATCGCTTTTGTGCAGAAAACAGTAACACTTGTTCAGAAGGAAAGAAAGCACAGAGCCCCAGATTCTATGTTGTCCTGGAGAGCTTGCAGAGCACTGGGGAAAGGCAGGCAGAGAATTCCCTGATAGCACCTTCTCTGTGCCTGGGAAGCAGAAGTGTTCACATTGCTTCGCAAGAATCGCTTTTGTGCAGAAAACACTAACACTTCTTCAGAAGGAAAGAAAGCACAGAGCCCCAGATTTTATGTTGTCCTGGAGAGCTTGCAGAGCACTGGGGAAAGGCAGGCAGAGAATTCCCTGATAGCACCTTCTCTGTGCCTGTTCACATTGCTTCGCAGAATCGCTTTTGTGCAGAAAACAGTAACACTTGTTCAGAACGAAAGAAAGCACAGAGCCCCAGATTTTATGTTGTCCTGGAGAGCTTGCAGAGCACTGGGGAAAGGCAGGCAGAGAATTCCTTGCTAGCACCTTCTCTGTGCCTGGGAAGCAGAAGTGTTCACATTGCTTCGCAAGAATCACTTTTGTGCAGAAAACAGTAACACTTGTTCAGAACGAAAGAAAGCACAGAGCCCCAGATTTTATGTTGTCCTGGAGAGCTTGCAGAGCACTGGGGAAAGGCAGGCAGAGAATTCCCTGCTAGCACCTTCTCTGTGCCTGTTTACATTGCTTCGCAGAATCGCTTTTGTGCAGAAAACATTAACACTTGTTCAGAACGAAAGAAAGCACAGAGCCCCAGATTCTATGTTGTCCTGGAGAGCTTGCAGAGCACTGGGGAAAGGCAGGCAGAGAATTCCTTGCTAGCACCTTCTCTGTGCCTGGGAAGCAGAAGTGTTCACATTGCTTCGCAGAATCGCTTTTGTGCAGAAAACACTAACACTTGTTCAGAAGGAAAGAAAGCACAGAGCCCCAGATTCTATGTTGTCCTGGAGAGCTTGCAGAGCACTGGGGAAAGGCAGGCAGAGAATTCCCTGATAGCACCTTCTCTGTGCCTGTTCACATTGCTTCGCAGAATCGCTTTTGTGCAGAAAACAGTAACACTTGTTCTGAACGAAAGAAAGCACAGAGCCCCAGATTTGCTGTTGTCCCGGAGAGCTTGCAGAGCACTGGGGAAAGGCAGGCAGAGAATTCCCTGCTAGCACCTTCTCTGTGCCTGGGAAGCAGAAGTGTTCACATTGCTTCGCAAGAATCGCTCTTGTGCAGAAAACACTAACACTTGTTCAGAAGGAAAGAAAGCACAGAGCCCCAGATTTTATGTTGTCCTGGAGAGCTTGCAGAGCACTGGGGAAAGGCAGGCAGAGAATTCCCTGATAGCACCTTCTCTGTGCCTGTTCACATTGCTTCGCAGAATCGCTTTTGTGCAGAAAACAGTAACACTTGTTCAGAAGGAAAGAAAGCACAGAGCCCCAGATTCTATGTTGTCCTGGAGAGCTTGCAGAGCACTGGGGAAAGGCAGGCAGAGAATTCCCTGCTAGCACCTTCTCTGTGCCTGGGAAGCAGAAGTGTTCACATTGCTTCGCAGAATCGGTTTTGTGCAGAAAACACTAACACTTCTTCAGAAGGAAAGAAAGCACAGAGCCCCAGATTTTATGTTGTCCTGGAGAGCTTGCAGAGCACTGGGGAAAGGCAGGCAGAGAATTCCTTGCTAGCACCTTCTCTGTGCCTGGGAAGCAGAAGTGTTCACATTGCTTCGCAAGAATCGCTTTTGTGCAGAAAACACTAACACTTGTTCAGAAGGAAAGAAAGCACAGAGCCCCAGATTCTATGTTGTCCTGGAGAGCTTGCAGAGCACTGGGGAAAGGCAGGCAGAGAATTCCCTGATAGCACCTTCTCTGTGCCTGTTCACATTGCTTCGCAGAATCGCTTTTGTGCAGAAAACAGTAACACTTGTTCTGAACGAAAGAAAGCACAGAGCCCCAGATTTGCTGTTGTCCCGGAGAGCTTGCAGAGCACTGGGGAAAGGCAGGCAGAGAATTCCCTGCTAGCACCTTCTCTGTGCCTGGGAAGCAGAAGTGTTCACATTGCTTCGCAAGAATCGCTCTTGTGCAGAAAACACTAACACTTGTTCAGAAGGAAAGAAAGCACAGAGCCCCAGATTTTATGTTGTCCTGGAGAGCTTGCAGAGCACTGGGGAAAGGCAGGCAGAGAATTCCCTGATAGCACCTTCTCTGTGCCTGTTCACATTGCTTTGCAGAATCGCTTTTGTGCAGAAAACACTAACACTTGTTCAGAAGGAAAGAAAGCACAGAGCCCCAGATTCTATGTTGTCCTGGAGAGCTTGCAGAGCACTGGGGAAAGGCAGGCAGAGAATTCCCTGCTAGCACCTTCTCTGTGCCTGGGAAGCAGAAGTGTTCACATTGCTTCGCAGAATCGGTTTTGTGCAGAAAACACTAACACTTCTTCAGAAGGAAAGAAAGCACAGAGCCCCAGATTTTATGTTGTCCTGGAGAGCTTGCAGAGCACTGGGGAAAGGCAGGCAGAGAATTCCTTGCTAGCACCTTCTCTGTGCCTGGGAAGCAGAAGTGTTCACATTGCTTCGCAAGAATCGCTTTTGTGCAGAAAACACTAACACTTGTTCAGAAGGAAAGAAAGCACAGAGCCCCAGATTTTATGTTATCTTGTAGAGCTTGCAGAGCACTGGGGAAAGGCAGGCAGAGAATTCCCTGATAGCACCTTCTCTGTGCCTGTTCACATTGCTTCGCAGAATCGCTTTTGTGCAGAAAACAGTAACACTTGTTCAGAACGAAAGAAAGCACAGAGCCCCAGATTTTATGTTGTCCTGGAGAGCTTGCAGAGCACTGGGGAAAGGCAGGCAGAGAATTCCCTGATAGCACCTTCTCTGTGCCTGTTCACATTGCTTCGCAGAATCGCTTTTGTGCAGAAAACAGTAACACTTGTTCAGAAGGAAAGAAAGCACAGAGCCCCAGATTCTATGTTGTCCTGGAGAGCTTGCAGAGCACTGGGGAAAGGCAGGCAGAGAATTCCCTGCTAGCACCTTCTCTGTGCCTGGGAAGCAGAAGTGTTCACATTGCTTCGCAAGAATCGCTTTTGTGCAGAAAACAGTAACACTTGTTCAGAAGGAAAGAAAGCACAGAGCCCCAGATTCTATGTTGTCCTGGAGAGCTTGCAGAGCACTGGGGAAAGGCAGGCAGAGAATTCCCTGATAGCACCTTCTCTGTGCCTGTTCACATTGCTTCGCAGAATCGCTTTTGTGCAGAAAACAGTAACACTTGTTCAGAACGAAAGAAAGCACAGAGCCCCAGATTCTATGTTGTCCTGGAGAGCTTGCAGAGCACTGGGGAAAGGCAGGCAGAGAATTCCTTGCTAGCACCTTCTCTGTGCCTGGGAAGCAGAAGTGTTCACATTGCTTCGCAGAATCGCTTTTGTGCAGAAAACAGTAACACTTGTTCAGAAGGAAAGAAAGCACAGAGCCCCAGATTCTATGTTGTCCTGGAGAGCTTGCAGAGCACTGGGGAAAGGCAGGCAGAGAATTCCCTGCTAGCACCTTCTCGTGCCTGGGAAGCAGAAGTGTTCACATTGCTTCGCAAGAATCGCTCTTGTGCAGAAAACACTAACACTTGTTCAGAAGGAAAGAAAGCACAGAGCCCCAGATTCTATGTTGTCCTGGAGAGCTTGCAGAGCACTGGGGAAAGGCAGGCAGAGAATTCCCTGCTAACACCTTCTCTGTGCCTGGGAAGCAGAAGTGTTCACATTGCTTCGCAAGAATCGCTTTTGTGCAGAAAACACTAACACTTGTTCAGAAGGAAAGAAAGCACAGAGCCCCAGATTCTATGTTGTCCTGGAGAGCTTGCAGAGCACTGGGGAAAGGCAGGCAGAGAATTCCCTGCTAGCACCTTCTCTGTGCCTGTTCACATTGCTTCGCAGAATCGCTTTTGTGCAGAAAACAGTAACACTTGTTCAGAACGAAAGAAAGCACAGAGCCCCAGATTTGCTGTTGTCCCGGAGAGCTTGCAGAGCACTGGGGAAAGGCAGGCAGAGAATTCCCTGCTAGCACCTTCTCTGTGCCTGGGAAGCAGAAGTGTTCACATTGCTTCGCAAGAATCGCTCTTGTGCAGAAAACACTAACACTTGTTCAGAAGGAAAGAAAGCACAGAGCCCCAGATTTTATGTTGTCCTGGAGAGCTTGCAGAGCACTGGGGAAAGGCAGGCAGAGAATTCCCTGATAGCACCTTCTCTGTGCCTGTTCACATTGCTTCGCAGCATCGCTTTTGTGCAGAAAACAGTAACACTTGTTCAGAAGGAAAGAAAGCACAGAGCCCCAGATTCTATGTTGTCCTGGAGAGCTTGCAGAGCACTGGGGAAAGGCAGGCAGAGAATTCCCTGATAGCACCTTCTCTGTGCCTGGGAAGCAGAAGTGTTCACATTGCTTCGCAAGAATCGCTTTTGTGCAGAAAACACTAACACTTCTTCAGAAGGAAAGAAAGCACAGAGCCCCAGATTTTATGTTGTCCTGGAGAGCTTGCAGAGCACTGGGGAAAGGCAGGCAGAGAATTCCCTGATAGCACCTTCTCTGTGCCTGTTCACATTGCTTCGCAGAATCGCTTTTGTGCAGAAAACAGTAACACTTGTTCAGAACGAAAGAAAGCACAGAGCCCCAGATTCTATGTTGTCCTGGAGAGCTTGCAGAGCACTGGGGAAAGGCAGGCAGAGAATTCCTTGCTAGCACCTTCTCTGTGCCTGGGAAGCAGAAGTGTTCACATTGCTTCGCAAGAATCGCTTTTGTGCAGAAAACAGTAACACTTGTTCAGAAGGAAAGAAAGCACAGAGCCCCAGATTTTATGTTGTCCTGGAGAGCTTGCAGAGCACTGGGGAAAGGCAGGCAGAGAATTCCCTGCTAGCACCTTCTCTGTGCCTGTTCACATTGCTTCGCAGAATCGCTTTTGTGCAGAAAACAGTAACACTTGTTCAGAACGAAAGAAAGCACAGAGCCCCAGATTCTATGTTGTCCTGGAGAGCTTGCAGAGCACTGGGGAAAGGCAGGCAGAGAATTCCCTGATAGCACCTTCTCTGTGCCTGTTCACATTGCTTCGCAGAATCGCTTTTGTGCAGAAAACAGTAACACTTGTTCTGAACGAAAGAAAGCACAGAGCCCCAGATTTGCTGTTGTCCCGGAGAGCTTGCAGAGCACTGGGGAAAGGCAGGCAGAGAATTCCCTGCTAGCACCTTCTCTGTGCCTGGGAAGCAGAAGTGTTCACATTGCTTCGCAAGAATCGCTCTTGTGCAGAAAACACTAACACTTGTTCAGAAGGAAAGAAAGCACAGAGCCCCAGATTTTATGTTGTCCTGGAGAGCTTGCAGAGCACTGGGGAAAGGCAGGCAGAGAATTCCCTGATAGCACCTTCTCTGTGCCTGTTCACATTGCTTCGCAGAATCGCTTTTGTGCAGAAAACAGTAACACTTGTTCAGAAGGAAAGAAAGCACAGAGCCCCAGATTCTATGTTGTCCTGGAGAGCTTGCAGAGCACTGGGGAAAGGCAGGCAGAGAATTCCCTGCTAGCACCTTCTCTGTGCCTTGGAAGCAGAAGTGTTCACATTGCTTCGCAAGAATCACTTTTGTGCAGAAAACAGTAACACTTGTTCAGAAGGAAAGAAAGCACAGAGCCCCAGATTTTATGTTGTCCCGGAGAGCTTGCAGAGCACTGGGGAAAGGCAGGCAGAGAATTCCCTGCTAGCACCTTCTCTGTGCCTGTTCACATTGCTTCGCAGAATCGCTTTTGTGCAGAAAACAGTAACACTTGTTCAGAAGGAAAGAAAGCACAGAGCCCCAGATTTTATGTTGTCCTGGAGAGCTTGCAGAGCACTGGGGAAAGGCAGGCAGAGAATTCCCTGATAGCACCTTCTCTGTGCCTGTTCACATTGCTTCGCAGCATCGCTTTTGTGCAGAAAACAGTAACACTTGTTCAGAAGGAAAGAAAGCACAGAGCCCCAGATTCTATGTTGTCCTGGAGAGCTTGCAGAGCACTGGGGAAAGGCAGGCAGAGAATTCCCTGCTAGCACCTTCTCTGTGCCTGGGAAGCAGAAGTGTTCACCTTGCTTCGCAGAATCGCTTTTGTGCAGAAAACAGTAACACTTGTTCAGAAGGAAAGAAAGCACAGAGCCCCAGATTCTATGTTGTCCTGGAGAGCTTGCAGAGCACTGGGGAAAGGCAGGCAGAGAATTCCCTGCTAGCACCTTCTCTGTGCCTGGGAAGCAGAAGTGTTCACATTGCTTTGCAGAATCGCTTTTGTGCAGAAAACACTAAAACTTGTTCAGAACGAAAGAAAGCACAGAGCCCCAGATTCTATGTTGTCCTGGAGAGCTTGCAGAGCACTGGGGAAAGGCAGGCAGAGAATTCCTTGCTAGCACCTTCTCTGTGCCTGGGAAGCAGAAGTGTTCACATTGCTTCGCAGAATCGCTTTTGTGCAGAAAACAGTAACACTTGTTCAGAAGGAAAGAAAGCACAGAGCCCCAGATTCTATGTTGTCCTGGAGAGCTTGCAGAGCACTGGGGAAAGGCAGGCAGAGAATTCCTTGCTAGCACCTTCTCTGTGCCTGGGAAGCAGAAGTGTTCACATTGCTTCGCAAGAATCGCTCTTGTGCAGAAAACACTAACACTTGTTCAGAAGGAAAGAAAGCACAGAGCCCCAGATTCTATGTTGTCCTGGAGAGCTTGCAGAGCACTGGGGAAAGGCAGGCAGAGAATTCCCTGCTAGCACCTTCTCTGTGCCTGTTCACATTGCTTCACAGAATCGCTTTTGTGCAGAAAACAGTAACACTTGTTCAGAAGGAAAGAAAGCACAGAGCCCCAGATTCTATGTTGTCCTGGAGAGCTTGCAGAGCACTGGGGAAAGGCAGGCAGAGAATTCCCTGATAGCACCTTCTCTGTGCCTGGGAAGCAGAAGTGTTCACATTGCTTCGCAGAATCGCTTTTGTGCAGAAAACACTAACACTTGTTCAGAAGGAAAGAAAGCACAGAGCCCCAGATTCTATGTTGTCCTGGAGAGCTTGCAGAGCACTGGGGAAAGGCAGGCAGAGAATTCCCTGCTAGCACCTTCTCTGTGCCTTGGAAGCAGAAGTGTTCACATTGCTTCGCAAGAATCACTTTTGTGCAGAAAACAGTAACACTTGTTCAGAAGGAAAGAAAGCACAGAGCCCCAGATTTTATGTTGTCCTGGAGAGCTTGCAGAGCACTGGGGAAAGGCAGGCAGAGAATTCCTTGCTAGCACCTTCTCTGTGCCTGGGAAGCAGAAGTGTTCACATTGCTTCGCAAGAATCGCTTTTGTGCAGAAAACACTAACACTTGTTCAGAACGAAAGAAAGCACAGAGCCCCAGATTCTATGTTGTCCTGGAGAGCTTGCAGAGCACTGGGGAAAGGCAGGCAGAGAATTCCCTGCTAGCACCTTCTCTGTGCCTGGGAAGCAGAAGTGTTCACATTGCTTCGCAAGAATCACTTTTGTGCAGAAAACAGTAACACTTGTTCAGAAGGAAAGAAAGCACAGAGCCCCAGATTTTATGTTGTCCTGGAGAGCTTGCAGAGCACTGGAGAAAGGCAGGCAGAGAATTCCTTGCTAGCACCTTCTCTGTGCCTGGGAAGCAGAAGTGTTCACATTGCTTCGCAAGAATCGCTTTTGTGCAGAAAACAGTAACACTTGTTCAGAACGAAAGAAAGCACAGAGCCCCAGATTCTATGTTGTCCTGGAGAGCTTGCAGAGCACTGGGGAAAGGCAGGCAGAGAATTCCCTGCTAGCACCTTCTCTGTGCCTGGGAAGCAGAAGTGTTCACATTGCTTCGCAAGAATCACTTTTGTGCAGAAAACAGTAACACTTGTTCAGAAGGAAAGAAAGCACAGAGCCCCAGATTTTATGTTGTCCTGGAGAGCTTGCAGAGCACTGGGGAAAGGCAGGCAGAGAATTCCTTGCTAGCACCTTCTCTGTGCCTGGGAAGCAGAAGTGTTCACATTGCTTCGCAGAATCGCTTTTGTGCAGAAAACAGTAACACTTGTTCAGAAGGAAAGAAAGCACAGAGCCCCAGATTCTATGTTGTCCTGGAGAGCTTGCAGAGCACTGGGGAAAGGCAGGCAGAGAATTCCCTGCTAGCACCTTCTCTGTGCCTGTTTACATTGCTTCGCAGAATCGCTTTTGTGCAGAAAACATTAACACTTGTTCAGAACGAAAGAAAGCACAGAGCCCCAGATTCTATGTTGTCCTGGAGAGCTTGCAGAGCACTGGGGAAAGGCAGGCAGAGAATTCCTTGCTAGCACCTTCTCTGTGCCTGGGAAGCAGAAGTGTTCACATTGCTTCGCAGAATCGCTTTTGTGCAGAAAACACTAACACTTGTTCAGAAGGAAAGAAAGCACAGAGCCCCAGATTCTATGTTGTCCTGGAGAGCTTGCAGAGCACTGGGGAAAGGCAGGCAGAGAATTCCCTGATAGCACCTTCTCTGTGCCTGTTCACATTGCTTCGCAGAATCGCTTTTGTGCAGAAAACAGTAACACTTGTTCTGAACGAAAGAAAGCACAGAGCCCCAGATTTGCTGTTGTCCCGGAGAGCTTGCAGAGCACTGGGGAAAGGCAGGCAGAGAATTCCCTGCTAGCACCTTCTCTGTGCCTGGGAAGCAGAAGTGTTCACATTGCTTCGCAAGAATCGCTCTTGTGCAGAAAACACTAACACTTGTTCAGAAGGAAAGAAAGCACAGAGCCCCAGATTTTATGTTGTCCTGGAGAGCTTGCAGAGCACTGGGGAAAGGCAGGCAGAGAATTCCCTGATAGCACCTTCTCTGTGCCTGTTCACATTGCTTCGCAGAATCGCTTTTGTGCAGAAAACAGTAACACTTGTTCAGAAGGAAAGAAAGCACAGAGCCCCAGATTCTATGTTGTCCTGGAGAGCTTGCAGAGCACTGGGGAAAGGCAGGCAGAGAATTCCCTGCTAGCACCTTCTCTGTGCCTGGGAAGCAGAAGTGTTCACATTGCTTCGCAGAATCGGTTTTGTGCAGAAAACACTAACACTTCTTCAGAAGGAAAGAAAGCACAGAGCCCCAGATTTTATGTTGTCCTGGAGAGCTTGCAGAGCACTGGGGAAAGGCAGGCAGAGAATTCCTTGCTAGCACCTTCTCTGTGCCTGGGAAGCAGAAGTGTTCACATTGCTTCGCAAGAATCGCTTTTGTGCAGAAAACACTAACACTTGTTCAGAAGGAAAGAAAGCACAGAGCCCCAGATTCTATGTTGTCCTGGAGAGCTTGCAGAGCACTGGGGAAAGGCAGGCAGAGAATTCCCTGATAGCACCTTCTCTGTGCCTGTTCACATTGCTTCGCAGAATCGCTTTTGTGCAGAAAACAGTAACACTTGTTCTGAACGAAAGAAAGCACAGAGCCCCAGATTTGCTGTTGTCCCGGAGAGCTTGCAGAGCACTGGGGAAAGGCAGGCAGAGAATTCCCTGCTAGCACCTTCTCTGTGCCTGGGAAGCAGAAGTGTTCACATTGCTTCGCAAGAATCGCTCTTGTGCAGAAAACACTAACACTTGTTCAGAAGGAAAGAAAGCACAGAGCCCCAGATTTTATGTTGTCCTGGAGAGCTTGCAGAGCACTGGGGAAAGGCAGGCAGAGAATTCCCTGATAGCACCTTCTCTGTGCCTGTTCACATTGCTTTGCAGAATCGCTTTTGTGCAGAAAACACTAACACTTGTTCAGAACGAAAGAAAGCACAGAGCCCCAGATTCTATGTTGTCCTGGAGAGCTTGCAGAGCACTGGGGAAAGGCAGGCAGAGAATTCCTTGCTAGCACCTTCTCTGTGCCTGGGAAGCAGAAGTGTTCACATTGCTTCGCAAGAATCGCTTTTGTGCAGAAAACACTAACACTTGTTCAGAACGAAAGAAAGCACAGAGCCCCAGATTCTATGTTGTCCTGGAGAGCTTGCAGAGCACTGGGGAAAGGCAGGCAGAGAATTCCCTGCTAGCACCTTCTCTGTGCCTGGGAAGCAGAAGTGTTCACATTGCTTCGCAAGAATCACTTTTGTGCAGAAAACAGTAACACTTGTTCAGAAGGAAAGAAAGCACAGAGCCCCAGATTTTATGTTGTCCTGGAGAGCTTGCAGAGCACTGGAGAAAGGCAGGCAGAGAATTCCTTGCTAGCACCTTCTCTGTGCCTGGGAAGCAGAAGTGTTCACATTGCTTCGCAAGAATCGCTTTTGTGCAGAAAACAGTAACACTTGTTCAGAACGAAAGAAAGCACAGAGCCCCAGATTCTATGTTGTCCTGGAGAGCTTGCAGAGCACTGGGGAAAGGCAGGCAGAGAATTCCCTGCTAGCACCTTCTCTGTGCCTGGGAAGCAGAAGTGTTCACATTGCTTCGCAAGAATCACTTTTGTGCAGAAAACAGTAACACTTGTTCAGAAGGAAAGAAAGCACAGAGCCCCAGATTTTATGTTGTCCTGGAGAGCTTGCAGAGCACTGGGGAAAGGCAGGCAGAGAATTCCTTGCTAGCACCTTCTCTGTGCCTGGGAAGCAGAAGTGTTCACATTGCTTCGCAGAATCGCTTTTGTGCAGAAAACAGTAACACTTGTTCAGAAGGAAAGAAAGCACAGAGCCCCAGATTCTATGTTGTCCTGGAGAGCTTGCAGAGCACTGGGGAAAGGCAGGCAGAGAATTCCCTGCTAGCACCTTCTCTGTGCCTGTTTACATTGCTTCGCAGAATCGCTTTTGTGCAGAAAACATTAACACTTGTTCAGAACGAAAGAAAGCACAGAGCCCCAGATTCTATGTTGTCCTGGAGAGCTTGCAGAGCACTGGGGAAAGGCAGGCAGAGAATTCCTTGCTAGCACCTTCTCTGTGCCTGGGAAGCAGAAGTGTTCACATTGCTTCGCAGAATCGCTTTTGTGCAGAAAACACTAACACTTGTTCAGAAGGAAAGAAAGCACAGAGCCCCAGATTCTATGTTGTCCTGGAGAGCTTGCAGAGCACTGGGGAAAGGCAGGCAGAGAATTCCCTGATAGCACCTTCTCTGTGCCTGTTCACATTGCTTCGCAGAATCGCTTTTGTGCAGAAAACAGTAACACTTGTTCTGAACGAAAGAAAGCACAGAGCCCCAGATTTGCTGTTGTCCCGGAGAGCTTGCAGAGCACTGGGGAAAGGCAGGCAGAGAATTCCCTGCTAGCACCTTCTCTGTGCCTGGGAAGCAGAAGTGTTCACATTGCTTCGCAAGAATCGCTCTTGTGCAGAAAACACTAACACTTGTTCAGAAGGAAAGAAAGCACAGAGCCCCAGATTTTATGTTGTCCTGGAGAGCTTGCAGAGCACTGGGGAAAGGCAGGCAGAGAATTCCCTGATAGCACCTTCTCTGTGCCTGTTCACATTGCTTCGCAGAATCGCTTTTGTGCAGAAAACAGTAACACTTGTTCAGAAGGAAAGAAAGCACAGAGCCCCAGATTCTATGTTGTCCTGGAGAGCTTGCAGAGCACTGGGGAAAGGCAGGCAGAGAATTCCCTGCTAGCACCTTCTCTGTGCCTGGGAAGCAGAAGTGTTCACATTGCTTCGCAGAATCGGTTTTGTGCAGAAAACACTAACACTTCTTCAGAAGGAAAGAAAGCACAGAGCCCCAGATTTTATGTTGTCCTGGAGAGCTTGCAGAGCACTGGGGAAAGGCAGGCAGAGAATTCCTTGCTAGCACCTTCTCTGTGCCTGGGAAGCAGAAGTGTTCACATTGCTTCGCAAGAATCGCTTTTGTGCAGAAAACACTAACACTTGTTCAGAAGGAAAGAAAGCACAGAGCCCCAGATTCTATGTTGTCCTGGAGAGCTTGCAGAGCACTGGGGAAAGGCAGGCAGAGAATTCCCTGATAGCACCTTCTCTGTGCCTGTTCACATTGCTTCGCAGAATCGCTTTTGTGCAGAAAACAGTAACACTTGTTCTGAACGAAAGAAAGCACAGAGCCCCAGATTTGCTGTTGTCCCGGAGAGCTTGCAGAGCACTGGGGAAAGGCAGGCAGAGAATTCCCTGCTAGCACCTTCTCTGTGCCTGGGAAGCAGAAGTGTTCACATTGCTTCGCAAGAATCGCTCTTGTGCAGAAAACACTAACACTTGTTCAGAAGGAAAGAAAGCACAGAGCCCCAGATTTTATGTTGTCCTGGAGAGCTTGCAGAGCACTGGGGAAAGGCAGGCAGAGAATTCCCTGATAGCACCTTCTCTGTGCCTGTTCACATTGCTTTGCAGAATCGCTTTTGTGCAGAAAACACTAACACTTGTTCAGAAGGAAAGAAAGCACAGAGCCCCAGATTCTATGTTGTCCTGGAGAGCTTGCAGAGCACTGGGGAAAGGCAGGCAGAGAATTCCCTGCTAGCACCTTCTCTGTGCCTGGGAAGCAGAAGTGTTCACATTGCTTCGCAGAATCGGTTTTGTGCAGAAAACACTAACACTTCTTCAGAAGGAAAGAAAGCACAGAGCCCCAGATTTTATGTTGTCCTGGAGAGCTTGCAGAGCACTGGGGAAAGGCAGGCAGAGAATTCCTTGCTAGCACCTTCTCTGTGCCTGGGAAGCAGAAGTGTTCACATTGCTTCGCAAGAATCGCTTTTGTGCAGAAAACACTAACACTTGTTCAGAAGGAAAGAAAGCACAGAGCCCCAGATTTTATGTTATCTTGTAGAGCTTGCAGAGCACTGGGGAAAGGCAGGCAGAGAATTCCCTGATAGCACCTTCTCTGTGCCTGTTCACATTGCTTCGCAGAATCGCTTTTGTGCAGAAAACAGTAACACTTGTTCAGAACGAAAGAAAGCACAGAGCCCCAGATTTTATGTTGTCCTGGAGAGCTTGCAGAGCACTGGGGAAAGGCAGGCAGAGAATTCCCTGATAGCACCTTCTCTGTGCCTGTTCACATTGCTTCGCAGAATCGCTTTTGTGCAGAAAACAGTAACACTTGTTCAGAAGGAAAGAAAGCACAGAGCCCCAGATTCTATGTTGTCCTGGAGAGCTTGCAGAGCACTGGGGAAAGGCAGGCAGAGAATTCCCTGCTAGCACCTTCTCTGTGCCTGGGAAGCAGAAGTGTTCACATTGCTTCGCAAGAATCGCTTTTGTGCAGAAAACAGTAACACTTGTTCAGAAGGAAAGAAAGCACAGAGCCCCAGATTCTATGTTGTCCTGGAGAGCTTGCAGAGCACTGGGGAAAGGCAGGCAGAGAATTCCCTGATAGCACCTTCTCTGTGCCTGTTCACATTGCTTCGCAGAATCGCTTTTGTGCAGAAAACAGTAACACTTGTTCAGAACGAAAGAAAGCACAGAGCCCCAGATTCTATGTTGTCCTGGAGAGCTTGCAGAGCACTGGGGAAAGGCAGGCAGAGAATTCCTTGCTAGCACCTTCTCTGTGCCTGGGAAGCAGAAGTGTTCACATTGCTTCGCAGAATCGCTTTTGTGCAGAAAACAGTAACACTTGTTCAGAAGGAAAGAAAGCACAGAGCCCCAGATTCTATGTTGTCCTGGAGAGCTTGCAGAGCACTGGGGAAAGGCAGGCAGAGAATTCCCTGCTAGCACCTTCTCGTGCCTGGGAAGCAGAAGTGTTCACATTGCTTCGCAAGAATCGCTCTTGTGCAGAAAACACTAACACTTGTTCAGAAGGAAAGAAAGCACAGAGCCCCAGATTCTATGTTGTCCTGGAGAGCTTGCAGAGCACTGGGGAAAGGCAGGCAGAGAATTCCCTGCTAGCACCTTCTCTGTGCCTGGGAAGCAGAAGTGTTCACATTGCTTCGCAAGAATCGCTTTTGTGCAGAAAACACTAACACTTGTTCAGAAGGAAAGAAAGCACAGAGCCCCAGATTCTATGTTGTCCTGGAGAGCTTGCAGAGCACTGGGGAAAGGCAGGCAGAGAATTCCCTGCTAGCACCTTCTCTGTGCCTGTTCACATTGCTTCGCAGAATCGCTTTTGTGCAGAAAACAGTAACACTTGTTCAGAACGAAAGAAAGCACAGAGCCCCAGATTTGCTGTTGTCCCGGAGAGCTTGCAGAGCACTGGGGAAAGGCAGGCAGAGAATTCCCTGCTAGCACCTTCTCTGTGCCTGGGAAGCAGAAGTGTTCACATTGCTTCGCAAGAATCGCTCTTGTGCAGAAAACACTAACACTTGTTCAGAAGGAAAGAAAGCACAGAGCCCCAGATTTTATGTTGTCCTGGAGAGCTTGCAGAGCACTGGGGAAAGGCAGGCAGAGAATTCCCTGATAGCACCTTCTCTGTGCCTGTTCACATTGCTTCGCAGCATCGCTTTTGTGCAGAAAACAGTAACACTTGTTCAGAAGGAAAGAAAGCACAGAGCCCCAGATTCTATGTTGTCCTGGAGAGCTTGCAGAGCACTGGGGAAAGGCAGGCAGAGAATTCCCTGATAGCACCTTCTCTGTGCCTGGGAAGCAGAAGTGTTCACATTGCTTCGCAAGAATCGCTTTTGTGCAGAAAACACTAACACTTCTTCAGAAGGAAAGAAAGCACAGAGCCCCAGATTTTATGTTGTCCTGGAGAGCTTGCAGAGCACTGGGGAAAGGCAGGCAGAGAATTCCCTGATAGCACCTTCTCTGTGCCTGTTCACATTGCTTCGCAGAATCGCTTTTGTGCAGAAAACAGTAACACTTGTTCAGAACGAAAGAAAGCACAGAGCCCCAGATTCTATGTTGTCCTGGAGAGCTTGCAGAGCACTGGGGAAAGGCAGGCAGAGAATTCCTTGCTAGCACCTTCTCTGTGCCTGGGAAGCAGAAGTGTTCACATTGCTTCGCAAGAATCGCTTTTGTGCAGAAAACAGTAACACTTGTTCAGAAGGAAAGAAAGCACAGAGCCCCAGATTCTATGTTGTCCTGGAGAGCTTGCAGAGCACTGGGGAAAGGCAGGCAGAGAATTCCCTGCTAGCACCTTCTCTGTGCCTGTTCACATTGCTTCGCAGAATCGCTTTTGTGCAGAAAACAGTAACACTTGTTCAGAACGAAAGAAAGCACAGAGCCCCAGATTCTATGTTGTCCTGGAGAGCTTGCAGAGCACTGGGGAAAGGCAGGCAGAGAATTCCCTGATAGCACCTTCTCTGTGCCTGTTCACATTGCTTCGCAGAATCGCTTTTGTGCAGAAAACAGTAACACTTGTTCTGAACGAAAGAAAGCACAGAGCCCCAGATTTGCTGTTGTCCCGGAGAGCTTGCAGAGCACTGGGGAAAGGCAGGCAGAGAATTCCCTGCTAGCACCTTCTCTGTGCCTGGGAAGCAGAAGTGTTCACATTGCTTCGCAAGAATCGCTCTTGTGCAGAAAACACTAACACTTGTTCAGAAGGAAAGAAAGCACAGAGCCCCAGATTTTATGTTGTCCTGGAGAGCTTGCAGAGCACTGGGGAAAGGCAGGCAGAGAATTCCCTGATAGCACCTTCTCTGTGCCTGTTCACATTGCTTCGCAGAATCGCTTTTGTGCAGAAAACAGTAACACTTGTTCAGAAGGAAAGAAAGCACAGAGCCCCAGATTCTATGTTGTCCTGGAGAGCTTGCAGAGCACTGGGGAAAGGCAGGCAGAGAATTCCCTGCTAGCACCTTCTCTGTGCCTTGGAAGCAGAAGTGTTCACATTGCTTCGCAAGAATCACTTTTGTGCAGAAAACAGTAACACTTGTTCAGAAGGAAAGAAAGCACAGAGCCCCAGATTTTATGTTGTCCCGGAGAGCTTGCAGAGCACTGGGGAAAGGCAGGCAGAGAATTCCCTGCTAGCACCTTCTCTGTGCCTGTTCACATTGCTTCGCAGAATCGCTTTTGTGCAGAAAACAGTAACACTTGTTCAGAAGGAAAGAAAGCACAGAGCCCCAGATTTTATGTTGTCCTGGAGAGCTTGCAGAGCACTGGGGAAAGGCAGGCAGAGAATTCCCTGATAGCACCTTCTCTGTGCCTGTTCACATTGCTTCGCAGCATCGCTTTTGTGCAGAAAACAGTAACACTTGTTCAGAAGGAAAGAAAGCACAGAGCCCCAGATTCTATGTTGTCCTGGAGAGCTTGCAGAGCACTGGGGAAAGGCAGGCAGAGAATTCCCTGCTAGCACCTTCTCTGTGCCTGGGAAGCAGAAGTGTTCACCTTGCTTCGCAGAATCGCTTTTGTGCAGAAAACAGTAACACTTGTTCAGAAGGAAAGAAAGCACAGAGCCCCAGATTCTATGTTGTCCTGGAGAGCTTGCAGAGCACTGGGGAAAGGCAGGCAGAGAATTCCCTGCTAGCACCTTCTCTGTGCCTGGGAAGCAGAAGTGTTCACATTGCTTTGCAGAATCGCTTTTGTGCAGAAAACACTAAAACTTGTTCAGAACGAAAGAAAGCACAGAGCCCCAGATTCTATGTTGTCCTGGAGAGCTTGCAGAGCACTGGGGAAAGGCAGGCAGAGAATTCCTTGCTAGCACCTTCTCTGTGCCTGGGAAGCAGAAGTGTTCACATTGCTTCGCAGAATCGCTTTTGTGCAGAAAACAGTAACACTTGTTCAGAAGGAAAGAAAGCACAGAGCCCCAGATTCTATGTTGTCCTGGAGAGCTTGCAGAGCACTGGGGAAAGGCAGGCAGAGAATTCCTTGCTAGCACCTTCTCTGTGCCTGGGAAGCAGAAGTGTTCACATTGCTTCGCAAGAATCGCTCTTGTGCAGAAAACACTAACACTTGTTCAGAAGGAAAGAAAGCACAGAGCCCCAGATTCTATGTTGTCCTGGAGAGCTTGCAGAGCACTGGGGAAAGGCAGGCAGAGAATTCCCTGCTAGCACCTTCTCTGTGCCTGTTCACATTGCTTCACAGAATCGCTTTTGTGCAGAAAACAGTAACACTTGTTCAGAAGGAAAGAAAGCACAGAGCCCCAGATTCTATGTTGTCCTGGAGAGCTTGCAGAGCACTGGGGAAAGGCAGGCAGAGAATTCCCTGATAGCACCTTCTCTGTGCCTGGGAAGCAGAAGTGTTCACATTGCTTCGCAGAATCGCTTTTGTGCAGAAAACACTAACACTTGTTCAGAAGGAAAGAAAGCACAGAGCCCCAGATTCTATGTTGTCCTGGAGAGCTTGCAGAGCACTGGGGAAAGGCAGGCAGAGAATTCCCTGATAGCACCTTCTCTGTGCCTTGGAAGCAGAAGTGTTCACATTGCTTCGCAAGAATCACTTTTGTGCAGAAAACAGTAACACTTGTTCAGAAGGAAAGAAAGCACAGAGCCCCAGATTTTATGTTGTCCTGGAGAGCTTGCAGAGCACTGGGGAAAGGCAGGCAGAGAATTCCTTGCTAGCACCTTCTCTGTGCCTGGGAAGCAGAAGTGTTCACATTGCTTCGCAAGAATCGCTTTTGTGCAGAAAACACTAACACTTGTTCAGAACGAAAGAAAGCACAGAGCCCCAGATTCTATGTTGTCCTGGAGAGCTTGCAGAGCACTGGGGAAAGGCAGGCAGAGAATTCCCTGCTAGCACCTTCTCTGTGCCTGGGAAGCAGAAGTGTTCACATTGCTTCGCAAGAATCACTTTTGTGCAGAAAACAGTAACACTTGTTCAGAAGGAAAGAAAGCACAGAGCCCCAGATTTTATGTTGTCCTGGAGAGCTTGCAGAGCACTGGAGAAAGGCAGGCAGAGAATTCCTTGCTAGCACCTTCTCTGTGCCTGGGAAGCAGAAGTGTTCACATTGCTTCGCAAGAATCGCTTTTGTGCAGAAAACAGTAACACTTGTTCAGAACGAAAGAAAGCACAGAGCCCCAGATTCTATGTTGTCCTGGAGAGCTTGCAGAGCACTGGGGAAAGGCAGGCAGAGAATTCCCTGCTAGCACCTTCTCTGTGCCTGGGAAGCAGAAGTGTTCACATTGCTTCGCAAGAATCACTTTTGTGCAGAAAACAGTAACACTTGTTCAGAAGGAAAGAAAGCACAGAGCCCCAGATTTTATGTTGTCCTGGAGAGCTTGCAGAGCACTGGGGAAAGGCAGGCAGAGAATTCCTTGCTAGCACCTTCTCTGTGCCTGGGAAGCAGAAGTGTTCACATTGCTTCGCAGAATCGCTTTTGTGCAGAAAACAGTAACACTTGTTCAGAAGGAAAGAAAGCACAGAGCCCCAGATTCTATGTTGTCCTGGAGAGCTTGCAGAGCACTGGGGAAAGGCAGGCAGAGAATTCCCTGCTAGCACCTTCTCTGTGCCTGGGAAGCAGAAGTGTTCACATTGCTTCGCAAGAATCGCTCTTGTGCAGAAAACAGTAACACTTGTTCAGAAGGAAAGAAAGCACAGAGCCCCAGATTTTATGTTGTCCTGGAGAGCTTGCAGAGCACTGGGGAAAGGCAGGCAGAGAATTCCCTGATAGCACCTTCTCTGTGCCTGTTCACATTGCTTCGCAGAATCGCTTTTGTGCAGAAAACAGTAACACTTGTTCAGAACGAAAGAAAGCACAGAGCCCCAGATTCTATGTTGTCCTGGAGAGCTTGCAGAGCACTGGGGAAAGGCAGGCAGAGAATTCCTTGCTAGCACCTTCTCTGTGCCTGGGAAGCAGAAGTGTTCACATTGCTTCGCAAGAATCACTTTTGTGCAGAAAACACTAACACTTGTTCAGAACGAAAGAAAGCACAGAGCCCCAGATTTTATGTTGTCCTGGAGAGCTTGCAGAGCACTGGGGAAAGGCAGGCAGAGAATTCCCTGCTAGCACCTTCTCTGTGCCTGGGAAGCAGAAGTGTTCACATTGCTTCGCAAGAATCGCTCTTGTGCAGAAAACACTAACACTTGTTCAGAAGGAAAGAAAGCACAGAGCCCCAGATTCTATGTTGTCCTGGAGAGCTTGCAGAGCACTGGGGAAAGGCAGGCAGAGAATTCCCTGCTAGCACCTTCTCTGTGCCTGTTCACATTGCTTCGCAGAATCGCTTTTGTGCAGAAAACACTAACACTTGTTCAGAAGGAAAGAAAGCACAGAGCCCCAGATTTTATGTTGTCCTGGAGAGCTTGCAGAGCACTGGGGAAAGGCAGGCAGAGAATTCCCTGATAGCACCTTCTCTGTGCCTGGGAAGCAGAAGTGTTCACATTGCTTCGCAGAATCGCTTTTGTGCAGAAAACACTAACACTTGTTCAGAAGGAAAGAAAGCACAGAGCCCCAGATTCTATGTTGTCCTGGAGAGCTTGCAGAGCACTGGGGAAAGGCAGGCAGAGAATTCCCTGCTAGCACCTTCTCTGTGCCTTGGAAGCAGAAGTGTTCACATTGCTTCGCAAGAATCACTTTTGTGCAGAAAACAGTAACACTTGTTCAGAAGGAAAGAAAGCACAGAGCCCCAGATTCTATGTTGTCCTGGAGAGCTTGCAGAGCACTGGGGAAAGGCAGGCAGAGAATTCCTTGCTAGCACCTTCTCTGTGCCTGGGAAGCAGAAATGTTCACATTGCTTCGCAAGAATCGCTCTTGTGCAGAAAACACTAACACTTGTTCAGAAGGAAAGAAAGTACAGAGCCCCAGATTCTATGTTGTCCTGGAGAGCTTGCAGAGCACTGGGGAAAGGCAGGCAGAGAATTCCCTGCTAGCACCTTCTCTTTGCCTGTTCACATTGCTTCGCAGAATCGCTTTTGTGCAGAAAACAGTAACACTTGTTCAGAAGGAAAGAAAGCACAGAGCCCCAGATTCTATGTTGTCCTGGAGAGCTTGCAGAGCACTGGGGAAAGGCAGGCAGAGAATTCCCTGATAGCACCTTCTCTGTGCCTGGGAAGCAGAAGTGTTCACATTGCTTCGCAAGAATCGCTTTTGTGCAGAAAACAGTAACACTTGTTCAGAACGAAAGAAAGCACAGAGCCCCAGATTCTATGTTGTCCTGGAGAGCTTGCAGAGCACTGCGGAAAGGCAGGCAGAGAATTCCCTGCTAGCACCTTCTCTGTGCCTGGGAAGCAGAAGTGTTCACATTGCTTCGCAGAATCGCTTTTGTGCAGAAAACAGTAACACTTGTTCAGAAGGAAAGAAAGCACAGAGCCTCAGATTCTATGTTGTCCTGGAGAGCTTGCAGAGCACTGGGGAAAGGCAGGCAGAGAATTCACTGCTAGCACCTTCTCTGTGCCTGTTCACATTGCTTCGCAGAATCGCTTTTGTGCAGAGAACAGTAACACTTGTACAGAACGAAAGAAAGCACAGAGCCCCAGATTTTATGTTGTCCTGGAGAGCTTGCAGAGCACTGGGGAAAGGCAGGCAGAGAATTCCCTGCTAGCACCTTCTCTGTGCCTGGGAAGCAGAAGTGTTCACATTGCTTCGCAAGAATCACTTTTGTGCAGAAAACACTAACACTTGTTCATAAGGAAAGAAAGCACAGAGCCCCAGATTCTATGTTGTCCTGGAGAGCTTGCAGAGCACTGGGGAAAGGCAGGCAGAGAATTCCCTGCTAGCACCTTCTCTGTGCCTGTTCACATTGCTTCGCAGAATCGCTTTTGTGCAGAAAACAGTAACACTTGTTCAGAACGAAAGAAAGCACAGGGCCCCGGATTTGCTGTTGTCCCGGAGAGCTTGCAGAGCACTGGGGAAAGGCAGGCAGAGAATTCCCTGCTAGCACCTTCTCTGTGCCTGGGAAGCAGAAGTGTTCACATTGCTTCGCAAGAATCGCTTTTGTGCAGAAAACACTAACACTTGTTCAGAAGGAAAGAAAGCACAGAGCCCCAGATTTTATGTTGTCCTGGAGAGCTTGCAGAGCACTGGGGAAAGGCAGGCAGAGAATTCCTTGCTAGCACCTTCTCTGTGCCTGGGAAGCAGAAGTGTTCACATTGCTTCGCAAGAATCGCTCTTGTGCAGAAAACAGTAACACTTGTTCAGAAGGAAAGAAAGCACAGAGCCCCAGATTTTATGTTGTCCTGGAGAGCTTGCAGAGCACTGGGGAAAGGCAGGCAGAGAATTCCCTGATAGCACCTTCTCTGTGCCTGTTCACATTGCTTCGCAGAATCGCTTTTGTGCAGAAAACAGTAACACTTGTTCAGAAGGAAAGAAAGCACAGAGCCCCAGATTCTATGTTGTCCTGGAGAGCTTGCAGAGCACTGGGGAAAGGCAGGCAGAGAATTCCTTGCTAGCACCTTCTCTGTGCCTGGGAAGCAGAAGTGTTCACATTGCTTCGCAAGAATCGCTTTTGTGCAGAAAACAGTAACACTTGTTCAGAAGGAAAGAAAGCACAGAGCCCCAGATTCTATGTTGTCCTGGAGAGCTTGCAGAGCACTGGGGAAAGGCAGGCAGAGAATTCCCTGCTAGCACCTTCTCTGTGCCTGTTCACATTGCTTCGCAGAATCGCTTTTGTGCAGAAAACAGTAACACTTGTTCAGAACGAAAGAAAGCACAGAGCCCCAGATTTGCTGTTGTCCCGGAGAGCTTGCAGAGCACTGGGGAAAGGCAGGCAGAGAATTCCCTGCTAGCACCTTCTCTGTGCCTGGGAAGCAGAAGTGTTCACATTGCTTCGCAAGAATCGCTCTTGTGCAGAAAACACTAACACTTGTTCAGAAGGAAAGAAAGCACAGAGCCCCAGATTTTATGTTGTCCTGGAGAGCTTGCAGAGCACTGGGGAAAGGCAGGCAGAGAATTCCCTGATAGCACCTTCTCTGTGCCTGTTCACATTGCTTCGCAGCATCGCTTTTGTGCAGAAAACAGTAACACTTGTTCAGAAGGAAAGAAAGCACAGAGCCCCAGATTCTATGTTGTCCTGGAGAGCTTGCAGAGCACTGGGGAAAGGCAGGCAGAGAATTCCCTGATAGCACCTTCTCTGTGCCTGGGAAGCAGAAGTGTTCACATTGCTTCGCAAGAATCGCTTTTGTGCAGAAAACACTAACACTTCTTCAGAAGGAAAGAAAGCACAGAGTCCCAGATTTTATGTTGTCCTGGAGAGCTTGCAGAGCACTGGGGAAAGGCAGGCAGAGAATTCCCTGATAGCACCTTCTCTGTGCCTGTTCACATTGCTTCGCAGAATCGCTTTTGTGCAGAAAACAGTAACACTTGTTCAGAACGAAAGAAAGCACAGAGCCCCAGATTTTATGTTGTCCTGGAGAGCTTGCAGAGCACTGGGGAAAGGCAGGAAGAGAATTCCTTGCTAGCACCTTCTCTGTGCCTGGGAAGCAGAAGTGTTCACATTGCTTCGCAAGAATCACTTTTGTGCAGAAAACAGTAACACTTGTTCAGAACGAAAGAAAGCACAGAGCCCCAGATTTTATGTTGTCCTGGAGAGCTTGCAGAGCACTGGGGAAAGGCAGGCAGAGAATTCCCTGCTAGCACCTTCTCTGTGCCTGTTCACATTGCTTCGCAGAATCGCTTTTGTGCAGAAAACAGTAACACTTGTTCAGAACGAAAGAAAGCACAGAGCCCCAGATTTGCTGTTGTCCTGGAGAGCTTGCAGAGCACTGGGGAAAGGCAGGCAGAGAATTCCTTTCTAGCACCTTCTCTGTGCCTGGGAAGCAGAAGTGTTCACATTGCTTCGCAGAATCGCTTTTGTGCAGAAAACACTAACACTTGTTCAGAACGAAAGAAAGCACAGAGCCCCAGATTCTATGTTGTCCTGGAGAGCTTGCAGAGCACTGGGGAAAGGCAGGCAGAGAATTCCCTGATAGCACCTTCTCTGTGCCTGGGAAGCAGAAGTGTTCACATTGCTTCGCAAGAATCACTTTTGTGCAGAAAACAGTAACACTTGTTCAGAAGGAAAGAAAGCACAGAGCCCCAGATTCTATGTTGTCCTGGAGAGCTTGCAGAGCACTGGGGAAAGGCAGGCAGAGAATTCCCTGATAGCACCTTCTCTTTGCCTGTTCACATTGCTTCGCAGAATCGCTTTTGTGCAGAAAACAGTAACACTTGTTCAGAAGGAAAGAAAGCACAGAGCCCCAGATTCTATGTTGTCCTGGAGAGCTTGCAGAGCACTGGGGAAAGGCAGGCAGAGAATTCCCTGATAGCACCTTCTCTGTGCCTGGGAAGCAGAAGTGTTCACATTGCTTCGCAAGAATCACTTTTGTGCAGAAAACAGTAACACTTGTTCAGAACGAAAGAAAGCACAGAGCCCCAGATTCTATGTTGTCCTGGAGAGCTTGCAGAGCACTGCGGAAAGGCAGGCAGAGAATTCCCTGCTAGCACCTTCTCTGTGCCTGGGAAGCAGAAGTGTTCACATTGCTTCGCAGAATCGCTTTTGTGCAGAAAACAGTAACACTTGTTCAGAAGGAAAGAAAGCACAGAGCCTCAGATTCTATGTTGTCCTGGAGAGCTTGCAGAGCACTGGGGAAAGGCAGGCAGAGATTTCACTGCTAGCACCTTCTCTGTGCCTGTTCACATTGCTTCGCAGAATCGCTTTTGTGCAGAGAACAGTAACACTTGTTCAGAACGAAAGAAAGCACAGAGCCCCAGATTTTATGTTGTCCTGGAGAGCTTGCATAGCACTGGGGAAAGGCAGGCAGAGAATTCCCTGATAGCACCTTCTCTGTGCCTGGGAAGCAGAAGTGTTCACATTGCTTCGCAAGAATCACTTTTGTGCAGAAAACACTAACACTTGTTCAGAAGGAAAGAAAGCACAGAGCCCCAGATTCTATGTTGTCCTGGAGAGCTTGCAGAGCACTGGGGAAAGGCAGGCAGAGAATTCCCTGCTAGCACCTTCTCTGTGCCTGTTCACATTGCTTCGCAGAATCGCTTTTGTGCAGAAAACAGTAACACTTGTTCAGAACGAAAGAAAGTACAGAGCCCCAGATTTGCTGTTGTCCCGGAGAGCTTGCAGAGCACTGGGGAAAGGCAGGCAGAGAATTCCCTGCTAGCACCTTCTCTGTGCCTGGGAAGCAGAAGTGTTCACATTGCTTCGCAAGAATCGCTCTTGTGCAGAAAACAGTAACACTTGTTCAGAACGAAAGAAAGCACAGAGCCCCAGATTTTATGTTGTCCTGGAGAGCTTGCAGAGCACTGGGGAAAGGCAGGCAGAGAATTCCCTGCTAGCACCTTCTCTGTGCCTGGGAAGCAGAAGTGTTCACATTGCTTCGCAAGAATCGCTCTTGTGCAGAAAACACTAACACTTGTTCAGAAGGAAAGAAAGCACAGAGCCCCAGATTTTATGTTGTCCTGGAGAGCTTGCAGAGCACTGGGGAAAGGCAGGCAGAGAATTCCCTGATAGCACCTTCTCTGTGCCTGTTCACATTGCTTCGCAGAATCGCTTTTGTGCAGAAAACAGTAACACTTGTTCAGAAGGAAAGAAAGCACAGAGCCCCAGATTCTATGTTGTCCTGGAGAGCTTGCAGAGCACTGGGGAAAGGCAGGCAGAGAATTCCCTGATAGCACCTTCTCTGTGCCTGTTCACATTGCTTCGCAGAATCGCTTTTGTGCAGAAAACAGTAACACTTGTTCAGAAGGAAAGAAAGCACAGAGCCCCAGATTCTATGTTGTCCTGGAGAGCTTGCAGAGCACTGGGGAAAGGCAGGCAGAGAATTCCCTGATAGCACCTTCTCTGTGCCTGGGAAGCAGAAGTGTTCACATTGCTTCGCAAGAATCACTTTTGTGCAGAAAACAGTAACACTTGTTCAGAACGAAAGAAAGCACAGAGCCCCAGATTCTATGTTGTCCTGGAGAGCTTGCAGAGCACTGCGGAAAGGCAGGCAGAGAATTCCCTGCTAGCACCTTCTCTGTGCCTGGGAAGCAGAAGTGTTCACATTGCTTCGCAGAATCGCTTTTGTGCAGAAAACAGTAACACTTGTTCAGAAGGAAAGAAAGCACAGAGCCTCAGATTCTATGTTGTCCTGGAGAGCTTGCAGAGCACTGGGGAAAGGCAGGCAGAGATTTCACTGCTAGCACCTTCTCTGTGCCTGTTCACATTGCTTCGCAGAATCGCTTTTGTGCAGAGAACAGTAACACTTGTTCAGAACGAAAGAAAGCACAGAGCCCCAGATTTTATGTTGTCCTGGAGAGCTTGCAGAGCACTGGGGAAAGGCAGGCAGAGAATTCCCTGCTAGCACCTTCTCTGTGCCTGGGAAGCAGAAGTGTTCACATTCCTTCGCAAGAATCACTTTTGTGCAGAAAACACTAACACTTGTTCAGAAGGAAAGAAAGCACAGAGCCCCAGATTCTATGTTGTCCTGGAGAGCTTGCAGAGCACTGGGGAAAGGCAGGCAGAGAATTCCCTGCTAGCACCTTCTCTGTGCCTGTTCACATTGCTTCGCAGAATCGCTTTTGTGCAGAAAACAGTAACACTTGTTCAGAACGATAGAAAGCACAGAGCCCCAGATTTGCTGTTGTCCCGGAGAGCTTGCAGAGCACTGGGGAAAGGCAGGCAGAGAATTCCCTGCTAGCACCTTCTCTGTGCCTGGGAAGCAGAAGTGTTCACATTGCTTCGCAAGAATCGCTCTTGTGCAGAAAACAGTAACACTTGTTCAGAACGAAAGAAAGCACAGAGCCCCAGATTTTATGTTGTCCTGGAGAGCTTGCAGAGCACTGGGGAAAGGCAGGCAGAGAATTCCCTGCTAGCACCTTCTCTGTGCCTGTTCACATTGCTTCGCAGAATCGCTTTTGTGCAGAAAACAGTAACACTTGTTCAGAACGAAAGAAAGCACAGAGCCCCAGATTCTATGTTGTCCTGGAGAGCTTGCAGAGCACTGGGGAAAGGCAGGCAGAGAATTCCCTGCTAGCACCTTCTCTGTGCCTGGGAAGCAGAAGTGTTCACATTGCTTCGCAAGAATCGCTTTTGTGCAGAAAACACTAACACTTCTTCAGAAGGAAAGAAAGCACAGAGCCCCAGATTTTATGTTGTCCTGGAGAGCTTGCAGAGCACTGGGGAAAGGCAGGCAGAGAATTCCTTGCTAGCACCTTCTCTGTTCCTGGGAAGCAGAAGTGTTCACATTGCTTCGCAAGAATCACTTTTGTGCAGAAAACAGTAACACTTGTTCAGAACGAAAGAAAGCACAGAGCCCCAGATTTTATGTTGTCCTGGAGAGCTTGCAGAGCACTGGGGAAAGGCAGGCAGAGAATTCCCTGCTAGCACCTTCTCTGTGCCTGGGAAGCAGAAGTGTTCACATTGCTTCGCAAGAATCGCTCTTGTGCAGAAAACACTAACACTTGTTCAGAAGGAAAGAAAGCACAGAGCCCCAGATTTTATGTTGTCCTGGAGAGCTTGCAGAGCACTGGGGAAAGGCAGGCAGAGAATTCCCTGATAGCACCTTCTCTGTGCCTGTTCACATTGCTTCGCAGAATCGCTTTTGTGCAGAAAACAGTAACACTTGTTCAGAAGGAAAGAAAGCACAGAGCCCCAGATTCTATGTTGTCCTGGAGAGCTTGCAGAGCACTGGGGAAAGGCAGGCAGAGAATTCCCTGCTAGCACCTTCTCTGTGCCTGGGAAGCAGAAGTGTTCACATTGCTTCGCAAGAATCGCTTTTGTGCAGAAAACAGTAACACTTGTTCAGAAGGAAAGAAAGCACAGAGCCCCAGATTTTATGTTGTCCTGGAGGGCTTGCAGAGCACTGGGGAAAGGCAGGCAGAGAATTCCTTGCTAGCACCTTCTCTGTGCCTGGGAAGCAGAAGTGTTCACATTGCTTCGCAAGAATCGCTTTTGTGCAGAAAACAGTAACACTTGTTCAGAAGGAAAGAAAGCACAGAGCCCCAGATTCTATGTTGTCCTGGAGAGCTTGCAGAGCACTGGGGAAAGGCAGGCAGAGAATTCCCTGCTAGCACCTTCTCTGTGCCTGTTCACATTGCTTCGCAGAATAGCTTTTGTGCAGAAAACAGTAACACTTGTTCAGAACGAAAGAAAGCACAGAGCCCCAGATTCTATGTTGTCCTGGAGAGCTTGCAGAGCACTGGGGAAAGGCAGGCAGAGAATTCCCTGCTAGCACCTTCTCTGTGCCTGGGAAGCAGAAGTGTTCACATTGCTTCGCAGAATCGCTTTTGTGCAGAAAACAGTAACACTTGTTCAGAAGGAAAGAAAGCACAGAGCCCCAGATTCTATGTTGTCCTGGAGAGCTTGCAGAGCACTGGGGAAAGGCAGGCAGAGAATTCCCTGCTAGCACCTTCTCTGTGCCTGTTCACATTGCTTCGCAGAATCGCTTTTGTGCAGAAAACAGTAACACTTGTTCAGAACGAAAGAAAGCACAGAGCCCCAGATTTGCTGTTGTCCCGGAGAGCTTGCAGAGCACTGGGGAAAGGCAGGCAGAGAATTCCCTGCTAGCACCTTCTCTGTGCCTGGGAAGCAGAAGTGTTCACATTGCTTCGCAAGAATCGCTCTTGTGCAGAAAACACTAACACTTGTTCAGAAGGAAAGAAAGCACAGAGCCCCAGATTTTATGTTGTCCTGGAGAGCTTGCAGAGCACTGGGGAAAGGCAGGCAGAGAATTCCCTGATAGCACCTTCTCTGTGCCTGTTCACATTGCTTCGCAAGAATCACTTTTGTGCAGAAAACAGTAACACTTGTTCAGAAGGAAAGAAAGCACAGAGCCCCAGATTCTATGTTGTCCTGGAGAGCTTGCAGAGCACTGGGGAAAGGCAGGCAGAGAATTCCCTGATAGCACCTTCTCTGTGCCTGGGAAGCAGAAGTGTTCACATTGCTTCGCAAGAATCGCTTTTGTGCAGAAAACACTAACACTTCTTCAGAAGGAAAGAAAGCACAGAGCCCCAGATTTTATGTTGTCCTGGAGAGCTTGCAGAGCACTGGGGAAAGGCAGGCAGAGAATTCCCTGATAGCACCTTCTCTGTGCCTGTTCACATTGCTTCGCAGAATCGCTTTTGTGCAGAAAACAGTAACACTTGTTCAGAACGAAAGAAAGCACAGAGCCCCAGATTTTATGTTGTCCTGGAGAGCTTGCAGAGCACTGGGGAAAGGCAGGCAGAGAATTCCTTGCTAGCACCTTCTCTGTGCCTGGGAAGCAGAAGTGTTCACATTGCTTCGCAAGAATCACTTTTGTGCAGAAAACAGTAACACTTGTTCAGAACGAAAGAAAGCACAGAGCCCCAGATTTTATGTTGTCCTGGAGAGCTTGCAGAGCACTGGGGAAAGGCAGGCAGAGAATTCCCTGCTAGCACCTTCTCTGTGCCTGGGAAGCAGAAGTGTTCACATTGCTTCGCAAGAATCGCTCTTGAGCAGAAAACACTAACACTTGTTCAGAAGGAAAGAAAGCACAGAGCCCCAGATTTTATGTTGTCCTGGAGAGCTTGCAGAGCACTGGGGAAAGGCAGGCAGAGAATTCCCTGATAGCACCTTCTCTGTGCCTGTTCACATTGCTTCGCAGCATCGCTTTTGTGCAGAAAACACTAACACTTCTTCAGAAGGAAAGAAAGCACAGAGCCCCAGATTTTATGTTGTCCTGGAGAGCTTGCAGAGCACTGGGGAAAGGCAGGCAGAGAATTCCTTGCTAGCACCTTCTCTGTGCCTGGGAAGCAGAAGTGTTCACATTGCTTCGCAGAATCGCTTTTGTGCAGAAAACAGTAACACTTGTTCAGAAGGAAAGAAAGCACAGAGCCCCAGATTCTATGTTGTCCTGGAGAGCTTGCAGAGCACTGGGGAAAGGCAGGCAGAGAATTCCCTGCTAGCACCTTCTCTGTGCCTGGGAAGCAGAAGTGTTCACATTGCTTCGCAAGAATCGCTTTTGTGCAGAAAACACTAACACTTGTTCAGAAGGAAAGAAAGCACAGAGCCCCAGATTCTATGTTGTCCTGGAGAGCTTGCAGAGCACTGGGGAAAGGCAGGCAGAGAATTCCCTGCTAGCACCTTCTCTGTGCCTGGGAAGCAGAAGTGTTCACATTGCTTCGCAGAATCCCTTTTGTGCAGAAAACAGTAACACTTGTTCAGAAGGAAAGAAAGCACAGAGCCCCAGATTCTATGTTGTCCTGGAGAGCTTGCAGAGCACTGGGGAAAGGCAGGCAGAGAATTCCCTGCTAGCACCTTCTCTGTGCCTGGGAAGCAGAAGTGTTCACATTGCTTCGCAAGAATCGCTTTTGTGCAGAAAACACTAACACTTGTTCAGAAGGAAAGAAAGCACAGAGCCCCAGATTCTATGTTGTCCTGGAGAGCTTGCAGAGCACTGGGGAAAGGCAGGCAGAGAATTCCCTGCTAGCACCTTCTCTGTGCCTGTTCACATTGCTTCGCAGAATCGCTTTTGTGCAGAAAACAGTAACACTTGTTCAGAAGGAAAGAAAGCACAGAGCCCCAGATTTGCTGTTGTCCCGGAGAGCTGGCAGAGCACTGGGGAAAGGCAGGCAGAGAATTCCCTGCTAGCACCTTCTCTGTGCCTGGGAAGCAGAAGTGTTCACATTGCTTCGCAAGAATCGCTCTTGTGCAGAAAACACTAACACTTGTTCAGAAGGAAAGAAAGCACAGAGCCCCAGATTTTATGTTGTCCTGGAGAGCTTGCAGAGCACTGGGGAAAGGCAGGCAGAGAATTCCCTGATAGCACCTTCTCTGTGCCTGTTCACATTGCTTCGCAAGAATCGCTTTTGTGCAGAAAACAGTAACACTTGTTCAGAAGGAAAGAAAGCACAGAGCCCCAGATTCTATGTTGTCCTGGAGAGCTTGCAGAGCACTGGGGAAAGGCAGGCAGAGAATTCCCTGATAGCACCTTCTCTGTGCCTGGGAAGCAGAAGTGTTCACATTGCTTCGCAAGAATCGCTTTTGTGCAGAAAACACTAACACTTCTTCAGAAGGAAAGAAAGCACAGAGCCCCAGATTTTATGTTGTCCTGGAGAGCTTGCAGAGCACTGGGGAAAGGCAGGCAGAGAATTCCCTGATAGCACCTTCTCTGTGCCTGTTCACATTGCTTCGCAGAATCGCTTTTGTGCAGAAAACAGTAACACTTGTTCAGAACGAAAGAAAGCACAGAGCCCCAGATTTTATGTTGTCCTGGAGAGCTTGCAGAGCACTGGGGAAAGGCAGGCAGAGAATTCCTTGCTAGCACCTTCTCTGTGCCTGGGAAGCAGAAGTGTTCACATTGCTTCGCAAGAATCACTTTTGTGCAGAAAACAGTAACACTTGTTCAGAACGAAAGAAAGCACAGAGCCCCAGATTTTATGTTGTCCTGGAGAGCTTGCAGAGCACTGGGGAAAGGCAGGCAGAGAATTCCCTGCTAGCACCTTCTCTGTGCCTGTTTACATTGCTTCGCAGAATCGCTTTTGTGCAGAAAACATTAACACTTGTTCAGAACGAAAGAAAGCACAGAGCCCCAGATTCTATGTTGTCCTGGAGAGCTTGCAGAGCACTGGGGAAAGGCAGGCAGAGAATTCCTTGCTAGCACCTTCTCTGTGCCTGGGAAGCAGAAGTGTTCACATTGCTTCGCAGAATCGCTTTTGTGCAGAAAACACTAACACTTGTTCAGAAGGAAAGAAAGCACAGAGCCCCAGATTCTATGTTGTCCTGGAGAGCTTGCAGAGCACTGGGGAAAGGCAGGCAGAGAATTCCCTGATAGCACCTTCTCTGTGCCTGTTCACATTGCTTCGCAGAATCGCTTTTGTGCAGAAAACAGTAACACTTGTTCTGAACGAAAGAAAGCACAGAGCCCCAGATTTGCTGTTGTCCCGGAGAGCTTGCAGAGCACTGGGGAAAGGCAGGCAGAGAATTCCCTGCTAGCACCTTCTCTGTGCCTGGGAAGCAGAAGTGTTCACATTGCTTCGCAAGAATCGCTCTTGTGCAGAAAACACTAACACTTGTTCAGAAGGAAAGAAAGCACAGAGCCCCAGATTTTATGTTGTCCTGGAGAGCTTGCAGAGCACTGGGGAAAGGCAGGCAGAGAATTCCCTGATAGCACCTTCTCTGTGCCTGTTCACATTGCTTCGCAGAATCGCTTTTGTGCAGAAAACAGTAACACTTGTTCAGAAGGAAAGAAAGCACAGAGCCCCAGATTCTATGTTGTCCTGGAGAGCTTGCAGAGCACTGGGGAAAGGCAGGCAGAGAATTCCCTGCTAGCACCTTCTCTGTGCCTGGGAAGCAGAAGTGTTCACATTGCTTCGCAGAATCGGTTTTGTGCAGAAAACACTAACACTTCTTCAGAAGGAAAGAAAGCACAGAGCCCCAGATTTTATGTTGTCCTGGAGAGCTTGCAGAGCACTGGGGAAAGGCAGGCAGAGAATTCCTTGCTAGCACCTTCTCTGTGCCTGGGAAGCAGAAGTGTTCACATTGCTTCGCAAGAATCGCTTTTGTGCAGAAAACACTAACACTTGTTCAGAAGGAAAGAAAGCACAGAGCCCCAGATTCTATGTTGTCCTGGAGAGCTTGCAGAGCACTGGGGAAAGGCAGGCAGAGAATTCCCTGATAGCACCTTCTCTGTGCCTGTTCACATTGCTTCGCAGAATCGCTTTTGTGCAGAAAACAGTAACACTTGTTCTGAACGAAAGAAAGCACAGAGCCCCAGATTTGCTGTTGTCCCGGAGAGCTTGCAGAGCACTGGGGAAAGGCAGGCAGAGAATTCCCTGCTAGCACCTTCTCTGTGCCTGGGAAGCAGAAGTGTTCACATTGCTTCGCAAGAATCGCTCTTGTGCAGAAAACACTAACACTTGTTCAGAAGGAAAGAAAGCACAGAGCCCCAGATTTTATGTTGTCCTGGAGAGCTTGCAGAGCACTGGGGAAAGGCAGGCAGAGAATTCCCTGATAGCACCTTCTCTGTGCCTGTTCACATTGCTTTGCAGAATCGCTTTTGTGCAGAAAACACTAACACTTGTTCAGAAGGAAAGAAAGCACAGAGCCCCAGATTCTATGTTGTCCTGGAGAGCTTGCAGAGCACTGGGGAAAGGCAGGCAGAGAATTCCCTGCTAGCACCTTCTCTGTGCCTGGGAAGCAGAAGTGTTCACATTGCTTCGCAGAATCGGTTTTGTGCAGAAAACACTAACACTTCTTCAGAAGGAAAGAAAGCACAGAGCCCCAGATTTTATGTTGTCCTGGAGAGCTTGCAGAGCACTGGGGAAAGGCAGGCAGAGAATTCCTTGCTAGCACCTTCTCTGTGCCTGGGAAGCAGAAGTGTTCACATTGCTTCGCAAGAATCGCTTTTGTGCAGAAAACACTAACACTTGTTCAGAAGGAAAGAAAGCACAGAGCCCCAGATTTTATGTTATCTTGTAGAGCTTGCAGAGCACTGGGGAAAGGCAGGCAGAGAATTCCCTGATAGCACCTTCTCTGTGCCTGTTCACATTGCTTCGCAGAATCGCTTTTGTGCAGAAAACAGTAACACTTGTTCAGAACGAAAGAAAGCACAGAGCCCCAGATTTTATGTTGTCCTGGAGAGCTTGCAGAGCACTGGGGAAAGGCAGGCAGAGAATTCCCTGATAGCACCTTCTCTGTGCCTGTTCACATTGCTTCGCAGAATCGCTTTTGTGCAGAAAACAGTAACACTTGTTCAGAAGGAAAGAAAGCACAGAGCCCCAGATTCTATGTTGTCCTGGAGAGCTTGCAGAGCACTGGGGAAAGGCAGGCAGAGAATTCCCTGCTAGCACCTTCTCTGTGCCTGGGAAGCAGAAGTGTTCACATTGCTTCGCAAGAATCGCTTTTGTGCAGAAAACAGTAACACTTGTTCAGAAGGAAAGAAAGCACAGAGCCCCAGATTCTATGTTGTCCTGGAGAGCTTGCAGAGCACTGGGGAAAGGCAGGCAGAGAATTCCCTGATAGCACCTTCTCTGTGCCTGTTCACATTGCTTCGCAGAATCGCTTTTGTGCAGAAAACAGTAACACTTGTTCAGAACGAAAGAAAGCACAGAGCCCCAGATTCTATGTTGTCCTGGAGAGCTTGCAGAGCACTGGGGAAAGGCAGGCAGAGAATTCCTTGCTAGCACCTTCTCTGTGCCTGGGAAGCAGAAGTGTTCACATTGCTTCGCAGAATCGCTTTTGTGCAGAAAACAGTAACACTTGTTCAGAAGGAAAGAAAGCACAGAGCCCCAGATTCTATGTTGTCCTGGAGAGCTTGCAGAGCACTGGGGAAAGGCAGGCAGAGAATTCCCTGCTAGCACCTTCTCGTGCCTGGGAAGCAGAAGTGTTCACATTGCTTCGCAAGAATCGCTCTTGTGCAGAAAACACTAACACTTGTTCAGAAGGAAAGAAAGCACAGAGCCCCAGATTCTATGTTGTCCTGGAGAGCTTGCAGAGCACTGGGGAAAGGCAGGCAGAGAATTCCCTGCTAGCACCTTCTCTGTGCCTGGGAAGCAGAAGTGTTCACATTGCTTCGCAAGAATCGCTTTTGTGCAGAAAACACTAACACTTGTTCAGAAGGAAAGAAAGCACAGAGCCCCAGATTCTATGTTGTCCTGGAGAGCTTGCAGAGCACTGGGGAAAGGCAGGCAGAGAATTCCCTGCTAGCACCTTCTCTGTGCCTGTTCACATTGCTTCGCAGAATCGCTTTTGTGCAGAAAACAGTAACACTTGTTCAGAACGAAAGAAAGCACAGAGCCCCAGATTTGCTGTTGTCCCGGAGAGCTTGCAGAGCACTGGGGAAAGGCAGGCAGAGAATTCCCTGCTAGCACCTTCTCTGTGCCTGGGAAGCAGAAGTGTTCACATTGCTTCGCAAGAATCGCTCTTGTGCAGAAAACACTAACACTTGTTCAGAAGGAAAGAAAGCACAGAGCCCCAGATTTTATGTTGTCCTGGAGAGCTTGCAGAGCACTGGGGAAAGGCAGGCAGAGAATTCCCTGATAGCACCTTCTCTGTGCCTGTTCACATTGCTTCGCAGCATCGCTTTTGTGCAGAAAACAGTAACACTTGTTCAGAAGGAAAGAAAGCACAGAGCCCCAGATTCTATGTTGTCCTGGAGAGCTTGCAGAGCACTGGGGAAAGGCAGGCAGAGAATTCCCTGATAGCACCTTCTCTGTGCCTGGGAAGCAGAAGTGTTCACATTGCTTCGCAAGAATCGCTTTTGTGCAGAAAACACTAACACTTCTTCAGAAGGAAAGAAAGCACAGAGCCCCAGATTTTATGTTGTCCTGGAGAGCTTGCAGAGCACTGGGGAAAGGCAGGCAGAGAATTCCCTGATAGCACCTTCTCTGTGCCTGTTCACATTGCTTCGCAGAATCGCTTTTGTGCAGAAAACAGTAACACTTGTTCAGAACGAAAGAAAGCACAGAGCCCCAGATTCTATGTTGTCCTGGAGAGCTTGCAGAGCACTGGGGAAAGGCAGGCAGAGAATTCCTTGCTAGCACCTTCTCTGTGCCTGGGAAGCAGAAGTGTTCACATTGCTTCGCAAGAATCGCTTTTGTGCAGAAAACAGTAACACTTGTTCAGAAGGAAAGAAAGCACAGAGCCCCAGATTTTATGTTGTCCTGGAGAGCTTGCAGAGCACTGGGGAAAGGCAGGCAGAGAATTCCCTGCTAGCACCTTCTCTGTGCCTGTTCACATTGCTTCGCAGAATCGCTTTTGTGCAGAAAACAGTAACACTTGTTCAGAACGAAAGAAAGCACAGAGCCCCAGATTCTATGTTGTCCTGGAGAGCTTGCAGAGCACTGGGGAAAGGCAGGCAGAGAATTCCCTGATAGCACCTTCTCTGTGCCTGTTCACATTGCTTCGCAGAATCGCTTTTGTGCAGAAAACAGTAACACTTGTTCTGAACGAAAGAAAGCACAGAGCCCCAGATTTGCTGTTGTCCCGGAGAGCTTGCAGAGCACTGGGGAAAGGCAGGCAGAGAATTCCCTGCTAGCACCTTCTCTGTGCCTGGGAAGCAGAAGTGTTCACATTGCTTCGCAAGAATCGCTCTTGTGCAGAAAACACTAACACTTGTTCAGAAGGAAAGAAAGCACAGAGCCCCAGATTTTATGTTGTCCTGGAGAGCTTGCAGAGCACTGGGGAAAGGCAGGCAGAGAATTCCCTGATAGCACCTTCTCTGTGCCTGTTCACATTGCTTCGCAGAATCGCTTTTGTGCAGAAAACAGTAACACTTGTTCAGAAGGAAAGAAAGCACAGAGCCCCAGATTCTATGTTGTCCTGGAGAGCTTGCAGAGCACTGGGGAAAGGCAGGCAGAGAATTCCCTGCTAGCACCTTCTCTGTGCCTTGGAAGCAGAAGTGTTCACATTGCTTCGCAAGAATCACTTTTGTGCAGAAAACAGTAACACTTGTTCAGAAGGAAAGAAAGCACAGAGCCCCAGATTTTATGTTGTCCCGGAGAGCTTGCAGAGCACTGGGGAAAGGCAGGCAGAGAATTCCCTGCTAGCACCTTCTCTGTGCCTGTTCACATTGCTTCGCAGAATCGCTTTTGTGCAGAAAACAGTAACACTTGTTCAGAAGGAAAGAAAGCACAGAGCCCCAGATTTTATGTTGTCCTGGAGAGCTTGCAGAGCACTGGGGAAAGGCAGGCAGAGAATTCCCTGATAGCACCTTCTCTGTGCCTGTTCACATTGCTTCGCAGCATCGCTTTTGTGCAGAAAACAGTAACACTTGTTCAGAAGGAAAGAAAGCACAGAGCCCCAGATTCTATGTTGTCCTGGAGAGCTTGCAGAGCACTGGGGAAAGGCAGGCAGAGAATTCCCTGCTAGCACCTTCTCTGTGCCTGGGAAGCAGAAGTGTTCACCTTGCTTCGCAGAATCGCTTTTGTGCAGAAAACAGTAACACTTGTTCAGAAGGAAAGAAAGCACAGAGCCCCAGATTCTATGTTGTCCTGGAGAGCTTGCAGAGCACTGGGGAAAGGCAGGCAGAGAATTCCCTGCTAGCACCTTCTCTGTGCCTGGGAAGCAGAAGTGTTCACATTGCTTTGCAGAATCGCTTTTGTGCAGAAAACACTAAAACTTGTTCAGAACGAAAGAAAGCACAGAGCCCCAGATTCTATGTTGTCCTGGAGAGCTTGCAGAGCACTGGGGAAAGGCAGGCAGAGAATTCCTTGCTAGCACCTTCTCTGTGCCTGGGAAGCAGAAGTGTTCACATTGCTTCGCAGAATCGCTTTTGTGCAGAAAACAGTAACACTTGTTCAGAAGGAAAGAAAGCACAGAGCCCCAGATTCTATGTTGTCCTGGAGAGCTTGCAGAGCACTGGGGAAAGGCAGGCAGAGAATTCCTTGCTAGCACCTTCTCTGTGCCTGGGAAGCAGAAGTGTTCACATTGCTTCGCAAGAATCGCTCTTGTGCAGAAAACACTAACACTTGTTCAGAAGGAAAGAAAGCACAGAGCCCCAGATTCTATGTTGTCCTGGAGAGCTTGCAGAGCACTGGGGAAAGGCAGGCAGAGAATTCCCTGCTAGCACCTTCTCTGTGCCTGTTCACATTGCTTCACAGAATCGCTTTTGTGCAGAAAACAGTAACACTTGTTCAGAAGGAAAGAAAGCACAGAGCCCCAGATTCTATGTTGTCCTGGAGAGCTTGCAGAGCACTGGGGAAAGGCAGGCAGAGAATTCCCTGATAGCACCTTCTCTGTGCCTGGGAAGCAGAAGTGTTCACATTGCTTCGCAGAATCGCTTTTGTGCAGAAAACACTAACACTTGTTCAGAAGGAAAGAAAGCACAGAGCCCCAGATTCTATGTTGTCCTGGAGAGCTTGCAGAGCACTGGGGAAAGGCAGGCAGAGAATTCCCTGCTAGCACCTTCTCTGTGCCTTGGAAGCAGAAGTGTTCACATTGCTTCGCAAGAATCACTTTTGTGCAGAAAACAGTAACACTTGTTCAGAAGGAAAGAAAGCACAGAGCCCCAGATTTTATGTTGTCCTGGAGAGCTTGCAGAGCACTGGGGAAAGGCAGGCAGAGAATTCCTTGCTAGCACCTTCTCTGTGCCTGGGAAGCAGAAGTGTTCACATTGCTTCGCAAGAATCGCTTTTGTGCAGAAAACACTAACACTTGTTCAGAACGAAAGAAAGCACAGAGCCCCAGATTCTATGTTGTCCTGGAGAGCTTGCAGAGCACTGGGGAAAGGCAGGCAGAGAATTCCCTGCTAGCACCTTCTCTGTGCCTGGGAAGCAGAAGTGTTCACATTGCTTCGCAAGAATCACTTTTGTGCAGAAAACAGTAACACTTGTTCAGAAGGAAAGAAAGCACAGAGCCCCAGATTTTATGTTGTCCTGGAGAGCTTGCAGAGCACTGGAGAAAGGCAGGCAGAGAATTCCTTGCTAGCACCTTCTCTGTGCCTGGGAAGCAGAAGTGTTCACATTGCTTCGCAAGAATCGCTTTTGTGCAGAAAACAGTAACACTTGTTCAGAACGAAAGAAAGCACAGAGCCCCAGATTCTATGTTGTCCTGGAGAGCTTGCAGAGCACTGGGGAAAGGCAGGCAGAGAATTCCCTGCTAGCACCTTCTCTGTGCCTGGGAAGCAGAAGTGTTCACATTGCTTCGCAAGAATCACTTTTGTGCAGAAAACAGTAACACTTGTTCAGAAGGAAAGAAAGCACAGAGCCCCAGATTTTATGTTGTCCTGGAGAGCTTGCAGAGCACTGGGGAAAGGCAGGCAGAGAATTCCTTGCTAGCACCTTCTCTGTGCCTGGGAAGCAGAAGTGTTCACATTGCTTCGCAGAATCGCTTTTGTGCAGAAAACAGTAACACTTGTTCAGAAGGAAAGAAAGCACAGAGCCCCAGATTCTATGTTGTCCTGGAGAGCTTGCAGAGCACTGGGGAAAGGCAGGCAGAGAATTCCCTGCTAGCACCTTCTCTGTGCCTGGGAAGCAGAAGTGTTCACATTGCTTCGCAAGAATCGCTCTTGTGCAGAAAACAGTAACACTTGTTCAGAAGGAAAGAAAGCACAGAGCCCCAGATTTTATGTTGTCCTGGAGAGCTTGCAGAGCACTGGGGAAAGGCAGGCAGAGAATTCCCTGATAGCACCTTCTCTGTGCCTGTTCACATTGCTTCGCAGAATCGCTTTTGTGCAGAAAACAGTAACACTTGTTCAGAACGAAAGAAAGCACAGAGCCCCAGATTCTATGTTGTCCTGGAGAGCTTGCAGAGCACTGGGGAAAGGCAGGCAGAGAATTCCTTGCTAGCACCTTCTCTGTGCCTGGGAAGCAGAAGTGTTCACATTGCTTCGCAAGAATCACTTTTGTGCAGAAAACACTAACACTTGTTCAGAACGAAAGAAAGCACAGAGCCCCAGATTTTATGTTGTCCTGGAGAGCTTGCAGAGCACTGGGGAAAGGCAGGCAGAGAATTCCCTGCTAGCACCTTCTCTGTGCCTGGGAAGCAGAAGTGTTCACATTGCTTCGCAAGAATCGCTCTTGTGCAGAAAACACTAACACTTGTTCAGAAGGAAAGAAAGCACAGAGCCCCAGATTCTATGTTGTCCTGGAGAGCTTGCAGAGCACTGGGGAAAGGCAGGCAGAGAATTCCCTGCTAGCACCTTCTCTGTGCCTGTTCACATTGCTTCGCAGAATCGCTTTTGTGCAGAAAACACTAACACTTGTTCAGAAGGAAAGAAAGCACAGAGCCCCAGATTTTATGTTGTCCTGGAGAGCTTGCAGAGCACTGGGGAAAGGCAGGCAGAGAATTCCCTGATAGCACCTTCTCTGTGCCTGGGAAGCAGAAGTGTTCACATTGCTTCGCAGAATCGCTTTTGTGCAGAAAACACTAACACTTGTTCAGAAGGAAAGAAAGCACAGAGCCCCAGATTCTATGTTGTCCTGGAGAGCTTGCAGAGCACTGGGGAAAGGCAGGCAGAGAATTCCCTGCTAGCACCTTCTCTGTGCCTTGGAAGCAGAAGTGTTCACATTGCTTCGCAAGAATCACTTTTGTGCAGAAAACAGTAACACTTGTTCAGAAGGAAAGAAAGCACAGAGCCCCAGATTTTATGTTGTCCTGGAGAGCTTGCAGAGCACTGGAGAAAGGCAGGCAGAGAATTCCTTGCTAGCACCTTCTCTGTGCCTGGGAAGCAGAAGTGTTCACATTGCTTCGCAAGAATCGCTTTTGTGCAGAAAACAGTAACACTTGTTCAGAACGAAAGAAAGCACAGAGCCCCAGATTCTATGTTGTCCTGGAGAGCTTGCAGAGCACTGCGGAAAGGCAGGCAGAGAATTCCCTGCTAGCACCTTCTCTGTGCCTGGGAAGCAGAAGTGTTCACATTGCTTCGCAAGAATCGCTTTTGTGCAGAAAACAGTAACACTTGTTCAGAAGGAAAGAAAGCACAGAGCCCCAGATTTTATGTTGTCCTGGAGAGCTTGCAGAGCACTGGAGAAAGGCAGGCAGAGAATTCCTTGCTAGCACCTTCTCTGTGCCTGGGAAGCAGAAGTGTTCACATTGCTTCGCAGAATCGCTTTTGTGCAGAAAACAGTAACACTTGTTCAGAAGGAAAGAAAGCACAGAGCCCCAGATTCTATGTTGTCCTGGAGAGCTTGCAGAGCACTGGGGAAAGGCAGGCAGAGAATTCCTTGCTAGCACCTTCTCTGTGCCTGGGAAGCAGAAGTGTTCACATTGCTTCGCAGAATCGCTTTTGTGCAGAAAACAGTAACACTTGTTCAGAAGGAAAGAAAGCACAGAGCCCCAGATTCTATGTTGTCCTGGAGAGCTTGCAGAGCACTGGGGAAAGGCAGGCAGAGAATTCCCTGCTAGCACCTTCTCTGTGCCTGGGAAGCAGAAGTGTTCACATTGCTTCGCAAGAATCGCTCTTGTGCAGAAAACAGTAACACTTGTTCAGAAGGAAAGAAAGCACAGAGCCCCAGATTCTATGTTGTCCTGGAGAGCTTGCAGAGCACTGGGGAAAGGCAGGCAGAGAATTCCCTGATAGCACCTTCTCTGTGCCTGTTCACATTGCTTCGCAGAATCGCTTTTGTGCAGAAAACAGTAACACTTGTTCAGAAGGAAAGAAAGCACAGAGCCCCAGATTCTATGTTGTCCTGGAGAGCTTGCAGAGCACTGGGGAAAGGCAGGCAGAGAATTCCCTGCTAGCACCTTCTCTGTGCCTGGGAAGCAGAAGTGTTCACATTGCTTCGCAAGAATCGATTTTGTGCAGAAAACACTAACACTTCTTCAGAAGGAAAGAAAGCACAGAGCCCCAGATTTTATGTTGTCCTGGAGAGCTTGCAGAGCACTGGGGAAAGGCAGGCAGAGAATTCCTTGCTAGCACCTTCTCTGTGCCTGGGAAGCAGAAGTGTTCACATTGCTTCGCAAGAATCGCTTTTGTGCAGAAAACAGTAACACTTGTTCAGAAGGAAAGAAAGCACAGAGCCCCAGATTCTATGTTGTCCTGGAGAGCTTGCAGAGCACTGGGGAAAGGCAGGCAGAGAATTCCCTGCTAGCACCTTCTCTGTGCCTGGGAAGCAGAAGTGTTCACATTGCTTCGCAAGAATCGCTCTTGTGCAGAAAACACTAACACTTGTTCAGAAGGAAAGAAAGCACAGAGCCCCAGATTCTATGTTGTCCTGGAGAGCTTGCAGAGCACTGGGGAAAGGCAGGCAGAGAATTCCCTGATAGCACCTTCTCTGTGCCTGTTCACATTGCTTCGCAGAATCGCTTTTGTGCAGAAAACAGTAACACTTGTTCAGAACGAAAGAAAGCACAGAGCCCCAGATTCTATGTTGTCCCGGAGAGCTTGCAGAGCACTGGGGAAAGGCAGGCAGAGAATTCCCTGCTAGCACCTTCTCTGTGCCTGGGAAGCAGAAGTGTTCACATTGCTTCGCAAGAATCGCTCTTGTGCAGAAAACACTAACACTTGTTCAGAAGGAAAGAAAGCACAGAGCCCCAGATTTTATGTTGTCCTGGAGAGCTTGCAGAGCACTGGGGAAAGGCAGGCAGAGAATTCCCTGATAGCACCTTCTCTGTGCCTGGGAAGCAGAAGTGTTCACATTGCTTCGCAAGAATCGCTTTTGTGAAGAAAACACTAACACTTCTTCAGAAGGAAAGAAAGCACAGAGCCCCAGATTTTATGTTGTCCTGGAGAGCTTGCAGAGCACTGGGGAAAGGCAGGCAGAGAATTCCCTGCTAGCACCTTCTCTGTGCCTGGGAAGCAGAAGTGTTCACATTGCTTCGCAAGAATCGCTTTTGTGCAGAAAACACTAACACTTGTTCAGAAGGAAAGAAAGCACAGAGCCCCAGATTCTATGTTGTCCTGGAGAGCTTGCAGAGCACTGGGGAAAGGCAGGCAGAGAATTCCCTGCTAGCACCTTCTCTGTGCCTGTTCACATTGCTTCGCAGAATCGCTTTTGTGCAGAAAACACTAACACTTGTTCAGAACGAAAGAAAGCACAGAGCCCCAGATTCTATGTTGTCCTGGAGAGCTTGCAGAGCACTGGGGAAAGGCAGGCAGAGAATTCCCTGATAGCACCTTCTCTGTGCCTGTTCACATTGCTTCGCAGAATCGCTTTTGTGCAGAAAACAGTAACACTTGTTCTGAACGAAAGAAAGCACAGAGCCCCAGATTTGCTGTTGTCCCGGAGAGCTTGCAGAGCACTGGGGAAAGGCAGGCAGAGAATTCCCTGCTAGCACCTTCTCTGTGCCTGGGAAGCAGAAGTGTTCACATTGCTTCGCAGAATCGCTTTTGTGCAGAAAACAGTAACACTTGTTCAGAACGAAAGAAAGCACAGAGCCCCAGATTCTATGTTGTCCTGGAGAGCTTGCAGAGCACTGGGGAAAGGCAGGCAGAGAATTCCCTGCTAGCACCTTCTCTGTGCCTGGGAAGCAGAAGTGTTCACATTGCTTCGCAGAATCGCTTTTGTGCAGAAAACACTAAAACTTGTTCAGAACGAAAGAAAGCACAGAGCCCCAGATTCTATGTTGTCCTGGAGAGCTTGCAGAGCACTGGGGAAAGGCAGGCAGAGAATTCCTTGCTAGCACCTTCTCTGTGCCTGGGAAGCAGAAGTGTTCACATTGCTTCGCAGAATCGCTTTTGTGCAGAAAACAGTAACACTTGTTCAGAAGGAAAGAAAGCACAGAGCCCCAGATTCTATGTTGTCCTGGAGAGCTTGCAGAGCACTGGGGAAAGGCAGGCAGAGAATTCCCTGCTAGCACCTTCTCTGTGCCTGTTCACATTGCTTCGCAGAATCGCTTTTGTGCAGAAAACAGTAACACTTGTTCAGAAGGAAAGAAAGCACAGAGCCCCAGATTCTATGTTGTCCTGGAGAGCTTGCAGAGCACTGGGGAAAGGCAGGCAGAGAATTCCCTGATAGCACCTTCTCTGTGCCTGGGAAGCAGAAGTGTTCACATTGCTTCGCAGAATCGCTTTTGTGCAGAAAACACTAACACTTGTTCAGAAGGAAAGAAAGCACAGAGCCCCAGATTCTATGTTGTCCTGGAGAGCTTGCAGAGCACTGGGGAAAGGCAGGCAGAGAATTCCTTGCTAGCACCTTCTCTGTGCCTGGGAAGCAGAAGTGTTCACATTGCTTCGCAAGAATCGCTTTTGTGCAGAAAACAGTAACACTTGTTCAGAAGGAAAGAAAGCACAGAGCCCCAGATTCTATGTTGTCCTGGAGAGCTTGCAGAGCACTGGGGAAAGGCAGGCAGAGAATTCCCTGCTAGCACCTTCTCTGTGCCTGTTCACATTGCTTCGCAGAATCGCTTTTGTGCAGGAAACAGTAACACTTGTTCAGAACGAAAGAAAGCACAGAGCCCCAGATTCTATGTTGTCCTGGAGAGCTTGCAGAGCACTGGGGAAAGGCAGGCAGAGAATTCCCTGCTAGCACCTTCTCTGTGCCTGGGAAGCAGAAGTGTTCACATTGCTTCGCAGAATCGCTTTTGTGCAGAAAACACTAACACTTGTTCAGAAGGAAAGAAAGCACAGAGCCCCAGATTCTATGTTGTCCTGGAGAGCTTGCAGAGCACTGGGGAAAGGCAGGCAGAGAATTCCCTGATAGCACCTTCTCTGTGCCTGTTCACATTGCTTCGCAGAATCGCTTTTGTGCAGAAAACAGTAACACTTGTTCAGAACGAAAGAAAGCACAGAGCCCCAGATTCTATGTTGTCCTGGAGAGCTTGCAGAGCACTGGGGAAAGGCAGGCAGAGAATTCCTTGCTAGCACCTTCTCTGTGCCTGGGAAGCAGAAGTGTTCACATTGCTTCGCAAGAATCACTTTTGTGCAGAAAACACTAACACTTGTTCAGAACGAAAGAAAGCACAGAGCCCCAGATTTTATGTTGTCCTGGAGAGCTTGCAGAGCACTGGGGAAAGGCAGGCAGAGAATTCCCTGCTAGCACCTTCTCTGTGCCTGGGAAGCAGAAGTGTTCACATTGCTTCGCAAGAATCGCTCTTGTGCAGAAAACACTAACACTTGTTCAGAAGGAAAGAAAGCACAGAGCCCCAGATTCTATGTTGTCCTGGAGAGCTTGCAGAGCACTGGGGAAAGGCAGGCAGAGAATTCCCTGCTAGCACCTTCTCTGTGCCTGTTCACATTGCTTCGCAGAATCGCTTTTGTGCAGAAAACACTAACACTTGTTCAGAAGGAAAGAAAGCACAGAGCCCCAGATTTTATGTTGTCCTGGAGAGCTTGCAGAGCACTGGGGAAAGGCAGGCAGAGAATTCCCTGATAGCACCTTCTCTGTGCCTGGGAAGCAGAAGTGTTCACATTGCTTCGCAGAATCGCTTTTGTGCAGAAAACACTAACACTTGTTCAGAAGGAAAGAAAGCACAGAGCCCCAGATTCTATGTTGTCCTGGAGAGCTTGCAGAGCACTGGGGAAAGGCAGGCAGAGAATTCCCTGCTAGCACCTTCTCTGTGCCTTGGAAGCAGAAGTGTTCACATTGCTTCGCAAGAATCACTTTTGTGCAGAAAACAGTAACACTTGTTCAGAAGGAAAGAAAGCACAGAGCCCCAGATTTTATGTTGTCCTGGAGAGCTTGCAGAGCACTGGAGAAAGGCAGGCAGAGAATTCCTTGCTAGCACCTTCTCTGTGCCTGGGAAGCAGAAGTGTTCACATTGCTTCGCAGAATCGCTTTTGTGCAGAAAACAGTAACACTTGTTCAGAAGGAAAGAAAGCACAGAGCCCCAGATTCTATGTTGTCCTGGAGAGCTTGCAGAGCACTGGGGAAAGGCAGGCAGAGAATTCCTTGCTAGCACCTTCTCTGTGCCTGGGAAGCAGAAGTGTTCACATTGCTTCGCAGAATCGCTTTTGTGCAGAAAACAGTAACACTTGTTCAGAAGGAAAGAAAGCACAGAGCCCCAGATTCTATGTTGTCCTGGAGAGCTTGCAGAGCACTGGGGAAAGGCAGGCAGAGAATTCCCTGCTAGCACCTTCTCTGTGCCTGGGAAGCAGAAGTGTTCACATTGCTTCGCAAGAATCGCTCTTGTGCAGAAAACAGTAACACTTGTTCAGAAGGAAAGAAAGCACAGAGCCCCAGATTCTATGTTGTCCTGGAGAGCTTGCAGAGCACTGGGGAAAGGCAGGCAGAGAATTCCCTGATAGCACCTTCTCTGTGCCTGTTCACATTGCTTCGCAGAATCGCTTTTGTGCAGAAAACAGTAACACTTGTTCAGAAGGAAAGAAAGCACAGAGCCCCAGATTCTATGTTGTCCCGGAGAGCTTGCAGAGCACTGGGGAAAGGCAGGCAGAGAATTCCCTGCTAGCACCTTCTCTGTGCCTGGGAAGCAGAAGTGTTCACATTGCTTCGCAAGAATCGCTTTTGTGCAGAAAACACTAACACTTGTTCAGAAGGAAAGAAAGCACAGAGCCCCAGATTTTATGTTGTCCTGGAGAGCTTGCAGAGCACTGGGGAAAGGCAGGCAGAGAATTCCTTGCTAGCACCTTCTCTGTGCCTGGGAAGCAGAAGTGTTCACATTGCTTCGCAAGAATCGCTTTTGTGCAGAAAACAGTAACACTTGTTCAGAAGGAAAGAAAGCACAGAGCCCCAGATTCTATGTTGTCCTGGAGAGCTTGCAGAGCACTGGGGAAAGGCAGGCAGAGAATTCCCTGCTAGCACCTTCTCTGTGCCTGGGAAGCAGAAGTGTTCACATTGCTTCGCAAGAATCGCTCTTGTGCAGAAAACACTAACACTTGTTCAGAAGGAAAGAAAGCACAGAGCCCCAGATTCTATGTTGTCCTGGAGAGCTTGCAGAGCACTGGGGAAAGGCAGGCAGAGAATTCCCTGCTAGCACCTTCTCTGTGCCTGTTCACATTGCTTCGCAGAATCGCTTTTGTGCAGAAAACAGTAACACTTGTTCAGAACGAAAGAAAGCACAGAGCCCCAGATTCTATGTTGTCCCGGAGAGCTTGCAGAGCACTGGGGAAAGGCAGGCAGAGAATTCCCTGCTAGCACCTTCTCTGTGCCTGGGAAGCAGAAGTGTTCACATTGCTTCGCAAGAATCGCTCTTGTGCAGAAAACACTAACACTTGTTCAGAAGGAAAGAAAGCACAGAGCCCCAGATTCTATGTTGTCCTGGAGAGCTTGCAGAGCACTGGGGAAAGGCAGGCAGAGAATTCCCTGATAGCACCTTCTCTGTGCCTGGGAAGCAGAAGTGTTCACATTGCTTCGCAAGAATCGCTTTTGTGAAGAAAACACTAACACTTCTTCAGAAGGAAAGAAAGCACAGAGCCCCAGATTTTATGTTGTCCTGGAGAGCTTGCAGAGCACTGGGGAAAGGCAGGCAGAGAATTCCCTGATAGCACCTTCTCTGTGCCTGTTCACATTGCTTCGCAGAATCGCTTTTGTGCAGAAAACAGTAACACTTGTTCAGAACGAAAGAAAGCACAGAGCCCCAGATTTTATGTTGTCCTGGAGAGCTTGCAGAGCACTGGGGAAAGGCAGGCAGAGAATTCCTTGCTAGCACCTTCTCTGTGCCTGGGAAGCAGAAGTGTTCACATTGCTTCGCAAGAATCACTTTTGTGCAGAAAACAGTAACACTTGTTCAGAACGAAAGAAAGCACAGAGCCCCAGATTTTATGTTGTCCTGGAGAGCTTGCAGAGCACTGGGGAAAGGCAGGCAGAGAATTCCCTGCTAGCACCTTCTCTGTGCCTGTTCACATTGCTTCGCAGAATCGCTTTTGTGCAGAAAACACTAACACTTGTTCAGAACGAAAGAAAGCACAGAGCCCCAGATTCTATGTTGTCCTGGAGAGCTTGCAGAGCACTGGGGAAAGGCAGGCAGAGAATTCCTTGCTAGCACCTTCTCTGTGCCTGGGAAGCAGAAGTGTTCACATTGCTTCGCAGAATCGCTTTTGTGCAGAAAACAGTAACACTTGTTCAGAAGGAAAGAAAGCACAGAGCCCCAGATTCTATGTTGTCCTGGAGAGCTTGCAGAGCACTGGGGAAAGGCAGGCAGAGAATTCCCTGATAGCACCTTCTCTGTGCCTGTTCACATTGCTTCGCAGAATCGCTTTTGTGCAGAAAACAGTAACACTTGTTCTGAACGAAAGAAAGCACAGAGCCCCAGATTTGCTGTTGTCCTGGAGAGCTTGCAGAGCACTGGGGAAAGGCAGGCAGAGAATTCCCTGCTAGCACCTTCTCTGTGCCTGGGAAGCAGAAGTGTTCACATTGCTTCGCAGAATCGCTTTTGTGCAGAAAACAGTAACACTTGTTCAGAACGAAAGAAAGCACAGAGCCCCAGATTCTATGTTGTCCTGGAGAGCTTGCAGAGCACTGGGGAAAGGCAGGCAGAGAATTCCCTGCTAGCACCTTCTCTGTGCCTGGGAAGCAGAAGTGTTCACATTGCTTCGCAGAATCGCTTTTGTGCAGAAAACACTAAAACTTGTTCAGAACGAAAGAAAGCACAGAGCCCCAGATTCTATGTTGTCCTGGAGAGCTTGCAGAGCACTGGGGAAAGGCAGGCAGAGAATTCCTTGCTAGCACCTTCTCTGTGCCTGGGAAGCAGAAGTGTTCACATTGCTTCGCAGAATCGCTTTTGTGCAGAAAACAGTAACACTTGTTCAGAAGGAAAGAAAGCACAGAGCCCCAGATTCTATGTTGTCCTGGAGAGCTTGCAGAGCACTGGGGAAAGGCAGGCAGAGAATTCCCTGCTAGCACCTTCTCTGTGCCTGTTCACATTGCTTCGCAGAATCGCTTTTGTGCAGAAAACAGTAACACTTGTTCAGAAGGAAAGAAAGCACAGAGCCCCAGATTCTATGTTGTCCTGGAGAGCTTGCAGAGCACTGGGGAAAGGCAGGCAGAGAATTCCCTGATAGCACCTTCTCTGTGCCTGGGAAGCAGAAGTGTTCACATTGCTTCGCAGAATCGCTTTTGTGCAGAAAACACTAACACTTGTTCAGAAGGAAAGAAAGCACAGAGCCCCAGATTCTATGTTGTCCTGGAGAGCTTGCAGAGCACTGGGGAAAGGCAGGCAGAGAATTCCTTGCTAGCACCTTCTCTGTGCCTGGGAAGCAGAAGTGTTCACATTGCTTCGCAAGAATCGCTTTTGTGCAGAAAACAGTAACACTTGTTCAGAAGGAAAGAAAGCACAGAGCCCCAGATTCTATGTTGTCCTGGAGAGCTTGCAGAGCACTGGGGAAAGGCAGGCAGAGAATTCCCTGCTAGCACCTTCTCTGTGCCTGTTCACATTGCTTCGCAGAATCGCTTTTGTGCAGGAAACAGTAACACTTGTTCAGAACGAAAGAAAGCACAGAGCCCCAGATTCTATGTTGTCCTGGAGAGCTTGCAGAGCACTGGGGAAAGGCAGGCAGAGAATTCCCTGCTAGCACCTTCTCTGTGCCTGGGAAGCAGAAGTGTTCACATTGCTTCGCAGAATCGCTTTTGTGCAGAAAACACTAACACTTGTTCAGAAGGAAAGAAAGCACAGAGCCCCAGATTCTATGTTGTCCTGGAGAGCTTGCAGAGCACTGGGGAAAGGCAGGCAGAGAATTCCCTGATAGCACCTTCTCTGTGCCTGTTCACATTGCTTCGCAGAATCGCTTTTGTGCAGAAAACAGTAATATTGTTCAGAAGGAAAGAAAGCACAGAGCCCCAGATTCTATGTTGTCCTGGAGAGCTTGCAGAGCACTGGGGAAAGGCAGGCAGAGAATTCCCTGATAGCACCTTCTCTGTGCCTGTTCACATTGCTTCGCAGCATCGCTTTTGTGCAGAAAACAGTAACACTTGTTCAGAAGGAAAGAAAGCACAGAGCCCCAGATTCTATGTTGTCCTGGAGAGCTTGCAGAGCACTGGGGAAAGGCAGGCAGAGAATTCCCTGCTAGCACCTTCTCTGTGCCTGGGAAGCAGAAGTGTTCACATTGCTTCGCAGAATCGCTTTTGTGCAGAAAACAGTAACACTTGTTCAGAACGAAAGAAAGCACAGAGCCCCAGATTCTATGTTGTCCTGGAGAGCTTGCAGAGCACTGGGGAAAGGCAGGCAGAGAATTCCCTGATAGCACCTTCTCTGTGCCTGGGAAGCAGAAGTGTTCACATTGCTTCGCAGAATCGCTTTTGTGCAGAAAACACTAAAACTTGTTCAGAACGAAAGAAAGCACAGAGCCCCAGATTCTATGTTGTCCTGGAGAGCTTGCAGAGCACTGGGGAAAGGCAGGCAGAGAATTCCTTGCTAGCACCTTCTCTGTGCCTGGGAAGCAGAAGTGTTCACATTGCTTCGCAGAATCGCTTTTGTGCAGAAAACAGTAACACTTGTTCAGAAGGAAAGAAAGCACAGAGCCCCAGATTCTATGTTGTCCTGGAGAGCTTGCAGAGCACTGGGGAAAGGCAGGCAGAGAATTCCCTGCTAGCACCTTCTCTGTGCCTGTTCACATTGCTTCGCAGAATCGCTTTTGTGCAGAAAACAGTAACACTTGTTCAGAAGGAAAGAAAGCACAGAGCCCCAGATTCTATGTTGTCCTGGAGAGCTTGCAGAGCACTGGGGAAAGGCAGGCAGAGAATTCCCTGATAGCACCTTCTCTGTGCCTGGGAAGCAGAAGTGTTCACATTGCTTCGCAGAATCGCTTTTGTGCAGAAAACAGTAACACTTGTTCAGAAGGAAAGAAAGCACAGAGCCCCAGATTCTATGTTGTCCTGGAGAGCTTGCAGAGCACTGGGGAAAGGCAGGCAGAGAATTCCTTGCTAGCACCTTCTCTGTGCCTGGGAAGCAGAAGTGTTCACATTGCTTCGCAAGAATCGCTTTTGTGCAGAAAACAGTAACACTTGTTCAGAAGGAAAGAAAGCACAGAGCCCCAGATTCTATGTTGTCCTGGAGAGCTTGCAGAGCACTGGGGAAAGGCAGGCAGAGAATTCCCTGCTAGCACCTTCTCTGTGCCTTGGAAGCAGAAGTGTTCACATTGCTTCGCAAGAATCACTTTTGTGCAGAAAACAGTAACACTTGTTCAGAAGGAAAGAAAGCACAGAGCCCCAGATTCTATGTTGTCCTGGAGAGCTTGCAGAGCACTGGGGAAAGGCAGGCAGAGAATTCCCTGCTAGCACCTTCTCTGTGCCTGGGAAGCAGAAGTGTTCACATTGCTTCGCAAGAATCGCTTTTGTGCAGAAAACAGTAACACTTGTTCAGAAGGAAAGAAAGCACAGAGCCCCAGATTCTATGTTGTCCTGGAGAGCTTGCAGAGCACTGGGGAAAGGCAGGCAGAGAATTCCTTGCTAGCACCTTCTCTGTGCCTGGGAAGCAGAAGTGTTCACATTGCTTCGCAGAATCGCTTTTGTGCAGAAAACAGTAACACTTGTTCAGAAGGAAAGAAAGCACAGAGCCCCAGATTCTATGTTGTCCTGGAGAGCTTGCAGAGCACTGGGGAAAGGCAGGCAGAGAATTCCCTGCTAGCACCTTCTCTGTGCCTGGGAAGCAGAAGTGTTCACATTGCTTCGCAAGAATCGCTCTTGTGCAGAAAACACTAACACTTGTTCAGAAGGAAAGAAAGCACAGAGCCCCAGATTCTATGTTGTCCTGGAGAGCTTGCAGAGCACTGGGGAAAGGCAGGCAGAGAATTCCCTGATAGCACCTTCTCTGTGCCTGTTCACATTGCTTCGCAGCATCGCTTTTGTGCAGAAAACAGTAACACTTGTTCAGAAGGAAAGAAAGCACAGAGCCCCAGATTCTATGTTGTCCTGGAGAGCTTGCAGAGCACTGGGGAAAGGCAGGCAGAGAATTCCCTGATAGCACCTTCTCTGTGCCTGGGAAGCAGAAGTGTTCACATTGCTTCGCAAGAATCGCTTTTGTGCAGAAAACAGTAACACTTGTTCAGAAGGAAAGAAAGCACAGAGCCCCAGATTTTATGTTGTCCTGGAGAGCTTGCAGAGCACTGGGGAAAGGCAGGCAGAGAATTCCCTGATAGCACCTTCTCTGTGCCTGTTCACATTGCTTCGCAGAATCGCTTTTGTGCAGAAAACAGTAACACTTGTTCAGAACGAAAGAAAGCACAGAGCCCCAGATTTTATGTTGTCCTGGAGAGCTTGCAGAGCACTGGGGAAAGGCAGGCAGAGAATTCCTTGCTAGCACCTTCTCTGTGCCTGGGAAGCAGAAGTGTTCACATTGCTTCGCAAGAATCACTTTTGTGCAGAAAACAGTAACACTTGTTCAGAACGAAAGAAAGCACAGAGCCCCAGATTTTATGTTGTCCTGGAGAGCTTGCAGAGCACTGGGGAAAGGCAGGCAGAGAATTCCCTGCTAGCACCTTCTCTGTGCCTGTTCACATTGCTTCGCAGAATCGCTTTTGTGCAGAAAACAGTAACACTTGTTCAGAACGAAAGAAAGCACAGAGCCCCAGATTCTATGTTGTCCTGGAGAGCTTGCAGAGCACTGGGGAAAGGCAGGCAGAGAATTCCTTGCTAGCACCTTCTCTGTGCCTGGGAAGCAGAAGTGTTCACATTGCTTCGCAGAATCGCTTTTGTGCAGAAAACAGTAACACTTGTTCAGAAGGAAAGAAAGCACAGAGCCCCAGATTCTATGTTGTCCTGGAGAGCTTGCAGAGCACTGGGGAAAGGCAGGCAGAGAATTCCCTGATAGCACCTTCTCTGTGCCTGTTCACATTGCTTCGCAGAATCGCTTTTGTGCAGAAAACAGTAACACTTGTTCTGAACGAAAGAAAGCACAGAGCCCCAGATTTGCTGTTGTCCCGGAGAGCTTGCAGAGCACTGGGGAAAGGCAGGCAGAGAATTCCCTGCTAGCACCTTCTCTGTGCCTGGGAAGCAGAAGTGTTCACATTGCTTCGCAAGAATCGCTCTTGTGCAGAAAACACTAACACTTGTTCAGAAGGAAAGAAAGCACAGAGCCCCAGATTTTATGTTGTCCTGGAGAGCTTGCAGAGCACTGGGGAAAGGCAGGCAGAGAATTCCCTGATAGCACCTTCTCTGTGCCTGTTCACATTGTTTCGCATAATCGCTTTTGTGCAGAAAACAGTAACACTTGTTCAGAAGGAAAGAAAGCACAGAGCCCCAGATTCTATGTTGTCCTGGAGAGCTTGCAGAGCACTGGGGAAAGGCAGGCAGAGAATTCCCTGCTAGCACCTTCTCTGTGCCTGGGAAGCAGAAGTGTTCACATTGCTTCGCAAGAATCGCTTTTGTGCAGAAAACACTAACACTTTTTCAGAAGGAAAGAAAGCACAGAGCCCCAGATTTTATGTTGTCCTGGAGAGCTTGCAGAGCACTGGGGAAAGGCAGGCAGAGAATTCCTTGCTAGCACCTTCTCTGTGCCTGGGAAGCAGAAGTGTTCACATTGCTTCGCAAGAATCGCTTTTGTGCAGAAAACAGTAACACTTGTTCAGAAGGAAAGAAACCACAGAGCCCCAGATTCTATGTTGTCCTGGAGAGCTTGCAGAGCACTGGGGAAAGGCAGGCAGAGAATTCCCTGCTAGCACCTTCTCTGTGCCTGTTCACATTGCTTCGCAGAATCGCTTTTGTGCAGAAAACAGTAACACTTGTTCAGAACGAAAGAAAGCACAGAGCCCCAGATTCTATGTTGTCCTGGAGAGCTTGCAGAGCACTGGGGAAAGGCAGGCAGAGAATTCCCTGCTAGCACCTTCTCTGTGCCTGGGAAGCAGAAGTGTTCACATTGCTTCGCAGAATCGCTTTTGTGCAGAAAACACTAACACTTGTTCAGAAGGAAAGAAAGCACAGAGCCCCAGATTCTATGTTGTCCTGGAGAGCTTGCAGAGCACTGGGGAAAGGCAGGCAGAGAATTCCCTGATAGCACCTTCTCTGTGCCTGTTCACATTGCTTCGCAGAATCGCTTTTGTGCAGAAAACAGTAATATTGTTCAGAAGGAAAGAAAGCACAGAGCCCCAGATTTTATGTTGTCCTGGAGAGCTTGCAGAGCACTGGGGAAAGGCAGGCAGAGAATTCCCTGATAGCACCTTCTCTGTGCCTGTTCACATTGCTTCGCAGCATCGCTTTTGTGCAGAAAACAGTAACACTTGTTCAGAAGGAAAGAAAGCACAGAGCCCCAGATTCTATGTTGTCCTGGAGAGCTTGCAGAGCACTGGGGAAAGGCAGGCAGAGAATTCCCTGCTAGCACCTTCTCTGTGCCTGGGAAGCAGAAGTGTTCACATTGCTTCGCAGAATCGCTTTTGTGCAGAAAACAGTAACACTTGTTCAGAACGAAAGAAAGCACAGAGCCCCAGATTCTATGTTGTCCTGGAGAGCTTGCAGAGCACTGGGGAAAGGCAGGCAGAGAATTCCCTGCTAGCACCTTCTCTGTGCCTGGGAAGCAGAAGTGTTCACATTGCTTCGCAGAATCGCTTTTGTGCAGAAAACACTAAAACTTGTTCAGAACGAAAGAAAGCACAGAGCCCCAGATTCTATGTTGTCCTGGAGAGCTTGCAGAGCACTGGGGAAAGGCAGGCAGAGAATTCCTTGCTAGCACCTTCTCTGTGCCTGGGAAGCAGAAGTGTTCACATTGCTTCGCAGAATCGCTTTTGTGCAGAAAACAGTAACACTTGTTCAGAAGGAAAGAAAGCACAGAGCCCCAGATTCTATGTTGTCCTGGAGAGCTTGCAGAGCACTGGGGAAAGGCAGGCAGAGAATTCCCTGCTAGCACCTTCTCTGTGCCTGTTCACATTGCTTCGCAGAATCGCTTTTGTGCAGAAAACAGTAACACTTGTTCAGAAGGAAAGAAAGCACAGAGCCCCAGATTCTATGTTGTCCTGGAGAGCTTGCAGAGCACTGGGGAAAGGCAGGCAGAGAATTCACTGATAGCACCTTCTCTGTGCCTGGGAAGCAGAAGTGTTCACATTGCTTCGCAGAATCGCTTTTGTGCAGAAAACACTAACACTTGTTCAGAAGGAAAGAAAGCACAGAGCCCCAGATTCTATGTTGTCCTGGAGAGCTTGCAGAGCACTGGGGAAAGGCAGGCAGAGAATTCCTTGCTAGCACCTTCTCTGTGCCTGGGAAGCAGAAGTGTTCACATTGCTTCGCAAGAATCGCTTTTGTGCAGAAAACAGTAACACTTGTTCAGAAGGAAAGAAAGCACAGAGCCCCAGATTCTATGTTGTCCTGGAGAGCTTGCAGAGCACTGGGGAAAGGCAGGCAGAGAATTCCCTGCTAGCACCTTCTCTGTGCCTTGGAAGCAGAAGTGTTCACATTGCTTCGCAAGAATCACTTTTGTGCAGAAAACAGTAACACTTGTTCAGAAGGAAAGAAAGCACAGAGCCCCAGATTCTATGTTGTCCTGGAGAGCTTGCAGAGCACTGGGGAAAGGCAGGCAGAGAATTCCCTGCTAGCACCTTCTCTGTGCCTGGGAAGAAGAAGTGTTCACATTGCTTCGCAAGAATCACTTTTGTGCAGAAAACAGTAACACTTGTTCAGAAGGAAAGAAAGCACAGAGCCCCAGATTTTATGTTGTCCTGGAGAGCTTGCAGAGCACTGGAGAAAGGCAGGCAGAGAATTCCTTGCTAGCACCTTCTCTGTGCCTGGGAAGCAGAAGTGTTCACATTGCTTCGCAGAATCGCTTTTGTGCAGAAAACAGTAACACTTGTTCAGAAGGAAAGAAAGCACAGAGCCCCAGATTCTATGTTGTCCTGGAGAGCTTGCAGAGCACTGGGGAAAGGCAGGCAGAGAATTCCTTGCTAGCACCTTCTCTGTGCCTGGGAAGCAGAAGTGTTCACATTGCTTCGCAGAATCGCTTTTGTGCAGAAAACAGTAACACTTGTTCAGAAGGAAAGAAAGCACAGAGCCCCAGATTCTATGTTGTCCTGGAGAGCTTGCAGAGCACTGGGGAAAGGCAGGCAGAGAATTCCCTGCTAGCACCTTCTCTGTGCCTGGGAAGCAGAAGTGTTCACATTGCTTCGCAAGAATCGCTCTTGTGCAGAAAACACTAACACTTGTTCAGAAGGAAAGAAAGCACAGAGCCCCAGATTTTATGTTGTCCTGGAGAGCTTGCAGAGCACTGGGGAAAGGCAGGCAGAGAATTCCCTGATAGCACCTTCTCTGTGCCTGTTCACATTGCTTCGCAGAATCGCTTTTGTGCAGAAAACAGTAACACTTGTTCAGAACGAAAGAAAGCACAGAGCCCCAGATTCTATGTTGTCCTGGAGAGCTTGCAGAGCACTGGGGAAAGGCAGGCAGAGAATTCCCTGCTAACACCTTCTCTGTGCCTGGGAAGCAGAAGTGTTCACATTGCTTCGCAAGAATCACTTTTGTGCAGAAAACAGTAACACTTGTTCAGAAGGAAAGAAAGCACAGAGCCCCAGATTCTATGTTGTCCTGGAGAGCTTGCAGAGCACTGGGGAAAGGCAGGCAGAGAATTCCCTGCTAGCACCTTCTCTGTGCCTGGGAAGCAGAAGTGTTCACATTGCTTCGCAAGAATCGCTTTTCTGCAGAAAACACTAACACTTGTTCAGAAGGAAAGAAAGCACAGAGCCCCAGATTTTATGTTGTCCTGGAGAGCTTGCAGAGCACTGGGGAAAGGCAGGCAGAGAATTCCCTGCTAGCACCTTCTCTGTGCCTGTTCACATTGCTTCGCAGAATCGCTTTTGTGCAGAAAACAGTAACACTTGTTCAGAACGAAAGAAAGCACAGAGCCCCAGATTCTATGTTGTCCTGGAGAGCTTGCAGAGCACTGGGGAAAGGCAGGCAGAGAATTCCCTGCTAGCACCTTCTCTGTGCCTGGGAAGCAGAAGTGTTCACATTGCTTCGCAGAATCGCTTTTGTGCAGAAAACACTAACACTTGCTCAGAAGGAAAGAAAGCACAGAGCCCCAGATTCTATGTTGTCCTGGAGAGCTTGCAGAGCACTGGGGAAAGGCAGGCAGAGAATTCCCTGCTAGCACCTTCTCTGTGCCTGTTCACATTGCTTCGCAGAATCGCTTTTGTGCAGAGAACAGTAACACTTGTTCAGAACGAAAGAAAGCACAGAGCCCCAGATTTTATGTTGTCCTGGAGAGCTTGCAGAGCACTGGGGAAAGGCAGGCAGAGAATTCCCTGCTAGCACCTTCTCTGTGCCTGGGAAGCAGAAGTGTTCACATTGCTTCGCAAGAATCGCTTTTGTGCAGAGAACAGTAACACTTGTTCAGAACGAAAGAAAGCACAGAGCCCCAGATTTTATGTTGTCCTGGAGAGCTTGCAGAGCACTGGGGAAAGGCAGGCAGAGAATTCCCTGCTAGCACCTTCTCTGTGCCTGGGAAGCAGAAGTGTTCACATTGCTTCGCAGAATCGCTTTTGTGCAGAAAACACTAACACTTGTTCAGAAGGAAAGAAAGCACAGAGCCCCAGATTCTATGTTGTCCTGGAGAGCTTGCAGAGCACTGGGGAAAGGCAGGCAGAGAATTCCCTGATAGCACCTTCTCTGTGCCTGTTCACATTGCTTCGCAGAATCGCTTTTGTGCAGAGAACAGTAACACTTGTTCAGAACGAAAGAAAGCACAGAGCCCCAGATTTGCTGTTGTCCTGGAGAGCTTGCAGAGCACTGGGGAAAGGCAGGCAGAGAATTCCCTGCTAGCACCTTCTCTGTGCCTGGGAAGCAGAAGTGTTCACATTGCTTCGCAAGAATCGCTTTTGTGCAGAAAACAGTAACACTTGTTCAGAAGGAAAGAAAGCACAGAGCCCCAGATTCTATGTTGTCCTGGAGAGCTTGCAGAGCACTGGGGAAAGGCAGGCAGAGAATTCCCTGCTAGCACCTTCTCTGTGCCTGTTCACATTGCTTCGCAGAATCGCTTTTGTGCAGAAAACAGTAACACTTGTTCAGAAGGAAAGAAAGCACAGAGCCCCAGATTCTATGTTGTCCTGGAGAGCTTGCAGAGCACTGGGGAAAGGCAGGCAGAGAATTCCCTGATAGCACCTTCTCTGTGCCTGGGAAGCAGAAGTGTTCACATTGCTTCGCAGAATCGCTTTTGTGCAGAAAACACTAACACTTGTTCAGAAGGAAAGAAAGCACAGAGCCCCAGATTCTATGTTGTCCTGGAGAGCTTGCAGAGCACTGGGGAAAGGCAGGCAGAGAATTCCTTGCTAGCACCTTCTCTGTGCCTGGGAAGCAGAAGTGTTCACATTGCTTCGCAAGAATCGCTTTTGTGCAGAAAACAGTAACACTTGTTCAGAAGGAAAGAAAGCACAGAGCCCCAGATTCTATGTTGTCCTGGAGAGCTTGCAGAGCACTGGGGAAAGGCAGGCAGAGAATTCCCTGCTAGCACCTTCTCTGTGCCTTGGAAGCAGAAGTGTTCACATTGCTTCGCAAGAATCACTTTTGTGCAGAAAACAGTAACACTTGTTCAGAAGGAAAGAAAGCACAGAGCCCCAGATTCTATGTTGTCCTGGAGAGCTTGCAGAGCACTGGGGAAAGGCAGGCAGAGAATTCCCTGCTAGCACCTTCTCTGTGCCTGGGAAGCAGAAGTGTTCACATTGCTTCGCAAGAATCACTTTTGTGCAGAAAACAGTAACACTTGTTCAGAAGGAAAGAAAGCACAGAGCCCCAGATTCTATGTTGTCCTGGAGAGCTTGCAGAGCACTGGGGAAAGGCAGGCAGAGAATTCCCTGCTAGCACCTTCTCTGTGCCTGGGAAGCAGAAGTGTTCACATTGCTTCGCAAGAATCACTTTTGTGCAGAAAACAGTAACACTTGTTCAGAAGGAAAGAAAGCACAGAGCCCCAGATTCTATGTTGTCCTGGAGAGCTTGCAGAGCACTGGGGAAAGGCAGGCAGAGAATTCCCTGCTAGCACCTTCTCTGTGCCTGGGAAGCAGAAGTGTTCACATTGCTTCGCAAGAATCGCTCTTGTGCAGAAAACACTAACACTTGTTCAGAAGGAAAGAAAGCACAGAGCCCCAGATTTTATGTTGTCCTGGAGAGCTTGCAGAGCACTGGGGAAAGGCAGGCAGAGAATTCCCTGATAGCACCTTCTCTGTGCCTGTTCACATTGCTTCGCAGCATCGCTTTTGTGCAGAAAACAGTAACACTTGTTCAGAAGGAAAGAAAGCACAGAGCCCCAGATTCTATGTTGTCCTGGAGAGCTTGCAGAGCACTGGGGAAAGGCAGGCAGAGAATTCCCTGATAGCACCTTCTCTGTGCCTGGGAAGCAGAAGTGTTCACATTGCTTCGCAAGAATCGCTTTTGTGCAGAATACACTAACACTTCTTCAGAAGGAAAGAAAGCACAGAGCCCCAGATTTTATGTTGTCCTGGAGAGCTTGCAGAGCACTGGGGAAAGGCAGGCAGAGAATTCCCTGATAGCACCTTCTCTGTGCCTGTTCACATTGCTTCGCAGAATCGCTTTTGTGCAGAAAACAGTAACACTTGTTCAGAACGAAAGAAAGCACAGAGCCCCAGATTTTATGTTGTCCTGGAGAGCTTGCAGAGCACTGGGGAAAGGCAGGCAGAGAATTCCTTGCTAGCACCTTCTCTGTGCCTGGGAAGCAGAAGTGTTCACATTGCTTCGCAAGAATCACTTTTGTGCAGAAAACAGTAACACTTGTTCAGAACGAAAGAAAGCACAGAGCCCCAGATTTTATGTTGTCCTGGAGAGCTTGCAGAGCACTGGGGAAAGGCAGGCAGAGAATTCCCTGCTAGCACCTTCTCTGTGCCTGTTCACATTGCTTCGCAGAATCGCTTTTGTGCAGAAAACAGTAACACTTGTTCAGAACGAAAGAAAGCACAGAGCCCCAGATTCTATGTTGTCCTGGAGAGCTTGCAGAGCACTGGGGAAAGGCAGGCAGAGAATTCCTTGCTAGCACCTTCTCTGTGCCTGGGAAGCAGAAGTGTTCACATTGCTTCGCAGAATCGCTTTTGTGCAGAAAACAGTAACACTTGTTCAGAAGGAAAGAAAGCACAGAGCCCCAGATTCTATGTTGTCCTGGAGAGCTTGCAGAGCACTGGGGAAAGGCAGGCAGAGAATTCCCTGATAGCACCTTCTCTGTGCCTGTTCACATTGCTTCGCAGAATCGCTTTTGTGCAGAAAACAGTAACACTTGTTCTGAACGAAAGAAAGCACAGAGCCCCAGATTTGCTGTTGTCCCGGAGAGCTTGCAGAGCACTGGGGAAAGGCAGGCAGAGAATTCCCTGCTAGCACCTTCTCTGTGCCTGGGAAGCAGAAGTGTTCACATTGCTTCGCAAGAATCGCTCTTGTGCAGAAAACACTAACACTTGTTCAGAAGGAAAGAAAGCACAGAGCCCCAGATTTTATGTTGTCCTGGAGAGCTTGCAGAGCACTGGGGAAAGGCAGGCAGAGAATTCCCTGATAGCACCTTCTCTGTGCCTGTTCACATTGTTTCGCAGAATCGCTTTTGTGCAGAAAACAGTAACACTTGTTCAGAAGGAAAGAAAGCACAGAGCCCCAGATTCTATGTTGTCCTGGAGAGCTTGCAGAGCACTGGGGAAAGGCAGGCAGAGAATTCCCTGCTAGCACCTTCTCTGTGCCTGGGAAGCAGAAGTGTTCACATTGCTTCGCAAGAATCGCTTTTGTGCAGAAAACACTAACACTTCTTCAGAAGGAAAGAAAGCACAGAGCCCCAGATTTTATGTTGTCCTGGAGAGCTTGCAGAGCACTGGGGAAAGGCAGGCAGAGAATTCCTTGCTAGCACCTTCTCTGTGCCTGGGAAGCAGAAGTGTTCACATTGCTTCGCAAGAATCGCTTTTGTGCAGAAAACAGTAACACTTGTTCAGAAGGAAAGAAAGCACAGAGCCCCAGATTCTATGTTGTCCTGGAGAGCTTGCAGAGCACTGGGGAAAGGCAGGCAGAGAATTCCCTGCTAGCACCTTCTCTGTGCCTGTTCACATTGCTTCGCAGAATCGCTTTTGTGCAGAAAACAGTAACACTTGTTCAGAACGAAAGAAAGCACAGAGCCCCAGATTCTATGTTGTCCTGGAGAGCTTGCAGAGCACTGGGGAAAGGCAGGCAGAGAATTCCCTGATAGCACCTTCTCTGTGCCTGGGAAGCAGAAGTGTTCACATTGCTTCGCAGAATCGCTTTTGTGCAGAAAACACTAACACTTGTTCAGAAGGAAAGAAAGCACAGAGCCCCAGATTCTATGTTGTCCTGGAGAGCTTGCAGAGCACTGGGGAAAGGCAGGCAGAGAATTCCTTGCTAGCACCTTCTCTGTGCCTGGGAAGCAGAAGTGTTCACATTGCTTCGCAAGAATCGCTTTTGTGCAGAAAACAGTAACACTTGTTCAGAAGGAAAGAAAGCACAGAGCCCCAGATTCTATGTTGTCCTGGAGAGCTTGCAGAGCACTGGGGAAAGGCAGGCAGAGAATTCCCTGCTAGCACCTTCTCTGTGCCTTGGAAGCAGAAGTGTTCACATTGCTTCGCAAGAATCACTTTTGTGCAGAAAACAGTAACACTTGTTCAGAAGGAAAGAAAGCACAGAGCCCCAGATTCTATGTTGTCCTGGAGAGCTTGCAGAGCACTGGGGAAAGGCAGGCAGAGAATTCCCTGCTAGCACCTTCTCTGTGCCTGGGAAGCAGAAGTGTTCACATTGCTTCGCAAGAATCACTTTTGTGCAGAAAACAGTAACACTTGTTCAGAAGGAAAGAAAGCACAGAGCCCCAGATTCTATGTTGTCCTGGAGAGCTTGCAGAGCACTGGGGAAAGGCAGGCAGAGAATTCCCTGCTAGCACCTTCTCTGTGCCTGGGAAGCAGAAGTGTTCACATTGCTTCGCAAGAATCACTTTTGTGCAGAAAACAGTAACACTTGTTCAGAAGGAAAGAAAGCACAGAGCCCCAGATTCTATGTTGTCCTGGAGAGCTTGCAGAGCACTGGGGAAAGGCAGGCAGAGAATTCCCTGCTAGCACCTTCTCTGTGCCTGGGAAGCAGAAGTGTTCACATTGCTTCGCAAGAATCGCTCTTGTGCAGAAAACACTAACACTTGTTCAGAAGGAAAGAAAGCACAGAGCCCCAGATTTTATGTTGTCCTGGAGAGCTTGCAGAGCACTGGGGAAAGGCAGGCAGAGAATTCCCTGATAGCACCTTCTCTGTGCCTGTTCACATTGCTTCGCAGCATCGCTTTTGTGCAGAAAACAGTAACACTTGTTCAGAAGGAAAGAAAGCACAGAGCCCCAGATTCTATGTTGTCCTGGAGAGCTTGCAGAGCACTGGGGAAAGGCAGGCAGAGAATTCCCTGATAGCACCTTCTCTGTGCCTGGGAAGCAGAAGTGTTCACATTGCTTCGCAAGAATCGCTTTTGTGCAGAATACACTAACACTTCTTCAGAAGGAAAGAAAGCACAGAGCCCCAGATTTTATGTTGTCCTGGAGAGCTTGCAGAGCACTGGGGAAAGGCAGGCAGAGAATTCCCTGATAGCACCTTCTCTGTGCCTGTTCACATTGCTTCGCAGAATCGCTTTTGTGCAGAAAACAGTAACACTTGTTCAGAACGAAAGAAAGCACAGAGCCCCAGATTTTATGTTGTCCTGGAGAGCTTGCAGAGCACTGGGGAAAGGCAGGCAGAGAATTCCTTGCTAGCACCTTCTCTGTGCCTGGGAAGCAGAAGTGTTCACATTGCTTCGCAAGAATCACTTTTGTGCAGAAAACAGTAACACTTGTTCAGAACGAAAGAAAGCACAGAGCCCCAGATTTTATGTTGTCCTGGAGAGCTTGCAGAGCACTGGGGAAAGGCAGGCAGAGAATTCCCTGCTAGCACCTTCTCTGTGCCTGTTCACATTGCTTCGCAGAATCGCTTTTGTGCAGAAAACAGTAACACTTGTTCAGAACGAAAGAAAGCACAGAGCCCCAGATTCTATGTTGTCCTGGAGAGCTTGCAGAGCACTGGGGAAAGGCAGGCAGAGAATTCCTTGCTAGCACCTTCTCTGTGCCTGGGAAGCAGAAGTGTTCACATTGCTTCGCAGAATCGCTTTTGTGCAGAAAACAGTAACACTTGTTCAGAAGGAAAGAAAGCACAGAGCCCCAGATTCTATGTTGTCCTGGAGAGCTTGCAGAGCACTGGGGAAAGGCAGGCAGAGAATTCCCTGATAGCACCTTCTCTGTGCCTGTTCACATTGCTTCGCAGAATCGCTTTTGTGCAGAAAACAGTAACACTTGTTCTGAACGAAAGAAAGCACAGAGCCCCAGATTTGCTGTTGTCCCGGAGAGCTTGCAGAGCACTGGGGAAAGGCAGGCAGAGAATTCCCTGCTAGCACCTTCTCTGTGCCTGGGAAGCAGAAGTGTTCACATTGCTTCGCAAGAATCGCTCTTGTGCAGAAAACACTAACACTTGTTCAGAAGGAAAGAAAGCACAGAGCCCCAGATTTTATGTTGTCCTGGAGAGCTTGCAGAGCACTGGGGAAAGGCAGGCAGAGAATTCCCTGATAGCACCTTCTCTGTGCCTGTTCACATTGTTTCGCAGAATCGCTTTTGTGCAGAAAACAGTAACACTTGTTCAGAAGGAAAGAAAGCACAGAGCCCCAGATTCTATGTTGTCCTGGAGAGCTTGCAGAGCACTGGGGAAAGGCAGGCAGAGAATTCCCTGCTAGCACCTTCTCTGTGCCTGGGAAGCAGAAGTGTTCACATTGCTTCGCAAGAATCGCTTTTGTGCAGAAAACACTAACACTTCTTCAGAAGGAAAGAAAGCACAGAGCCCCAGATTTTATGTTGTCCTGGAGAGCTTGCAGAGCACTGGGGAAAGGCAGGCAGAGAATTCCTTGCTAGCACCTTCTCTGTGCCTGGGAAGCAGAAGTGTTCACATTGCTTCGCAAGAATCGCTTTTGTGCAGAAAACAGTAACACTTGTTCAGAAGGAAAGAAAGCACAGAGCCCCAGATTCTATGTTGTCCTGGAGAGCTTGCAGAGCACTGGGGAAAGGCAGGCAGAGAATTCCCTGCTAGCACCTTCTCTGTGCCTGTTCACATTGCTTCGCAGAATCGCTTTTGTGCAGAAAACAGTAACACTTGTTCAGAACGAAAGAAAGCACAGAGCCCCAGATTCTATGTTGTCCTGGAGAGCTTGCAGAGCACTGGGGAAAGGCAGGCAGAGAATTCCCTGCTAGCACCTTCTCTGTGCCTGGGAAGCAGAAGTGTTCACATTGCTTCGCAGAATCGCTTTTGTGCAGAAAACACTAACACTTGTTCAGAAGGAAAGAAAGCACAGAGCCCCAGATTCTATGTTGTCCTGGAGAGCTTGCAGAGCACTGGGGAAAGGCAGGCAGAGAATTCCCTGATAGCACCTTCTCTGTGCCTGTTCACATTGCTTCGCAGAATCGCTTTTGTGCAGAAAACAGTAATATTGTTCAGAAGGAAAGAAAGCACAGAGCCCCAGATTTTATGTTGTCCTGGAGAGCTTGCAGAGCACTGGGGAAAGGCAGGCAGAGAATTCCCTGATAGCACCTTCTCTGTGCCTGTTCACATTGCTTCGCAGCATCGCTTTTGTGCAGAAAACAGTAACACTTGTTCAGAAGGAAAGAAAGCACAGAGCCCCAGATTCTATGTTGTCCTGGAGAGCTTGCAGAGCACTGGGGAAAGGCAGGCAGAGAATTCCCTGCTAGCACCTTCTCTGTGCCTGGGAAGCAGAAGTGTTCACATTGCTTCGCAGAATCGCTTTTGTGCAGAAAACAGTAACACTTGTTCAGAACGAAAGAAAGCACAGAGCCCCAGATTCTATGTTGTCCTGGAGAGCTTGCAGAGCACTGGGGAAAGGCAGGCAGAGAATTCCCTGCTAGCACCTTCTCTGTGCCTGGGAAGCAGAAGTGTTCACATTGCTTCGCAGAATCGCTTTTGTGCAGAAAACACTAAAACTTGTTCAGAACGAAAGAAAGCACAGAGCCCCAGATTCTATGTTGTCCTGGAGAGCTTGCAGAGCACTGGGGAAAGGCAGGCAGAGAATTCCTTGCTAGCACCTTCTCTGTGCCTGGGAAGCAGAAGTGTTCACATTGCTTCGCAGAATCGCTTTTGTGCAGAAAACAGTAACACTTGTTCAGAAGGAAAGAAAGCACAGAGCCCCAGATTCTATGTTGTCCTGGAGAGCTTGCAGAGCACTGGGGAAAGGCAGGCAGAGAATTCCCTGCTAGCACCTTCTCTGTGCCTGTTCACATTGCTTCGCAGAATCGCTTTTGTGCAGAAAACAGTAACACTTGTTCAGAACGAAAGAAAGCACAGAGCCCCAGATTCTATGTTGTCCTGGAGAGCTTGCAGAGCACTGGGGAAAGGCAGGCAGAGAATTCCCTGATAGCACCTTCTCTGTGCCTGGGAAGCAGAAGTGTTCACATTGCTTCGCAGAATCGCTTTTGTGCAGAAAACACTAACACTTGTTCAGAAGGAAAGAAAGCACAGAGCCCCAGATTCTATGTTGTCCTGGAGAGCTTGCAGAGCACTGGGGAAAGGCAGGCAGAGAATTCCTTGCTAGCACCTTCTCTGTGCCTGGGAAGCAGAAGTGTTCACATTGCTTCGCAAGAATCGCTTTTGTGCAGAAAACAGTAACACTTGTTCAGAAGGAAAGAAAGCACAGAGCCCCAGATTCTATGTTGTCCTGGAGAGCTTGCAGAGCACTGGGGAAAGGCAGGCAGAGAATTCCCTGCTAGCACCTTCTCTGTGCCTTGGAAGCAGAAGTGTTCACATTGCTTCGCAAGAATCACTTTTGTGCAGAAAACAGTAACACTTGTTCAGAAGGAAAGAAAGCACAGAGCCCCAGATTCTATGTTGTCCTGGAGAGCTTGCAGAGCACTGGGGAAAGGCAGGCAGAGAATTCCCTGCTAGCACCTTCTCTGTGCCTGGGAAGCAGAAGTGTTCACATTGCTTCGCAAGAATCACTTTTGTGCAGAAAACAGTAACACTTGTTCAGAAGGAAAGAAAGCACAGAGCCCCAGATTTTATGTTGTCCTGGAGAGCTTGCAGAGCACTGGAGAAAGGCAGGCAGAGAATTCCTTGCTAGCACCTTCTCTGTGCCTGGGAAGCAGAAGTGTTCACATTGCTTCGCAGAATCGCTTTTGTGCAGAAAACAGTAACACTTGTTCAGAAGGAAAGAAAGCACAGAGCCCCAGATTCTATGTTGTCCTGGAGAGCTTGCAGAGCACTGGGGAAAGGCAGGCAGAGAATTCCTTGCTAGCACCTTCTCTGTGCCTGGGAAGCAGAAGTGTTCACATTGCTTCGCAGAATCGCTTTTGTGCAGAAAACAGTAACACTTGTTCAGAAGGAAAGAAAGCACAGAGCCCCAGATTCTGTGTTGTCCTGGAGAGCTTGCAGAGCACTGGGGAAAGGCAGGCAGAGAATTCCCTGCTAGCACCTTCTCTGTGCCTGGGAAGCAGAAGTGTTCACATTGCTTCGCAAGAATCGCTCTTGTGCAGAAAACACTAACACTTGTTCAGAAGGAAAGAAAGCACAGAGCCCCAGATTTTATGTTGTCCTGGAGAGCTTGCAGAGCACTGGGGAAAGGCAGGCAGAGAATTCCCTGATAGCACCTTCTCTGTGCCTGTTCACATTGCTTCGCAGAATCGCTTTTGTGCAGAAAACAGTAACACTTGTTCAGAACGAAAGAAAGCACAGAGCCCCAGATTCTATGTTGTCCTGGAGAGCTTGCAGAGCACTGGGGAAAGGCAGGCAGAGAATTCCCTGCTAACACCTTCTCTGTGCCTGGGAAGTAGAAGTGTTCACATTGCTTCGCAAGAATCACTTTTGTGCAGAAAACAGTAACACTTGTTCAGAAGGAAAGAAAGCACAGAGCCCCAGATTCTATGTTGTCCTGGAGAGCTTGCAGAGCACTGGGGAAAGGCAGGCAGAGAATTCCCTGCTAGCACCTTCTCTGTGCCTGGGAAGCAGAAGTGTTCACATTGCTTCGCAGAATCGCTTTTGTGCAGAAAACACTAACACTTGCTCAGAAGGAAAGAAAGCACAGAGCCCCAGATTCTATGTTGTCCTGGAGAGCTTGCAGAGCACTGGGGAAAGGCAGGCAGAGAATTCCCTGCTAGCACCTTCTCTGTGCCTGTTCACATTGCTTCGCAGAATCGCTTTTGTGCAGAGAACAGTAACACTTGTTCAGAACGAAAGAAAGCACAGAGCCCCAGATTTTATGTTGTCCTGGAGAGCTTGCAGAGCACTGGGGAAAGGCAGGCAGAGAATTCCCTGCTAGCACCTTCTCTGTGCCTGGGAAGCAGAAGTGTTCACATTGCTTCGCAAGAATCGCTTTTGTGCAGAGAACAGTAACACTTGTTCAGAACGAAAGAAAGCACAGAGCCCCAGATTTTATGTTGTCCTGGAGAGCTTGCAGAGCACTGGGGAAAGGCAGGCAGAGAATTCCCTGCTAGCACCTTCTCTGTGCCTGGGAAGCAGAAGTGTTCACATTGCTTCGCAGAATCGCTTTTGTGCAGAAAACACTAACACTTGTTCAGAAGGAAAGAAAGCACAGAGCCCCAGATTCTATGTTGTCCTGGAGAGCTTGCAGAGCACTGGGGAAAGGCAGGCAGAGAATTCCCTGATAGCACCTTCTCTGTGCCTGTTCACATTGCTTCGCAGAATCGCTTTTGTGCAGAGAACAGTAACACTTGTTCAGAACGAAAGAAAGCACAGAGCCCCAGATTTGCTGTTGTCCTGGAGAGCTTGCAGAGCACTGGGGAAAGGCAGGCAGAGAATTCCCTGCTAGCACCTTCTCTGTGCCTGGGAAGCAGAAGTGTTCACATTGCTTCGCAAGAATCGCTTTTGTGCAGAAAACACTAACACTTGTTCAGAAGGAAAGAAAGCACAGAGCCCCAGATTCTATGTTGTCCTGGAGAGCTTGCAGAGCACTGGGGAAAGGCAGGCAGAGAATTCCCTGCTAGCACCTTCTCTGTGCCTGTTCACATTGCTTCGCAGAATCGCTTTTGTGCAGAAAACAGTAACACTTGTTCAGAACGAAAGAAAGCACAGAGCCCCAGATTCTATGTTGTCCTGGAGAGCTTGCAGAGCACTGGGGAAAGGCAGGCAGAGAATTCCCTGCTAGCACCTTCTCTGTGCCTGGGAAGCAGAAGTGTTCACATTGCTTCGCAGAATCGCTTTTGTGCAGAAAACACTAACACTTGTTCAGAAGGAAAGAAAGCACAGAGCCCCAGATTTTATGTTGTCCTGGAGAGCTTGCAGAGCACTGGGGAAAGGCAGGCAGAGAATTCCCTGCTAGCACCTTCTCTGTGCCTGTTCACATTGCTTCGCAGAATCGCTTTTGTGCAGAAAACAGTAACACTTGTTCAGAACGAAAGAAAGCACAGAGCCCCAGATTCTATGTTGTCCTGGAGAGCTTGCAGAGCACTGGGGAAAGGCAGGCAGAGAATTCCCTGCTAGCACCTTCTCTGTGCCTGGGAAGCAGAAGTGTTCACATTGCTTCGCAGAATCGCTTTTGTGCAGAAAACAGTAACACTTGTTCAGAAGGAAAGAAAGCACAGAGCCCCAGATTCTATGTTGTCCTGGAGAGCTTGCAGAGCACTGGGGAAAGGCAGGCAGAGAATTCCCTGATAGCACCTTCTCTGTGCCTGGGAAGCAGAAGTGTTCACATTGCTTCACAAGAATCACTTTTGTGCAGAAAACAGTAACACTTGTTCAGAAGGAAAGAAAGCACAGAGCCCCAGATTCTATGTTGTCCTGGAGAGCTTGCAGAGCACTGGGGAAAGGCAGGCAGAGAATTCCCTGCTAGCACCTTCTCTGTGCCTGTTCACATTGCTTCGCAGAATCGCTTTTGTGCAGAAAACAGTAACACTTGTTCAGAAGGAAAGAAAGCACAGAGCCCCAGATTTGCTGTTGTCCCGGAGAGCTTGCAGAGCACTGGGGAAAGGCAGGCAGAGAATTCCCTGCTAGCACCTTCTCTGTGCCTGTTCACATTGCTTCGCAAGAATCGCTTTTGTGCAGAAAACAGTAACACTTGTTCAGAAGGAAAGAAAGCACAGAGCCCCAGATTCTATGTTGTCCTGGAGAGCTTGCAGAGCACTGGGGAAAGGCAGGCAGAGAATTCCCTGATAGCACCTTCTCTGTGCCTGGGAAGCAGAAGTGTTCACATTGCTTCGCAAGAATCACTTTTGTGCAGAAAACAGTAACAGTTGTTCAGAAGGAAAGAAAGCACAGAGCCCCAGATTTGCTGTTGTCCTGGAGAGCTTGCAGAGCACTGGGGAAAGGCAGGCAGAGAATTCCCTGATAGCACCTTCTCTGTGCCTGGGAAGCAGAAGTGTTCACATTGCTTCGCAAGAATCGCTTTTGTTCAGGAAACAGTAACACTTGTTCAGAAGGAAAGAAAGCACAGAGCCCCAGATTTTATGTTGTCCTGGAGATCTTGCAGAGCACTGGGGAAAGGCAGGCAGAGAATTCCCTGCTAGCACCTTCCCTGTGCCTGTTCACATTGCTTCGCAGAACCGCTTTTGTGCAGAAAACAGTAACACTTGTTCAGAACGAAAGAAAGCACAGAGCCCCAGATTCTATGTTGTCCTGGAGAGCTTGCAGAGCACTGGGGAAAGGCAGGCAGAGAATTCCCTGCTAGCACCTTCTCTGTGCCTGAGAAGCAGAAGTGTTCACATTGCTTCGCAAGAATCGCTTTTGTGCAGAAAACACTAACACTTGTTCAGAAGGAAAGAAAGCACAGAGCCCCAGATTTTATGTTGTCCTGGAGAGCTTGCAGAGCACTGGGGAAAGGCAGGCAGAGAATTCCCTGCTAGCACCTTCTCTGTGCCTGTTCACATTGCTTCGCAGAATCGCTTTTGTGCAGAAAACAGTAACACTTGTTCAGAACGAAAGAAAGCACAGAGCCCCAGATTCTATGTTGTCCTGGAGAGCTTGCAGAGCACTGGGGAAAGGCAGGCAGAGAATTCCCTGCTAGCACCTTCTCTGTGCCTGGGAAGCAGAAGTGTTCACATTGCTTCGCAGAATCGCTTTTGTGCAGAAAACACTAACACTTGTTCAGAACGAAAGAAAGCACAGAGCCCCAGATTCTATGTTGTCCTGGAGAGCTTGCAGAGCACTGGGGAAAGGCAGGCAGAGAATTCCTTGCTAGCACCTTCTCTGTGCCTGGGAAGCAGAAGTGTTCACATTGCTTCGCAAGAATCGCTTTTGTGCAGAAAACACTAACACTTGTTCAGAACGAAAGAAAGCACAGAGCCCCAGATTCTATGTTGTCCTGGAGAGCTTGCAGAGCACTGGGGAAAGGCAGGCAGAGAATTCCTTGCTAGCACCTTCTCTGTGCCTGGGAAGCAGAAGTGTTCACATTGCTTCGCAAGAATCGCTTTTGTGCAGAAAACAGTAACACTTGTTCAGAACGAAAGAAAGCACAGAGCCCCAGATTCTATGTTGTCCTGGAGAGCTTGCAGAGCACTGGGGAAAGGCAGGCAGAGAATTCCCTGATAGCACCTTCTCTGTGCCTGGGAAGCAGAAGTGTTCACATTGCTTCACAAGAATCACTTTTGTGCAGAAAACAGTAACACTTGTTCAGAAGGAAAGAAAGCACAGAGCCCCAGATTCTATGTTGTCCTGGAGAGCTTGCAGAGCACTGGGGAAAGGCAGGCAGAGAATTCCCTGATAGCACCTTCTCTGTGCCTGTTCACATTGCTTCGCAGAATCGCTTTTGTGCAGAAAACAGTAACACTTGTTCAGAACGAAAGAAAGCACAGAGCCCCAGATTTGCTGTTGTCCCGGAGAGCTTGCAGAGCACTGGGGAAAGGCAGGCAGAGAATTCCCTGCTAGCACCTTCTCTGTGCCTGTTCACATTGCTTCGCAAGAATCGCTTTTGTGCAGAAAACAGTAACACTTGTTCAGAAGGAAAGAAAGCACAGAGCCCCAGATTCTATGTTGTCCTGGAGAGCTTGCAGAGCACTGGGGAAAGGCAGGCAGAGAATTCCCTGCTAGCACCTTCTCTGTGCCTGGGAAGCAGAAGTGTTCACATTGCTTCGCAGAATCGCTTTTGTGCAGAAAACACTAACACTTGTTCAGAAGGAAAGAAAGCACAGAGCCCCAGATTTTATGTTGTCCTGGAGAGCTTGCAGAGCACTGGGGAAAGGCAGGCAGAGAATTCCCTGCTAGCACCTTCTCTGTGCCTGTTCACATTGCTTCGCAGAATCGCTTTTGTGCAGAAAACAGTAACACTTGTTCAGAACGAAAGAAAGCACAGAGCCCCAGATTCTATGTTGTCCTGGAGAGCTTGCAGAGCACTGGGGAAAGGCAGGCAGAGAATTCCCTGCTAGCACCTTCTCTGTGCCTGGGAAGCAGAAGTGTTCACATTGCTTCGCAGAATCGCTTTTGTGCAGAAAACACTAACACTTGCTCAGAAGGAAAGAAAGCACAGAGCCCCAGATTCTATGTTGTCCTGGAGAGCTTGCAGAGCACTGGGGAAAGGCAGGCAGAGAATTCCCTGCTAGCACCTTCTCTGTGCCTGTTCACATTGCTTCGCAGAATCGCTTTTGTGCAGAGAACAGTAACACTTGTTCAGAACGAAAGAAAGCACAGAGCCCCAGATTTTATGTTGTCCTGGAGAGCTTGCAGAGCACTGGGGAAAGGCAGGCAGAGAATTCCCTGCTAGCACCTTCTCTGTGCCTGGGAAGCAGAAGTGTTCACATTGCTTCGCAAGAATCGCTTTTGTGCAGAAAACACTAACACTTGTTCAGAAGGAAAGAAAGCACAGAGCCCCAGATTCTATGTTGTCCTGGAGAGCTTGCAGAGCACTGGGGAAAGGCAGGCAGAGAATTCCCTGATAGCACCTTCTCTGTGCCTGGGAAGCAGAAGTGTTCACATTGCTTCGCAAGAATCGCTTTTGTGCAGAAAACAGTAACACTTGTTCAGAACGAAAGAAAGCACAGAGCCCCAGATTCTATGTTGTCCTGGAGAGCTTGCAGAGCACTGGGGAAAGGCAGGCAGAGAATTCCCTGATAGCACCTTCTCTGTGCCTGGGAAGCAGAAGTGTTCACATTGCTTCACAAGAATCACTTTTGTGCAGAAAACAGTAACACTTGTTCAGAAGGAAAGAAAGCACAGAGCCCCAGATTCTATGTTGTCCTGGAGAGCTTGCAGAGCACTGGGGAAAGGCAGGCAGAGAATTCCCTGCTAGCACCTTCTCTGTGCCTGTTCACATTGCTTCGCAGAATCGCTTTTGTGCAGAAAACAGTAACACTTGTTCAGAAGGAAAGAAAGCACAGAGCCCCAGATTTGCTGTTGTCCCGGAGAGCTTGCAGAGCACTGGGGAAAGGCAGGCAGAGAATTCCCTGCTAGCACCTTCTCTGTGCCTGTTCACATTGCTTCGCAAGAATCGCTTTTGTGCAGAAAACAGTAACACTTGTTCAGAAGGAAAGAAAGCACAGAGCCCCAGATTCTATGTTGTCCTGGAGAGCTTGCAGAGCACTGGGGAAAGGCAGGCAGAGAATTCCCTGATAGCACCTTCTCTGTGCCTGGGAAGCAGAAGTGTTCACATTGCTTCGCAAGAATCGCTTTTGTTCAGGAAACAGTAACACTTGTTCAGAAGGAAAGAAAGCACAGAGCCCCAGATTTTATGTTGTCCTGGAGATCTTGCAGAGCACTGGGGAAAGGCAGGCAGAGAATTCCCTGCTAGCACCTTCTCTGTGCCTGTTCACATTGCTTCGCAGAACCGCTTTTGTGCAGAAAACAGTAACACTTGTTCAGAACGAAAGAAAGCACAGAGCCCCAGATTCTATGTTGTCCTGGAGAGCTTGCAGAGCACTGGGGAAAGGCAGGCAGAGAATTCCCTGCTAGCACCTTCTCTGTGCCTGAGAAGCAGAAGTGTTCACATTGCTTCGCAAGAATCGCTTTTGTGCAGAAAACACTAACACTTGTTCAGAAGGAAAGAAAGCACAGAGCCCCAGATTTTATGTTGTCCTGGAGAGCTTGCAGAGCACTGGGGAAAGGCAGGCAGAGAATTCCCTGCTAGCACCTTCTCTGTGCCTGTTCACATTGCTTCGCAGAATCGCTTTTGTGCAGAAAACAGTAACACTTGTTCAGAACGAAAGAAAGCACAGAGCCCCAGATTCTATGTTGTCCTGGAGAGCTTGCAGAGCACTGGGGAAAGGCAGGCAGAGAATTCCCTGCTAGCACCTTCTCTGTGCCTGGGAAGCAGAAGTGTTCACATTGCTTCGCAAGAATCGCTTTTGTGCAGAAAACACTAACACTTGTTCAGAACGAAAGAAAGCACAGAGCCCCAGATTCTATGTTGTCCTGGAGAGCTTGCAGAGCACTGGGGAAAGGCAGGCAGAGAATTCCTTGCTAGCACCTTCTCTGTGCCTGGGAAGCAGAAGTGTTCACATTGCTTCGCAAGAATCGCTTTTGTGCAGAAAACACTAACACTTGTTCAGAACGAAAGAAAGCACAGAGCCCCAGATTCTATGTTGTCCTGGAGAGCTTGCAGAGCACTGGGGAAAGGCAGGCAGAGAATTCCTTGCTAGCACCTTCTCTGTGCCTGGGAAGCAGAAGTGTTCACATTGCTTCGCAAGAATCGCTTTTGTGCAGAAAACAGTAACACTTGTTCAGAACGAAAGAAAGCACAGAGCCCCAGATTCTATGTTGTCCTGGAGAGCTTGCAGAGCACTGGGGAAAGGCAGGCAGAGAATTCCCTGATAGCACCTTCTCTGTGCCTGGGAAGCAGAAGTGTTCACATTGCTTCACAAGAATCACTTTTGTGCAGAAAACAGTAACACTTGTTCAGAAGGAAAGAAAGCACAGAGCCCCAGATTTGCTGTTGTCCTGGAGAGCTTGCAGAGCACTGGGGAAAGGCAGGCAGAGAATTCCCTGATAGCACCTTCTCTGTGCCTGTTCACATTGCTTCGCAGAATCGCTTTTGTGCAGAAAACAGTAACACTTGTTCAGAAGGAAAGAAAGCACAGAGCCCCAGATTTGCTGTTGTCCCGGAGAGCTTGCAGAGCACTGGGGAAAGGCAGGCAGAGAATTCCCTGCTAGCACCTTCTCTGTGCCTGTTCACATTGCTTCGCAAGAATCGCTTTTGTGCAGAAAACAGTAACACTTGTTCAGAAGGAAAGAAAGCACAGAGCCCCAGATTCTATGTTGTCCTGGAGAGCTTGCAGAGCACTGGGGAAAGGCAGGCAGAGAATTCCCTGCTAGCACCTTCTCTGTGCCTGGGAAGCAGAAGTGTTCACATTGCTTCGCAAGAATCACTTTTGTGCAGAAAACAGTAACACTTGTTCAGAAGGAAAGAAAGCACAGAGCCCCAGATTTGCTGTTGTCCTGGAGAGCTTGCAGAGCACTGGGGAAAGGCAGGCAGAGAATTCCCTGATAGCACCTTCTCTGTGCCTGGGAAGCAGAAGTGTTCACATTGCTTCGCAAGAATCGCTTTTGTTCAGGAAACAGTAACACTTGTTCAGAAGGAAAGAAAGCACAGAGCCCCAGATTTTATGTTGTCCTGGAGATCTTGCAGAGCACTGGGGAAAGGCAGGCAGAGAATTCCCTGCTAGCACCTTCTCTGTGCCTGTTCACATTGCTTCGCAGAATCGCTTTTGTGCAGAGAACAGTAACACTTGTTCAGAACGAAAGAAAGCACAGAGCCCCAGATTTTATGTTGTCCTGGAGAGCTTGCAGAGCACTGGGGAAAGGCAGGCAGAGAATTCCCTGCTAGCACCTTCTCTGTGCCTGGGAAGCAGAAGTGTTCACATTGCTTCGCAGAATCGCTTTTGTGCAGAAAACAGTAACACTTGTTCAGAACGAAAGAAAGCACAGAGCCCCAGATTCTATGTTGTCCTGGAGAGCTTGCAGAGCACTGGGGAAAGGCAGGCAGAGAATTCCCTGCTAGCACCTTCTCTGTGCCTGTTCACATTGCTTCGCAGAATCGCTTTTGTGCAGAAAACAGTAACACTTGTTCAGAAGGAAAGAAAGCACAGAGCCCCAGATTCTATGTTGTCCTGGAGAGCTTGCAGAGCACTGGGGAAAGGCAGGCAGAGAATTCCCTGCTAGCACCTTCTCTGTGCCTGGGAAGCAGAAGTGTTCACATTGCTTCGCAGAATCGCTTTTGTGCAGAAAACAGTAACACTTGTTCAGAACGAAAGAAAGCACAGAGCCCCAGATTCTATGTTGTCCTGGAGAGCTTGCAGAGCACTGGGGAAAGGCAGGCAGAGAATTCCTTGCTAGCACCTTCTCTGTGCCTGGGAAGCAGAAGTGTTCACATTGCTTCGCAAGAATCGCTTTTGTGCAGAAAACAGTAACACTTGTTCAGAACGAAAGAAAGCACAGAGCCCCAGATTCTATGTTGTCCTGGAGAGCTTGCAGAGCACTGGGGAAAGGCAGGCAGAGAATTCCCTGATAGCACCTTCTCTGTGCCTGGGAAGCAGAAGTGTTCACATTGCTTCACAAGAATCACTTTTGTGCAGAAAACAGTAACACTTGTTCAGAAGGAAAGAAAGCACAGAGCCCCAGATTCTATGTTGTCCTGGAGAGCTTGCAGAGCACTGGGGAAAGGCAGGCAGAGAATTCCCTGATAGCACCTTCTCTGTGCCTGTTCACATTGCTTCGCAGAATCGCTTTTGTGCAGAAAACAGTAACACTTGTTCAGAACGAAAGAAAGCACAGAGCCCCAGATTTGCTGTTGTCCCGGAGAGCTTGCAGAGCACTGGGGAAAGGCAGGCAGAGAATTCCCTGCTAGCACCTTCTCTGTGCCTGTTCACATTGCTTCGCAAGAATCGCTTTTGTGCAGAAAACAGTAACACTTGTTCAGAAGGAAAGAAAGCACAGAGCCCCAGATTCTATGTTGTCCTGGAGAGCTTGCAGAGCACTGGGGAAAGGCAGGCAGAGAATTCCCTGATAGCACCTTCTCTGTGCCTGGGAAGCAGAAGTGTTCACATTGCTTCGCAAGAATCGCTTTTGTTCAGGAAACAGTAACACTTGTTCAGAAGGAAAGAAAGCACAGAGCCCCAGATTTTATGTTGTCCTGGAGATCTTGCAGAGCACTGGGGAAAGGCAGGCAGAGAATTCCCTGCTAGCACCTTCTCTGTGCCTGTTCACATTGCTTCGCAGAATCGCTTTTGTGCAGAAAACAGTAACACTTGTTCAGAACGAAAGAAAGCACAGAGCCCCAGATTCTATGTTGTCCTGGAGAGCTTGCAGAGCACTGGGGAAAGGCAGGCAGAGAATTCCCTGCTAGCACCTTCTCTGTGCCTGAGAAGCAGAAGTGTTCACATTGCTTCGCAAGAATCGCTTTTGTGCAGAAAACACTAACACTTGTTCAGAAGGAAAGAAAGCACAGAGCCCCAGATTTTATGTTGTCCTGGAGAGCTTGCAGAGCACTGGGGAAAGGCAGGCAGAGAATTCCCTGCTAGCACCTTCTCTGTGCCTGTTCACATTGCTTCGCAGAATCGCTTTTGTGCAGAAAACAGTAACACTTGTTCAGAAGGAAAGAAAGCACAGAGCCCCAGATTCTATGTTGTCCTGGAGAGCTTGCAGAGCACTGGGGAAAGGCAGGCAGAGAATTCCCTGCTAGCACCTTCTCTGTGCCTGGGAAGCAGAAGTGTTCACATTGCTTCGCAGAATCGCTTTTGTGCAGAAAACACTAACACTTGTTCAGAACGAAAGAAAGCACAGAGCCCCAGATTCTATGTTGTCCTGGAGAGCTTGCAGAGCACTGGGGAAAGGCAGGCAGAGAATTCCTTGCTAGCACCTTCTCTGTGCCTGGGAAGCAGAAGTGTTCACATTGCTTCGCAAGAATCGCTCTTGTGCAGAAAACACTAACACTTGTTCAGAACGAAAGAAAGCACAGAGCCCCAGATTCTATGTTGTCCTGGAGAGCTTGCAGAGCACTGGGGAAAGGCAGGCAGAGAATTCCCTGCTAGCACCTTCTCTGTGCCTGTTCACATTGCTTCGCAGAATCGCTTTTGTGCAGAAAACAGTAACACTTGTTCAGAAGGAAAGAAAGCACAGAGCCCCAGATTCTATGTTGTCCTGGAGAGCTTGCAGAGCACTGGGGAAAGGCAGGCAGAGAATTCCCTGATAGCACCTTCTCTGTGCCTGGGAAGCAGAAGTGTTCACATTGCTTCGCAAGAATCACTTTTGTGCAGAAAACAGTAACACTTGTTCAGAAGGAAAGAAAGCACAGAGCCCCAGATTCTATGTTGTCCTGGAGAGCTTGCAGAGCACTGGGGAAATGCAGGCAGAGAATTCCCTGCTAGCACCTTCTCTGTGCCTGTTCACATTGCTTCGCAGAATCGCTTTTGTGCAGAAAACAGTAACACTTGTTCAGAACGAAAGAAAGCACAGAGCCCCAGATTCTATGTTGTCCTGGAGAGCTTGCAGAGCACTGGGGAAAGGCAGGCAGAGAATTCCCTGCTAGCACCTTCTCTGTGCCTGGGAAGCAGAAGTGTTCACATTGCTTCGCAGAATCGCTTTTGTGCAGAAAACAGTAACACTTGTTCAGAAGGAAAGAAAGCACAGAGCCCCAGATTTGCTGTTGTCCTGGAGAGCTTGCAGAGCACTGGGGAAAGGCAGGCAGAGAATTCCCTGCTAGCACCTTCTCTGTGCCTGGGAAGCAGAAGTGTTCACATTGCTTCGCAAGAATCGCTTTTGTGCAGAAAACAGTAACACTTGTTCAGAAGGAAAGAAAGCACAGAGCCCCAGATTTGCTGTTGTCCTGGAGAGCTTGCAGAGCACTGGGGAAAGGCAGGCAGAGAATTCCCTGATAGCACCTTCTCTGTGCCTGGGAAGCAGAAGTGTTCACATTGCTTCGCAAGAATCGCTTTTGTGCAGGAAACAGTAACACTTGTTCAGAAGGAAAGAAAGCACAGAGCCCCAGATTTTATGTTGTCCTGGAGAGCTTGCAGAGCACTGGGGAAAGGCAGGCAGAGAATTCCCTGCTAGCACCTTCTCTGTGCCTGTTCACATTGCTTCGCAGAATCGCTTTTGTGCAGAAAACAGTAACACTTGTTCAGAAGGAAAGAAAGCACAGAGCCCCAGATTCTATGTTGTCCTGGAGAGCTTGCAGAGCACTGGGGAAAGGCAGGCAGAGAATTCCCTGATAGCACCTTCTCTGTGCCTGGGAAGCAGAAGTGTTCACATTGCTTCACAAGAATCACTTTTGTGCAGAAAACAGTAACACTTGTTCAGAAGGAAAGAAAGCACAGAGCCCCAGATTCTATGTTGTCCTGGAGAGCTTGCAGAGCACTGGGGAAAGGCAGGCAGAGAATTCCCTGATAGCACCTTCTCTGTGCCTGTTCACATTGCTTCGCAGAATCGCTTTTGTGCAGAAAACAGTAACACATGTTCAGAACGAAAGAAAGCACAGAGCCCCAGATTTTATGTTGTCCCGGAGAGCTTGCAGAGCACTGGGGAAAGGCAGGCAGAGAATTCCCTGCTAGCACCTTCTCTGTGCCTGTTCACATTGCTTCGCAAGAATCGCTTTTGTGCAGAAAACAGTAACACTTGTTCAGAAGGAAAGAAAGCACAGAGCCCCAGATTCTATGTTGTCCTGGAGAGCTTGCAGAGCACTGGGGAAAGGCAGGCAGAGAATTCCCTGATAGCACCTTCTCTGTGCCTGGGAAGCAGAAGTGTTCACATTGCTTCGCAGAATCGCTTTTGTGCAGAAAACACTAACACTTGTTCAGAACGAAAGAAAGCACAGAGCCCCAGATTCTATGTTGTCCTGGAGAGCTTGCAGAGCACTGGGGAAAGGCAGGCAGAGAATTCCCTGCTAGCACCTTCTCTGTGCCTGTTCACATTGCTTCGCAGAATCGCTTTTGTGCAGAAAACAGTAACACTTGTTCAGAAGGAAAGAAAGCACAGAGCCCCAGATTCTATGTTGTCCTGGAGAGCTTGCAGAGCACTGGGGAAAGGCAGGCAGAGAATTCCCTGCTAGCACCTTCTCTGTGCCTGGGAAGCAGAAGTGTTCACATTGCTTCGCAGAATCGCTTTTGTGCAGAAAACACTAACACTTGTTCAGAAGGAAAGAAAGCACAGAGCCCCAGATTCTATGTTGTCCTGGAGAGCTTGCAGAGCACTGGGGAAAGGCAGGCAGAGAATTCCCTGATAGCACCTTCTCTGTGCCTGGGAAGCAGAAGTGTTCACATTGCTTCGCAAGAATCGCTTTTGTGCAGAAAACACTAACACTTGTTCAGAACGAAAGAAAGCACAGAGCCCCAGATTCTATGTTGTCCTGGAGAGCTTGCAGAGCACTGGGGAAAGGCAGGCAGAGAATTCCCTGATAGCACCTTCTCTGTGCCTGGGAAGCAGAAGTGTTCACATTGCTTCGCAAGAATCGCTTTTGTGCAGAAAACAGTAACACTTGTTCAGAAGGAAAGAAAGCACAGAGCCCCAGATTTTATGTTGTCCTGGAGATCTTGCAGAGCACTGGGGAAAGGCAGGCAGAGAATTCCCTGCTAGCACCTTCTCTGTGCCTGTTCACATTGCTTCGCAGAATCGCTTTTGTGCAGAAAACAGTAACACTTGTTCAGAACGAAAGAAAGCACAGAGCCCCAGATTCTATGTTGTCCTGGAGAGCTTGCAGAGCACTGGGGAAAGGCAGGCAGAGAATTCCCTGATAGCACCTTCTCTGTGCCTGGGAAGCAGAAGTGTTCACATTGCTTCACAAGAATCACTTTTGTGCAGAAAACAGTAACACTTGTTCAGAAGGAAAGAAAGCACAGAGCCCCAGATTCTATGTTGTCCTGGAGAGCTTGCAGAGCACTGGGGAAAGGCAGGCAGAGAATTCCCTGATAGCACCTTCTCTGTGCCTGTTCACATTGCTTCGCAGAATCGCTTTTGTGCAGAAAACAGTAACACTTTTTCAGAACAAAAGAAAGCACAGAGCCCCAGATTCTATGTTGTCCTGGAGAGCTTGCAGAGCACTGGGGAAAGGCAGGCAGAGAATTCCCTGCTAGCACCTTCTCTGTGCCTGGGAAGCAGAAGTGTTCACATTGCTTCGCAAGAATCGCTCTTGTGCAGAAAACACTAACACTTGTTCAGAAGGAAAGAAAGCACAGAGCCCCAGATTTTATGTTGTCCTGGAGAGCTTGCAGAGCACTGGGGAAAGGCAGGCAGAGAATTCCCTGCTAGCACCTTCTCTGTGCCTGTTCACATTGCTTCGCAAGAATCGCTTTTGTGCAGAAAACAGTAACACTTGTTCAGAAGGGAAGAAAGCACAGAGCCCCAGATTCTATGTTGTCCTGGAGAGCTTGCAGAGCACTGGGGAAAGGCAGGCAGAGAATTCCCTGATAGCACCTTCTCTGTGCCTGGGAAGCAGAAGTGTTCACATTGCTTCGCAAGAATCGCTTTTGTGCAGAAAACACTAACACTTGTTCAGAACGAAAGAAAGCACAGAGCCCCAGATTCTATGTTGTCCTGGAGAGCTTGCAGAGCACTGGGGAAAGGCAGGCAGAGAATTCCCTGATAGCACCTTCTCTGTGCCTGTTCACATTGCTTCGCAGAATCGCTTTTGTGCAGAAAACAGTAACACTTGTTCAGAAGGAAAGAAAGCACAGAGCCCCAGATTCTATGTTGTCCTGGAGAGCTTGCAGAGCACTGGGGAAAGGCAGGCAGAGAATTCCCTGCTAGCACCTTCTCTGTGCCTGGGAAGCAGAAGTGTTCACATTGCTTCGCAGAATCGCTTTTGTGCAGAAAACACTAACACTTGTTCAGAAGGAAAGAAAGCACAGAGCCCCAGATTCTATGTTGTCCTGGAGAGCTTGCAGAGCACTGGGGAAAGGCAGGCAGAGAATTCCCTGATAGCACCTTCTCTGTGCCTGGGAAGCAGAAGTGTTCACATTGCTTCGCAAGAATCGCTTTTGTGCAGGAAACAGTAACACTTGTTCAGAAGGAAAGAAAGCACAGAGCCCCAGATTTTATGTTGTCCTGGAGATCTTGCAGAGCACTGGGGAAAGGCAGGCAGAGAATTCCCTGCTAGCACCTTCTCTGTGCCTGTTCACATTGCTTCGCAGAATCGCTTTTGTGCAGAAAACAGTAACACTTGTTCAGAACGAAAGAAAGCACAGAGCCCCAGATTCTATGTTGTCCTGGAGAGCTTGCAGAGCACTGGGGAAAGGCAGGCAGAGAATTCCCTGATAGCACCTTCTCTGTGCCTGGGAAGCAGAAGTGTTCACATTGCTTCACAAGAATCACTTTTGTGCAGAAAACAGTAACACTTGTTCAGAAGGAAAGAAAGCACAGAGCCCCAGATTCTATGTTGTCCTGGAGAGCTTGCAGAGCACTGGGGAAAGGCAGGCAGAGAATTCCCTGCTAGCACCTTCTCTGTGCCTGTTCACATTGCTTCGCAGAATCGCTTTTGTGCAGAAAACAGTAACACTTGTTCAGAACGAAAGAAAGCACAGAGCCCCAGATTTGCTGTTGTCCCGGAGAGCTTGCAGAGCACTGGGGAAAGGCAGGCAGAGAATTCCCTGCTAGCACCTTCTCTGTGCCTGTTCACATTGCTTCGCAAGAATCGCTTTTGTGCAGAAAACAGTAACACTTGTTCAGAAGGAAAGAAAGCACAGAGCCCCAGATTCTATGTTGTCCTGGAGAGCTTGCAGAGCACTGGGGAAAGGCAGGCAGAGAATTCCCTGATAGCACCTTCTCTGTGCCTGGGAAGCAGAAGTGTTCACATTGCTTCACAAGAATCACTTTTGTGCAGAAAACAGTAACACTTGTTCAGAAGGAAAGAAAGCACAGAGCCCCAGATTTGCTGTTGTCCTGGAGAGCTTGCAGAGCACTGGGGAAAGGCAGGCAGAGAATTCCCTGATAGCACCTTCTCTGTGCCTGGGAAGCAGAAGTGTTCACATTGCTTCGCAAGAATCGCTTTTGTGCAGAAAACACTAACACTTGTTCAGAACGAAAGAAAGCACAGAGCCCCAGATTCTATGTTGTCCTGGAGAGCTTGCAGAGCACTGGGGAAAGGCAGGCAGAGAATTCCCTGATAGCACCTTCTCTGTGCCTGTTCACATTGCTTCGCAGAATCGCTTTTGTGCAGAAAACAGTAACACTTGTTCAGAAGGAAAGAAAGCACAGAGCCCCAGATTCTATGTTGTCCTGGAGAGCTTGCAGAGCACTGGGGAAAGGCAGGCAGAGAATTCCCTGCTAGCACCTTCTCTGTGCCTGGGAAGCAGAAGTGTTCACATTGCTTCGCAGAATCGCTTTTGTGCAGAAAACACTAACACTTGTTCAGAAGGAAAGAAAGCACAGAGCCCCAGATTCTATGTTGTCCTGGAGAGCTTGCAGAGCACTGGGGAAAGGCAGGCAGAGAATTCCCTGATAGCACCTTCTCTGTGCCTGGGAAGCAGAAGTGTTCACATTGCTTCGCAAGAATCACTTTTGTGCAGAAAACAGTAACACTTGTTCAGAAGGAAAGAAAGCACAGAGCCCCAGATTCTATGTTGTCCTGGAGAGCTTGCAGAGCACTGGGGAAATGCAGGCAGAGAATTCCCTGCTAGCACCTTCTCTGTGCCTGTTCACATTGCTTCGCAGAATCGCTTTTGTGCAGAAAACAGTAACACTTGTTCAGAACGAAAGAAAGCACAGAGCCCCAGATTCTATGTTGTCCTGGAGAGCTTGCAGAGCACTGGGGAAAGGCAGGCAGAGAATTCCCTGCTAGCACCTTCTCTGTGCCTGTTCACATTGCTTCGCAGAATCGCTTTTGTGCAGAGAACAGTAACACTTGTTCAGAACGAAAGAAAGCACAGAGCCCCAGATTTTATGTTGTCCTGAAGAGCTTGCAGAGCACTGGGGAAAGGCAGGCAGAGAATTCCCTGCTAGCACCTTCTCTGTGCCTGGGAAGCAGAAGTGTTCACATTGCTTCGCAAGAATCGCTTTTGTGCAGAAAACACTAACACTTGTTCAGAAGGAAAGAAAGCACAGAGCCCCAGATTCTATGTTGTCCTGGAGAGCTTGCAGAGCACTGGGGAAAGGCAGGCAGAGAATTCCCTGCTAGCACCTTCTCTGTGCCTGTTCACATTGCTTCGCAGAATCGCTTTTGTGCAGAAAACAGTAACACTTGTTCAGAACGAAAGAAAGCACAGAGCCCCAGATTCTATGTTGTCCTGGAGAGCTTGCAGAGCACTGGGGAAAGGCAGGCAGAGAATTCCCTGCTAGCACCTTCTCTGTGCCTGGGAAGCAGAAGTGTTCACATTGCTTCGCAGAATCGCTTTTGTGCAGAAAACACTAACACTTGTTCAGAACGAAAGAAAGCACAGAGCCCCAGATTCTATGTTGTCCTGGAGAGCTTGCAGAGCACTGGGGAAAGGCAGGCAGAGAATTCCTTGCTAGCACCTTCTCTGTGCCTGGGAAGCAGAAGTGTTCACATTGCTTCGCAAGAATCGCTTTTGTGCAGAAAACAGTAACACTTGTTCAGAACGAAAGAAAGCACAGAGCCCCAGATTCTATGTTGTCCTGGAGAGCTTGCAGAGCACTGGGGAAAGGCAGGCAGAGAATTCCCTGCTAGCACCTTCTCTGTGCCTGGGAAGCAGAAGTGTTCACATTGCTTCACAAGAATCACTTTTGTGCAGAAAACAGTAACACTTGTTCAGAAGGAAAGAAAGCACAGAGCCCCAGATTCTATGTTGTCCTGGAGAGCTTGCAGAGCACTGGGGAAAGGCAGGCAGAGAATTCCTTGCTAGCACCTTCTCTGTGCCTGGGAAGCAGAAGTGTTCACATTGCTTCGCAGAATCGCTTTTGTGCAGAAAACAGTAGCACTTGTTCAGAAGGAAAGAAAGCACAGAGCCCCAGATTCTATGTTGTCCTGGAGAGCTTGCAGAGCACTGGGGAAAGGCAGGCAGAGAATTCCTTGCTAGCACCTTCTCTGTGCCTGGGAAGCAGAAGTGTTCACATTGCTTCGCAGAATCGCTTTTGTGCAGAAAACAGTAACACTTGTTCAGAAGGAAAGAAAGCACAGAGCCCCAGATTCTATGTTGTCCTGGAGAGCTTGCAGAGCACTGGGGAAAGGCAGGCAGAGAATTCCCTGCTAGCACCTTCTCTGTGCCTGGGAAGCAGAAGTGTTCACATTGCTTCGCAGAATCGCTTTTGTGCAGAAAACACTAACACTTGTTCAGAAGGAAAGAAAGCACAGAGCCCCAGATTCTATGTTGTCCTGGAGAGCTTGCAGAGCACTGGGGAAAGGCAGGCAGAGAATTCCCTGATAGCACCTTCTCTGTGCCTGGGAAGCAGAAGTGTTCACATTGCTTCGCAAGAATCACTTTTGTGCAGAAAACAGTAACACTTGTTCAGAAGGAAAGAAAGCACAGAGCCCCAGATTTGCTGTTGTCCTGGAGAGCTTGCAGAGCACTGGGGAAAGGCAGGCAGAGAATTCCCTGATAGCACCTTCTCTGTGCCTGGGAAGCAGAAGTGTTCACATTGCTTCGCAAGAATCGCTTTTGTGCAGGAAACAGTAACACTTGTTCAGAAGGAAAGAAAGCACAGAGCCCCAGATTTTATGTTGTCCTGGAGATCTTGCAGAGCACTGGGGAAAGGCAGGCAGAGAATTCCCTGCTAGCACCTTCTCTGTGCCTGTTCACATTGCTTCGCAGAATCGCTTTTGTGCAGAAAACAGTAACACTTGTTCAGAAGGAAAGAAAGCACAGAGCCCCAGATTCTATGTTGTCCTGGAGAGCTTGCAGAGCACTGGGGAAAGGCAGGCAGAGAATTCCCTGCTAGCACCTTCTCTGTGCCTGGGAAGCAGAAGTGTTCACATTGCTTCACAAGAATCACTTTTGTGCAGAAAACAGTAACACTTGTTCAGAAGGAAAGAAAGCACAGAGCCCCAGATTCTATGTTGTCCTGGAGAGCTTGCAGAGCACTGGGGAAAGGCAGGCAGAGAATTCCCTGATAGCACCTTCTCTGTGCCTGTTCACATTGCTTCGCAGAATCGCTTTTGTGCAGAAAACAGTAACACTTGTTCAGAACGAAAGAAAGCACAGAGCCCCAGATTTGCTGTTGTCCCGGAGAGCTTGCAGAGCACTGGGGAAAGGCAGGCAGAGAATTCCCTGCTAGCACCTTCTCTGTGCCTGTTCACATTGCTTCGCAAGAATCGCTTTTGTGCAGAAAACAGTAACACTTGTTCAGAAGGAAAGAAAGCACAGAGCCCCAGATTCTATGTTGTCCTGGAGAGCTTGCAGAGCACTGGGGAAAGGCAGGCAGAGAATTCCCTGATAGCACCTTCTCTGTGCCTGGGAAGCAGAAGTGTTCACATTGCTTCGCAGAATCGCTTTTGTGCAGAAAACACTAACACTTGTTCAGAAGGAAAGAAAGCACAGAGCCCCAGATTCTATGTTGTCCTGGAGAGCTTGCAGAGCACTGGGGAAAGGCAGGCAGAGAATTCCTTGCTAGCACCTTCTCTGTGCCTGGGAAGCAGAAGTGTTCACATTGCTTCGCAAGAATCGCTTTTGTGCAGAAAACAGTAACACTTGTTCAGAACGAAAGAAAGCACAGAGCCCCAGATTCTATGTTGTCCTGGAGAGCTTGCAGAGCACTGGGGAAAGGCAGGCAGAGAATTCCCTGATAGCACCTTCTCTGTGCCTGGGAAGCAGAAGTGTTCACATTGCTTCACAAGAATCACTTTTGTGCAGAAAACAGTAACACTTGTTCAGAAGGAAAGAAAGCACAGAGCCCCAGATTCTATGTTGTCCTGGAGAGCTTGCAGAGCACTGGGGAAAGGCAGGCAGAGAATTCCTTGCTAGCACCTTCTCTGTGCCTGGGAAGCAGAAGTGTTCACATTGCTTCGCAGAATCGCTTTTGTGCAGAAAACAGTAGCACTTGTTCAGAAGGAAAGAAAGCACAGAGCCCCAGATTCTATGTTGTCCTGGAGAGCTTGCAGAGCACTGGGGAAAGGCAGGCAGAGAATTCCTTGCTAGCACCTTCTCTGTGCCTGGGAAGCAGAAGTGTTCACATTGCTTCGCAGAATCGCTTTTGTGCAGAAAACAGTAACACTTGTTCAGAAGGAAAGAAAGCACAGAGCCCCAGATTCTATGTTGTCCTGGAGAGCTTGCAGAGCACTGGGGAAAGGCAGGCAGAGAATTCCCTGCTAGCACCTTCTCTGTGCCTGGGAAGCAGAAGTGTTCACATTGCTTCGCAAGAATCACTTTTGTGCAGAAAACAGTAACACTTGTTCAGAAGGAAAGAAAGCACAGAGCCCCAGATTTGCTGTTGTCCTGGAGAGCTTGCAGAGCACTGGGGAAAGGCAGGCAGAGAATTCCCTGATAGCACCTTCTCTGTGCCTGGGAAGCAGAAGTGTTCACATTGCTTCGCAAGAATCGCTTTTGTGCAGGAAACAGTAACACTTGTTCAGAAGGAAAGAAAGCACAGAGCCCCAGATTTTATGTTGTCCTGGAGATCTTGCAGAGCACTGGGGAAAGGCAGGCAGAGAATTCCCTGCTAGCACCTTCTCTGTGCCTGTTCACATTGCTTCGCAGAATCGCTTTTGTGCAGAAAACAGTAACACTTGTTCAGAAGGAAAGAAAGCACAGAGCCCCAGATTCTATGTTGTCCTGGAGAGCTTGCAGAGCACTGGGGAAAGGCAGGCAGAGAATTCCCTGCTAGCACCTTCTCTGTGCCTGGGAAGCAGAAGTGTTCACATTGCTTCACAAGAATCACTTTTGTGCAGAAAACAGTAACACTTGTTCAGAAGGAAAGAAAGCACAGAGCCCCAGATTCTATGTTGTCCTGGAGAGCTTGCAGAGCACTGGGGAAAGGCAGGCAGAGAATTCCCTGATAGCACCTTCTCTGTGCCTGTTCACATTGCTTCGCAGAATCGCTTTTGTGCAGAAAACAGTAACACTTGTTCAGAACGAAAGAAAGCACAGAGCCCCAGATTTGCTGTTGTCCCGGAGAGCTTGCAGAGCACTGGGGAAAGGCAGGCAGAGAATTCCCTGCTAGCACCTTCTCTGTGCCTGTTCACATTGCTTCGCAAGAATCGCTTTTGTGCAGAAAACAGTAACACTTGTTCAGAAGGAAAGAAAGCACAGAGCCCCAGATTCTATGTTGTCCTGGAGAGCTTGCAGAGCACTGGGGAAAGGCAGGCAGAGAATTCCCTGATAGCACCTTCTCTGTGCCTGGGAAGCAGAAGTGTTCACATTGCTTCGCAGAATCGCTTTTGTGCAGAAAACACTAACACTTGTTCAGAAGGAAAGAAAGCACAGAGCCCCAGATTCTATGTTGTCCTGGAGAGCTTGCAGAGCACTGGGGAAAGGCAGGCAGAGAATTCCTTGCTAGCACCTTCTCTGTGCCTGGGAAGCAGAAGTGTTCACATTGCTTCGCAAGAATCGCTTTTGTGCAGAAAACACTAACACTTGTTCAGAACGAAAGAAAGCACAGAGCCCCAGATTCTATGTTGTCCTGGAGAGCTTGCAGAGCACTGGTGAAAGGCAGGCAGAGAATTCCCTGCTAGCACCTTCTCTGTGCCTGTTCACATTGCTTCGCAGAATCGCTTTTGTGCAGAAAACAGTAACACTTGTTCAGAAGGAAAGAAAGCACAGAGCCCCAGATTCTATGTTGTCCTGGAGAGCTTGCAGAGCACTGGGGAAAGGCAGGCAGAGAATTCCCTGATAGCACCTTCTCTGTGCCTGGGAAGCAGAAGTGTTCACATTGCTTCGCAAGAATCACTTTTGTGCAGAAAACAGTAACACTTGTTCAGAAGGAAAGAAAGCACAGAGCCCCAGATTCTATGTTGTCCTGGAGAGCTTGCAGAGCACTGGGGAAATGCAGGCAGAGAATTCCCTGCTAGCACCTTCTCTGTGCCTGTTCACATTGCTTCGCAGAATCGCTTTTGTGCAGAAAACAGTAACACTTGTTCAGAACGAAAGAAAGCACAGAGCCCCAGATTCTATGTTGTCCTGGAGAGCTTGCAGAGCACTGGGGAAAGGCAGGCAGAGAATTCCCTGCTAGCACCTTCTCTGTGCCTGTTCACATTGCTTCGCAGAATCGCTTTTGTGCAGAGAACAGTAACACTTGTTCAGAACGAAAGAAAGCACAGAGCCCCAGATTTTATGTTGTCCTGAAGAGCTTGCAGAGCACTGGGGAAAGGCAGGCAGAGAATTCCCTGCTAGCACCTTCTCTGTGCCTGGGAAGCAGAAGTGTTCACATTGCTTCGCAAGAATCGCTTTTGTGCAGAAAACACTAACACTTGTTCAGAAGGAAAGAAAGCACAGAGCCCCAGATTCTATGTTGTCCTGGAGAGCTTGCAGAGCACTGGGGAAAGGCAGGCAGAGAATTCCCTGCTAGCACCTTCTCTGTGCCTGTTCACATTGCTTCGCAGAATCGCTTTTGTGCAGAAAACAGTAACACTTGTTCAGAACGAAAGAAAGCACAGAGCCCCAGATTCTATGTTGTCCTGGAGAGCTTGCAGAGCACTGGGGAAAGGCAGGCAGAGAATTCCCTGATAGCACCTTCTCTGTGCTTGGGAAGCAGAAGTGTTCACATTGCTTCGCAAGAATCACTTTTGTGCAGAAAACAGTAACACTTGTTCAGAAGGAAAGAAAGCACAGAGCCCCAGATTCTATGTTGTCCTGGAGAGCTTGCAGAGCACTGGGGAAAGGCAGGCAGAGAATTCCTTGCTAGCACCTTCTCTGTGCCTGGGAAGCAGAAGTGTTCACATTGCTTCGCAAGAATCGCTTTTGTGCAGAAAACAGTAACACTTGTTCAGAAGGAAAGAAAGCACAGAGCCCCAGATTCTATGTTGTCCTGGAGAGCTTGCAGAGCACTGGGGAAAGGCAGGCAGAGAATTCCCTGCTAGCACCTTCTCTGTGCCTGGGAAGCAGAAGTGTTCACATTGCTTCACAAGAATCACTTTTGTGCAGAAAACAGTAACACTTGTTCAGAAGGAAAGAAAGCACAGAGCCCCAGATTCTATGTTGTCCTGGAGAGCTTGCAGAGCACTGGGGAAAGGCAGGCAGAGAATTCCTTGCTAGCACCTTCTCTGTGCCTGGGAAGCAGAAGTGTTCACATTGCTTCGCAGAATCGCTTTTGTGCAGAAAACAGTAGCACTTGTTCAGAAGGAAAGAAAGCACAGAGCCCCAGATTCTATGTTGTCCTGGAGAGCTTGCAGAGCACTGGGGAAAGGCAGGCAGAGAATTCCTTGCTAGCACCTTCTCTGTGCCTGGGAAGCAGAAGTGTTCACATTGCTTCGCAGAATCGCTTTTGTGCAGAAAACAGTAACACTTGTTCAGAAGGAAAGAAAGCACAGAGCCCCAGATTCTATGTTGTCCTGGAGAGCTTGCAGAGCACTGGGGAAAGGCAGGCAGAGAATTCCCTGATAGCACCTTCTCTGTGCCTGGGAAGCAGAAGTGTTCACATTGCTTCGCAGAATCGCTTTTGTGCAGAAAACACTAACACTTGTTCAGAAGGAAAGAAAGCACAGAGCCCCAGATTCTATGTTGTCCTGGAGAGCTTGCAGAGCACTGGGGAAAGGCAGGCAGAGAATTCCCTGATAGCACCTTCTCTGTGCCTGGGAAGCAGAAGTGTTCACATTGCTTCGCAAGAATCACTTTTGTGCAGAAAACAGTAACACTTGTTCAGAAGGAAAGAAAGCACAGAGCCCCAGATTTGCTGTTGTCCTGGAGAGCTTGCAGAGCACTGGGGAAAGGCAGGCAGAGAATTCCCTGCTAGCACCTTCTCTGTGCCTGGGAAGCAGAAGTGTTCACATTGCTTCGCAAGAATCACTTTTGTGCAGAAAACAGTAACACTTGTTCAGAAGGAAAGAAAGCACAGAGCCCCAGATTTGCTGTTGTCCTGGAGAGCTTGCAGAGCACTGGGGAAAGGCAGGCAGAGAATTCCCTGCTAGCACCTTCTCTGTGCCTGGGAAGCAGAAGTGTTCACATTGCTTCGCAAGAATCGCTTTTGTGCAGAAAACACTAACACTTGTTCAGAAGGAAAGAAAGCACAGAGCCCCAGATTCTATGTTGTCCTGGAGAGCTTGCAGAGCACTGGGGAAAGGCAGGCAGAGAATTCCCTGCTAGCACCTTCTCTGTGCCTGTTCACATTGCTTCGCAGAATCGCTTTTGTGCAGAAAACAGTAACACTTGTTCAGAAGGAAAGAAAGCACAGAGCCCCAGATTCTATGTTGTCCTGGAGAGCTTGCAGAGCACTGGGGAAAGGCAGGCAGAGAATTCCCTGCTAGCACCTTCTCTGTGCCTGGGAAGCAGAATTGTTCACATTGCTTCGCAGAATCGCTTTTGTACAGAAAACACTAACACTTGTTCAGAACGAAAGAAAGCACAGAGCCCCAGATTCTATGTTGTCCTGGAGAGCTTGCAGAGCACTGGGGAAAGGCAGGCAGAGAATTCCTTGCTAGCACCTTCTCTGTGCCTGGGAAGCAGAAGTGTTCACATTGCTTCGCAAGAATCGCTTTTGTGCAGAAAACAGTAACACTTGTTCAGAAGGAAAGAAAGCACAGAGCCCCAGATTCTATGTTGTCCTGGAGAGCTTGCAGAGCACTGGGGAAAGGCAGGCAGAGAATTCCCTGCTAGCACCTTCTCTGTGCCTGGGAAGCAGAAGTGTTCACATTGCTTCGCAGAATCGCTTTTGTGCAGAAAACACTAACACTTGTTCAGAAGGAAAGAAAGCACAGAGCCCCAGATTCTATGTTGTCCTGGAGAGCTTGCAGAGCACTGGGGAAAGGCAGGCAGAGAATTCCCTGATAGCACCTTCTCTGTGCCTGGGAAGCAGAAGTGTTCACATTGCTTCGCAAGAATCACTTTTGTGCAGAAAACAGTAACACTTGTTCAGAAGGAAAGAAAGCACAGAGCCCCAGATTTGCTGTTGTCCTGGAGAGCTTGCAGAGCACTGGGGAAAGGCAGGCAGAGAATTCCCTGATAGCACCTTCTCTGTGCCTGGGAAGCAGAAGTGTTCACATTGCTTCGCAAGAATCGCTTTTGTGCAGGAAACAGTAACACTTGTTCAGAAGGAAAGAAAGCACAGAGCCCCAGATTCTATGTTGTCCTGGAGATCTTGCAGAGCACTGGGGAAAGGCAGGCAGAGAATTCCCTGCTAGCACCTTCTCTGTGCCTGTTCACATTGCTTCGCAGAATCGCTTTTGTGCAGGAAACAGTAACACTTGTTCAGAACGAAAGAAAGCACAGAGCCCCAGATTTTATGTTGTCCTGGAGAGCTTGCAGAGCACTGGGGAAAGGCAGGCAGAGAATTCCTTGCTAGCACCTTCTCTGTGCCTGGGAAGCAGAAGTGTTCACATTGCTTCGCAAGAATCGCTTTTGTGCAGAAAACAGTAACACTTGTTCAGAAGGAAAGAAAGCACAGAGCCCCAGATTTTATGTTGTCCTGGAGAGCTTGCAGAGCACTGGTGAAAGGCAGGCAGAGAATTCCCTGCTAGCACCTTCTCTGTGCCTGGGAAGCAGAAGTGTTCACATTGCTTCGCAAGAATCGCTTTTGTGCAGAAAACAGTAACACTTGTTCAGAAGGAAAGAAAGCACAGAGCCCCAGATTCTATGTGGTCCTGGAGAGCTTGCAGAGCACTGGGGAAAGGCAGGCAGAGAATTCCCTGCTAGCACCTTCTCTGTGCCTGTTCACATTGCTTCGCAGAATCGCTTTTGTGCAGAAAACAGTAACACTTGTTCAGAAGGAAAGAAAGCACAGAGCCCCAGATTCTATGTTGTCCTGGAGAGCTTGCAGAGCACTGGGGAAAGGCAGGCAGAGAATTCCCTGATAGCACCTTCTCTGTGCTTGGGAAGCAGAAGTGTTCACATTGCTTCGCAAGAATCACTTTTGTGCAGAAAACAGTAACACTTGTTCAGAACGAAAGAAAGCACAGAGCCCCAGATTCTATGTTGTCCTGGAGAGCTTGCAGAGCACTGGGGAAAGGCAGGCAGAGAATTCCCTGCTAGCACCTTCTCTGTGCCTGTTCACATTGCTTCGCAGAATCGCTTTTGTGCAGAAAACAGTAACACTTGTTCAGAACGAAAGAAAGCACAGAGCCCCAGATTCTATGTTGTCCTGGAGAGCTTGCAGAGCACTGGGGAAAGGCAGGCAGAGAATTCCCTGCTAGCACCTTCTCTGTGCCTGGGAAGCAGAAGTGTTCACATTGCTTCGCAAGAATCGCTTTTGTGCAGAAAACAGTAACACTTGTTCAGAAGGAAAGAAAGCACAGAGCCCCAGATTCTATGTTGTCCTGGAGAGCTTGCAGAGCACTGGGGAAAGGCAGGCAGAGAATTCCCTGCTAGCACCTTCTCTGTGCCTGTTCACATTGCTTCGCAGAATCGCTTTTGTGCAGAAAACAGTAACACTTGTTCAGAACGAAAGAAAGCACAGAGCCCCAGATTCTATGTTGTCCTGGAGAGCTTGCAGAGCACTGGGGAAAGGCAGGCAGAGAATTCCCTGATAGCACCTTCTCTGTGCCTGGGAAGCAGAAGTGTTCACATTGCTTCGCAGAATCGCTTTTGTGCAGAAAACACTAACACTTGTTCAGAACGAAAGAAAGCACAGAGCCCCAGATTCTATGTTGTCCTGGAGAGCTTGCAGAGCACTGGGGAAAGGCAGGCAGAGAATTCCTTGCTAGCACCTTCTCTGTGCCTGGGAAGCAGAAGTGTTCACATTGCTTCGCAAGAATCGCTTTTGTGCAGAAAACAGTAACACTTGTTCAGAAGGAAAGAAAGCACAGAGCCCCAGATTCTATGTTGTCCTGGAGAGCTTGCAGAGCACTGGGGAAAGGCAGGCAGAGAATTCCCTGCTAGCACCTTCTCTGTGCCTGTTCACATTGCTTCGCAGAATCGCTTTTGTGCAGAAAACAGTAACACTTGTTCAGAACGAAAGAAAGCACAGAGCCCCAGATTCTATGTTGTCCTGGAGAGCTTGCAGAGCACTGGGGAAAGGCAGGCAGAGAATTCCCTGCTAGCACCTTCTCTGTGCCTGGGAAGCAGAAGTGTTCACATTGCTTCACAAGAATCACTTTTGTGCAGAAAACAGTAACACTTGTTCAGAAGGAAAGAAAGCACAGAGCCCCAGATTCTATGTTGTCCTGGAGAGCTTGCAGAGCACTGGGGAAAGGCAGGCAGAGAATTCCTTGCTAGCACCTTCTCTGTGCCTGGGAAGCAGAAGTGTTCACATTGCTTCGCAGAATCGCTTTTGTGCAGAAAACAGTAACACTTGTTCAGAAGGAAAGAAAGCACAGAGCCCCAGATTCTATGTTGTCCTGGAGAGCTTGCAGAGCACTGGGGAAAGGCAGGCAGAGAATTCCCTGATAGCACCTTCTCTGTGCCTGTTCACATTGCTTCGCAGAATCGCTTTTGTGCAGAAAACAGTAACACTTGTTCAGAACGAAAGAAAGCACAGAGCCCCAGATTTGCTGTTGTCCCGGAGAGCTTGCAGAGCACTGGGGAAAGGCAGGCAGAGAATTCCCTGCTAGCACCTTCTCTGTGCCTGTTCACATTGCTTCGCAGAATCGCTTTTGTGCAGAAAACAGTAACACTTGTTCAGAAGGAAAGAAAGCACAGAGCCCCAGATTCTATGTTGTCCTGGAGAGCTTGCAGAGCACTGGGGAAAGGCAGGCAGAGAATTCCCTGCTAGCACCTTCTCTGTGCCTGGGAAGCAGAAGTGTTCACATTGCTTCACAAGAATCACTTTTGTGCAGAAAACAGTAACACTTGTTCAGAAGGAAAGAAAGCACAGAGCCCCAGATTCTATGTTGTCCTGGAGAGCTTGCAGAGCACTGGGGAAAGGCAGGCAGAGAATTCCTTGCTAGCACCTTCTCTGTGCCTGGGAAGCAGAAGTGTTCACATTGCTTCGCAGAATCGCTTTTGTGCAGAAAACAGTAGCACTTGTTCAGAAGGAAAGAAAGCACAGAGCCCCAGATTCTATGTTGTCCTGGAGAGCTTGCAGAGCACTGGGGAAAGGCAGGCAGAGAATTCCTTGCTAGCACCTTCTCTGTGCCTGGGAAGCAGAAGTGTTCACATTGCTTCGCAGAATCGCTTTTGTGCAGAAAACAGTAACACTTGTTCAGAAGGAAAGAAAGCACAGAGCCCCAGATTCTATGTTGTCCTGGAGAGCTTGCAGAGCACTGGGGAAAGGCAGGCAGAGAATTCCCTGCTAGCACCTTCTCTGTGCCTGGGAAGCAGAAGTGTTCACATTGCTTCGCAGAATCGCTTTTGTGCAGAAAACACTAACACTTGTTCAGAAGGAAAGAAAGCACAGAGCCCCAGATTCTATGTTGTCCTGGAGAGCTTGCAGAGCACTGGGGAAAGGCAGGCAGAGAATTCCCTGATAGCACCTTCTCTGTGCCTGGGAAGCAGAAGTGTTCACATTGCTTCGCAAGAATCACTTTTGTGCAGAAAACAGTAACACTTGTTCAGAAGGAAAGAAAGCACAGAGCCCCAGATTTGCTGTTGTCCTGGAGAGCTTGCAGAGCACTGGGGAAAGGCAGGCAGAGAATTCCCTGATAGCACCTTCTCTGTGCCTGGGAAGCAGAAGTGTTCACATTGCTTCGCAAGAATCGCTTTTGTGCAGGAAACAGTAACACTTGTTCAGAAGGAAAGAAAGCACAGAGCCCCAGATTTTATGTTGTCCTGGAGATCTTGCAGAGCACTGGGGAAAGGCAGGCAGAGAATTCCCTGCTAGCACCTTCTCTGTGCCTGTTCACATTGCTTCGCAGAATCGCTTTTGTGCAGAAAACAGTAACACTTGTTCAGAAGGAAAGAAAGCACAGAGCCCCAGATTCTATGTTGTCCTGGAGAGCTTGCAGAGCACTGGGGAAAGGCAGGCAGAGAATTCCCTGCTAGCACCTTCTCTGTGCCTGGGAAGCAGAAGTGTTCACATTGCTTCACAAGAATCACTTTTGTGCAGAAAACAGTAACACTTGTTCAGAAGGAAAGAAAGCACAGAGCCCCAGATTCTATGTTGTCCTGGAGAGCTTGCAGAGCACTGGGGAAAGGCAGGCAGAGAATTCCCTGATAGCACCTTCTCTGTGCCTGTTCACATTGCTTCGCAGAATCGCTTTTGTGCAGAAAACAGTAACACTTGTTCAGAACGAAAGAAAGCACAGAGCCCCAGATTTGCTGTTGTCCCGGAGAGCTTGCAGAGCACTGGGGAAAGGCAGGCAGAGAATTCCCTGCTAGCACCTTCTCTGTGCCTGTTCACATTGCTTCGCAAGAATCGCTTTTGTGCAGAAAACAGTAACACTTGTTCAGAAGGAAAGAAAGCACAGAGCCCCAGATTCTATGTTGTCCTGGAGAGCTTGCAGAGCACTGGGGAAAGGCAGGCAGAGAATTCCCTGATAGCACCTTCTCTGTGCCTGGGAAGCAGAAGTGTTCACATTGCTTCGCAGAATCGCTTTTGTGCAGAAAACACTAACACTTGTTCAGAAGGAAAGAAAGCACAGAGCCCCAGATTCTATGTTGTCCTGGAGAGCTTGCAGAGCACTGGGGAAAGGCAGGCAGAGAATTCCTTGCTAGCACCTTCTCTGTGCCTGGGAAGCAGAAGTGTTCACATTGCTTCGCAAGAATCGCTTTTGTGCAGAAAACACTAACACTTGTTCAGAACGAAAGAAAGCACAGAGCCCCAGATTCTATGTTGTCCTGGAGAGCTTGCAGAGCACTGGTGAAAGGCAGGCAGAGAATTCCCTGCTAGCACCTTCTCTGTGCCTGTTCACATTGCTTCGCAGAATCGCTTTTGTGCAGAAAACAGTAACACTTGTTCAGAAGGAAAGAAAGCACAGAGCCCCAGATTCTATGTTGTCCTGGAGAGCTTGCAGAGCACTGGGGAAAGGCAGGCAGAGAATTCCCTGATAGCACCTTCTCTGTGCCTGGGAAGCAGAAGTGTTCACATTGCTTCGCAAGAATCACTTTTGTGCAGAAAACAGTAACACTTGTTCAGAAGGAAAGAAAGCACAGAGCCCCAGATTCTATGTTGTCCTGGAGAGCTTGCAGAGCACTGGGGAAATGCAGGCAGAGAATTCCCTGCTAGCACCTTCTCTGTGCCTGTTCACATTGCTTCGCAGAATCGCTTTTGTGCAGAAAACAGTAACACTTGTTCAGAACGAAAGAAAGCACAGAGCCCCAGATTCTATGTTGTCCTGGAGAGCTTGCAGAGCACTGGGGAAAGGCAGGCAGAGAATTCCCTGCTAGCACCTTCTCTGTGCCTGTTCACATTGCTTCGCAGAATCGCTTTTGTGCAGAGAACAGTAACACTTGTTCAGAACGAAAGAAAGCACAGAGCCCCAGATTTTATGTTGTCCTGAAGAGCTTGCAGAGCACTGGGGAAAGGCAGGCAGAGAATTCCCTGCTAGCACCTTCTCTGTGCCTGGGAAGCAGAAGTGTTCACATTGCTTCGCAAGAATCGCTTTTGTGCAGAAAACACTAACACTTGTTCAGAAGGAAAGAAAGCACAGAGCCCCAGATTCTATGTTGTCCTGGAGAGCTTGCAGAGCACTGGGGAAAGGCAGGCAGAGAATTCCCTGCTAGCACCTTCTCTGTGCCTGTTCACATTGCTTCGCAGAATCGCTTTTGTGCAGAAAACAGTAACACTTGTTCAGAACGAAAGAAAGCACAGAGCCCCAGATTCTATGTTGTCCTGGAGAGCTTGCAGAGCACTGGGGAAAGGCAGGCAGAGAATTCCCTGCTAGCACCTTCTCTGTGCCTGGGAAGCAGAAGTGTTCACATTGCTTCGCAGAATCGCTTTTGTGCAGAAAACACTAACACTTGTTCAGAACGAAAGAAAGCACAGAGCCCCAGATTCTATGTTGTCCTGGAGAGCTTGCAGAGCACTGGGGAAAGGCAGGCAGAGAATTCCTTGCTAGCACCTTCTCTGTGCCTGGGAAGCAGAAGTGTTCACATTGCTTCGCAAGAATCGCTTTTGTGCAGAAAACAGTAACACTTGTTCAGAAGGAAAGAAAGCACAGAGCCCCAGATTCTATGTTGTCCTGGAGAGCTTGCAGAGCACTGGGGAAAGGCAGGCAGAGAATTCCCTGCTAGCACCTTCTCTGTGCCTGGGAAGCAGAAGTGTTCACATTGCTTCACAAGAATCACTTTTGTGCAGAAAACAGTAACACTTGTTCAGAAGGAAAGAAAGCACAGAGCCCCAGATTCTATGTTGTCCTGGAGAGCTTGCAGAGCACTGGGGAAAGGCAGGCAGAGAATTCCTTGCTAGCACCTTCTCTGTGCCTGGGAAGCAGAAGTGTTCACATTGCTTCGCAGAATCGCTTTTGTGCAGAAAACAGTAGCACTTGTTCAGAAGGAAAGAAAGCACAGAGCCCCAGATTCTATGTTGTCCTGGAGAGCTTGCAGAGCACTGGGGAAAGGCAGGCAGAGAATTCCTTGCTAGCACCTTCTCTGTGCCTGGGAAGCAGAAGTGTTCACATTGCTTCGCAGAATCGCTTTTGTGCAGAAAACAGTAACACTTGTTCAGAAGGAAAGAAAGCACAGAGCCCCAGATTCTATGTTGTCCTGGAGAGCTTGCAGAGCACTGGGGAAAGGCAGGCAGAGAATTCCCTGCTAGCACCTTCTCTGTGCCTGGGAAGCAGAAGTGTTCACATTGCTTCGCAGAATCGCTTTTGTGCAGAAAACACTAACACTTGTTCAGAAGGAAAGAAAGCACAGAGCCCCAGATTCTATGTTGTCCTGGAGAGCTTGCAGAGCACTGGGGAAAGGCAGGCAGAGAATTCCCTGATAGCACCTTCTCTGTGCCTGGGAAGCAGAAGTGTTCACATTGCTTCGCAAGAATCACTTTTGTGCAGAAAACAGTAACACTTGTTCAGAAGGAAAGAAAGCACAGAGCCCCAGATTTGCTGTTGTCCTGGAGAGCTTGCAGAGCACTGGGGAAAGGCAGGCAGAGAATTCCCTGCTAGCACCTTCTCTGTGCCTGGGAAGCAGAAGTGTTCACATTGCTTCGCAAGAATCACTTTTGTGCAGAAAACAGTAACACTTGTTCAGAAGGAAAGAAAGCACAGAGCCCCAGATTTGCTGTTGTCCTGGAGAGCTTGCAGAGCACTGGGGAAAGGCAGGCAGAGAATTCCCTGCTAGCACCTTCTCTGTGCCTGGGAAGCAGAAGTGTTCACATTGCTTCGCAAGAATCGCTTTTGTGCAGAAAACACTAACACTTGTTCAGAAGGAAAGAAAGCACAGAGCCCCAGATTCTATGTTGTCCTGGAGAGCTTGCAGAGCACTGGGGAAAGGCAGGCAGAGAATTCCCTGCTAGCACCTTCTCTGTGCCTGTTCACATTGCTTCGCAGAATCGCTTTTGTGCAGAAAACAGTAACACTTGTTCAGAAGGAAAGAAAGCACAGAGCCCCAGATTCTATGTTGTCCTGGAGAGCTTGCAGAGCACTGGGGAAAGGCAGGCAGAGAATTCCCTGCTAGCACCTTCTCTGTGCCTGGGAAGCAGAATTGTTCACATTGCTTCGCAGAATCGCTTTTGTACAGAAAACACTAACACTTGTTCAGAACGAAAGAAAGCACAGAGCCCCAGATTCTATGTTGTCCTGGAGAGCTTGCAGAGCACTGGGGAAAGGCAGGCAGAGAATTCCTTGCTAGCACCTTCTCTGTGCCTGGGAAGCAGAAGTGTTCACATTGCTTCGCAAGAATCGCTTTTGTGCAGAAAACAGTAACACTTGTTCAGAAGGAAAGAAAGCACAGAGCCCCAGATTCTATGTTGTCCTGGAGAGCTTGCAGAGCACTGGGGAAAGGCAGGCAGAGAATTCCCTGCTAGCACCTTCTCTGTGCCTGGGAAGCAGAAGTGTTCACATTGCTTCGCAGAATCGCTTTTGTGCAGAAAACACTAACACTTGTTCAGAAGGAAAGAAAGCACAGAGCCCCAGATTCTATGTTGTCCTGGAGAGCTTGCAGAGCACTGGGGAAAGGCAGGCAGAGAATTCCCTGATAGCACCTTCTCTGTGCCTGGGAAGCAGAAGTGTTCACATTGCTTCGCAAGAATCACTTTTGTGCAGAAAACAGTAACACTTGTTCAGAAGGAAAGAAAGCACAGAGCCCCAGATTTGCTGTTGTCCTGGAGAGCTTGCAGAGCACTGGGGAAAGGCAGGCAGAGAATTCCCTGATAGCACCTTCTCTGTGCCTGGGAAGCAGAAGTGTTCACATTGCTTCGCAAGAATCGCTTTTGTGCAGGAAACAGTAACACTTGTTCAGAAGGAAAGAAAGCACAGAGCCCCAGATTCTATGTTGTCCTGGAGATCTTGCAGAGCACTGGGGAAAGGCAGGCAGAGAATTCCCTGCTAGCACCTTCTCTGTGCCTGTTCACATTGCTTCGCAGAATCGCTTTTGTGCAGGAAACAGTAACACTTGTTCAGAACGAAAGAAAGCACAGAGCCCCAGATTTTATGTTGTCCTGGAGAGCTTGCAGAGCACTGGGGAAAGGCAGGCAGAGAATTCCTTGCTAGCACCTTCTCTGTGCCTGGGAAGCAGAAGTGTTCACATTGCTTCGCAAGAATCGCTTTTGTGCAGAAAACAGTAACACTTGTTCAGAAGGAAAGAAAGCACAGAGCCCCAGATTTTATGTTGTCCTGGAGAGCTTGCAGAGCACTGGTGAAAGGCAGGCAGAGAATTCCCTGCTAGCACCTTCTCTGTGCCTGGGAAGCAGAAGTGTTCACATTGCTTCGCAGAATCGCTTTTGTGCAGAAAACACTAACACTTGTTCAGAACGAAAGAAAGCACAGAGCCCCAGATTCTATGTGGTCCTGGAGAGCTTGCAGAGCACTGGGGAAAGGCAGGCAGAGAATTCCTTGCTAGCACCTTCTCTGTGCCTGGGAAGCAGAAGTGTTCACATTGCTTCGCAAGAATCGCTTTTGTGCAGAAAACAGTAACACTTGTTCAGAAGGAAAGAAAGCACAGAGCCCCAGATTCTATGTTGTCCTGGAGAGCTTGCAGAGCACTGGGGAAAGGCAGGCAGAGAATTCCCTGCTAGCACCTTCTCTGTGCCTGTTCACATTGCTTCGCAGAATCGCTTTTGTGCAGAAAACAGTAACACTTGTTCAGAAGGAAAGAAAGCACAGAGCCCCAGATTCTATGTTGTCCTGGAGAGCTTGCAGAGCACTGGGGAAAGGCAGGCAGAGAATTCCCTGATAGCACCTTCTCTGTGCTTGGGAAGCAGAAGTGTTCACATTGCTTCGCAAGAATCACTTTTGTGCAGAAAACAGTAACACTTGTTCAGAACGAAAGAAAGCACAGAGCCCCAGATTCTATGTTGTCCTGGAGAGCTTGCAGAGCACTGGGGAAAGGCAGGCAGAGAATTCCCTGCTAGCACCTTCTCTGTGCCTGTTCACATTGCTTCGCAGAATCGCTTTTGTGCAGAAAACAGTAACACTTGTTCAGAACGAAAGAAAGCACAGAGCCCCAGATTCTATGTTGTCCTGGAGAGCTTGCAGAGCACTGGGGAAAGGCAGGCAGAGAATTCCCTGCTAGCACCTTCTCTGTGCCTGGGAAGCAGAAGTGTTCACATTGCTTCGCAAGAATCGCTTTTGTGCAGAAAACAGTAACACTTGTTCAGAAGGAAAGAAAGCACAGAGCCCCAGATTCTATGTTGTCCTGGAGAGCTTGCAGAGCACTGGGGAAAGGCAGGCAGAGAATTCCCTGCTAGCACCTTCTCTGTGCCTGTTCACATTGCTTCGCAGAATCGCTTTTGTGCAGAAAACAGTAACACTTGTTCAGAACGAAAGAAAGCACAGAGCCCCAGATTCTATGTTGTCCTGGAGAGCTTGCAGAGCACTGGGGAAAGGCAGGCAGAGAATTCCCTGATAGCACCTTCTCTGTGCCTGGGAAGCAGAAGTGTTCACATTGCTTCGCAGAATCGCTTTTGTGCAGAAAACACTAACACTTGTTCAGAACGAAAGAAAGCACAGAGCCCCAGATTCTATGTTGTCCTGGAGAGCTTGCAGAGCACTGGGGAAAGGCAGGCAGAGAATTCCTTGCTAGCACCTTCTCTGTGCCTGGGAAGCAGAAGTGTTCACATTGCTTCGCAAGAATCGCTTTTGTGCAGAAAACAGTAACACTTGTTCAGAAGGAAAGAAAGCACAGAGCCCCAGATTCTATGTTGTCCTGGAGAGCTTGCAGAGCACTGGGGAAAGGCAGGCAGAGAATTCCCTGCTAGCACCTTCTCTGTGCCTGTTCACATTGCTTCGCAGAATCGCTTTTGTGCAGAAAACAGTAACACTTGTTCAGAACGAAAGAAAGCACAGAGCCCCAGATTCTATGTTGTCCTGGAGAGCTTGCAGAGCACTGGGGAAAGGCAGGCAGAGAATTCCCTGCTAGCACCTTCTCTGTGCCTGGGAAGCAGAAGTGTTCACATTGCTTCACAAGAATCACTTTTGTGCAGAAAACAGTAACACTTGTTCAGAAGGAAAGAAAGCACAGAGCCCCAGATTCTATGTTGTCCTGGAGAGCTTGCAGAGCACTGGGGAAAGGCAGGCAGAGAATTCCTTGCTAGCACCTTCTCTGTGCCTGGGAAGCAGAAGTGTTCACATTGCTTCGCAGAATCGCTTTTGTGCAGAAAACAGTAACACTTGTTCAGAAGGAAAGAAAGCACAGAGCCCCAGATTCTATGTTGTCCTGGAGAGCTTGCAGAGCACTGGGGAAAGGCAGGCAGAGAATTCCCTGATAGCACCTTCTCTGTGCCTGTTCACATTGCTTCGCAGAATCGCTTTTGTGCAGAAAACAGTAACACTTGTTCAGAACGAAAGAAAGCACAGAGCCCCAGATTTGCTGTTGTCCCGGAGAGCTTGCAGAGCACTGGGGAAAGGCAGGCAGAGAATTCCCTGCTAGCACCTTCTCTGTGCCTGTTCACATTGCTTCGCAGAATCGCTTTTGTGCAGAAAACAGTAACACTTGTTCAGAAGGAAAGAAAGCACAGAGCCCCAGATTCTATGTTGTCCTGGAGAGCTTGCAGAGCACTGGGGAAAGGCAGGCAGAGAATTCCCTGCTAGCACCTTCTCTGTGCCTGGGAAGCAGAAGTGTTCACATTGCTTCGCAAGAATCACTTTTGTGCAGAAAACAGTAACACTTGTTCAGAAGGAAAGAAAGCACAGAGCCCCAGATTTGCTGTTGTCCTGGAGAGCTTGCAGAGCACTGGGGAAAGGCAGGCAGAGAATTCCCTGATAGCACCTTCTCTGTGCCTGGGAAGCAGAAGTGTTCACATTGCTTCGCAAGAATCGCTTTTGTGCAGGAAACAGTAACACTTGTTCAGAAGGAAAGAAAGCACAGAGCCCCAGATTTTATGTTGTCCTGGAGATCTTGCAGAGCACTGGGGAAAGGCAGGCAGAGAATTCCCTGCTAGCACCTTCTCTGTGCCTGTTCACATTGCTTCACAGAATCGCTTTTGTGCAGAAAACAGTAACACTTGTTCAGAACGAAAGAAAGCACAGAGCCCCAGATTCTATGTTGTCCTGGAGAGCTTGCAGAGCACTGGGGAAAGGCAGGCAGAGAATTCCCTGCTAGCACCTTCTCTGTGCCTGAGAAGCAGAAGTGTTCACATTGCTTCGCAAGAATCGCTTTTGTGCAGAAAACACTAACACTTGTTCAGAAGGAAAGAAAGCACAGAGCCCCAGATTCTATGTTGTCCTGGAGAGCTTGCAGAGCACTGGGGAAAGGCAGGCAGAGAATTCCCTGATAGCACCTTCTCTGTGCCTGGGAAGCAGAAGTGTTCACATTGCTTCACAAGAATCACTTTTGTGCAGAAAACAGTAACACTTGTTCAGAAGGAAAGAAAGCACAGAGCCCCAGATTCTATGTTGTCCTGGAGAGCTTGCAGAGCACTGGGGAAAGGCAGGCAGAGAATTCCTTGCTAGCACCTTCTCTGTGCCTGGGAAGCAGAAGTGTTCACATTGCTTTGCAGAATCGCTTTTGTGCAGAAAACAGTAACACTTGTTCTGAAGGAAAGAAAGCACAGAGCCCCAGATTCTATGTTGTCCTGGAGAGCTTGCAGAGCACTGGGGAAAGGCAGGCAGAGAATTCCCTGCTAGCACCTTCTCTGTGCCTGGGAAGCAGAAGTGTTCACATTGCTTCGCAGAATCGCTTTTGTGCAGAAAACACTAACACTTGTTCAGAAGGAAAGAAAGCACAGAGCCCCAGATTCTATGTTGTCCTGGAGAGCTTGCAGAGCACTGGGGAAAGGCAGGCAGAGAATTCCCTGATAGCACCTTCTCTGTGCCTGGGAAGCAGAAGTGTTCACATTGCTTCGCAAGAATCACTTTTGTGCAGAAAACAGTAACACTTGTTCAGAAGGAAAGAAAGCACAGAGCCCCAGATTTGCTGTTGTCCTGGAGAGCTTGCAGAGCACTGGGGAAAGGCAGGCAGAGAATTCCCTGATAGCACCTTCTCTGTGCCTGGGAAGCAGAAGTGTTCACATTGCTTCGCAAGAATCGCTTTTGTGCAGGAAACAGTAACACTTGTTCAGAAGGAAAGAAAGCACAGAGCCCCAGATTTTATGTTGTCCTGGAGATCTTGCAGAGCACTGGGGAAAGGCAGGCAGAGAATTCCCTGCTAGCACCTTCTCTGTGCCTGTTCACATTGCTTCGCAGAATCGCTTTTGTGCAGAAAACAGTAACACTTGTTCAGAACGAAAGAAAGCACAGAGCCCCAGATTCTATGTTGTCCTGGAGAGCTTGCAGAGCACTGGGGAAAGGCAGGCAGAGAATTCCCTGATAGCACCTTCTCTGTGCCTGGGAAGCAGAAGTGTTCACATTGCTTCGCAAGAATCGCTTTTGTGCAGAAAACACTAACACTTGTTCAGAAGGAAAGAAAGCACAGAGCCCCAGATTCTATGTTGTCCTGGAGAGCTTGCAGAGCACTGGGGAAAGGCAGGCAGAGAATTCCCTGATAGCACCTTCTCTGTGCCTGTTCACATTGCTTCGCAGAATCGCTTTTGTGCAGGAAACAGTAACACTTGTTCAGAACGAAAGAAAGCACAGAGCCCCAGATTCTATGTTGTCCTGGAGAGCTTGCAGAGCACTGGGGAAAGGCAGGCAGAGAATTCCCTGCTAGCACCTTCTCTGTGCCTGGGAAGCAGAATTGTTGACATTGATTCGCAGAATCGCTTTTGTGCAGAAAACACTAACACTTGTTCAGAACGAAAGAAAGCACAGAGCCCCAGATTCTATGTTGTCCTGGAGAGCTTGCAGAGCACTGGGGAAAGGCAGGCAGAGAATTCCCTGATAGCACCTTCTCTGTGCCTGGGAAGCAGAAGTGTTCACATTGCTTCGCAAGAATCACTTTTGTGCAGAAAACAGTAACACTTGTTCAGAACGAAAGAAAGCACAGAGCCCCAGATTCTATGTTGTCCTGGAGAGCTTGCAGAGCACTGGGGAAAGGCAGGCAGAGAATTCCCTGCTAGCACCTTCTCTGTGCCTGTTCACATTGCTTCGCAGAATCGCTTTTGTGCAGAAAACAGTAACACTTGTTCAGAAGGAAAGAAAGCACAGAGCCCCAGATTCTATGTTGTCCTGGAGAGCTTGCAGAGCACTGGGGAAAGGCAGGCAGAGAATTCCTTGCTAGCACCTTCTCTGTGCCTGGGAAGCAGAAGTGTTCACATTGCTTCGCAGAATCGCTTTTGTGCAGAAAACACTAACACTTGTTCAGAAGGAAAGAAAGCACAGAGCCCCAGATTCTATGTTGTCCTGGAGAGCTTGCAGAGCACTGGGGAAAGGCAGGCAGAGAATTCCCTGCTAGCACCTTCTCTGTGCCTGTTCACATTGCTTCGCAGAATCGCTTTTGTGCAGAAAACAGTAACACTTGTTCAGAACGAAAGAAAGCACAGAGCCCCAGATTCTATGTTGTCCTGGAGAGCTTGCAGAGCACTGGGGAAAGGCAGGCAGAGAATTCCCTGATAGCACCTTCTCTGTGCCTGGGAAGCAGAAGTGTTCACATTGCTTCACAAGATTCACTTTTGTGCAGAAAACAGTAACACTTGTTCAGAAGGAAAGAAAGCACAGAGCCCCAGATTCTATGTTGTCCTGGAGAGCTTGCAGAGCACTGGGGAAAGGCAGGCAGAGAATTCCTTGCTAGCACCTTCTCTGTGCCTGGGAAGCAGAAGTGTTCACATTGCTTCGCAGAATCGCTTTTGTGCAGAAAACAGTAACACTTGTTCAGAAGGAAAGAAAGCACAGAGCCCCAGATTCTATGTTGTCCTGGAGAGCTTGCAGAGCACTGGGGAAAGGCAGGCAGAGAATTCCCTGCTAGCACCTTCTCTGTGCCTGTTCACATTGCTTCGCAGAATCGCTTTTGTGCAGAAAACAGTAACACTTGTTCAGAACGAAAGAAAGCACAGAGCCCCAGATTTGCTGTTGTCCCGGAGAGCTTGCAGAGCACTGGGGAAAGGCAGGCAGAGAATTCCCTGCTAGCACCTTCTCTGTGCCTGTTCACATTGCTTCGCAGAATCGCTTTTGTGCAGAAAACAGTAACACTTGTTCAGAAGGAAAGAAAGCACAGAGCCCCAGATTCTATGTTGTCCTGGAGAGCTTGCAGAGCACTGGGGAAAGGCAGGCAGAGAATTCCCTGCTAGCACCTTCTCTGTGCCTGGGAAGCAGAAGTGTTCACATTGCTTCGCAAGAATCGCTTTTGTGCAGAAAACAGTAACACTTGTTCAGAAGGAAAGAAAGCACAGAGCCCCAGATTCTATGTTGTCCTGGAGAGCTTGCAGAGCACTGGGGAAAGGCAGGCAGAGAATTCCCTGCTAGCACCTTCTCTGTGCCTGTTCACATTGCTTCGCAGAATCGCTTTTGTGCAGAAAACAGTAACACTTGTTCAGAAGGAAAGAAAGCACAGAGCCCCAGATTCTATGTTGTCCTGGAGAGCTTGCAGAGCACTGGGGAAAGGCAGGCAGAGAATTCCCTGCTAGCACCTTCTCTGTGCCTGGGAAGCAGAAGTGTTCACATTGCTTCGCAAGAATCGCTTTTGTGCAGGAAACAGTAACACTTGTTCAGAAGGAAAGAAAGCACAGAGCCCCAGATTTTATGTTGTCCTGGAGATCTTGCAGAGCACTGGGGAAAGGCAGGCAGAGAATTCCCTGCTAGCACCTTCTCTGTGCCTGTTCACATTGCTTCGCAGAATCGCTTTTGTGCAGAAAACAGTAACACTTGTTCAGAACGAAAGAAAGCACAGAGCCCCAGATTCTATGTTGTCCTGGAGAGCTTGCAGAGCACTGGGGAAAGGCAGGCAGAGAATTCCCTGCTAGCACCTTCTCTGTGCCTGAGAAGCAGAAGTGTTCACATTGCTTCGCAAGAATCGCTTTTGTGCAGAAAACACTAACACTTGTTCAGAAGGAAAGAAAGCACAGAGCCCCAGATTCTATGTTGTCCTGGAGAGCTTGCAGAGCACTGGGGAAAGGCAGGCAGAGAATTCCCTGCTAGCACCTTCTCTGTGCCTGTTCACATTGCTTCGCAGAATCGCTTTTGTGCAGAAAACAGTAACACTTGTTCAGAACGAAAGAAAGCACAGAGCCCCAGATTCTATGTTGTCCTGGAGAGCTTGCAGAGCACTGGGGAAAGGCAGGCAGAGAATTCCCTGATAGCACCTTCTCTGTGCCTGGGAAGCAGAAGTGTTCACATTGCTTCGCAAGAATCGCTTTTGTGCAGAAAACACTAACACTTGTTCAGAACGAAAGAAAGCACAGAGCCCCAGATTCTATGTTGTCCTGGAGAGCTTGCAGAGCACTGGGGAAAGGCAGGCAGAGAATTCCTTGCTAGCACCTTCTCTGTGCCTGGGAAGCAGAAGTGTTCACATTGCTTCGCAAGAATCGCCTTTGTGCAGAAAACACTAACACTTCTTCAGAACGAAAGAAAGCACAGAGCCCCAGATTCTATGTTGTCCTGGAGAGCTTGCAGAGCACTGGGGAAAGGCAGGCAGAGAATTACCTGCTAGCACCTTCTCTGTGCCTGGGAAGCAGAAGTGTTCACATTGCTTCGCAAGAATCGCTTTTGTGCAGAAAACAGTAACACTTGTTCAGAAGGAAAGAAAGCACAGAGCCCCAGATTCTATGTTGTCCTGGAGAGCTTGCAGAGCACTGGGGAAAGGCAGGCAGAGAATTCCCTGCTAGCACCTTCTCTGTGCCTGGGAAGCAGAAGTGTTCACATTGCTTCGCAGAATCGCTTTTGTGCAGAAAACACTAACACTTGTTCAGAACGAAAGAAAGCACAGAGCCCCAGATTCTATGTTGTCCTGGAGAGCTTGCAGAGCACTGGGGAAAGGCAGGCAGAGAATTCCTTGCTAGCACCTTCTCTGTGCCTGGGAAGCAGAAGTGTTCACATTGCTTCGCAAGAATCGCTTTTGTGCAGAAAACACTAACACTTGTTCAGAACGAAAGAAAGCACAGAGCCCCAGATTCTATGTTGTCCTGGAGAGCTTGCAGAGCACTGGGGAAAGGCAGGCAGAGAATTCCCTGATAGCACCTTCTCTGTGCCTGGGAAGCAGAAGTGTTCACATTGCTTCGCAAGAATCGCTTTTGTGCAGAAAACAGTAACACTTGTTCAGAAGGAAAGAAAGCACAGAGCCCCAGATTCTATGTTGTCCTGGAGAGCTTGCAGAGCACTGGGGAAAGGCAGGCAGAGAATTCCCTGCTAGCACCTTCTCTGTGCCTGTTCACATTGCTTCGCAGAATCGCTTTTGTGCAGAAAACAGTAACACTTGTTCAGAAGGAAAGAAAGCACAGAGCCCCAGATTCTATGTTGTCCTGGAGAGCTTGCAGAGCACTGGGGAAAGGCAGGCAGAGAATTCCCTGCTAGCACCTTCTCTGTGCCTGGGAAGCAGAAGTGTTCACATTGCTTCGCAAGAATCGCTTTTGTGCAGGAAACAGTAACACTTGTTCAGAAGGAAAGAAAGCACAGAGCCCCAGATTTTATGTTGTCCTGGAGATCTTGCAGAGCACTGGGGAAAGGCAGGCAGAGAATTCCCTGCTAGCACCTTCTCTGTGCCTGTTCACATTGCTTCGCAGAATCGCTTTTGTGCAGAAAACAGTAACACTTGTTCAGAACGAAAGAAAGCACAGAGCCCCAGATTCTATGTTGTCCTGGAGAGCTTGCAGAGCACTGGGGAAAGGCAGGCAGAGAATTCCCTGCTAGCACCTTCTCTGTGCCTGAGAAGCAGAAGTGTTCACATTGCTTCGCAAGAATCGCTTTTGTGCAGAAAACACTAACACTTGTTCAGAAGGAAAGAAAGCACAGAGCCCCAGATTCTATGTTGTCCTGGAGAGCTTGCAGAGCACTGGGGAAAGGCAGGCAGAGAATTCCCTGCTAGCACCTTCTCTGTGCCTGTTCACATTGCTTCGCAGAATCGCTTTTGTGCAGAAAACAGTAACACTTGTTCAGAACGAAAGAAAGCACAGAGCCCCAGATTCTATGTTGTCCTGGAGAGCTTGCAGAGCACTGGGGAAAGGCAGGCAGAGAATTCCCTGATAGCACCTTCTCTGTGCCTGGGAAGCAGAAGTGTTCACATTGCTTCGCAAGAATCGCTTTTGTGCAGAAAACACTAACACTTGTTCAGAACGAAAGAAAGCACAGAGCCCCAGATTCTATGTTGTCCTGGAGAGCTTGCAGAGCACTGGGGAAAGGCAGGCAGAGAATTCCTTGCTAGCACCTTCTCTGTGCCTGGGAAGCAGAAGTGTTCACATTGCTTCGCAAGAATCGCCTTTGTGCAGAAAACACTAACACTTCTTCAGAACGAAAGAAAGCACAGAGCCCCAGATTCTATGTTGTCCTGGAGAGCTTGCAGAGCACTGGGGAAAGGCAGGCAGAGAATTACCTGCTAGCACCTTCTCTGTGCCTGGGAAGCAGAAGTGTTCACATTGCTTCGCAAGAATCGCTTTTGTGCAGAAAACAGTAACACTTGTTCAGAAGGAAAGAAAGCACAGAGCCCCAGATTCTATGTTGTCCTGGAGAGCTTGCAGAGCACTGGGGAAAGGCAGGCAGAGAATTCCCTGCTAGCACCTTCTCTGTGCCTGGGAAGCAGAAGTGTTCACATTGCTTCGCAGAATCGCTTTTGTGCAGAAAACACTAACACTTGTTCAGAACGAAAGAAAGCACAGAGCCCCAGATTCTATGTTGTCCTGGAGAGCTTGCAGAGCACTGGGGAAAGGCAGGCAGAGAATTCCTTGCTAGCACCTTCTCTGTGCCTGGGAAGCAGAAGTGTTCACATTGCTTCGCAAGAATCGCTTTTGTGCAGAAAACACTAACACTTGTTCAGAACGAAAGAAAGCACAGAGCCCCAGATTCTATGTTGTCCTGGAGAGCTTGCAGAGCACTGGGGAAAGGCAGGCAGAGAATTCCCTGATAGCACCTTCTCTGTGCCTGGGAAGCAGAAGTGTTCACATTGCTTCGCAAGAATCACTTTTGTGCAGAAAACATTAACACTTGTTCAGAAGGAAAGAAAGCACAGAGCCCCAGATTCTATGTTGTCCTGGAGAGCTTGCAGAGCACTGGGGAAAGGCAGGCAGAGAATTCCCTGCTAGCACCTTCTCTGTGCCTGTTCACATTGCTTCGCAGCATCGCTTTTGTGCAGAAAACACTAACACTTGTTCAGAACGAAAGAAAGCACAGAGCCCCAGATTCTATGTTGTCCTGGAGAGCTTGCAGAGCACTGGGGAAAGGCAGGCAGAGAATTCCCTGCTAGCACCTTCTCTGTGCCTGTTCACATTGCTTCGCAGAATCGCTTTTGTGCAGAGAACAGTAACACTTGTTCAGAAGGAAAGAAAGCACAGAGCCCCAGATTTTATGTTGTCCTGGAGAGCTTGCAGAGCACTGGGGAAAGGCAGGCAGAGAATTCCCTGCTAGCACCTTCTCTGTGCCTGGGAAGCAGAAGTGTTCACATTGCTTCGCAAGAATCGCTTTTGTGCAGAAAACAGTAACACTTGTTCAGAAGGAAAGAAAGCACAGAGCCCCAGATTCTATGTTGTCCTGGAGAGCTTGCAGAGCACTGGGGAAAGGCAGGCAGAGAATTCCCTGCTAGCACCTTCTCTGTGCCTGGGAAGCAGAAGTGTTCACATTGCTTCGCAGAATCGCTTTTGTGCAGAAAACACTAACACTTGTTCAGAACGAAAGAAAGCACAGAGCCCCAGATTCTATGTTGTCCTGGAGAGCTTGCAGAGCACTGGGGAAAGGCAGGCAGAGAATTCCCTGCTAGCACCTTCTCTGTGCCTGGGAAGCAGAAGTGTTCACATTGCTTCGCAAGAATCACTTTTGTGCAGAAAACAGTAACACTTGTTCAGAAGGAAAGAAAGCACAGAGCCCCAGATTCTATGTTGTCCTGGAGAGCTTGCAGAGCACTGGGGAAATGCAGGCAGAGAATTCCCTGCTAGCACCTTCTCTGTGCCTGGGAAGCAGAAGTGTTCACATTGCTTCGCAAGAATCACTTTTGTGCAGAAAACAGTAACACTTGTTCAGAAGGAAAGAAAGCACAGAGCCCCAGATTCTATGTTGTCCTGGAGAGCTTGCAGAGCACTGGGGAAAGGCAGGCAGAGAATTCCCTGATAGCACCTTCTCTGTGCCTGGGAAGCAGAAGTGTTCACATTGCTTCGCAAGAATCGCTTTTGTGCAGAAAAGAATAACACTTGTTCAGAAGGAAAGAAAGCACAGAGCCCCAGATTCTATGTTGTCCTGGAGAGCTTGCAGAGCACTGGGGAAAGGCAGGCAGAGAATTCCCTGATAGCACCTTCTCTGTGCCTGTTCACATTGCTTCGCAGAATCGCTTTTGTGCAGAGAACAGTAACACTTGTTCAGAACGAAAGAAAGCACAGAGCCCCAGATTTGCTGTTGTCCTGGAGAGCTTGCAGAGCACTGGGGAAAGGCAGGCAGAGAATTCCCTGCTAGCACCTTCTCTGTGCCTGGGAAGCAGAAGTGTTCACATTGCTTCGCAAGAATCGCTTTTGTGCAGAAAACAGTAACACTTGTTCAGAAGGAAAGAAAGCACAGAGCCCCAGATTCTATGTTGTCCTGGAGAGCTTGCAGAGCACTGGGGAAAGGCAGGCAGAGAATTCCCTGCTAGCACCTTCTCTGTGCCTGTTCACATTGCTTCGCAGAATCGCTTTTGTGCAGAAAACAGTAACACTTGTTCAGAACGAAAGAAAGCACAGAGCCCCAGATTCTATGTTGTCCTGGAGAGCTTGCAGAGCACTGGGGAAAGGCAGGCAGAGAATTCCCTGCTAGCACCTTCTCTGTGCCTGGGAAGCAGAAGTGTTCACATTGCTTCGCAGAATCGCTTTTGTGCAGAAAACACTAACACTTGTTCAGAAGGAAAGAAAGCACAGAGCCCCAGATTCTATGTTGTCCTGGAGAGCTTGCAGAGCACTGGGGAAAGGCAGGCAGAGAATTCCTTGCTAGCACCTTCTCTGTGCCTGGGAAGCAGAAGTGTTCACATTGCTTCGCAAGAATCGCTTTTGTGCAGAAAACAGTAACACTTGTTCAGAAGGAAAGAAAGCACAGAGCCCCAGATTCTATGTTGTCCTGGAGAGCTTGCAGAGCACTGGGGAAAGGCAGGCAGAGAATTCCCTGCTAGCACCTTCTCTGTGCCTGTTCACATTGCTTCGCAGAATCGCTTTTGTGCAGAAAACAGTAACACTTGTTCAGAACGAAAGAAAGCACAGAGCCCCAGATTCTATGTTGTCCTGGAGAGCTTGCAGAGCACTGGGGAAAGGCAGGCAGAGAATTCCCTGATAGCACCTTCTCTGTGCCTGGGAAGCAGAAGTGTTCACATTGCTTCGCAAGAATCACTTTTGTGCAGAAAACAGTAACACTTGTTCAGAAGGAAAGAAAGCACAGAGCCCCAGATTCTATGTTGTCCTGGAGAGCTTGCAGAGCACTGGGAAAAGGCAGGCAGAGAATTCCTTGCTAGCACCTTCTCTGTGCCTGGGAAGCAGAAGTGTTCACATTGCTTCGCAGAATCGCTTTTGTGCAGAAAACAGTAACACTTGTTCAGAAGGAAAGAAAGCACAGAGCCCCAGATTCTATGTTGTCCTGGAGAGCTTGCAGAGCACTGGGGAAAGGCAGGCAGAGAATTCCTTGCTAGCACCTTCTCTGTGCCTGGGAAGCAGAAGTGTTCACATTGCTTCGCAAGAATCACTTTTGTGCAGAAAACACTAACACTTGTTCAGAAGGAAAGAAAGCACAGAGCCCCAGATTCTATGTTGTCCTGGAGAGCTTGCAGAGCACTGGGGAAAGGCAGGCAGAGAATTCCCTGCTAGCACCTTCTCTGTGCCTGTTCACATTGCTTCGCAGAATCGCTTTTGTGCAGAAAACACTAACACTTGTTCAGAACGAAAGAAAGCACAGAGCCCCAGATTTGCTGTTGTCCTGGAGAGCTTGCAGAGCACTGGGGAAAGGCAGGCAGAGAATTCCTTGCTAGCACCTTCTCTGTGCCTGGGAAGCAGAACTGTTCACATTGCTTCGCAGAATCGCTTTTGTGCAGAAAACACTAACACTTGTTCAGAAGGAAAGAAAGCACAGAGCCCCAGATTCTATGTTGTCCTGGAGAGCTTGCAGAGCACTGGGGAAAGGCAGGCAGAGAATTCCCTGCTAGCACCTTCTCTGTGCCTGTTCACATTGCTTCGCAGAATCGCTTTTGTGCAGGAAACAGTAACACTTGTTCAGAACGAAAGAAAGCACAGAGCCCCAGATTTTATGTTGTCCTGGAGAGCTTGCAGAGCACTGGGGAAAGGCAGGCAGAGAATTCCCTGATAGCACCTTCTCTGTGCCTGGGAAGCAGAAGTGTTCACATTGCTTCGCAAGAATCGCTTTTGTGCAGAAAACAGTAACACTTGTTCAGAAGGAAAGAAAGCACAGAGCCCCAGATTTTATGTTGTCCTGGAGAGCTTGCAGAGCACTGGGGAAAGGCAGGCAGAGAATTCCCTGCTAGCACCTTCTCTGTGCCTGTTCACATTGCTTCGCAGAATCGCTTTTGTGCAGAAAACAGTAACACTTGTTCAGAACGAAAGAAAGCACAGAGCCCCAGATTCTATGTTGTCCTGGAGAGCTTGCAGAGCACTGGGGAAAGGCAGGCAGAGAATTCCCTGCTAGCACCTTCTCTGTGCCTGGGAAGCAGAAGTGTTCACATTGCTTCGCAGAATTGCTTTTGTGCAGAAAACAGTAACACTTGTTCAGAAGGAAAGAAAGCACAGAGCCCCAGATTCTATGTTGTCCTGGAGAGCTTGCAGAGCACTGGGGAAAGGCAGGCAGAGAATTCCTTGCTAGCACCTTCTCTGTGCCTGGGAAGCAGAAGTGTTCACATTGCTTCGCAAGAATCGCTTTTGTGCAGAAAACAGTAACACTTGTTCAGAAGGAAAGAAAGCACAGAGCCCCAGATTCTATGTTGTCCTGGAGAGCTTGCAGAGCACTGGGGAAAGGCAGGCAGAGAATTCCCTGCTAGCACCTTCTCTGTGCCTGGGAAGCAGAAGTGTTCACATTGCTTCGCAGAATCGCTTTTGTGCAGAAAACACTAACACTTGTTCAGAAGGAAAGAAAGCACAGAGCCCCAGATTCTATGTTGTCCTGGAGAGCTTGCAGAGCACTGGGGAAATGCAGGCAGAGAATTCCCTGCTAGCACCTTCTCTGTGCCTGGGAAGCAGAAGTGTTCACATTGCTTCGCAAGAATCACTTTTGTGCAGAAAACAGTAACACTTGTTCAGAAGGAAAGAAAGCACAGAGCCCCAGATTCTATGTTGTCCTGGAGAGCTTGCAGAGCACTGGGGAAAGGCAGGCAGAGAATTCCCTGATAGCACCTTCTCTGTGCCTGGGAAGCAGAAGTGTTCACATTGCTTCGCAAGAATCGCTTTTGTGCAGAAAACAATAACACTTGTTCAGAAGGAAAGAAAGCACAGAGCCCCAGATTCTATGTTGTCCTGGAGAGCTTGCAGAGCACTGGGGAAAGGCAGGCAGAGAATTCCCTGCTAGCACCTTCTCTGTGCCTGTTCACATTGCTTCGCAGAATCGCTTTTGTGCAGAAAACAGTAACACTTGTTCAGAACGAAAGAAAGCACAGAGCCCCAGATTCTATGTTGTCCTGGAGAGCTTGCAGAGCACTGGGGAAAGGCAGGCAGAGAATTCCCTGCTAGCACCTTCTCTGTGCCTGGGAAGCAGAAGTGTTCACATTGCTTCGCAGAATCGCTTTTGTGCAGAAAACACTAACACTTGTTCAGAACGAAAGAAAGCACAGAGCCCCAGATTCTATGTTGTCCTGGAGAGCTTGCAGAGCACTGGGGAAAGGCAGGCAGAGAATTCCCTGATAGCACCTTCTCTGTGCCTGTTCACATTGCTTCGCAGAATCGCTTTTGTGCAGAGAACAGTAACACTTGTTCAGAACGAAAGAAAGCACAGAGCCCCAGATTTGCTGTTGTCCTGGAGAGCTTGCAGAGCACTGGGGAAAGGCAGGCAGAGAATTCCCTGCTAGCACCTTCTCTGTGCCTGGGAAGCAGAAGTGTTCACATTGCTTCGCAAGAATCGCTTTTGTGCAGAAAACAGTAACACTTGTTCAGAAGGAAAGAAAGCACAGAGCCCCAGATTCTATGTTGTCCTGGAGAGCTTGCAGAGCACTGGGAAAGGCAGGCAGAGAATTCCCTGCTAGCACCTTCTCTGTGCCTGTTCACATTGCTTCGCAGAATCGCTTTTGTGCAGAAAACAGTAACACTTGTTCAGAACGAAAGAAAGCACAGAGCCCCAGATTCTATGTTGTCCTGGAGAGCTTGCAGAGCACTGGGGAAAGGCAGGCAGAGAATTCCCTGATAGCACCTTCTCTGTGCCTGGGAAGCAGAAGTGTTCACATTGCTTCGCAGAATCGCTTTTGTGCAGAAAACACTAACACTTGTTCAGAAGGAAAGAAAGCACAGAGCCCCAGATTCTATGTTGTCCTGGAGAGCTTGCAGAGCACTGGGGAAAGGCAGGCAGAGAATTCCTTGCTAGCACCTTCTCTGTGCCTGGGAAGCAGAAGTGTTCACATTGCTTCGCAAGAATCGCTTTTGTGCAGAAAACAGTAACACTTGTTCAGAAGGAAAGAAAGCACAGAGCCCCAGATTCTATGTTGTCCTGGAGAGCTTGCAGAGCACTGGGGAAAGGCAGGCAGAGAATTCCCTGCTAGCACCTTCTCTGTGCCTGTTCACATTGCTTCGCAGAATCGCTTTTGTGCAGAAAACAGTAACACTTGTTCAGAACGAAAGAAAGCACAGAGCCCCAGATTCTATGTTGTCCTGGAGAGCTTGCAGAGCACTGGGGAAAGGCAGGCAGAGAATTCCCTGATAGCACCTTCTCTGTGCCTGGGAAGCAGAAGTGTTCACATTGCTTCGCAGAATCGCTTTTGTGCAGAAAACAGTAACACTTGTTCAGAAGGAAAGAAAGCACAGAGCCCCAGATTTTATGTTGTCCTGGAGAGCTTGCAGAGCACTGGGGAAAGGCAGGCAGAGAATTCCCTGCTAGCACCTTCTCTGTGCCTGGGAAGCAGAAGTGTTTACATTGCTTCGCAGAATCGCTTTTGTGCAGAAAACACTAACACTTGTTCAGAAGGAAAGAAAGCACAGAGCCCCAGATTCTATGTTGTCCTGGAGAGCTTGCAGAGCACTGGGGAAAGGCAGGCAGAGAATTCCCTGCTAGCACCTTCTCTGTGCCTGTTCACATTGCTTCGCAGAATCGCTTTTGTGCAGAAAACAGTAACACTTGTTCAGAAGGAAAGAAAGCACAGAGCCCCAGATTCTATGTTGTCCTGGAGAGCTTGCAGAGCACTGGGGAAAGGCAGGCAGAGAATTCCCTGCTAGCACCTTCTCTGTGCCTGTTCACATTGCTTCGCAGAATCGCTTTTGTGCAGAAAACAGTAACACTTGTTCAGAACGAAAGAAAGCACAGAGCCCCAGATTCTATGTTGTCCTGGAGAGCTTGCAGAGCACTGGGGAAAGGCAGGCAGAGAATTCCCTGATAGCACCTTCTCTGTGCCTGGGAAGCAGAAGTGTTCACATTGCTTCGCAAGAATCGCTTTTGTGCAGAAAACAGTAACACTTGTTCAGAAGGAAAGAAAGCACAGAGCCCCAGATTTTATGTTGTCCTGGAGAGCTTGCAGAGCACTGGGGAAAGGCAGGCAGAGAATTCCCTGCTAGCACCTTCTCTGTGCCTGTTCACATTGCTTCGCAGAATCGCTTTTGTGCAGAAAACACTAACACTTGTTCAGAACGAAAGAAAGCACAGAGCCCCAGATTCTATGTTGTCCTGGAGAGCTTGCAGAGCACTGGGGAAAGGCAGGCAGAGAATTCCCTGCTAGCACCTTCTCTGTGCCTGGGAAGCAGAAGTGTTCACATTGCTTCGCAGAATTGCTTTTGTGCAGAAAACACTAACACTTGTTCAGAACGAAAGAAAGCACAGAGCCCCAGATTCTATGTTGTCCTGGAGAGCTTGCAGAGCACTGGGGAAAGGCAGGCAGAGAATTCCCTGCTAGCACCTTCTCTGTGCCTGTTCACATTGCTTCGCAGAATCGCTTTTGTGCAGAAAACACTAACACTTGTTCAGAACGAAAGAAAGCACAGAGCCCCAGATTCTATGTTGTCCTGGAGAGCTTGCAGAGCACTGGGGAAAGGCAGGCAGAGAATTCCTTGCTAGCACCTTCTCTGTGCCTGGGAAGCAGAAGTGTTCACATTGCTTCGCAAGAATCGCTTTTGTGCAGAAAACAGTAACACTTGTTCAGAAGGAAAGAAAGCACAGAGCCCCAGATTCTATGTTGTCCTGGAGAGCTTGCAGAGCACTGGGGAAAGGCAGGCAGAGAATTCCCTGCTAGCACCTTCTCTGTGCCTGTTCACATTGCTTCGCAGAATCGCTTTTGTGCAGAAAACAGTAACACTTGTTCAGAACGAAAGAAAGCACAGAGCCCCAGATTCTATGTTGTCCTGGAGAGCTTGCAGAGCACTGGGGAAAGGCAGGCAGAGAATTCCCTGATAGCACCTTCTCTGTGCCTGGGAAGCAGAAGTGTTCACATTGCTTCACAAGAATCACTTTTATGCAGAAAACAGTAACACTTGTTCAGAAGGAAAGAAAGCACAGAGCCCCAGATTCTATGTTGTCCTGGAGAGCTTGCAGAGCACTGGGGAAAGGCAGGCAGAGAATTCCTTGCTAGCACCTTCTCTGTGCCTGGGAAGCAGAAGTGTTCACATTGCTTCGCAGAATCGCTTTTGTGCAGAAAACAGTAACACTTGTTCAGAAGGAAAGAAAGCACAGAGCCCCAGATTCTATGTTGTCCTGGAGAGCTTGCAGAGCACTGGGGAAAGGCAGGCAGAGAATTCCCTGCTAGCACCTTCTCTGTGCCTGGGAAGCAGAAGTGTTGACATTGCTTCGCAGAATCGCTTTTGTGCAGAAAACACTAACACTTGTTCAGAAGGAAAGAAAGCACAGAGCCCCAGATTCTATGTTGTCCTGGAGAGCTTGCAGAGCACTGGGGAAAGGCAGGCAGAGAATTCCCTGCTAGCACCTTCTCTGTGCCTGTTCACATTGCTTCGCAGAATCGCTTTTGTGCAGAAAACAGTAACACTTGTTCAGAACGAAAGAAAGCACAGAGCCCCAGATTCTATGTTGTCCTGGAGAGCTTGCAGAGCACTGGGGAAAGGCAGGCAGAGAATTCCCTGATAGCACCTTCTCTGTGCCTGTTCACATTGCTTCGCAGAATCGCTTTTGTGCAGAAAACAGTAACACTTGTTCAGAAGGAAAGAAAGCACAGAGCCCCAGATTCTATGTTGTCCTGGAGAGCTTGCAGAGCACTGGGGAAAGGCAGGCAGAGAATTCCCTGCTAGCACCTTCTCTGTGCCTGTTCACATTGCTTCGCAGAATCGCTTTTGTGCAGAAAACAGTAACACTTGTTCAGAACGAAAGAAAGCACAGAGCCCCAGATTCTATGTTGTCCTGGAGAGCTTGCAGAGCACTGGGGAAAGGCAGGCAGAGAATTCCCTGCTAGCACCTTCTCTGTGCCTGGGAAGCAGAAGTGTTCACATTGCTTCGCAAGAATCGCTTTTGTGCAGAAAACAGTAACACTTGTTCAGAAGGAAAGAAAGCACAGAGCCCCAGATTTTATGTTGTCCTGGAGAGCTTGCAGAGCACTGGTGAAAGGCAGGCAGAGAATTCCCTGCTAGCACCTTCTCTGTGCCTGTTCACATTGCTTCGCAGAATCGCTTTTGTGCAGAAAACAGTAACACTTGTTCAGAACGAAAGAAAGCACAGAGCCCCAGATTCTATGTTGTCCTGGAGAGCTTGCAGAGCACTGGGGAAAGGCAGGCAGAGAATTCCCTGCTAGCACCTTCTCTGTGCCTGGGAAGCAGAAGTGTTCACATTGCTTCGCAGAATCGCTTTTGTGCAGAAAACACTAACACTTGTTCAGAACGAAAGAAAGCACAGAGCCCCAGATTCTATGTTGTCCTGGAGAGCTTGCAGAGCACTGGGGAAAGGCAGGCAGAGAATTCCCTGCTAGCACCTTCTCTGTGCCTGGGAAGCAGAAGTGTTCACATTGCTTCGCAAGAATCGCTTTTGTGCAGAAAACAGTAACACTTGTTCAGAAGGAAAGAAAGCACAGAGCCCCAGATTCTATGTTGTCCTGGAGAGCTTGCAGAGCACTGGGGAAAGGCAGGCAGAGAATTCCCTGCTAGCACCTTCTCTGTGCCTGTTCACATTGCTTCGCAGAATCGCTTTTGTGCAGAAAACAGTAACACTTGTTCAGAAGGAAAGAAAGCACAGAGCCCCAGATTCTATGTTGTCCTGGAGAGCTTGCAGAGCACTGGGGAAAGGCAGGCAGAGAATTCCCTGCTAGCACCTTCTCTGTGCCTGGGAAGCAGAAGTGTTGACATTGCTTCGCAGAATCGCTTTTGTGCAGAAAACACTAACACTTGTTCAGAAGGAAAGAAAGCACAGAGCCCCAGATTCTATGTTGTCCTGGAGAGCTTGCAGAGCACTGGGGAAAGGCAGGCAGAGAATTCCCTGCTAGCACCTTCTCTGTGCCTGTTCACATTGCTTCGCAGAATCGCTTTTGTGCAGAAAACAGTAACACTTGTTCAGAACGAAAGAAAGCACAGAGCCCCAGATTCTATGTTGTCCTGGAGAGCTTGCAGAGCACTGGGGAAAGGCAGGCAGAGAATTCCCTGATAGCACCTTCTCTGTGCCTGTTCACATTGCTTCGCAGAATCGCTTTTGTGCAGAAAACAGTAACACTTGTTCAGAAGGAAAGAAAGCACAGAGCCCCAGATTCTATGTTGTCCTGGAGAGCTTGCAGAGCACTGGGGAAAGGCAGGCAGAGAATTCCCTGCTAGCACCTTCTCTGTGCCTGTTCACATTGCTTCGCAGAATCGCTTTTGTGCAGAAAACAGTAACACTTGTTCAGAACGAAAGAAAGCACAGAGCCCCAGATTCTATGTTGTCCTGGAGAGCTTGCAGAGCACTGGGGAAAGGCAGGCAGAGAATTCCCTGCTAGCACCTTCTCTGTGCCTGGGAAGCAGAAGTGTTCACATTGCTTCGCAAGAATCGCTTTTGTGCAGAAAACAGTAACACTTGTTCAGAAGGAAAGAAAGCACAGAGCCCCAGATTTTATGTTGTCCTGGAGAGCTTGCAGAGCACTGGTGAAAGGCAGGCAGAGAATTCCCTGCTAGCACCTTCTCTGTGCCTGTTCACATTGCTTCGCAGAATCGCTTTTGTGCAGAAAACAGTAACACTTGTTCAGAACGAAAGAAAGCACAGAGCCCCAGATTCTATGTTGTCCTGGAGAGCTTGCAGAGCACTGGGGAAAGGCAGGCAGAGAATTCCCTGCTAGCACCTTCTCTGTGCCTGGGAAGCAGAAGTGTTCACATTGCTTCGCAGAATCGCTTTTGTGCAGAAAACACTAACACTTGTTCAGAACGAAAGAAAGCACAGAGCCCCAGATTCTATGTTGTCCTGGAGAGCTTGCAGAGCACTGGGGAAAGGCAGGCAGAGAATTCCCTGCTAGCACCTTCTCTGTGCCTGGGAAGCAGAAGTGTTCACATTGCTTCGCAAGAATCGCTTTTGTGCAGAAAACAGTAACACTTGTTCAGAAGGAAAGAAAGCACAGAGCCCCAGATTCTATGTTGTCCTGGAGAGCTTGCAGAGCACTGGGGAAAGGCAGGCAGAGAATTCCCTGCTAGCACCTTCTCTGTGCCTGTTCACATTGCTTCGCAGAATCGCTTTTGTGCAGAAAACAGTAACACTTGTTCAGAAGGAAAGAAAGCACAGAGCCCCAGATTCTATGTTGTCCTGGAGAGCTTGCAGAGCACTGGGGAAAGGCAGGCAGAGAATTCCCTGCTAGCACCTTCTCTGTGCCTGGGAAGCAGAAGTGTTCACATTGCTTCGCAAGAATCGCTTTTGTGCAGAAAACAGTAACACTTGTTCAGAAGGAAAGAAAGCACAGAGCCCCAGATTCTATGTTGTCCTGGAGAGCTTGCAGAGCACTGGGGAAAGGCAGGCAGAGAATTCCCTGCTAGCACCTTCTCTGTGCCTGGGAAGCAGAAGTGTTGACATTGCTTCGCAGAATCGCTTTTGTGCAGAAAACACTAACACTTGTTCAGAAGGAAAGAAAGCACAGAGCCCCAGATTCTATGTTGTCCTGGAGAGCTTGCAGAGCACTGGGGAAAGGCAGGCAGAGAATTCCCTGCTAGCACCTTCTCTGTGCCTGTTCACATTGCTTCGCAGAATCGCTTTTGTGCAGAAAACAGTAACACTTGTTCAGAACGAAAGAAAGCACAGAGCCCCAGATTCTATGTTGTCCTGGAGAGCTTGCAGAGCACTGGGGAAAGGCAGGCAGAGAATTCCCTGATAGCACCTTCTCTGTGCCTGTTCACATTGCTTCGCAGAATCGCTTTTGTGCAGAAAACAGTAACACTTGTTCAGAAGGAAAGAAAGCACAGAGCCCCAGATTCTATGTTGTCCTGGAGAGCTTGCAGAGCACTGGGGAAAGGCAGGCAGAGAATTCCCTGCTAGCACCTTCTCTGTGCCTGTTCACATTGCTTCGCAGAATCGCTTTTGTGCAGAAAACAGTAACACTTGTTCAGAACGAAAGAAAGCACAGAGCCCCAGATTCTATGTTGTCCTGGAGAGCTTGCAGAGCACTGGGGAAAGGCAGGCAGAGAATTCCCTGCTAGCACCTTCTCTGTGCCTGGGAAGCAGAAGTGTTCACATTGCTTCGCAAGAATCGCTTTTGTGCAGAAAACAGTAACACTTGTTCAGAAGGAAAGAAAGCACAGAGCCCCAGATTTTATGTTGTCCTGGAGAGCTTGCAGAGCACTGGTGAAAGGCAGGCAGAGAATTCCCTGCTAGCACCTTCTCTGTGCCTGTTCACATTGCTTCGCAGAATCGCTTTTGTGCAGAAAACAGTAACACTTGTTCAGAACGAAAGAAAGCACAGAGCCCCAGATTCTATGTTGTCCTGGAGAGCTTGCAGAGCACTGGGGAAAGGCAGGCAGAGAATTCCCTGCTAGCACCTTCTCTGTGCCTGGGAAGCAGAAGTGTTCACATTGCTTCGCAGAATCGCTTTTGTGCAGAAAACACTAACACTTGTTCAGAACGAAAGAAAGCACAGAGCCCCAGATTCTATGTTGTCCTGGAGAGCTTGCAGAGCACTGGGGAAAGGCAGGCAGAGAATTCCCTGCTAGCACCTTCTCTGTGCCTGGGAAGCAGAAGTGTTCACATTGCTTCGCAAGAATCGCTTTTGTGCAGAAAACAGTAACACTTGTTCAGAAGGAAAGAAAGCACAGAGCCCCAGATTCTATGTTGTCCTGGAGAGCTTGCAGAGCACTGGGGAAAGGCAGGCAGAGAATTCCCTGCTAGCACCTTCTCTGTGCCTGTTCACATTGCTTCGCAGAATCGCTTTTGTGCAGAAAACAGTAACACTTGTTCAGAAGGAAAGAAAGCACAGAGCCCCAGATTCTATGTTGTCCTGGAGAGCTTGCAGAGCACTGGGGAAAGGCAGGCAGAGAATTCCCTGCTAGCACCTTCTCTGTGCCTGGGAAGCAGAAGTGTTCACATTGCTTCGCAAGAATCGCTTTTGTGCAGAAAACAGTAACACTTGTTCAGAAGGAAAGAAAGCACAGAGCCCCAGATTCTATGTTGTCCTGGAGAGCTTGCAGAGCACTGGGGAAAGGCAGGCAGAGAATTCCCTGCTAGCACCTTCTCTGTGCCTGTTCACATTGCTTCGCAGAATCGCTTTTGTGCAGAAAACAGTAACACTTGTTCAGAAGGAAAGAAAGCACAGAGCCCCAGATTTGCTGTTGTCCTGGAGAGCTTGCAGAGCACTGGGGAAAGGCAGGCAGAGAATTCCTTGCTAGCACCTTCTCTGTGCCTGGGAAGCAGAAGTGTTCACATTGCTTCGCAGAATCGCTTTTGTGCAGAAAACACTAACACTTGTTCAGAAGGAAAGAAAGCACAGAGCCCCAGATTTGCTGTTGTCCTGGAGAGCTTGCAGAGCACTGGGGAAAGGCAGGCAGAGAATTCCTTGCTAGCACCTTCTCTGTGCCTGGGAAGCAGAAGTGTTCACATTGCTTCGCAGAATCGCTTTTGTGCAGAAAACACTAACACTTGTTCAGAAGGAAAGAAAGCACAGAGCCCCAGATTCTATGTTGTCCTGGAGAGCTTGCAGAGCACTGGGGAAAGGCAGGCAGAGAATTCCCTGATAGCACCTTCTCTGTGCCTGTTCACATTGCTTCGCAGAATCGCTTTTGTGCAGAAAACAGTAACACTTGTTCAGAAGGAAAGAAAGCACAGAGCCCCAGATTCTATGTTGTCCTGGAGAGCTTGCAGAGCACTGGGGAAAGGCAGGCAGAGAATTCCCTGATAGCACCTTCTCTGTGCCTGGGAAGCAGAAGTGTTCACATTGCTTCGCAAGAATCGCTTTTGTGCAGAAAACAGTAACACTTGTTCAGAAGGAAAGAAAGCACAGAGCCCCAGATTCTATGTTGTCCTGGAGAGCTTGCAGAGCACTGGGGAAAGGCAGGCAGAGAATTCCCTGCTAGCACCTTCTCTGTGCCTGTTCACATTGCTTCGCAGAATCGCTTTTGTGCAGAAAACAGTAACACTTGTTCAGAAGGAAAGAAAGCACAGAGCCCCAGATTCTATGTTGTCCTGGAGAGCTTGCAGAGCACTGGGGAAAGGCAGGCAGAGAATTCCCTGCTAGCACATACTCTGTGCCTGGGAAGCAGAAGTGTTCACATTGCTTCGCAAGAATCGCTTTTGTGCAGAAAACAGTAACACTTGTTCAGAAGGAAAGAAAGCACAGAGCCCCAGATTCTATGTTGTCCTGGAGAGCTTGCAGAGCACTGGGGAAAGGCAGGCAGAGAATTCCCTGCTAGCACCTTCTCTGTGCCTGTTCACATTGCTTCGCAGAATCGCTTTTGTGCAGAAAACAGTAACACTTGTTCAGAACGAAAGAAAGCACAGAGCCCCAGATTTGCTGTTGTCCTGGAGAGCTTGCAGAGCACTGGGGAAAGGCAGGCAGAGAATTCCTTGCTAGCACCTTCTCTGTGCCTGGGAAGCAGAAGTGTTCACATTGCTTCGCAGAATCGCTTTTGTGCAGAAAACACTAACACTTGTTCAGAAGGAAAGAAAGCACAGAGCCCCAGATTCTATGTTGTCCTGGAGAGCTTGCAGAGCACTGGGGAAAGGCAGGCAGAGAATTCCCTGATAGCACCTTCTCTGTGCCTGTTCACATTGCTTCGCAGAATCGCTTTTGTGCAGAAAACAGTAACACTTGTTCAGAAGGAAAGAAAGCACAGAGCCCCAGATTCTATGTTGTCCTGGAGAGCTTGCAGAGCACTGGGGAAAGGCAGGCAGAGAATTCCCTGCTAGCACCTTCTCTGTGCCTGGGAAGCAGAAGTGTTGACATTGCTTCGCAGAATCGCTTTTGTGCAGAAAACACTAACACTTGTTCAGAAGGAAAGAAAGCACAGAGCCCCAGATTCTATGTTGTCCTGGAGAGCTTGCAGAGCACTGGGGAAAGGCAGGCAGAGAATTCCCTGCTAGCACCTTCTCTGTGCCTGTTCACATTGCTTCGCAGAATCGCTTTTGTGCAGAAAACAGTAACACTTGTTCAGAACGAAAGAAAGCACAGAGCCCCAGATTCTATGTTGTCCTGGAGAGCTTGCAGAGCACTGGGGAAAGGCAGGCAGAGAATTCCCTGCTAGCACCTTCTCTGTGCCTGGGAAGCAGAAGTGTTCACATTGCTTCGCAGAATCGCTTTTGTGCAGAAAACACTAACACTTGTTCAGAAGGAAAGAAAGCACAGAGCCCCAGATTCTATGTTGTCCTGGAGAGCTTGCAGAGCACTGGGGAAAGGCAGGCAGAGAAGTCCCTGCTAGCACCTTCTCTGTGCCTGTTCACATTGCTTCGCAGAATCGCTTTTGTGCAGAAAACAGTAACACTTGTTCAGAACGAAAGAAAGCACAGAGCCCCAGATTCTATGTTGTCCTGGAGAGCTTGCAGAGCACTGGGGAAAGGCAGGCAGAGAATTCCCTGATAGCACCTTCTCTGTGCCTGTTCACATTGCTTCGCAGAATCGCTTTTGTGCAGAAAACAGTAACACTTGTTCAGAAGGAAAGAAAGCACAGAGCCCCAGATTCTATGTTGTCCTGGAGAGCTTGCAGAGCACTGGGGAAAGGCAGGCAGAGAATTCCCTGCTAGCACCTTCTCTGTGCCTGTTCACATTGCTTCGCAGAATCGCTTTTGTGCAGAAAACAGTAACACTTGTTCAGAACGAAAGAAAGCACAGAGCCCCAGATTCTATGTTGTCCTGGAGAGCTTGCAGAGCACTGGGGAAAGGCAGGCAGAGAATTCCCTGCTAGCACCTTCTCTGTGCCTGGGAAGCAGAAGTGTTCACATTGCTTCGCAAGAATCGCTTTTGTGCAGAAAACAGTAACACTTGTTCAGAAGGAAAGAAAGCACAGAGCCCCAGATTTTATGTTGTCCTGGAGAGATTGCAGAGCACTGGTGAAAGGCAGGCAGAGAATTCCCTGCTAGCACCTTCTCTGTGCCTGTTCACATTGCTTCGCAGAATCGCTTTTGTGCAGAAAACAGTAACACTTGTTCAGAACGAAAGAAAGCACAGAGCCCCAGATTCTATGTTGTCCTGGAGAGCTTGCAGAGCACTGGGGAAAGGCAGGCAGAGAATTCCCTGCTAGCACCTTCTCTGTGCCTGGGAAGCAGAAGTGTTCACATTGCTTCGCAGAATCGCTTTTGTGCAGAAAACACTAACACTTGTTCAGAACGAAAGAAAGCACAGAGCCCCAGATTCTATGTTGTCCTGGAGAGCTTGCAGAGCACTGGGGAAAGGCAGGCAGAGAATTCCTTGCTAGCACCTTCTCTGTGCCTGGGAAGCAGAAGTGTTCACATTGCTTCGCAAGAATCGCTTTTGTGCAGAAAACAGTAACACTTGTTCAGAAGGAAAGAAAGCACAGAGCCCCAGATTCTATGTTGTCCTGGAGAGCTTGCAGAGCACTGGGGAAAGGCAGGCAGAGAATTCCCTGCTAGCACCTTCTCTGTGCCTGTTCACATTGCTTCGCAGAATCGCTTTTGTGCAGAAAACAGTAACACTTGTTCAGAAGGAAAGAAAGCACAGAGCCCCAGATTCTATGTTGTCCTGGAGAGCTTGCAGAGCACTGGGGAAAGGCAGGCAGAGAATTCCCTGCTAGCACCTTCTCTGTGCCTGGGAAGCAGAAGTGTTCACATTGCTTCGCAAGAATCGCTTTTGTGCAGAAAACAGTAACACTTGTTCAGAAGGAAAGAAAGCACAGAGCCCCAGATTCTATGTTGTCCTGGAGAGCTTGCAGAGCACTGGGGAAAGGCAGGCAGAGAATTCCCTGCTAGCACCTTCTCTGTGCCTGTTCACATTGCTTCGCAGAATCGCTTTTGTGCAGAAAACAGTAACACTTGTTCAGAAGGAAAGAAAGCACAGAGCCCCAGATTTGCTGTTGTCCTGGAGAGCTTGCAGAGCACTGGGGAAAGGCAGGCAGAGAATTCCTTGCTAGCACCTTCTCTGTGCCTGGGAAGCAGAAGTGTTCACATTGCTTCGCAGAATCGCTTTTGTGCAGAAAACACTAACACTTGTTCAGAAGGAAAGAAAGCACAGAGCCCCAGATTTGCTGTTGTCCTGGAGAGCTTGCAGAGCACTGGGGAAAGGCAGGCAGAGAATTCCTTGCTAGCACCTTCTCTGTGCCTGGGAAGCAGAAGTGTTCACATTGCTTCGCAGAATCGCTTTTGTGCAGAAAACAGTAACACTTGTTCAGAAGGAAAGAAAGCACAGAGCCCCAGATTCTATGTTGTCCTGGAGAGCTTGCAGAGCACTGGGGAAAGGCAGGCAGAGAATTCCCTGATAGCACCTTCTCTGTGCCTGGGAAGCAGAAGTGTTCACATTGCTTCGCAAGAATCGCTTTTGTGCAGAAAACAGTAACACTTGTTCAGAAGGAAAGAAAGCACAGAGCCCCAGATTCTATGTTGTCCTGGAGAGCTTGCAGAGCACTGGGGAAAGGCAGGCAGAGAATTCCCTGCTAGCACCTTCTCTGTGCCTGTTCACATTGCTTCGCAGAATCGCTTTTGTGCAGAAAACAGTAACACTTGTTCAGAAGGAAAGAAAGCACAGAGCCCCAGATTCTATGTTGTCCTGGAGAGCTTGCAGAGCACTGGGGAAAGGCAGGCAGAGAATTCCCTGCTAGCACATACTCTGTGCCTGGGAAGCAGAAGTGTTCACATTGCTTCGCAAGAATCGCTTTTGTGCAGAAAACAGTAACACTTGTTCAGAAGGAAAGAAAGCACAGAGCCCCAGATTCTATGTTGTCCTGGAGAGCTTGCAGAGCACTGGGGAAAGGCAGGCAGAGAATTCCCTGCTAGCACCTTCTCTGTGCCTGTTCACATTGCTTCGCAGAATCGCTTTTGTGCAGAAAACAGTAACACTTGTTCAGAACGAAAGAAAGCACAGAGCCCCAGATTTGCTGTTGTCCTGGAGAGCTTGCAGAGCACTGGGGAAAGGCAGGCAGAGAATTCCTTGCTAGCACCTTCTCTGTGCCTGGGAAGCAGAAGTGTTCACATTGCTTCGCAGAATCGCTTTTGTGCAGAAAACACTAACACTTGTTCAGAAGGAAAGAAAGCACAGAGCCCCAGATTCTATGTTGTCCTGGAGAGCTTGCAGAGCACTGGGGAAAGGCAGGCAGAGAATTCCCTGATAGCACCTTCTCTGTGCCTGTTCACATTGCTTCGCAGAATCGCTTTTGTGCAGAAAACAGTAACACTTGTTCAGAAGGAAAGAAAGCACAGAGCCCCAGATTCTATGTTGTCCTGGAGAGCTTGCAGAGCACTGGGGAAAGGCAGGCAGAGAATTCCCTGATAGCACCTTCTCTGTGCCTGGGAAGCAGAAGTGTTCACATTGCTTCGCAAGAATCGCTTTTGTGCAGAAAACAGTAACACTTGTTCAGAAGGAAAGAAAGCACAGAGCCCCAGATTTTATGTTGTCCTGGAGAGCTTGCAGAGCACTGGGGAAAGGCAGGCAGAGAATTCCCTGCTAGCACCTTCTCTGTGCCTGGGAAGCAGAAGTGTTCACATTGCTTCGCAAGAATCGCTCTTGTGCAGAAAACACTAACACTTGTTCAGAAGGAAAGAAAGCACAGAGCCCCAGATTTTATGTTGTCCTGGAGAGCTTGCAGAGCACTGGGGAAAGGCAGGCAGAGAATTCCCTGCTAGCACCTTCTCTGTGCCTGTTCACATTGCTTCGCAGAATCGCTTTTGTGCAGAAAACAGTAACACTTGTTCAGAACGAAAGAAAGCACAGAGCCCCAGATTTGCTGTTGTCCTGGAGAGCTTGCAGAGCACTGGGGAAAGGCAGGCAGAGAATTCCCTGCTAGCACCTTCTCTGTGCCTGGGAAGCAGAAGTGTTCACATTGCTTCGCAGAATCGCTTTTGTGTAGAAAACACTAACACTTGTTCAGAACGAAAGAAAGCACAGAGCCCCAGATTCTATGTTGTCCTGGAGAGCTTGCAGAGCACTGGGGAAAGGCAGGCAGAGAATTCCCTGCTAGCACCTTCTCTGTGCCTGTTCACATTGCTTCGCAGAATCGCTTTTGTGCAGAAAACAGTAACACTTGTTCAGAACGAAAGAAAGCACAGAGCCCCAGATTCTATGTTGTCCTGGAGAGCTTGCAGAGCACTGGGGAAAGGCAGGCAGAGAATTCCCTGCTAGCACCTTCTCTGTGCCTGGGAAGCAGAAGTGTTCACATTGCTTTGCAGAATCGCTTTTGTGCAGAAAACACTAACACTTGTTCAGAACGAAAGAAAGCACAGAGCCCCAGATTCTATGTTGTACTGGAGAGCTTGCAGAGCACTGGGGAAAGGCAGGCAGAGAATTCCTTGCTAGCACCTTCTCTGTGCCTGGGAAGCAGAAGTGTTCACATTGCTTCGCAAGAATCGCTTTTGTGCAGAAAACAGTAACACTTGTTCAGAAGGAAAGAAAGCACAGAGCCCCAGATTCTATGTTGTCCTGGAGAGCTTGCAGAGCACTGGGGAAAGGCAGGCAGAGAATTCCCTGCTAGCACCTTCTCTGTGCCTGTTCACATTGCTTCGCAGAATCGCTTTTGTGCAGAAAACAGTAACACTTGTTCAGAAGGAAAGAAAGCACAGAGCCCCAGATTCTATGTTGTCCTGGAGAGCTTGCAGAGCACTGGGGAAAGGCAGGCAGAGAATTCCCTGATAGCACCTTCTCTGTGCCTGGGAAGCAGAAGTGTTCACATTGCTTCGCAAGAATCACTTTTGTGCAGAAAACAGTAACACTTGTTCAGAACGAAAGAAAGCACAGAGCCCCAGATTCTATGCTGTCCTGGAGAGCTTGCAGAGCACTGGGGAAAGGCAGGCAGAGAATTCCCTGCTAGCACCTTCTCTGTGCCTGTTCACATTGCTTCGCAGAATCGCTTTTGTGCAGAAAACAGTAACACTTGTTCAGAACGAAAGAAAGCACAGAGCCCCAGATTTGCTGTTGTCCTGGAGAGCTTGCAGAGCACTGGGGAATGGCAGGCAGAGAATTCCTTGCTAGCACCTTCTCTGTGTCTGGGAAGCAGAAGTGTTCACATTGCTTCGCAGAATCGCTTTTGTGCAGAAAACACTAACACTTGTTCAGAAGGAAAGAAAGCACAGAGCCCCAGATTCTATGTTGTCCTGGAGAGCTTGCAGAGCACTGGGGAAAGGCAGGCAGAGAATTCCCTGATAGCACCTTCTCTGTGCCTGTTCACATTGCTTCGCAGAATCGCTTTTGTGCAGAAAACAGTAACAGTTGTTCAGAAGGAAAGAAAGCACAGAGCCCCAGATTCTATGTTGTCCTGGAGAGCTTGCAGAGCACTGGGGAAAGGCAGGCAGAGAATTCCCTGATAGCACCTTCTCTGTGCCTGGGAAGCAGAAGTGTTCACATTGCTTCGCAAGAATCGCTTTTGTGCAGAAAACAGTAACACTTGTTCAGAAGGAAAGAAAGCACAGAGCCCCAGATTTTATGTTGTCCTGGAGAGCTTGCAGAGCACTGGGGAAAGGCAGGCAGAGAATTCCCTGCTAGCACCTTCTCTGTGCCTGGGAAGCAGAAGTGTTCACATTGCTTCGCAGAATTGCTTTTGTGCAGAAAACACTAACACTTGTTCAGAACGAAAGAAAGCACAGAGCCCCAGATTCTATGTTGTCCTGGAGAGCTTGCAGAGCACTGGGGAAAGGCAGGCAGAGAATTCCCTGCTAGCACCTTCTCTGTGCCTGTTCACATTGCTTCGCAGAATCGCTTTTGTGCAGAAAACAGTAACACTTGTTCAGAAGGAAAGAAAGCACAGAGCCCCAGATTCTATGTTGTCCTGGAGAGCTTGCAGAGCACTGGGGAAAGGCAGGCAGAGAATTCCTTGCTAGCACCTTCTCTGTGCCTGGGAAGCAGAAGTGTTCACATTGCTTCGCAAGAATCGCTTTTGTGCAGAAAACAGTAACACTTGTTCAGAAGGAAAGAAAGCACAGAGCCCCAGATTCTATGTTGTCCTGGAGAGCTTGCAGAGCACTGGGGAAAGGCAGGCAGAGAATTCCCTGATAGCACCTTCTCTGTGCCTGTTCACATTGCTTCGCAGAATCGCTTTTGTGCAGAAAACAGTAACACTTGTTCAGAACGAAAGAAAGCACAGAGCCCCAGATTCTATGTTGTCCTGGAGAGCTTGCAGAGCACTGGGGAAAGGCAGGCAGAGAATTCCCTGATAGCACCTTCTCTGTGCCTGGGAAGCAGAAGTGTTCACATTGCTTCACAAGAATCACTTTTATGCAGAAAACAGTAACACTTGTTCAGAAGGAAAGAAAGCACAGAGCCCCAGATTCTATGTTGTCCTGGAGAGCTTGCAGAGCACTGGGGAAAGGCAGGCAGAGAATTCCTTGCTAGCACCTTCTCTGTGCCTGGGAAGCAGAAGTGTTCACATTGCTTCGCAGAATCGCTTTTGTGCAGGAAACAGTAACACTTGTTCAGAAGGAAAGAAAGCACAGAGCCCCAGATTCTATGTTGTCCTGGAGAGCTTGCAGAGCACTGGGGAAAGGCAGGCAGAGAATTCCTTGCTAGCACCTTCTCTGTGCCTGGGAAGCAGAAGTGTTCACATTGCTTCGCAGAATCGCTTTTGTGCAGAAAACACTAACACTTGTTCAGAAGGAAAGAAAGCACAGAGCCCCAGATTCTATGTTGTCCTGGAGAGCTTGCAGAGCACTGGGGAAAGGCAGGCAGAGAATTCCCTGATAGCACCTTCTCTGTGCCTGTTCACATTGCTTCGCAGAATCGCTTTTGTGCAGAAAACAGTAACACTTGTTCAGAAGGAAAGAAAGCACAGAGCCCCAGATTCTATGTTGTCCTGGAGAGCTTGCAGAGCACTGGGGAAAGGCAGGCAGAGAATTCCCTGATAGCACCTTCTCTGTGCCTGGGAAGCAGAAGTGTTCACATTGCTTCGCAAGAATCGCTTTTGTGCAGAAAACAGTAACACTTGTTCAGAAGGAAAGAAAGCACAGAGCCCCAGATTTTATGTTGTCCTGGAGAGCTTGCAGAGCACTGGGGAAAGGCAGGCAGAGAATTCCCTGCTAGCACCTTCTCTGTGCCTGGGAAGCAGAAGTGTTCACATTGCTTCGCAAGAATCGCTCTTGTGCAGAAAACACTAACACTTGTTCAGAAGGAAAGAAAGCACAGAGCCCCAGATTTTATGTTGTCCTGGAGAGCTTGCAGAGCACTGGGGAAAGGCAGGCAGAGAATTCCCTGCTAGCACCTTCTCTGTGCCTGTTCACATTGCTTCGCAGAATCGCTTTTGTGCAGAAAACAGTAACACTTGTTCAGAACGAAAGAAAGCACAGAGCCCCAGATTTGCTGTTGTCCTGGAGAGCTTGCAGAGCACTGGGGAAAGGCAGGCAGAGAATTCCCTGCTAGCACCTTCTCTGTGCCTGGGAAGCAGAAGTGTTCACATTGCTTCGCAGAATCGCTTTTGTGTAGAAAACACTAACACTTGTTCAGAACGAAAGAAAGCACAGAGCCCCAGATTCTATGTTGTCCTGGAGAGCTTGCAGAGCACTGGGGAAAGGCAGGCAGAGAATTCCCTGCTAGCACCTTCTCTGTGCCTGTTCACATTGCTTCGCAGAATCGCTTTTGTGCAGAAAACAGTAACACTTGTTCAGAACGAAAGAAAGCACAGAGCCCCAGATTCTATGTTGTCCTGGAGAGCTTGCAGAGCACTGGGGAAAGGCAGGCAGAGAATTCCCTGCTAGCACCTTCTCTGTGCCTGGGAAGCAGAAGTGTTCACATTGCTTTGCAGAATCGCTTTTGTGCAGAAAACACTAACACTTGTTCAGAACGAAAGAAAGCACAGAGCCCCAGATTCTATGTTGTACTGGAGAGCTTGCAGAGCACTGGGGAAAGGCAGGCAGAGAATTCCTTGCTAGCACCTTCTCTGTGCCTGGGAAGCAGAAGTGTTCACATTGCTTCGCAAGAATCGCTTTTGTGCAGAAAACAGTAACACTTGTTCAGAAGGAAAGAAAGCACAGAGCCCCAGATTCTATGCTGTCCTGGAGAGCTTGCAGAGCACTGGGGAAAGGCAGGCAGAGAATTCCCTGCTAGCACCTTCTCTGTGCCTGTTCACATTGCTTCGCAGAATCGCTTTTGTGCAGAAAACAGTAACACTTGTTCAGAACGAAAGAAAGCACAGAGCCCCAGATTTGCTGTTGTCCTGGAGAGCTTGCAGAGCACTGGGGAATGGCAGGCAGAGAATTCCTTGCTAGCACCTTCTCTGTGTCTGGGAAGCAGAAGTGTTCACATTGCTTCGCAGAATCGCTTTTGTGCAGAAAACACTAACACTTGTTCAGAAGGAAAGAAAGCACAGAGCCCCAGATTCTATGTTGTCCTGGAGAGCTTGCAGAGCACTGGGGAAAGGCAGGCAGAGAATTCCCTGATAGCACCTTCTCTGTGCCTGTTCACATTGCTTCGCAGAATCGCTTTTGTGCAGAAAACAGTAACAGTTGTTCAGAAGGAAAGAAAGCACAGAGCCCCAGATTCTATGTTGTCCTGGAGAGCTTGCAGAGCACTGGGGAAAGGCAGGCAGAGAATTCCCTGATAGCACCTTCTCTGTGCCTGGGAAGCAGAAGTGTTCACATTGCTTCGCAAGAATCGCTTTTGTGCAGAAAACAGTAACACTTGTTCAGAAGGAAAGAAAGCACAGAGCCCCAGATTTTATGTTGTCCTGGAGAGCTTGCAGAGCACTGGGGAAAGGCAGGCAGAGAATTCCCTGCTAGCACCTTCTCTGTGCCTGGGAAGCAGAAGTGTTCACATTGCTTCGCAGAATTGCTTTTGTGCAGAAAACACTAACACTTGTTCAGAACGAAAGAAAGCACAGAGCCCCAGATTCTATGTTGTCCTGGAGAGCTTGCAGAGCACTGGGGAAAGGCAGGCAGAGAATTCCCTGCTAGCACCTTCTCTGTGCCTGTTCACATTGCTTCGCAGAATCGCTTTTGTGCAGAAAACAGTAACACTTGTTCAGAAGGAAAGAAAGCACAGAGCCCCAGATTCTATGTTGTCCTGGAGAGCTTGCAGAGCACTGGGGAAAGGCAGGCAGAGAATTCCTTGCTAGCACCTTCTCTGTGCCTGGGAAGCAGAAGTGTTCACATTGCTTCGCAAGAATCGCTTTTGTGCAGAAAACAGTAACACTTGTTCAGAAGGAAAGAAAGCACAGAGCCCCAGATTCTATGTTGTCCTGGAGAGCTTGCAGAGCACTGGGGAAAGGCAGGCAGAGAATTCCCTGATAGCACCTTCTCTGTGCCTGTTCACATTGCTTCGCAGAATCGCTTTTGTGCAGAAAACAGTAACACTTGTTCAGAACGAAAGAAAGCACAGAGCCCCAGATTCTATGTTGTCCTGGAGAGCTTGCAGAGCACTGGGGAAAGGCAGGCAGAGAATTCCCTGATAGCACCTTCTCTGTGCCTGGGAAGCAGAAGTGTTCACATTGCTTCACAAGAATCACTTTTATGCAGAAAACAGTAACACTTGTTCAGAAGGAAAGAAAGCACAGAGCCCCAGATTCTATGTTGTCCTGGAGAGCTTGCAGAGCACTGGGGAAAGGCAGGCAGAGAATTCCTTGCTAGCACCTTCTCTGTGCCTGGGAAGCAGAAGTGTTCACATTGCTTCGCAGAATCGCTTTTGTGCAGGAAACAGTAACACTTGTTCAGAAGGAAAGAAAGCACAGAGCCCCAGATTCTATGTTGTCCTGGAGAGCTTGCAGAGCACTGGGGAAAGGCAGGCAGAGAATTCCTTGCTAGCACCTTCTCTGTGCCTGGGAAGCAGAAGTGTTCACATTGCTTCGCAGAATCGCTTTTGTGCAGAAAACACTAACACTTGTTCAGAAGGAAAGAAAGCACAGAGCCCCAGATTCTATGTTGTCCTGGAGAGCTTGCAGAGCACTGGGGAAAGGCAGGCAGAGAATTCCCTGCTAGCACCTTCTCTGTGCCTGGGAAGCAGAAGTGTTCACATTGCTTCGCAGAATCGCTTTTGTGCAGAAAACACTAACACTTGTTCAGAAGGAAAGAAAGCACAGAGCCCCAGATTCTATGTTGTCCTGGAGAGCTTGCAGAGCACTGGGGAAAGGCAGGCAGAGAATTCCCTGCTAGCACCTTCTCTGTGCCTGTTCACATTGCTTCGCAGAATCGCTTTTGTGCAGAAAACAGTAACACTTGTTCAGAACGAAAGAAAGCACAGAGCCCCAGATTCTATGTTGTCCTGGAGAGCTTGCAGAGCACTGGGGAAAGGCAGGCAGAGAATTCCCTGATAGCACCTTCTCTGTGCCTGTTCACATTGCTTCGCAGAATCGCTTTTGTGCAGAAAACAGTAACACTTGTTCAGAAGGAAAGAAAGCACAGAGCCCCAGATTCTATGTTGTCCTGGAGAGCTTGCAGAGCACTGGGGAAAGGCAGGCAGAGAATTCCCTGCTAGCACCTTCTCTGTGCCTGTTCACATTGCTTCGCAGAATCGCTTTTGTGCAGAAAACAGTAACACTTGTTCAGAACGAAAGAAAGCACAGAGCCCCAGATTCTATGTTGTCCTGGAGAGCTTGCAGAGCACTGGGGAAAGGCAGGCAGAGAATTCCCTGATAGCACCTTCTCTGTGCCTGGGAAGCAGAAGTGTTCACATTGCTTCGCAAGAATCGCTTTTGTGCAGAAAACAGTAACACTTGTTCAGAAGGAAAGAAAGCACAGAGCCCCAGATTTTATGTTGTCCTGGAGAGCTTGCAGAGCACTGGTGAAAGGCAGGCAGAGAATTCCCTGCTAGCACCTTCTCTGTGCCTGTTCACATTGCTTCGCAGAATCGCTTTTGTGCAGAAAACAGTAACACTTGTTCAGAACGAAAGAAAGCACAGAGCCCCAGATTCTATGTTGTCCTGGAGAGCTTGCAGAGCACTGGGGAAAGGCAGGCAGAGAATTCCCTGCTAGCACCTTCTCTGTGCCTGGGAAGCAGAAGTGTTCACATTGCTTCGCAGAATCGCTTTTGTGCAGAAAACACTAACACTTGTTCAGAACGAAAGAAAGCACAGAGCCCCAGATTCTATGTTGTCCTGGAGAGCTTGCAGAGCACTGGGGAAAGGCAGGCAGAGAATTCCTTGCTAGCACCTTCTCTGTGCCTGGGAAGCAGAAGTGTTCACATTGCTTCGCAAGAATCGCTTTTGTGCAGAAAACAGTAACACTTGTTCAGAAGGAAAGAAAGCACAGAGCCCCAGATTCTATGTTGTCCTGGAGAGCTTGCAGAGCACTGGGGAAAGGCAGGCAGAGAATTCCCTGCTAGCACCTTCTCTGTGCCTGTTCACATTGCTTCGCAGAATCGCTTTTGTGCAGAAAACAGTAACACTTGTTCAGAAGGAAAGAAAGCACAGAGCCCCAGATTCTATGTTGTCCTGGAGAGCTTGCAGAGCACTGGGGAAAGGCAGGCAGAGAATTCCCTGCTAGCACATACTCTGTGCCTGGGAAGCAGAAGTGTTCACATTGCTTCGCAAGAATCGCTTTTGTGCAGAAAACAGTAACACTTGTTCAGAAGGAAAGAAAGCACAGAGCCCCAGATTCTATGTTGTCCTGGAGAGCTTGCAGAGCACTGGGGAAAGGCAGGCAGAGAATTCCCTGCTAGCACCTTCTCTGTGCCTGTTCACATTGCTTCGCAGAATCGCTTTTGTGCAGAAAACAGTAACACTTGTTCAGAACGAAAGAAAGCACAGAGCCCCAGATTTGCTGTTGTCCTGGAGAGCTTGCAGAGCACTGGGGAAAGGCAGGCAGAGAATTCCTTGCTAGCACCTTCTCTGTGCCTGGGAAGCAGAAGTGTTCACATTGCTTCGCAAGAATCGCTTTTGTGCAGAAAACAGTAACACTTGTTCAGAAGGAAAGAAAGCACAGAGCCCCAGATTCTATGTTGTCCTGGAGAGCTTGCAGAGCACTGGGGAAAGGCAGGCAGAGAATTCCCTGCTAGCACCTTCTCTGTGCCTGTTCACATTGCTTCGCAGAATCGCTTTTGTGCAGAAAACAGTAACACTTGTTCAGAACGAAAGAAAGCACAGAGCCCCAGATTCTATGTTGTCCTGGAGAGCTTGCAGAGCACTGGGGAAAGGCAGGCAGAGAATTCCCTGCTAGCACCTTCTCTGTGCCTGGGAAGCAGAAGTGTTCACATTGCTTCGCAGAATCGCTTTTGTGCAGAAAACACTAACACTTGTTCAGAACGAAAGAAAGCACAGAGCCCCAGATTCTATGTTGTCCTGGAGAGCTTGCAGAGCACTGGGGAAAGGCAGGCAGAGAATTCCTTGCTAGCACCTTCTCTGTGCCTGGGAAGCAGAAGTGTTCACATTGCTTCGCAAGAATCGCTTTTGTGCAGAAAACAGTAACACTTGTTCAGAAGGAAAGAAAGCACAGAGCCCCAGATTCTATGTTGTCCTGGAGAGCTTGCAGAGCACTGGGGAAAGGCAGGCAGAGAATTCCCTGCTAGCACCTTCTCTGTGCCTGTTCACATTGCTTCGCAGAATCGCTTTTGTGCAGAAAACAGTAACACTTGTTCAGAAGGAAAGAAAGCACAGAGCCCCAGATTCTATGTTGTCCTGGAGAGCTTGCAGAGCACTGGGGAAAGGCAGGCAGAGAATTCCCTGCTAGCACATACTCTGTGCCTGGGAAGCAGAAGTGTTCACATTGCTTCGCAAGAATCGCTTTTGTGCAGAAAACAGTAACACTTGTTCAGAAGGAAAGAAAGCACAGAGCCCCAGATTCTATGTTGTCCTGGAGAGCTTGCAGAGCACTGGGGAAAGGCAGGCAGAGAATTCCCTGCTAGCACCTTCTCTGTGCCTGTTCACATTGCTTCGCAGAATCGCTTTTGTGCAGAAAACAGTAACACTTGTTCAGAACGAAAGAAAGCACAGAGCCCCAGATTTGCTGTTGTCCTGGAGAGCTTGCAGAGCACTGGGGAAAGGCAGGCAGAGAATTCCTTGCTAGCACCTTCTCTGTGCCTGGGAAGCAGAAGTGTTCACATTGCTTCGCAAGAATCGCTTTTGTGCAGAAAACAGTAACACTTGTTCAGAAGGAAAGAAAGCACAGAGCCCCAGATTCTATGTTGTCCTGGAGAGCTTGCAGAGCACTGGGGAAAGGCAGGCAGAGAATTCCCTGCTAGCACCTTCTCTGTGCCTGTTCACATTGCTTCGCAGAATCGCTTTTGTGCAGAAAACAGTAACACTTGTTCAGAAGGAAAGAAAGCACAGAGCCCCAGATTCTATGTTGTCCTGGAGAGCTTGCAGAGCACTGGGGAAAGGCAGGCAGAGAATTCCCTGCTAGCACCTTCTCTGTGCCTGGGAAGCAGAAGTGTTCACATTGCTTCGCAAGAATCGCTTTTGTGCAGAAAACAGTAACACTTGTTCAGAAGGAAAGAAAGCACAGAGCCCCAGATTCTATGTTGTCCTGGAGAGCTTGCAGAGCACTGGGGAAAGGCAGGCAGAGAATTCCCTGCTAGCACCTTCTCTGTGCCTGTTCACATTGCTTCGCAGAATCGCTTTTGTGCAGAAAACAGTAACACTTGTTCAGAACGAAAGAAAGCACAGAGCCCCAGATTCTATGTTGTCCTGGAGAGCTTGCAGAGCACTGGGGAAAGGCAGGCAGAGAATTCCCTGCTAGCACATACTCTGTGCCTGGGAAGCAGAAGTGTTCACATTGCTTCGCAAGAATCGCTTTTGTGCAGAAAACAGTAACACTTGTTCAGAAGGAAAGAAAGCACAGAGCCCCAGATTCTATGTTGTCCTGGAGAGCTTGCAGAGCACTGGGGAAAGGCAGGCAGAGAATTCCCTGCTAGCACCTTCTCTGTGCCTGTTCACATTGCTTCGCAGAATCGCTTTTGTGCAGAAAACAGTAACACTTGTTCAGAACGAAAGAAAGCACAGAGCCCCAGATTTGCTGTTGTCCTGGAGAGCTTGCAGAGCACTGGGGAAAGGCAGGCAGAGAATTCCTTGCTAGCACCTTCTCTGTGCCTGGGAAGCAGAAGTGTTCACATTGCTTCGCAGAATCGCTTTTGTGCAGAAAACACTAACACTTGTTCAGAAGGAAAGAAAGCACAGAGCCCCAGATTCTATGTTGTCCTGGAGAGCTTGCAGAGCACTGGGGAAAGGCAGGCAGAGAATTCCCTGATAGCACCTTCTCTGTGCCTGTTCACATTGCTTCGCAGAATCGCTTTTGTGCAGAAAACAGTAACACTTGTTCAGAAGGAAAGAAAGCACAGAGCCCCTGATTTTATGTTGTCCTGGAGAGCTTGCAGAGCACTGGGGAAAGGCAGGCAGAGAATTCCCTGATAGCACCTTCTCTGTGCCTGGGAAGCAGAAGTGTTCACATTGCTTCGCAAGAATCGCTTTTGTGCAGAAAACAGTAACACTTGTTCAGAAGTAAAGAAAGCACAGAGCCCCAGATTTTATGTTGTCCTGGAGAGCTTGCAGAGCACTGGGGAAAGGCAGGCAGAGAATTCCCTGCTAGCACCTTCTCTGTGCCTGTTCACATTGCTTCGCAGAATCGCTTTTGTGCAGAAAACAGTAACACTTGTTCAGAACGAAAGAAAGCACAGAGCCCCAGATTCTATGTTGTCCTGGAGAGCTTGCAGAGCACTGGGGAAAGGCAGGCAGAGAATTCCCTGCTAGCACCTTCTCTGTGCCTGTTCACATTGCTTCGCAGAATCGCTTTTGTGCAGAGAACAGTAACACTTGTTCAGAACGAAAGAAAGCACAGAGCCCCAGATTTTATGTTGTCCTGGAGAGCTTGCAGAGCACTGGGGAAAGGCAGGCAGAGAATTCCCTGCTAGCACCTTCTCTGTGCCTGGGAAGCAGAAGTGTTCACATTGCTTCGCAAGAATCGCTCTTGTGCAGAAAACACTAACACTTGTTCAGAAGGAAAGAAAGCACAGAGCCCCAGATTTTATGTTGTCCTGGAGAGCTTGCAGAGCACTGGGGAAAGGCAGGCAGAGAATTCCCTGCTAGCACCTTCTCTGTGCCTGTTCACATTGCTTCGCAGAATCGCTTTTGTGCAGAAAACAGTAACACTTGTTCAGAAGGAAAGAAAGCACAGAGCCCCAGATTCTATGTTGTCCTGGAGAGCTTGCAGAGCACTGGGGAAAGGCAGGCAGAGAATTCCCTGCTAGCACCTTCTCTGTGCCTGGGAAGCAGAAGTGTTCACATTGCTTCGCAGAATCGCTTTTGTGCAGAAAACACTAACACTTGTTCAGAACGGAAGAAAGCACAGAGCCCCAGATTCTATGTTGTCCTGGAGAGCTTGCAGAGCACTGGGGAAAGGCAGGCAGAGAATTCCCTGCTAGCACCTTCTCTGTGCCTGTTCACATTGCTTCGCAGAATCGCTTTTGTGCAGAAAACAGTAACACTTGTTCAGAACGAAAGAAAGCACAGAGCCCCAGATTCTATGTTGTCCTGGAGAGCTTGCAGAGCACTGGGGAAAGGCAGGCAGAGAATTCCCTGCTAGCACCTTCTCTGTGCCTGGGAAGCAGAAGTGTTCACATTGCTTCGCAGAATCGCTTTTGTGCAGAAAACACTAACACTTGTTCAGAACGAAAGAAAGCACAGAGCCCCAGATTTGCTGTTGTCCTGGAGAGCTTGCAGAGCACTGGGGAAAGGCAGGCAGAGAATTCCTTGCTAGCACCTTCTCTGTGCCTGGGAAGCAGAAGTGTTCACATTGCTTCGCAAGAATCGCTTTTGTGCAGAAAACAGTAACACTTGTTCAGAAGGAAAGAAAGCACAGAGCCCCAGATTCTATGTTGTCCTGGAGAGCTTGCAGAGCACTGGGGAAAGGCAGGCAGAGAATTCCCTGCTAGCACCTTCTCTGTGCCTGTTCACATTGCTTCGCAGAATCGCTTTTGTGCAGAAAACAGTAACACTTGTTCAGAAGGAAAGAAAGCACAGAGCCCCAGATTCTATGTTGTCCTGGAGAGCTTGCAGAGCACTGGGGAAAGGCAGGCAGAGAATTCCCTGATAGCACCTTCTCTGTGCCTGGGAAGCAGAAGTGTTCACATTGCTTCGCAAGAATCACTTTTGTGCAGAAAACAGTAACACTTGTTCAGAACGAAAGAAAGCACAGAGCCCCAGATTCTATGTTGTCCTGGAGAGCTTGCAGAGCACTGGGGAAAGGCAGGCAGAGAATTCCCTGCTAGCACCTTCTCTGTGCCTGTTCACATTGCTTCGCAGAATCGCTTTTGTGCAGAAAACAGTAACACTTGTTCAGAACGAAAGAAAGCACAGAGCCCCAGATTTGCTGTTGTCCTGGAGAGCTTGCAGAGCACTGGGGAAAGGCAGGCAGAGAATTCCTTGCTAGCACCTTCTCTGTGCCTGGGAAGCAGAAGTGTTCACATTGCTTCGCAAGAATCGCTTTTGTGCAGAAAACAGTAACACTTGTTCAGAAGGAAAGAAAGCACAGAGCCCCAGATTCTATGTTGTCCTGGAGAGCTTGCAGAGCACTGGTGAAAGGCAGGCAGAGAATTCCCTGCTAGCACCTTCTCTGTGCCTGTTCACATTGCTTCGCAGAATCGCTTTTGTGCAGAAAACAGTAACACTTGTTCAGAACGAAAGAAAGCACAGAGCCCCAGATTCTATGTTGTCCTGGAGAGCTTGCAGAGCACTGGGGAAAGGCAGGCAGAGAATTCCCTGATAGCACCTTCTCTGTGCCTGGGAAGCAGAAGTGTTCACATTGCTTCGCAGAATCGCTTTTGTGCAGAAAACACTAACACTTGTTCAGAACGAAAGAAAGCACAGAGCCCCAGATTCTATGTTGTCCTGGAGAGCTTGCAGAGCACTGGGGAAAGGCAGGCAGAGAATTCCTTGCTAGCACCTTCTCTGTGCCTGGGAAGCAGAAGTGTTCACATTGCTTCGCAAGAATCGCTTTTGTGCAGAAAACAGTAACACTTGTTCAGAAGGAAAGAAAGCACAGAGCCCCAGATTCTATGTTGTCCTGGAGAGCTTGCAGAGCACTGGGGAAAGGCAGGCAGAGAATTCCCTGCTAGCACCTTCTCTGTGCCTGTTCACATTGCTTCGCAGAATCGCTTTTGTGCAGAAAACAGTAACACTTGTTCAGAACGAAAGAAAGCAGAGAGCCCCAGATTTGCTGTTGTCCTGGAGAGCTTGCAGAGCACTGGGGAAAGGCAGGCAGAGAATTCCTTGCTAGCACCTTCTCTGTGCCTGGGAAGCAGAAGTGTTCACATTGCTTCGCAGAATCGCTTTTGTGCAGAAAACACTAACACTTGTTCAGAAGGAAAGAAAGCACAGAGCCCCAGATTCTATGTTGTCCTGGAGAGCTTGCAGAGCACTGGGGAAAGGCAGGCAGAGAATTCCCTGATAGCACCTTCTCTGTGCCTGTTCACATTGCTTCGCAGAATCGCTTTTGTGCAGAAAACAGTAACACTTGTTCAGAAGGAAAGAAAGCACAGAGCCCCAGATTCTATGTTGTCCTGGAGAGCTTGCAGAGCACTGGGGAAAGGCAGGCAGAGAATTCCCTGATAGCACCTTCTCTGTGCCTGGGAAGTAGAAGTGTTCACATTGCTTCGCAAGAATCGCTTTTGTGCAGAAAACAGTAACACTTGTTCAGAAGGAAAGAAAGCACAGAGCCCCAGATTTTATGTTGTCCTGGAGAGCTTGCAGAGCACTGGGGAAAGGCAGGCAGAGAATTCCCTGCTAGCACCTTCTCTGTGCCTGTTCACATTGCTTCGCAGAATCGCTTTTGTGCAGAAAACAGTAACACTTGTTCAGAACGAAAGAAAGCACAGAGCCCCAGATTCTATGTTGTCCTGGAGAGCTTGCAGAGCACTGGGGAAAGGCAGGCAGAGAATTCCCTGCTAGCACCTTCTCTGTGCCTGGGAAGCAGAAGTGTTCACATTGCTTCGCAGAATCGCTTTTGTGCAGAAAACATTAACACTTGTTCAGAAGGAAAGAAAGCACAGAGCCCCAGATTCTATGTTGTCCTGGAGAGCTTGCAGAGCACTGGGGAAAGGCAGGCAGAGAATTCCCTGCTAGCACCTTCTCTGTGCCTGTTCACATTGCTTCGCAGAATCGCTTTTGTGCAGAGAACAGTAACACTTGTTCAGAACGAAAGAAAGCACAGAGCCCCAGATTTTATGTTGTCCTGGAGAGCTTGCAGAGCACTGGGGAAAGGCAGGCAGAGAATTCCCTGCTAGCACCTTCTCTGTGCCTGGGAAGCAGAAGTGTTCACATTGCTTCGCAAGAATCGCTTTTGTGCAGAAAACAGTAACACTTGTTCAGAAGGAAAGAAAGCACAGAGCCCCAGATTTTATGTTGTCCTGGAGAGCTTGCAGAGCACTGGGGAAAGGCAGGCAGAGAATTCCCTGATAGCACCTTCTCTGTGCCTGTTCACATTGCTTCGCAGAATTGCTTTTGTGCAGAAAACAGTAACACTTGTTCAGAAGGAAAGAAAGCACAGAGCCCCAGATTCTATGTTGTCCTGGAGAGCTTGCAGAGCACTGGGGAAAGGCAGGCAGAGAATTCCCTGCTAGCACCTTCTCTGTGCCTGGGAAGCAGAAGTGTTCACATTGCTTCGCAGAATCGCTTTTGTGCAGAAAACAGTAACACTTGTTCAGAACGAAAGAAAGCACAGAGCCCCAGATTCTATGTTGTCCTGGAGAGCTTGCAGAGCACTGGGGAAAGGCAGGCAGAGAATTCCTTGCTAGCACCTTCTCTGTGCCTGGGAAGCAGAAGTGTTCACATTGCTTCGCAAGAATCGCTTTTGTGCAGAAAACAGTAACACTTGTTCAGAAGGAAAGAAAGCACAGAGCCCCAGATTCTATGTTGTCCTGGAGAGCTTGCAGAGCACTGGGGAAAGGCAGGCAGAGAATTCCCTGATAGCACCTTCTCTGTGCCTGGGAAGCAGAAGTGTTCACATTGCTTCGCAAGAATCCCTTTTGTGCAGAAAACAGTAACACTTGTTCAGAACGAAAGAAAGCACAGAGCCCCAGATTCTATGTTGTCCTGGAGAGCTTGCAGAGCACTGGGGAAAGGCAGGCAGAGAATTCCCTGCTAGCACCTTCTCTGTGCCTGTTCACATTGCTTCGCAGAATCGCTTTTGTGCAGAAAACAGTAACACTTGTTCAGAACGAAAGAAAGCACAGAGCCCCAGATTTGCTGTTGTCCTGGAGAGCTTGCAGAGCACTGGGGAAAGGCAGGCAGAGAATTCCTTGCTAGCACCTTCTCTGTGCCTGGGAAGCAGAAGTGTTCACATTGCTTCGCAGAATCGCTTTTGTGCAGAAAACACTAACACTTGTTCAGAAGGAAAGAAAGCACAGAGCCCCAGATTCTATGTTGTCCTGGAGAGCTTGCAGAGCACTGGGGAAAGGCAGGCAGAGAATTCCCTGATAGCACCTTCTCTGTGCCTGGGAAGCAGAAGTGTTCACATTGCTTCGCAAGAATCGCTCTTGTGCAGAAAACACTAACACTTGTTCAGAACGAAAGAAAGCACAGAGCCCCAGATTTTATGTTGTCCTGGAGAGCTTGCAGAGCACTGGGGAAAGGCAGGCAGAGAATTCCCTGATAGCACCTTCTCTATGCCTGTTCACATTGCTTCGCAGAATCGCTTTTGTGCAGAAAACACTAACACTTGTTCAGAAGGAAAGAAAGCACAGAGCCCCAGATTCTATGTTGTCCTGGAGAGCTTGCAGAGCACTGGGGAAAGGCAGGCAGAGAATTCCCTGGTAGCACCTTCTCTGTGCCTGGGAAGCAGAAGTGTTCACATTGCTTCGCAAGAATCGCTTTTGTGCAGAAAACAATAACACTTGTTCAGAAGGAAAGAAAGCACAGAGCCCCAGATTTTATGTTGTCCTGGAGAGCTTGCAGAGCACTGGGGAAAGGCAGGCAGAGAATTCCTTGCTAGCACCTTCTCTGTGCCTGGGAAGCAGAAGTGTTCACATTGCTTCGCAAGAATCACTTTTGTGCAGAAAACAGTAACACTTGTTCAGAAGGAAAGAAAGCACAGAGCCCCAGATTCTATGTTGTCCTGGAGAGCTTGCAGAGCACTGGGGAAAGGCAGGCAGAGAATTCCTTGCTAGCACCTTCTCTGTGCCTGGGAAGCAGAAGTGTTCACATTGCTTCGCAAGAATCGCTTTTGTGCAGAAAACAGTAACAGTTGTTCAGAAGGAAAGAAAGCACAGAGCCCCAGATTCTATGTTGTCCTGGAGAGCTTGCAGAGCACTGGGGAAAGGCAGGCAGAGAATTCCCTGATAGCACCTTCTCTGTGCCTGGGAAGCAGAAGTGTTCACATTGCTTCGCAAGAATCCCTTTTGTGCAGAAAACAGTAACACTTGTTCAGAACGAAAGAAAGCACAGAGCCCCAGATTCTATGTTGTCCTGGAGAGCTTGCAGAGCACTGGGGAAAGGCAGGCAGAGAATTCCCTGCTAGCACCTTCTCTGTGCCTGTTCACATTGCTTCGCAGAATCGCTTTTGTGCAGAAAACAGTAACACTTGTTCAGAACGAAAGAAAGCACAGAGCCCCAGATTCTATGTTGTCCTGGAGAGCTTGCAGAGCACTGGGGAAAGGCAGGCAGAGAATTCCTTGCTAGCACCTTCTCTGTGCCTGGGAAGCAGAAGTGTTCACATTGCTTCGCAGAATCGCTTTTGTGCAGAAAACACTAACACTTGTTCAGAAGGAAAGAAAGCACAGAGCCCCAGATTCTATGTTGTCCTGGAGAGCTTGCAGAGCACTGGGGAAAGGCAGGCAGAGAATTCCCTGATAGCACCTTCTCTGTGCCTGTTCACATTGCTTCGCAGAATCGCTTTTGTGCAGAAAACAGTAACACTTGTTCAGAACGAAAGAAAGCACAGAGCCCCAGATTTGCTGTTGTCCCGGATAGCTTGCAGAGCACTGGGGAAAGGCAGGCAGAGAATTCCCTGATAGCACCTTCTCTGTGCCTGGGAAGCAGAAGTGTTCACGTTGCTTCGCAAGAATCGCTCTTGTGCAGAAAACACTAACACTTGTTCAGAAGGAAAGAAAGCACAGAGCCCCAGATTTTATGTTGTCCTGGAGAGCTTGCAGAGCACTGGGGAAAGGCAGGCAGAGAATTCCCTGCTAGCACCTTCTCTATGCCTGTTCACATTGCTTCGCAGAATCGCTTTTGTGCAGAAAACAGTAACACTTGTTCAGAAGGAAAGAAAGCACAGAGCCCCAGATTCTATGTTGTCCCGGAGAGCTTGCAGAGCACTGGGGAAAGGCAGGCAGAGAATTCCCTGCTAGCACCTTCTCTGTGCCTGGGAAGGAGAAGTGTTCACATTGCTTCGCAAGAATCACTTTTGTGCAGAAAACAGTAACACTTGTTTAGAACGAAAGAAAGCACAGAGCCCCAGATTTTATGTTGTCCTGGAGAGCTTGCAGAGCACTGGGGAACGGCAGGCAGAGAATTCCTTGCTAGCACCTTCTCTGTGCCCGGGAAGCAGAAGTGTTCACATTGCTTCGCAGAATCGCTTTTGTGCAGAAAACAGTAACACTTGTTCAGAACGAAAGAAAGCACAGAGCCCCAGATTTGCTGTTGTCCTGGAGAGCTTGCAGAGCACTGGGGAAAGGCAGGCAGAGAATTCCTTGCTAGCACCTTCTCTGTGCCTGGGAAGCAGAAGTGTTCACATTGCTTCGCAGAATCGCTTTTGTGCAGAAAACACTAACACTTGTTCAGAACGAAAGAAAGCACAGAGCCCCAGATTCTATGTTGTCCTGGAGAGCTTGCAGAGCACTGGGGAAAGGCAGGCAGAGAATTCCCTGATAGCACCTTCTCTGTACCTGTTCACATTGCTTCGCAGAATCGCTTTTGTGCAGAAAACAGTAACACTTGTTCAGAACGAAAGAAAGCACAGAGCCCCAGATTTGCTGTTGTCCCGGATAGCTTGCAGAGCACTGGGGAAAGGCAGGCAGAGAATTCCCTGATAGCACCTTCTCTGTGCCTGGGAAGCAGAAGTGTTCACATTGCTTCGCAAGAATCGCTCTTGTGCAGAAAACACTAACACTTGTTCAGAAGGAAAGAAAGCACAGAGCCCCAGATTTTATGTTGTCCTGGAGAGCTTGCAGAGCACTGGGGAAAGGCAGGCAGAGAATTCCCTGATAGCACCTTCTCTATGCCTGTTCACATTGCTTCGCAGAATCGCTTTTGTGCAGAAAACAGTAACACTTGTTCAGAAGGAAAGAAAGCACAGAGCCCCAGATTCTATGTTGTCCCGGAGAGCTTGCAGAGCACTGGGGAAAGGCAGGCAGAGAATTCCCTGCTAGCACCTTCTCTGTGCCTGGGAAGGAGAAGTGTTCACATTGCTTCGCAAGAATCACTTTTGTGCAGAAAACAGTAACACTTGTTTAGAACGAAAGAAAGCACAGAGCCCCAGATTTTATGTTGTCCTGGAGATCTTGCAGAGCACTGGGGAAAGGCAGGCAGAGAATTCCCTGCTAGCACCTTCTCTGTGCCTGTTCACATTGCTTCGCAGAATCGCTTTTGTGCAGAAAACAGTAACACTTGTTCAGAACGAAAGAAAGCACAGAGCCCCAGATTCTATGTTGTCCTGGAGAGCTTGCAGAGCACTGGGGAAAGGCAGGCAGAGAATTCCCTGATAGCACCTTCTCTGTACCTGTTCACATTGCTTCGCAGAATCGCTTTTGTGCAGAAAACAGTAACACTTGTTCAGAAGGAAAGAAAGCACAGAGCCCCAGATTTGCTGTTGTCCCGGATAGCTTGCAGAGCACTGGGGAAAGGCAGGCAGAGAATTCCCTGATAGCACCTTCTCTGTGCCTGGGAAGCAGAAGTGTTCACATTGCTTCGCAAGAATCGCTCTTGTGCAGAAAACACTAACACTTGTTCAGAAGGAAAGAAAGCACAGAGCCCCAGATTTTATGTTGTCCTGGAGAGCTTGCAGAGCACTGGGGAAAGGCAGGCAGAGAATTCCCTGCTAGCACCTTCTCTGTGCCTGTTCACATTGCTTCGCAGAATCGCTTTTGTGCAGAAAACAGTAACACTTGTTCAGAAGGAAAGAAAGCACAGAGCCCCAGATTCTATGTTGTCCTGGAGAGCTTGCAGAGCACTGGGGAAAGGCAGGCAGAGAATTCCCTGCTAGCACCTTCTCTGTGCCTGGGAAGGAGAAGTGTTCACATTGCTTCGCAAGAATCGCTTTTGTGCAGAAAACAGTAACACTTGTTCAGAAGGAAAGAAAGCACAGAGCCCCAGATTCTATGTTGTCCTGGAGAGCTTGCAGAGCACTGGGGAAAGGCAGGCAGAGAATTCCCTGCTAGCACCTTCTCTGTGCCTGTTCACATTGCTTCGCAGAATCGCTTTTGTGCAGAAAACAGTAACACTTGTTCAGAACGAAAGAAAGCACAGAGCCCCAGATTTGCTGTTGTCCTGGAGAGCTTGCAGAGCACTGGGGAAAGGCAGGCAGAGAATTCCTTGCTAGCACCTTCTCTGTGCCTGGGAAGCAGAAGTGTTCACATTGCTTCGCAGAATCGCTTTTGTGCAGAAAACACTAACACTTGTTCAGAAGGAAAGAAAGCACAGAGCCCCAGATTCTATGTTGTCCTGGAGAGCTTGCAGAGCACTGGGGAAAGGCAGGCAGAGAATTCCCTGATAGCACCTTCTCTGTGCCTGTTCACATTGCTTCGCAGAATCGCTTTTGTGCAGAAAACAGTAACACTTGTTCAGAAGGAAAGAAAGCACAGAGCCCCAGATTTTATGTTGTCCTGGAGAGCTTGCAGAGCACTGGGGAAAGGCAGGCAGAGAATTCCCTGATAGCACCTTCTCTGTGCCTGGGAAGCAGAAGTGTTCACATTGCTTCGCAAGAATCGCTTTTGTGCAGAAAACAGTAACACTTGTTCAGAAGGAAAGAAAGCACAGAGCCCCAGATTTTATGTTGTCCTGGAGAGCTTGCAGAGCACTGGGGAAAGGCAGGCAGAGAATTCCCTGCTAGCACCTTCTCTGTGCCTGTTCACATTGCTTCGCAGAATCGCTTTTGTGCAGAAAACAGTAACACTTGTTCAGAACGAAAGAAAGCACAGAGCCCCAGATTCTATGTTGTCCTGGAGAGCTTGCAGAGCACTGGGGAAAGGCAGGCAGAGAATTCCCTGCTAGCACCTTCTCTGTGCCTGGGAAGCAGAAGTGTTCACATTGCTTCGCAGAATCGCTTTTGTGCAGAAAACACTAACACTTGTTCAGAACGAAAGAAAGCACAGAGCCCCAGATTCTATGTTGTCCTGGAGAGCTTGCAGAGCACTGGGGAAAGGCAGGCAGAGAATTCCCTGCTAGCACCTTCTCTGTGCCTGTTCACATTGCTTCGCAGAATCGCTTTTGTGCAGAGAACAGTAACACTTGTTCAGAACGAAAGAAAGCACAGAGCCCCAGATTCTATGTTGTCCTGGAGAGCTTGCAGAGCACTGGGGAAAGGCAGGCAGAGAATTCCCTGCTAGCACATACTCTGTGCCTGGGAAGCAGAAGTGTTCACATTGCTTCGCAAGAATCGCTTTTGTGCAGAAAACAGTAACACTTGTTCAGAAGGAAAGAAAGCACAGAGCCCCAGATTCTATGTTGTCCTGGAGAGCTTGCAGAGCACTGGGGAAAGGCAGGCAGAGAATTCCCTGCTAGCACCTTCTCTGTGCCTGTTCACATTGCTTCGCAGAATCGCTTTTGTGCAGAAAACAGTAACACTTGTTCAGAACGAAAGAAAGCACAGAGCCCCAGATTCTATGTTGTCCTGGAGAGCTTGCAGAGCACTGGGGAAAGGCAGGCAGAGAATTCCTTGCTAGCACCTTCTCTGTGCCTGGGAAGCAGAAGTGTTCACATTGCTTCGCAGAATCGCTTTTGTGCAGAAAACACTAACACTTGTTCAGAAGGAAAGAAAGCACAGAGCCCCAGATTCTATGTTGTCCTGGAGAGCTTGCAGAGCACTGGGGAAAGGCAGGCAGAGAATTCCCTGATAGCACCTTCTCTGTGCCTGTTCACATTGCTTCGCAGAATCGCTTTTGTGCAGAAAACAGTAACACTTGTTCAGAAGGAAAGAAAGCACAGAGCCCCAGATTTTATGTTGTCCTGGAGAGCTTGCAGAGCACTGGGGAAAGGCAGGCAGAGAATTCCCTGATAGCACCTTCTCTGTGCCTGGGAAGCAGAAGTGTTCACATTGCTTCGCAAGAATCGCTTTTGTGCAGAAAACAGTGACACTTGTTCAGAAGTAAAGAAAGCACAGAGCCCCAGATTTTATGTTGTCCTGGAGAGCTTGCAGAGCACTGGGGAAAGGCAGGCAGAGAATTCCCTGCTAGCACCTTCTCTGTGCCTGTTCACATTGCTTCGCAGAATCGCTTTTGTGCAGAAAACAGTAACACTTGTTCAGAACGAAAGAAAGCACAGAGCCCCAGATTCTATGTTGTCCTGGAGAGCTTGCAGAGCACTGGGGAAAGGCAGGCAGAGAATTCCCTGCTAGCACCTTCTCTGTGCCTGGGAAGCAGAAGTGTTCACATTGCTTCGCAGAATCGCTTTTGTGCAGAAAACACTAACACTTGTTCAGAACGAAAGAAAGCACAGAGCCCCAGATTCTATGTTGTCCTGGAGAGCTTGCAGAGCACTGGGGAAAGGCAGGCAGAGAATTCCCTGCTAGCACCTTCTCTGTGCCTGTTCACATTGCTTCGCAGAATCGCTTTTGTGCAGAGAACAGTAACACTTGTTCAGAACGAAAGAAAGCACAGAGCCCCAGATTTTATGTTGTCCTGGAGAGCTTGCAGAGCACTGGGGAAAGGCAGGCAGAGAATTCCCTGCTAGCACCTTCTCTGTGCCTGGGAAGCAGAAGTGTTCACATTGCTTCGCAAGAATCGCTCTTGTGCAGAAAACACTAACACTTGTTCAGAAGGAAAGAAAGCACAGAGCCCCAGATTTTATGTTGTCCTGGAGAGCTTGCAGAGCACTGGGGAAAGGCAGGCAGAGAATTCCCTGCTAGCACCTTCTCTGTGCCTGTTCACATTGCTTCGCAGAATCGCTTTTGTGCAGAAAACAGTAACACTTGTTCAGAAGGAAAGAAAGCACAGAGCCCCAGATTCTATGTTGTCCTGGAGAGCTTGCAGAGCACTGGGGAAAGGCAGGCAGAGAATTCCCTGCTAGCACCTTCTCTGTGCCTGGGAAGCAGAAGTGTTCACATTGCTTCGCAGAATCGCTTTTGTGCAGAAAACACTAACACTTCTTCAGAACGGAAGAAAGCACAGAGCCCCAGATTCTATGTTGTCCTGGAGAGCTTGCAGAGCACTGGGGAAAGGCAGGCAGAGAATTCCCTGCTAGCACCTTCTCTGTGCCTGTTCACATTGCTTCGCAGAATCGCTTTTGTGCAGAAAACAGTAACACTTGTTCAGAACGAAAGAAAGCACAGAGCCCCAGATTCTATGTTGTCCTGGAGAGCTTGCAGAGCACTGGGGAAAGGCAGGCAGAGAATTCCCTGCTAGCACCTTCTCTGTGCCTGGGAAGCAGAAGTGTTCACATTGCTTCGCAGAATCGCTTTTGTGCAGAAAACACTAACACTTGTTCAGAACGAAAGAAAGCACAGAGCCCCAGATTCTATGTTGTCCTGGAGAGCTTGCAGAGCACTGGGGAAAGGCAGGCAGAGAATTCCTTGCTAGCACCTTCTCTGTGCCTGGGAAGCAGAAGTGTTCACATTGCTTCGCAAGAATCGCTTTTGTGCAGAAAACAGTAACACTTGTTCAGAAGGAAAGAAAGCACAGAGCCCCAGATTCTATGTTGTCCTGGAGAGCTTGCAGAGCACTGGGGAAAGGCAGGCAGAGAATTCCCTGCTAGCACCTTCTCTGTGCCTGTTCACATTGCTTCGCAGAATCGCTTTTGTGCAGAAAACAGTAACACTTGTTCAGAAGGAAAGAAAGCACAGAGCCCCAGATTCTATGTTGTCCTGGAGAGCTTGCAGAGCACTGGGGAAAGGCAGGCAGAGAATTCCCTGATAGCACCTTCTCTGTGCCTGGGAAGCAGAAGTGTTCACATTGCTTCGCAAGAATCACTTTTGTGCAGAAAACAGTAACACTTGTTCAGAAGGAAAGAAAGCACAGAGCCCCAGATTCTATGTTGTCCTGGAGAGCTTGCAGAGCACTGGGGAAAGGCAGGCAGAGAATTCCCTGCTAGCACCTTCTCTGTGCCTGTTCACATTGCTTCGCAGAATCGCTTTTGTGCAGAAAACAGTAACACTTGTTCAGAACGAAAGAAAGCACAGAGCCCCAGATTTGCTGTTGTCCTGGAGAGCTTGCAGAGCACTGGGGAAAGGCAGGCAGAGAATTCCTTGCTAGCACCTTCTCTGTGCCTGGGAAGCAGAAGTGTTCACATTGCTTCGCAAGAATCGCTTTTGTGCAGAAAACAGTAACACTTGTTCAGAAGGAAAGAAAGCACAGAGCCCCAGATTCTATGTTGTCCTGGAGAGCTTGCAGAGCACTGGTGAAAGGCAGGCAGAGAATTCCCTGCTAGCACCTTCTCTGTGCCTGTTCACATTGCTTCGCAGAATCGCTTTTGTGCAGAAAACAGTAACACTTGTTCAGAACGAAAGAAAGCACAGAGCCCCAGATTCTATGTTGTCCTGGAGAGCTTGCAGAGCACTGGGGAAAGGCAGGCAGAGAATTCCCTGATAGCACCTTCTCTGTGCCTGGGAAGCAGAAGTGTTCACATTGCTTCGCAGAATCGCTTTTGTGCAGAAAACACTAACACTTGTTCAGAACGAAAGAAAGCACAGAGCCCCAGATTCTATGTTGTCCTGGAGAGCTTGCAGAGCACTGGGGAAAGGCAGGCAGAGAATTCCTTGCTAGCACCTTCTCTGTGCCTGGGAAGCAGAAGTGTTCACATTGCTTCGCAGAATCGCTTTTGTGCAGAAAACACTAACACTTGTTCAGAAGGAAAGAAAGCACAGAGCCCCAGATTCTATGTTGTCCTGGAGAGCTTGCAGAGCACTGGGGAAAGGCAGGCAGAGAATTCCCTGATAGCACCTTCTCTGTGCCTGGGAAGTAGAAGTGTTCACATTGCTTCGCAAGAATCGCTTTTGTGCAGAAAACAGTAACACTTGTTCAGAAGGAAAGAAAGCACAGAGCCCCAGATTTTATGTTGTCCTGGAGAGCTTGCAGAGCACTGGGGAAAGGCAGGCAGAGAATTCCCTGCTAGCACCTTCTCTGTGCCTGTTCACATTGCTTCGCAGAATCGCTTTTGTGCAGAAAACAGTAACACTTGTTCAGAAGGAAAGAAAGCACAGAGCCCCAGATTCTATGTTGTCCTGGAGAGCTTGCAGAGCACTGGGGAAAGGCAGGCAGAGAATTCCCTGCTAGCACCTTCTCTGTGCCTGGGAAGCAGAAGTGTTCACATTGCTTCGCAGAATCGCTTTTGTGCAGAAAACAGTAACACTTGTTCAGAACAAAAGAAAGCACAGAGCCCCAGATTCTATGTTGTCCTGGAGAGCTTGCAGAGCACTGGGGAAAGGCAGGCAGAGAATTCCCTGCTAGCACCTTCTCTGTGCCTGTTCACATTGCTTCGCAGAATCGCTTTTGTGCAGAGAACAGTAACACTTGTTCAGAACGAAAGAAAGCACAGAGCCCCAGATTTTATGTTGTCCTGGAGAGCTTGCAGAGCACTGGGGAAAGGCAGGCAGAGAATTCCCTGCTAGCACCTTCTCTGTGCCTGGGAAGCAGAAGTGTTCACATTGCTTCGCAAGAATCGCTCTTGTGCAGAAAACAGTAACACTTGTTCAGAAGGAAAGAAAGCACAGAGCCCCAGATTTTATGTTGTCCTGGAGAGCTTGCAGAGCACTGGGGAAAGGCAGGCAGAGAATTCCCTGATAGCACCTTCTCTGTGCCTGTTCACATTGCTTCGCAGAATCGCTTTTGTGCAGAAAACAGTAACACTTGTTCAGAACGAAAGAAAGCACAGAGCCCCAGATTCTATGTTGTCCTGGAGAGCTTGCAGAGCACTGGGGAAAGGCAGGCAGAGAATTCCCTGCTAGCACCTTCTCTGTGCCTGGGAAGCAGAAGTGTTCACATTGCTTCGCAGAATCGCTTTTGTGCAGAAAACAGTAACACTTGTTCAGAACGAAAGAAAGCACAGAGCCCCAGATTCTATGTTGTCCTGGAGAGCTTGCAGAGCACTGGGGAAAGGCAGGCAGAGAATTCCTTGCTAGCACCTTCTCTGTGCCTGGGAAGCAGAAGTGTTCACATTGCTTCGCAAGAATCGCTTTTGTGCAGAAAACAGTAACACTTGTTCAGAAGGAAAGAAAGCACAGAGCCCCAGATTCTATGTTGTCCTGGAGAGCTTGCAGAGCACTGGGGAAAGGCAGGCAGAGAATTCCCTGATAGCACCTTCTCTGTGCCTGGGAAGCAGAAGTGTTCACATTGCTTCGCAAGAATCCCTTTTGTGCAGAAAACAGTAACACTTGTTCAGAACGAAAGAAAGCACAGAGCCCCAGATTCTATGTTGTCCTGGAGAGCTTGCAGAGCACTGGGGAAAGGCAGGCAGAGAATTCCCTGCTAGCACCTTCTCTGTGCCTGTTCACATTGCTTCGCAGAATCGCTTTTGTGCAGAAAACAGTAACACTTGTTCAGAACGAAAGAAAGCACAGAGCCCCAGATTTGCTGTTGTCCTGGAGAGCTTGCAGAGCACTGGGGAAAGGCAGGCAGAGAATTCCTTGCTAGCACCTTCTCTGTGCCTGGGAAGCAGAAGTGTTCACATTGCTTCGCAGAATCGCTTTTGTGCAGAAAACACTAACACTTGTTCAGAACGAAAGAAAGCACAGAGCCCCAGATTCTATGTTGTCCTGGAGAGCTTGCAGAGCACTGGGGAAAGGCAGGCAGAGAATTCCCTGCTAGCACCTTCTCTGTGCCTGTTCACATTGCTTCGCAGAATCGCTTTTGTGCAGAAAACAGTAACACTTGTTCAGAACGAAAGAAAGCACAGAGCCCCAGATTTGCTGTTGTCCCGGAGAGCTTGCAGAGCACTGGGGAAAGGCAGGCAGAGAATTCCCTGATAGCACCTTCTCTGTGCCTGGGAAGCAGAAGTGTTCACATTGCTTCGCAAGAATCGCTCTTGTGCAGAAAACACTAACACTTGTTCAGAACGAAAGAAAGCACAGAGCCCCAGATTCTATGTTGTCCTGGAGAGCTTGCAGAGCACTGGGGAAAGGCAGGCAGAGAATTCCCTGATAGCACCTTCTCTATGCCTGTTCACATTGCTTCGCAGAATCGCTTTTGTGCAGAAAACAGTAACACTTGTTCAGAAGGAAAGAAAGCACAGAGCCCCAGATTCTATGTTGTCCCGGAGAGCTTGCAGAGCACTGGGGAAAGGCAGGCAGAGAATTCCCTGCTAGCACCTTCTCTGTGCCTGGGAAGGAGAAGTGTTCACATTGCTTCGCAAGAATCGCTCTTGTGCAGAAAACACTAACACTTGTTCAGAAGGAAAGAAAGCACAGAGCCCCAGATTTTATGTTGTCCCGGAGAGCTTGCAGAGCACTGGGGAAAGGCAGGCAGAGAATTCCCTGCTAGCACCTTCTCTGTGCCTGGGAAGCAGAAGTGTTCACATTGCTTCGCAAGAATCGCTTTTGTGCAGAAAATACTAACACTTCTTCAGAAGGAAAGAAAGCACAGAGCCCCAGATTTTATGTTGTCCTGGAGAGCTTGCAGAGCACTGGGGAAAGGCAGGCAGAGAATTCCTTGCTAGCACCTTCTCTGTGCCTGGGAAGCAGAAGTGTTCACATTGCTTCGCAAGAATCACTTTTGTGCAGAAAACAGTAACACTTGTTCAGAAGGAAAGAAAGCACAGAGCCCCAGATTTTATGTTGTCCTGGAGAGCTTGCAGAGCACTGGGGAAAGGCAGGCAGAGAATTCCTTGCTAGCACCTTCTCTGTGCCTGTTCACATTGCTTCGCAGAATCGCTTTTGTGCAGAAAACAGTAACACTTGTTCAGAACGAAAGAAAGCACAGAGCCCCAGATTCTATGTTGTCCTGGAGAGCTTGCAGAGCACTGGGGAAAGGCAGGCAGAGAATTCCCTGGTAGCACCTTCTCTGTGCCTGGGAAGCAGAAGTGTTCACATTGCTTCGCAAGAATCGCTTTTGTGCAGAAAACAATAACACTTGTTCAGAAGGAAAGAAAGCACAGAGCCCCAGATTTTATGTTGTCCTGGAGAGCTTGCAGAGCACTGGGGAAAGGCAGGCAGAGAATTCCTTGCTAGCACCTTCTCTGTGCCTGGGAAGCAGAAGTGTTCACATTGCTTCGCAAGAATCACTTTTGTGCAGAAAACAGTAACACTTGTTCAGAAGGAAAGAAAGCACAGAGCCCCAGATTCTATGTTGTCCTGGAGAGCTTGCAGAGCACTGGGGAAAGGCAGGCAGAGAATTCCTTGCTAGCACCTTCTCTGTGCCTGGGAAGCAGAAGTGTTCACATTGCTTCGCAAGAATCGCTTTTGTGCAGAAAACAGTAACAGTTGTTCAGAAGGAAAGAAAGCACAGAGCCCCAGATTCTATGTTGTCCTGGAGAGCTTGCAGAGCACTGGGGAAAGGCAGGCAGAGAATTCCCTGATAGCACCTTCTCTGTGCCTGGGAAGCAGAAGTGTTCACATTGCTTCGCAAGAATCCCTTTTGTGCAGAAAACAGTAACACTTGTTCAGAACGAAAGAAAGCACAGAGCCCCAGATTCTATGTTGTCCTGGAGAGCTTGCAGAGCACTGGGGAAAGGCAGGCAGAGAATTCCCTGCTAGCACCTTCTCTGTGCCTGTTCACATTGCTTCGCAGAATCGCTTTTGTGCAGAAAACAGTAACACTTGTTCAGAACGAAAGAAAGCACAGAGCCCCAGATTCTATGTTGTCCTGGAGAGCTTGCAGAGCACTGGGGAAAGGCAGGCAGAGAATTCCTTGCTAGCACCTTCTCTGTGCCTGGGAAGCAGAAGTGTTCACATTGCTTCGCAGAATCGCTTTTGTGCAGAAAACACTAACACTTGTTCAGAAGGAAAGAAAGCACAGAGCCCCAGATTCTATGTTGTCCTGGAGAGCTTGCAGAGCACTGGGGAAAGGCAGGCAGAGAATTCCCTGATAGCACCTTCTCTGTGCCTGTTCACATTGCTTCGCAGAATCGCTTTTGTGCAGAAAACAGTAACACTTGTTCAGAACGAAAGAAAGCACAGAGCCCCAGATTTGCTGTTGTCCCGGATAGCTTGCAGAGCACTGGGGAAAGGCAGGCAGAGAATTCCCTGATAGCACCTTCTCTGTGCCTGGGAAGCAGAAGTGTTCACATTGCTTCGCAAGAATCGCTCTTGTGCAGAAAACACTAACACTTGTTCAGAAGGAAAGAAAGCACAGAGCCCCAGATTTTATGTTGTCCTGGAGAGCTTGCAGAGCACTGGGGAAAGGCAGGCAGAGAATTCCCTGATAGCACCTTCTCTATGCCTGTTCACATTGCTTCGCAGAATCGCTTTTGTGCAGAAAACAGTAACACTTGTTCAGAAGGAAAGAAAGCACAGAGCCCCAGATTCTATGTTGTCCCGGAGAGCTTGCAGAGCACTGGGGAAAGGCAGGCAGAGAATTCCCTGCTAGCACCTTCTCTGTGCCTGGGAAGGAGAAGTGTTCACATTGCTTCGCAAGAATCACTTTTTTGCAGAAAACAGTAACACTTGTTTAGAACGAAAGAAAGCACAGAGCCCCAGATTTTATGTTGTCCTGGAGAGCTTGCAGAGCACTGGGGAAAGGCAGGCAGAGAATTCCTTGCTAGCACCTTCTCTGTGCCCGGGAAGCAGAAGTGTTCACATTGCTTCGCAGAATCGCTTTTGTGCAGAAAACAGTAACACTTGTTCAGAACGAAAGAAAGCACAGAGCCCCAGATTCTATGTTGTCCTGGAGAGCTTGCAGAGCACTGAGGAAAGGCAGGCTGAGAATTCCTTGCTAGCACCTTCTCTGTGCCTGGGAAGCAGAAGTGTTCACATTGCTTCGCAGAATCGCTTTTGTGCAGAAAACACTAACACTTGTTCAGAAGGAAAGAAAGCACAGAGCCCCAGATTCTATGTTGTCCTGGAGAGCTTGCAGAGCACTGGGGAAAGGCAGGCAGAGAATTCCCTGATAGCACCTTCTCTGTGCCTGTTCACATTGCTTCGCAGAATCGCTTTTGTGCAGAAAACAGTAACACTTGTTCAGAACGAAAGAAAGCACAGAGCCCCAGATTTGCTGTTGTCCCGGATAGCTTGCAGAGCACTGGGGAAAGGCAGGCAGAGAATTCCCTGATAGCACCTTCTCTGTGCCTGGGAAGCAGAAGTGTTCACATTGCTTCGCAAGAATCGCTCTTGTGCAGAAAACACTAACACTTGTTCAGAAGGAAAGAAAGCACAGAGCCCCAGATTTTATGTTGTCCTGGAGAGCTTGCAGAGCACTGGGGAAAGGCAGGCAGAGAATTCCCTGATAGCACCTTCTCTATGCCTGTTCACATTGCTTCGCAGAATCGCTTTTGTGCAGAAAACAGTAACACTTGTTCAGAAGGAAAGAAAGCACAGAGCCCCAGATTCTATGTTGTCCCGGAGAGCTTGCAGAGCACTGGGGAAAGGCAGGCAGAGAATTCCCTGCTAGCACCTTCTCTGTGCCTGGGAAGGAGAAGTGTTCACATTGCTTCGCAAGAATCACTTTTGTGCAGAAAACAGTAACACTTGTTTAGAACGAAAGAAAGCACAGAGCCCCAGATTTTATGTTGTCCTGGAGAGCTTGCAGAGCACTGGGGAAAGGCAGGCAGAGAATTCCTTGCTAGCACCTTCTCTGTGCCCGGGAAGCAGAAGTGTTCACATTGCTTCGCAGAATCGCTTTTGTGCAGAAAACAGTAACACTTGTTCAGAACGAAAGAAAGCACAGAGCCCCAGATTCTATGTTGTCCTGGAGAGCTTGCAGAGCACTGGGGAAAGGCAGGCAGAGAATTCCTTGCTAGCACCTTCTCTGTGCCTGGGAAGCAGAAGTGTTCACATTGCTTCACAGAATCGCTTTTGTGCAGAAAACAGTAACACTTGTTCAGAAGGAAAGAAAGCACAGAGCCCCAGATTCTATGTTGTCCTGGAGAGCTTGCAGAGCACTGGGGAAAGGCAGGCAGAGAATTCCCTGCTAGCACCTTCTCTGTGCCTGGGAAGCAGAAGTGTTCACATTGCTTCGCAAGAATCGCTCTTGTGCAGAAAACACTAACACTTGTTCAGAAGGAAAGAAAGCACAGAGCCCCAGATTCTATGTTGTCCTGGAGAGCTTGCAGAGCACTGGGGAAAGGCAGGCAGAGAATTCCCTGCTAGCACCTTCTCTGTGCCTGTTCACATTGCTTCGCAGAATCGCTTTTGTGCAGAAAACAGTAACACTTGTTCAGAAGGAAAGAAAGCACAGAGCCCCAGATTTGCTGTTGTCCTGGAGAGCTTGCAGAGCACTGGGGAAAGGCAGGCAGAGAATTCCCTGCTAGCACCTTCTCTGTGCCTGGGAAGCAGAAGTGTTCACATTGCTTCGCAAGAATCGCTTTTGTGCAGAAAACAGTAACACTTGTTCAGAAGGAAAGAAAGCACAGAGCCCCAGATTCTATGTTGTCCTGGAGAGCTTGCAGAGCACTGGGGAAAGGCAGGCAGAGAATTCCCTGCTAGCACCTTCTCTGTGCCTGTTCACATTGCTTCGCAGAATCGCTTTTGTGCAGAAAACAGTAACACTTGTTCAGAAGGAAAGAAAGCACAGAGCCCCAGATTCTATGTTGTCCTGGAGAGCCTGCAGAGCACTGGGGAAAGGCAGGCAGAGAATTCCCTGCTAGCACCTTCTCTGTGCCTGGGAAGCAGAAGTGTTCACATTGCTTCAAGAATCGCTTTTGTGCAGAAAACACTAACACTTGTTCAGAACGAAAGAAAGCACAGAGCCCCAGATTCTATGTTGTCCTGGAGAGCTTGCAGAGCACTGGGGAAAGGCAGGCAGAGAATTCCCTGATAGCACCTTCTCTGTGCCTGTTCACATTGCTTCGCAGAATCGCTTTTGTGCAGAAAACAGTAACACTTGTTCAGAAGGAAAGAAAGCACAGAGCCCCAGATTTTATGTTGTCCTGGAGAGCTTGCAGAGCACTGGGGAAAGGCAGGCAGAGAATTCCCTGCTAGCACCTTCTCTGTGCCTAAGAAGCAGAAGAGTTCACATTGCTTCGCAAGAATCGCTTTTGTGCAGAAAACACTAACACTTGTTCAGAACGAAAGAAAGCACAGAGCCCCAGATTCTATGTTGTCCTGGAGAGCTTGCAGAGCACTGGGGAAAGGCAGGCAGAGAATTCCCTGCTAGCACCTTCTCTGTGCCTGTTCACATTGCTTCGCAGAATCGCTTTTGTGCAGAAAACAGTAACACTTGTTCAGAAGGAAAGAAAGCACAGAGCCCCAGATTCTATGTTGTCCTGGAGAGCTTGCAGAGCACTGGGGAAAGGCAGGCAGAGAATTCCCTGCTAGCACCTTCTCTGTGCCTGTTCACATTGCTTCGCAGAATCGCTTTTGTGCAGAAAACAGTAACACTTGTTCAGAAGGAAAGAAAGCACAGAGCCCCAGATTCTATGTTGTCCTGGAGAGCTTGCAGAGCACTGGGGAAAGGCAGGCAGAGAATTCCCTGCTAGCACCTTCTCTGTGCCTGGGAAGCAGAAGTGTTCACATTGCTTCGCAAGAATCGCTTTTGTGCAGAAAACAGTAACACTTGTTCAGAAGGAAAGAAAGCACAGAGCCCCAGATTCTATGTTGTCCTGGAGAGCTTGCAGAGCACTGGGGAAAGGCAGGCAGAGAATTCCCTGCTAGCACCTTCTCTGTGCCTGTTCACATTGCTTCGCAGAATCGCTTTTGTGCAGAAAACAGTAACACTTGTTCAGAAGGAAAGAAAGCACAGAGCCCCAGATTCTATGTTGTCCTGGAGAGCCTGCAGAGCACTGGGGAAAGGCAGGCAGAGAATTCCCTGCTAGCACCTTCTCTGTGCCTGGGAAGCAGAAGTGTTCACATTGCTTCAAGAATCGCTTTTGTGCAGAAAACACTAACACTTGTTCAGAACGAAAGAAAGCACAGAGCCCCAGATTCTATGTTGTCCTGGAGAGCTTGCAGAGCACTGGGGAAAGGCAGGCAGAGAATTCCCTGATAGCACCTTCTCTGTGCCTAAGAAGCAGAAGAGTTCACATTGCTTCCCAGAATCACTTTTGTGCAGAAAACACTAACACTTGTTCAGAACGAAAGAAAGCACAGAGCCCCAGATTCTATGTTGTCCTGGAGAGCTTGCAGAGCACTGGGGAAAGGCAGGCAGAGAATTCCTTGCTAGCACCTTCTCTGTGCCTGGGAAGCAGAAGTGTTCACATTGCTTCGCAAGAATCGCTTTTGTGCAGAAAACAGTAACACTTGTTCAGAAGGAAAGAAAGCACAGAGCCCCAGATTCTATGTTGTCCTGGAGAGCTTGCAGAGCACTGGGGAAAGGCAGGCAGAGAATTCCCTGCTAGCACCTTCTCTGTGCCTGGGAAGCAGAAGTGTTCACATTGCTTCGCAAGAATCGCTTTTGTGCAGAAAACAGTAACACTTGTTCAGAAGGAAAGAAAGCACAGAGCCCCAGATTCTATGTTGTCCTGGAGAGCTTGCAGAGCACTGGGGAAAGGCAGGCAGAGAATTCCTTGCTAGCACCTTCTCTGTGCCCGGGAAGCAGAAGTGTTCACATTGCTTCGCAGAATCGCTTTTGTGCAGAAAACAGTAACACTTGTTCAGAAGGAAAGAAAGCACAGAGCCCCAGATTCTATGTTGTCCTGGAGAGCTTGCAGAGCACTGGGGAAAGGCAGGCAGAGAATTCCCTGCTAGCACCTTCTCTGTGCCTGGGAAGCAGAAGTGTTCACATTGCTTCGCAGAATCGCTTTTGTGCAGAAAACACTAACACTTGTTCAGAAGGAAAGAAAGCACAGAGCCCCAGATTTTATGTTGTCCTGGAGAGCTTGCAGAGCACTGGGGAAAGGCAGGCAGAGAATTCCCTGATAGCACCTTCTCTGTGCCTGTTCACATTGCTTCGCAGAATCGCTTTTGTGCAGAAAACAGTAACACTTGTTCAGAAGGAAAGAAAGCACAGAGCCCCAGATTTTATGTTGTCCTGGAGAGCTTGCAGAGCACTGGGGAAAGGCAGGCAGAGAATTCCCTGCTAGCACCTTCTCTGTGCCTGTTCACATTGCTTCGCAGAATCGCTTTTGTGCAGAAAACAGTAACACTTGTTCAGAACGAAAGAAAGCACAGAGCCCCAGATTCTATGTTGTCCTGGAGAGCTTGCAGAGCACTGGGGAAAGGCAGGCAGAGAATTCCCTGCTAGCACCTTCTCTGTGCCTGTTCACATTGCTTCGCAGAATCGCTTTTGTGCAGAAAACAGTAACACTTGTTCAGAAGGAAAGAAAGCACAGAGCCCCAGATTCTATGTTGTCCTGGAGAGCTTGCAGAGCACTGGGGAAAGGCAGGCAGAGAATTCCCTGATAGCACCTTCTCTGTGCCTGGGAAGCAGAAGTGTTCACATTGCTTCGCAAGAATCACTTTTGTGCAGAAAACAGTAACACTTGTTTAGAACGAAAGAAAGCACAGAGCCCCAGATTCTATGTTGTCCTGGAGAGCTTGCAGAGCACTGGGGAAAGGCAGGCAGAGAATTCCTTGCTAGCACCTTCTCTGTGCCCGGGAAGCAGAAGTGTTCACATTGCTTCGCAGAATCGCTTTTGTGCAGAAAACACTAACACTTGTTCAGAAGGAAAGAAAGCACAGAGCCCCAGATTCTATGTTGTCCTGGAGAGCGTGCAGAGCACTGGGGAAAGGCAGGCAGAGAATTCCTTGCTAGCACCTTCTCTGTGCCTGGGAAGCAGAAGTGTTCACATTGCTTCGCAGAATCGCTTTTGTGCAGAAAACAGTAACACTTGTTCAGAAGGAAAGAAAGCACAGAGCCCCAGATTCTATGTTGTCCTGGAGAGCTTGCAGAGCACTGGGGAAAGGCAGGCAGAGAATTCCTTGCTAGCACCTTCTCTGTGCCTGGGAAGCAGAAGTGTTCACATTGCTTCGCAGAATCGCTTTTGTGCAGAAAACAGTAACACTTGTTCAGAAGGAAAGAAAGCACAGAGCCCCAGATTCTATGTTGTCCTGGAGAGCTTGCAGAGCACTGGGGAAAGGCAGGCAGAGAATTCCCTGCTAGCACCTTCTCTGTGCCTGGGAAGCAGAAGTGTTCACATTGCTTCGCAGAATCGCTTTTGTGCAGAAAACAGTAACACTTGTTCAGAAGGAAAGAAAGCACAGAGCCCCAGATTCTATGTTGTCCTGGAGAGCTTGCAGAGCACTGGGGAAAGGCAGGCAGAGAATTCCCTGATAGCACCTTCTCTGTGCCTGTTCACATTGCTTCGCAGAATCGCTTTTGTGCAGAAAACAGTAACACTTGTTCAGAACGAAAGAAAGCACAGAGCCCCAGATTTTCTGTTGTCCCGGAGAGCTTGCAGAGCACTGGGGAAAGGCAGGCAGAGAATTCCCTGATAGCACCTTCTCTGTGCCTGGGAAGCAGAAGTGTTCACATTGCTTCGCAAGAATCGCTCTTGTGCAGAAAACACTAACACTTGTTCAGAAGGAAAGAAAGCACAGAGCCCCAGATTTTATGTTGTCCTGGAGAGCTTGCAGAGCACTGGGGAAAGGCAGGCAGAGAATTCCCTGCTAGCACCTTCTCTGTGCCTGTTCACATTGCTTCGCAGAATCGCTTTTGTGCAGAAAACAGTAACACTTGTTCAGAAGGAAAGAAAGCACAGAGCCCCAGATTCTATGTTGTCCTGGAGAGCTTGCAGAGCACTGGGGAACGGCAGGCAGAGAATTCCCTGCTAGCACCTTCTCTGTGCCTGTTCACATTGCTTCGCAGAATCGCTTTTGTGCAGAAAACAGTAACACTTGTTCAGAACGAAAGAAAGCACAGAGCCCCAGATTCTATGTTGTCCTGGAGAGCTTGCAGAGCACTGGGGAAAGGCAGGCAGAGAATTCCCTGCTAGCACCTTCTCTGTGCCTGGGAAGCAGAAGTGTTCACATTGCTTCGCAGAATCGCTTTTGTGCAGAAAACACTAACACTTGTTCAGAACGAAAGAAAGCACAGAGCCCCAGATTCTATGTTGTCCTGGAGAGCTTGCAGAGCACTGGGGAAAGGCAGGCAGAGAATTCCCTGATAGCACCTTCTCTGTGCCTGTTCACATTGCTTCGCAGAATCGCTTTTTTGAAGAAAACAGTAACACTTGTTCAGAACGAAAGAAAGCACAGAGCCCCAGATTTTCTGTTGTCCCGGAGAGCTTGCAGAGCACTGGGGAAAGGCAGGCAGAGAATTCCCTGCTAGCACCTTCTCTGTGCCTGGGAAGCAGAAGTGTTCACATTGCTTCGCAAGAATCGCTTTTGTGCAGAAAACAGTAACACTTGTTCAGAAGGAAAGAAAGCACAGAGCCCCAGATTCTATGTTGTCCTGGAGAGCTTGCAGAGCACTGGGGAAAGGCAGGCAGAGAATTCCCTGCTAGCACCTTCTCTGTGCCTGTTCACATTGCTTCGCAGAATCGCTTTTGTGCAGAAAACAGTAACACTTGTTCAGAAGGAAAGAAAGCACAGAGCCCCAGATTCTATGTTGTCCTGGAGAGCTTGCAGAGCACTGGGGAAAGGCAGGCAGAGAATTCCTTGCTAGCACCTTCTCTGTGCCTGGGAAGCAGAAGTGTTCACATTGCTTCGCAAGAATCACTTTTGTGCAGAAAACAGTAACACTTGTTTAGAACGAAAGAAAGCACAGAGCCCCAGATTTTATGTTGTCCTGGAGAGCTTGCAGAGCACTGGGGAAAGGCAGGCAGAGAATTCCTTGCTAGCACCTTCTCTGTGCCCGGGAAGCAGAAGTGTTCACATTGCTTCGCAGAATCGCTTTTGTGCAGAAAACAGTAACACTTGTTCAGAAGGAAAGAAAGCACAGAGCCCCAGATTCTATGTTGTCCTGGAGAGCTTGCAGAGCACTGGGGAAAGGCAGGCAGAGAATTCCCTGCTAGCACCTTCTCTGTGCCTGGGAAGCAGAAGTGTTCACATTGCTTCGCAGAATCGCTTTTGTGCAGAAAACACTAACACTTGTTCAGAAGGAAAGAAAGCACAGAGCCCCAGATTCTATGTTGTCCTGGAGAGCTTGCAGAGCACTGGGGAAAGGCAGGCAGAGAATTCCCTGATAGCACCTTCTCTGTGCCTGGGAAGCAGAAGTGTTCACATTGCTTCGCAAGAATCGCTTTTGTGCAGAAAACAGTAACACTTGTTCAGAAGGAAAGAAAGCACAGAGCCCCAGATTCTATGTTGTCCTGGAGAGCTTGCAGAGCACTGGGGAAAGGCAGGCAGAGAATTCCCTGCTAGCACCTTCTCTGTGCCTGGGAAGCAGAAGTGTTCACATTGCTTCGCAGAATCGCTTTTGTGCAGAAAACACTAAAACTTGTTCAGAACGAAAGAAAGCACAGAGCCCCAGATTCTATGTTGTCCTGGAGAGCTTGCAGAGCACTGGGGAAAGGCAGGCAGAGAATTCCCTGATAGCACCTTCTCTGTGCCTGTTTACATTGCTTCGCAAGAATCGCTTTTGTGCAGAAAACAGTAACACTTGTTCAGAAGGAAAGAAAGCACAGAGCCCCAGATTCTATGTTGTCCTGGAGAGCTTGCAGAGCACTGGGGAAAGGCAGGCAGAGAATTCCTTGCTAGCACCTTCTCTGTGCCTGGGAAGCAGAAGTGTTCACATTGCTTCGCAGAATCGCTTTTGTGCAGAAAACAGTAACACTTGTTCAGAAGGAAAGAAAGCACAGAGCCCCAGATTCTATGTTGTCCTGGAGAGCTTGCAGAGCACTGGGGAAAGGCAGGCAGAGAATTCCCTGCTAGCACCTTCTCTGTGCCTGGGAAGCAGAAGTGTTCACATTGCTTCGCAGAATCGCTTTTGTGCAGAAAACACTAACACTTGTTCAGAAGGAAAGAAAGCACAGAGCCCCAGATTCTATGTTGTCCTGGAGAGCTTGCAGAGCACTGGGGAAAGGCAGGCAGAGAATTCCCTGCTAGCACCTTCTCTGTGCCTGTTCACATTGCTTCGCAGAATCGCTTTTGTGCAGAAAACAGTAACACTTGTTCAGAAGGAAAGAAAGCACAGAGCCCCAGATTCTATGTTGTCCTGGAGAGCTTGCAGAGCACTGGGGAAAGGCAGGCAGAGAATTCCCTGCTAGCACCTTCTCTGTGCCTGGGAAGCAGAAGTGTTCACATTGCTTCGCAAGAATCGCTTTTGTGCAGAAAACAGTAACACTTGTTCAGAAGGAAAGAAAGCACAGAGCCCCAGATTTTATGTTGTCCTGGAGAGCTTGCAGAGCACTGGGGAAAGGCAGGCAGAGAATTCCCTGCTAGCACCTTCTCTGTGCCTGTTCACATTGCTTCGCAGAATCGCTTTTGTGCAGAAAACAGTAACACTTGTTCAGAAGGAAAGAAAGCACAGAGCCCCAGATTCTATGTTGTCCTGGAGAGCTTGCAGAGCACTGGGGAAAGGCAGGCAGAGAATTCCCTGCTAGCACCTTCTCTGTGCCTAAGAAGCAGAAGAGTTCACATTGCTTCCCAGAATCACTTTTGTGCAGAAAACACTAACACTTGTTCAGAACGAAAGAAAGCACAGAGCCCCAGATTCTATGTTGTCCTGGAGAGCTTGCAGAGCACTGGGGAAAGGCAGGCAGAGAATTCCTTGCTAGCACCTTCTCTGTGCCTGGGAAGCAGAAGTGTTCACATTGCTTCGCAAGAATCGCTTTTGTGCAGAAAACAGTAACACTTGTTCAGAAGGAAAGAAAGCACAGAGCCCCAGATTCTATGTTGTCCTGGAGAGCTTGCAGAGCACTGGGGAAAGGCAGGCAGAGAATTCCTTGCTAGCACCTTCTCTGTGCCTGGGAAGCAGAAGTGTTCACATTGCTTCGCAGAATCGCTTTTGTGCAGAAAACAGTAACACTTGTTCAGAAGGAAAGAAAGCACAGAGCCCCAGATTCTATGTTGTCCTGGAGAGCTTGCAGAGCACTGGGGAAAGGCAGGCAGAGAATTCCCTGCTAGCACCTTCTCTGTGCCTGGGAAGCAGAAGTGTTCACATTGCTTCGCAGAATCGCTTTTGTGCAGAAAACAGTAACACTTGTTCAGAAGGAAAGAAAGCACAGAGCCCCAGATTCTATGTTGTCCTGGAGAGCTTGCAGAGCACTGGGGAAAGGCAGGCAGAGAATTCCCTGATAGCACCTTCTCTGTGCCTGTTCACATTGCTTCGCAGAATCGCTTTTGTGCAGAAAACAGTAACACTTGTTCAGAACGAAAGAAAGCACAGAGCCCCAGATTTTCTGTTGTCCCGGAGAGCTTGCAGAGCACTGGGGAAAGGCAGGCAGAGAATTCCCTGATAGCACCTTCTCTGTGCCTGGGAAGCAGAAGTGTTCACATTGCTTCGCAAGAATCGCTCTTGTGCAGAAAACACTAACACTTGTTCAGAAGGAAAGAAAGCACAGAGCCCCAGATTTTATGTTGTCCTGGAGAGCTTGCAGAGCACTGGGGAAAGGCAGGCAGAGAATTCCCTGCTAGCACCTTCTCTGTGCCTGTTCACATTGCTTCGCAGAATCGCTTTTGTGCAGAAAACAGTAACACTTGTTCAGAAGGAAAGAAAGCACAGAGCCCCAGATTCTATGTTGTCCTGGAGAGCTTGCAGAGCACTGGGGAAAGGCAGGCAGAGAATTCCCTGCTAGCACCTTCTCTGTGCCTGTTCACATTGCTTCGCAGAATCGCTTTTGTGCAGAAAACAGTAACACTTGTTCAGAACGAAAGAAAGCACAGAGCCCCAGATTCTATGTTGTCCTGGAGAGCTTGCAGAGCACTGGGGAAAGGCAGGCAGAGAATTCCCTGCTAGCACCTTCTCTGTGCCTGGGAAGCAGAAGTGTTCACATTGCTTCGCAGAATCGCTTTTGTGCAGAAAACACTAACACTTGTTCAGAACGAAAGAAAGCACAGAGCCCCAGATTCTATGTTGTCCTGGAGAGCTTGCAGAGCACTGGGGAAAGGCAGGCAGAGAATTCCCTGATAGCACCTTCTCTGTGCCTGTTCACATTGCTTCGCAGAATCGCTTTTTTGAAGAAAACAGTAACACTTGTTCAGAACGAAAGAAAGCACAGAGCCCCAGATTTTCTGTTGTCCCGGAGAGCTTGCAGAGCACTGGGGAAAGGCAGGCAGAGAATTCCCTGCTAGCACCTTCTCTGTGCCTGGGAAGCAGAAGTGTTCACATTGCTTCGCAAGAATCGCTTTTGTGCAGAAAACAGTAACACTTGTTCAGAAGGAAAGAAAGCACAGAGCCCCAGATTCTATGTTGTCCTGGAGAGCTTGCAGAGCACTGGGGAAAGGCAGGCAGAGAATTCCCTGCTAGCACCTTCTCTGTGCCTGTTCACATTGCTTCGCAGAATCGCTTTTGTGCAGAAAACAGTAACACTTGTTCAGAAGGAAAGAAAGCACAGAGCCCCAGATTCTATGTTGTCCTGGAGAGCTTGCAGAGCACTGGGGAAAGGCAGGCAGAGAATTCCTTGCTAGCACCTTCTCTGTGCCTGGGAAGCAGAAGTGTTCACATTGCTTCGCAAGAATCACTTTTGTGCAGAAAACAGTAACACTTGTTTAGAACGAAAGAAAGCACAGAGCCCCAGATTTTATGTTGTCCTGGAGAGCTTGCAGAGCACTGGGGAAAGGCAGGCAGAGAATTCCTTGCTAGCACCTTCTCTGTGCCCGGGAAGCAGAAGTGTTCACATTGCTTCGCAGAATCGCTTTTGTGCAGAAAACAGTAACACTTGTTCAGAAGGAAAGAAAGCACAGAGCCCCAGATTCTATGTTGTCCTGGAGAGCTTGCAGAGCACTGGGGAAAGGCAGGCAGAGAATTCCCTGCTAGCACCTTCTCTGTGCCTGGGAAGCAGAAGTGTTCACATTGCTTCGCAGAATCGCTTTTGTGCAGAAAACAGTAACACTTGTTCAGAAGGAAAGAAAGCACAGAGCCCCAGATTCTATGTTGTCCTGGAGAGCTTGCAGAGCACTGGGGAAAGGCAGGCAGAGAATTCCCTGATAGCACCTTCTCTGTGCCTGGGAAGCAGAAGTGTTCACATTGCTTCGCAAGAATCGCTTTTGTGCAGAAAACAGTAACACTTGTTCAGAAGGAAAGAAAGCACAGAGCCCCAGATTCTATGTTGTCCTGGAGAGCTTGCAGAGCACTGGGGAAAGGCAGGCAGAGAATTCCCTGCTAGCACCTTCTCTGTGCCTGGGAAGCAGAAGTGTTCACATTGCTTCGCAGAATCGCTTTTGTGCAGAAAACACTAAAACTTGTTCAGAACGAAAGAAAGCACAGAGCCCCAGATTCTATGTTGTCCTGGAGAGCTTGCAGAGCACTGGGGAAAGGCAGGCAGAGAATTCCCTGATAGCACCTTCTCTGTGCCTGTTTACATTGCTTCGCAAGAATCGCTTTTGTGCAGAAAACAGTAACACTTGTTCAGAAGGAAAGAAAGCACAGAGCCCCAGATTTTATGTTGTCCTGGAGAGCTTGCAGAGCACTGGGGAAAGGCAGGCAGAGAATTCCTTGCTAGCACCTTCTCTGTGCCTGGGAAGCAGAAGTGTTCACATTGCTTCGCAAGAATCACTTTTGTGCAGAAAACAGTAACACTTGTTCAGAAGGAAAGAAAGCACAGAGCCCCAGATTCTATGTTGTCCTGGAGAGCTTGCAGAGCACTGGGGAAAGGCAGGCAGAGAATTCCCTGATAGCACCTTCTCTGTGCCTGGGAAGCAGAAGTGTTCACATTGCTTCGCAAGAATCGCTTTTGTGCAGAAAACAGTAACACTTGTTCAGAAGGAAAGAATGCACAGAGCCCCAGATTCTATGTTGTCCTGGAGAGCTTGCAGAGCACTGGGGAAAGGCAGGCAGAGAATTCCCTGATAGCACCTTCTCTGTGCCTGGGAAGCAGAAGTGTTCACATTGCTTCGCAAGAATCGCTTTTGTGCAGAAAACAGTAACACTTGTTCAGAAGGAAAGAAAGCACAGAGCCCCAGATTCTATGTTGTCCTGGAGAGCTTGCAGAGCACTGGGGAAAGGCAGGCAGAGAATTCCTTGCTAGCACCTTCTCTGTGCCTGGGAAGCAGAAGTGTTCACATTGCTTCGCAGAATCGCTTTTGTGCAGAAAACAGTAACACTTGTTCAGAAGGAAAGAAAGCACAGAGCCCCAGATTTTATGTTGTCCTGGAGAGCTTGCAGAGCACTGGGGAAAGGCAGGCAGATAATTCCTTGCTAGCACCTTCTCTGTGCCTGGGAAGCAGAAGTGTTCACATTGCTTCGCAAGAATCACTTTTGTGCAGAAAACAGTAACACTTGTTCAGAAGGAAAGAAAGCACAGAGCCCCAGATTCTATGTTGTCCTGGAGAGCTTGCAGAGCACTGGGGAAAGGCAGGCAGAGAATTCCCTGATAGCACCTTCTCTGTGCCTGGGAAGCAGAAGTGTTCACATTGCTTCGCAAGAATCGCTTTTGTGCAGAAAACAGTAACACTTGTTCAGAAGGAAAGAAAGCACAGAGCCCCAGATTCTATGTTGTCCTGGAGAGCTTGCAGAGCACTGGGGAAAGGCAGGCAGAGAATTCCTTGCTAGCACCTTCTCTGTGCCTGGGAAGCAGAAGTGTTCACATTGCTTCGCAGAATCGCTTTTGTGCAGAAAACAGTAACACTTGTTCAGAAGGAAAGAAAGCACAGAGTCCCAGATTCTATGTTGTCCTGGAGAGCTTGCAGAGCACTGGGGAAAGGCAGGCAGAGAATTCCCTGCTAGCACCTTCTCTGTGCCTGGGAAGCAGAAGTGTTCACATTGCTTCGCAAGAATCGCTTTTGTGCAGAAAACAGTAACACTTGTTCAGAAGGAAAGAAAGCACAGAGCCCCAGATTCTATGTTGTCCTGGAGAGCTTGCAGAGCACTGGGGAAAGGCAGGCAGAGAATTCCTTGCTAGCACCTTCTCTGTGCCTGGGAAGCAGAAGTGTTCACATTGCTTCGCAAGAATCACTTTTGTGCAGAAAACAGTAACACTTGTTCAGAACGAAAGAAAGCACAGAGCCCCAGATTCTATGTTGTCCTGGAGAGCTTGCAGAGCACTGGGGAAAGGCAGGCAGAGAATTCCCTGATAGCACCTTCTCTGTGCCTGGGAAGCAGAAGTGTTCACATTGCTTCGCAAGAATCGCTTTTGTGCAGAAAACAGTAACACTTGTTCAGAAGGAAAGAAAGCACAGAGCCCCAGATTCTATGTTGTCCTGGAGAGCTTGCAGAGCACTGGGGAAAGGCAGGCAGAGAATTCCCTGCTAGCACCTTCTCTGTGCCTGGGAAGCAGAAGTGTTCACATTGCTTCGCAGAATCGCTTTTGTGCAGAAAACAGTAACACTTGTTCAGAAGGAAAGAAAGCACAGAGCCCCAGATTCTATGTTGTCCTGGAGAGCTTGCAGAGCACTGGGGAAAGGCAGGCAGAGAATTCCCTGATAGCACCTTCTCTGTGCCTGGGAAGCAGAAGTGTTCACATTGCTTCGCAAGAATCGCTTTTGTGCAGAAAACAGTAACACTTGTTCAGAAGGAAAGAAAGCACAGAGCCCCAGATTCTATGTTGTCCTGGAGAGCTTGCAGAGCACTGGGGAAAGGCAGGCAGAGAATTCCTTGCTAGCACCTTCTCTGTGCCCGGGAAGCAGAAGTGTTCACATTGCTTCGCAGAATCGCTTTTGTGCAGAAAACAGTAACACTTGTTCAGAAGGAAAGAAAGCACAGAGCCCCAGATTCTATGTTGTCCTGGAGAGCTTGCAGAGCACTGGGGAAAGGCAGGCAGAGAATTCCCTGATAGCACCTTCTCTGTGCCTGGGAAGCAGAAGTGTTCACATTGCTTCGCAAGAATCGCTTTTGTGCAGAAAACAGTAACACTTGTTCAGAAGGAAAGAAAGCACAGAGCCCCAGATTCTATGTTGTCCTGGAGAGCTTGCAGAGCACTGGGGAAAGGCAGGCAGAGAATTCCTTGCTAGCACCTTCTCTGTGCCTGGGAAGCAGAAGTGTTCACATTGCTTCGCAGAATCGCTTTTGTGCAGAAAACAGTAACACTTGTTCAGAAGGAAACAAAGCACAGAGCCCCAGATTCTATGTTGTCCTGGAGAGCTTGCAGAGCACTGGGGAAAGGCAGGCAGAGAATTCCCTGCTAGCACCTTCTCTGTGCCTGTTCACATTGCTTCGCAGAATCGCTTTTGTGCAGAAAACAGTAACACTTGTTCAGAACAAAAGAAAGCACAGAGCCCCAGATTCTATGTTGTCCTGGAGAGCTTGCAGAGCACTGGGGAAAGGCAGGCAGAGAATTCCCTGCTAGCACCTTCTCTGTGCCTGGGAAGCAGAAGTGTTCACATTGCTTCGCAAGAATCGCTCTTGTGCAGAAACCACTAACACTTGTTCAGAAGGAAAGAAAGCACAGAGCCCCAGATTCTATGTTGTCCTGGAGAGCTTGCAGAGCACTGGGGAAAGGCAGGCAGAGAATTCCCTGATAGCACCTTCTCTGTGCCTGGGAAGCAGAAGTGTTCACATTGCTTCGCAAGAATCGCTTTTGTGCAGAAAACAGTAACACTTGTTCAGAAGGAAAGAAAGCACAGAGCCCCAGATTCTATGTTGTCCTGGAGAGCTTGCAGAGCACTGGGGAAAGGCAGGCAGAGAATTCCTTGCTAGCACCTTCTCTGTGCCTGGGAAGCAGAAGTGTTCACATTGCTTCGCAGAATCGCTTTTGTGCAGAAAACAGTAACACTTGTTCAGAAGGAAAGAAAGCACAGAGCCCCAGATTTTATGTTGTCCTGGAGAGCTTGCAGAGCACTGGGGAAAGGCAGGCAGAGAATTCCTTGCTAGCACCTTCTCTGTGCCTGGGAAGCAGAAGTGTTCACATTGCTTCGCAAGAATCACTTTTGTGCAGAAAACAGTAACACTTGTTCAGAAGGAAAGAAAGCACAGAGCCCCAGATTCTATGTTGTCCTGGAGAGCTTGCAGAGCACTGGGGAAAGGCAGGCAGAGAATTCCCTGATAGCACCTTCTCTGTGCCTGGGAAGCAGAAGTGTTCACATTGCTTCGCAAGAATCGCTTTTGTGCAGAAAACAGTAACACTTGTTCAGAAGGAAAGAAAGCACAGAGCCCCAGATTCTATGTTGTCCTGGAGAGCTTGCAGAGCACTGGGGAAAGGCAGGCAGAGAATTCCTTGCTAGCACCTTCTCTGTGCCTGGGAAGCAGAAGTGTTCACATTGCTTCGCAGAATCGCTTTTGTGCAGAAAACAGTAACACTTGTTCAGAAGGAAAGAAAGCACAGAGTCCCAGATTCTATGTTGTCCTGGAGAGCTTGCAGAGCACTGGGGAAAGGCAGGCAGAGAATTCCCTGCTAGCACCTTCTCTGTGCCTGGGAAGCAGAAGTGTTCACATTGCTTCGCAAGAATCGCTTTTGTGCAGAAAACAGTAACACTTGTTCAGAAGGAAAGAAAGCACAGAGCCCCAGATTCTATGTTGTCCTGGAGAGCTTGCAGAGCACTGGGGAAAGGCAGGCAGAGAATTCCTTGCTAGCACCTTCTCTGTGCCTGGGAAGCAGAAGTGTTCACATTGCTTCGCAAGAATCACTTTTGTGCAGAAAACAGTAACACTTGTTCAGAACGAAAGAAAGCACAGAGCCCCAGATTCTATGTTGTCCTGGAGAGCTTGCAGAGCACTGGGGAAAGGCAGGCAGAGAATTCCCTGATAGCACCTTCTCTGTGCCTGGGAAGCAGAAGTGTTCACATTGCTTCGCAAGAATCGCTTTTGTGCAGAAAACAGTAACACTTGTTCAGAAGGAAAGAAAGCACAGAGCCCCAGATTCTATGTTGTCCTGGAGAGCTTGCAGAGCACTGGGGAAAGGCAGGCAGAGAATTCCCTGCTAGCACCTTCTCTGTGCCTGGGAAGCAGAAGTGTTCACATTGCTTCGCAGAATCGCTTTTGTGCAGAAAACAGTAACACTTGTTCAGAAGGAAAGAAAGCACAGAGCCCCAGATTCTATGTTGTCCTGGAGAGCTTGCAGAGCACTGGGGAAAGGCAGGCAGAGAATTCCCTGATAGCACCTTCTCTGTGCCTGGGAAGCAGAAGTGTTCACATTGCTTCGCAAGAATCGCTTTTGTGCAGAAAACAGTAACACTTGTTCAGAACGAAAGAAAGCACAGAGCCCCAGATTCTATGTTGTCCTGGAGAGCTTGCAGAGCACTGGGGAAAGGCAGGCAGAGAATTCCCTGATAGCACCTTCTCTGTGCCTGTTCACATTGCTTCGCAAGAATCGCTTTTGTGCAGAAAACAGTAACACTTGTTCAGAAGGAAAGAAAGCACAGAGCCCCAGATTCTATGTTGTCCTGGAGAGCTTGCAGAGCACTGGGGAAAGGCAGGCAGAGAATTCCTTGCTAGCACCTTCTCTGTGCCTGGGAAGCAGAAGTGTTCACATTGCTTCGCAGAATCGCTTTTGTGCAGAAAACAGTAACACTTGTTCAGAAGGAAAGAAAGCACAGAGCCCCAGATTCTATGTTGTCCTGGAGAGCTTGCAGAGCACTGGTGAAAGGCAGGCAGAGAATTCCCTGCTAGCACCTTCTCTGTGCCTGGGAAGCAGAAGTGTTCACATTGCTTCGCAAGAATCGCTTTTGTGCAGAAAACAGTAACACTTGTTCAGAAGGAAAGAAAGCACAGAGCCCCAGATTCTATGTTGTCCTGGAGAGCTTGCAGAGCACTGGGGAAAGGCAGGCAGAGAATTCCTTGCTAGCACCTTCTCTGTGCCTGGGAAGCAGAAGTGTTCACATTGCTTCGCAGAATCGCTTTTGTGCAGAAAACAGTAACACTTGTTCAGAAGGAAAGAAAGCACAGAGCCCCAGATTCTATGTTGTCCTGGAGAGCTTGCAGAGCACTGGGGAAAGGCAGGCAGAGAATTCCCTGCTAGCACCTTCTCTGTGCCTGTTCACATTGCTTCGCAGAATCGCTTTTCTGCAGAAAACAGTAACACTTGTTCAGAACGAAAGAAAGCACAGAGCCCCAGATTCTATGTTGTCCTGGAGAGCTTGCAGAGCACTGGGGAAAGGCAGGCAGAGAATTCCTTGCTAGCACCTTCTCTGTGCCTGGGAAGCAGAAGTGTTCACATTGCTTCGCAGAATCGCTTTTGTGCAGAAAACAGTAACACTTGTTCAGAAGGAAACAAAGCACAGAGCCCCAGATTTTATGTTGTCCTGGAGAGCTTGCAGAGCACTGGGGAAAGGCAGGCAGAGAATTCCTTGCTAGCACCTTCTCTGTGCCTGGGAAGCAGAAGTGTTCACATTGCTTCGCAAGAATCACTTTTGTGCAGAAAACAGTAACACTTGTTCAGAAGGAAAGAAAGCACAGAGCCCCAGATTCTATGTTGTCCTGGAGAGCTTGCAGAGCACTGGGGAAAGGCAGGCAGAGAATTCCCTGCTAGCACCTTCTCTGTGCCTAAGAAGCAGAAGAGTTCACATTGCTTCCCAGAATCACTTTTGTGCAGAAAACACTAACACTTGTTCAGAACGAAAGAAAGCACAGAGCCCCAGATTCTATGTTGTCCTGGAGAGCTTGCAGAGCACTGGGGAAAGGCAGGCAGAGAATTCCTTGCTAGCACCTTCTCTGTGCCTGGGAAGCAGAAGTGTTCACATTGCTTCGCAAGAATCGCTTTTGTGCAGAAAACAGTAACACTTGTTCAGAAGGAAAGAAAGCACAGAGCCCCAGATTCTATGTTGTCCTGGAGAGCTTGCAGAGCACTGGGGAAAGGCAGGCAGAGAATTCCCTGCTAGCACCTTCTCTGTGCCTGGGAAGCAGAAGTGTTCACATTTCTTCGCAAGAATCGCTTTTGTGCAGAAAACAGTAACACTTGTTCAGAAGGAAAGAAAGCACAGAGCCCCAGATTCTATGTTGTCCTGGAGAGCTTGCAGAGCACTGGGGAAAGGCAGGCAGAGAATTCCCTGATAGCACCTTCTCTGTGCCTGTTCACATTGCTTCGCAGAATCGCTTTTGTGCAGAAAACAGTAACACTTGTTCAGAACGAAAGAAAGCACAGAGCCCCAGATTTTCTGTTGTCCCGGAGAGCTTGCAGAGCACTGGGGAAAGGCAGGCAGAGAATTCCCTGATAGCACCTTCTTTGTGCCTGGGAAGCAGAAGTGTTCACATTGCTTCGCAAGAATCGCTCTTGTGCAGAAAACACTAACACTTGTTCAGAAGGAAAGAAAGCACAGAGCCCCAGATTTTATGTTGTCCTGGAGAGCTTGCAGAGCACTGGGGAAAGGCAGGCAGAGAATTCCCTGCTAGCACCTTCTCTGTGCCTGTTCACATTGCTTCGCAGAATCGCTTTTGTGCAGAAAACAGTAACACTTGTTCAGAAGGAAAGAAAGCACAGAGCCCCAGATTCTATGTTGTCCTGGAGAGCTTGCAGAGCACTGGGGAAAGGCAGGCAGAGAATTCCCTGCTAGCACCTTCTCTGTGCCTGTTCACATTGCTTCGCAGAATCGCTTTTGTGCAGAAAACAGTAACACTTGTTCAGAACGAAAGAAAGCACAGAGCCCCAGATTCTATGTTGTCCTGGAGAGCTTGCAGAGCACTGGGGAAAGGCAGGCAGAGAATTCCCTGCTAGCACCTTCTCTGTGCCTGGGAAGCAGAAGTGTTCACATTGCTTCGCAGAATCGCTTTTGTGCAGAAAACACTAACACTTGTTCAGAACGAAAGAAAGCACAGAGCCCCAGATTCTATGTTGTCCTGGAGAGCTTGCAGAGCACTGGGGAAAGGCAGGCAGAGAATTCCCTGATAGCACCTTCTCTGTGCCTGTTCACATTGCTTCGCAGAATCGCTTTTGTGCAGAAAACAGTAACACTTGTTCAGAACGAAAGAAAGCACAGAGCCCCAGATTTTCTGTTGTCCCGGAGAGCTTGCAGAGCACTGGGGAAAGGCAGGCAGAGAATTCCCTGCTAGCACCTTCTCTGTGCCTGGGAAGCAGAAGTGTTCACATTGCTTCGCAAGAATCGCTTTTGTGCAGAAAACAGTAACACTTGTTCAGAACGAAAGAAAGCACAGAGCCCCAGATTCTATGTTGTCCTGGAGAGCTTGCAGAGCACTGGGGAAAGGCAGGCAGAGAATTCCCTGCTAGCACCTTCTCTGTGCCTGGGAAGCAGAAGTGTTCACATTGCTTCGCAAGAATCGCTTTTGTGCAGAAAACAGTAACACTTGTTCAGAAGGAAAGAAAGCACAGAGCCCCAGATTTTATGTTGTCCTGGAGAGCTTGCAGAGCACTGGGGAAAGGCAGGCAGAGAATTCCCTGCTAGCACCTTCTCTGTGCCTGGGAAGCAGAAGTGTTCACATTGCTTCGCAGAATCGCTTTTGTGCAGAAAACACTAAAACTTGTTCAGAACGAAAGAAAGCACAGAGCCCCAGATTCTATGTTGTCCTGGAGAGCTTGCAGAGCACTGGGGAAAGGCAGGCAGAGAATTCCCTGATAGCACCTTCTCTGTGCCTGTTTACATTGCTTCGCAAGAATCGCTTTTGTGCAGAAAACAGTAACACTTGTTCAGAAGGAAAGAAAGCACAGAGCCCCAGATTTTATGTTGTCCTGGAGAGCTTGCAGAGCACTGGGGAAAGGCAGGCAGAGAATTCCTTGCTAGCACCTTCTCTGTGCCTGGGAAGCAGAAGTGTTCACATTGCTTCGCAAGAATCACTTTTGTGCAGAAAACAGTAACACTTGTTCAGAAGGAAAGAAAGCACAGAGCCCCAGATTCTATGTTGTCCTGGAGAGCTTGCAGAGCACTGGGGAAAGGCAGGCAGAGAATTCCCTGATAGCACCTTCTCTGTGCCTGGGAAGCAGAAGTGTTCACATTGCTTCGCAAGAATAGCTTTTGTGCAGAAAACATTAACACTTGTTCAGAAGGAAAGAAAGCACAGAGCCCCAGATTCTATGTTGTCCTGGAGAGCTTGCAGAGCACTGGGGAAAGGCAGGCAGAGAATTCCCTGATAGCACCTTCTCTGTGCCTGGGAAGCAGAAGTGTTCACATTGCTTCGCAAGAATCGCTTTTGTGCAGAAAACAGTAACACTTGTTCAGAAGGAAAGAAAGCACAGAGCCCCAGATTCTATGTTGTCCTGGAGAGCTTGCAGAGCACTGGGGAAAGGCAGGCAGAGAATTCCCTGCTAGCACCTTCTCTGTGCCTGGGAAGCAGAAGTGTTCACATTGCTTCGCAGAATCGCTTTTGTGCAGAAAACAGTAACACTTGTTCAGAAGGAAAGAAAGCACAGAGCCCCAGATTCTATGTTGTCCTGGAGAGCTTGCAGAGCACTGGGGAAAGGCAGGCAGAGAATTCCCTGCTAGCACCTTCTCTGTGCCTGGGAAGCAGAAGTGTTCACATTGCTTCGCAGAATCGCTTTTGTGCAGAAAACAGTAACACTTGTTCAGAAGGAAAGAAAGCACAGAGCCCCAGATTCTATGTTGTCCTGGAGAGCTTGCAGAGCACTGGGGAAAGGCAGGCAGAGAATTCCCTGCTAGCACCTTCTCTGTGCCTGGGAAGCAGAAGTGTTCACATTGCTTCGCAAGAATCGCTTTTGTGCAGAAAACAGTAACACTTGTTCAGAACGAAAGAAAGCACAGAGCCCCAGATTTTATGTTGTCCTGGAGAGCTTGCAGAGCACTGGGGAAAGGCAGGCAGAGAATTCCCTGATAGCACCTTCTCTGTGCCTGGGAAGCAGAAGTGTTCACATTGCTTCGCAGAATCGCTTTTGTGCAGAAAACACTAACACTTGTTCAGAACGAAAGAAAGCACAGAGCCCCAGATTCTATGTTGTCCTGGAGAGCTTGCAGAGCACTGGGGAAAGGCAGGCAGAGAATTCCCTGATAGCACCTTCTCTGTGCCTGTTCACATTGCTTCGCAAGAATCGCTTTTGTGCAGAAAACAGTAACACTTGTTCAGAAGGAAAGAAAGCACAGAGCCCCAGATTCTATGTTGTCCTGGAGAGCTTGCAGAGCACTGGGGAAAGGCAGGCAGAGAATTCCTTGCTAGCACCTTCTCTGTGCCTGGGAAGCAGAAGTGTTCACATTGCTTCGCAAGAATCACTTTTGTGCAGAAAACAGTAACACTTGTTCAGAAGGAAAGAAAGCACAGAGCCCCAGATTCTATGTTGTCCTGGAGAGCTTGCAGAGCACTGGGGAAAGGCAGGCAGAGAATTCCCTGCTAGCACCTTCTCTGTGCCTGGGAAGCAGAAGTGTTCACATTGCTTCGCAAGAATCGCTTTTGTGCAGAAAACATTAACACTTGTTCAGAAGGAAAGAAAGCACAGAGCCCCAGATTCTATGTTGTCCTGGAGAGCTTGCAGAGCACTGGGGAAAGGCAGGCAGAGAATTCCCTGATAGCACCTTCTCTGTGCCTGGGAAGCAGAAGTGTTCACATTGCTTCGCAGAATCGCTTTTGTGCAGAAAACAGTAACACTTGTTCAGAAGGAAAGAAAGCACAGAGCCCCAGATTCTATGTTGTCCTGGAGAGCTTGCAGAGCACTGGGGAAAGGCAGGCAGAGAATTCCCTGATAGCACCTTCTCTGTGCCTGGGAAGCAGAAGTGTTCACATTGCTTCGCAAGAATCGCTTTTGTGCAGAAAACAGTAACACTTGTTCAGAAGGAAAGAAAGCACAGAGCCCCAGATTCTATGTTGTCCTGGAGAGCTTGCAGAGCACTGGGGAAAGGCAGGCAGAGAATTCCTTGCTAGCACCTTCTCTGTGCCTGGGAAGCAGAAGTGTTCACATTGATTCGCAAGAGTCGCTTTTGTGCAGAAAACAGTAACACTTGTTCAGAAGGAAAGAAAGCACAGAGCCCCAGAATTTATGTTGTCCTGGAGAGCTTGCAGAGCACTGGGGAAAGGCAGGCAGAGAATTCCTTGCTAGCACCTTCTCTGTGCCTGGGAAGCAGAAGTGTTCACATTGCTTCGCAAGAATCACTTTTGTGCAGAAAACATTAACACTTGTTCAGAAGGAAAGAAAGCACAGAGCCCCAGATTCTATGTTGTCCTGGAGAGCTTGCAGAGCACTGGGGAAAGGCAGGCAGAGAATTCCCTGATAGCACCTTCTCTGTGCCTGGGAAGCAGAAGTGTTCACATTGCTTCGCAGAATCGCTTTTGTGCAGAAAACAGTAACACTTGTTCAGAAGGAAAGAAAGCACAGAGCCCCAGATTCTATGTTGTCCTGGAGAGCTTGCAGAGCACTGGGGAAAGGCAGGCAGAGAATTCCCTGCTAGCACCTTCTCTGTGCCTGGGAAGCAGAAGTGTTCACATTGCTTCGCAAGAATCGCTTTTGTGCAGAAAACAGTAACACTTGTTCAGAAGGAAAGAAAGCACAGAGCCCCAGATTCTATGTTGTCCTGGAGAGCTTGCAGAGCACTGGGGAAAGGCAGGCAGAGAATTCCTTGCTAGCACCTTCTCTGTGCCTGGGAAGCAGAAGTGTTCACATTGCTTCGCAAGAATCACTTTTGTGCAGAAAACAGTAACACTTGTTCAGAACGAAAGAAAGCACAGAGCCCCAGATTCTATGTTGTCCTGGAGAGCTTGCAGAGCACTGGGGAAAGGCAGGCAGAGAATTCCCTGATAGCACCTTCTCTGTGCCTGGGAAGCAGAAGTGTTCACATTGCTTCGCAAGAATCGCTTTTGTGCAGAAAACAGTAACACTTGTTCAGAAGGAAAGAAAGCACAGAGCCCCAGATTCTATGTTGTCCTGGAGAGCTTGCAGAGCACTGGGGAAAGGCAGGCAGAGAATTCCCTGCTAGCACCTTCTCTGTGCCTGGGAAGCAGAAGTGTTCACATTGCTTCGCAGAATCGCTTTTGTGCAGAAAACAGTAACACTTGTTCAGAAGGAAAGAAAGCACAGAGCCCCAGATTCTATGTTGTCCTGGAGAGCTTGCAGAGCACTGGGGAAAGGCAGGCAGAGAATTCCCTGCTAGCACCTTCTCTGTGCCTGGGAAGCAGAAGTGTTCACATTGCTTCGCAAGAATCGCTTTTGTGCAGAAAACAGTAACACTTGTTCAGAAGGAAAGAAAGCACAGAGCCCCAGATTCTATGTTGTCCTGGAGAGCTTGCAGAGCACTGGGGAAAGGCAGGCAGAGAATTCCCTGATAGCACCTTCTCTGTGCCTGGGAAGCAGAAGTGTTCACATTGCTTCGCAGAATCGCTTTTGTGCAGAAAACAGTAACACTTGTTCAGAAGGAAACAAAGCACAGAGCCCCAGATTTTATGTTGTCCTGGAGAGCTTGCAGAGCACTGGGGAAAGGCAGGCAGAGAATTTCTTGCTAGCACCTTCTCTGTGCCTGGGAAGCAGAAGTGTTCACATTGCTTCGCAAGAATCACTTTTGTGCAGAAAACAGTAACACTTGTTCAGAAGGAAAGAAAGCACAGAGCCCCAGATTCTATGTTGTCCTGGAGAGCTTGCAGAGCACTGGGGAAAGGCAGGCAGAGAATTCCCTGATAGCACCTTCTCTGTGCCTGGGAAGCAGAAGTGTTCACATTGCTTCGCAAGAATCGCTTTTGTGCAGAAAACAGTAACACTTGTTCAGAAGGAAAGAAAGCACAGAGCCCCAGATTCTATGTTGTCCTGGAGAGCTTGCAGAGCACTGGGGAAAGGCAGGCAGAGAATTCCTTGCTAGCACCTTCTCTGTGCCTGGGAAGCAGAAGTGTTCACATTGCTTCGCAGAATCGCTTTTGTGCAGAAAACAGTAACACTTGTTCAGAACGAAAGAAAGCACAGAGCCCCAGATTCTATGTTGTCCTGGAGAGCTTGCAGAGCACTGGGGAAAGGCAGGCAGAGAATTCCCTGCTAGCACCTTCTCTGTGCCTGGGAAGCAGAAGTGTTCACATTGCTTCGCAAGAATCGCTTTTGTGCAGAAAACAGTAACACTTGTTCAGAAGGAAAGAAAGCACAGAGCCCCAGATTCTATGTTGTCCTGGAGAGCTTGCAGAGCACTGGGGAAAGGCAGGCAGAGAATTCCTTGCTAGCACCTTCTCTGTGCCTGGGAAGCAGAAGTGTTCACATTGCTTCGCAGAATCGCTTTTGTGCAGAAAACAGTAACACTTGTTCAGAAGGAAAGAAAGCACAGAGCCCCAGATTCTATGTTGTCCTGGAGAGCTTGCAGAGCACTGGGGAAAGGCAGGCAGAGAATTCCCTGATAGCACCTTCTCTGTGCCTGTTCACATTGCTTCGCAGAATCGCTTTTGTGCAGAAAACTGTAACACTTGTTCAGAACAAAAGAAAGCACAGAGCCCCAGATTCTATGTTGTCCCGGAGAGCTTGCAGAGCACTGGGGAAAGGCAGGCAGAGAATTCCCTGCTAGCACCTTCTCTGTGCCTGGGAAGCAGAAGTGTTCACATTGCTTCGCAAGAATCGCTCTTGTGCAGAAAACACTAACACTTGTTCAGAAGGAAAGAAAGCACAGAGCCCCAGATTCTATGTTGTCCTGGAGAGCTTGCAGAGCACTGGGGAAAGGCAGGCAGAGAATTCCCTGATAGCACCTTCTCTGTGCCTGTTCACATTGCTTCGCAGAATCGCTTTTGTGCAGAAAACAGTAACAGTTGTTCAGAAGGAAAGAAAGCACAGAGCCCCAGATTCTATGTTGTCCTGGAGAGCTTGCAGAGCACTGGGGAAAGGCAGGCAGAGAATTCCCTGATAGCACCTTCTCTGTGCCTGGGAAGCAGAAGTGTTCACATTGCTTCGCAAGAATCGCTTTTGTGCAGAAAACACTAACACTTGTTCAGAAGGAAAGAAAGCACAGAGCCCCAGATTTTATGTTGTCCTGGAGAGCTTGCAGAGCACTGGGGAAAGGCAGGCAGAGAATTCCTTGCTAGCACCTTCTCTGTGCCCGGGAAGCAGAAGTGTTCACATTGCTTCGCAGAATCGCTTTTGTGCAGAAAACAGTAACACTTGTTCAGAAGGAAAGAAAGCACAGAGCCCCAGATTCTATGTTGTCCTGGAGAGCTTGCAGAGCACTGGGGAAAGGCAGGCAGAGAATTCCCTGCTAGCACCTTCTCTGTGCCTGGGAAGCAGAAGTGTTCACATTGCTTCGCAGAATCGCTTTTGTGCAGAAAACAGTAACACTTGTTCAGAAGGAAAGAAAGCACAGAGCCCCAGATTCTATGTTGTCCTGGAGAGCTTGCAGAGCACTGGGGAAAGGCAGGCAGAGAATTCCCTGATAGCACCTTCTCTGTGCCTGGGAAGCAGAAGTGTTCACATTGCTTCGCAAGAATCGCTTTTGTGCAGAAAACAGTAACACTTGTTCAGAACGAAAGAAAGCACAGAGCCCCAGATTTTATGTTGTCCTGGAGAGCTTGCAGAGCACTGGGGAAAGGCAGGCAGAGAATTCCCTGCTAGCACCTTCTCTGTGCCTGGGAAGCAGAAGTGTTCACATTGCTTCGCAAGAATCGCTTTTGTGCAGAAAACACTAACACTTGTTCAGAACGAAAGAAAGCACAGAGCCCCAGATTCTATGTTGTCCTGGAGAGCTTGCAGAGCACTGGGGAAAGGCAGGCAGAGAATTCCCTGCTAGCACCTTCTCTGTGCCTGTTCACATTGCTTCGCAAGAATCGCTTTTGTGCAGAAAACAGTAACACTTGTTCAGAAGGAAAGAAAGCACAGAGCCCCAGATTCTATGTTGTCCTGGAGAGCTTGCAGAGCACTGGGGAAAGGCAGGCAGAGAATTCCTTGCTAGCACCTTCTCTGTGCCTGGGAAGCAGAAGTGTTCACATTGCTTCGCAAGAATCACTTTTGTGCAGAAAACAGTAACACTTGTTCAGAAGGAAAGAAAGCACAGAGCCCCAGATTCTATGTTGTCCTGGAGAGCTTGCAGAGCACTGGGGAAAGGCAGGCAGAGAATTCCCTGCTAGCACCTTCTCTGTGCCTGGGAAGCAGAAGTGTTCACATTGCTTCGCAAGAATCGCTTTTGTGCAGAAAACAGTAACACTTGTTCAGAAGGAAAGAAAGCACAGAGCCCCAGATTCTATGTTGTCCTGGAGAGCTTGCAGAGCACTGGGGAAAGGCAGGCAGAGAATTCCTTGCTAGCACCTTCTCTGTGCCTGGGAAGCAGAAGTGTTCACATTGCTTCGCAGAATCGCTTTTGTGCAGAAAACAGTAACACTTGTTCAGAAGGAAAGAAAGCACAGAGCCCCAGATTCTATGTTGTCCTGGAGAGCTTGCAGAGCACTGGGGAAAGGCAGGCAGAGAATTCCTTGCTAGCACCTTCTCTGTGCCTGGGAAGCAGAAGTGTTCACATTGCTTCGCAGAATCGCTTTTGTGCAGAAAACAGTAACACTTGTTCAGAAGGAAAGAAAGCACAGAGCCCCAGATTCTATGTTGTCCTGGAGAGCTTGCAGAGCACTGGGGAAAGGCAGGCAGAGAATTCCCTGCTAGCACCTTCTCTGTGCCTGTTCACATTGCTTCGCAGAATCGCTTTTGTGCAGAAAACAGTAACACTTGTTCAGAACGAAAGAAAGCACAGAGCCCCAGATTCTATGTTGTCCTGGAGAGCTTGCAGAGCACTGGGGAAAGGCAGGCAGAGAATTCCTTGCTAGCACCTTCTCTGTGCCTGGGAAGCAGAAGTGTTCACATTGCTTCGCAGAATCGCTTTTGTGCAGAAAACAGTAACACTTGTTCAGAAGGAAACAAAGCACAGAGCCCCAGATTTTATGTTGTCCTGGAGAGCTTGCAGAGCACTGGGGAAAGGCAGGCAGAGAATTCCTTGCTAGCACCTTCTCTGTGCCTGGGAAGCAGAAGTGTTCACATTGCTTCGCAAGAATCACTTTTGTGCAGAAAACAGTAACACTTGTTCAGAAGGAAAGAAAGCACAGAGCCCCAGATTCTATGTTGTCCTGGAGAGCTTGCAGAGCACTGGGGAAAGGCAGGCAGAGAATTCCCTGCTAGCACCTTCTCTGTGCCTGGGAAGCAGAAGTGTTCACATTGCTTCGCAAGAATCACTTTTGTGCAGAAAACAGTAACACTTGTTCAGAAGGAAAGAAAGCACAGAGCCCCAGATTTTATGTTGTCCTGGAGAGCTTGCAGAGCACTGGGGAAAGGCAGGCAGAGAATTCCCTGCTAGCACCTTCTCTGTGCCTGTTCACATTGCTTCGCAGAATCGCTTTTGTGCAGAAAACAGTAACACTTGTTCAGAAGGAAAGAAAGCACAGAGCCCCAGATTCTATGTTGTCCTGGAGAGCTTGCAGAGCACTGGGGAAAGGCAGGCAGAGAATTCCCTGCTAGCACCTTCTCTGTGCCTAAGAAGCAGAAGAGTTCACATTGCTTCCCAGAATCACTTTTGTGCAGAAAACACTAACACTTGTTCAGAAGGAAAGAAAGCACAGAGCCCCAGATTCTATGTTGTCCTGGAGAGCTTGCAGAGCACTGGGGAAAGGCAGGCAGAGAATTCCTTGCTAGCACCTTCTCTGTGCCTGGGAAGCAGAAGTGTTCACATTGCTTCGCAAGAATCGCTTTTGTGCAGAAAACAGTAACACTTGTTCAGAAGGAAAGAAAGCACAGAGCCCCAGATTCTATGTTGTCCTGGAGAGCTTGCAGAGCACTGGGGAAAGGCAGGCAGAGAATTCCCTGCTAGCACCTTCTCTGTGCCTGGGAAGCAGAAGTGTTCACATTGCTTCGCAAGAATCGCTTTTGTGCAGAAAACAGTAACACTTGTTCAGAAGGAAAGAAAGCACAGAGCCCCAGATTCTATGTTGTCCTGGAGAGCTTGCAGAGCACTGGGGAAAGGCAGGCAGAGAATTCCTTGCTAGCACCTTCTCTGTGCCCGGGAAGCAGAAGTGTTCACATTGCTTCGCAGAATCGCTTTTGTGCAGAAAACAGTAACACTTGTTCAGAAGGAAAGAAAGCACAGAGCCCCAGATTCTATGTTGTCCTGGAGAGCTTGCAGAGCACTGGGGAAAGGCAGGCAGAGAATTCCCTGCTAGCACCTTCTCTGTGCCTGGGAAGCAGAAGTGTTCACATTGCTTCGCAAGAATCGCTTTTGTGCAGAAAACAGTAACACTTGTTCAGAAGGAAAGAAAGCACAGAGCCCCAGATTCTATGTTGTCCTGGAGAGCTTGCAGAGCACTGGGGAAAGGCAGGCAGAGAATTCCTTGCTAGCACCTTCTCTGTGCCTGGGAAGCAGAAGTGTTCACATTGCTTCGCAGAATCGCTTTTGTGCAGAAAACAGTAACACTTGTTCAGAAGGAAAGAAAGCACAGAGCCCCAGATTCTATGTTGTCCTGGAGAGCTTGCAGAGCACTGGGGAAAGGCAGGCAGAGAATTCCCTGATAGCACCTTCTCTGTGCCTGTTCACATTGCTTCGCAGAATCGCTTTTGTGCAGAAAACTGTAACACTTGTTCAGAACAAAAGAAAGCACAGAGCCCCAGATTCTATGTTGTCCCGGAGAGCTTGCAGAGCACTGGGGAAAGGCAGGCAGAGAATTCCCTGCTAGCACCTTCTCTGTGCCTGGGAAGCAGAAGTGTTCACATTGCTTCGCAAGAATCGCTCTTGTGCAGAAAACACTAACACTTGTTCAGAAGGAAAGAAAGCACAGAGCCCCAGATTCTATGTTGTCCTGGAGAGCTTGCAGAGCACTGGGGAAAGGCAGGCAGAGAATTCCCTGATAGCACCTTCTCTGTGCCTGTTCACATTGCTTCGCAGAATCGCTTTTGTGCAGAAAACAGTAACAGTTGTTCAGAAGGAAAGAAAGCACAGAGCCCCAGATTCTATGTTGTCCTGGAGAGCTTGCAGAGCACTGGGGAAAGGCAGGCAGAGAATTCCCTGATAGCACCTTCTCTGTGCCTGGGAAGCAGAAGTGTTCACATTGCTTCGCAAGAATCGCTTTTGTGCAGAAAACACTAACACTTGTTCAGAAGGAAAGAAAGCACAGAGCCCCAGATTTTATGTTGTCCTGGAGAGCTTGCAGAGCACTGGGGAAAGGCAGGCAGAGAATTCCTTGCTAGCACCTTCTCTGTGCCCGGGAAGCAGAAGTGTTCACATTGCTTCGCAGAATCGCTTTTGTGCAGAAAACAGTAACACTTGTTCAGAAGGAAAGAAAGCACAGAGCCCCAGATTCTATGTTGTCCTGGAGAGCTTGCAGAGCACTGGGGAAAGGCAGGCAGAGAATTCCCTGCTAGCACCTTCTCTGTGCCTGGGAAGCAGAAGTGTTCACATTGCTTCGCAGAATCGCTTTTGTGCAGAAAACAGTAACACTTGTTCAGAAGGAAAGAAAGCACAGAGCCCCAGATTCTATGTTGTCCTGGAGAGCTTGCAGAGCACTGGGGAAAGGCAGGCAGAGAATTCCCTGATAGCACCTTCTCTGTGCCTGGGAAGCAGAAGTGTTCACATTGCTTCGCAAGAATCGCTTTTGTGCAGAAAACAGTAACACTTGTTCAGAACGAAAGAAAGCACAGAGCCCCAGATTTTATGTTGTCCTGGAGAGCTTGCAGAGCACTGGGGAAAGGCAGGCAGAGAATTCCCTGCTAGCACCTTCTCTGTGCCTGGGAAGCAGAAGTGTTCACATTGCTTCGCAAGAATCGCTTTTGTGCAGAAAACACTAACACTTGTTCAGAACGAAAGAAAGCACAGAGCCCCAGATTCTATGTTGTCCTGGAGAGCTTGCAGAGCACTGGGGAAAGGCAGGCAGAGAATTCCCTGCTAGCACCTTCTCTGTGCCTGTTCACATTGCTTCGCAAGAATCGCTTTTGTGCAGAAAACAGTAACACTTGTTCAGAAGGAAAGAAAGCACAGAGCCCCAGATTCTATGTTGTCCTGGAGAGCTTGCAGAGCACTGGGGAAAGGCAGGCAGAGAATTCCCTGCTAGCACCTTCTCTGTGCCTGTTCACATTGCTTCGCAGAATCGCTTTTGTGCAGAAAACAGTAACACTTGTTCAGAACGAAAGAAAGCACAGAGCCCCAGATTCTATGTTGTCCTGGAGAGCTTGCAGAGCACTGGGGAAAGGCAGGCAGAGAATTCCTTGCTAGCACCTTCTCTGTGCCTGGGAAGCAGAAGTGTTCACATTGCTTCGCAGAATCGCTTTTGTGCAGAAAACAGTAACACTTGTTCAGAAGGAAACAAAGCACAGAGCCCCAGATTTTATGTTGTCCTGGAGAGCTTGCAGAGCACTGGGGAAAGGCAGGCAGAGAATTCCTTGCTAGCACCTTCTCTGTGCCTGGGAAGCAGAAGTGTTCACATTGCTTCGCAAGAATCACTTTTGTGCAGAAAACAGTAACACTTGTTCAGAAGGAAAGAAAGCACAGAGCCCCAGATTCTATGTTGTCCTGGAGAGCTTGCAGAGCACTGGGGAAAGGCAGGCAGAGAATTCCCTGCTAGCACCTTCTCTGTGCCTGGGAAGCAGAAGTGTTCACATTGCTTCGCAAGAATCACTTTTGTGCAGAAAACAGTAACACTTGTTCAGAAGGAAAGAAAGCACAGAGCCCCAGATTTTATGTTGTCCTGGAGAGCTTGCAGAGCACTGGGGAAAGGCAGGCAGAGAATTCCCTGCTAGCACCTTCTCTGTGCCTGTTCACATTGCTTCGCAGAATCGCTTTTGTGCAGAAAACAGTAACACTTGTTCAGAAGGAAAGAAAGCACAGAGCCCCAGATTCTATGTTGTCCTGGAGAGCTTGCAGAGCACTGGGGAAAGGCAGGCAGAGAATTCCCTGCTAGCACCTTCTCTGTGCCTAAGAAGCAGAAGAGTTCACATTGCTTCCCAGAATCACTTTTGTGCAGAAAACACTAACACTTGTTCAGAAGGAAAGAAAGCACAGAGCCCCAGATTCTATGTTGTCCTGGAGAGCTTGCAGAGCACTGGGGAAAGGCAGGCAGAGAATTCCTTGCTAGCACCTTCTCTGTGCCTGGGAAGCAGAAGTGTTCACATTGCTTCGCAAGAATCGCTTTTGTGCAGAAAACAGTAACACTTGTTCAGAAGGAAAGAAAGCACAGAGCCCCAGATTCTATGTTGTCCTGGAGAGCTTGCAGAGCACTGGGGAAAGGCAGGCAGAGAATTCCCTGCTAGCACCTTCTCTGTGCCTGGGAAGCAGAAGTGTTCACATTGCTTCGCAAGAATCGCTTTTGTGCAGAAAACAGTAACACTTGTTCAGAAGGAAAGAAAGCACAGAGCCCCAGATTCTATGTTGTCCTGGAGAGCTTGCAGAGCACTGGGGAAAGGCAGGCAGAGAATTCCTTGCTAGCACCTTCTCTGTGCCCGGGAAGCAGAAGTGTTCACATTGCTTCGCAGAATCGCTTTTGTGCAGAAAACAGTAACACTTGTTCAGAAGGAAAGAAAGCACAGAGCCCCAGATTCTATGTTGTCCTGGAGAGCTTGCAGAGCACTGGGGAAAGGCAGGCAGAGAATTCCCTGATAGCACCTTCTCTGTGCCTGTTCACATTGCTTCGCAGAATCGCTTTTGTGCAGAAAACAGTAACACTTGTTCAGAACGAAAGAAAGCACAGAGCCCCAGATTTTCTGTTGTCCCGGAGAGCTTGCAGAGCACTGGGGAAAGGCAGGCAGAGAATTCCCTGATAGCACCTTCTCTGTGCCTGGGAAGCAGAAGTGTTCACATTGCTTCGCAAGAATCGCTCTTGTGCAGAAAACAGTAACACTTGTTCAGAAGGAAAGAAAGCACAGAGCCCCAGATTTTATGTTGTCCTGGAGAGCTTGCAGAGCACTGGGGAAAGGCAGGCAGAGAATTCCCTGCTAGCACCTTCTCTGTGCCTGTTCACATTGCTTCGCAGAATCGCTTTTGTGCAGAAAACAGTAACACTTGTTCAGAAGGAAAGAAAGCACAGAGCCCCAGATTCTATGTTGTCCTGGAGAGCTTGCAGAGCACTGGGGAAAGGCAGGCAGAGAATTCCCTGCTAGCACCTTCTCTGTGCCTGGGAAGCAGAAGTGTTCACATTGCTTCGCAGAATCGCTTTTGTGCAGAAAACAGTAACACTTGTTCAGAAGGAAAGAAAGCACAGAGCCCCAGATTCTATGTTGTCCTGGAGAGCTTGCAGAGCACTGGGGAAAGGCAGGCAGAGAATTCCCTGATAGCACCTTCTCTGTGCCTGTTCACATTGCTTCGCAGAATCGCTTTTGTGCAGAAAACAGTAACACTTGTTCAGAACGAAAGAAAGCACAGAGCCCCAGATTTTCTGTTGTCCCGGAGAGCTTGCAGAGCACTGGGGAAAGGCAGGCAGAGAATTCCCTGCTAGCACCTTCTCTGTGCCTGGGAAGCAGAAGTGTTCACATTGCTTCGCAAGAATCGCTTTTGTGCAGAAAACAGTAACACTTGTTCAGAACGAAAGAAAGCACAGAGCCCCAGATTCTATGTTGTCCTGGAGAGCTTGCAGAGCACTGGGGAAAGGCAGGCAGAGAATTCCCTGCTAGCACCTTCTCTGTGCCTGTTCACATTGCTTCGCAGAATCGCTTTTGTGCAGAAAACAGTAACACTTGTTCAAAAGGAAAGAAAGCACAGAGCCCCAGATTTTATGTTGTCCTGGAGAGCTTGCAGAGCACTGGGGAAAGGCAGGCAGAGAATTCCCTGATAGCACCTTCTCTGTGCCTGGGAAGCAGAAGTGTTCACATTGCTTCGCAAGAATCACTTTTGTGCAGAAAACAGTAACACTTGTTTAGAACGAAAGAAAGCACAGAGCCCCAGATTTTATGTTGTCCTGGAGAGCTTGCAGAGCACTGGGGAAAGGCAGGCAGAGAATTCCTTGCTAGCACCTTCTCTGTGCCCGGGAAGCAGAAGTGTTCACATTGCTTCGCAGAATCGCTTTTGTGCAGAAAACAGTAACACTTGTTCAGAAGGAAAGAAAGCACAGAGCCCCAGATTCTATGTTGTCCTGGAGAGCTTGCAGAGCACTGGGGAAAGGCAGGCAGAGAATTCCCTGCTAGCACCTTCTCTGTGCCTGGGAAGCAGAAGTGTTCACATTGCTTCGCAGAATCGCTTTTGTGCAGAAAACAGTAACACTTGTTCAGAAGGAAAGAAAGCACAGAGCCCCAGATTCTATGTTGTCCTGGAGAGCTTGCAGAGCACTGGGGAAAGGCAGGCAGAGAATTCCTTGCTAGCACCTTCTCTGTGCCTGGGAAGCAGAAGTGTTCACATTGCTTCGCAAGAATCGCTTTTGTGCAGAAAACAGTAACACTTGTTCAGAAGGAAAGAAAGCACAGAGCCCCAGATTCTATGTTGTCCTGGAGAGCTTGCAGAGCACTGGGGAAAGGCAGGCAGAGAATTCCCTGCTAGCACCTTCTCTGTGCCTGGGAAGCAGAAGTGTTCACATTGCTTCGCAAGAATCGCTTTTGTGCAGAAAACAGTAACACTTGTTCAGAAGGAAAGAAAGCACAGAGCCCCAGATTTGCTGTTGTCCTGGAGAGCTTGCAGAGCACTGGGGAAAGGCAGGCAGAGAATTCCCTGCTAGCACCTTCTCTGTGCCTGTTCACATTGCTTCGCAGAATCGCTTTTGTGCAGAAAACAGTAACACTTGTTCAGAAGGAAAAAAAGCACAGAGCCCCAGATTCTATGTTGTCCTGGAGAGCTTGCAGAGCACTGGGGAAAGGCAGGCAGAGAATTCCCTGCTAGCACCTTCTCTGTGCCTGGGAAGCAGAAGTGTTCACATTGCTTCGCAAGAATCGCTTTTGTGCAGAAAACACTAACACTTGTTCAGAAGGAAAGAAAGCACAGAGCCCCAGATTCTATGTTGTCCTGGAGAGCTTGCAGAGCACTGGGGAAAGGCAGGCAGAGAATTCCCTGATAGCACCTTCTCTGTGCCTGTTTACATTGCTTCGCAGAATCGCTTTTGTGCAGAAAACAGTAACACTTGTTCAGAAGGAAAGAAAGCACAGAGCCCCAGATTTGCTGTTGTCCTGGAGAGCTTGCAGAGCACTGGGGAAAGGCAGGCAGAGAATTCCTTGCTAGCACCTTCTCTGTGCCTGGGAAGCAGAAGTGTTCACATTGCTTCGCAGAATCGCTTTTGTGCAGAAAACAGTAACACTTGTTCAGAAGGAAAGAAAGCACAGAGCCCCAGATTCTATGTTGTCCTGGAGAGCTTGCAGAGCACTGGGGAAAGGCAGGCAGAGAATTCCTTGCTAGCACCTTCTCTGTGCCTGGGAAGCAGAAGTGTTCACATTGCTTCGCAAGAATCGCTTTTGTGCAGAAAACAGTAACACTTGTTCAGAACGAAAGAAAGCACAGAGCCCCAGATTTGCTGTTGTCCTGGAGAGCTTGCAGAGCACTGGGGAAAGGCAGGCAGAGAATTCCCTGCTAGCACCTTCTCTGTGCCTGTTCACATTGCTTCGCAGAATCGCTTTTGTGCAGAAAACAGTAACACTTGTTCAAAAGGAAAGAAAGCACAGAGCCCCAGATTCTATGTTGTCCTGGAGAGCTTGCAGAGCACTGGGGAAAGGCAGGCAGAGAATTCCCTGATAGCACCTTCTCTGTGCCTGTTCACATTGCTTCGCAAGAATCGCTTTTGTGCAGAAAACAGTAACACTTGTTCAGAAGGAAAGAAAGCACAGAGCCCCAGATTCTATGTTGTCCTGGAGAGCTTGCAGGGCACTGGGGAAAGGCAGGCAGAGAATTCCCTGATAGCACCTTCTCTGTGCCTGGGAAGCAGAAGTGTTCACATTGCTTCGCAAGAATCACTTTTGTGCAGAAAACAGTAACACTTGTTCAGAAGGAAAGAAAGCACAGAGCCCCAGATTTGCTGTTGTCCTGGAGAGCTTGCAGAGCACTGGGGAAAGGCAGGCAGAGAATTCCCTGCTAGCACCTTCTCTGTGCCTGTTCACATTGCTTCGCAGAATCGCTTTTGTGCAGAAAACAGTAACACTTGTTCAGAAGGAAAGAAAGCACAGAGCCCCAGATTCTATGTTGTCCTGGAGAGCTTGCAGAGCACTGGGGAAAGGCAGGCAGAGAATTCCCTGCTAGCACCTTCTCTGTGCCTGGGAAGCAGAAGTGTTCACATTGCTTCGCAGAATCGCTTTTGTGCGGAAAACACTAACACTTGTTCAGAAGGAAAGAAAGCACAGAGCCCCAGATTCTATGTTGTCCTGGAGAGCTTGCAGAGCACTGGGGAAAGGCAGGCAGAGAATTCCTTGCTAGCACCTTCTCTGTGCCTGGGAAGCAGAAGTGTTCACATTGCTTCGCAAGAATCGCTTTTGTGCAGAAAACAGTAACACTTGTTCAGAAGGAAAGAAAGCACAGAGCCCCACATTCTATGTTGTCCTGGAGAGCTTGCAGAGCACTGGGGAAAGGCAGGCAGAGAATTCCCTGCTAGCACCTTCTCTGTGCCTGTTCACATTGCTTCGCAGAATCGCTTTTGTGCAGAAAACAGTAACACTTGTTCAGAAGGAAAGAAAGCACAGAGCCCCAGATTCTATGTTGTCCTGGAGAGCTTGCAGAGCACTGGGGAAAGGCAGGCAGAGAATTCCTTGCTAGCACCTTCTCTGTGCCTGGGAAGCAGAAGTGTTCACATTGCTTCGCAGAATCGCTTTTGTGCAGAAAACAGTAACACTTGTTCAGAAGGAAAGAAAGCACAGAGCCCCAGATTTGCTGTTGTTCTGGAGAGCTTGCAGAGCACTGGGGAAAGGCAGGCAGAGAATTCCCTGCTAGCACCTTCTCTGTGCCTGTTCACATTGCTTCGCAGAATCGCTTTTGTGCAGAAAACAGTAACACTTGTTCAGAACGAAAGAAAGCACAGAGCCCCAGATTCTATGTTGTCCTGGAGAGCTTGCAGAGCACTGGGGAAAGGCAGGCAGAGAATTCCCTGCTAGCACCTTCTCTGTGCCTGGGAAGCAGAAGTGTTCACATTGCTTCGCAAGAATCGCTTTTGCGCAGAAAACACTAACACTTGTTCAGAAGGAAAGAAAGCACAGAGCCCCAGATTCTATGTTGTCCTGGAGAGCTTGCAGAGCACTGGGGAAAGGCAGGCAGAGAATTCCTTGCTAGCACCTTCTATGTGCCTGGGAAGCAGAAGTGTTCACATTGCTTCGCAGAATCGCTTTTGTGCAGAAAACAGTAACACTTGTTCAGAAGGAAAGAAAGCACAGAGCCCCAGATTCTATGTTGTCCTGGAGAGCTTGCAGAGCACTGGGGAAACGCAGGCAGAGAATTCCTTGCTAGCACCTTCTCTGTGCCTGCGAAGCAGAAGTGTTCACATGGCTTCGCAAGAATCACTTTTGTGCAGAAAACAGTAACACTTGTTCAGAACGAAAGAAAGCACAGAGCCCCAGATTCTATGTTGTCCTGGAGAGCTTGCAGAGCACTGGGGAAAGGCAGGCAGAGAATTCCCTGCTAGCACCTTCTCTGTGCCTGTTCACATTGCTTCGCAGAATCGCTTTTGTGCAGAAAACAGTAACACTTGTTCAGAATGAAAGAAAGCACAGAGCCCCAGATTTGCTGTTGTCCTGGAGAGCTTGCAGAGCACTGGGGAAAGGCAGGCAGAGAATTCCCTGATAGCACCTTCTCTGTGCCTGGGAAGCAGAAGTGTTCACATTGCTTCGCAAGAATCACTTTTGTGCAGAAAACAGTAATACTTGTTCAGAACGAAAGAAAGCACAGAGCCCCAGATTTTATGTTGTCCTGGAGAGCTTGCAGAGCACTGGGGAAAGGCAGGCAGAGAATTCCTTGCTAGCACCTTCTCTGTGCCTGGGAAGCAGAAGTGTTCACATTGCTTCGCAGAATCGCTTTTGTGCAGAAAACAGTAACACTTGTTCAGAAGGAAAGAAAGCACAGAGCCCCAGATTCTATGTTGTCCTGGAGAGCTTGCAGAGCACTGGGGAAAGGCAGGCAGAGAATTCCCTGATAGCACCTTCTCTGTGCCTGGGAAGCAGAAGTGTTCACATTGCTTCGCAAGAATCACTTTTGTGCAGAAAACAGTAACACTTGTTCAGAAGGAAAGAAAGCACAGAGCCCCAGATTTGCTGTTGTCCTGGAGAGCTTGCAGAGCACTGCGGAAAGGCAGGCAGAGAATTCCCTGATAGCACCTTCTCTGTGCCTGGGAAGCAGAAGTGTTCACATTGCTTCGCAAGAATCGCTTTTGTGCAGAAAACAGTAACACTTGTTCAGAAGGAAAGAAAGCACAGAGCCCCAGATTTGCTGTTGTCCTGGAGAGCTTGCAGAGCACTGGGGAAAGGCAGGCAGAGAATTCCCTGATAGCACCTTCTCTGTGCCTGGGAAGCAGAAGTGTTCACATTGCTTCGCAAGAATCACTTTTGTGCAGAAAACAGTAACACTTGTTCAGAAGGAAAGAAAGCACAGAGCCCCAAATTTGCTGTTGTCCTGGAGAGCTTGCAGAGCACTGGGGAAAGGCAGGCAGAGAATTCCCTGATAGCACCTTCTCTGTGCCTGGGAAGCAGAAGTGTTCACATTGCTTCGCAAGAATCGCTTTTGTGCAGAAAACAGTAACACTTGTTCAGAAGGAAAGAAAGCACAGAGCCCCAGATTTTATGTTGTCCTGGAGAGCTTGCAGAGCACTGGGGAAAGGCAGGCAGAGAATTCCCTGATAGCACCTTCTCTGTGCCTGTTCACATTGCTTCGCAGAATCGCTTTTGTGCAGAAAACAGTAACACTTGTTCAGAACGAAAGAAAGCACAGAGCCCCAGATTTGCTGTTGTTCTGGAGAGCTTGCAGAGCACTGGGGAAAGGCAGGCAGAGAATTCCCTGCTAGCACCTTCTCTGTGCCTGTTCACATTGCTTCGCAGAATCGCTTTTGTGCAGAAAACAGTAACACTTGTTCAGAAGGAAAGAAAGCACAGAGCCCCAGATTCTATGTTGTCCTGGAGAGCTTGCAGAGCACTGGGGAAAGGCAGGCAGAGAATTCCCTGCTAGCACCTTCTCTGTGCCTGGGAAGCAGAAGTGTTCACATTGCTTCGCAAGAATCGCTTTTGTGCAGAAAACACTAACACTTGTTCAGAAGGAAAGAAAGCACAGAGCCCCAGATTCTATGTTGTCCTGGAGAGCTTGCAGAGCACTGGGGAAAGGCAGGCAGAGAATTCCCTGATAGCACCTTCTCTGTGCCTGTTCACATTGCTTCGCAGAATCGCTTTTGTGCAGAAAACAGTAACACTTGTTCAGAAGGAAAGAAAGCACAGAGCCCCAGATTTGCTGTTGTCCTGGAGAGCTTGCAGAGCACTGGGGAAAGGCAGGCAGAGAATTCCTTGCTAGCACCTTCTCTGTGCCTGGGAAGCAGAAGTGTTCACATTGCTTCGCAGAATCGCTTTTGTGCAGAAAACAGTAACACTTGTTCAGAAGGAAAGAAAGCACAGAGCCCCAGATTCTATGTTGTCCTGGAGAGCTTGCAGAGCACTGGGGAAAGGCAGGCAGAGAATTCCCTGATAGCACCTTCTCTGTGCCTGGGAAGCAGAAGTGTTCACATTGCTTCGCAAGAATCGCTTTTGTGCAGAAAACAGTAACACTTGTTCAGAAGGAAAGAAAGCACAGAGCCCCAGATTCTATGTTGTCCTGGAGAGCTTGCAGAGCACTGGGGAAAGGCAGGCAGAGAATTCCTTGCTAGCACCTTCTCTGTGCCTGGGAAGCAGAAGTGTTCACATTGATTCGCAAGAGTCGCTTTTGTGCAGAAAACAGTAACACTTGTTCAGAAGGAAAGAAAGCACAGAGCCCCAGAATTTATGTTGTCCTGGAGAGCTTGCAGAGCACTGGGGAAAGGCAGGCAGAGAATTCCTTGCTAGCACCTTCTCTGTGCCTGGGAAGCAGAAGTGTTCACATTGCTTCGCAAGAATCACTTTTGTGCAGAAAACATTAACACTTGTTCAGAAGGAAAGAAAGCACAGAGCCCCAGATTCTATGTTGTCCTGGAGAGCTTGCAGAGCACTGGGGAAAGGCAGGCAGAGAATTCCCTGATAGCACCTTCTCTGTGCCTGGGAAGCAGAAGTGTTCACATTGCTTCGCAGAATCGCTTTTGTGCAGAAAACAGTAACACTTGTTCAGAAGGAAAGAAAGCACAGAGTCCCAGATTCTATGTTGTCCTGGAGAGCTTGCAGAGCACTGGGGAAAGGCAGGCAGAGAATTCCCTGCTAGCACCTTCTCTGTGCCTGGGAAGCAGAAGTGTTCACATTGCTTCGCAAGAATCGCTTTTGTGCAGAAAACAGTAACACTTGTTCAGAAGGAAAGAAAGCACAGAGCCCCAGATTCTATGTTGTCCTGGAGAGCTTGCAGAGCACTGGGGAAAGGCAGGCAGAGAATTCCTTGCTAGCACCTTCTCTGTGCCTGGGAAGCAGAAGTGTTCACATTGCTTCGCAAGAATCACTTTTGTGCAGAAAACAGTAACACTTGTTCAGAACGAAAGAAAGCACAGAGCCCCAGATTCTATGTTGTCCTGGAGAGCTTGCAGAGCACTGGGGAAAGGCAGGCAGAGAATTCCCTGATAGCACCTTCTCTGTGCCTGGGAAGCAGAAGTGTTCACATTGCTTCGCAAGAATCGCTTTTGTGCAGAAAACAGTAACACTTGTTCAGAAGGAAAGAAAGCACAGAGCCCCAGATTCTATGTTGTCCTGGAGAGCTTGCAGAGCACTGGGGAAAGGCAGGCAGAGAATTCCCTGCTAGCACCTTCTCTGTGCCTGGGAAGCAGAAGTGTTCACATTGCTTCGCAGAATCGCTTTTGTGCAGAAAACAGTAACACTTGTTCAGAAGGAAAGAAAGCACAGAGCCCCAGATTCTATGTTGTCCTGGAGAGCTTGCAGAGCACTGGGGAAAGGCAGGCAGAGAATTCCCTGATAGCACCTTCTCTGTGCCTGGGAAGCAGAAGTGTTCACATTGCTTCGCAAGAATCGCTTTTGTGCAGAAAACAGTAACACTTGTTCAGAAGGAAAGAAAGCACAGAGCCCCAGATTCTATGTTGTCCTGGAGAGCTTGCAGAGCACTGGGGAAAGGCAGGCAGAGAATTCCCTGATAGCACCTTCTCTGTGCCTGGGAAGCAGAAGTGTTCACATTGCTTCGCAGAATCGCTTTTGTGCAGAAAACAGTAACACTTGTTCAGAAGGAAACAAAGCACAGAGCCCCAGATTTTATGTTGTCCTGGAGAGCTTGCAGAGCACTGGGGAAAGGCAGGCAGAGAATTCCTTGCTAGCACCTTCTCTGTGCCTGGGAAGCAGAAGTGTTCACATTGCTTCGCAAGAATCACTTTTGTGCAGAAAACAGTAACACTTGTTCAGAAGGAAAGAAAGCACAGAGCCCCAGATTCTATGTTGTCCTGGAGAGCTTGCAGAGCACTGGGGAAAGGCAGGCAGAGAATTCCCTGATAGCACCTTCTCTGTGCCTGGGAAGCAGAAGTGTTCACATTGCTTCGCAAGAATCGCTTTTGTGCAGAAAACAGTAACACTTGTTCAGAAGGAAAGAAAGCACAGAGCCCCAGATTCTATGTTGTCCTGGAGAGCTTGCAGAGCACTGGGGAAAGGCAGGCAGAGAATTCCTTGCTAGCACCTTCTCTGTGCCTGGGAAGCAGAAGTGTTCACATTGCTTCGCAGAATCGCTTTTGTGCAGAAAACAGTAACACTTGTTCAGAACGAAAGAAAGCACAGAGCCCCAGATTCTATGTTGTCCTGGAGAGCTTGCAGAGCACTGGGGAAAGGCAGGCAGAGAATTCCCTGCTAGCACCTTCTCTGTGCCTGGGAAGCAGAAGTGTTCACATTGCTTCGCAAGAATCGCTTTTGTGCAGAAAACAGTAACACTTGTTCAGAAGGAAAGAAAGCACAGAGCCCCAGATTCTATGTTGTCCTGGAGAGCTTGCAGAGCACTGGGGAAAGGCAGGCAGAGAATTCCTTGCTAGCACCTTCTCTGTGCCTGGGAAGCAGAAGTGTTCACATTGCTTCGCAGAATCGCTTTTGTGCAGAAAACAGTAACACTTGTTCAGAAGGAAAGAAAGCACAGAGCCCCAGATTCTATGTTGTCCTGGAGAGCTTGCAGAGCACTGGGGAAAGGCAGGCAGAGAATTCCCTGATAGCACCTTCTCTGTGCCTGTTCACATTGCTTCGCAGAATCGCTTTTGTGCAGAAAACAGTAACACTTGTTCAGAACAAAAGAAAGCACAGAGCCCCAGATTCTATGTTGTCCCGGAGAGCTTGCAGAGCACTGGGGAAAGGCAGGCAGAGAATTCCCTGCTAGCACCTTCTCTGTGCCTGGGAAGCAGAAGTGTTCACATTGCTTCGCAAGAATCGCTCTTGTGCAGAAAACACTAACACTTGTTCAGAAGGAAAGAAAGCACAGAGCCCCAGATTCTATGTTGTCCTGGAGAGCTTGCAGAGCACTGGGGAAAGGCAGGCAGAGAATTCCCTGATAGCACCTTCTCTGTGCCTGTTCACATTGCTTCGCAGAATCGCTTTTGTGCAGAAAACAGTAACAGTTGTTCAGAAGGAAAGAAAGCACAGAGCCCCAGATTCTATGTTGTCCTGGAGAGCTTGCAGAGCACTGGGGAAAGGCAGGCAGAGAATTCCCTGATAGCACCTTCTCTGTGCCTGGGAAGCAGAAGTGTTCACATTGCTTCGCAAGAATCGCTTTTGTGCAGAAAACACTAACACTTGTTCAGAAGGAAAGAAAGCACAGAGCCCCAGATTTTATGTTGTCCTGGAGAGCTTGCAGAGCACTGGGGAAAGGCAGGCAGAGAATTCCTTGCTAGCACCTTCTCTGTGCCCGGGAAGCAGAAGTGTTCACATTGCTTCGCAGAATCGCTTTTGTGCAGAAAACAGTAACACTTGTTCAGAAGGAAAGAAAGCACAGAGCCCCAGATTCTATGTTGTCCTGGAGAGCTTGCAGAGCACTGGGGAAAGGCAGGCAGAGAATTCCCTGCTAGCACCTTCTCTGTGCCTGGGAAGCAGAAGTGTTCACATTGCTTCGCAGAATCGCTTTTGTGCAGAAAACAGTAACACTTGTTCAGAAGGAAAGAAAGCACAGAGCCCCAGATTCTATGTTGTCCTGGAGAGCTTGCAGAGCACTGGGGAAAGGCAGGCAGAGAATTCCCTGCTAGCACCTTCTCTGTGCCTGGGAAGCAGAAGTGTTCACATTGCTTCGCAAGAATCGCTTTTGTGCAGAAAACAGTAACACTTGTTCAGAACGAAAGCACAGAGCCCCAGATTTTATGTTGTCCTGGAGAGCTTGCAGAGCACTGGGGAAAGGCAGGCAGAGAATTCCCTGCTAGCACCTTCTCTGTGCCTGGGAAGCAGAAGTGTTCACATTGCTTCGCAAGAATCGCTTTTGTGCAGAAAACACTAACACTTGTTCAGAACGAAAGAAAGCACAGAGCCCCAGATTCTATGTTGTCCTGGAGAGCTTGCAGAGCACTGGGGAAAGGCAGGCAGAGAATTCCCTGCTAGCACCTTCTCTGTGCCTGTTCACATTGCTTCGCAAGAATCGCTTTTGTGCAGAAAACAGTAACACTTGTTCAGAAGGAAAGAAAGCACAGAGCCCCAGATTCTATGTTGTCCTGGAGAGCTTGCAGAGCACTGGGGAAAGGCAGGCAGAGAATTCCTTGCTAGCACCTTCTCTGTGCCTGGGAAGCAGAAGTGTTCACATTGCTTCGCAAGAATCACTTTTGTGCAGAAAACAGTAACACTTGTTCAGAAGGAAAGAAAGCACAGAGCCCCAGATTCTATGTTGTCCTGGAGAGCTTGCAGAGCACTGGGGAAAGGCAGGCAGAGAATTCCCTGCTAGCACCTTCTCTGTGCCTGGGAAGCAGAAGTGTTCACATTGCTTCGCAAGAATCACTTTTGTGCAGAAAACAGTAATACTTGTTCAGAACGAAAGAAAGCACAGAGCCCCAGATTTTATGTTGTCCTGGAGAGCTTGCAGAGCACTGGGGAAAGGCAGGCAGAGAATTCCTTGCTAGCACCTTCTCTGTGCCTGGGAAGCAGAAGTGTTCACATTGCTTCGCAGAATCGCTTTTGTGCAGAAAACAGTAACACTTGTTCAGAAGGAAAGAAAGCACAGAGCCCCAGATTCTATGTTGTCCTGGAGAGCTTGCAGAGCACTGGGGAAAGGCAGGCAGAGAATTCCCTGATAGCACCTTCTCTGTGCCTGGGAAGCAGAAGTGTTCACATTGCTTCGCAAGAATCACTTTTGTGCAGAAAACAGTAACACTTGTTCAGAAGGAAAGAAAGCACAGAGCCCCAGATTTGCTGTTGTCCTGGAGAGCTTGCAGAGCACTGCGGAAAGGCAGGCAGAGAATTCCCTGATAGCACCTTCTCTGTGCCTGGGAAGCAGAAGTGTTCACATTGCTTCGCAAGAATCGCTTTTGTGCAGAAAACAGTAACACTTGTTCAGAAGGAAAGAAAGCACAGAGCCCCAGATTTGCTGTTGTCCTGGAGAGCTTGCAGAGCACTGGGGAAAGGCAGGCAGAGAATTCCCTGATAGCACCTTCTCTGTGCCTGGGAAGCAGAAGTGTTCACATTGCTTCGCAAGAATCACTTTTGTGCAGAAAACAGTAACACTTGTTCAGAAGGAAAGAAAGCACAGAGCCCCAAATTTGCTGTTGTCCTGGAGAGCTTGCAGAGCACTGGGGAAAGGCAGGCAGAGAATTCCCTGATAGCACCTTCTCTGTGCCTGGGAAGCAGAAGTGTTCACATTGCTTCGCAAGAATCGCTTTTGTGCAGAAAACAGTAACACTTGTTCAGAAGGAAAGAAAGCACAGAGCCCCAGATTTTATGTTGTCCTGGAGAGCTTGCAGAGCACTGGGGAAAGGCAGGCAGAGAATTCCCTGATAGCACCTTCTCTGTGCCTGTTCACATTGCTTCGCAGAATCGCTTTTGTGCAGAAAACAGTAACACTTGTTCAGAACGAAAGAAAGCACAGAGCCCCAGATTTGCTGTTGTTCTGGAGAGCTTGCAGAGCACTGGGGAAAGGCAGGCAGAGAATTCCCTGCTAGCACCTTCTCTGTGCCTGTTCACATTGCTTCGCAGAATCGCTTTTGTGCAGAAAACAGTAACACTTGTTCAGAAGGAAAGAAAGCACAGAGCCCCAGATTCTATGTTGTCCTGGAGAGCTTGCAGAGCACTGGGGAAAGGCAGGCAGAGAATTCCCTGCTAGCACCTTCTCTGTGCCTGGGAAGCAGAAGTGTTCACATTGCTTCGCAAGAATCGCTTTTGTGCAGAAAACACTAACACTTGTTCAGAAGGAAAGAAAGCACAGAGCCCCAGATTCTATGTTGTCCTGGAGAGCTTGCAGAGCACTGGGGAAAGGCAGGCAGAGAATTCCCTGATAGCACCTTCTCTGTGCCTGTTCACATTGCTTCGCAGAATCGCTTTTGTGCAGAAAACAGTAACACTTGTTCAGAAGGAAAGAAAGCACAGAGCCCCAGATTTGCTGTTGTCCTGGAGAGCTTGCAGAGCACTGGGGAAAGGCAGGCAGAGAATTCCTTGCTAGCACCTTCTCTGTGCCTGGGAAGCAGAAGTGTTCACATTGCTTCGCAGAATCGCTTTTGTGCAGAAAACAGTAACACTTGTTCAGAAGGAAAGAAAGCACAGAGCCCCAGATTCTATGTTGTCCTGGAGAGCTTGCAGAGCACTGGGGAAAGGCAGGCAGAGAATTCCCTGATAGCACCTTCTCTGTGCCTGGGAAGCAGAAGTGTTCACATTGCTTCGCAAGAATCGCTTTTGTGCAGAAAACAGTAACACTTGTTCAGAAGGAAAGAAAGCACAGAGCCCCAGATTCTATGTTGTCCTGGAGAGCTTGCAGAGCACTGGGGAAAGGCAGGCAGAGAATTCCTTGCTAGCACCTTCTCTGTGCCTGGGAAGCAGAAGTGTTCACATTGATTCGCAAGAGTCGCTTTTGTGCAGAAAACAGTAACACTTGTTCAGAAGGAAAGAAAGCACAGAGCCCCAGAATTTATGTTGTCCTGGAGAGCTTGCAGAGCACTGGGGAAAGGCAGGCAGAGAATTCCTTGCTAGCACCTTCTCTGTGCCTGGGAAGCAGAAGTGTTCACATTGCTTCGCAAGAATCACTTTTGTGCAGAAAACATTAACACTTGTTCAGAAGGAAAGAAAGCACAGAGCCCCAGATTCTATGTTGTCCTGGAGAGCTTGCAGAGCACTGGGGAAAGGCAGGCAGAGAATTCCCTGATAGCACCTTCTCTGTGCCTGGGAAGCAGAAGTGTTCACATTGCTTCGCAGAATCGCTTTTGTGCAGAAAACAGTAACACTTGTTCAGAAGGAAAGAAAGCACAGAGTCCCAGATTCTATGTTGTCCTGGAGAGCTTGCAGAGCACTGGGGAAAGGCAGGCAGAGAATTCCCTGCTAGCACCTTCTCTGTGCCTGGGAAGCAGAAGTGTTCACATTGCTTCGCAAGAATCGCTTTTGTGCAGAAAACAGTAACACTTGTTCAGAAGGAAAGAAAGCACAGAGCCCCAGATTCTATGTTGTCCTGGAGAGCTTGCAGAGCACTGGGGAAAGGCAGGCAGAGAATTCCTTGCTAGCACCTTCTCTGTGCCTGGGAAGCAGAAGTGTTCACATTGCTTCGCAAGAATCACTTTTGTGCAGAAAACAGTAACACTTGTTCAGAACGAAAGAAAGCACAGAGCCCCAGATTCTATGTTGTCCTGGAGAGCTTGCAGAGCACTGGGGAAAGGCAGGCAGAGAATTCCCTGATAGCACCTTCTCTGTGCCTGGGAAGCAGAAGTGTTCACATTGCTTCGCAAGAATCGCTTTTGTGCAGAAAACAGTAACACTTGTTCAGAAGGAAAGAAAGCACAGAGCCCCAGATTCTATGTTGTCCTGGAGAGCTTGCAGAGCACTGGGGAAAGGCAGGCAGAGAATTCCCTGCTAGCACCTTCTCTGTGCCTGGGAAGCAGAAGTGTTCACATTGCTTCGCAGAATCGCTTTTGTGCAGAAAACAGTAACACTTGTTCAGAAGGAAAGAAAGCACAGAGCCCCAGATTCTATGTTGTCCTGGAGAGCTTGCAGAGCACTGGGGAAAGGCAGGCAGAGAATTCCCTGATAGCACCTTCTCTGTGCCTGGGAAGCAGAAGTGTTCACATTGCTTCGCAAGAATCGCTTTTGTGCAGAAAACAGTAACACTTGTTCAGAAGGAAAGAAAGCACAGAGCCCCAGATTCTATGTTGTCCTGGAGAGCTTGCAGAGCACTGGGGAAAGGCAGGCAGAGAATTCCCTGATAGCACCTTCTCTGTGCCTGGGAAGCAGAAGTGTTCACATTGCTTCGCAGAATCGCTTTTGTGCAGAAAACAGTAACACTTGTTCAGAAGGAAACAAAGCACAGAGCCCCAGATTTTATGTTGTCCTGGAGAGCTTGCAGAGCACTGGGGAAAGGCAGGCAGAGAATTCCTTGCTAGCACCTTCTCTGTGCCTGGGAAGCAGAAGTGTTCACATTGCTTCGCAAGAATCACTTTTGTGCAGAAAACAGTAACACTTGTTCAGAAGGAAAGAAAGCACAGAGCCCCAGATTCTATGTTGTCCTGGAGAGCTTGCAGAGCACTGGGGAAAGGCAGGCAGAGAATTCCCTGATAGCACCTTCTCTGTGCCTGGGAAGCAGAAGTGTTCACATTGCTTCGCAAGAATCGCTTTTGTGCAGAAAACAGTAACACTTGTTCAGAAGGAAAGAAAGCACAGAGCCCCAGATTCTATGTTGTCCTGGAGAGCTTGCAGAGCACTGGGGAAAGGCAGGCAGAGAATTCCTTGCTAGCACCTTCTCTGTGCCTGGGAAGCAGAAGTGTTCACATTGCTTCGCAGAATCGCTTTTGTGCAGAAAACAGTAACACTTGTTCAGAACGAAAGAAAGCACAGAGCCCCAGATTCTATGTTGTCCTGGAGAGCTTGCAGAGCACTGGGGAAAGGCAGGCAGAGAATTCCCTGCTAGCACCTTCTCTGTGCCTGGGAAGCAGAAGTGTTCACATTGCTTCGCAAGAATCGCTTTTGTGCAGAAAACAGTAACACTTGTTCAGAAGGAAAGAAAGCACAGAGCCCCAGATTCTATGTTGTCCTGGAGAGCTTGCAGAGCACTGGGGAAAGGCAGGCAGAGAATTCCTTGCTAGCACCTTCTCTGTGCCTGGGAAGCAGAAGTGTTCACATTGCTTCGCAGAATCGCTTTTGTGCAGAAAACAGTAACACTTGTTCAGAAGGAAAGAAAGCACAGAGCCCCAGATTCTATGTTGTCCTGGAGAGCTTGCAGAGCACTGGGGAAAGGCAGGCAGAGAATTCCCTGATAGCACCTTCTCTGTGCCTGTTCACATTGCTTCGCAGAATCGCTTTTGTGCAGAAAACAGTAACACTTGTTCAGAACAAAAGAAAGCACAGAGCCCCAGATTCTATGTTGTCCCGGAGAGCTTGCAGAGCACTGGGGAAAGGCAGGCAGAGAATTCCCTGCTAGCACCTTCTCTGTGCCTGGGAAGCAGAAGTGTTCACATTGCTTCGCAAGAATCGCTCTTGTGCAGAAAACACTAACACTTGTTCAGAAGGAAAGAAAGCACAGAGCCCCAGATTCTATGTTGTCCTGGAGAGCTTGCAGAGCACTGGGGAAAGGCAGGCAGAGAATTCCCTGATAGCACCTTCTCTGTGCCTGTTCACATTGCTTCGCAGAATCGCTTTTGTGCAGAAAACAGTAACAGTTGTTCAGAAGGAAAGAAAGCACAGAGCCCCAGATTCTATGTTGTCCTGGAGAGCTTGCAGAGCACTGGGGAAAGGCAGGCAGAGAATTCCCTGATAGCACCTTCTCTGTGCCTGGGAAGCAGAAGTGTTCACATTGCTTCGCAAGAATCGCTTTTGTGCAGAAAACACTAACACTTGTTCAGAAGGAAAGAAAGCACAGAGCCCCAGATTTTATGTTGTCCTGGAGAGCTTGCAGAGCACTGGGGAAAGGCAGGCAGAGAATTCCTTGCTAGCACCTTCTCTGTGCCCGGGAAGCAGAAGTGTTCACATTGCTTCGCAGAATCGCTTTTGTGCAGAAAACAGTAACACTTGTTCAGAAGGAAAGAAAGCACAGAGCCCCAGATTCTATGTTGTCCTGGAGAGCTTGCAGAGCACTGGGGAAAGGCAGGCAGAGAATTCCCTGCTAGCACCTTCTCTGTGCCTGGGAAGCAGAAGTGTTCACATTGCTTCGCAGAATCGCTTTTGTGCAGAAAACAGTAACACTTGTTCAGAAGGAAAGAAAGCACAGAGCCCCAGATTCTATGTTGTCCTGGAGAGCTTGCAGAGCACTGGGGAAAGGCAGGCAGAGAATTCCCTGCTAGCACCTTCTCTGTGCCTGGGAAGCAGAAGTGTTCACATTGCTTCGCAAGAATCGCTTTTGTGCAGAAAACAGTAACACTTGTTCAGAACGAAAGCACAGAGCCCCAGATTTTATGTTGTCCTGGAGAGCTTGCAGAGCACTGGGGAAAGGCAGGCAGAGAATTCCCTGCTAGCACCTTCTCTGTGCCTGGGAAGCAGAAGTGTTCACATTGCTTCGCAAGAATCGCTTTTGTGCAGAAAACACTAACACTTGTTCAGAACGAAAGAAAGCACAGAGCCCCAGATTCTATGTTGTCCTGGAGAGCTTGCAGAGCACTGGGGAAAGGCAGGCAGAGAATTCCCTGCTAGCACCTTCTCTGTGCCTGTTCACATTGCTTCGCAAGAATCGCTTTTGTGCAGAAAACAGTAACACTTGTTCAGAAGGAAAGAAAGCACAGAGCCCCAGATTCTATGTTGTCCTGGAGAGCTTGCAGAGCACTGGGGAAAGGCAGGCAGAGAATTCCTTGCTAGCACCTTCTCTGTGCCTGGGAAGCAGAAGTGTTCACATTGCTTCGCAAGAATCACTTTTGTGCAGAAAACAGTAACACTTGTTCAGAAGGAAAGAAAGCACAGAGCCCCAGATTCTATGTTGTCCTGGAGAGCTTGCAGAGCACTGGGGAAAGGCAGGCAGAGAATTCCCTGCTAGCACCTTCTCTGTGCCTGGGAAGCAGAAGTGTTCACATTGCTTCGCAAGAATCGCTTTTGTGCAGAAAACAGTAACACTTGTTCAGAAGGAAAGAAAGCACAGAGCCCCAGATTCTATGTTGTCCTGGAGAGCTTGCAGAGCACTGGGGAAAGGCAGGCAGAGAATTCCTTGCTAGCACCTTCTCTGTGCCTGGGAAGCAGAAGTGTTCACATTGCTTCGCAGAATCGCTTTTGTGCAGAAAACAGTAACACTTGTTCAGAAGGAAAGAAAGCACAGAGCCCCAGATTCTATGTTGTCCTGGAGAGCTTGCAGAGCACTGGGGAAAGGCAGGCAGAGAATTCCTTGCTAGCACCTTCTCTGTGCCTGGGAAGCAGAAGTGTTCACATTGCTTCGCAGAATCGCTTTTGTGCAGAAAACAGTAACACTTGTTCAGAAGGAAAGAAAGCACAGAGCCCCAGATTCTATGTTGTCCTGGAGAGCTTGCAGAGCACTGGGGAAAGGCAGGCAGAGAATTCCCTGCTAGCACCTTCTCTGTGCTTGTTCACATTGCTTCGCAGAATCGCTTTTGTGCAGAAAACAGTAACACTTGTTCAGAACGAAAGAAAGCACAGAGCCCCAGATTCTATGTTGTCCTGGAGAGCTTGCAGAGCACTGGGGAAAGGCAGGCAGAGAATTCCTTGCTAGCACCTTCTCTGTGCCTGGGAAGCAGAAGTGTTCACATTGCTTCGCAGAATCGCTTTTGTGCAGAAAACAGTAACACTTGTTCAGAACGAAAGAAAGCACAGAGCCCCAGATTTTATGTTGTCCTGGAGAGCTTGCAGAGCACTGGGGAAAGGCAGGCAGAGAATTCCTTGCTAGCACCTTCTCTGTGCCTGGGAAGCAGAAGTGTTCACATTGCTTCGCAAGAATCACTTTTGTGCAGAAAACAGTAACACTTGTTCAGAAGGAAAGAAAGCACAGAGCCCCAGATTCTATGTTGTCCTGGAGAGCTTGCAGAGCACTGGGGAAAGGCAGGCAGAGAATTCCCTGCTAGCACCTTCTCTGTGCCTGGGAAGCAGAAGTGTTCACATTGCTTCGCAAGAATCACTTTTGTGCAGAAAACAGTAACACTTGTTCAGAAGGAAAGAAAGCACAGAGCCCCAGATTTTATGTTGTCCTGGAGAGCTTGCAGAGCACTGGGGAAAGGCAGGCAGAGAATTCCCTGCTAGCACCTTCTCTGTGCCTGTTCACATTGCTTCGCAGAATCGCTTTTGTGCAGAAAACAGTAACACTTGTTCAGAAGGAAAGAAAGCACAGAGCCCCAGATTCTATGTTGTCCTGGAGAGCTTGCAGAGCACTGGGGAAAGGCAGGCAGAGAATTCCCTGCTAGCACCTTCTCTGTGCCTAAGAAGCAGAAGAGTTCACATTGCTTCCCAGAATCACTTTTGTGCAGAAAACACTAACACTTGTTCAGAACGAAAGAAAGCACAGAGCCCCAGATTCTATGTTGTCCTGGAGAGCTTGCAGAGCACTGGGGAAAGGCAGGCAGAGAATTCCTTGCTAGCACCTTCTCTGTGCCTGGGAAGCAGAAGTGTTCACATTGCTTCGCAAGAATCGCTTTTGTGCAGAAAACAGTAACACTTGTTCAGAAGGAAAGAAAGCACAGAGCCCCAGATTCTATGTTGTCCTGGAGAGCTTGCAGAGCACTGGGGAAAGGCAGGCAGAGAATTCCCTGCTAGCACCTTCTCTGTGCCTGGGAAGCAGAAGTGTTCACATTGCTTCGCAAGAATCGCTTTTGTGCAGAAAACAGTAACACTTGTTCAGAAGGAAAGAAAGCACAGAGCCCCAGATTCTATGTTGTCCTGGAGAGCTTGCAGAGCACTGGGGAAAGGCAGGCAGAGAATTCCCTGCTAGCACCTTCTCTGTGCCTGGGAAGCAGAAGTGTTCACATTGCTTCGCAGAATCGCTTTTGTGCAGAAAACAGTAACACTTGTTCAGAAGGAAAGAAAGCACAGAGCCCCAGATTCTATGTTGTCCTGGAGAGCTTGCAGAGCACTGGGGAAAGGCAGGCAGAGAATTCCCTGCTAGCACCTTCTCTGTGCCTGTTCACATTGCTTCGCAGAATCGCTTTTGTGCAGAAAACAGTAACACTTGTTCAGAACGAAAGAAAGCACAGAGCCCCAGATTTTCTGTTGTCCCGGAGAGCTTGCAGAGCACTGGGGAAAGGCAGGCAGAGAATTCCCTGCTAGCACCTTCTCTGTGCCTGGGAAGCAGAAGTGTTCACATTGCTTCGCAGAATCGCTTTTGTGCAGAAAACAGTAACACTTGTTCAGAAGGAAAGAAAGCACAGAGCCCCAGATTCTATGTTGTCCTGGAGAGCTTGCAGAGCACTGGGGAAAGGCAGGCAGAGAATTCCCTGATAGCACCTTCTCTGTGCCTGTTCACATTGCTTCGCAGAATCGCTTTTGTGCAGAAAACAGTAACACTTGTTCAGAACGAAAGAAAGCACAGAGCCCCAGATTTTCTGTTGTCCCGGAGAGCTTGCAGAGCACTGGGGAAAGGCAGGCAGAGAATTCCCTGCTAGCACCTTCTCTGTGCCTGGGAAGCAGAAGTGTTCACATTGCTTCGCAAGAATCGCTTTTGTGCAGAAAACAGTAACACTTGTTCAGAACGAAAGAAAGCACAGAGCCCCAGATTCTATGTTGCCCTGGAGAGCTTGCAGAGCACTGGGGAAAGGCAGGCAGAGAATTCCCTGCTAGCACCTTCTCTGTGCCTGTTCACATTGCTTCGCAGAATCGCTTTTGTGCAGAAAACAGTAACACTTGTTCAGAAGGAAAGAAAGCACAGAGCCCCAGATTTTATGTTGTCCTGGAGAGCTTGCAGAGCACTGGGGAAAGGCAGGCAGAGAATTCCCTGATAGCACCTTCTCTGTGCCTGGGAAGCAGAAGTGTTCACATTGCTTCGCAAGAATCACTTTTGTGCAGAAAACAGTAACACTTGTTTAGAACGAAAGAAAGCACAGAGCCCCAGATTTTATGTTGTCCTGGAGAGCTTGCAGAGCACTGGGGAAAGGCAGGCAGAGAATTCCTTGCTAGCACCTTCTCTGTGCCCGGGAAGCAGAAGTGTTCACATTGCTTCGCAGAATCGCTTTTGTGCAGAAAACAGTAACACTTGTTCAGAAGGAAAGAAAGCACAGAGCCCCAGATTCTATGTTGTCCTGGAGAGCTTGCAGAGCACTGGGGAAAGGCAGGCAGAGAATTCCCTGCTAGCACCTTCTCTGTGCCTGGGAAGCAGAAGTGTTCACATTGCTTCGCAGAATCGCTTTTGTGCAGAAAACAGTAACACTTGTTCAGAAGGAAAGAAAGCACAGAGCCCCAGATTCTATGTTGTCCTGGAGAGCTTGCAGAGCACTGGGGAAAGGCAGGCAGAGAATTCCTTGCTAGCACCTTCTCTGTGCCTGGGAAGCAGAAGTGTTCACATTGCTTCGCAAGAATCGCTTTTGTGCAGAAAACAGTAACACTTGTTCAGAAGGAAAGAAAGCACAGAGCCCCAGATTCTATGTTGTCCTGGAGAGCTTGCAGAGCACTGGGGAAAGGCAGGCAGAGAATTCCCTGCTAGCACCTTCTCTGTGCCTGGGAAGCAGAAGTGTTCACATTGCTTCGCAGAATCGCTTTTGTGCAGAAAACACTAAAACTTGTTCAGAACGAAAGAAAGCACAGAGCCCCAGATTCTATGTTGTCCTGGAGAGCTTGCAGAGCACTGGGGAAAGGCAGGCAGAGAATTCCCTGATAGCACCTTCTCTGTGCCTGTTTACATTGCTTCGCAAGAATCGCTTTTGTGCAGAAAACAGTAACACTTGTTCAGAAGGAAAGAAAGCACAGAGCCCCAGATTTTATGTTGTCCTGGAGAGCTTGCAGAGCACTGGGGAAAGGCAGGCAGAGAATTCCTTGCTAGCACCTTCTCTGTGCCTGGGAAGCAGAAGTGTTCACATTGCTTCGCAAGAATCACTTTTGTGCAGAAAACAGTAACACTTGTTCAGAAGGAAAGAAAGCACAGAGCCCCAGATTCTATGTTGTCCTGGAGAGCTTGCAGAGCACTGGGGAAAGGCAGGCAGAGAATTCCCTGATAGCACCTTCTCTGTGCCTGGGAAGCAGAAGTGTTCACATTGCTTCGCAAGAATCGCTTTTGTGCAGAAAACAGTAACACTTGTTCAGAAGGAAAGAAAGCACAGAGCCCCAGATTCTATGTTGTCCTGGAGAGCTTGCAGAGCACTGGGGAAAGGCAGGCAGAGAATTCCCTGATAGCACCTTCTCTGTGCCTGGGAAGCAGAAGTGTTCACATTGCTTCGCAGAATCGCTTTTGTGCAGAAAACAGTAACACTTGTTCAGAAGGAAAGAAAGCACAGAGCCCCAGATTCTATGTTGTCCTGGAGAGCTTGCAGAGCACTGGGGAAAGGCAGGCAGAGAATTCCCTGATAGCACCTTCTCTGTGCCTGGGAAGCAGAAGTGTTCACATTGCTTCGCAAGAATCGCTTTTGTGCAGAAAACAGTAACACTTGTTCAGAAGGAAAGAAAGCACAGAGCCCCAGATTCTATGTTGTCCTGGAGAGCTTGCAGAGCACTGGGGAAAGGCAGGCAGAGAATTCCTTGCTAGCACCTTCTCTGTGCCTGGGAAGCAGAAGTGTTCACATTGCTTCGCAAGAATCGCTTTTGTGCAGAAAACAGTAACACTTGTTCAGAAGGAAAGAAAGCACAGAGCCCCAGATTTTATGTTGTCCTGGAGAGCTTGCAGAGCACTGGGGAAAGGCAGGCAGAGAATTCCTTGCTAGCACCTTCTCTGTGCCTGGGAAGCAGAAGTGTTCACATTGCTTCGCAAGAATCACTTTTGTGCAGAAAACAGTAACACTTGTTCAGAAGGAAAGAAAGCACAGAGCCCCAGATTCTATGTTGTCCTGGAGAGCTTGCAGAGCACTGGGGAAAGGCAGGCAGAGAATTCCCTGATAGCACCTTCTCTGTGCCTGGGAAGCAGAAGTGTTCACATTGCTTCGCAAGAATCGCTTTTGTGCAGAAAACAGTAACACTTGTTCAGAAGGAAAGAAAGCACAGAGCCCCAGATTCTATGTTGTCCTGGAGAGCTTGCAGAGCACTGGGGAAAGGCAGGCAGAGAATTCCTTGCTAGCACCTTCTCTGTGCCTGGGAAGCAGAAGTGTTCACATTGCTTCGCAGAATCGCTTTTGTGCAGAAAACAGTAACACTTGTTCAGAAGGAAAGAAAGCACAGAGCCCCAGATTCTATGTTGTCCTGGAGAGCTTGCAGAGCACTGGGGAAAGGCAGGCAGAGAATTCCCTGCTAGCACCTTCTCTGTGCCTGGGAAGCAGAAGTGTTCACATTGCTTCGCAAGAATCGCTTTTGTGCAGAAAACAGTAACACTTGTTCAGAAGGAAAGAAAGCACAGAGCCCCAGATTCTATGTTGTCCTGGAGAGCTTGCAGAGCACTGGGGAAAGGCAGGCAGAGAATTCCTTGCTAGCACCTTCTCTGTGCCTGGGAAGCAGAAGTGTTCACATTGCTTCGCAAGAATCACTTTTGTGCAGAAAACAGTAACACTTGTTCAGAAGGAAAGAAAGCACAGAGCCCCAGATTCTATGTTGTCCTGGAGAGCTTGCAGAGCACTGGGGAAAGGCAGGCAGAGAATTCCCTGATAGCACCTTCTCTGTGCCTGGGAAGCAGAAGTGTTCACATTGCTTCGCAAGAATCGCTTTTGTGCAGAAAACAGTAACACTTGTTCAGAACGAAAGAAAACACAGAGCCCCAGATTCTATGTTGTCCTGGAGAGCTTGCAGAGCACTGGGGAAAGGCAGGCAGAGAATTCCCTGCTAGCACCTTCTCTGTGCCTGGGAAGCAGAAGTGTTCACATTGCTTCGCAGAATCGCTTTTGTGCAGAAAACAGTAACACTTGTTCAGAAGGAAAGAAAGCACAGAGCCCCAGATTCTATGTTGTCCTGGAGAGCTTGCAGAGCACTGGGGAAAGGCAGGCAGAGAATTCCCTGATAGCACCTTCTCTGTGCCTGGGAAGCAGAAGTGTTCACATTGCTTCGCAGAATCGCTTTTGTGCAGAAAACAGTAACACTTGTTCAGAAGGAAACAAAGCACAGAGCCCCAGATTTTATGTTGTCCTGGAGAGCTTGCAGAGCACTGGGGAAAGGCAGGCAGAGAATTCCTTGCTAGCACCTTCTCTGTGCCTGGGAAGCAGAAGTGTTCACATTGCTTCGCAAGAATCACTTTTGTGCAGAAAACAGTAACACTTGTTCAGAAGGAAAGAAAGCACAGAGCCCCAGATTCTATGTTGTCCTGGAGAGCTTGCAGAGCACTGGGGAAAGGCAGGCAGAGAATTCCCTGATAGCACCTTCTCTGTGCCTGGGAAGCAGAAGTGTTCACATTGCTTCGCAAGAATCGCTTTTGTGCAGAAAACAGTAACACTTGTTCAGAAGGAAAGAAAGCACAGAGCCCCAGATTCTATGTTGTCCTGGAGAGCTTGCAGAGCACTGGGGAAAGGCAGGCAGAGAATTCCTTGCTAGCACCTTCTCTGTGCCTGGGAAGCAGAAGTGTTCACATTGCTTCGCAGAATCGCTTTTGTGCAGAAAACAGTAACACTTGTTCAGAAGGAAAGAAAGCACAGAGCCCCAGATTCTATGTTGTCCTGGAGAGCTTGCAGAGCACTGGGGAAAGGCAGGCAGAGAATTCCCTGCTAGCACCTTCTCTGTGCCTGGGAAGCAGAAGTGTTCACATTGCTTCGCAAGAATCGCTTTTGTGCAGAAAACAGTAACACTTGTTCAGAAGGAAACAAAGCACAGAGCCCCAGATTCTATGTTGTCCTGGAGAGCTTGCAGAGCACTGGGGAAAGGCAGGCAGAGAATTCCTTGCTAGCACCTTCTCTGTGCCTGGGAAGCAGAAGTGTTCACATTGCTTCGCAGAATCGCTTTTGTGCAGAAAACAGTAACACTTGTTCAGAAGGAAAGAAAGCACAGAGCCCCAGATTTTATGTTGTCCTTGAGAGCTTGCAGAGCACTGGGGAAAGGCAGGCAGAGAATTCCTTGCTAGCACCTTCTCTGTGCCTGGGAAGCAGAAGTGTTCACATTGCTTCGCAAGAATCACTTTTGTGCAGAAAACAGTAACACTTGTTCAGAAGGAAAGAAAGCACAGAGCCCCAGATTCTATGTTGTCCTGGAGAGCTTGCAGAGCACTGGGGAAAGGCAGGCAGAGAATTCCCTGATAGCACCTTCTCTGTGCCTGGGAAGCAGAAGTGTTCACATTGCTTCGCAAGAATCGCTTTTGTGCAGAAAACAGTAACACTTGTTCAGAAGGAAAGAAAGCACAGAGCCCCAGATTCTATGTTGTCCTGGAGAGCTTGCAGAGCACTGGGGAAAGGCAGGCAGAGAATTCCTTGCTAGCACCTTCTCTGTGCCTGGGAAGCAGAAGTGTTCACATTGCTTCGCAGAATCGCTTTTGTGCAGAAAACAGTAACACTTGTTCAGAAGGAAAGAAAGCACAGAGCCCCAGATTCTATGTTGTCCTGGAGAGCTTGCAGAGCACTGGGGAAAGGCAGGCAGAGAATTCCCTGCTAGCACCTTCTCTGTGCCTGGGAAGCAGAAGTGTTCACATTGCTTCGCAAGAATCGCTTTTGTGCAGAAAACAGTAACACTTGTTCAGAAGGAAAGAAAGCACAGAGCCCCAGATTCTATGTTGTCCTGGAGAGCTTGCAGAGCACTGGGGAAAGGCAGGCAGAGAATTCCTTGCTAGCACCTTCTCTGTGCCTGGGAAGCAGAAGTGTTCACATTGCTTCGCAAGAATCACTTTTGTGCAGAAAACAGTAACACTTGTTCAGAAGGAAAGAAAGCACAGAGCCCCAGATTCTATGTTGTCCTGGAGAGCTTGCAGAGCACTGGGGAAAGGCAGGCAGAGAATTCCCTGATAGCACCTTCTCTGTGCCTGGGAAGCAGAAGTGTTCACATTGCTTCGCAAGAATCGCTTTTGTGCAGAAAACAGTAACACTTGTTCAGAACGAAAGAAAACACAGAGCCCCAGATTCTATGTTGTCCTGGAGAGCTTGCAGAGCACTGGGGAAAGGCAGGCAGAGAATTCCCTGCTAGCACCTTCTCTGTGCCTGGGAAGCAGAAGTGTTCACATTGCTTCGCAGAATCGCTTTTGTGCAGAAAACAGTAACACTTGTTCAGAAGGAAAGAAAGCACAGAGCCCCAGATTCTATGTTGTCCTGGAGAGCTTGCAGAGCACTGGGGAAAGGCAGGCAGAGAATTCCCTGATAGCACCTTCTCTGTGCCTGGGAAGCAGAAGTGTTCACATTGCTTCGCAGAATCGCTTTTGTGCAGAAAACAGTAACACTTGTTCAGAAGGAAACAAAGCACAGAGCCCCAGATTTTATGTTGTCCTGGAGAGCTTGCAGAGCACTGGGGAAAGGCAGGCAGAGAATTCCTTGCTAGCACCTTCTCTGTGCCTGGGAAGCAGAAGTGTTCACATTGCTTCGCAAGAATCACTTTTGTGCAGAAAACAGTAACACTTGTTCAGAAGGAAAGAAAGCACAGAGCCCCAGATTCTATGTTGTCCTGGAGAGCTTGCAGAGCACTGGGGAAAGGCAGGCAGAGAATTCCCTGCTAGCACCTTCTCTGTGCCTGGGAAGCAGAAGTGTTCACATTGCTTCGCAAGAATCGCTTTTGTGCAGAAAACAGTAACACTTGTTCAGAAGGAAAGAAAGCACAGAGCCCCAGATTCTATGTTGTCCTGGAGAGCTTGCAGAGCACTGGGGAAAGGCAGGCAGAGAATTCCTTGCTAGCACCTTCTCTGTGCCTGGGAAGCAGAAGTGTTCACATTGCTTCGCAAGAATCACTTTTGTGCAGAAAACAGTAACACTTGTTCAGAACGAAAGAAAACACAGAGCCCCAGATTCTATGTTGTCCTGGAGAGCTTGCAGAGCACTGGGGAAAGGCAGGCAGAGAATTCCCTGATAGCACCTTCTCTGTGCCTGGGAAGCAGAAGTGTTCACATTGCTTCGCAAGAATCGCTTTTGTGCAGAAAACAGTAACACTTGTTCAGAAGGAAAGAAAGCACAGAGCCCCAGATTCTATGTTGTCCTGGAGAGCTTGCAGAGCACTGGGGAAAGGCAGGCAGAGAATTCCCTGCTAGCACCTTCTCTGTGCCTGGGAAGCAGAAGTGTTCACATTGCTTCGCAGAATCGCTTTTGTGCAGAAAACAGTAACACTTGTTCAGAAGGAAAGAAAGCACAGAGCCCCAGATTCTATGTTGTCCTGGAGAGCTTGCAGAGCACTGGGGAAAGGCAGGCAGAGAATTCCCTGATAGCACCTTCTCTGTGCCTGGGAAGCAGAAGTGTTCACATTGCTTCGCAGAATCGCTTTTGTGCAGAAAACACTAACACTTGTTCAGAAGGAAACAAAGCACAGAGCCCCAGATTTTATGTTGTCCTGGAGAGCTTGCAGAGCACTGGGGAAAGGCAGGCAGAGAATTCCTTGCTAGCACCTTCTCTGTGCCTGGGAAGCAGAAGTGTTCACATTGCTTCGCAAGAATCACTTTTGTGCAGAAAACAGTAACACTTGTTCAGAAGGAAAGAAAGCACAGAGCCCCAGATTCTATGTTGTCCTGGAGAGCTTGCAGAGCACTGGGGAAAGGCAGGCAGAGAATTCCCTGCTAGCACCTTCTCTGTGCCTGGGAAGCAGAAGTGTTCACATTGCTTCGCAAGAATCGCTTTTGTGCAGAAAACAGTAACACTTGTTCAGAAGGAAAGAAAGCACAGAGCCCCAGATTCTATGTTGTCCTGGAGAGCTTGCAGAGCACTGGGGAAAGGCAGGCAGAGAATTCCTTGCTAGCACCTTCTCTGTGCCTGGGAAGCAGAAGTGTTCACATTGCTTCGCAGAATCGCTTTTGTGCAGAAAACACTAACACTTGTTCAGAAGGAAAGAAAGCACAGAGCCCCAGATTCTATGTTGTCCTGGAGAGCTTGCAGAGCACTGGGGAAAGGCAGGCAGAGAATTCCCTGATAGCACCTTCTCTGTGCCTGGGAAGCAGAAGTGTTCACATTGCTTCGCAGAATCGCTTTTGTGCAGAAAACAGTAACACTTGTTCAGAAGGAAAGAAAGCACAGAGCCCCAGATTCTATGTTGTCCTGGAGAGCTTGCAGAGCACTGGGGAAAGGCAGGCAGAGAATTCCCTGCTAGCACCTTCTCTGTGCCTGGGAAGCAGAAGTGTTCACATTGCTTCGCAGAATCGCTTTTGTGCAGAAAACAGTAACACTTGTTCAGAAGGAAAGAAAGCACAGAGCCCCAGATTCTATGTTGTCCTGGAGAGCTTGCAGAGCACTGGGGAAAGGCAGGCAGAGAATTCCCTGATAGCACCTTCTCTGTGCCTGGGAAGCAGAAGTGTTCACATTGCTTCGCAAGAATCGCTTTTGTGCAGAAAACAGTAACACTTGTTCAGAACGAAAGAAAGCACAGAGCCCCAGATTTTATGTTGTCCTGGAGAGCTTGCAGAGCACTGGGGAAAGGCAGGCAGAGAATTCCCTGCTAGCACCTTCTCTGTGCCTGGGAAGCAGAAGTGTTCACATTGCTTCGCAGAATCGCTTTTGTGCAGAAAACAGTAACACTTGTTCAGAAGGAAAGAAAGCACAGAGCCCCAGATTCTATGTTGTCCTGGAGAGCTTGCAGAGCACTGGGGAAAGGCAGGCAGAGAATTCCCTGATAGCACCTTCTCTGTGCCTGGGAAGCAGAAGTGTTCACATTGCTTCGCAAGAATCGCTTTTGTGCAGAAAACAGTAACACTTGTTCAGAACGAAAGAAAGCACAGAGCCCCAGATTTTATGTTGTCCTGGAGAGCTTGCAGAGCACTGGGGAAAGGCAGGCAGAGAATTCCCTGCTAGCACCTTCTCTGTGCCTGGGAAGCAGAAGTGTTCACATTGCTTCGCAGAATCGCTTTTGTGCAGAAAACACTAACACTTGTTCAGAACGAAAGAAAGCACAGAGCCCCAGATTCTATGTTGTCCTGGAGAGCTTGCAGAGCACTGGGGAAAGGCAGGCAGAGAGTTCCCTGATAGCACCTTCTCTGTGCCTGTTCACATTGCTTCGCAAGAATCGCTTTTGTGCAGAAAACAGTAACACTTGTTCAGAAGGAAAGAAAGCACAGAGCCCCAGATTCTATGTTGTCCTGGAGAGCTTGCAGAGCACTGGGGAAAGGCAGGCAGAGAATTCCTTGCTAGCACCTTCTCTGTGCCTGGGAAGCAGAAGTGTTCACATTGCTTCGCAAGAATCACTTTTGTGCAGAAAACAGTAACACTTGTTCAGAAGGAAAGAAAGCACAGAGCCCCAGATTCTATGTTGTCCTGGAGAGCTTGCAGAGCACTGGGGAAAGGCAGGCAGAGAATTCCCTGCTAGCACCTTCTCTGTGCCTGGGAAGCAGAAGTGTTCACATTGCTTCGCAAGAATCGCTTTTGTGCAGAAAACAGTAACACTTGTTCAGAAGGAAAGAAAGCACAGAGCCCCAGATTCTATGTTGTCCTGGAGAGCTTGCAGAGCACTGGGGAAAGGCAGGCAGAGAATTCCTTGCTAGCACCTTCTCTGTGCCTGGGAAGCAGAAGTGTTCACATTGCTTCGCAGAATCGCTTTTGTGCAGAAAACAGTAACACTTGTTCAGAAGGAAAGAAAGCACAGAGCCCCAGATTCTATGTTGTCCTGGAGAGCTTGCAGAGCACTGGGGAAAGGCAGGCAGAGAATTCCCTGATAGCACCTTCTCTGTGCCTGGGAAGCAGAAGTGTTCACATTGCTTCGCAAGAATCGCTTTTGTGCAGAAAACAGTAACACTTGTTCAGAAGGAAAGAAAGCACAGAGCCCCAGATTCTATGTTGTCCTGGAGAGCTTGCAGAGCACTGGGGAAAGGCAGGCAGAGAATTCCTTGCTAGCACCTTCTCTGTGCCTGGGAAGCAGAAGTGTTCACATTGCTTCGCAGAATCGCTTTTGTGCAGAAAACAGTAACACTTGTTCAGAAGGAAAGAAAGCACAGAGCCCCAGATTCTATGTTGTCCTGGAGAGCTTGCAGAGCACTGGGGAAAGGCAGGCAGAGAATTCCCTGCTAGCACCTTCTCTGTGCCTGTTCACATTGCTTCGCAGAATCGCTTTTGTGCAGAAAACAGTAACACTTGTTCAGAAGGAAAGAAAGCACAGAGCCCCAGATTCTATGTTGTCCTGGAGAGCTTGCAGAGCACTGGGGAAAGGCAGGCAGAGAATTCCTTGCTAGCACCTTCTCTGTGCCTGGGAAGCAGAAGTGTTCACATTGCTTCGCAAGAATCACTTTTGTGCAGAAAACAGTAACACTTGTTCAGAACGAAAGAAAACACAGAGCCCCAGATTCTATGTTGTCCTGGAGAGCTTGCAGAGCACTGGGGAAAGGCAGGCAGAGAATTCCCTGATAGCACCTTCTCTGTGCCTGGGAAGCAGAAGTGTTCACATTGCTTCGCAAGAATCGCTTTTGTGCAGAAAACAGTAACACTTGTTCAGAAGGAAAGAAAGCACAGAGCCCCAGATTCTATGTTGTCCTGGAGAGCTTGCAGAGCACTGGGGAAAGGCAGGCAGAGAATTCCCTGATAGCACCTTCTCTGTGCCTGGGAAGCAGAAGTGTTCACATTGCTTCGCAGAATCGCTTTTGTGCAGAAAACAGTAACACTTGTTCAGAAGGAAAGAAAGCACAGAGCCCCAGATTCTATGTTGTCCTGGAGAGCTTGCAGAGCACTGGGGAAAGGCAGGCAGAGAATTCCCTGATAGCACCTTCTCTGTGCCTGGGAAGCAGAAGTGTTCACATTGCTTCGCAGAATCGCTTTTGTGCAGAAAACACTAACACTTGTTCAGAAGGAAACAAAGCACAGAGCCCCAGATTTTATGTTGTCCTGGAGAGCTTGCAGAGCACTGGGGAAAGGCAGGCAGAGAATTCCTTGCTAGCACCTTCTCTGTGCCTGGGAAGCAGAAGTGTTCACATTGCTTCGCAAGAATCACTTTTGTGCAGAAAACAGTAACACTTGTTCAGAAGGAAAGAAAGCACAGAGCCCCAGATTCTATGTTGTCCTGGAGAGCTTGCAGAGCACTGGGGAAAGGCAGGCAGAGAATTCCCTGCTAGCACCTTCTCTGTGCCTGGGAAGCAGAAGTGTTCACATTGCTTCGCAAGAATCGCTTTTGTGCAGAAAACAGTAACACTTGTTCAGAAGGAAAGAAAGCACAGAGCCCCAGATTCTATGTTGTCCTGGAGAGCTTGCAGAGCACTGGGGAAAGGCAGGCAGAGAATTCCTTGCTAGCACCTTCTCTGTGCCTGGGAAGCAGAAGTGTTCACATTGCTTCGCAGAATCGCTTTTGTGCAGAAAACACTAACACTTGTTCAGAAGGAAAGAAAGCACAGAGCCCCAGATTCTATGTTGTCCTGGAGAGCTTGCAGAGCACTGGGGAAAGGCAGGCAGAGAATTCCCTGATAGCACCTTCTCTGTGCCTGGGAAGCAGAAGTGTTCACATTGCTTCGCAGAATCGCTTTTGTGCAGAAAACAGTAACACTTGTTCAGAAGGAAAGAAAGCACAGAGCCCCAGATTCTATGTTGTCCTGGAGAGCTTGCAGAGCACTGGGGAAAGGCAGGCAGAGAATTCCCTGCTAGCACCTTCTCTGTGCCTGGGAAGCAGAAGTGTTCACATTGCTTCGCAGAATCGCTTTTGTGCAGAAAACAGTAACACTTGTTCAGAAGGAAAGAAAGCACAGAGCCCCAGATTCTATGTTGTCCTGGAGAGCTTGCAGAGCACTGGGGAAAGGCAGGCAGAGAATTCCCTGATAGCACCTTCTCTGTGCCTGGGAAGCAGAAGTGTTCACATTGCTTCGCAAGAATCGCTTTTGTGCAGAAAACAGTAACACTTGTTCAGAACGAAAGAAAGCACAGAGCCCCAGATTTTATGTTGTCCTGGAGAGCTTGCAGAGCACTGGGGAAAGGCAGGCAGAGAATTCCCTGCTAGCACCTTCTCTGTGCCTGGGAAGCAGAAGTGTTCACATTGCTTCGCAGAATCGCTTTTGTGCAGAAAACAGTAACACTTGTTCAGAAGGAAAGAAAGCACAGAGCCCCAGATTCTATGTTGTCCTGGAGAGCTTGCAGAGCACTGGGGAAAGGCAGGCAGAGAATTCCCTGATAGCACCTTCTCTGTGCCTGGGAAGCAGAAGTGTTCACATTGCTTCGCAAGAATCGCTTTTGTGCAGAAAACAGTAACACTTGTTCAGAACGAAAGAAAGCACAGAGCCCCAGATTTTATGTTGTCCTGGAGAGCTTGCAGAGCACTGGGGAAAGGCAGGCAGAGAATTCCCTGCTAGCACCTTCTCTGTGCCTGGGAAGCAGAAGTGTTCACATTGCTTCGCAGAATCGCTTTTGTGCAGAAAACACTAACACTTGTTCAGAACGAAAGAAAGCACAGAGCCCCAGATTCTATGTTGTCCTGGAGAGCTTGCAGAGCACTGGGGAAAGGCAGGCAGAGAGTTCCCTGATAGCACCTTCTCTGTGCCTGTTCACATTGCTTCGCAAGAATCGCTTTTGTGCAGAAAACAGTAACACTTGTTCAGAAGGAAAGAAAGCACAGAGCCCCAGATTCTATGTTGTCCTGGAGAGCTTGCAGAGCACTGGGGAAAGGCAGGCAGAGAATTCCTTGCTAGCACCTTCTCTGTGCCTGGGAAGCAGAAGTGTTCACATTGCTTCGCAAGAATCACTTTTGTGCAGAAAACAGTAACACTTGTTCAGAAGGAAAGAAAGCACAGAGCCCCAGATTCTATGTTGTCCTGGAGAGCTTGCAGAGCACTGGGGAAAGGCAGGCAGAGAATTCCCTGCTAGCACCTTCTCTGTGCCTGGGAAGCAGAAGTGTTCACATTGCTTCGCAAGAATCGCTTTTGTGCAGAAAACAGTAACACTTGTTCAGAAGGAAAGAAAGCACAGAGCCCCAGATTCTATGTTGTCCTGGAGAGCTTGCAGAGCACTGGGGAAAGGCAGGCAGAGAATTCCTTGCTAGCACCTTCTCTGTGCCTGGGAAGCAGAAGTGTTCACATTGCTTCGCAGAATCGCTTTTGTGCAGAAAACAGTAACACTTGTTCAGAAGGAAAGAAAGCACAGAGCCCCAGATTCTATGTTGTCCTGGAGAGCTTGCAGAGCACTGGGGAAAGGCAGGCAGAGAATTCCCTGATAGCACCTTCTCTGTGCCTGGGAAGCAGAAGTGTTCACATTGCTTCGCAAGAATCGCTTTTGTGCAGAAAACAGTAACACTTGTTCAGAAGGAAAGAAAGCACAGAGCCCCAGATTCTATGTTGTCCTGGAGAGCTTGCAGAGCACTGGGGAAAGGCAGGCAGAGAATTCCTTGCTAGCACCTTCTCTGTGCCTGGGAAGCAGAAGTGTTCACATTGCTTCGCAGAATCGCTTTTGTGCAGAAAACAGTAACACTTGTTCAGAAGGAAAGAAAGCACAGAGCCCCAGATTCTATGTTGTCCTGGAGAGCTTGCAGAGCACTGGGGAAAGGCAGGCAGAGAATTCCCTGCTAGCACCTTCTCTGTGCCTGTTCACATTGCTTCGCAGAATCGCTTTTGTGCAGAAAACAGTAACACTTGTTCAGAAGGAAAGAAAGCACAGAGCCCCAGATTCTATGTTGTCCTGGAGAGCTTGCAGAGCACTGGGGAAAGGCAGGCAGAGAATTCCTTGCTAGCACCTTCTCTGTGCCTGGGAAGCAGAAGTGTTCACATTGCTTCGCAAGAATCACTTTTGTGCAGAAAACAGTAACACTTGTTCAGAACGAAAGAAAACACAGAGCCCCAGATTCTATGTTGTCCTGGAGAGCTTGCAGAGCACTGGGGAAAGGCAGGCAGAGAATTCCCTGATAGCACCTTCTCTGTGCCTGGGAAGCAGAAGTGTTCACATTGCTTCGCAAGAATCGCTTTTGTGCAGAAAACAGTAACACTTGTTCAGAAGGAAAGAAAGCACAGAGCCCCAGATTCTATGTTGTCCTGGAGAGCTTGCAGAGCACTGGGGAAAGGCAGGCAGAGAATTCCCTGCTAGCACCTTCTCTGTGCCTGGGAAGCAGAAGTGTTCACATTGCTTCGCAGAATCGCTTTTGTGCAGAAAACAGTAACACTTGTTCAGAAGGAAAGAAAGCACAGAGCCCCAGATTCTATGTTGTCCTGGAGAGCTTGCAGAGCACTGGGGAAAGGCAGGCAGAGAATTCCCTGATAGCACCTTCTCTGTGCCTGGGAAGCAGAAGTGTTCACATTGCTTCGCAGAATCGCTTTTGTGCAGAAAACACTAACACTTGTTCAGAAGGAAACAAAGCACAGAGCCCCAGATTTTATGTTGTCCTGGAGAGCTTGCAGAGCACTGGGGAAAGGCAGGCAGAGAATTCCTTGCTAGCACCTTCTCTGTGCCTGGGAAGCAGAAGTGTTCACATTGCTTCGCAAGAATCACTTTTGTGCAGAAAACAGTAACACTTGTTCAGAAGGAAAGAAAGCACAGAGCCCCAGATTCTATGTTGTCCTGGAGAGCTTGCAGAGCACTGGGGAAAGGCAGGCAGAGAATTCCCTGCTAGCACCTTCTCTGTGCCTGGGAAGCAGAAGTGTTCACATTGCTTCGCAAGAATCGCTTTTGTGCAGAAAACAGTAACACTTGTTCAGAAGGAAAGAAAGCACAGAGCCCCAGATTCTATGTTGTCCTGGAGAGCTTGCAGAGCACTGGGGAAAGGCAGGCAGAGAATTCCTTGCTAGCACCTTCTCTGTGCCTGGGAAGCAGAAGTGTTCACATTGCTTCGCAGAATCGCTTTTGTGCAGAAAACACTAACACTTGTTCAGAAGGAAAGAAAGCACAGAGCCCCAGATTCTATGTTGTCCTGGAGAGCTTGCAGAGCACTGGGGAAAGGCAGGCAGAGAATTCCCTGATAGCACCTTCTCTGTGCCTGGGAAGCAGAAGTGTTCACATTGCTTCGCAGAATCGCTTTTGTGCAGAAAACAGTAACACTTGTTCAGAAGGAAAGAAAGCACAGAGCCCCAGATTCTATGTTGTCCTGGAGAGCTTGCAGAGCACTGGGGAAAGGCAGGCAGAGAATTCCCTGCTAGCACCTTCTCTGTGCCTGGGAAGCAGAAGTGTTCACATTGCTTCGCAGAATCGCTTTTGTGCAGAAAACAGTAACACTTGTTCAGAAGGAAAGAAAGCACAGAGCCCCAGATTCTATGTTGTCCTGGAGAGCTTGCAGAGCACTGGGGAAAGGCAGGCAGAGAATTCCCTGCTAGCACCTTCTCTGTGCCTGGGAAGCAGAAGTGTTCACATTGCTTCGCAAGAATCGCTTTTGTGCAGAAAACAGTAACACTTGTTCAGAACGAAAGAAAGCACAGAGCCCCAGATTTTATGTTGTCCTGGAGAGCTTGCAGAGCACTGGGGAAAGGCAGGCAGAGAATTCCCTGCTAGCACCTTCTCTGTGCCTGGGAAGCAGAAGTGTTCACATTGCTTCGCAGAATCGCTTTTGTGCAGAAAACAGTAACACTTGTTCAGAAGGAAAGAAAGCACAGAGCCCCAGATTCTATGTTGTCCTGGAGAGCTTGCAGAGCACTGGGGAAAGGCAGGCAGAGAGTTCCCTGATAGCACCTTCTCTGTGCCTGTTCACATTGCTTCGCAAGAATCGCTTTTGTGCAGAAAACAGTAACACTTGTTCAGAAGGAAAGAAAGCACAGAGCCCCAGATTCTATGTTGTCCTGGAGAGCTTGCAGAGCACTGGGGAAAGGCAGGCAGAGAATTCCCTGCTAGCACCTTCTCTGTGCCTGGGAAGCAGAAGTGTTCACATTGCTTCGCAAGAATCGCTTTTGTGCAGAAAACAGTAACACTTGTTCAGAAGGAAAGAAAGCACAGAGCCCCAGATTCTATGTTGTCCTGGAGAGCTTGCAGAGCACTGGGGAAAGGCAGGCAGAGAATTCCTTGCTAGCACCTTCTCTGTGCCTGGGAAGCAGAAGTGTTCACATTGCTTCGCAGAATCGCTTTTGAGCAGAAAACAGTAACACTTGTTCAGAAGGAAAGAAAGCACAGAGCCCCAGATTCTATGTTGTCCTGGAGAGCTTGCAGAGCACTGGGGAAAGGCAGGCAGAGAATTCCCTGATAGCACCTTCTCTGTGCCTGGGAAGCAGAAGTGTTCACATTGCTTCGCAAGAATCGCTTTTGTGCAGAAAACAGTAACACTTGTTCAGAAGGAAAGAAAGCACAGAGCCCCAGATTCTATGTTGTCCTGGAGAGCTTGCAGAGCACTGGGGAAAGGCAGGCAGAGAATTCCTTGCTAGCACCTTCTCTGTGCCTGGGAAGCAGAAGTGTTCACATTGCTTCGCAGAATCGCTTTTGTGCAGAAAACACTAACACTTGTTCAGAACGAAAGAAAGCACAGAGCCCCAGATTCTATGTTGTCCTGGAGAGCTTGCAGAGCACTGGGGAAAGGCAGGCAGAGAATTCCCTGCTAGCACCTTCTCTGTGCCTGTTCACATTGCTTCGCAGAATCGCTTTTGTGCAGAAAACAGTAACACTTGTTCAGAAGGAAAGAAAGCACAGAGCCCCAGATTCTATGTTGTCCTGGAGAGCTTGCAGAGCACTGGGGAAAGGCAGGCAGAGAATTCCTTGCTAGCACCTTCTCTGTGCCTGGGAAGCAGAAGTGTTCACATTGCTTCGCAGAATCGCTTTTGTGCAGAAAACAGTAACACTTGTTCAGAAGGAAACAAAGCACAGAGCCCCAGATTTTATGTTGTCCTGGAGAGCTTGCAGAGCACTGGGGAAAGGCAGGCAGAGAATTCCTTGCTAGCACCTTCTCTGTGCCTGGGAAGCAGAAGTGTTCACATTGCTTCGCAAGAATCACTTTTGTGCAGAAAACAGTAACACTTGTTCAGAAGGAAAGAAAGCACAGAGCCCCAGATTCTATGTTGTCCTGGAGAGCTTGCAGAGCACTGGGGAAAGGCAGGCAGAGAATTCCCTGATAGCACCTTCTCTGTGCCTGGGAAGCAGAAGTGTTCACATTGCTTCGCAAGAATCGCTTTTGTGCAGAAAACAGTAACACTTGTTCAGAAGGAAAGAAAGCACAGAGCCCCAGATTCTATGTTGTCCTGGAGAGCTTGCAGAGCACTGGGGAAAGGCAGGCAGAGAATTCCTTGCTAGCACCTTCTCTGTGCCTGGGAAGCAGAAGTGTTCACATTGCTTCGCAGAATCGCTTTTGTGCAGAAAACAGTAACACTTGTTCAGAAGGAAAGAAAGCACAGAGCCCCAGATTCTATGTTGTCCTGGAGAGCTTGCAGAGCACTGGGGAAAGGCAGGCAGAGAATTCCCTGCTAGCACCTTCTCTGTGCCTGGGAAGCAGAAGTGTTCACATTGCTTCGCAGAATCGCTTTTGTGCAGAAAACAGTAACACTTGTTCAGAAGGAAAGAAAGCACAGAGCCCCAGATTTTATGTTGTCCTGGAGAGCTTGCAGAGCACTGGGGAAAGGCAGGCAGAGAATTCCCTGCTAGCACCTTCTCTGTGCCTGTTCACATTGCTTCGCAGAATCGCTTTTGTGCAGAAAACAGTAACACTTGTTCAGAAGGAAAGAAAGCACAGAGCCCCAGATTCTATGTTGTCCTGGAGAGCTTGCAGAGCACTGGGGAAAGGCAGGCAGAGAATTCCCTGCTAGCACCTTCTCTGTGCCTGGGAAGCAGAAATGTTCACATTGCTTCGCAAGAATCGCTTTTGTGCAGAAAACAGTAACACTTGTTCAGAAGGAAAGAAAGCACAGAGCCCCAGATTCTATGTTGTCCTGGAGAGCTTGCAGAGCACTGGGGAAAGGCAGGCAGAGAATTCCTTGCTAGCACCTTCTCTGTGCCCGGGAAGCAGAAGTGTTCACATTGCTTCGCAGAATCGCTTTTGTGCAGAAAACAGTAACACTTGTTCAGAAGGAAAGAAAGCACAGAGCCCCAGATTCTATGTTGTCCTGGAGAGCTTGCAGAGCACTGGGGAAAGGCAGGCAGAGAATTCCCTGCTAGCACCTTCTCTGTGCCTGGGAAGCAGAAGTGTTCACATTGCTTCGCAGAATCGCTTTTGTGCAGAAAACAGTAACACTTGTTCAGAAGGAAAGAAAGCACAGAGCCCCAGATTCTATGTTGTCCTGGAGAGCTTGCAGAGCACTGGGGAAAGGCAGGCAGAGAATTCCCTGCTAGCACCTTCTCTGTGCCTGGGAAGCAGAAGTGTTCACATTGCTTCGCAAGAATCGCTTTTGTGCAGAAAACAGTAACACTTGTTCAGAACGAAAGAAAGCACAGAGCCCCAGATTTTATGTTGTCCTGGAGAGCTTGCAGAGCACTGGGGAAAGGCAGGCAGAGAATTCCCTGATAGCACCTTCTCTGTGCCTGGGAAGCAGAAGTGTTCACATTGCTTCGCAGAATCGCTTTTGTGCAGAAAACACTAACACTTGTTCAGAAGGAAAGAAAGCACAGAGCCCCAGATTCTATGTTGTCCTGGAGAGCTTGCAGAGCACTGGGGAAAGGCAGGCAGAGAATTCCCTGCTAGCACCTTCTCTGTGCCTGTTCACATTGCTTCGCAGAATCGCTTTTGTGCAGAAAACAGTAACACTTGTTCAGAACGAAAGAAAGCACAGAGCCCCAGATTCTATGTTGTCCTGGAGAGCTTGCAGAGCACTGGGGAAAGGCAGGCAGAGAATTCCCTGCTAGCACCTTCTCTGTGCCTGGGAAGCAGAAGTGTTCACATTGCTTCGCAAGAATCGCTTTTGTGCAGAAAACAGTAACACTTGTTCAGAAGGAAAGAAAGCACAGAGCCCCAGATTTTATGTTGTCCTGGAGAGCTTGCAGAGCACTGGGGAAAGGCAGGCAGAGAATTCCTTGCTAGCACCTTCTCTGTGCCTGGGAAGCAGAAGTGTTCACATTGCTTCGCAAGAATCACTTTTGTGCAGAAAACAGTAACACTTGTTCAGAAGGAAAGAAAGCACAGAGCCCCAGATTCTATGTTGTCCTGGAGAGCTTGCAGAGCACTGGGGAAAGGCAGGCAGAGAATTCCCTGATAGCACCTTCTCTGTGCCTGGGAAGCAGAAGTGTTCACATTGCTTCGCAAGAATCGCTTTTGTGCAGAAAACAGTAACACTTGTTCAGAAGGAAAGAAAGCACAGAGCCCCAGATTCTATGTTGTCCTGGAGAGCTTGCAGAGCACTGGGGAAAGGCAGGCAGAGAATTCCTTGCTAGCACCTTCTCTGTGCCTGGGAAGCAGAAGTGTTCACATTGCTACGCAGAATCGCTTTTGTGCAGAAAACAGTAACACTTGTTCAGAACGAAAGAAAGCACAGAGCCCCAGATTCTATGTTGTCCTGGAGAGCTTGCAGAGCACTGGGGAAAGGCAGGCAGAGAATTCCCTGATAGCACCTTCTCTGTGCCTGGGAAGCAGAAGTGTTCACATTGCTTCGCAAGAATCGCTTTTGTGCAGAAAACAGTAACACTTGTTCAGAAGGAAAGAAAGCACAGAGCCCCAGATTCTATGTTGTCCTGGAGAGCTTGCAGAGCACTGGGGAAAGGCAGGCAGAGAATTCCTTGCTAGCACCTTCTCTGTGCCTGGGAAGCAGAAGTGTTCACATTGCTTCGCAGAATCGCTTTTGTGCAGAAAACAGTAACACTTGTTCAGAAGGAAAGAAAGCACAGAGCCCCAGATTTTATGTTGTCCTGGAGAGCTTGCAGAGCACTGGGGAAAGGCAGGCAGAGAATTCCTTGCTAGCACCTTCTCTGTGCCTGGGAAGCAGAAGTGTTCACATTGCTTCGCAAGAATCACTTTTGTGCAGAAAACAGTAACACTTGTTCAGAAGGAAAGAAAGCACAGAGCCCCAGATTCTATGTTGTCCTGGAGAGCTTGCAGAGCACTGGGGAAAGGCAGGCAGAGAATTCCCTGATAGCACCTTCTCTGTGCCTGGGAAGCAGAAGTGTTCACATTGCTTCGCAAGAATCGCTTTTGTGCAGAAAACAGTAACACTTGTTCAGAAGGAAAGAAAGCACAGAGCCCCAGATTCTATGTTGTCCTGAAGAGCTTGCAGAGCACTGGGGAAAGGCAGGCAGAGAATTCCTTGCTAGCACCTTCTCTGTGCCTGGGAAGCAGAAGTGTTCACATTGCTTCGCAGAATCGCTTTTGTGCAGAAAACAGTAACACTTGTTCAGAAGGAAAGAAAGCACAGAGCCCCAGATTCTATGTTGTCCTGGAGAGCTTGCAGAGCACTGGGGAAAGGCAGGCAGAGAATTCCCTGCTAACACCTTCTCTGTGCCTGGGAAGCAGAAGTGTTCACATTGCTTCGCAAGAATCGCTTTTGTGCAGAAAACAGTAACACTTGTTCAGAAGGAAAGAAAGCACAGAGCCCCAGATTTTATGTTGTCCTGGAGAGCTTGCAGAGCACTGGGGAAAGGCAGGCAGAGAATTCCTTGCTAGCACCTTCTCTGTGCCTGGGAAGCAGAAGTGTTCACATTGCTTCGCAAGAATCACTTTTGTGCAGAAAACAGTAACACTTGTTCAGAAGGAAAGAAAGCACAGAGCCCCAGATTCTATGTTGTCCTGGAGAGCTTGCAGAGCACTGGGGAAAGGCAGGCAGAGAATTCCCTGCTAGCACCTTCTCTGTGCCTGGGAAGCAGAAGTGTTCACATTGCTTCGCAAGAATCGCTTTTGTGCAGAAAACAGTAACACTTGTTCAGAAGGAAAGAAAGCACAGAGCCCCAGATTCTATGTTGTCCTGGAGAGCTTGCAGAGCACTGGGGAAAGGCAGGCAGAGAATTCCTTGCTAGCACCTTCTCTGTGCCTGGGAAGCAGAAGTGTTCACATTGCTTCGCAAGAATCACTTTTGTGCAGAAAACAGTAACACTTGTTCAGAAGGAAAGAAAGCACAGAGCCCCAGATTCTATGTTGTCCTGGAGAGCTTGCAGAGCACTGGGGAAAGGCAGGCAGAGAATTCCCTGCTAGCACCTTCTCTGTGCCTGGGAAGCAGAAGTGTTCACATTGCTTCGCAGAATCGCTTTTGTGCAGAAAACAGTAACACTTGTTCAGAAGGAAAGAAAGCACAGAGCCCCAGATTCTATGTTGTCCTGGAGAGCTTGCAGAGCACTGGGGAAAGGCAGGCAGAGAATTCCCTGCTAGCACCTTCTCTGTGCCTGGGAAGCAGAAGTGTTCACATTGCTTCGCAAGAATCGCTTTTGTGCAGAAAACAGTAACACTTGTTCAGAAGGAAAGAAAGCACAGAGCCCCAGATTCTATGTTGTCCTGGAGAGCTTGCAGAGCACTGGGGAAAGGCAGGCAGAGAATTCCTTGCTAGCACCTTCTCTGTGCCTGGGAAGCAGAAGTGTTCACATTGCTTCGCAAGAATCACTTTTGTGCAGAAAACAGTAACACTTGTTCAGAAGGAAAGAAAGCACAGAGCCCCAGATTTTATGTTGTCCTGGAGAGCTTGCAGAGCACTGGGGAAAGGCAGGCAGAGAATTCCTTGCTAGCACCTTCTCTGTGCCTGGGAAGCAGAAGTGTTCACATTGCTTCGCAAGAATCACTTTTGTGCAGAAAACAGTAACACTTGTTCAGAAGGAAAGAAAGCACAGAGCCCCAGATTCTATGTTGTCCTGGAGAGCTTGCAGAGCACTGGGGAAAGGCAGGCAGAGAATTCCCTGCTAGCACCTTCTCTGTGCCTGGGAAGCAGAAGTGTTCACATTGCTTCGCAAGAATCGCTTTTGTGCAGAAAACAGTAACACTTGTTCAGAAGGAAAGAAAGCACAGAGCCCCAGATTCTATGTTGTCCTGGAGAGCTTGCAGAGCACTGGGGAAAGGCAGGCAGAGAATTCCTTGCTAGCACCTTCTCTGTGCCTGGGAAGCAGAAGTGTTCACATTGCTTCGCAGAATCGCTTTTGTGCAGAAAACAGTAACACTTGTTCAGAAGGAAAGAAAGCACAGAGCCCCAGATTCTATGTTGTCCTGGAGAGCTTGCAGAGCACTGGGGAAAGGCAGGCAGAGAATTCCCTGCTAGCACCTTCTCTGTGCCTGGGAAGCAGAAGTGTTCACATTGCTTCGCAAGAATCGCTTTTGTGCAGAAAACAGTAACACTTGTTCAGAAGGAAAGAAAGCACAGAGCCCCAGATTCTATGTTGTCCTGGAGAGCTTGCAGAGCACTGGGGAAAGGCAGGCAGAGAATTCCTTGCTAGCACCTTCTCTGTGCCTGGGAAGCAGAAGTGTTCACATTGCTTCGCAAGAATCGCTTTTGTGCAGAAAACAGTAACACTTGTTCAGAAGGAAAGAAAGCACAGAGCCCCAGATTCTATGTTGTCCTGGAGAGCTTGCAGAGCACTGGGGAAAGGCAGGCAGAGAATTCCTTGCTAGCACCTTCTCTGTGCCTGGGAAGCAGAAGTGTTCACATTGCTTCGCAAGAATCGCTTTTGTGCAGAAAACAGTAACACTTGTTCAGAAGGAAAGAAAGCACAGAGCCCCAGATTCTATGTTGTCCTGGAGAGCTTGCAGAGCACTGGGGAAAGGCAGGCAGAGAATTCCCTGCTAGCACCTTCTCTGTGCCTGGGAAGCAGAAGTGTTCACATTGCTTCGCAAGAATCGCTTTTGTGCAGAAAACAGTAACACTTGTTCAGAAGGAAAGAAAGCACAGAGCCCCAGATTCTATGTTGTCCTGGAGAGCTTGCAGAGCACTGGGGAAAGGCAGGCAGAGAATTCCCTGCTAGCACCTTCTCTGTGCCTGGGAAGCAGAAGTGTTCACATTGCTTCGCAAGAATCGCTTTTGTGCAGAAAACAGTAACACTTGTTCAGAAGGAAAGAAAGCACAGAGCCCCAGATTCTATGTTGTCCTGGAGAGCTTGCAGAGCACTGGGGAAAGGCAGGCAGAGAATTCCCTGCTAGCACCTTCTCTGTGCCTGGGAAGCAGAAGTGTTCACATTGCTTCGCAAGAATCGCTTTTGTGCAGAAAACAGTAACACTTGTTCAGAAGGAAAGAAAGCACAGAGCCCCAGATTCTATGTTGTCCTGGAGAGCTTGCAGAGCACTGGGGAAAGGCAGGCAGAGAATTCCCTGCTAGCACCTTCTCTGTGCCTGGGAAGCAGAAGTGTTCACATTGCTTCGCAAGAATCGCTTTTGTGCAGAAAACAGTAACACTTGTTCAGAAGGAAAGAAAGCACAGAGCCCCAGATTCTATGTTGTCCTGGAGAGCTTGCAGAGCACTGGGGAAAGGCAGGCAGAGAATTCCCTGCTAGCACCTTCTCTGTGCCTGGGAAGCAGAAGTGTTCACATTGCTTCGCAAGAATCGCTTTTGTGCAGAAAACAGTAACACTTGTTCAGAAGGAAAGAAAGCACAGAGCCCCAGATTCTATGTTGTCCTGGAGAGCTTGCAGAGCACTGGGGAAAGGCAGGCAGAGAATTCCCTGCTAGCACCTTCTCTGTGCCTGGGAAGCAGAAGTGTTCACATTGCTTCGCAAGAATCGCTTTTGTGCAGAAAACAGTAACACTTGTTCAGAAGGAAAGAAAGCACAGAGCCCCAGATTCTATGTTGTCCTGGAGAGCTTGCAGAGCACTGGGGAAAGGCAGGCAGAGAATTCCCTGCTAGCACCTTCTCTGTGCCTGGGAAGCAGAAGTGTTCACATTGCTTCGCAAGAATCGCTTTTGTGCAGAAAACAGTAACACTTGTTCAGAAGGAAAGAAAGCACAGAGCCCCAGATTCTATGTTGTCCTGGAGAGCTTGCAGAGCACTGGGGAAAGGCAGGCAGAGAATTCCTGCTAGCACCTTCTCTGTGCCTGGGAAGCAGAAGTGTTCACATTGCTTCGCAAGAATCGCTTTTGTGCAGAAAACAGTAACACTTGTTCAGAAGGAAAGAAAGCACAGAGCCCCAGATTCTATGTTGTCCTGGAGAGCTTGCAGAGCACTGGGGAAAGGCAGGCAGAGAATTCCCTGCTAGCACCTTCTCTGTGCCTGGGAAGCAGAAGTGTTCACATTGCTTCGCAAGAATCGCTTTTGTGCAGAAAACAGTAACACTTGTTCAGAAGGAAAGAAAGCACAGAGCCCCAGATTCTATGTTGTCCTGGAGAGCTTGCAGAGCACTGGGGAAAGGCAGGCAGAGAATTCCTGCTAGCACCTTCTCTGTGCCTGGGAAGCAGAAGTGTTCACATTGCTTCGCAAGAATCGCTTTTGTGCAGAAAACAGTAACACTTGTTCAGAAGGAAAGAAAGCACAGAGCCCCAGATTCTATGTTGTCCTGGAGAGCTTGCAGAGCACTGGGGAAAGGCAGGCAGAGAATTCCCTGCTAGCACCTTCTCTGTGCCTGGGAAGCAGAAGTGTTCACATTGCTTCGCAAGAATCGCTTTTGTGCAGAAAACAGTAACACTTGTTCAGAAGGAAAGAAAGCACAGAGCCCCAGATTCTATGTTGTCCTGGAGAGCTTGCAGAGCACTGGGGAAAGGCAGGCAGAGAATTCCTTGCTAGCACCTTCTCTGTGCCTGGGAAGCAGAAGTGTTCACATTGCTTCGCAGAATCGCTTTTGTGCAGAAAACAGTAACACTTGTTCAGAAGGAAAGAAAGCACAGAGCCCCAGATTCTATGTTGTCCTGGAGAGCTTGCAGAGCACTGGGGAAAGGCAGGCAGAGAATTCCCTGCTAGCACCTTCTCTGTGCCTGGGAAGCAGAAGTGTTCACATTGCTTCGCAAGAATCGCTTTTGTGCAGAAAACAGTAACACTTGTTCAGAAGGAAAGAAAGCACAGAGCCCCAGATTCTATGTTGTCCTGGAGAGCTTGCAGAGCACTGGGGAAAGGCAGGCAGAGAATTCCCTGCTAGCACCTTCTCTGTGCCTGGGAAGCAGAAGTGTTCACATTGCTTCGCAAGAATCGCTTTTGTGCAGAAAACAGTAACACTTGTTCAGAAGGAAAGAAAGCACAGAGCCCCAGATTCTATGTTGTCCTGGAGAGCTTGCAGAGCACTGGGGAAAGGCAGGCAGAGAATTCCCTGCTAGCACCTTCTCTGTGCCTGGGAAGCAGAAGTGTTCACATTGCTTCGCAAGAATCGCTTTTGTGCAGAAAACAGTAACACTTGTTCAGAAGGAAAGAAAGCACAGAGCCCCAGATTCTATGTTGTCCTGGAGAGCTTGCAGAGCACTGGGGAAAGGCAGGCAGAGAATTCCTTGCTAGCACCTTCTCTGTGCCTGGGAAGCAGAAGTGTTCACATTGCTTCGCAAGAATCGCTTTTGTGCAGAAAACAGTAACACTTGTTCAGAAGGAAAGAAAGCACAGAGCCCCAGATTCTATGTTGTCCTGGAGAGCTTGCAGAGCACTGGGGAAAGGCAGGCAGAGAATTCCTTGCTAGCACCTTCTCTGTGCCTGGGAAGCAGAAGTGTTCACATTGCTTCGCAAGAATCGCTTTTGTGCAGAAAACAGTAACACTTGTTCAGAAGGAAAGAAAGCACAGAGCCCCAGATTCTATGTTGTCCTGGAGAGCTTGCAGAGCACTGGGGAAAGGCAGGCAGAGAATTCCCTGCTAGCACCTTCTCTGTGCCTGGGAAGCAGAAGTGTTCACATTGCTTCGCAAGAATCGCTTTTGTGCAGAAAACAGTAACACTTGTTCAGAAGGAAAGAAAGCACAGAGCCCCAGATTCTATGTTGTCCTGGAGAGCTTGCAGAGCACTGGGGAAAGGCAGGCAGAGAATTCCTTGCTAGCACCTTCTCTGTGCCTGGGAAGCAGAAGTGTTCACATTGCTTCGCAAGAATCACTTTTGTGCAGAAAACAGTAACACTTGTTCAGAAGGAAAGAAAGCACAGAGCCCCAGATTCTATGTTGTCCTGGAGAGCTTGCAGAGCACTGGGGAAAGGCAGGCAGAGAATTCCCTGCTAGCACCTTCTCTGTGCCTGGGAAGCAGAAGTGTTCACATTGCTTCGCAAGAATCGCTTTTGTGCAGAAAACAGTAACACTTGTTCAGAAGGAAAGAAAGCACAGAGCCCCAGATTCTATGTTGTCCTGGAGAGCTTGCAGAGCACTGGGGAAAGGCAGGCAGAGAATTCCCTGCTAGCACCTTCTCTGTGCCTGGGAAGCAGAAGTGTTCACATTGCTTCGCAAGAATCGCTTTTGTGCAGAAAACAGTAACACTTGTTCAGAAGGAAAGAAAGCACAGAGCCCCAGATTCTATGTTGTCCTGGAGAGCTTGCAGAGCACTGGGGAAAGGCAGGCAGAGAATTCCTTGCTAGCACCTTCTCTGTGCCTGGGAAGCAGAAGTGTTCACATTGCTTCGCAAGAATCGCTTTTGTGCAGAAAACAGTAACACTTGTTCAGAAGGAAAGAAAGCACAGAGCCCCAGATTCTATGTTGTCCTGGAGAGCTTGCAGAGCACTGGGGAAAGGCAGGCAGAGAATTCCTTGCTAGCACCTTCTCTGTGCCTGGGAAGCAGAAGTGTTCACATTGCTTCGCAAGAATCGCTTTTGTGCAGAAAACAGTAACACTTGTTCAGAAGGAAAGAAAGCACAGAGCCCCAGATTCTATGTTGTCCTGGAGAGCTTGCAGAGCACTGGGGAAAGGCAGGCAGAGAATTCCTGCTAGCACCTTCTCTGTGCCTGGGAAGCAGAAGTGTTCACATTGCTTCGCAAGAATCGCTTTTGTGCAGAAAACAGTAACACTTGTTCAGAAGGAAAGAAAGCACAGAGCCCCAGATTCTATGTTGTCCTGGAGAGCTTGCAGAGCACTGGGGAAAGGCAGGCAGAGAATTCCCTGCTAGCACCTTCTCTGTGCCTGGGAAGCAGAAGTGTTCACATTGCTTCGCAAGAATCGCTTTTGTGCAGAAAACAGTAACACTTGTTCAGAAGGAAAGAAAGCACAGAGCCCCAGATTCTATGTTGTCCTGGAGAGCTTGCAGAGCACTGGGGAAAGGCAGGCAGAGAATTCCTTGCTAGCACCTTCTCTGTGCCTGGAAGCAGAAGTGTTCACATTGCTTCGCAAGAATCGCTTTTGTGCAGAAAACAGTAACACTTGTTCAGAAGGAAAGAAAGCACAGAGCCCCAGATTCTATGTTGTCCTGGAGAGCTTGCAGAGCACTGGGGAAAGGCAGGCAGAGAATTCCCTGCTAGCACCTTCTCTGTGCCTGGGAAGCAGAAGTGTTCACATTGCTTCGCAAGAATCGCTTTTGTGCAGAAAACAGTAACACTTGTTCAGAAGGAAAGAAAGCACAGAGCCCCAGATTCTATGTTGTCCTGGAGAGCTTGCAGAGCACTGGGGAAAGGCAGGCAGAGAATTCCTTGCTAGCACCTTCTCTGTGCCTGGGAAGCAGAAGTGTTCACATTGCTTCGCAAGAATCGCTTTTGTGCAGAAAACAGTAACACTTGTTCAGAAGGAAAGAAAGCACAGAGCCCCAGATTCTATGTTGTCCTGGAGAGCTTGCAGAGCACTGGGGAAAGGCAGGCAGAGAATTCCTTGCTAGCACCTTCTCTGTGCCTGGGAAGCAGAAGTGTTCACATTGCTTCGCAAGAATCAGCTTTTGTGCAGAAAACAGTAACACTTGTTCAGAAGGAAAGAAAGCACAGAGCCCCAGATTCTATGTTGTCCTGGAGAGCTTGCAGAGCACTGGGGAAAGGCAGGCAGAGAATTCCCTGCTAGCACCTTCTCTGTGCCTGGGAAGCAGAAGTGTTCACATTGCTTCGCAAGAATCGCTTTTGTGCAGAAAACAGTAACACTTGTTCAGAAGGAAAGAAAGCACAGAGCCCCAGATTCTATGTTGTCCTGGAGAGCTTGCAGAGCACTGGGGAAAGGCAGGCAGAGAATTCCTTGCTAGCACCTTCTCTGTGCCTGGGAAGCAGAAGTGTTCACATTGCTTCGCAAGAATCGCTTTTGTGCAGAAAACAGTAACACTTGTTCAGAAGGAAAGAAAGCACAGAGCCCCAGATTCTATGTTGTCCTGGAGAGCTTGCAGAGCACTGGGGAAAGGCAGGCAGAGAATTCCTTGCTAGCACCTTCTCTGTGCCTGGGAAGCAGAAGTGTTCACATTGCTTCGCAAGAATCACTTTTGTGCAGAAAACAGTAACACTTGTTCAGAAGGAAAGAAAGCACAGAGCCCAGATTCTATGTTGTCCTGGAGAGCTTGCAGAGCACTGGGGAAAGGCAGGCAGAGAATTCCTGCTAGCACCTTCTCTGTGCCTGGGAAGCAGAAGTGTTCACATTGCTTCGCAAGAATCGCTTTTGTGCAGAAAACAGTAACACTTGTTCAGAAGGAAAGAAAGCACAGAGCCCCAGATTCTATGTTGTCCTGGAGAGCTTGCAGAGCACTGGGGAAAGGCAGGCAGAGAATTCCCTGCTAGCACCTTCTCTGTGCCTGGGAAGCAGAAGTGTTCACATTGCTTCGCAAGAATCGCTTTTGTGCAGAAAACAGTAACACTTGTTCAGAAGGAAAGAAAGCACAGAGCCCCAGATTCTATGTTGTCCTGGAGAGCTTGCAGAGCACTGGGGAAAGGCAGGCAGAGAATTCCTTGCTAGCACCTTCTCTGTGCCTGGGAAGCAGAAGTGTTCACATTGCTTCGCAAGAATCACTTTTGTGCAGAAAACAGTAACACTTGTTCAGAAGGAAAGAAAGCACAGAGCCCCAGATTCTATGTTGTCCTGGAGAGCTTGCAGAGCACTGGGGAAAGGCAGGCAGAGAATTCCCTGCTAGCACCTTCTCTGTGCCTGGGAAGCAGAAGTGTTCACATTGCTTCGCAAGAATCGCTTTTGTGCAGAAAACAGTAACACTTGTTCAGAAGGAAAGAAAGCACAGAGCCCCAGATTCTATGTTGTCCTGGAGAGCTTGCAGAGCACTGGGGAAAGGCAGGCAGAGAATTCCTGCTAGCACCTTCTCTGTGCCTGGGAAGCAGAAGTGTTCACATTGCTTCGCAAGAATCGCTTTTGTGCAGAAAACAGTAACACTTGTTCAGAAGGAAAGAAAGCACAGAGCCCCAGATTCTATGTTGTCCTGGAGAGCTTGCAGAGCACTGGGAAAGGCAGGCAGAGAATTCCTTGCTAGCACCTTCTCTGTGCCTGGGAAGCAGAAGTGTTCACATTGCTTCGCAGAATCGCTTTTGTGCAGAAAACAGTAACACTTGTTCAGAAGGAAAGAAAGCACAGAGCCCCAGATTCTATGTTGTCCTGGAGAGCTTGCAGAGCACTGGGGAAAGGCAGGCAGAGAATTCCTTGCTAGCACCTTCTCTGTGCCTGGGAAGCAGAAGTGTTCACATTGCTTCGCAAGAATCACTTTTGTGCAGAAAACAGTAACACTTGTTCAGAAGGAAAGAAAGCACAGAGCCCCAGATTCTATGTTGTCCTGGAGAGCTTGCAGAGCACTGGGGAAAGGCAGGCAGAGAATTCCCTGCTAGCACCTTCTCTGTGCCTGGGAAGCAGAAGTGTTCACATTGCTTCGCAGAATCGCTTTTGTGCAGAAAACAGTAACACTTGTTCAGAAGGAAAGAAAGCACAGAGCCCCAGATTCTATGTTGTCCTGGAGAGCTTGCAGAGCACTGGGGAAAGGCAGGCAGAGAATTCCTGCTAGCACCTTCTCTGTGCCTGGGAAGCAGAAGTGTTCACATTGCTTCGCAAGAATCGCTTTTGTGCAGAAAACAGTAACACTTGTTCAGAAGGAAAGAAAGCACAGAGCCCCAGATTTTATGTTGTCCTGGAGAGCTTGCAGAGCACTGGGGAAAGGCAGGCAGAGAATTCCTTGCTAGCACCTTCTCTGTGCCTGGGAAGCAGAAGTGTTCACATTGCTTCGCAAGAATCACTTTTGTGCAGAAAACAGTAACACTTGTTCAGAAGGAAAGAAAGCACAGAGCCCCAGATTCTATGTTGTCCTGGAGAGCTTGCAGAGCACTGGGGGAAAGGCAGGCAGAGAATTCCCTGCTAGCACCTTCTCTGTGCCTGGGAAGCAGAAGTGTTCACATTGCTTCGCAAGAATCGCTTTTGTGCAGAAAACAGTAACACTTGTTCAGAAGGAAAGAAAGCACAGAGCCCCAGATTCTATGTTGTCCTGGAGAGCTTGCAGAGCACTGGGGAAAGGCCAGGCAGAGAATTCCTTGCTAGCACCTTCTCTGTGCCTGGGAAGCAGAAGTGTTCACATTGCTTCGCAGAATCGCTTTTGTGCAGAAAACAGTAACACTTGTTCAGAA